>NC_137268.1:21406784-22890534 GCF_053477335.1 Acartia tonsa
TCAGAAAATTGTGCCCCCTGCGGGGTTTTTTACTGCTTATATCCTCTTGGGGTTGGGGGGGGGGATTAGCATCTTTATATAAAAAGGGGGAGGTGTTTAAAGAGAATTTTTAAAGAGAAAAAAATAGGTCATATTTTATCATTTGCAGTTTTACAAATTAATACATATTATATAAAGCTTTTTTGTCTGTAGCTTAAGATTTCGGTAAAGTATAAGGCTTTTTTACTAATTTCCTTACTCCTTTAATTACAGAGCTCCTAGATGCTTGGAGCGCAGCTGCTAGTAAACAAACAAAGTAAAACGATTCCTGAATAATTGATTTACAATATAAAAAGCAAAACATTTTTACAATTAGGATGTGTATATCCACGCCATGGTTAGCTCTTATTGTTAATTCAGGCGTGTTAGAATTAATCTTAAATGTTGGAAGATGATTTTTGTAGCAGTAAGGTACTTAGCAACTTTATAATCATTACTTTATGTAAAGGGATGTCCCGGTGGGGGGGGGTTAGGGGGTTAAGGGTTATTAATTAATTTGGAGAAACCCCATAATTTTTAATCTTCCCCTCTCCCCCCCCCCCCCCCAAAAAAAAATATAAAAAGCTTTGACGTCCTTGCCTCTATTATATAAAGATTACCCCACAAAATAAACATGGGGATGCCCAAATTTAGATATTTCAATTTCCCCCCCCCCTTCCCCCCCAAATCAAAAAGCTTGGACGTCCTTGATCATGTAAGCTCATTTAAAACATACTGAAATCAATTTGTGTACAACAATTATCCTATTTAGTTTTTTAGTAGTGAAGCTACTCTATAATTCAAAATATTTGTCCGTCCATTGTCTGTCCATTCATCTGTATGTCTGTCCATTGGTATGTCTGTCTGTCTGAGACAGAAAGGGGAAAACGAGATTTTCTCGGCTTCTATAAAAGATAGAAGGCTGAAATTTTCATGGATTGAATATTCTCTCTCTCTATCAATACTCCATATTTTCATCAAGTTTCATTAGGATTTGCCAAAAAACTGGGGTGGGCTATATCGATTCCTACATTTCAAGTTTTCATGATTTTCTCTACTCCTATTCAAGATAGATGGTTGAAATTCAGAGATTGAATACTATTGAGATTTACTTATTGGGGTTCTACCTCAAACATAAGAGTCCCAAATGTCGGAGTGGACAAATGCAGGAGTCCCAAACATCGGAGTGGACAAACGTAAGAATGGGACAAACGTCAGAGTGGACAAACATCAAGGTGGACAAATATCGGAGTGGAAAACATTGGAGTGGACATTGCTTAAATAAAAC
Organism: Acartia tonsa; assembly: GCF_053477335.1. Classification (NCBI taxonomy): domain Eukaryota; kingdom Metazoa; phylum Arthropoda; class Copepoda; order Calanoida; family Acartiidae; genus Acartia; species Acartia tonsa. The sequence continues at coordinate 21,408,091 of NC_137268.1, forward strand.
CTAGGAGTGTCTACTATTTTAATAATATTACAATTTTGAAATTTTTTATACCCCTGTCTACAAAATAATGACTATGGCTGCAGCGCTCAGCCCCCTAGCCTATATCCTAACCTAACCTAACTAAGAAAAGTAACAGGACGAAGGTAGGGGGGGCTGTGTTTGTATAAAAAAAATTCAAAATTGAAAAAAAAGTTTGGGACTCCTGTGTTTGTCCACTCTGACGTTTGTCCCAAAAATCCTGCGTTTGTCCACTCCAACTTTTGTCCCACTCCTGCGTTTGTTCCACTCTGACGTTTGGGACTCATGCATTTGTCCCTCCAATGTTTTTCCACTCCTACATTTGGCATGGAACCGATTATTGGTTGGGGTGCTAGTTTGAATCCCAGATTTGTAAGTTTTAAGGATTTTCTTTACTCCTATTAAAAAAAATTTAAAAGGCTGGGTTTATACCCCCCATAATATATTAAGGGGGGTGATTACCCCCATCTCTAAAAAAATTACCCTTTTACAAGCACCTCCCCCTAGATACTCCTGCACTCCCCCTTGTAGTGACTAGGCCAACTTTATGGTCTCTGGTTTCAGGAAGCCCATTCAATTATGAGAAGTTCACATTATAAGAGCACTCTTATAGCATCCTCTCTATTAGCATTACATGTGTAATGCATTATAGACAGATTATAGATATTGTGAGGGATCCTACACTTTATAACACCTTGTTTTGCATGGTAAAAATTGTTCCAATAGTTCTTGATATTGATATTTTATTTAAAAATTACAATAACTTGAATATAATGATGTTTAAAAAATGCTGAAATTATAGTTATATTTAGACTAGAAAAATGATTAACATACCTATAGAAGCATTAAATAATTCTCTTTTTAATTATAAAAATATTTTTTAGAAACAAGAATGAGAACAATCCATAGCAGTGTAAAATATAAATTGATATTTTTTTCAAAATTCCAAAACTATCCAGGGTCCTATATGAAGCATCCATAACACACAGAACTCAATAGGTACTGTAATTGTCAAAATCTTAAGCTGAAGACAAAAAAGATACTACTTTATATAATAGGATAATGAAATGCAGCTGTTTTAAGAGTTGCCAGCTTAATAATACAGACCGATTCAATAATTGTGTTAATATGTTATGATGTCTAACTTTAAAATGGTCTAATTATAGTTATATTTAGCCTAGAAAAATGATAAACATATCTATAGAAGCGTTAAATAATTCTCTTTTTTATAATATAAATTTTTTTTAGAAACAAGAACAAGAACAATGCATAGCAGTGTAAAATATAAATTGATATTTTTTTCCAAAATTCAATTCCCTCTGGTGATGTTATAAATAAAATATCAAAAGTCAAATTTAGGTGGATGTTATATGAATATATAAAGCTTCTTTACAGCCAAAAAAATTGGGGAAAAAAATATCATTTATGGAGCAACAACAAAAGTGGGTTTATCACAAAACCTCGATTTATTAGTCAGCTGTTCCATAAAAAGCACTTTCTAACTCCAAAAATTGATTCTTCTAGAGCAAAAATTAGTTTAGCATTTTTGGTGACTTAAATTTGAAATTTGATTTGTAGCAAGAGAAAAATATTAAAATAACATACTTTTTTCTATCTAAGAGGCAAATTAATGGTATCAATATATTCGCAAATGTCTTATATACAGTTTAATACACTTTTAAGTCCATTATTTTTGGGCTTTGAGTGAACGTTGAATAAGGTTGATTTTATCTCACATGGTGATTCAGAAAAAAAAATGCGTTTTCCGTTTTTCTGACTCACCCAGAAGGAATAGAGAAAAAATGATTGTATGTCTTAGGGCTCTGTAAAAAAGTACATCAAATTTGTAAAAGGTGTTTTCCATTATCTCTAAAAATGTGGCCTCTATGATAGGTACATAGTTTCAAAAAATGCTTTATATGAAAAATGTTGTGAAAGAAAAATTAAGTTAACTCTTCTATTTTGTATGAAAAAAATCCTAAAATTTCAATATTAATTTAGAAAAAGGTCTAAGAAAAGTACCTTAATGAGCTTTAAAGGTGAAATGCTTTTTAGCTTCACACAAAAGCATTTTTTTAAAATTGCAATTTGTCATTTTTCATATTTCTTGAATGTGCATTTGCAGTAAAAGAATATTTTTTATTAACATAGCTTATATGTAGTACAAAGAAAAAAAACCTTTTTATTTGACAAAAAAAATCTCTAAAGACAAATTTAAATTTAGTTAAATTATGAGTGTATAATCAGATTAAAGGATTGTAGAAATACATAAGGGGTGGGGATAAATGAACATGAGCGATTTTTAAGGTTATGTTTATTTAGTATAAAAAAAGAAAAATTAAATATTTGTTTTCAATGAAGGAATTTTAAATAAAATATTAAGTGTAATTGGAAGAATATTTTATTGGCCATGTTAAGATGTTGTTTTCAATTAAATGAATTTTTAAAACCAACCTTAAAGCACAAAATTCTACCAGAAAAATAGCACCGTTTCAAATATTTATGCTTTAAAATGCGCCGTTATTTTCAGAGATATTGACAAAAAACCTTTTCTAAGTTTAATGTATTTTTTTTTACAGAGAACAAGGATGTACAATTATTTTTTTCTGTATTACTTCTGGTTGTATCAGAAAATCGGAAAACGCAGTTTATTCTGAATCACCCTGTATATAAATTTTAGAAAAAGTAAAAAAAAAATACCTGTGAGTATTGACAATCCACATCTGGTAAGAGAAAAATCCAACAACAACGGCCACTATTACGCAAGTCTAAGAAAAAAATGAGTTATGAGTTTCATACTTTATACATAGATTTAAGACAATCTCAACAACCCAGTTTATTAATGTAGAGAAGCTTGTTTGATGTTGGGAGGTATTAGGCAGAGAGAGAGAGAGAGAGAGGGAACAATGGGCTGTTTATTTCAATAGTCCCCAAAGTTTTATTATAAAGTTTTCTTATTCGTTGGCTTATTAACTTTGGGGACTTTAGTGAATATTGATTTGACTCATAGATTAAGTTCAAACGTTTCATTAATTGTAATCTACTGAAGGGGTAATTGTATGTGTATCATCAATGTATCGGCCCTTGTCTTAACCCGTTAGATCTCCTTAATTCCCACTGTGGTGTGCAGTGTCTGTTACATAGCATAGATGAATTTTTAATTATACTTGTTCCAAACATTTTTGTCGACTAATAATTCCTTGTTGAAAACTTACCATAATCATCTCAGTAATCACCCACTGTGGAATATAGTCATGTTGTACAGCAATAGCAACCTAGCAACATGAATTACAATATAGGTTGAATATCAAGAAATAATTGTAGATTAAAATAATCATAATTTTTCTCATTCCTAAATCAGTTAGATAATATTTGGTATACAAATGTATAAATTAAAACAAGAAAATAAATTCTCTTGGTAAAAGCCACAATAATTAGTGCTATACAAATACAATACCTATTAAAATTAATAGGTAGAAAATTTTATAACCAATATCTTTGTTTTAAAGCTTAAAGTTATTTTTTGTGATTTTCAAAATCTTAACATAGTTTTGTTCCTTTCAACCCATTTGTATTGTCTTGAGATAAAAAAGTCTTATATAAATTCTTAGAACATAAAGAATAGTCATTTCTCGTATCGTATTATAAACGGCTTTCCGCGGATATAGAATGTACAATTATAAGATTAAAACTAGTTTTAATCTTATGATTGTACATTTCTATATTAGTAGAAATCTGAATATAATACGATGCTAGACATAGTTTTTTCGTATGGATGAGAACCGGTTCCTATCCACCGGATTCGAATGAATACGAGAATAGTTATTTCTCGCATCGTATTATAAACGGCTTTCCGCGGATATAGAATGTACAATTATAAGATTAAAACCAGTTTTTTTAGCCCCGAGATGCCGAAGGCACGGGCTAAAAAAACTGGTTTTAATCTTATGATTGTACATTTCTATATTCGTAGAAAACTGGATATAATACGATGCTAGACATAGTTTTTTCGTATGGATGAGAACCGGTTTCTATCCACCGGATTCGAATGAATACGAGAAAAAAAATTATATTACCTGAATTGATTCATAAGTGAGAAAACTAATGGAAGATGTACCAAGACAAATACCAAACATAATTGTCCAGCATAGTAGGTAACCACTTTTTCCCTAGAAGAGTAACACTAAATTATAAGAAAGAAAATTCAGGTCATTTCATAAGCAGGTTAATGTCGAAGTTAGTTTTGAAATATGATAACTCTGATTAAATCAGGGAAAATATTAATAAAGCTTAAATAAATTTTGCAGATATTCTTAAAATAACTCAGCTTTGACATAAAAATATAAATTTAAAGTTATTTCAATCTTCAAAGACAATATAAGATAATAGATTTGTATAAAAATTGTCATCAAATTCAACTGTATGATAATAATAAATTCCAAAAAAGACAAACAAATTAGTTATAAATGAATGTGAGTTGTAAATATTTTAAAGCAATTGATTAGTATATAGTTAATCCATTTATAGAGCAAAGCTTTTTTATGGAAATTCGATTAATTTATGCTGACTCGTTGTACAATTTTTAAAAATATGTACCCTTTAAGACCAATAACATGGCTTGATTATTTCTCCACTATACATATTATTTGCCCAATTTACTGAGTTGGAATCTAGCTTTTCTACATTTATTGAATTACCTTTCTTGTTCCATGGATAAGAATGGCAGAGGTTGCAATTAGGACAACAATAACAGCTAATCCGAGTCCCGCGATCCAATAAAACAGGGTGGGTTCATACATGTAATAGTAGGGCCCGGGTAGGCTAAAAAAATCCAGGTTATTGATAATACCCATTTAAGCGGATTGCACAGCATGTCTTGGTATACTGGAAAAGGTAAAAATCAAATTTTATTTTGGGGGCTTTTTGAGAAAATCCGCAAAATATTTTTTTTTTCATTTTCGCCTAAAATCCTCTAAAAATAAGGTAAAAAATGTTAGGGTAGGCTTTTTAAAACTGTTATTGCTCAGCCCATAGTAATCCTAATAAAATGTTAGACATACTAATGGAAAGCTTATCTCCTCTAGTTTTCAAAATGGCAAACATTTTTAACGTGCATTGTATTGTTTTGTGTCTATGTTACTAAATGTAAAAAGTATCATCAATTACATTAACATGTATATGGGCATGGTTTGATTGTGCAACCCCCCCCCCCCCCATTCCTCTAGCTAAATATTGCAACCTGAATAAAAACCTTGGGTACTAAGTTGAAAAACCTTGGGTACTAAGTTAAAAAAACCTTGGGTACCAGAGTTAATATTGTTTACCCTTCTCCATCCTACAGCAAATACACAAACTCCATCCCTCCCTGACTGGTCTAAATTAATTGAAAGGGCAAGACTCCAAGGATCTAAATGGATAAGATAATGGTCGATAAATTGATGTACATTTCCAATAATGATTACCTCTTATGCATATTAATATTAGTGGTTCAAACATGTGGACACTCAACTTAATGTAACAAATAGAAAAACCTTATTTATTATATAAAAAATTGGGGACTAGTGCAATAAACATCCCATATGACCCCCCCCCCCCTCCTTTTAAAAACCCAGAGAGGGGACATTGTACATTAAATTACACTGGTACCCAATGTTTTATAACCACTTTATCTTATTTACATGCTTAAAAACTTTGGGTCTTTTAATTGAATTTTGATTGGTTGGTTCCAAACTATCAGCGTTAAAATTTTCTATTATAAATTTAATCTACAGAGGGGTTAATTTTGGGGATTTACATCAATCTAAATTTCATTGTCTTATCCCTTAATATCACTGAAAATTCCTAATTGTGCATAAAAAGGTTTTTATTCAGGTTGTAATTTTTAGCTAGAGGAATGGGGGGGCACAGTGAGCCCAGGAATCCAACTTTGTGGAAAAAATTATTTATGCCCAAAATCGAACTTTAGAAAATCAATTATTTTAAAAGTCCATGTTAAAATTCATCATATTAGAGGAGGTTTGCCATTTTAAATTAATGAAAAATTTAAAAAATTAAAGTTTTTATGGCCTTCTGAAGTTGTTACCCTGGAATTCACGAAATTTAGATACAAAAATCTCCAAAAAAAAATATTTTTAAATTTTTTTTGTTTACTTGCCATTTAATCAAATATTAACTTAGGACGTAATGTAATACCATTTTAGAAACGTTGTGCAATTATCTAATGCTGGATAACAAGAAACTAAATAGTTTTGTATAAAAAAAACCTCTTGAATCCATATTAAAGAAAGTTGGTGAAAATGCAAAAAAAAACATGTTGAATATTTTTTAAGCTCTGATTCAAATACCTTGATCTTTTTAGCAACGAGGTGAAAATTTTTAGGATGAAGTTCTAGCATTAATTAGGCAATATATAAGAGGATCCCATTGGTCTTATCAACTTTCACCTAGTTGCTTAACCTCTATAGATATTTTTGTAAAGGTCGTTTTAAGCTATTTTTAGTGTATAATCCTTATATAATTTGTTGCCGGATTTCATTATAGAGTAAAATCCTTTTACAGGGTAAAAATCTGGCAAAATGCCTTTCCGAAAAATCATGGCATAAAATTTTCCCACCAGTGGTGGAAAAGTTAGAGCACCTCAAAATAAAATTTTACTATGCCCTTGTGTATTGGACCCTGAGGGCCTCCTGGAGGGGCTACCAGAAATCTAAAGGTATCTTTAGAACCACAATGGCCGGCTCTAACTGCAATCAGAAGAAGTCAGAGATAATTGCCGGCCGCCTTCCGTCCTTTAATTGGCGGCAAAGTAAGCACACCAAAAAAATGACAATTTTTTGTCGTGTTTTTTGCATACAGGGCGGCGTGTGTTTGTGGCGCAGCCACGTGTATTACCACTTTTTTGTAGGTCATTCCAAGCCGGATTGGCAGGTGTGCGGCCAGAGGTGGTCTGACCGGCCGTTTGGCCGACAGCCGCAGTTAAAGGTTGCAAAAATTGTCAAAAATTGAAGTTTTTGAGGATTTTTTGCATGCCAGTGCGGCCAGACTGCTTGGCTGACAGGCCTGGGACACATGTCACCTGACACACTGGGCCATTGCCCATCTTTGCTATTTTGCACAATTTTTTTCCCATCACTTCCCTGGCCGTGATGGCCATTTAAAGTGGCCTGGGTCAAAATCGACCAAAAACCAATTTTTGGGGGTGATATTTTGACCCCCCAATCATCTAGAGAGGGAGGAAGGGGTAATCTTGTTAATTCTGTAAAAGGTACTATAAAAACCTTTTAATTAAAAAAAAAATTGTTTGATTTGGTTGAAAAATAAGGAAGTTATTAATTTTTTCCACAAAATTGGATTCCTGGGCTCACTGTGGGGGGGGGGGTGCACAATCAAACCATGCCCATATACATGTTAATGTAATTGATGATACTTTTTACATTTAGTAACATAGACACAAAACAATACAATGCACGTTAAAAATGTTTGCCATTTTGAAAACTAGAGGAGATAAGCTTTCCATTAGTATGTCTAACATTTTTTTAGGATAACTATGGGCTGAGCAATAACAGTTTTAAAAAGCCTACCCTAACATTTTTTACCTTATTTTTAGAGGATTTTAGGCGAAAATGGAAAAAAAAATATTTTGCGGATTTTCTCAAAAAGCCCCCAAAATAAAATTTGATTTTTACCTTTTCCAGTATACCAAGACATGTGACTTTAAGGCTGTGCAATCCGCTTAAATGGGTATTTTCAAAAACCTGGAATTTGTTTAGCCTACCCGTGAGGGTATCCAGCTAGATTAAAATCTTATATTAAAACTAAATATTGAGCAGTTTAAAAAAATTTAAGATTTCTAACAAGAAAGACTTATTTAAATCATTTTATTTTAAAATATAACAAAGATTATCCCTCATCCTATATTTAAATCCCTGTTTACAGTTATAAAAATGAGAATAATGACATCATAATGTCAAAGATTTAACAAATCATAAAACTAATAACAAAAAAATCATGGACACCATGAATAATAAAACAAAAATCAGCATCTTTTTACCTGTAGAAAGATATACCAAAAATAACAAGAACAGTCAAGATACTCATAACCTTAAAAAATGTTCTTTTAAGACTTTTAAATCTATCTTAACCATACTATTTAGATTAGTAACTACTGCTACTTCATAACAAAACATATTTCAAAGAAAAAAATCTTCATCATCTATCACATCTCTTAGTAAAGTGAATCAAGCAAGTTTGTCTTGGTCAGTACAGTAAGCTAATTTTATTTAAAACTTATTCAGATTAGCTTACCAAATGTGCTACTCCAATGATAAGAGAGGCTGTCTTGTTTATACCACTTGCTAGTTGATTCAAGTCTAAAAAAATTGAGGTTTACAACAATTAGTCTCACATGAATAGGGATTTTCTGGCTTAAATATTAATATCATTATTAATCAAAACAATGGGCACAGAGTCACAATATAATCCTTATATAAAAGTAACAGGTTGTCTTTCAGTGGCAAAGGATCTTACAAACCGCAGAAGCATTATGGTTCTCCTTTACAGTATAGCTACTTACATGTCTAAGGAAGGTTTTAAACTATTATGATGGAGGAGACATCTACCCTTCAAGAGAAATCCCTTTTTTATTTCTTTTTAATAATAAAATTAAAAGTGGAGGGTTAACTTTCCTCAAGTTTAACCACTTTAGATTAATGTATTTTAAACTTGTGAAAATAATAGAAATCTTGGTTTTCATCAGGATGTAACAAGTTTTACCTTCTTCATCCTCAATTTCAGAAGAATTTAGTAACTGGCGCCTAAATAAAGACAACATTTAGTAGTGAATATAGCTATTTATCCTTTAATATATTGATACTAAATTATATAGCTTTTGGATAATCAAGTGCAATGGTATAATCAAGTCCATTCCACTCAACCACATAGTAATCATATAGGAATTTAGTTAGCCAACTATAACTAACAAGAAAATATTGCTGAAACAAGACTAACATGTGGCTTTCTGGATGTACAAACAATTATCCTAAGTAAGCAAAGCAGCTTGTAAAGATAGCCTGCATCAAATTCTACTTAGAGTCTCCCACCACCAAAAGACCTTTTATAATTTGAGAGCTAAAAGTTCTAGACATTTTTAAGATTTGTGCTAACTAGAAAGTTTAGAAATTATTTGAAATTGAAATTAGCAATTACTTTTTGTCAAAAGATTAATGCTAAAATTTTCATTTACTTTTGACATTATACATGTTAAAAACTATATAACTAAGGTTTTAAAGGAAGCTTACATGAAAAACACAGCTTTTACTACTGGAATTTCACCACAATAAGAAAAAATTATTCATTTGACCTGGTGAAATTAAATTTCAACTCCATGAAAACTATTCTTGTTTCATTTAAGTGATAATTAATTATTATATTTCTAAATTAACCTTTTTATTTTTAAAGCCTTTTCAAGCCTTAAAATTACATAGGTTGAGCTGAGGTAAAAGCCATTTGTTGCACAGGTTAATGCACTTGGAGCAATGACGTAAAGTAAGCTTAAATTTTAATGTGGAACTTGAATCAGCCCCCAAGAGAAAAAAATATTCATTTGACCTGATTAAATTATATCACAAAGTCAAATATTCTATTTAATTAAATTAATTCATCAAATACATTAAAGCAGAGAAAAACTTACCTATGAGAGTTGACAATGACAATGAGGTAAGCAGAAATACCCAAAACAATAGTCGCTGATACCCATAACTAATAATAATATATGTAAAGTTAACTAATGATTTTCATAATTTTATAGATTTTGTTTTTTTTAAATAATCTTAACAAAACCTAAAGGAATAAGACAATGGCCAATACATTGATGTGCATCCTCAATAATTCTGTACATTACAATTAGTGTTTCAAATGTTTTGACACTCAACTTGAGTATCACAATTCCATAGGGTTCCCAAAGTTTTTAGGCCAAGAAAAATATTTTTTTATAAAAATTTTGTGACTAGTGCAATAAACACACCAAACAAATCAATTAGGCATCACCAAAATAGGTATGATACTTTGTTTGTGAAAACAGGACAACCATATAGGTTGCATGTATCCAAAAAATATGAATTTTAAATTTGATAGTTTTAAAACTACCTGGTAGAAAATTAAAAATCTTTTAAATATACGTCCTATAGATTTTTATTTATTGAACTAAAAAAATATGCAATTCACTTAATTCAAGTTCAAATGCACTTCGTGCAATTACTCATTTTTGTTAATTAAATTCAGTTCAGTTTTACTTACCAAGCTCATCATAGTTTCATATTCGGTTTTTGCCCACCTCATCCACATATCAGTTGTTTCATAAAAACCCTTCATTTCTTTCATCTTAAAGATATTAAATATATTTATGAATTATAATTTAAATTTCTATAATTCTTAATGATCAGGCATATTTTTGTGTTTGACAATGACAACCAATTGAAGAAAAAAATATAATAGTAATGTCTTTTTACAAAAGCATTTTAAAAATATGAGTAAAAATCAAAATACCTCAATTGTAAAATAAGTAAGAACACCAATTGCAGCTGAAACTATGATTAAACAAAAATTAATCATCCAGCATAGAAGGTAACTAGGTCTGCCCTAAAAGAAAAACACTAAATCACTAAATAGTCTAAAATATCAAATTTGGTTCTTATAAAACTAGCTATTGTAGCAAGTTATCACAGAACCAGTAATGATACATACGTCAAGCCTATTAAGATTCTTATTTATAATGCCCACAGTAGTTAGCAAGGAATTACCGGATTGGTATTTAACTAAATTTTTAACATTAAACTTGAAATATTTAAAATCAGGGCTGAAGCGGTGGTCTGTGTGTAGCCCATTAAGAGCTAATCCAATCCACTTTACAATGAAGCTTATAATATATAGAAGTAATTCAAAGAAGTTTACGCACTTAATTACTATTTTAAGGAACTTGTGTTGGTTTATGATGAACTAGCGGCTTCGCCCCTAGCCTCTAGGGGCTTCGCCCTATATAGTTATGGGAAGTCAACTCTCCTTAATAGAAATATTCAAAAAAAATATTCTTTGTTTAATTACTCTGTGGTAAAATGAAACCCAGGTTGTGCGCTTTATGCACAAAAATTTCAATTTGTACAAATTAAACCCAGGTTGTTTGCCGTATACACAAAAATTTCAATTCGTAAAAATTAAACCTAGGTTGTTCGCATACACAAAAATTAAAATTGAAAAAAAAATTTTTTTTTTTTTTTTGTCGGGGGGGGGGGTGGATTCATGGGGGCTTCGCCCCATGTTGCAGTGGGGTTTCCCCACCTCAATTACTGGTTTTTGTTTACAAAAATTTTAAAAAATTAAAAATTTTGGAAGTGGGGATTTTTCTTATTTTTAGGGGGGTTGGGGTGTCCCACCCCCCAAGAAAATAGCTTAAAACCACCAAAGGACCAGTAGGTATATACCCAGAAGGGTAGAGCCCAATTTGATCAGCAGTTACTGAGATTTTACAAAAAATGTTAAAAAAAAAATTTGGGGGGGTTGGATTTTTTTTATTTTTGGGGGGGTTGGGGGTGTCCCACCCCCCAAGAAAATAGCCTAAAACCACCACAGGACCAGTAGGTTTATTCCCTAAAGAGTAGAATCCAATCGGTTCAGTGGTTACCGAGATCTTAAGGGACAGACAGACAGACGGACAGACGGTCAGACAGACAGACGGACAGACATCAAGCTACTTTGTATTATAGATTACTGAGATTTTACAAAAAATGTTAAAAAAAAAATTTTGGGAGGTTGGATTTTTTTTATTTTTGGGGGGGTTGGGGGTGTCCCACCCTCCAAGAAAATAGCCTAAAACCACCACAGGACCAGTAGGTATATTCCCTAAAGAGTAGAATCCAATCGGTTCAGTGGTTACCGAGATCTTAAGGGACAGACAGACAGACGGACAGACGGTCAGACAGACAGACGGACAGACGGACAGACATCAAGCTACTTTGTATTATAGATATGATAAATAATATTCTTTTGGCAAACAAATATAAAATAATTTTCTCTATTTGAGGGGATAGTCTTGACTCTTACCTTTTTAATTCCATGGATAAAAATTGCAGATTGTGCAAGTAGAATAGCACCTCCTGCTGATACAAGTCCCCCAACAATGTATAGGCCACCATCGGGGCCATACCCTGGGACGTATATCCTATAAATTATGCAAGATGTTATAACAATTGATGTATGTACAGAGCGTTACAGACAAATCTAGACACACTTTGGGAGGGTACAGACACAACTAAATAAAATGCTATCTATAGCTAAATATCTAGGAATTGGTTGCACTTTACAGAGAAGCTTTTTAGACGTCCTTTTCCATTAATTTATTGTATAAAATATCCAACCTTATTTTTGATTTATTTAAAAAATTAAGGGAGAGGGATAATAGATTATTTTGAGATCATTAATTGATTTAAGCCTTGACACTTTTGATGTACTTGATTGGTAAAAATAAAATCATTTTCACACACACCCCACCCGAAGGCGTGTTAGGTTAGAAAAAAAAAACCGCAGAAACGGTTTACACAGGATGTACTGGGACCTTATGGTGAGTTCAGAATATGCTTTCCCTAAATTAGGTTAGTACCTTTCCATAGTAGAAAATTTTAAAATTACTTTTGGTGCTCAAATTTTACTTTTATTTTTAGACCACCTTCACCTAACATGCTTTATTGTCTTATTTTGCCTTTCATGTTTATCATGCAAATTCACTTACATTACAGTTGAAATGACAGATATTGGAGCTTTCTAAAAAGGTCTCTTAACATTTTTCTAGCTCTAATACTTTTTGAGATATCTTATTTCAAAGTATTGATGTAAAAACATCTTTTACACAGGAAAAAGTTGAAATAAAAAATTAGTTTTTTTAGAGAAAATTTCAAGTATCTTCATGTAAATCTCTCTAATATTGCTCCAAATTGACCAAATTGGACAGTTAAGGTGCCTAAAACTATCTACATTCAATGGACTATCCAAATCCACACTTTTTGAGACTATATAAGCCAAAAGGAGCATGCTGAAGTGAATTTTAAAAATGCTAAAGGAAAAAATATTTGCTGTTTATTTAAATAAATTGAAATTTAATCGACTTTAGCAAGGATTTTAAGATAAGTTATGGTGGATAAAGTTGTCACTTTGTAATGAGAAAGCCAATAAAACACAATCATATGATATTTTGAACCAATAGAAACATATCTTAAGAAAAATAGACATAATCTTTGAAAATAAACAAAAAATTTGTTAGAATTTTAAACATTTCCAAGCAGTTTACAAATGTAATCTACTAATTCTAGTAATTTTTTCTAAGAATAGTTGATTGGCCTTTTAAATTTTTTATAACCTTATGAAACAAAATTAGTTTTTGCCACCTTAAATAAGAAATCATAGTATTTTGAAGACTTTCATGGATGATCTCATATATAATAAAAGAAACAATTTATTCTTAAGCCACATTTTTTTTGTTAATATACACTATTAGGTACTCTAAACTAATACTGAGATTTTTAAAAATAATAAATCATAATCAATTATGAGTTTCTTGTATCTTAAAACACATTTTACATTATTAAAAATGCCTTAAAAGTGATTTATAATTAAAATTAAATTACATTTGTTTCTTTGATATTACATTTTAGCCTTCTCCTGTTGACTTATAAAGTCTCAAAAAGTGTGGATTTGGATTGTCCATTGAATGTAGATAGTTTTAGGCACCTTAACTGTCCAATTGTAATTGTAATTTTCTCTAAAATAACTAATTTTTTATTTCGACTTTTTGCTGTGTAAAAGATGATTTTACAACAATACTTTGAAATAAGACATCTCAAAAAGTATTAGATCTAGAAAAATGTTAGAGACCTTTTTAGAAAGCTCCAATATCTGTCATTTCAACTGTAATGTAAGTGAATTTGCATGATTAACATGTAAGACAAAAAAAGAAAATAAAGCATGTTAGGTGAAGGTGGTCTAAAAATAAAAGTAAAATTTTATCACCCAAAGTAATTTTAAAATTTTCTACTATGGGAAGGTACTAACTCAATTTAGGGAAAGTATATTCTGAACTCACTATAAGGTCCCAGTACATCCTGTGTGAACCGTTTCTGCGGGTTTTTTTTCTAACCTAACACGCCTTCGGGTGGGGTGTGCAGAGACATTGTAATTTAAATTAGTTGAAATCTGTTTTACCAGTCACTCCAGCCAATTATAACAAAGCCAGCAACAAGGGCAAGGAAACTGATAACCTAAAACAAAAAAAAATGTGAGCTTATCCTTTGTTACAAAAATAATAGGATGGCTATCTGTGTGTGAGTAGTGAAAGATCTTACAAACAATATAGCTCTCCTTTACATTGATCAATCCAATTGAACTAGAAAAACTAACCTACCAAATATATAAAAATAAAAACTACTTTCTACCTTGAAAAATAAAATTTAAAGAGAAGGGTTGACTACATACCCTCCCCCCCCCCCCTTCCTTCAATTGCCCCTATGAACATCTAAGGGTGTAGCTGCCAATATAAAAGGAAAATGTGTTTGTAATGGAAGTATTAAGCCCAAACTAAAAACATAGAAAGGGTAATAGGGTAAAAAATGAAAGTAAGCCATTTTGTTGTGATGTTTGACTAATTTGTTTCATACAGGCACATTGCAGAAGAAAAAAATAATTTTATGATAAAATGAATTTAAATTTGCTTACCATTTGCGCTGCTCCAATGATAAGGCAGGCAGTCTTGGGTGAGATGCAACATGTTGGTTGACATCCAATAGAATTTTTAGATGGATTTCCCATCTTGGATCTGAAAATTACAGAAAGTTCAACTCCTGCATTGAAAGCCAAACAAAACTTTTTAAAAAATTTTCTCTCCAAATTCTTACAACAAGTTTTTAACAAATCAGCTCTATAAACAATCATAAATTAAGAAGGATGACAACATTTATAAGTAGCGAAGCAAAGAAAAATCATGGATAAGAACATGGACAAGGAGATTTAAAGAGAATTTGTTGTCATTATTATAGCCGGTTATTTCTTCTATGCACAATAGAGTGGCCCAAATAAAGGTCTAAATCGCTTTTCAATGCACTGAAAGTTTAAATAGGTTATGCAATGATGCACTTTTTATAGATTTTAGCACTATAATTGTTTTTAAGAAAAAATCTATCACTACCTCGTCAAATGCATTTTTATTTTCACCTTTTCTTTCCCAATTAAGAAAGCCTTAAGAAGTCCTGAACGGTTAACTCTTGATTTATATGTACTGTACATGTTAGATTTGTTCTATCGATTTCAAACTTGATGATTCTTATAACAGTTAGGAACGATATAGAAAGCATAGCAAATCTATAATCGCTACCAAAAAGTCGGTACGTCCATTGCGTTGCTTTTTAACACAATTTCCATCTGATTTTTGGAATACTGAATCCTAAATTGCACCAAGGTACAATGTTGTAAGCGAAGCATTTCCATAATCAAGTCCTAAGCATGTAAGTAAGTCCTTAAACATAATCCTCTATTTAAGCAGTTTTGCAACCAATATACGTACAATTTGGTTTATACTTGTACATTTATATTCTGCTTATTCATTTTATTATTCATTCTACAAATGTTAATTATTTAAATTTTTTTTTTTTTTCTGTAAATCACTCTAATTGGATATACATATTACACATGTATGAAAGATAGATGCCTGATTGTTTGTGAAGTTTTTGTTTTGAGTTAACATTTTAATTTTTTTATTAAACTGTAAGTACTAGGAATTAGACAATGGCTGATAAATGATGTAAAACCCCAATGTTGATACACAAAATTAAAACAGCCCATTGTCACTTCTCTCTGTGTCATACTTGTTTTTTTTCTTCTGTGAATTACACTTTTTTTATTTTTTGTAAAACACACTTTTAGAGCGTGATTTAGAATCAATTAACATTAAGGTTTATTTTTTATATAATTTTGCAATCCTAAAACAAAAATACTTTTTTTTGAATAACTAAATTTCCCCCCCCTTACATTTCCAACAAATATTCAAACATTAAGAAAATATCTAACTATTAATTCTAAAGATAATCCTGAATATGTTACTGTTCATAATCGTTATAATAAAATTTGTTCATTTTAAAAGGACTTAAATTTGTTCTATCAATTAAGCATATAACAATATAAAACATGTTAAAATACTAACTTTTATAAAAATGATAACTGTCTGGTTAGGTGGATAGTATCGAACTGGATTAGGGCCACTGGTGGTATAAAATAGATGTGTGGAATGTACAAAATTAAAGGCGCGCGCGCATTTAAGTAGAGGCCCTACAAAAAGGATGAAAACAGAAGCAGCCTAAATAAATGACGTCATACAATACAAATGACCAATTATAGGCCAGTATACATTGTATTTGACCAATATTAAAATCTATATTGGTCATTTGTATTGTATGGCGTTATTTATATAAGCAAAATAAGCTGCTTCGCATATATATTTAAGTTGAAGCCACAACAAGGATGAAAAAAACACATAAAAAAGCTAAGCTTAAAAAATTTAACCTAAATAATAATGACAAACATATCAGGGAGGAGGAGGCAATTATTATGTTTATTACACTAGTCCCCAAAACTTTATATTAACGTTTTCTCATTCGTTGTCCTAACTAACAACTTTAGTGGGGACTTTAGTGAATTCTGATTGGTTGGATCGTTTTGTGTATTATCATTGTTGATGTACATCAATTAATCCGTTATCGGCCATTATCTTATCCCTTTAGATCCCTGGAAAAAAGAGGAGCATCAAATTTGACAAAAACAAAAATGACAAACATATACATATGTAGTTAGAATCAATTGTATTACTAAATAAAATTCCTTTAAATGCTGGATGCGTATTATAATATTTTTAGTAGCGAAGCTACTTTATAATTATAATAATATGTCTGAAAAGTTTTGGGGGAAACGTGATTTTCTCGACTCCTATAAAAGATAGGCGACTGAAACTTCTTGTAAACATTCTTATCAATATGAAGCATCAAGTAAAAAACACCATCACCAACGGCGGTTGGACTTCTTAAAACCTTTTTTCCGTAATCTTATCCATGATTTTTTGTGCTTCTCTACTTATGGTTGTTGTCATCCTTGTTAAACTTATTTACAAATATTTTGGTGTCAAATCAGCCAAAAATTCAATAACTTTAGTATAGACTTTTGCAATTTCCTTCATTATTTATCATTTTTTTTGCAATCCAGTTCAGACCCAAATGTTACAGGAATCGTCCTACGAGGGTATTAAAGATATTAAGAGAATTCCTACAGTAACATGCCTTAATAAGTGATTATTATAAGTTTAGGCAAGGTACAACAATTACATAATGAGCCCTCACCTTAATTATGGTAAAAAAAAGATATTTTTTATATAATATTGTAAATTACAAAGTAAACTCATCCTCACGCTCAAGACGTATTTTTTTCAAAGGAGGGTTTAAAAATTCCATTTTATAAAGTAGTAAGGTTTTTTCCCCTTAAGATCTTGCTCACCACTGGCCCTTTATTTTAGGTAAGCTTCACTTAAGCCCGGGCATTGTTTTAGGCTATTTTATTTTCATATATTTAAATTTTAGACAATTTTACTCCCCTTTACATTACCTTCATCCTAGTATTCATCTAGTCATCCGCTTGTATTCTAATTAATAAAAGAAAATTTCTATTGAAAATATTAAAAAATAGGTAAAGACTAAACATATGGAATTAAAAGGTAAGTGTTGTATTAGTATGTTTAAGCAGGGATCTAAAAGGATAAGACAATGACCGATAATCGATGTACATGCCCAATGATGCTTATTAAATTTACCCCTTCTGTAGATTAAAATTAGTAGTTTAACGTTCCACTAAAGTCCCCAAAGTTGCCAGGCCAACGAATATGAAAACGTTATTATAAACATTGGGGACTAGTGTAATAAACAGCCCATTGTCCCCTCTCTTCCTGATATTTAAGGCTTTTTATTTCAACTTAGGAAAGGGCTTTATAAAAATTATGACGAATGTAGGACGAACAAACAAAAGGTCTGAAAAGATAAATTCTTAAAATGTCCTTAAATCATTTCGATAAAAAAAAACATAAAAGAAATACATTATAACAAAACAAAAACTATGCCTTTTCTTTAACTTTTTTAGTGTTTAAATGAAAACATACCATAGTTTTATACATAAATTATGAAACTTACTAATTTGAAAAATAGCTTCTTTGTTAATATTTTCTCAGAAAATTGGTATTTTTTTTTTGTATTCCCCCCTTCTTTTTTGAAAACGTAAATTACAGCAAAGCCCTAGCTAGCTAGCCATAGGCAACGAGTAGGATAGAAGAGGAAGTGGGGAAGGAGGGGTGACCGTGGGGGAGGGAGATGGTTCCGGGTTCGTGGGAAAGTACGTCTTTGCTACCAATGAAATATAACGTAGGATTAACAAAACTGGTTTTAATCTTATAATTTTTTATTTTGATAACTATAGGCTTGGCCCCTGACCATTTAAGCAGATTTTCTCTAAAAAAGGAAGAAAAAATGATAGTGAGTTTTTTTAATAGATACAAAAGAATTGTCTGATTTTGATGAAATCTGTTATATCATAAAATATTATGTTTAATTTATTATGTTAAATCGTCCTCTTTAACTTGTTTATTTTTAAAGAAATATAACATAATATATGCATAATCCATTGTATTATATGTTATAATAGGATTATTGAAAAAAATGGTTTTCAGAATGGTGTTTCCTTGAACGATTAAGCACATATACTTGCTCATATCGAATAATCGGAGAAATTATATAAGAATATCTAAATACTTTGTATATCAACTAGCGGCTTCGCCCCTAGCCTCTAGGGTCTTCGCCCTATATAGTTATGGGAAGTCAACCCTCCTTAATAGAAAAATTCAAAAAAATTATTCTTTGTTTAATTACTCTGTGGTATAATTAAACCCAGGTTGTTCGCTTTATGCACTAAAATTTAATTCGTAAAAATTTAACCCAGGTTGTTTGCCGTATACACAAAAATTTCAATTCGTAAAATATAAACCTAGGTTGTTCGCATACACAAAAATTGAAATTTAAAAAAAAATATTAAAATTTTTTTTTGGGTGGGGGATTCATGAGGGCTTCGCCCAATGTTGCAGTGGGGTTCCCCCACCCCAATTATTGGTTTTTGTTTACAAAAATTTTAAAAATAAAAATTTTTGGAAGTGGGGATATTTTTATTTTTGGGGGGGTTGGGGTGTCCCACCCCCCAAGAAAACAGCCTAAAACCACCACAGGACCAGTAGGTATATTCCCTGAAGAGTAGAATCCGATCGGTTCAGTGGTTACCGAGATCTTAAGGGACGGACAGACATCAAGCTACTTTGTATTATAGATGGTTATCCTCTTTTAAGCTACATATCTTCTATAATACAAAGTAGAACGATGTCTGTCTGTTTGTTTGTAGCAAAGGATCTCGCTAACCGCTGAACCGATCGGGTTCTCCTTTACAGGGTAGTCATTAAATATAAATAATATCACTGCTATT
This sequence comes from Acartia tonsa, assembly GCF_053477335.1. Classification (NCBI taxonomy): domain Eukaryota; kingdom Metazoa; phylum Arthropoda; class Copepoda; order Calanoida; family Acartiidae; genus Acartia; species Acartia tonsa. Next base: position 21,427,702 of record NC_137268.1, read on the forward strand.
TATCATTTTTAGTCAAAAGTATGAAAACATGGATGACAACATTCATAAAAGCAAAGCTCTGAAACGGTAGAAAAAACGAACATTAACACTTATAGAGTGTCAAAACTGAATAATAAGAATTTAAATGTATACATTTAAACAAAATTTTAAGGAAATTTGTTAAAAAACTGAATAATAATAATTTAAATGTATACATTTAAACAAAATTTTAAGGAAATTTGTTACAAAACTGCTTAAATACAGGATGACGTTTAAGGACATACTTACATTTTTAGGACTTGATTATAGAGATGGTGATTCGCTTATAACATTGTGCTTTGTTGTCGTAGGATTCAGTATACCAAAAATCAGATCAATCGGATAATTATATCCCATTCTGTTAGCGGACTTTCTGCTAACGGTTAAAGAGTTGCTATGCTTTCTAAATCGTACCTAACTACTACAGGAATCACCATGCAAAGTTTGAATTTGATGATTTCCCTTTTTTCGTTTCTTAGGCTTATTTTTAAAAAATTCCATCTAGTGTTCACTTCTTCCATCAATCTAAAAAATTCAATGTTTCGTCATCATTTCTATGGCCTTGGGTACTTATTCTACAAGTACCAAAAAAGTCTGTCCGTCCTTCTAAGTAAGTAAGCAAAAAATCTATATTTTTGGCTATAATAGGGCTATAAGAATATATAAAAAAAATATATACTTATAAAAAAGTAACAGGATGTCTGTTTGTTTGTCAGTACCGAAGGATCTCGTTAACCGCTGAACCGATAAGGTTCTCCTTAACAAGGTGGCTTCTCAAATGTCCTGGGAAGGTTTATAACTATTTTAGGGGAGGGTATCACCATGCTCCCAACTAAAATCAACAAAAATAAGGATCTCGCTAACCACTGAACCCATTGGGTTCTCCTTTTCAGGGTAGCTTGTCACAGATTCCAGGAAGGTTTATAACTATTTTTGGGGAGGGTACCACCAACCTCCCAAGAGAAATAAAAAAAAAATTTTTTTTTTGAAATTCTCGCTTTTTGACTTGAGCGCAACATAGAGAACTATATCTCAAATTAGATATTTGAGAAAAAAACATTTAAAGAGCCACTAGAGGCCTCTAGGAGCGTAGCCGCTAGTATTGATATATACTAACAAAATATATGTATATATTTATTTCTTTAAACGTCATATATATAATTTACAACTGTTGCACATTATAAGCTTTAACAATATCGTTTCTAACATACATGGTGTATGCACCCTTCCGTTTCCAAGAAAGCTCATTTTTGACTTGTCGATGATTAAACCTGAAAAAGAAGCTTTATAATTTTGGGATTTACTCAAACCATAAAATGGGGGAGGGGGATGGTTTAATGGAATTTGTCAAGACTCTTAGAGTGTTTTTTTAATAACCCATGTATCCCCAAAACAGCGTTACAGCTGTTAGATATAATCCTTGCACTAAAGTAACAGGATGTTTGTCTGTTTGTCTGTCTGGTGTCTGTACCGACGGATCTCGCTAACCGCTGAACTGATCGGGTTCTTCTTAACAGGGTATATTCTCAATCTCATAGGTCCCGGGAAGGTTTTTTAACTATTTTGGGGGAGGGTACCACCACCCTCCCAAGAAAAATCACAAAAAATCGAAAAAAAATTACGTATTTGATTTTAGAAAGAGAGTTTAACGAAAACATAAACGTCAAATGCAACATAGACTTATTTTAAATAAAAAAAAAAAAACATTTAAAGTGCCACTAGAGGCCTCTAGGGGTGTAGCCGCTAGTTTATTATAAATCAATCCATTAAGTCAAAATAAAGTATTTTCTTTGTACGAATTAGTTAGTTTAGTGGTTTCAAAGAAATATGTAATATTTATTTCTCGCATCGTATTATAAACATCTTTCCGCGGATATGAAATGTACAATTATATGATTAAAACTAGCTTTTTAGCCCCTAGATACCGAAGGCACTTGTTTTAATCCTAAGATTGTAAATTTTTATATTCCTAGAAAATTGAATAAAATACGATGTTAGACATAATTTTTCAGTAGGCTGAGAACCTGTTCTAATCCAACGGATATTAATCGGTTTCGATGCGATACGGGCAAAATCAATTATTAAAGCTTACTTTGTATAACCAGCATTCTCCATTAGAGCATCTATCTTTGCTTTAGAGGAATCTAGAAACAATTTTAAATTTCCAATTCTAAACTTTTCTATTTGAAACATTGCGGTTATCTTTTTCCTCCCCTCTAAAAAAAAAATTCCACTGCAATTTTGGCCAACATGTACCAATTTTCTCTAAAGGCATTTTTGCAATAACCGAAACAAATACACAATATTAAACCAGGGAGGGAGGGGACATTGTACTGTTTATTAAACTAGTCCCTAAAGTCTTATATTAACGTTTTTTATTCGTTGGCTTAACAACCTTGGGGACTTTAAATGAATTTTGATTGGTTGATCATTTAGTATTTACAAACGCTTCAACTACTAATTGTAATCACAAAATTTTGTGTATCATCATCGTGTACATAAATTTATCGGCGATTGTCTTATCTCTTTAGAACCCTGATATCAACTCTCACAGTTTATAAGCAACGTTGTTTATGTAAAATAGTCTTCCTTTTTTACAATTTAAATATGAGTTACCTTTTTGAAGTTGGCCTGCAAATTCTGTTTTAATTGAAAACACCTGACAAAAATAAACATGTAAAATATTAAATGTATCTATTTGTTTGTCTATGACTATATATACATACATTATATGTATAAGGTGCAATTTAAGGTAAAATGATCCTTGGAACGAATTTCTCCAAAAATATATTTGTTTTCCAGGCTGCTCGCAGCGGTCATAAATGCGCGACAAAGAATTGTTACGTCACGGTTTCCCTGTACATCATTGGATTTTGACTACTCTAGATAACTTATCGCTTTCTTATTCAGCTTAAAACGATGTAGATGCCAAAAATGTAACCAGCCTTTAAAGTTCATAAATTTAAAAGAGATAATCCATTCTACATTTTTTCCTAAACTTCATCAAATCTCAATTTAAATATGTCTGATTGAATATTATTATTTTCAGATTTATGTTACATGTTCGTGTGTCTCTGTACTGTTGTTATTATCTGTCAGTATGTCTGTTAATGTGTCTATATATATATCAACCTTCTATCTATCTATCTATCTATCTATCAATCTATCTGTTTACCTGAACATTGACTCTATCCCATAGTATGGTTCTAAGAACAGACATTTCATTTCAACTCTATCTATCTTTCTATCTGTGTTTCTATCTATTTATCAATCTACAGGGTGTTTCAATAGAAACGTTATTTTTAATTTCTTAATTATGCATAGAAAATAAAACAATTATATAAAATGCTTTATATATTTAGAAAACCTATTCTGGGACATTTATGTTTCAAAAATTTAAAATTGATTTTTTCAACAAATTATGTCATAAAAACCGGTTTTTCTAAGGGCCTTATTTTTGAAGATTTATGGATTTATAGGTTGTGGAAAAAAGGTACACATTTTTAAAATTCAAATTGCGCGGCTTGTATTAATAGTAGAAAAACGTTATGCATATGGTTAGAATCGTCATAAGCTCTAGTTTTTGGATATATAAATACTGTTTTTGTGCTATTTGTAGTTTAGGAGCTACGTTAAAAAATGTGAGAAATGTTGAAAAGTTTTAAGTAAGTTGGAACATTTTACCACCTAGCTCCTATGCTATATGAAGCATAGGAATTTTACTTACATATCCAAAAAACTAGAGCTTATGATGATTCTAACGGTATGCATAACGTTTTTCTACTTCTAATACAAGCCGCGCAATTTGAATTTTAAAAATGTGTGCCTTTTTTCCACAACCTATAAATCCATAAATCTTCAAAAATAAGGCCCTTAAAAAAAACCGGTTTTTAAGGCATATTTTGTTGAAAAAATCAATTTTAAATTTTTGAAACATAAATGTCCCAGAATAGGTTTTCTAAATATATAAAGCATTTTATATAATTGTTTTATTTTCTATGCATAATTAAAAAATTAAAAATAACGTTTCTATTGAAACACCCTGTATATGTGTACCTGAACATTGACTCTATTAAAAGTATGGTTCTAAGAACAGCCAACTCATGTCCACTCTATCTATCTATCTTTCTATCTGTCTATCTATCTATCTATCTATCTATCTATCTATCTATCTTTCTATCTGTCTATCTATCTATCTATCTATCTATCTATCTATCTATCTATCTATCTATCTATCTATCTATCTATCTATCTTTCTATCTGTGTATCTATCTATCTATCTATCTATCTATCTATCTATCTATCTATCTATCTATCTATCTATCTATCTATCTATCTATCTATCTATCTATCTATCTATCTATCTATCTATCTATCTATCTATCTATCTATCTATCTATCTATCTATCTATCTATCTATCTATCTATCTATCTATCTATCTATCTATCTATCTATCTATCTATCTATCTATCTATCTATCTATCTATCTATCTATCTATCTATCTATCTATCTATCTATCTATCTATCTATCTATCTATCTATCTATCTATCTATCTATCTATCTATCTATCTATCTATCTATCTATCTATCTATCTATCTATCTATCTATCTATCTATCTATCTATCTATCTATCTATCTATCTATCTATCTATCTATCTATCTATCTATCTATCTATCTATCTATCTATCTATCTATCTATCTATCTATCTATCTGTCTACTTATCTATCTATCTATCTATCTATCTATCTATCTATCTATCTATCTATCTATCTATCTATCTATCTATCTATATATCTATCTATCTATCTATCTATCTATCTATCTCTATATCTCTCTATCTATCTATCTATCTATCTATCTATCTATCTATCTATCTATCTATCTATCTATCTATCTATCTATCTATCTATCTATCTATCTATCTATCTATCTATCTATCTATCTATCTATCTATCTATCTATCTATCTATCTATCTATCTATCTATCTATCTATCTATCTATCTATCTATCTATCTATCTATCTATCTTTCTATCTATCTATCTATCTATCTATCTATCTATCTATCTATCTTTCTATCTATGTATCTATCTATCTATCTATCTGTTTACCTGAACATTAACTCTATCCCAAGGTATAGTTCTAAGAACAGCCAACTCATGTCCACTCATGTCAAGACTCAAGAAATGTATAGGTCTGTTTACAAAGTTCATTTATTTCCATCCCTCCGACATTGGTTAAAATAATTGGTAATATTTATTTATCGCATTGTATTATAGTCAGCTTTCCGCAGATTTTAAAATTAAAAAAATAAAAGATTAAAACCAGTATTGTGATTTTAGCCCGCTGCGAGTTTCACTTTATTAGAGAACATGAAAATCTGGTAAAATAATCCAACTCAACGTGTTATTGTTATATCCAATATCATTATGAACTTTCCTTTTATGAGCATCCTTTTTCATCAGAATTAATGAAGCCAGGGGGAAACTTTGCATCTAAAATATTTTATTTTATCACTATTTACATTAATTAGTGGCTGCACCCCTAGCATCCAGGGGATCTATATTCGAAGGAGGACAGAAAACTAGCCAAGAACATAAAGTTGAATCAAAATTAAAACAGTCAAAAACAATCACGAGACTTAAATGAATCTTCCCCAAAATGGAGGACTCCATCGAAATCTTGAGCTACAAACAAAAAAACCTTACTACTTTATATAAAAGGGGCGTTGAAGGTCATAGACAATTCTAAAGCTTTTTTTGAAATGTTTGATCAATTAGAAGCAGTAGTTTGCATGATCTTATAGACTAGAGGCTATGTCCCTAGCACATAGAAGCTCTGTGTTCGAATGGGCAAAGAAAAATAGATGAAAACCATTCTGAGACTTAATTATAAAACTAAATAGCCTATAACCATCACAGCACCTAGGTGCAGAGAAACTAAAGTATAAAACCCAATCGGTTCAGTAAATATCCAAATTTTGGGACACAAACAAAAATTTTACTGCTTTATATATAAAAAAGGATAATACATTAATTGTTAGTTGTATAAGCTGTAAATTAAACAGAAAAAGAAATAGATTTAGAACAATATTTTAGTTATTTGATGTTGGGGTTAAAAGCGCATCAAAATTTGTGAATTTTTAGGATAATATGTTTTACCTTTGAAACAAATCTGGAACTTAAATCAGAAGCTATTCCAGGCTTCTCTCTGAAACAAAAAAAGTTAGCTTCTCTATAAGTTTTTGTTTCTGTCTGTTGCATATAAAAGTTTCTTCTTTAGGAAAAAAATGATTATGCTGCAACTCTGCTGTGTAAATGACATGACTATGCCTTAACTGGATATACCGATCAAAATAAGGCTATTACCGGTAAATTTTCAATCTTTTTCATAAATAAAATTTGTTCAAAAGATGGAATTATAACATTCTCTTCATTTTTCTTTTTCGACTATCATTTTTAATTTGTATTGCATGTCGTCATTTTCATAGGCACTATAAACAGCTTCATTTTAATAACTTTAAATAACATATAAAAAAACTTACTTTTCTTTCCTTCCATCTTCATATGTAACAGGGCCAGCGCTACAAAAAGACAAGATTAATTTTTAACAAAACTTGTGCATTTTCAAATGATAAAAACTACAGGCGATATATACAAACCTTTATTGGTATAGACACACATACATCCTATTGTTTTGGCAAATTGACATGCAAGGCATAACGAAATTAAGCGTAAAATTAGATTTAACAAAAAACATATTAATTTTTTCAATATAGTCTTTACTAGGAACTGTGATATAATATTAAAGAAATAAAACAAATTTGTATCTTTGTTAACAAATTACCCTATAATAACCTTTCCAGTATAATACCTCAAAATCGATTAGAGCCGTATCTCGGCTATACTTATCTTCAACGAATGTTAAAAAAATCCTAAAATTAATACCAGTTTTTTTTTACCCCGGGCCGTCGGTCCCTCGGGGCTTACCAAAATGGTTCTTATAATTCTTCATTTGAATATCCGCGAAAAGTTCTCTATAATACGATGCGATAATTAACTATTCCTATGAGATTTCCATGAATGAGTATTTGTTAGTTTATTTATGTGAGGGTAAAATAAGTTGTACCTCCAGATGTCATAATCTTGGTAGTATGGCTGGTTCTGGGTTCCAATTCCAATGTTTAGCAGATATGCATATCTGTTCATCTTATAACAAAAATATAATGTATTTATTTCATCACAGCTTAAAATCAAATTCATAAAAATGTACCTATCCATTATGGTTATATTAAAATTGTCAAACATATACATATCATTATCTATGTCTATCACTTATGTGTTAATAATTAATATTTATTTTATAAATAAATCTAGCAAGAATGATAAAATACAAAGGGAATAATAATATATTCACCTTTTTACAAGATGAAAAGAAAGCTGGATGAGGGTTTACAATTAAGCCTTAAAAAAATAAAATAAAATTAATTTGACAAAAAATAGTTCCTGAAAAAATGTTAAATTATCGCCTACTTCTGGTTGTTCATAACAGTAAAGACATTTATTTTTCTTGGAAGGCTTATAACTATTTTTTGAGGATATCACTATTTGCTGCAAAAGAAAAATAACCCACCCCAACTCATATTTTCTTCCCTTCTTGAAAGTGAGTTATTTTAAAGTAATTTAAATGGTGGATTTACACTAGATATAAGCAAATACAGTATGGATGATAGAAAAATAGCTTTAAAAAGATGGACAGACAAATTGACAGTGGCGGGTCCAACTTTTTTTTACGGATTCCTAAAGGCCCAAGTGTGCTTGTTTCATGGGCCTGGCGTTCACACACCTCTAAAATTACTCTTTCCTGGCCATAATTGGATCTAAAGGATTTTGTAAAAAAAAACCTAAATTCCACATCGTTTCGGGGCTGTGCCCCCATTCTTCGGGGAGGGGGTCTCCGAAACTAAACTTTCGGGATGGGATAACGGACACTGCGAATTTTAAAAGAAAAAAAGTTGACCCTCAAAATTTCACCTTAAAGTGATACTTTTCTAATAGTTTATAGTCCACTAACTCATAAGCAGCAAGAATTCAAATCCATTAAGTCCCTTCTAACGAGATATTGGCAACTTTTTGCACACATTTTTGCAAACGGTAATTATTTCCTTTATTTGAAGTTTTGGATAATAACATTTTCATAAAAGTTTTCAGTAATATGGGGGGGGGGGTTTAATGCAACCATCTCGTAATCAGTGAGCAAATGGCACTTAGAATTCGAATTTCCATCTATAATTTTGCATGAGTAATCCTTGGTAGGTCTATTTTCCCTAAATCGAACAAAAAGTTGGAAAAGTAACGGCTAACGGCTGGCGGCTCAGCTATTTTGCCATTCTTTTGATATTTATACTGTAAATTAGTCACGAAACCTCTCTTAACATAATACTCTTTTCTACTCCAAAATGCTATCAAACGGTTCTAGACGGTAGCTGTTGGTACTAGAAGTTTTAAATTGGTTATTGCTATCATTTAACATGAATTAAACCAAAAATATGTTTTAAAAAGTCGATTCCTATGTAATTGATGATGGATTTACCCTGAAAATAGGCAAAAAACGGCTGAACGGCTGAGCCGCTAGCCGTTACTTTTCCAACTTTTTGTTTGATTTAGGGAAAATAGACCTACCAAGGATTACTCATGCAAAAGTTCAGATCGAAATTCGAATTCTAAGTGGCATTTGCTCACTGATTACGAGATGGTTGCATTAAAAACCCCCCCCTTATTTAAGATCCATTGTTGAGAAAAAATAACTGAAAAAATGTGTTTCCATGCAAAATAAGCTTAAAATCTAATGATTTTAAATATTTGCGATTTAATGGTAAAAAAGAATATTTTTTTCTTTTTGATAGCCTGAATATGTTTAATTTTGTTTTTTATATAATCTATTCTTTGAATAGACATGCATATTCTTGCAGATTTTTAAAAAAATTTAAAAAATCAAAAATCAAAATTAATCAAAATTTATCTAGAGCCTTTGAAAAATACTTTTGATATTTTTAACCTATATAATCAATAAAATCAATGAAAAATAAAAAAGTTTTATAAAACAAACTTTTGGAAAAGGTTTAAGATAACTTCATAAAGTTAGCATTTAAGTAGGATATTTTTCTTGTCTATTTTAAAAATGCAAATTAAACATAGTTAACGAATATTTAATTAGCAAGAATAGTAATAGAATATTTCAATAACTACTTAAACCTTTTTGTGGCTATGTTATTTATTTAAACAGAAAATCTATTTTGTCAGAATTATAAAAATAATGAAATATTTTCAAACAAGCTTGCAAAATAAACGTAATTTTATCAAACTTCCTCACAGTTTTTAGAAGATATTGTTGTAAAATATTAATTATTAAAATAAAATCTTTAATTTACAATGTTTAAAACACCTAAAAGTAAATTCTAAGCAAAATTATATTTATTCTCTAGATTTAGAGTAGCTGCGCTACTTAAAAAAACATCTAGTATTGAAACCTACAGCTGATCAAAAATCAATAGTCATAAATTGGTGGTTTACAGATATCTAAACATATATATACACCTTACAGATTCATTTTTAAGATGGAATGTAAAGTATTAGTATATTATACGAGATGTCATTTAGTCAAATTTTAAACAAAATAATTTTCATTAATTCATTAACAAAAAATAATGTTATAAATTTAAACTCACAAAGAGACTATTGTGTATTTTATTATTATGTTCTTTCTGCAATCTGATTCAAAATAAACTTTTTCTCTCATTCAAGTCAGGGATGAGTTTAATACCAAAAAAAATAAAACAAGTTGAAATACTTTTAATTTAATTTGATATTATTGTATAATATTTTCTTTTATGTATAATTTAAGAAATATATTTATAAAATATTTACCTGTCATAAAGACGACATATAAAAACAACATCCTTATAAGGAAATTAAAATCTATTTTCAAAATTTTCAAATTCATTTTATGCTTAAGAAGGGACGAGAAGGAATTGAAATTCAACATTAACTTGTTATTTTGCTTGTATATTTATCATATTTGTTTACAGTTTATTGGTAAAGTTTGGTAATACTTTATTTCGAGTCTATCATGCAGTGCGGAGATAAGGTGACTTGCGAAGACCGTTTGTCTCTATCTGACATGGTCTTAATGCGGTATTAATTCTACCCCAGGTTTTGCATTTTTACTTTTTTTTCACATGAGTCAGGATTTATGCAAATTTTCGGTGGCCACTTTTAAGACGCTTAATTTACTTATTTACCTTTCCACTCGAATTGATCCTCCAGTGGAAAAGAAACAGAATCCTCACAGTCATGGGTCCCAATATCCAGGTAGAAAAAATCCTGAAATATAAAAAAAAAGATTTTGACCCATAACTTTACAAAAATAAGCCATGTGACGTCATAAAAATGAGGGAGAAAAGAGGAGAAGTGTGGAAGAAATAACATAAAAAAAGATAATTCCTCATTTTTATGACGTCACAAATCTGATTTTTGAGACACTTTGTAAAGTTACTTTTGACCCTAGTTAATTTTTGTTTTATGTCCTAAAAAAATTTTTGAGTTTTTATGTTTCATTGACAAATATCGAAGTAGAAATATCAGGGATCTAAAGGGATAAGACATTGGCCAATAAATTGAAGTACATACCAATTTCCCAACAATGAAACACAAAATTATCCCTTCTGTAGATTAAAATTGGTTGGGGAAACGTTTGAACACTCAACTAAATAAACCAACTAATCAAAATTCACTAAAGCCCCCGAAGTTGTTAAGCGAATGAATAAGAAAACGCTATCATAAAACTTGTGGACTAGTGTAATAAACAGTCAATTGTCCCCGCTCTCTCTCCGAAATAGTCAAAAAGAAAATCTATAAAGTTTTCAAAGGGTACACTATAATATTTTATTCATACTCAAAAACTAAAAAATACGTCAATCGGCATAATGCAGCCGTTGGAACATTTAGTCAATCTTTTGGAGAATCTTCTTCTAAAGCTTACTTTATTTGAATAGATTTGTTATATATAATTTGACACAACCCAATCTTTCCCGATTTTGTATAATCTTTACGGAACACGATTCCAGTGACGTCATATTTTTCTTTCCTGAAAAAGGGAAGGGGGGAAGAAAAAAAGAGATGGGAGAAAAGGGGGTTTTCCCCATCTCTTTTAAAGAGATTTTCTTCCCCCCTTCCCTTTTTCGGGAAAGAAAAATATGACGTCACTGGAATCGTGTTCCGTAAAAATTATACAAAATCGGGAAAGATTGGGTTGTGTCATATAATTTTTAAGTTGTTCTGGATGCTCTACTTATTGCATTATTGTCCTTGTTTAAATCTAAACATTTGTATGTTCTTACCATATAATCTCTCCCAGCAGTTTGATTTTTGAAAACCATTTCCATCAAGTCCTTGGCTCTTGGCTGGGATTTCAATTCTATATATTAAAAAAAATCCACCTTGAATGATAACAGTTAATCTGAGGTGGATTCTTAAAAAAAATTTGCCCCACTAATCGCTTAGTGGGGCAAAATTGATTTCGTGAAAAATCCACCAAAATCACATCAAAAATCTACAAAAATTAAACAAAATCATAGAAGGGTTATGAACATAAGATTTTATTTAATTTTTGTAGATTTTTTATGTGATTTTGGAGGATTTTTCACGAAAACAATTTTGCCCCACTAAGCGATTAGTGGGGCAAATTTTTTTTAAGAATCCACCTCAGATTAACTGTTATCATTACAAAGAAATGAAAGAGAGATATATGCAAATAGATATGCAAAAACTAAAAATCACAAAACCTTTAAAAATTAAGGTTTATGTCTGAAAGTTTTCAGAAGAAAAGATAGACAGCTGAATATTTTAAGGGATGAATACTTTAATATTCTGCATACTATTATCAAGTTTTATTGAGATTTGACTATTGGTTGTGGTGCTGGTTCGATTCCTTGATTTTCATGATTTTCTCATATTTGAGATATATAGCTTCACAATTTACATATTCCCTCAAAGTTTTATTAAGATTTGCTTAGATTTGAGGTGCTATATCGATTCCTAGATTTTCACGTTGTAAATCTTACAAGGTTTCCTGATTTTTTAGTTTTACGTTTTTTATGTAACTGCGCTTTAGTTCATTTTTTTCCGGATATCTGTCCATAATTTTTGAGCTTCGCTGCTTATGGATGTTATCATCCTTGTTTACTATTTATTTAATTTGTCAATTTATGGATTACTCAAAAGCCTTAACTACTTATCTATCTATCTCATCATCTGTACAATCATATATCAGAATTTTAGTCACTATCTATATATAATTGTTTAACTATGTATCTATCTATCTAACCATCCTGGTATATATTAATTAACCTGAGCTATCAACTTCTGTAATAGTGTAATCAGTTGCATTATCAATTTTGGGTTTTATCACCTCAGCTCTCATAGCATCTAAAAATCACAAAAAATTCATAGTTGGTTTTTTTTTCTGCTATTTTTTTATATTTCGTTCATTTAATAATTACTTATGGATTCTATTTGAAATCTATATTAACTTAGAAATTAATTTTTGTCCCAAATTAATCATTAATTAAAATTGTTATAATATTTTTAAAATGTTATTCGTATTAATTCAAAAAATAAAATTAATAATAATTCAATCTTTTAATTTCTATTAGAAATAATCTAGTAGGGAGAGGAAAATGGACTGCAAATGATTTTGTCTTTAAAAAAAAACTTATTTTGCCATTCCATAGCTTAAATCTTTGAGGGAGTAAAATTATATCTTGATTGGGTTGTTGTTACTTAGCAAGTATCAATAGGTAGCGCATCCGCTAGTTGTCGGGATGTGATAGGTTTGAATCTCGGCTTAACACTGCGTCATAACTAAAGACGTTAAAAATGGTTCCTACTGCTGCTGTGTCAGGTGTGAGACATTAACAGTTAGATTAGAGTGAATGCCTTGACCCAAAACAGGCGCAACTCATAACCATGAAGAATTAGGACCTCTTGGTAAAGTGTTGTTACTTCACCTAATATCCCGGGTGTTTGGACAGGAAAGGCAAGATTTGGCTACCCTTAGTTATCCTGGGTTGTTGGACCTGACGTTAGCGTGTCAAGGACGGCAGCCTTGCCCGTATGAGGTTTTTGATAGATACCTAGCAGGTAAGGTTCATCATAGTCCATACAGTTCAACAGAGGTCTTCCCTTGAAAACTGGAAAGCTGGATGGCCATTCTTCAGGATGCAGGACAGGTAAATCTACCTGCAAATTAATATATACATCAGATATCATGTCCATCTGACTATCTATCTTTCTAACTATTTTTCTATACATCTCTCGCTATCTGTCTTTCTTGTCTATAATCTGTACGTACATTTTTTAACATCCATCTTTTTCTCTATACATCTGTCTATATCTGGCTATCTATCTTTCTATCTATATATCTGTCCATCTCTGACTATCATTATGTTCAAAAAATCTTCTAAAATATTCGTAAAAATCCTATAAATTAAATTTATTTTCAACTTTAGTTTTACATTGACATCTGAAGAGTGCAAACATGCACGAAACAATTTGTAATGTCTGAATAAATATGTAAAATTCATATTTTGTTTGTGAGTTAACCTCTTATACACATATATATATATATATATGTTCTACTCTGACTTTCCATCTTGCTATCTACATATCTGTTAATCTCTGACTATCTATCTTTCTATATATTTAAAGTAAAACAACGTTTTTTACTTCAATTTTATTTATCTTTAACTTAAAGTTTCATGCTTTCGCAATCTTCAGAAAGATACTTTCTATATATATATCTGCCCATCTCTGACTCAGTGACTATCCATCTTTCTATCTTTGTACATCTTTGACTATCTATGTTTCTATATAAATATCTATTTATCTCTGACTATCCATCTTTCTATCTATATATCTGTTCATCTCTGACTATCTAACTTTCTATCTATATATCTGTTCATCTATATTTGTACCTTGATATCTGGATAAAGCTTCAAAAGTTTTTCTAAATTATTCTCCTGAAATGAAAATATATGTAATATCTATACATTTTTTTCATCAAAATGATTCGAAATTAATGCAAATAACCACAGATCTAAAGGTATAAGACAATGGCCGATAATTGGATGTTCATCCCCAATGATGATACACAAAATTAGCCTTTCTGTAGCGTAAAATTAGTTGTTGAAACGTTTTAACTCTCAACTTTATAAACCAGCCTATCAAAATTCACTATTTTCCCCAAAATTTTTAAGCCAACCCAATAAAAAGACGTTACTAATAGTAACTTATTAAAAAACTTTGGGGACTAGTGTAATAAACAGCACATTGACCCCACTCTCTCTGCAAATAACCTTTCCTAAAACCGACAATTATCTTACCGGAACCTATTGGTCAGGTTGTTAGAGAAGACCTAATAGTATAGTCATCTAGACATACAGACATTCTGTTAGTTTGTATTAGGACAAAACACAGTTTTATTGCTGCAAAAATCCTTGTTTAAATTACCTTTAAAAGAGATCTAATTTCATTGCAGTCATAGCCATATTCGAGAACATTATTTCCTCGGTGAAAGTCTAAATAATATTAGGTGCTTTCATAAAAAGTGCCTGTTGATCACTGATCTCCTTATTTATATATATGCCTTATATCAACGGAAGGCTCTTATTTCGCGGGTACTATACCCAAAGTGCTCATGCTCCTGCAGGGCAACCCATTTCCAAGTACCCAACATAAGCTATCTAAGCTACTTTGTGTGATAACGCCTCTAATATTAAAAATATACTCATTCCCTTCATTTACAATGTTTTTGTGTGTTAAGGATAGAGCTACAAATAAAAATAATCAATAATCATTGAAACACCTTCACATTCAAAGTACAGAGTAATGAATAATGAATATACAATATACATCTATGGCAAGCGTACGGAAAATAATGGTTATATTGTTTATTCATAAGAAACATTTACAATTTTCTTGTAGCAAAGCAATTCTATAAGTGAACGCGTAATCGTCCTGGTTTGAAATTTTAAATGATTCCTACCATTTATGGAGAAAAGGAAAAGAGCCAGAAAGCAGAGTATAATGCAGTTTACCAATGAACGAACATGTTTCACGTACTGCCTATAAAAAAAGTTAATTTTGTTAGAAATAAATCTTAATGGAAGTAAAATTGAAAGTGGGGGAAATAAAGAAAAAAAAAGGAAGAGAGAGATTGTTAAACAAGTGAGAGCTGAAATATAAGAAGAAAATAGATAGAAATGAAATTAGATTAGAGAAAAAAGGACAAAAGAGAGAGAGAAAATAAGATAGATAAAGGTGTAACTGTAGAGTAATGATACAAAATATTTTAAGGAGCCGCTACTAAGCCTCAAATTTTTGTAAAACTGGATTGACATATTTGGGTTAAGTTTAGGCTTCCAGATGATTTTTAAAATTGTAAAAGGTTGATTTCACTGAGTGCTGGCAAAGAAATACAAAATCAAATTTGGATAGATTAGAAATGAAATGAGATTCCAATTTCACAGAAAATATTAAGTCTGAAACACATAAAGAAAATAAATACATATGACTATAATGATTGATATTAATTAAGAGACACAAAAAGTTTACTACATATTTACCTTGATTCGTCTATATGATCCTGTATACTTCTATAACAACTATAATTATTTAATCTATAATCCAGCCATTTTCCTATCTTTGATACCTCATTTTGAAACATTTTCTGAAAATATATTTAATATACAGGGATCTAAAGGGATAAGCCAATGGCGATAAGTTGATGTACATCCCCAATGTTGATAAACGAAATTACTCCTTCTGTAGATTACAATTAATAGTTGAGACGTTTGGACACTAAACCAACCAATAAAATTCAATAAAAGTCAAAGTTGTTAAGCCAGCGAATAAGAAAACGTTATTATAACACTTTGGGTTCTAGTGAAATAAACAACCCAATGTCCCCTCCCTCACTGTATCTGACTCACTGTAATACACAATGATGACAACATCCATAAATAGTGAAGTACAAAAATCATTTATGAACAAACCGACAATGTGAGTTATAAAGCAGATGTTCAGTATTAATTACAAACTAATGGAGAAAAGGAAAAAAAGAGAAGTTGAATATAAAAAAAAATGACGAAGCCTTTGTAAATTTTTTTATTCCATGATTAACAGACAACGGATCATGCAAATGTAGATTATGTAAATTATTTACTTGCTCCTTAATCTCATTTTTTGATTCTTCACATTAAAATCAGTTGTCCATCTTTAATAGGGGCCACGAAAATCACTTACCCCCAAAATGTATAAGACAGACGGACAGACAAACAGTACAGATTGTCATATTGCTTTGATACACCACAATGAAAGCAGGAGAATGGGGAATGCATTGGCTGTTGGGTTTACTTATTGACAATTTAGTTACAATTTTACTTTTTTTAATCACATTACTAGGATAAAATAATTTTTACCAAAATATACTTAAATCATGTCATATAATGCTTATGTATGTCATCACTTATGTTTTTAAAATTTCACATTGGATTTATAAAAAAACACATATAAACACACATATTAGGTATATATAATTTTTTTAGTATTAACGAATTTATTTCTAAGAAATGTATATTTTCTTATAAGTCACTTTCTACTGTTATGGTTGGGAAAGAATTGGAGAAAAATAGTTTTACGGAGGTAAAATGACCCTAAGTAAGGTGATCGTCAAAAACCACCGAAATAGCTTTCACAACGCAAACAAAATTAAGATGTAAAATAAAATATGTCATTAAAAAAATCGACCAATAAAGAATAGAACAAAAATAATTCTTTTGCTTTTTTAAATACAATTTTGCCCATATGATACATCAATTACAAAGTTTCTATGAAAAGATTATTAATATAATTAACGGATGTTAATTCTTTATTAAATAGTTTAAATTTTTATGGTGTTATTTGCTACGATTTGATTAGGGGGCAGGGAGGAAATTTCAAAGATGTTTAATTCTATTCCCCCACAAAATAGCCTAAAATGGTTCTATCATGGATCATTTTATCAAGATGTTTACGAAATCTTACATACTAGGAAAAAAGTATAGCTAACAATTGAAATAAATCTAAAATAATGTTTGGGGGCAGACAAAAAGGTCGTCAATTCTACTATGCGTTACCCCCTCAACGACAGCTGAAAATCACATATAGGTTTCATGATTTTTTCCTAAATTAATTTCGTTGTTGGTATAAGCTGCATACATACAAACAAACATCCAAACTGTTTATAATAAAACCATGTTTTTTTACTGTAGTGTAAGATACATACGTTACATGCGAAATTTTATTAGTGTGCGTTTTTTCGCCCAGGATGACTAAGCATTTTTTAAAACAGATGATCGGTCTAAAAAGGATATTATTTACGAATTATTATTATGGATATAATAGTAAAACAAGATGATAATATTCAATGGCTTAACGGCTCTTTTTAATGTTTGAAAACATAATACTCTTTAATAAGGAAAAAATCTAGTAAAAATAACATTAATAGATATTTAATTTATATTGAGAGTTGCTTTATGTTTTACTAGCGGCTTCGCCCCTAGCCTCTAGGGGCTTATCCCTAAAGGTTCAGGGGAGAATTAAATTTTTTTTATATAATTTTTTTAGATATTTTCTGTATTTTTTAACTTTTTATAACTCTTTATAACATTTTATATCTCTTTATAACTTGTTATATTTGTTTATATTTATTTATATTAATTTATATTTTCTAAACCCTTCGAATTTTTTCTCTTTTTAAATGTTTAAGGACGGACGGACAGACGGACGGACGGACGGACAGACAGACATCAAGCTACTTTGTATTATAGATGGCATGCACTGCACAGGTTCCTGTTTCAATTAAATTAAAGAGAGGTTTGAGCTTAGGGTGTAATTATCATAATGTGTTGTTTGTTTATGACGCCTACCCCAATACTATTAAGGGTTAAATACAAACTCTTCCAAAATACCATCCCCCCTTTCTACCATCAAAATATTATTTTGTCATTGTTTTATTTTCTTAACATTCTCTATCCATACTTAGAAAAGCTTTTTCTTGAAGTTGCACCTCTCTGGTTTTTGATAATATATGTAAAGAGTGTTTGTTTGCAGGTATAAGACATAACAAACAAGTTAAATAAATCTTAAATAATATTTGGGGAGCAAATGGAATTTTTTTCGAATTAATTTCTTTATTTGTATAAGCTGTTTTGGTTGGCGAGGCCTGAAGAATTAATGCAAAAAAAGGAAAAAAAAGTTGTAAGTATTCCCTTCTATGACCACAATGTAAAGCAAACACAGGAATAAATCATAAGTATGTTGTCTAAAATTAGGAAATCCACGAATATTTGTTGATATATTAATGAAACACATTTAAGTTATCTGATATTTTTTGATTAGTTAAAATAAAGTTATTAAGTCAACCTATTATAGATGGTGTATCTATTTCGTTTAGAACTCCATTAGAGTGATATATCTCAGGAAGGAAGGGGTTATTGGACTCTAAATTACACTTTACTAAAAAACTTATTTGTTGGCTCTAAAACTTGATATACTTTTATTAAATTTGATTGGTTTGTTTCCAGGACAAGGTACCATGTTTCTGACAAACAATTATAAGCGAAAATTTTCAAGCAACCCCTCCCTCTTTCCTCCCTTCTTACACACTCTCTTTTAGTTACAGCACAAAACAAGTTTTTCGCCACAAAAATATTCAAATTTTCAGCAATTTCAAATGCAATTAATTTGCTGAATGACATCCTCTGGTTGTTTCCAAAACTCTCCGCATTATTCAATCTTTTTAACAAATAAATTTAATTTACAGAAGGGTTCATTTTGTTTATCATCTTTAGGTTAACACAGTTTTCATCAATTTTGATAATTATTTCTTTACCTATTCCTTTATTTGTAAGCGAACCTGAATTCAACATTATTCCCTCTTTGCAAAGATACAAACTTTTGGTAACAGAATTGATTACTTTTTAAATAACAAGTAGTTTTGTTAATTTTTACATAAAAGCTTAGGATAAGATTGAATTCGAATCGGTATAACTACGATAAAAATATTACATAGCAATTATAGACATTATAAATCACGCAACTAATTTACTTTTAATAATATGTTATCTACGATTTAAAGGCTTTCCATAAACCAGAGGTGTATTATTTTTATCTCTTTTTAAAAGCGAAGCTTTTCTATAATTAGGGTCGGTCCGTCCGTCCGTACGTCCGTCCGTCCGTCCGTACGTCCGTACGTCCGTCCGAGATAGATAGCTTTTAGTCGTTAATTTAGGCATGTTAGAATTGTCCTATCGATTTCAAACTTTGCATGATGATTCCTGTAGTAGTTGGGTACGATTTAGAAAGCGTAGCAACTCTATAATCATTACCAGAATGTCCGTACGTCCATTTTAAACATGTTTATTTTTCTACTTTTTTAACAACAAATTTTCAAGTGTTCTAATTATCCGTTTGATCTGATTTTTGGTATATTGATTCCTGGGACAACAAAGAACAATATTATAAGCGAAGCAACTCTATAATCAAGCTCAAAATGTAAGTATGTCCATAAACATTATCCTGCTTCAAGCAGTTTTTTAACATATTTACTTACAATTTTGCTTCGACTCTTATACTTTTAAATTCTGATTTTTCAGTTCAGATACTATACAAGTGTTAATGTCCGTTTGTCCTACCGTTTCAGTGCTTCGCTTTTATGGATGTTGTCATCCTTGTTTTTATATTAATATCATTTTGCAATAATTATGTATCAATTTAAAAAAAAAAGGTTTGAATAATGATATCTATCATCAAAAGTTTAGTTTTTGTTGTTGCTAAAGTCTTCAGTATCTATTTCATATCATTCAAACCTTTTAAATCTTCTTCTTTTTAAATAAAAGGCAATTGTCTTTTTATGAACAAAAGAATATAAAACAGATATTAAGATTAAGTTTGTATTTTCCTTTTATTAACTAACAGAACATTAAATACCAAAAATATTATTGTTAGACATATGCCATTTTACAGGATTTTGTAATAACTTTGAAAAATACATTTAATTAATTAATTTATTTAAAATAACTATTGTGTACATAAACTTTACTTTGTAGCATGGCAAGAAAACTGGAAATTAAAGTTTTGATCTTTTTTTAGAAAATATATTTCCCTTATTACTGTGCTAAGTTTTTAAAATTAGATGATCTATATATTTATAAATTTGCAAAGAGGTTTGGTTGAAATGGCTGGGATATTGATATAAAGTCTGTAGACAGCGCCTATACCAGGCAGTAAGGTCTAAACTAGGCACTATCTACAAACTTATAAAGCCAAGGTCATTATTGTATAACTATTCTTCCTCTAGTATTCAATTATCTATATTATAATTCCTCATTATAAAGCTTGAAAAGTTGAAACACTTAGGAAAATAACTAAATAAGAGTGTAGGAATAGTTATAACATCGTATTAAAAACAGCTTTCCGTGGATAATAAAATAAAAAATTATAAGATTAATATCTTTAGTCCCTCGGGGCTAACAAAACTGGTATTACTTTCATGATATTTATTTTAATATTGGTGTAAAATTGTCTGCAATACGATGATATACATGTATTTTGGTATGGCTGATAGCCGGTTTTAATCCAGCGTATATTAACCGGTTTCGAAGCCTTACAGCAAATAATTTTTTCTTTAATCTTTCAAAATTTGCAAAAAAGATTTGTATTAGAATTATTTATAACTTACACAGATAAAAAAATGTAACACAAATTCAGTGTTTTAAAAAGTGATAAAAAATGGGTTAAAGATGCCTTCGGGTGGCTGGATTTACGAGACAACCTATTCCAGAGATTTTAGATGGAAACAACCCAAACCCATCAAATCAAAATCCAGGTTGAAGTTCTATTACCTCGTGAGGGCGGGATTCTCCTTCGATTTTTAAGTGATCCAAAGCACCATCCACTTGTAATGGGATGCGATACTCCAACACCTATCTATACTAGGTTAAGTAACATCAAACAGACAATCAACCCTCTGATTACACGACCTTTATGTGAGAAGTCTTAACTGTGCATGGTAATGATTTATGTCGCTCACCTGACATAGCCTCAGTAGGAACCATTTTTAACATCTTTAATTATGACGCGGTGTCGCGCGAGATACGAACCTATCACCTCCCCAAAGACAAGCGTTTTATTTACTGTTTATTTATTTTTCTAATTTATGAACAATAAGATAAACTGGAACCTAGTAATAGTGTCTAACTTTTTATCTTTGTTACGTAACAAAAATCCATCTCTTTTTTAGGGGTTTCCTTTCCCACCTCCCTTCTCATCCTTCGATTTTTGTTACGTCACAAAGATAAAAAGTTAGACACTATTACTAGGTTCGATAAACTGTTTTTAAAATATTATTTAAACGCCGAATCAACCGTTGCTAACTTTTAAATATTTCCCGTTACCAAATGTCAATATGATGACGTCAGGTCATGTGAAGGAAACGAAGTTGCGGGTATCGTCGTATTTTCACAGTAGCTCTTGAAAGGTTATTTTAGGTTAGGTTAGGTGATTGTGCCGCAGGATATATGAGAGAAGCTACTGTGAAAATACGACGAAACCCGCAACTACGTTTCCTTCACATGACCCATGACGTGTGTAAAGGTTGCCTATAATTCATGTTTTGCATCTTTATTTTGGTGAGTTTCTTTGTATAGGTTTCAAAAAGTGACAAATAACCTTTCCTCTTTATTATCAAAATAATACTTTAATATAATAAAGGGGTCTACGTCCCTAGCCTCTAGGGTATTTGTATTCAAAGAGGCAGTGAAGAGCTATAACAATCTCAAAACAAATAAAGTATGATCTAAAATTCCAATTCAGAAAAACGATTTATTGAATTTAGGACTCAGATTGTTTCAGGCTATTTTTCTCCTCGTACCTTCATCAACAAGAAGACCCTTATGGCTAGGAGCACATCATTTTATTCGTGAAAACAAGATACTAGTCGAATAAACTGAGAAGCAAATAAAAAAGCACAATAAAATCAAATCATGACTTAAATGCCATTGTAAAAAGTTTAAAAGTATGAAAAGTAGGTTAGAAGTAGTTGTATAAATGCAAAAGTAGTGCAAAATTTGTTTTCATCCAAAACAAGTCAATGCAACTTTTTTTTCAATGTCCTGATTTCATTCAAATAAGGTCATACCGTTTTTTACGTTGAAAAACTGTGTAGACGTCTAATTTTAGGTATACAAGATTAAAATTCAGTTGATTTGGATTACTTAAATCATTTTATCAAAATATCCATGTTTTTTTTATCAGTAATACTAGAACCTTAAATAAAATAAAAAATATTGAGTCTATTCTTGTTGGCTCTAAATTAATTAACCTCTAACGTTCGGAATACATGAATTATTATGATGTATATCTGAAAATTATCTTGCGCATGATTTAAAAGCTTAATGGACTACAGATAACCAACCCTTTGATTTAACGCTATTTTTCCGAAAGTCCTAAATGTGAATTGTAATAAGTGGCTGATCTGAGATTCAAACCCATCACATCCCCTAATAGCTGTGCATTGTCCTTCGGCACCTCGGGGCTAAAAAAACTGGTTTTAATCTTATAATTGTACATTCTATATCCGCAGAAAGCTGTTTATAATACGATGCGAGAAATAACTATTATCTGACAAAATAAATTGAAGTCAAAATGAAAATGTAAACAAGTAAATCATATAACCCAAACAGTTAGATTCCTGTAAATCAGACGTAGACAATATTTTTTCCATGGTCATTAGATCTTTTCATGAAAATACCCTTTTTCGAATTTCAATCTTCTGCTAACCTAAAAAGTTACTTTAGGGGCCTAGAAATATATGTACAAAATTTCAGCTCTCTATCTCTACTGGCGACCTAGCGCCAGGCATGTAAAATATCAACAGATAACGGTAGCACGGCGGTTTTAACAATATCTCAGTAATGTGCAGGTTTTCAGCTCTTCTGCATATTTCAATTTAAACACATAAGGCCAAAGATATTATATCCAAAAAATCTTTTGTCAAAGTCTACTCTAGACCTAGCGCCAGTCAGTTTTCTAAAATCATGCATTTTATACCTGTGAAAAATGAAATTGCCAGCGCTAGGTGTAGAGTAGACTTTGACAAAAGATTTTTGGGATATCATATCTTAGGCCTTGTGTGTTTAAGTTGAAATATGCAGAACACCTAAATTCACCTTCCAAGCCATTCTCTAAGCATTTTAATTTTTTTTTTGAAATAACGGGATTTCAAAACTGCCTTTTGAAAAGGCCTAAAAAATATCTTTTTTTGTCCCTTTTTTCACTGTATATAGTTACAACTTATTAAGATATTATTTTCAGGTAAAAAAAAATTGGCGCTTCCAGCACCAAAACCGGCAAAAACAGGCAGTTAAACTGCTGAACCCCTACTTAACCCCCTGACAGACCCCCCCCCTCTATCTCGGCTCCTGTTACAGATAGAGACGTAAAACTTTTTTCTGGTTGTTCATGTGTATTTTTAGAGAATTACTTTTTCTAGTCATAGCGGTCAGACCGCTCCTTATCCGCTTTTTAGCGGCCAGCCGCTAAATATTAAAACAGCTGTAGAGCGGCCAATTTTAAAGCTAAGAAAACCAAATTTTATGACAAACTATTTTTATAATAAAAAAATACCTTTTCTGACCATCGCCGAAAAACGACAAATAACGGAAACCGACAATTTAAAATGGCAGTTTGCGGCGCTAAATAATATTTTTATCTGTTTATAGTTACAACTTATTAAGATATTATTCTCAGTTAAAAAAAAATTGGCGCTTCCAGCACCCAAACCGGCAAAAACAGGCAGTTAAACTTCTGTATCCCTACTTAACCCCATAACAGACCCCCCCTCTATCTCGGCTCCTGTTACAGATAGAGACGTAAAACTTTTTTCTGTTGGTTCATGTGTATTTTTAGAGAAAATTACTTTTTCTAGTCATAGCGGTCAGACTGCTCCTTATCTGCTTTTTAGCAGCCAGCCGCTAAGTATTAAAAAAGCTGTAGAGCGGCCAATTTTAAAGCTAGGAAAACCAAATTTTATGACGAGCAATTATTTTTCCTAACAAAAAAAAGTGCTTTTTCTGACCATCGCCAAAAAACGACAAATAACGGAAACCGCCAATTTCGGCGGTAAAACGGCAGTTTGCGGCGCTAGTTTTATCTGTTTATTATCACAATAAAGACTACATACAAAAATTGGCTGGTCTAGAACTGTTTTAGAATTCCGCTACTGGCAGCTTAAAAACGGCAAAACTACAGGTAGGAAATAAAAAATCAGTTAAAAATCGGTCAAGGAGTGGCCAAACGGTCATGGCCTTACTATTCACAGAAGTTTATTATTACTCAAGAATTAACAAAAAAAAATTCAAGGTCTCTGTCCATGTAAGCTTCAAATCAATTAAATTTTTTGATAAATATATATTTTATAAAATTTACATATTAACCCTTTACAGTCGGGCCCCTTGCTGCACCTTAATCGGTCGGGGGGGGGGCGTTCAACGCCCCCCCTTATTATCTCAGTTCCTATTAGAGCTAGAAGGCTAAATTTTTTTGTGCAAGTCCCCTGTTTGATAATGAATTTCCGACCTTTTATAAGTCTAAGTCAATTTTCGCTTCCTTCACCCTTTTATTTAACAACCTTTGTTTTTAGGTCTTTTTTTACTTAAAAATTTCAAACGGCTGTAATTTTCTTATTTTTGAAGCTAGAAGAAAATTTTTTTTCCAGAAAATGTTTATCTTTATGTAAATTGTACATTAGAAATATCAAAATATAAATTTCAGCGGCCGCAGCTGTATTTGGCAGCTGCCAGCCGCCGCAGTCGGCGGTCGGCGGGAAAACGGCGGCGGTTCGTTATGAAATTTTAATACTTTATGTAGACATGTAAGAAAAGCTTAAGTTTAAAATTTGAAGTCTCTAAGTCAAAAATTGCGGCCACAGGAGCCTTTCAAAGATTTCTGGAGACCTGGAGGATCAGGACCTGCAGGATCATACCTGGAACCTGAAAGTGACTTGAACACCTGTATTTCATATAAGGATGTACTACTAGAGGATTTTTTAGTATTTTGGTATGATAAAATGCTTTGTTTTAGTCAAAAAAATATTTTTGCTCTTTACCTGGATGACCCTGCCAGGTTTGCTGGCATCCTGTGCCCGCCAGGATGGAGATATTCAAAAAATTCCAACTCTCAGTTATGTGTCATACCCATACTTAAAAAGTCAAGCAGTTTGGGCTCTTTATCTTTCACACACAGAAAATGAGATAGAAAAAACCGGAAGGGGGGGCATTCAACGCCCCCCCCCCGACCGTTAAGGGTTAATAAACATTTCAAGAAATAAGAAAATTACAGTCATTTAAGTTTTTATGTTTAAAAAGGACCTAAAAACAACGGATGTTTGATAAAGGGGATAAAGAAATATAAGACTTAATATGACTAATGATTGGATAATTCTTTATTAAATAGGAAGCCTTACATAATTTTAACCCGCTTGGTATAATATTAGTAAAGATAATTGGAAGAGACATTTAATGTTACATCCCCTCCTCCCAAACTGTTAAAAGACTGACTTATATCATGAATATCGTGGCTTCTATTACAGCTAGAGACCTTGAATTTTTTTTTGTTAATTCTTGAGTAATAATAAACTTCCGTGAATAGTAAGGCCATGACCGTTTGGCCACTCCTTGACCGATTTTTAACTGATTTTTTATTTCCTACCTGTAGTTTTGCCGTTTTTAAGCTGCCAGTAGCGGAATTCTAAAACAGTTCTAGACCAGCCAATTTTTGTATGTAGTCTTTATTGTGATAAAAACAGATAAAACTAGCGCCGCCAACTGCCGTTTTACCGCCGAAATTGGCGGTTTCCGTTATTTGTCGTTTTTTGGCGATGGTCAGAAAAAGCACTTTTTTTGTTATGAAAAATAATTGCTCCTCATAAAGTTTGGTTTTCCTAGCTTTAAAATTGACCGCTCTACAGCTTTTTTAATATTTAGCGGCTGGCTGCTAAAAAGCGGATAAGGAGCAGTCTGACCGCTATGACTAGAAAAAGTAATTTTCTCTAAAAATACACATAAACCAACAGAAAAAAGTTTTACGTCTCTATCTGTAACAGGAGCCGAGATAGAGGGGGGGGTCTGTTATGGGGTTAAGTAGGGATACAGAAGTTTAACTGCCTGTTTTTGCCGGTTTGGGTGCTGGAAGCGCCAATTTTTTTTAAACTGAGAATAATATCTTAATAAGTTGTAACTATAAACAGATAAAAATATTATTTAGTGCCGCCAACCGCCGTTTTAAATTGTCGGTTTCCGTTATTTGTCGTTTTTCGGATATGGTCAGAAAAGGTATTTTTTTATTATAAAAAATAATAGTTTGTCATAAAATTTGGTTTTCTTAGCTTTAAAATTGGCCGCTCTACAGATGTTTTAATATTTAGCGGCTGGCCGCTAAAAAGCGGATAAGGAGCGGTCTGACCGCTATGACTAGAAAAAGTAATTCTCTAAAAATACACATGAACAACCAGAAAAAAGTTTTACGTCTCTATCTGTAACAGGAGCCGAGATAGAGGGGGGGGTCTGTCAGGGGGTTAAGTAGGGGTTCAGCAGTTTAACTGCCTGTTTTTGCCGGTTTTGGTGCTGGAAGCGCCAATTTTTTTTTACCTGAAAATAATATCTTAATAAGTTGTAACTATATACAGTGAAAAAAGGGACAAAAAAGATATTTTTTAGGCCTTTTCAAAAGGCAGTTTTGAAATCCCGTTATTTCAAAAAAAAATTAAAATGCTTAGAGAATGGCTTGGAAGGTGAATTTAGGTGTTCTGCATATTTCAACTTAAACACACAAGGCCTAAGATATGATATCCCAAAAATCTTTTGTCAAAGTCTACTCTACACCTAGCGCTGGCAATTTCATTTTTCACAGGTATAAAATGCATGATTTTAGAAAACTGACTGGCGCTAGGTCTAAAGTAGACTTTGACAAAAGATTTTTTGGATATAATATCTTTGGCCTTATGTGTTTAAATTGAAATATGCAGAAGAGCTGAAAACCTGCACATTACTGAGATATTGTTAAAACCGCCGTGCTACCGTTATCTGTTGATATTTTACATGCCTTGGCGCTAGGTCGCCAGTAGAGATAGAGAGCTGAAATTTTGTACATATATTTTTAGGCCCCTAAAGTAACTTTTTAGGTTAGCAGAAGATTGAAATTCGAAAAAGGGTATTTTCATGAAAAGATCTAATGGTCATATCATTTAGGAAATGTCTGTCTATCTGTCTGGACACAAATATTTTCCTTTCTCTTTCTATCCTGCCACCTATCTATCTATCCATCTATCTATCTATCTATCTATCCATCTGTGTATATGTCTAGACGTTTATTTAATCAAAATATAAAAATATTGAAGAATGGTTTATTTTTATGTTCTGTATTTATTTTGTTTCGCTAGAATAGCACGAAATATATTCCAAATCAGTTTAGCTTTCTTCACTCTGAAATGTCTTTTTTTTGTGTGTATGATAATTTATAAAACAATATGATTATTTATTGTTAAAACATTTATAGAACTCCATAAAGACTATAAAATTTATTTTTTTTTCACAAATTTTGAAAATGTTTAAAATATAAAAGTAACACGATGTTTGTATGTTTGATTACGTGTACCGAAGGATCTCGTTCACCGCAGGACCAATATGGTCCTTAAAGGTCCATGGAAGGTTTTTAGCTATTTTTGAGCAGGATACTCCACCCTCCAAAGTCTAATCAACACAGTAAATAGAATTAACCCCCTCTCCCAAATTTGATTTACTTTTTTCTACTAAAAACTGAAATATAAATTATAAAAATATAAAGTGGAGAGTTGACTACCCCCTCTCGTGCTCCTAGACGCTGCTAATTTAAACAAAAAACACATTTCCCAAAGCAAAATCCGGTACGGGGAGAAAGTTGCTCCTAAAAATCAGCATGTGACATCATAATAATGAGAGTTTTAAAAGCTATTGATCCTTCTCAACCCAAGACTACTTTGTCAAACTAACATCTTTGTACAGGCCATATATATATTTCAAAAACAGAAGTTTTTATTCTCAATCGTCCTGTAAAGGAAAAAAAAACTCAAATCAGTAAATAATACATACAAAAGTCTATTTTTGAAAAATCTTAATAAGATATTTAACGTTTCTTTTTTTCTTTTTGCTTTAATGAATTGTAGAGATGCATCGCATCTTTATAATCTATAATCGCATCTATAATAATGAGAGATTATCCATCTCTTTTTTAGAGGTTTTCTTTCCCACTTCTCCTCTCACTTCCCTCATTTTTATGACGTCACATGCTGATTTCTTGAGCGACTTTCTTCCCGTACAAAATCCGTGTTTGTATTTTATAACATCTGACCTTGGCAATGGCACTGCTAATTACAACCATATTATAATGGACTTATAAAATATAGAGATACACTCTTTCTAATTATAACCAAACTGTAATGGAATCATAAAATATAGAGATACATTCTTTCAAAGGTTAAACTTTCGCGTCAAGGTAAAATGTTTTTTTTCCTTAAATTGCTAGTTCAGACTTTTTCTTAAATATTGTAATCTTTTTATGAAATGATCCTCTAATCTTGTAGATCTATTATTATTCCTTAACCATGAAAAGACATGTTTATTTAGTGAGGCCAATAAAATAAAACAATACAAGGGGGAATATTTGCCGGCAAATTTCTGCAGTAACTTTTTATGGACATTAAAAAGCTGGAATTATTTAATAATAAAACAAGGATGACAACATCCATAAAAACGAAACTCTAACGGTAGGACAAACGAACAATAATACTTGTAGAGTGTTAGAACTGAGTAATCAGAATATAAATGTGTAAAAGTCGAGACAAAATTGTAAGAAAATTGGTTGAAAAAATGCTTAAATACAGGATTATGTTTAAGGACATAGTTATATTTTTAGGACTTGAATATAGAGATGCTTTGTTTGAAATCGATAGAACAATTCTAACATGTTTAAATTAATGAAAAGAGCTGACCGTTCACAAAAATCTTATCTATTAATTTAACTTGTCAGTCTTTATATAAATTTTTTATCATTTTAATTGTTTATTTAATGATATATAATATTAGGAGAGGGCTTCAGGATGGAATATCCCGAGTATTGAGAAGATTATCAAGACCAAATTCAGCTGCTTCTAGGGCTAGCTCAGGTGATATATTATAACTAATTCAGGAAAGGGAGATCAATTTCAATTTTAGCGAAGCTTTTTATTAATAATTAATTCTGTAAATATTATGAATATAATATATATGTATAATCCAGACTACCTTGGCCAAGTTGCGGAGACCATTTTCTTCTGCTGGCAAATTGATTTCTGTTCTTTTGTAGGGACTCGGTTGTATCTATATTTCAGACGCTACTAGCTGCTTTTAAATCCAATACAAAATGGTCCCCGCCCTGTGGATAGAGTTACATGTAGTCCATGCCCCCTCTATTCTTTTACTCGTTGTTTGTTCTATAAAAAAATAAGTTAATAATAATAGTCGATCAAACTGCGGCCATTTATACGACTTTTTGGACAATAGTGTTTTATTTTAGTCTTTTATTTAACAGACTAACGTATACCCCATACTCATCCTTGAAAAGTAGCATCTCAACAGAAATAAAAGGAGCTGGTAAAAGTGCCTCGTAAAAGAGGGCACAAATTAAAAAAAATACATTTAACAAGTATCCCAATTGAAGTTATATTATAGACGAAGCCCAATCTCTACCACTTTTGAACCACCACCACTTTTGACGTCATTTTTTCCATCTCTTTTTTATGGGTTTTCTCTTCTCCTCTCATCTCCCTCATTTTATGACGTCACAGGAATCAGAAGTGGTGCAAACGTGGTACAGATTGGGCTTCGTCATATTATAAGGAAATATTCAGGATTAAGATTATGAATTGACGTCATATTAGAAGGGAATATGACGTCAATCGGGATACTTCGACCAATTTTTTGTCCCCTGTTTACAAGACACTTTTATCAGCTTCTATAAAAATACATATATGTCATGCTTTAGGACCATCAGAGAATGTAAGTGACAAAACAGCTTCACCTTCCCCACCCTCTCCACCTCAAATTCCAAAAGCCATTGCATTTGAAATTGGCAAGGATCCATCATCTCAAGGTAACTTATAAAACACAAACATCATATGATTCAAATATTATTGTTCAAAGCGAGGCTTTTCTATAATTAGGGTTGGTTAGTCCGTCAGTAACGGTTTGCTCTTTTTGTTAATTTAGACATGTTAGAATTGTCCTATTAATTTCTAACTTTGCATGATGATTCCTATAATAGTTTGGTACGATTTAGAAAGCGTAGCCACTCTATAATTGTTACCAATTCTTAATTTTACAATAATGTTTTATTCTATTATTTACTGATTCCTATTACAACAAGGTACTATGTTATAAGCAAAGCAACTCTATATTCAAGTCCTAAAAATGTTAGTATGTCCTTAAACAGTATCCTCTACTTAAGTAGTTTTTAAACAAATTAACTTTTGTGTAAATTTTATACATTTACATTTAGCTTATTCAGGTTTGACACTCTACAAGTGATTATGTTCGTTTGTCCTACCGTTTAAGAGCTTTGCTTTTATAAGTTATCATCTTTGTTTAACCCATTAGTGCCGAACCGGGCATCAAAACCCGGTTCCGAAAAATGGAAAAAAACCGGTTTCCGGCTTCATAATTGCATCATTCTCAGAATGAATCCCCCCTCTACTACCCTGACTTTCATTTCCCCCTGGAGCAGGCAGTTTAGCTTACTTCCGTTTGCTGGTATAGCTCAACAAAATTTGAAAATCATGAAAATTCAAAATACCCCTTCTAACTTTTTTGTTTTTATAGTAAAGTCGCTGATTTTTTTTGTGAAATCTAATGTTTATTGACAAGTACATCTATTTGTGAATTCGTTTTATTCAAATTATAATTTTTTTTATGATTTTTTTATCGTTTTTTTACGCCCTATTATGACCCGGTTCGGCTTGGCCATAAATACCCGAAAATTTTAAAACCCGGCTCGGTTTCGGTTTTTATTACCCGGTTTTAACTTTTCAACCAATAAAAATAACAGTTTACGTCATTAGTAAGGGTTTGAGCCACCCTAATAACCCTAGTAATCTCTATAGGTGTCACCCAATAGTTTTATGCTCGTTTTCTGATATGTAACACCCAAATTTTATATGTTCTTTTTTTGTAGTGTGTGTCTTTTAAAACTTCGAGCAACGGGTTTTTTTACCCGAAAACGGCGGCACCTATAGCCGAAACACTAAATTTGAAATAAATCGCTTCGTATTATACTTGTAGCTCTTTAGATTACATGAGGTTGTGTAGTTTTCAATTACGGATCGTATCAAAGTTCTAAAAAGTGTTCATCTCACTTTTGGCGTTCAAAAATTACATTTTTCGATTTTTGGTCAAAATAACCGGGTTTATACAGGTCAACCGGGTTTTAAAACTGGGGGAAAGCACCAAAAACGGGTGTTAATGCCTGGTTGGTATTTATGGCCAAGCCGAACCGGTTTTTTTTGCAACTTTCCTGTGCACTTTCCTGAGCAAAACAAAAAAATACGAATTCCGTTTTGACCATTATAAAGCTTCCCTGAAACTTACAGCTCGATCGGCCCATAAAAGTGGCGCTCGGCACTAATGGGTTAAGTACATATATACAATATTAGAAGATCCAGAGTCAGGCAAAGACGACCTTACAGATGAACAGCTGACTCCAAGAGAAGAGGAAGGGTCTGCCAAACCAAATAATGATGCTGCCTCTACTAGTACTGAAGATGAAAACCAAGAGAAAGAGAAGAAAATCAAACCTAAAAGGTAGGTGGTAAAATTCATTTGGCAGATTTGCAGTAAAATTCGGAACAAATATTTGTTTAAATCAATTCCTTTACAATTATTTTCTATTAAGACCTTCTAGAAGGTCCCTATACAGAAAAAGACTTGGAGTAGCTGATACAATACAGGAGGCTGATAGGTTTCAGGATGTCACGAATCAAGGGTAAGTGAAATTTATTTATCCACATAAAAAACTAACAGGATGTCTCTGTCTGTGTGTACCAAAGGATCTGATTAACCGCAAAACCGATATGGTTCTCCTTTACAATGTAGGGCATGGGAAGGTTTGTAACTATTTTGGAGATGGTACCACCACCCTCCCGAGAGGAAACGCTCCCCCACCCCACCTCTATTGCCCCTAGAGGTCTCTAGGGACGTAGCCTCTAGTATATCAATATTTCAGGATCTATGTATCATTTGCATAAATGCCATATTGTAAAATCTACTACTATGTTAAGATCAAAAGAGCATTAATTAAATTCAAAAAAAACTTTTCAGTGCTGAATCCTCAAACAAAAATGGAGTAAAATCTAAAAGTATTTTCTGGAATATAGATGCAGCAGGTATCTTTATATACACATTAATAAAAAATCTAAGTACTTTACTAGTGAAAGATCAACAAGGATGACAATAAGTAGCCAAGCTCAAAATTATGAATGGGAAACAATTAACCATAGAGCAGGACTTTAAAAATGAACATTTTTACTTAATAAAAAAATCACAAAACCTTTACTATCACAATAACTTAAAAATCTAGTAATCGATAAAGCAACCCAATTATTGGGCAAATCTTAATGAAAGTATGTTGAAATATGTAGAATGTGAACTTATTTACTTATTAAAAAAACAGACAAACGGAAAGACGGGCGGACGGACATTTGAATTATAGAGTAGCTACTAAAAAGTAAGAACCAATATTTTTTATTTAGAAACAGCTGAAGCAAAATGTCCTCCCAAACATCTAAGGTTAGATTTTTACATTTCAAAAAGTTGAATTTGTCTTGTCAGTATAAAAACAAAATGAACAAAATGACAAATAATCTAAATTCTTGTGTTTAGAGGAAAAACAAGACACAGATGTCCTAAATGCTGCCCAGGTAAAAGTTTAGGATAATTTGAAATTAAAAATATGAATAAAACTTTAAATTTTGTTAGCTTTGCAAATTTAGAGCATTTTTATAATTTTGATATATAAAGAAAAAAAAATTATTCTTATATAAAAGTAACAAGATTTCTACTCTCAATGTATGTGTGTATGTGTGCGTGTGTCTGTCTGTCTGTACCAAAGGATCTCGCTTAACCGGTTGTCTTTTACAATGTAGCTTCTCATTGGTCCTGGGAAGGTTTTTAGCTATTTTTGGGGTTAGGTACCTTTACCATCCCAATATAAATTATCCTGGAAAAATTACCCTGCCCTAAAAAACGTTTTCTTTATAAAAAAATCCACTTCCCCTTTCTTTAAGTGCTCATAGATGCTACTGGGGCATAGCAAATAGTCTTGAATAAAATATTATAATTTAGAAGGGGAAGATGCAAAAGAAGAAACAAAACCTGAGCAAACTGATCCTAATACCAGCAAGCATGACTGCTCCAACTGGGAGCCAAAGCGTCCCAAGTCACGCGCCACCCCAACCCCAGTTCCACTCAGTCGGTATTCTTTACCATTATTTACAAATATTTGTCCGCCATTTTGTTTTCAAAATTTGGCGGGAATCTCTTGTTGTTGGTCTGAAACTGGTTCTGTTGATATAGTACAAAGTATTGAAATACTTCCTGAGCACCTCACTGATGATTTCTGAATTCCTAACAGTACATTTGAATAATTAGGTTAATTGCATTTTTAAAATGTAATTGTCATTAGAACAAGTTGAAAAAAGGGAAGAGTTTGATAACTGATGAAAAATAAGTTTTATAAAAATTGTAATAATATCGACAATATTGAAAAAATTTATAAATCGATTTTTTTCTTCTTCAAGTTTCATACCTCTATCCCTGCTTTTAAGAAATATTTTTTATTTGATAAGATTTATTATGTTTAGAATTAGATAGAATAAATACTATTTATTTGTTGAAATATTTTTGGCTAATATAATTATGTTATTTACAAAAGGGAATTATGAAAAAAAGTTATTTTAATTGTAGACTAGATCAGAATGCAAACAATAAATATTTTCATCACATCAACCCGGCTGAACATAGAAATAGATATGGTTACTACAATAAAAGGGTAAGACACCTAAGACTCTAAAATTACTTTCGCCAAAGTTTTAATGAGACGTTAAATTAATATCAAACTTTTATAAAATGAAATTAGAAACTTAACAAATTAATCAAAATGAATAAATTTTATAAATTAAAATAATTAAAGAACCAACTACCCCAATTGACAATAACCTTTCTTCTTTTTAAAAGCGAAGCTTTTCTATAATTAGGAAAGCATCTCTTTAATCAAGTCCTAAAAATGTTAGTATGTCCTTAAAAAATATCCTGTATTTATGCAGTTTTGCAAAAAATTACTTATAATTTTGTTTGGCTCAATCATTTTTGCTCTACAAGTGTTAATGTTCGTTTGTCCTACAGTTATAGAGCTTCGCTTTTATGGATGATCTCATCCATGCTTTAAGTAGTAACATTCTGCTTTATACATTTTAGGTGGAAAACTTGAAAAAGCAATGGAGAAGTGCTGATGATGTCAATCTATCTAAATCCCATAGGAACTTTTTATCATTTCAATTCCAGATTTGATTAGTATTTACATTGGTTTTCAGTGATGGTTTGAGGCTAATTTATTTTCAGATTTAAGTCTATGGATGAAGATATTTCTCTAACCCCTTTCTGTTCCTTTAAATACTGAACCCCTAGATGCTAGGGGGGTATCCGCTAGTAAGATTTAAATTTTCAACCTTTGTAGCTAATAAATTATGGAAGAAAATAAAAAAAAATTGTAAAAAACAGGGATTACAACTATAGAAGTACAATTCAACCTAATCTTAGTGATTTATACAGGTAAAATAATATTCATATTTACATATATCCATTATTTATAACTTTTTATTATTTTATTCGTAGAACTAGCGACTGCACCCTTACATTTAGGAGCCCTGTATTTGAAGGGTAATCGAGGGAAGAAATAGCCTAAAACAATCAAAGGATATAAAATAGCCCAAAACCATCCCAGAATTTACTTAAAGCTATACAAAAGAAGAAAAATTCCATCAGTTCCTTAATTGTTGACATCTTAAGCTTCAGACAAAAAAAATAGGATACTGTAGCACTTCTTTACACATTATTTATTTATTCATAATATTTTTTATCTTAATTATCTACTTCACTTTCAAGTAATGCTTTTCAATAGCAATCTACCAATTCTATCTACTAAATAATATAATCATCTATCTAATTTGTTTAGCCGAAGTAGTACAAATAACAATAGCTATGGTAGAAGTAATACACTCAACAACCATAATATTAGCAGCAGAAACTCTAGAAGCAATAGCAGGCTCTACAACCAATATGATTCAGGAAAGAAGATTTAAAAGACGAGTAAATTGTATCCGTTTCTGGGATATTAAAGTACATACAAAAACATTCTTTCTGTGTGTAACATTGAGAAAAATAATACCTTGATACGGCATTCAATCACAAAAAAATTAAACTTTAATGAATATTTGTTAAAATAAGCGTTACACACAGACAAAATGTCATAATAAGTGAGGGAAGCTAAGATCTGTAGAATGTACTAAAATATAAACCTATCGTATCCACATTGTATAAAATTTTTTTAAGGATAAAAAATTTAAACATATAGGATTAATCTCTGTTTTCTTTGCACCCAGGATCCTAAGTCCCGGTCCAACAAAACAGGGACTGTCCAAAATATAATCTCTTTACAATAAAGGACAAGGGCTATACAGTGTTCAAGAGCAGGATCACAGAAATTATAAATCTGCTGAAAGATACATGAAAAAAGCTGAAAGGGTAAATAAGTATTAATTTATAGAAAAAAAACTTCAACTAAATTTTAAAAAATCCCCAAAAACATATAATGCAATGATAGACAATTTTAATAATAAATTGGATATCAAATTGGATATCAAATGGATGGATATAGATATTGTGACGTGGAAATTTTAGTCGTTGCTAATATATTCCTCAGATACTGGTCAATACGTTCCTCCATGTACAGGGGAGGGGTTGGATTAAAGTAATAAGGTTAGTGAGATGGAGGGGGTGGGGGTATCATCACATTAGCCAGCTGTGAGAAACATTTTATCAGAGTATGCGGGAATCTCTCACAATATCCATATTTTCTATATCCATTATTGTATATTTTAGATTCGAGGAGAACTAAGTTCTTTGGTAAGAGAAACAGAGGAAAGATTGGATGAAACTAATCATGTTTATATTTTAGAAATACAGGTAAAAATATTTCTATAAAGCGAAGCTTTTATAGAATTAGGTTCGAAAACAGTAAAAGTGTCTGACTATGACGTCAGAAAAAAATAACAATTAACCAATGAGAGGTCGCTATATATTTTACCATTTGTGAATACTGGATTCTCATTGGTTAATTGTAAATTTTTTCTGACGTCATAGTCAGACACTTTTACTGTTTTCTTAGGTTCGGTCCGTCCGTCCGCAACAGTTATATCTTTTCGTTAATTCAGACATGTTCTATCGATTTCAAACTTTGCATTGTGAATCCTATAACAGTTAGGTATAAGCGTAGCAACTCTATAATCGTTACTAGATAGGCCTTACGTCCTTTTAAAACATTTCATGTGATATAATTCTCTTATTTATCTGACTTTTGGATAAAAGATTCCTAGGACAACATAGTACAATGTTATAAGTGAATAATCAATGATCAAGTCCTAAAAATGTATCACTTTCTCAGGAATTTGACACTAAAGTAGTAGACTATCAGGACTTAAATAGAAGTAGGGTTTACCAAGAGCCGGACATTTCTAATTAGAAAAATCTAAAATTGATCTACTAGAATCATACGCTGTAAGTTTCTACAATTTCTACAATAAATGAGATTTTTTATTTAGGGTGAATTACAAAAACTAGAGGATGATAGAATAAATCTTCAGGTAAAAACAAATTTTCTCATACATTACAGTTTATTTGACTAAATTCTTTAATAATAAATTAGCAGCTACGCTCTAGAGGCCTCTAGGGGTATTTAAGAAAAAGAGAGGGGAAGAAGACCCTCAATTTTATATCAATCAATTTTAAATAGAAAAAGCAAAAAAAAATTTTGGAGGGGACTTTTTCAAAGGTTGATTTTTATTGGAATTTTTATGAGGATATAAGAAGAACCATAACAGTTAAGAGGTTAAGGTTGGTGACTTTCTTCGCTACTTAAACACACATCATGTTACTTTCATAACAAGATTTCATTTAGAAAATGTAAAATAAAAATTCAAAATGTTTTTTTTATAGGTTGAATACGCACTTCATAAACGCTTGGATTCTGAAATTAAATCCATCAAAAACAAGCTAAGGTAGTTTCCAGTAAGGTTTCGAAACCGATCAATATCTACTTATTTAGAACCGGTAAACAACTATACTGAAATATCTTGTACTAGCGACAACGCCCCCTAGAGGCCTCTAGGGGCACTTGTAGAGGGGGAGTCGAATTTGATAACTTAATTCCTTTTTTTAGATTTGAAAAGAAAAATTTTAGTTAAAAGAATTTAATTTTTTTTTTGGGGGGGGTATTTTTAATTTTTT
The DNA here is from genome assembly GCF_053477335.1 of Acartia tonsa. Taxonomy (NCBI): domain Eukaryota; kingdom Metazoa; phylum Arthropoda; class Copepoda; order Calanoida; family Acartiidae; genus Acartia; species Acartia tonsa. The sequence continues at coordinate 21,465,505 of NC_137268.1, forward strand.
GGGGGGTTGGGGGGGTTGGGGGTGTCTCACCCCCCAAAAAAATAGTTATAAACCTTCACGGGACCTATGAGAAGCTACCCTGTCAAGGAGAACCCGATCGGTTCAGCGGTTAGCGAGATCCTTCGGTACAAACACACAGACAAACAAACATCCTGTTACTTTAGTATAAGGATAACATCGTATAACAGACAACTATCCACCAATATTCATATCAAAATAAAAAGAATAATACCAGTTTTGTTAATCAGGGACTTTGCATACTTGGGTCTAACAAAACTGGTTTAATTTTAAATTTTGATATCCGCGGAAAGCTGTCCAAAATACAATGCGATAAATAACAATTATTAAGGGGGGGGGGGAAGTTTTGCCACTTTCGCGTAATCCGTGATTATTAGGCTAGGTATTGATGTGAGACTATAGGTTATTTGGGATAAAAGTTTACTTTTGGGTAGTACTTCACGTATATTTAATCATTTTTTGGATAGGTCTCCAGGTTCAGGTGCTGCAGGCTGGAAGGTGGTTTCTGGACAGGTAAAAAAAATTTAAAATTTTTGTTTGAAGAGTTAGAGATCAAGTTATTAAACAAAATATGCATCTTTATGGATATTATTGACATATAAGAAGAAAAAATTAAAATCGGCCTCCAGGTTCAGGTGCTGCAGGCCTCCAGGTCAACTCTGGACAGGTAAAAATCAAATTTTTTATTTGAAGAGTTAGAGGTCAACTTACAAAACAGAATATGCATCTTTTTTTATATTATTGACATTTTTGAAAAAAAAATTAAAATCGGCCTCCAGGTTCAAGTGCTGCAGGCCTCCAGGTCCACTCTGGACAGGTAAAAAAACAAGTTTTTTATTTGAAGAGTTAGAGGTCAACTTATAAAACAGAATATGCATATTTTTTTTATATTATTGACATATTTGAAGAAAAAATTAAAATTGGCCTCCAGGTTCAGGTGCTGCAGGCATCCAGGTCCACTCTGGACAGGTAAAAAAACAAGTTTTTTTTATTTGAAGAGTTAGAGGTCAACTTATAAAACAGAATATGCATATTTTTTTATATTATTGACATATTTGAAGAAAACATTAAAATCGGCCTCCAGGTTCAGGTGCTGCAGGCATCCAGGTCCACTCTGGACAGGTAAAAAAATATTTTTTTTATTTGAAGCGTTAGAGGTCAACTTATAAAACAGAATATGCATCTTTTTTGTATTATTGACATTTTTGAAGAAAAAATTTAAATCAGCCCCCAGGTTCAGGTGCTGCAGGCCTCCAGGTCCACTCTGGACAGGTAAAAAATCAAATTTTTTATTTGAAGAGTTAGAGGACAACTTACAAAACAAAATATGCATCTTTATTGATGTTTTTGACATATTTGAAGAAAAAATTTAAATTGGTCTCCAGACCAGGTGCTGCAGACCTTTAGGTCCACTCTGGACATGTAAAAAATAACATTTTTTATTTAAAAAGTTAGAGGACAACTTAAAATACAGAATATGCATCTTTTTTGATGTTATTGACATATTTGAAGAAGAAATTAAAATCGGCCTAAAGGTTCAGGTGCTGTAGGCCTCTAGGTCCACTCTGGAAAGGTAAAAAAAAAAAAATTATTTGAAGAGTTAGAGGTCAACTTATAAAATAGAATATGCTTCTTTTTTTATATTATTGACATATTTGAAGAAAATATTAAAATCGGACTCCATGTTCAGATCCTGCAGGCCTCCAGGTCCACTCTGGACAGGTATAAATCAAGTCTTTTTATCTGGAAAGTTACAGGTCAACTTATAAAACAAAATATGCATTGTTTTGGATATAATAAATATACTTGAAGATAAAATTAAAATCGGCCTTTAAGTTTAGGTGCTGCAGGCTTTCATTTTCAGGTATTTTTGCTTTTTTTCCTGTTTTAAAACATGGTAGGTAGGTATCATACATTTTTACTTTTTCATATGGACAGTGACACTTTTACCTGGATCCTGGTGAACGCTGGTTGTTGCCGGCCAGGTGAATATCTCAAATGGTTATTTTGGAATTTAGAAGAAAGATTTCGAAATAGAATAAGTTTAAAACTTAAAATATAAAAACATAGTGAAATTAAAGGACCTGGAGCCTGTCTGGACACACATTTTTAAGCCTTAAATGATTAATTTTACTATATTATCTTATTTTAACCATTTTTTAAATACATACCTTTCCTCTAAATTTAAAAACTACCTGGATATTTACCTGGCCAATGGCCAACAGCGGTCACTGGGATCCATCAAAAAGTTTCAATGAATATGATAACTACCAGGTTTAAATAAATATAGAATAGAAAAAAAAGTAGGGGGGAAATCAAATAAATAGGAAATATACCTGAAAATAGTCTCTAAAGTTCACCTGGAAGCCTGCAGCACCTGAACCTGGACGCCAATTTTATTTTTTTTCTTCAAATATACATTTAACATCTAAAAAGATGCTAATGTTGTTTTAAAACTGACCTCTAACTCTTCAAATAAAAAATTTGATTGTTTTACCTGCCCAGAGTGCACCTGGAGGCCTGCAGCACGTGAACCTGGAGGCCAATTTTAATTTTTTCTTCAAATATGTCAATAATAACAAAAAAATGCATATTCTGTTTTATAAGTTGACCTCTAACTCTTCAAATATTTTTTTATATTTTTTTACCCGTCCTGAGTTGACCTGGAGGCCTGCAGCACCTGAACCTGGAGGCCGATTTTAATTTTTTCTTCAAATATGTCCATAATATAAAAAAATATGCATATTCTGTTTTATAAGTTGACCTCTAACTCTTCAAATAAAAAATTTGATTTTTTACCTGTCCAGAGTGGACCTGGATGCCTGCAGCACCTGAACCTGGAGGTCGATTTTAATTTTTTCTTCTTATATGTCAATAATATCAAAAAAGATACATACTCTGTTTTATAAGTTGACCTCTAACTCTTCAAATAAAAAACTTGTTTTTTTACCTGTCCAGAGTGGACCTGGAGGCCTGCAGCACCTAAACCTGGAGGCCGATTTTAATTTTTTCTTTAAATATGTCAATAATATAAAAAAATATGCATATTCTGTTTAATAAGTTGACCTCTAACTCTTCAAATAAAAAAACTTGTTTTTTTACCTGTCCAGAGTTGACCTGGAGGCCTGCAGCACCTGAACCTGGAGGCCGATTTTAATTTTTTCTTCAAATATGTCAATAATATAAAAAAAATATGCATATTCTGTTTTATAAGTTGACCTCTAACTCTTCAAATAAAAAAATTGTTTTTTTACCTGTCCAGAGTGGACCTGGAGGCCTGCAGCACTTGAACCTGGAGGCCTATTTTAATTTTTTCTTCTTATATGTCAATAATATCCATTAAGATGCATATTTTGTTTAATAATTTGATCTCTAACTCTTCAAACAAAATTTTTTTTTTTTTTTACCTGTCCAGAAACCACCTTCCAGCCTGCAGCACCTGAACCTGGAGACCTATCCAAAAAATATGAAATATACGTGAAGTACTACCCAAAAGTAAACTTTTATCCCAAATAACCTATAGTCTTACATCAATACCTAGCCTAATAATCACGGATTACGCGAAAGTGGCAAAACTTCCCCCCCCCCCCTTAATGTCTTTTTAACTACAACATAGCATTTGATGTCAGATATGTTACGTCTTATTAGGGATATAGGGGTGGGAAAAAGTGCATTAAAATCAATTGTCCCATTCCTACATCCCTGCATTTTAATCACAGATGGATCAACGCACGATAATTTAATCTTTTATCAAATATGTTCAAATACTAAATTTGGTACCTGGTATATTTTTAAAAATTATATTTGGAAAACGTTTGATTCCCTCATTTTTACAGATTTTTCTTTTTAGGAGTTTTCTCTTGTCACTTGAAATTCCTCTACAGATAAACAGACGAAACAGAAGAGACAGGTTAATTTTAAGACAATTTATATTAGATTTTTCAATTAAAGTTTTTTTTGGATATATTTTGATTTGTTGCATGTTTTTTTCTTCTTGTATATCGTTCTGTATAAATTTCATCATCCTTATCCTACAAGATACCCTTTGTGCACTAGTTACCCTTATTTTAAAAAAGATTAAATAAAAAAATTACCGCTCTTTTTTCCATTTTTTTTTGTGCTCAACCGCCTATCTGAGGAAATGCACTTATTCCATATAATTTTTATCAAAGCTGATTTTAGAGAGTTGCGATGGTGGCCGGATAGTGTGGAAGATGAAATAGGTAAAATTACTAGGATAATTTGATATTTTCCTATTCTAAACTTTTCTATTTATCAATAAATAAAGATAGATTAAAAGCATAATATAATATTAGTCCCATAATATAAAGTCGTATTGTTATTTTTGTCTGAAGCAAAAGATCTCGGAAATTGCTGGTTCGATTGGGTTTAGTTTTAGAGGAAAGCCTCCTAAATGTCTTGAGGGGGTTTTAAGGTGTCTTTCTGTCCCCCTGATATCCCCCATGGGTTTATAGAGGCGAAGCAACAAGTAAACATTGTTTCGGTACGCATGCCTTGCCGTACACGAAATCTTAATCTCCAAGCCCTCCGAATGACCAACATGTGAATGTTTACAAATGTGTATTTATTACCATGAAAACGGTGAATCTAAAACAAAAATATAAAAATTAATTACATAGTATTAATGGTTTATTATTTTTGTATATCGAGGTTGCGTGATTTCAATTTAATTAAAAATATAAAATTTCTAAAAAACTTTAAATTGGCACGAAACATATTAAATAGCATCAGAAATTGATAATTTTAGATTCAAATGATCAATAAAATTAAGGAAAATATTCGTATGTCAAAAGTTAGCAGTTAAATGGTCTATTTGTTGAAAAATTAATGTTTTAAATTTCTTCGTAAAAATATACCATACTACACTTATTATTAAGAATTAAGATAAATTCTTACCACATTATGATGTCAAACTAAGCAGGAAGGCTTATTTGAGATCTTCCACGGATTAGAGCGCATGTATATCCATCCAATACATTATTTTTATTCACGTAGCTCTTCACATGGGAATCAACAAGGAAAAATGTGCGCGCCTTTGTTTGTTTACAAGCGAAGCGCGGAGATAGTTAGGAATGCCGCGTAACACACTCATTCTCTGGTATAAGGAAAAGGGAATTAATGGGTTCGAACTTGCCAGGGAATACAAGAAAATCATTCCAACACACACCCGTCTAGTCACTGGGAATCGAACACAATAACTCATCTTAGCATCATGCGTGCAGACAGTGTCCACAAAATCACAATCTCATAACGCATAAATTACAAGAGTTTAAAATGGCATGGCCATCAGGCCTAAAATTAATTATGGTAACTTACGAACACCACAATAACTCAAACCGACTCCACTACCACATAAGGATAGGAATAAGGAATGGGAAAAGCATTCAACATTCATGAAATGCACATTTACCACTCACACATCTCATTATATCATGGCCTCATAATCTCAATTAAAGTTAGAATTACAGACCATGTAATTGCGAATACATGAATTAATAATCAATAGTACCTAAACTTTGATTAGGTACCTACATAATAATAGGCAAATGATTTTTATATTAAAAATCGCATCAATAATTAAATAATCAACTCAAACTTTAAATCAAAAGAAGGAAAGATTAAATAATGACATTTTTTCTACTAAATCTTTTTGCTAAAAAAGAAAAGTAAAATTTTCATAAAAAACTTCTCAAAATTAAGCATTTTCTCCAGCGGAAAAATACTCGGGCTTACATCTAGACATTCTTAGATAAGATAGGTAAATCCTTAAATCTAACATGTTTAATAAAATAGATACTTAAATCTAAATAGAATATGACTGTAAAAAAATCATCAAACATCGGAAAATTAAAATTTCATAATTTTAAATCTTCGTGAATCAAAATTGCGTAAAATAAAATTGCAATTGAAATATGCAAATTAAATTACCCAAATAAAACAAAGCTTGATTATAAGAAAAGAACTTCTCTAAATGCTGAGTTTGCAATTTCTCTCTGTTTTAAGAAGAAAGCAACTTGTACATATTCATACAGTCAAAATTAAGGCAATTTGGGGCCTCAGTTAGAATGAACCCCTCAAGATACAAACTAACCAATCTTTCAAATATTAATAATGCCGTGTTCCAGCTATCCTGACGGACGTTATGTCTTTCCATCACAATTTTTTTTGATACTGCATAATTTCCGACAGGATTTCTGGCGCAGGGCTCCATCAACTGATAATAAACATAATTAGTGATGTTTAAATCAAATCAAAAATTAAAAGAATCATGAATAATTCAAGAAACTTTAGAATCATCAATCAAAGCAATCAAATTAATATTATTTTATGCTTTAGTTTTGCCGTTCTGTAGTATGTCTGGCCGAGGTAACAGAGCTAAGATACACTATAGAGCGGTCTTATTAAGCTTAAATCTTCGAACTCAAAGAATCTACTTAATTCAAGATGAAAAAAATCTGCATTTTTCTTTAGGTACATCGGTTAAAAGGTAAATAGAAATAATTTTAATATATATGTAATATTAAATTATCTATGTGATTATAATAAATCTTAAGAAATATTTGTATGATGTAAAAAATCCCATTGTGTTACTTTTTATCATATCGCATTTCAATTAAACAAGAATAAAAATGTTCGTATTTGCGTAGGTACCTAGGAAAATTTCCGCGAAAAAATCCCTGGTCCCGGAAAGACTTAAATCATTGAAAAAACTTGCGTAAACGTATAAATAACTTAAGTTTGCATTTCAAATGAAAAAAATCTTGCGTCGATTTGAAAGTTTAAACGAAATTGAGTCAAAATTTGCGTTTTTTGTCTTTCGAAAAAAATATCTGATAAATCTACCGTAAAAATAAAATTCAAAGTTAAACAAGAACGATACTTATACTAAACTTTGGGTAGATTGATCTTGAGCAGACGTCTTGCGGAAGTCTCGTTACTCGTGGCGGCTGCGTCATCTGATAATTTGAACTTGCAAACCACGGTCCTCCCACCTGGGCGCACTTCTTCCACACGCCCCAATCTGAACTTCTTCATCAAATTTGTGCTATCGTCGATCAGCACCACGTCTCCCGGCTCGAGCAGCACCTTGTTGCTGCGCCACTTGACGGACTTGAGTAGCTCAGGCATGAGCTGCTCCTTGTACACCTGATGGAACTGATGGGTCAACTCCTCCAAGTTCTCCAGCCTCCTGGTGATGGGCTCTTTACAACCTGTCTCAAAGGTGCAGATTGCATCGTTGGTCCTGCCGCCTAACAGATCAGCAGGTGAAATTATTCTCCAGCAATTGACGTCATCTCCTTGGGTGGCATAGGTCAATGGCTTAGAATTCAAGACTTTTGCAGTCTCAGCACACAACACCAATAAATCATTGAAGGTTACAGTAGCACCAGCCAACTTCTTGTTCAACACACGCTTGACCAGCCCAACCTGCCTCTCCACAGTACCCACGAACGAGTGTGCTGCGGTGGGCACCAGATGCCATTCAAAATGCATTCGGGTATCCTTCAAAAGTTCATCCATAATTCGCTTGGCACCGGCCATATTGGTGCCTCTGTCTGTGGTAACCCTTCTAGGCATATTGTAAAACGCCTGAAGTTTCCTCAAGCCGACCAGCACGGCTTCAGTTGAATAATCAGTCAACACATCAACAAACACAGCCTGTGTAAATCTACAGGCCACAATCAACAACCAAACTTTGTACTTGGTCTTGGAACTCCTGGTACCAATGCCAGGCTTTGTAACTTCGATCGGCCCCGCAAGGTCCATATGCACCTCCTTGAAGGGCACAGAGGGCTCGACACGATCTGGCAGAATATTAGCAATTGCGGGACTCGAACGCTTGGCATATTCAATGGAACATGCAGCACAACTCTTGACCACTTTCATAGCCTCCATGCGGCCATGTGTGATCCATGCATACCTGCGGCTTTGCGCCAACGTCTTACGATGGCCTCCATGCCCCAATTCATCGTGGGACTGTTGAAGGATGAGCCGCGCCAGCCTGTTGTGGCGGCTGAGCAAGACAACACCTGGGCTGTCCTTCATAATCTTCCTGGGGCCTCCAGCAGTGGCCTCAAGAGCCTCATCTCCTCTCCCGGACATTTTCAATATTGTAAATGTCCTAAGAGGATAACATCCATCATGACCCACAATGGGCCAACAAACCTGGACCTTGTGATGATACGGTTGAAGGGAGTCGAATTTCCCCTCGGCGTCCATGGTCATCTCCTCCCCTTGGTTGAAGGAAGTCAAAAACAGGTCACAAACAGAATCCATGTATGTATTTGTGAAAGTATAGTTCTCATAATACTTAGAACTATCATTGTTGCTAACACCATCCTCATTTGCTGCAACGCCACGTTTCTTGATAAGCAGCGTTTTAAAGCAGTTGGCAGCCTTAAGAACTGCGGCTACAGTCCTCCTTGCCTGCCTGTAGGTCCTTCTTGCCAGAGACCTCCAAAAATCATTATCCACTACCTGTGTGAACATTACCTTGAGCTTCGCCATCTTGGGATTTAGCTCGCTCTCGGGAATGGATGCATTTACCTCACCCGCCGTCTTAACGGGCCACTGGTCCTGTTCCAGGCGCAACCAGCTTGGACCTTCCTGGTATGTAGATCCAGGTTGTACATCCTCAATCGTACACAAACCACGCGTTGCCAGATCGGCAATGTTGTGCTGGGTTGGAACCCATCTCCAATCTTCAGGGCTCGTCAACTGTTGTATCTCGGAAACACGATGACTGTTAAAAACATTTAACATAACACTGTCACTGGATAGCTGAGCTAGGGCGCAGCTGCTATCACTAAAAAACACTTTGCCAGAAATGTTGAAAGGTAGGGCTCTGGCAACAGTATCCACAAGCCTTGCCAAAATTAGACAACTAAGCATTTCTAACCTTGGTATAGACTCAATCTTCACTGGTGCGACACGTGACTTGGCGCAACACAAAACTACATCATATCCTCCAGGAACTGGCCATCTCAGGTAGGTGATGGCTGCATAGGCCTGGTTAGATGCATCGCAGAAACCAACAAGCATTGGAAGCCCCAACGGCTTATCAGGAACCATCGAACGTCTGAACGACACATTTCCAAGTGCCGAACGGTCCTGGAGGCTGGACACGAGCTCCGACCTCAACTCTCCAGGTATAACATCATCCCAGTTACATCCATGTATGCAAACTGAGCGCAGACAAAGCTTGGATTTAAGCAGCAATGGCGCTGCTAGACCCATTGGGTCATAAAGTTGTTGCACAATTCTCCAAACTTCACGTTTAGTTATCAACTCAGGTAGACTTCTCCAGAGATCCTCCAGGTCCAGATCCTCTAGTAACTTTCTACCCTTAATCTTCTCGCCGTGGTTGGCTCTGACAGGTAGGAACAACTTATCCTGTTTAGGGTCCCATACAAGGCCCAGAACTTTTACACTGTCAACATCATCTCCAGAATAAACAACAGATTTAAACTTGAAATTGCCAGGTGCAATCATATCTTCCAGCTCTTGGACCAGCTGGACAGCTTCAGGTTTGCTGTTATGACCGCTCAAACAGTCATCCACGTAAGTACAAGTCTCCAATTTGACCGATGGAGGATCTTGATACAAAATAAATTCAGAACTGAGTGGTTGCTGAACATCTCTCCACACATCCTGCTGGGCTACAACGTCACAACCTCTAATCTTCTCAGATCCATAAACATCTTGAACATCCTGCTGGGAACGTCCACCAAAAATACCACCAGTGAGTCTGAGGGCGGTCACGGCCATATCTCCAGCCAAGGCCTCACCAAAGTTGATGGTTTTGGTAAGGTAGACCTCTGGCTCTCCATCAACTGTATCAGCGAAAAAAACACGTTTCAGCTGAGAATCTTCATAGGTAGCTAATAATGAATTATAGAACTTCTGAATATCAGCCACGAATGCACACTTATAACTTCTGAACCGGATAAGATTGTGCATCAGAGTATATAATGGAACTGGGCCGTCCATCATAATACTATTGAGGCTTAGCCCCTTGCAGCAGAGGCTAGAAATGGCGCATATTCTCAAGGGCGTGGAAATAGACTCTTTATATGCGCAGACTAGGCTCGAATAATACACGGGCTTAGTATAAGCTAGGTCTTCTGGCGAAGCTTTCTGATACACTCCACGAGACACAGCTTCTTGAAACACTTGGCAGAAGGTGCTGTATTCACCTTTTTTAATCATTCTCTGCCGGTCACGTAAGCAGATCTTATAGGCCTGCTCTGAATTGTCAAATAACACACTTGGCGGCTGCTTGTAGGGATATGAAGCCGTCCAAATATGGTTCTCAAGATCTAATGTCAGACCTTCTTCAATCAGCTGCCGCTTACGCACATCCAAGGCGGACTGCCCGGCGGCTATGGCGGCGCAATGACGGCAGTTCTTACAACCGCTGCACATTGATGGCGGCTGTATTCCCAAACTCTCAGTACTCAGGAACTCCATCTTGCTGACCTCCAACTTCACAGCTTTACAGGCGACAGGATTAGCAACAGTCCTGCCATCTGCAGACACAACTAAATAGCCTGTACCAAATAAGCTTCTGTACAGTCTAGAATCACCAACCATTTTATCTGCACACGGGAACATAGCTGGTGTTAAATGGCCGATTAAAACATCAATCTTGCCGTCGACCATAGAAAAATTATCAGGCTTCATGTTGAAAATGTCGGCGGCGGCTGTAGGATCAATAGAACGCAACCCTTCTTCAGTACCAATGCTGGGCACTACCGCCGCCTCCAGAATATGTGAATTCCGGTTGCGGTCAACCAAACAAATCTTGACTGTAGGACATGCTTGGCTCTTTCCATCTGCCAGAGAAATAGTAGCTGTGCGACCAGTTGATGGCAACTCTAACTTCTTGGCAATACTTCTAGAAATCAACGTCAAATTTGCTCCACTGTCCCACATGGCATTGACGGTGACTTGACGTTTGTCAGCCGCCAACGCCGGGACCTGCTGCAACATCAGCATAAAATTGTTCTTGCTAAACAATTGTGATTCATACACTGCCGCAACTTGTCCACTAGCAACTGATTCATGTAATAATGAATTATGAGGCTGGTTGCAACTGTCAATGGTACAGCTGCCAAGCTTATCGGCTCTGGGACAATCGGCCACCCGATGCCCTTTTTGTAAGCAGAGCAAACAGGCGCCTATCTTCTTGATGAAGACTTTGCGTTCAGGAACAGACATATCCCTAAACTTGGAGCACTTAAACAACAGGTGATCAGAGTTACAACCTTCCGACGGGCAAGGCTGTTTCTTCTTGGTCTTAGCTGGAGACCCAGGTTTACCAACGGCTGTAGCTGCGGCCGCAGGATTACCTTTCTTCTTGGAGGGGGTGTCTACATCGATTGAACACCTCATCAAAATGGCGCCACGCTGCTCCTCTATAATCTTCAACAGCTTAGGAATATTTGGGGTATCCATCGAGCCCAACGCCAGGTTGAGCTTGTCCTGGAAATCACGTGGCAACTTTTTGGATAACATTTCCAAAAGAATAATGGTCAACCACTGGCTTGTGGTGACTTCCTCATCATCATCATCTTTAGTCAGCTGCTCGAGCTGGCTAACTGCACCACCAAACTCTGCTAAGACTGTAACAATCTGGTTGGAGTCCGACGGTTTAGGCTTCTTCTCCCATTGGTTGAAAAGGCAGAGCATCTGACGTGTTTTGGACTTAAAACGTGCGTCGAGGTAAGCCCATTGAGATTCATGTGATTGAATCTGAATTAACTGAAGTCTTAACTCTTTATTTTTGCAGACCTTTTCACTGCTCAACAATAACTGTAAATATGACGGGTCCTGTCCTACGGTAAGCTTTTTAAAATTGTCCTTGAAACTTACGTAGGCTGACTCTGAGCCGTCAAAGCTTGGAAGAAGACGTTCGTCGACACGATTCATATATCCTGGCGTGAACATAGAACCGGTGCCGAACTGTGGTGTGCCAAACGGCGACACAAATGGCGATGCTGTCGAAGCACCCGCCGTCGTTGTAGGCGGCTTCACAGGTTCAAGCTTAACCTCGGCCAGCCGTTTCATCAAAGCAGACAAAGTGTTTATAATTGGTTCTGGTAAGGGAAAGTATGACCCTTTAATAACTTTCACAATCTTTAAGCAACGATCATATAGTTCAGCCTTATGGTCAGGCAAATTATCACCAACTAAATCAACAACACTTTGAATGTCACTAAGCTCCTCCATAGCATCTAGAGCATCTTTCAGAGCGTTATAATCTTTTTGCACAGTAATTATATTAGAATAAATGTCACTAAACTCCTCAAGCTCTTGGATTCTCACACCAAGCTTGCTAAAACCGACCATAATGCTATCGAATGTCTCGAACTTGTCATGGACAAGGATTGACTCCTTAGTGAAATGTCTAACATCAAGCTCTGAAGATTCACTGACCAACTTCATCACTTTATCTAGTTCACTGGTTAGGGCCTCGACGGCTGGGCGCAGCCGTAGTCCCAGTTGAGCGCCTTTATTCTTTTTAGGACCCATGATTGTCACAATAATTAACTGTACTGATTACGATTATAATAGTGTGTGGTAAGGTATCACAACCAACACATTCACAAAACTTCACAGATATTTTCTTAGCCGCATCTGTTCTGTCTTGTTTTCATTGTTTCGGTACGCATGCCTTGCCGTACACGAAATCTTAATCTCCAAGCCCTCCGAATGACCAACATGTGAATGTTTACAAATGTGTATTTATTACCATGAAAACGGTGAATCTAAAACAAAAATATAAAAATTAATTACATAGTATTAATGGTTTATTATTTTTGTATATCGAGGTTGCGTGATTTCAATTTAATTAAAAATATAAAATTTCTAAAAAACTTTAAATTGGCACGAAACATATTAAATAGCATCAGAAATTGATAATTTTAGATTCAAATGATCAATAAAATTAAGGAAAATATTCGTATGTCAAAAGTTAGCAGTTAAATGGTCTATTTGTTGAAAAATTAATGTTTTAAATTTCTTCGTAAAAATATACCATACTACACTTATTATTAAGAATTAAGATAAATTCTTACCACATTATGATGTCAAACTAAGCAGGAAGGCTTATTTGAGATCTTCCACGGATTAGAGCGCATGTATATCCATCCAATACATTACTTTTATTCACGTAGCTCTTCACATGGGAATCAACAAGGAAAAATGTGCGCGCCTTTGTTTGTTTACAAGCGAAGCGCGGAGATAGTTAGGAATGCCGCGTAACACACTCATTCTCTGGTATAAGGAAAAGGGAATTAATGGGTTCGAACTTGCCAGGGAATACAAGAAAATCATTCCAACACAAACATAATCACTTCTTATAAAAAAAATATTAAATTCTTTAGATGTACAGTTGCGAAGAGAAAATAATCTTTTGTACCAAGCTAAACGAGATATCAAAAATATCTATTCAAAAGTAAGCACTTTTTTTCATTACATATTAACACGAAACTAAATATTATTAGTGAAGTAAATTAGTATGTCAGGTGCGTGATAACAATGGGAAGAGATAGAAAAATGCCTTTACAGATTGAAAGCTGCATATCATTACCATGCATTGAAACTACGATTACAAAGTTTTTCAATGAATACATTTCTAAAAGTTCTTATCCTTTCTTACTTATTAAAAGAGGTTTTGTTTTAAGGGGAGGGTTTATTTTGACTGAAATGATATAAGGGAAAGTGATTCTGACAAACAATTCTAAATAAAAATTTTCCACAACCCTCTTCCCTTATTTCTCCTCTTCTTACCCACTTCCCTTCAGGTACTGAATCACAGCCCCTGCTGTTAATGAAGACTTAAAGGATAAATAAATATATTATATACATGCACAAACATCTAACTACTTTATAGTATAAGATTTTATTATTTAGATAACTGGTCATGAAGCTCTAGTAGAGTTTATGTTGGAGACCTTAAATAAAGACAGCTGTGCCAAGAAGGAAGCTATACAGGTCATAATTATTTTGATTTAAAACAAGGATCACAACATCCATAAAAGTGAAGCTCTGAAACAGAAAGACAAACGAAAATAAAAAATTGTAGAGTGTCAGAACTGAATAATCAGTATATGAATGTATGAAAGTCAAAACAAAATTGTTAGTAAATTTGTCGAAAAACTGGTTAAATACAGGATAATGTTAAAGGACATACTTACATTATTAGGACTTGATAATAAAGATGATTCGCTTATAACATTGTACTTTGTTGTCCTAGGCATCTGTATTCCATAAATTAGATTAATTGGATAATTATATCACATAAAAACTTATTTTTTAAAAGTTTAAATTTAACATGTTTAAAATAAACGTACAGACATTCTGGTAACGATTATAGAATTGCTATGCTTTATGAATTACTGCTTTATGAATTAATGCTTATGAACTACTACAGGTATCACCATTCAAAGTTTGAAATCGATAGGACAATTCTAACATGCCTAAATAAACGAAAAAAGCGGGCGGATGGACCTACTCTAATTTTAGAAAAGCTTCGCTTTTAACAAGAAATATGTTTTATAAGAACTGATATTCATAAGCCATCTAAAAAGAATGACACCTAATTACTATGGTGGATCTACAATAGAATAAATGTATTAGAATGTTAATATTAATAATTATATGCTAATAGCATTTTAAAAGTTTATTCAATTCAGTAAAACTTACCAAAATTTACATTACTGTTCTTTTCATTAACTTGGTATTGCTAAGCTACTAATTAACAAAAATGTATCAGTTAAGATCTATCAATTTGTTCTTTTCAGATGCTCAAACAGTCAATAAGAAACCAGTCAAAAGTCCAGTAAGCCATTTTTTCACCTAAACTTCCAAAAAAATTTATTTTATATTTATCACGCAACCTTGCATATCTAAAAAAACCACCAAACCCCAACAATGCAATGCAATGAACATTTGTTAAATCTACTTTTTGTTTAGACGGAAAGGACATCAGCAAAAAAGTTCGAATACAGCAAGAAATCTTGAACAATCTGAAAGTAAGGTTTTATTCTTGTTATTTAGAAAAAATCAACAAGAATTTTAGGTGCCTGTCTTAAATCTTGCTAAAATTGCGTGAGCTTATTCCTGAAATTATTTATATAGATTTTTAATTATTTTAGCTAGGCAATAACAAAATATTTAATATAAGTGGCTTCCGCAAATATTTTTTTTGGGTTAGAGTCATCATTTATGGGTAGGGTGGATGGATTTTCCCTGGACAGAAGCTTTACTGTTCAGGAAAGCCATATCGGTTCAACGGTTGGCAAGATCCTTCGCTACAGACTAAAAAATGCTATAAATATAATACTTTAAGCGGATTCGATCTGAATGGGTTATGATTACATAAAAAAAAAAAATATTTTGGAAAATTTCATTTTATTAAGCCATTATTTGAGGTTATGTATTAAATAAACTCATACTTGCCTTAGACCTATACTAAATCTTCCTCGAAACTGTGTAATTTTCGGCTATTTATGAGGTGTTACAAGAAATAAATAAAGACAGACATACAGAAGGACACGTTGAATTAATAATTGTACTTCATAGTATAAGACAAAAGAGGTTTCGTGATTTTAGAACTCCGAGAAGAATCTGAAAGATTGGAAGAGGAGGGTAAAAATGTGATGAAACAATGCAAAGAAAATGTCGTCTTTACCTGGACCCAAACTAACAGGTCATAGCTTAGAATTCAATAAAATATGCGCATCTATTCTATACATTGTTTTGTCCGTCTGTCTGTTCGTCAAGCTTTAAAAATTATAAACCTTATTTTTAAAAGGTTTCGTGATTTTCTTATAGTTTTTTTTTGCATATTCTCTCACTTTTTCTTTTCTTTGTTAAGTAATATGAACATCAGCTCTATAACTCCCTTCGTCCGTTTGTCAATTCCATGATTTTTGTGCTATGATACTTATGGATGTTGTCATCCTTGTTTAAGTAGCTAAACATATTAATAATACGTCATTGAATCACATTTATTTCTTATTTCAAAAATTATACTGGTTGTTTCATTTTTATGATTGTTGATTTGTTTTTAATTATAGAATGTTTGAGGATAGAGTAAGAGAAGAGATGAGGTAAAGATATTATGTTGACCGATGAAATCAAAGCTTTGCCTGACTTTTAAAACCCAACCTTGAATTTTAAAACGCAACCTAAGACATTTTTTTAAACCAAAGCTGCAAAGCTATTTTAAAAATGTTTGTATCTCATTAGTATAATTAAGATGCTTGATTTTGTATTAAACTGGGTATGACAAGCCAAATACTGCAATGAAAGTAAGAATACCGTGCAAACCTGCGCTACAATCTCTATTTTAATTCAAACATACCATATATTTCTTTGCTAATGTTTGTACTATTTCATCATCTTCCTTTTTCTCTATTTTCTTCAATTTATGCCCTTTCTTTCTTTGACAGCCAAGCTGCTCTATGTCCACCCGTCAGTCCGTCATTCCATCGCGCTATGGGGCGAAATGGAATTTACTCAGCTGTTACTACAACCAAACCGTTGCTACTATGGAACATAATCATTCTTGTTTATATTTTTAAGGGAAAAGGAGAGAATAAGAAACAGAGTAAAAGAAATACACAATGTAAGTTATATTCAGATTTTAGAAAATAACAGAAACAGTAAATTTAATTGAATATCAACAAGGATCACAACATTCATAAAAGACAAGCTCTGAAAAGGTAGTACAAAAGAACATTAACACTTGTAGAGTGTCAGAACTAAATAAAAAGAATATAAAATATAAAAATCGAAACATTGTGAGTAAATTTGTTGAAAAATCTGGATAATGTTTAAGAACATACTTAAATTTTTAGGACTTAATTATAGAGATGCTTCACTTATAACATTGTACTTTCTTGTCATAGGAATAAGTATTCCAAAAATCAGATCAATCGGATAATTATATTACAAAAGCAATATAGCAAAAAATCAAACAAGTTTTAAATGGACGTACGGTAATTCTGGTATATATTACAGAGTTGCTACACTTTCTAAATCGTACCTAACTATCACATGCAAAGTTTAAAATGGATTTGACATGCCTAAACTAACGAGAAAGGTATCTTTTCTAGACGTTTGGACCGACAGACTGACCTTAGTTATAGAAAAGCTTTGCTATAAACAATATACATTTTTTACATTTTCTTTGTAAAATAAATTTAGGAGACCTGTGATTTGAAGAATGTGATACTTGAGTTGGAACTTTCAGTACAACAACTTTGTAAACCCCGCAGGGTAAGAACTTTCAGTACATCAACTTTGTAAACCTCGCAGGGTAAGAACTTTCAGTACATCAACTTTGTAAACCCCGCAGGGTAAGAACTTTCAGTACAACAACTTCGTAAACCTCGCAGGGTAAGAACTTTCAGTACAACAACTTTGTAAACCCCGCAGGGTAAGTAATTTCAGAACAACAACTTTGTAAACCCCGCAGGGTAAGAACTTTCAGTACATCAACTTTGTAAACCCTGCAGGGTAAGAACTTTCAGTACATCAACTTTGTAAACCCCGCAGGGTAAGAACTTTCAGTACAACAACTTCGTAAACCCCGCAGGGCAAGAACTTTCAGTACAACAACTTTGTAAACCCCGCAGGGTAAGAACTTTCAGTACATCAACTTTGTAAACCCCGCAGGGTAAGAACTTTCAGTACAACAACTTCGTATACCTCGCAGGGTAAGAACTTTCAGTACAACAACTTTGTAAACCCTGCAGGGTAAGAACTTTCAGTACATCAACTTTGTAAACCTCGCAGGGTAAGAACTTTCAGTACATCAACTTTGTAAACCCCGCAGGGTAAGAACTTTCAGTACAACAACTTTGTAAACCTCGCAGGGTAAGAACTTTCAGTACAACAACTTTGTAAACCCCGCAGGGCAAGAACTTTCAGCACATCAACTTTGTAAACCCCGCAGGGTAAGAACTTTCAGTACAACAACTTCGTAAACCTCGCAGGGTAAGAACTTTCAGTACAACAACTTTGTAAACCCCGCAGGGTAAGTAATTTCAGAACAACAACTTTGTAAACCCCGCAGGGTAAGAACTTTCAGTACAACAACTTTGTAAACCCTGCAGGGTAAGAACTTTCAGTACAACAACATTGTAAACCTCGCATGGTAAAAACTTTCAGTACATCAACTATGTAAACCCTGCAGAGTAATAATTTCTAACAATATTTACAAATCCTAATTTTAAAAAAACTATATAATTGTACATACCTACTAAATATTCTAAGATGCTAATTCCCCCCCCAACCCCAAGAGGATATAGGCAGTAAAAAAAAACCGCTGGGGGCACAATTTTCTAACACTTCTTTCTCATTTAGTCTTTAAAAAGGATTCAAAATGCATGGACATATATCTTTTTAACTCTTATTTTATACATCTTAATTGGAACTGATGATCTATTTTTATAGAGAAACATATGTATTCCACCAATAAATAGTTAAAAAATTAAATGTGTTTATACATATAATAATATTATACAAAGTAGAATTGTTTTGGCTATAGCTTTAAATAACGTCTGAACCAATTGAGTTCTCCATTTTATTTCTAGATCCTGTTATAGCTTTGTGTTATTAAATTTTTAGTTTTAAATCTTGTAATGTTTTAGGCTATGGTTTCCTAAAATAACTCCTAAAGAGAAGCTAGAGGTGCAACCACTTGTAATTTATACAAAATCTAATAATTTTTCCATCTGAAACATTTTTGTAGTTGGGACGAGTTCTCTAAGAACTCATAATAATAATCATTATCTTTATATAGTTGGGAAGAGTGAGGTATAACTACCGTATTTCTGGATATTATTATCCAAGAACTCATAATAGTAATCATTATCTTTATATAGTTGGGAAGAGTGAGGTATAACTACTGTAGTTCTGGATATTATTTGTCCAAGAACTCATAATAATAATCATTATCTTTATATAGTTGGGAAGAGTAGGGTATAACTATCGTAGTTCTGGTTATTATTCTACAAGAACTCAAAATAATAATCATTATCTTTATATAGTTGGGAAGAGTGAGATATAACTACCGTAGTTCTTGTTATTATTCTCCAAGAATTCATAATAACAATCATTATCTTTATATAGTTGGAAAGAGTGAGGTATAACTACCGTAGTTCTGGTTATTATTCTCCAAGAACTCATAATAAGAATCATTATCTTTATATAGTTGGAAAGAGTGAGATATAACTACTAGGGTGGGTCCATTTCACCCTTTTTTTTAGATTTTACTGTGATCATAAGTTGCGGAAGTCATATATATGTATGATGAGCCCCATTCAAGTTTCAAAAGTGACTTGGTTCTTGTGGCTGCTGGCGCATGGGTGGTATAAAAAGTGCCCACCCCCTTATAAAACCAAAAATTTAAATTCCTTCAAACACAGGCATGTTGCATATCAAAATGAATTACGAATCTGAAAACCGTTTTGAAAAATATTGCTCCTAGTTCAAATAAGATCTCATTAAGTACCTAAAAACAGCTGATTTAGTCAAAAATGTTCATTTTGGTAGGTTATTTGAAAATCATTTCAGACTGAATAAATATTTTTCAAAACGGTTTTTTTGATATGCAATATGCCTGTGTTGGAAGGAATTTCAATTTTTGTTTTTATACCCCCTGCGCACCCGTTGTTTTTGGATTAAAAACCCCTTTCAAGTTTCACAGGGTTTTAAATTGGCCCAGTAACCCTTGCCAATGTCTACTAATGTGAAATTCCAAAATCGACCCACCCAAATAACTGCCGTAGTTCTGGATATCATTCTTCAAGAACTCATAATAACAACTATTATCTTTATATAGTTGGAAAGAGTGAGGTATAACTACCGTAGTTCCGGTTATCATTCTCCAAGAACTCATAATAACAATCATTATCTTTATATAGTTGGAAAGAGTGAGGTATAATACCGTAGTTCTGGATATCATTCTCCAAGAACTCATAATAACAATCATTATCTTTATTTAGTTGGAAAGAGTGAGGTATAACTACCATAGTTCTGGTTATTATTCTCCAAGAACTCATAATAACAATCATTATCTTTATATAGTTGGTAAGAGTGAGGTATAACTACTGTAGTTCAAGTTATTATTCTCCAAGCACTCATAATAATCACATTATCTTTATACAGTTGGTAAGAGTGAGGTATAACTACCGAAGTTCTGGTTATTATTCTCCAAGAACTCATAATAACAATCATTATCTTTATATAGTTGGGAAGAGTGAGGTATAACTACCGAAGTTCTGGTTATTATTCTCCAAGAACTCATAATAACAATTATTATCTTTATATAGTTGGGAAGAGTGAGGTATAACTACCGAATTTCTGGTTATTATTCTCTAAGAACTCATAATAACAATCATTATCTTTATACAGTTGGGAAGAGTGAGGTATAACTACCGAAGTTCTGGTTATTATTCTCCAAGAACTCATAATAATAATCATTATCAGGTTAGTAAGCACCTAATTCCAATCAATCAATATTTGAACACAAAAAAAATAAGTTTTTTATCAACACAAAGTATCCTCGTTAGCACTGGGACACCCCTCCCTCCCACCTATTTTTATAAAAATTGAAAATAAAGTTGGGGTGGTTTAGTAGTTAGTGTCTTTGTGTATTACTGTATGTCAGGTTAGGTTAGGTTATATTGGGTACTAGGTAGCCCTACAGTGTCAGGGTACTGAGGAGGTAAAGGTCCCGAAGACCCCCTGTAAGGGATTTTTTTTGTTTTTTTTTCAGAAAAAAGTGAGGGAGGGTTATTATTTACAATTTACATATATATATTCTTGATTATGACGCCGTTTATAGTGCATATAAAAAAAAATGATGTCATATAATACAAAGGACCAATAATAGGTCAATACCAAGACTAAAATACCAATGGCAGGCCAGAATCCATCTAATTAACCAATGGCAAACCAGTAAAAATTTCAATTGACCAATGATAGCCATGTATGACGGCTTTTTTATAGACACTTTAAAAAGCTTTATTATACGCAGGATGACAGTGATGTAGACAGCTGTATAGTTCAGCTCAATAGAAAGCTAAGAGAGGCAAGAGCTGCTTTACAGGTAAACTAATATTCAACATTAAAATTATAACTCTTTCTTTTATTTTTAGTTAAACTTAGGTTAATCTTGATTTGCCTCAGATAAAGGTTAAAACTTCCCATAAATATCCTAAAAAAAGACTAAGCATTCAGGGAGGGAGGGATATATTAGGCTGTTTATTGTACTAGTCCCCAAAGTTTTATAGTGACGTTTTCTAATTCGTTGCGTTACCAACTTTGGAATTTTTATTAAATTTGGATAAAGGTTGTTCATTGAGTTGAGTTTCCAAACGTTTCAACTACTAATTTTTTTTAAAGGGGTTAATTTTGTGTATCATCATTGGGGATGTACAATATATCATTTCATCGGCCATTGTCTAATCCATTTAGATTCCTGCTAAGCATTATAGGAACCTTTAAAACAAAAATATATTTTTTTTTATTTAAACAGTTTTAAAATAATATTTATAAATGGTCTGAATCATAAACATAATTTTTGTCATAATATTTTTAAAGCAAACTAAATTCTTAGTCATGTTTTCTTGGTATAACTGCAGTATGTGGAATGTGTAATAAAGTTTTGAACCATTGCCTTAATACCCATAAACAACTAAAAGTCTAACTATCTCAATTTGTATGAATAATCAAGGTTTAATCAAGCTCTTTATAGTGCCTACTAGTGTCTATGACATTAGAAGCCTCTAGGGGCACTTGAGATGGAAGTTTACCTGCTCCCCCATTTTCAAATTAAATTTTAAAAAGTAAATGTACAAAAAAAATTAGGGAGTGGGGTAATTTTTCTAGAGACGATTTCTCTTGGAATGGTGGAGCTAACCTCCACCATAGTAGTTATAAACCTTTCCTGGGACTATATAAGCTTCACTGTAAAAAAGAACTAAATCGTTCCAGCAGATATGGAGATCCTTCGCTACAGAAAAGCTTACTACTTTATATCTATAACTAGCGGATACGCCTCTAGGGACACTTGAGTTAAAACAAATTTTATTTTTTAAAAAAATTTGGGGGGGTATTTTTTTCTAGGGGCGATTTCTCTTGGGAGGGTGGTGGTACCCTCCCCCAAAATGGTTATAAACCTTTCCACGACCTATGAGAAGCTACCCTGTTAAGGAGAACCCAATCAGTTCAGCGGTTAGCGAGATCCTTCGGTACAAACACACAGACAAACATCAATCCTGTTACTTTATTATAAGGATAATACAAAGTAGAACGATGTCTGTCTGTTTGTTTGTGTGTTTGTCTGTTTGTTTGTAGCGAAGGATCTCGCTAACCGCTAAACCAATCGGGTTCTCCTTTACAGGGTAGCTTCTCATAGTTCCCGGGAAGGTTTATAACTATTTTCTTGGGGGTTGGGAAACCTCTAACCCCCACAAAAATGAAAAATACCCCCCCCCCCAAAAAAAAAAAAATTCTTTTTAAAACTAAAAATAAAATAGTGGAGTCGACTAACCCCCCCCCCCCAAAAAAAAAGAAAAAAAAATAATTACCCCCCCCCCCAAATTTTTTTTTCTTTTATTTTTTTATTTTTAATCTAAAATACGAAAATTGGTTAGAAAAGAGGCTAGGGGCGAAGCCGCTAGTAATAGGTATAAAGGGAGTAAAAATTAAAAAAAACTTTTGGCCGAAGTATTCCGAATGACGTTATATTAGAGTAATGGATGATGCCATTGGATACTTCGGCTAAAAGTTTTCAAATATTATAATATACAGGGTGCGGCACATAAATCCGGACATTTTTTAAAAGGCCATAGCGTCAAAACTACTTGACCAATCAGGACGTTTGACCCCACTATAGAAAGCTTAGGTAATGACCTTTTAGCACAAAAAAATCTTTGGACGAAGATGGACGTGTACACCGAGCTGGCCGCGCATATGTTCAACAAGGCAGATTCCAAATGAACCCGGTATTAGTGTCTTAGAAATTATCTTAGTGACGTAACTAAAAACGAGGGATTAGAGGGGAGGTGGGAAAGGTAACCCCTAAAAAAGAGATGGATAATAGAGGTGATTGATAATAATTGATAATTGATAAAGAAAATGTAGGAAATAATTTATACTCTCTGTACTTTCTACCATAGATTAATTAATTTGTATTTTCTAGACAAGGATGACAACATCCATAAAAACGAAGCACAAAAATCAGAAGGTAGAACAAACGCACAATAGCTAGAGTGTCAGAACTTAATAAGCAGAATATTAATTTTGAAGTCTAAATGAAATTGCACATAAATTTGTTGCAAAATTGCGTAAATATAGCATACAGTAAAAGGACATACTTCCGTGCAAAATTTGAAATCAATAGTATAATTCTAATATGTCTAATAAATGTTGTCAAAAAAAGGTTGAAAAAAGTCCGCATATTTGATTAAATTTTTCTTAAAATCCGCATATTATGTTGATATAAACTATAATATATTATCACTAGCAGTAACATCACTAGAAGCTTTTAGGGTGGTAAGGGAGAAAGTTCATTCTTCCAATTTTCAATTTAAGTTTTAAAACAAAGAAGTAAAATTGCGGAGATGGTACTTTTTTTCTAGGTGTTATTTTTTTTGGAGAGTGGAGAGCCCTCTTACTAAATAGTTATAAACTTCTCTATACCTATAATAAGCTTCACTGTAAAGAAGAACCCTTTAGGTTCAGCGGTTAACAAGATCCGTTGCTACAGTCAAAAAAAGCTTAGCTTACTAATTTATATAATAGGATATAATAAAGTAACAGGATGTCTGTTTGTCTGTCTCTTTGTTTGTTTGTTTGTCTTTTTCTTTTAAAATCTAGAAAAATAAATTGGTTTATTAAATTGGACTCTCTCCTCCTCAAGTGCCCCAAGAGGCCTCTAAGGCGTAGCCGCTAGTAATAGGATACAGTAACAAAATGCTAATCCTTATATCAAAGTAAAAGAATGTTTGTGTGTGTGTGTCTATTTATATGGAAGGATCTTCCTAACTAATATGCTTCTCCTTTGCAGGGACATAGGTCATAGGTCATGGGAAGGTTTATAACTATTTTAGGATAGGGTACCTGCACCCTCACGCGCTTAGAAAAAAAACCACCAACATTTTTTAAATTTTTTTCTTTTAAAACTAAATTGTCCTTTTAAGTATATCTGTCAGACAGACAGACAATAAATATATGGAGCAGATCTTTATAAATATAAGGTATCTTGACTTAAACTTACAGCTGGCTATCTAAAAAAGCAGTCGTGAAAATAACATTTCTCCAACAATAAGGTTTTTTAAGCATGACCGACAGTCAGACAGACAAAATAATGTATAGAGTAGATGCAGGGGGGGGGGGGGAAGGGGTGATTACTTGAGGGCACCCTCAAATTTTGGAAGTCGTTAAGTAGATGCACATATATCTTGGGTATAGTCCCTTTCATGACAATGCCTCTTAAGGGACGTTTCTTGGTATTTTCACAGTAGATTTTATCCTATTTCTAGCCACTGCGGGGGGGGGGGGCTCTATCCATGCGGGGCCATTTTCCTAACCCTGCAGGGCAATCACCTAACCTAACCTAAAATAATCCATCAAAAGCTACTGTAAAAAAAAATACATTAAAACACCTCTTAAAAGACCTTTTCACTTAAAATTTCAGTTGTCTTTCTTCAATAGCAGCCAAAAAACACACAAAGCATGTTTTAAATGGACGTACTGACTTTCTGTTAAGAATGATAGAGTTGCTTTCTAAATTATACCTAACTGTCATAGGAATCATCATGAAGAGTTTGAAATTGATAGGATAATTCTAACATGTCTTGTTTAATAATCTAAAATCAATTAATAATTTTATCTAATTTCAATTTCAATTTATCTATGAAATAAATGTAAAGCTGTACAGGTTAAGGCTACTATCTGACTCAATACATTTCTTTTTCTCCTCTTTTTAGCAACCGAATGAAAGTAATTCTTTTCAATTCCAGATAATTATAAGAATTGGTAACATTTGCTTAGATATTTATTTTATAAAAACATAGCAAAAAAAATAATAACCGTATTATAATACAGGTATTAAATATTTATATACAAACAATAAAATTGAATATGAATAAAAATTAAGGATAGATCAATCAAATAATAATTATGTACAGTGTCAAAGGACTAAACAATCTTGTGAGAGGTAATATAACTTATGCATTTTAAAAAGATATTTGTTAAATTGACTGATTATTTAAAGACATATTTGTTAAATATGTTGCTCTACTGGATATCATTACCCTTGTTAGAATGTACCATTCATAAAGAAGGTTATTTTTTAATGGCAAAACTGTTTAAGCTAGCTTTTTTAACAATTACGTTCAAATTCCGTTAAATTTATTGATATAAATAATCTAATAATTGATTGTTTTGTTTTTATTCGTAATTGTCTTTTTTATATATACATTATTATGCTTAATTAAAAATTTCTGATAAACATCTCATTATATTTAAAGAAAAATTAGCTGTCTCTAAATTTAATATAGAAATAAAATTATTATGGAAAATTAATTGATTTTTCGATCAGCTGAAATAAATTTCCTATTCAAGCCCTAGTTTCCTAAAGTGTACAGCAGATAACCCAATTATTGCAGACCCTATTTTCAGCGACTCCGGTCAAATGGAAAAGCGATTTAATGTATAAACGATTTATACATTATACATTCAAAAATTTTAATTTTTCAAATTTTGATTTAAGTTTGAAGCTTTTTTAGCTAGTAGCAAATATTGAGATAGGACGCGGAAGCTACGCACACTTTCGGAAACTAAATTCAGTTCATCGATTTTTCATGGTAACAGAGGTGGATACTTAAAAACATCAAAAACACTTGAAGACACGTTCGACGACTCAGTCTTCCACGAGTCGAGGTTAGATTTTTACCTCTTCTTAAAAACAAAACAATTCAAGACACGTTTGAAGACACGTCAAGTTTTGTATAGTTTCGCGTAATTTTCCGTTAAAAAATCCTACTGCTTTCCCACCTAGTATTCTGTCATTAATAAGAGTTCACAACTTTTTTTCTTAAGTTTTTTTTACATTTTTTCAAAATGAAAATCACAAGCGATTTTGCACCTAGCATTTAGGAACTCTATATTTGAAGGGTAGAAAATAGCATAAAACCATTTATAATTGGATATTGTATTGTATAACAAACAATTTTCAATGAATAATAAAATAAAGCTTTGGTCCCTCGGAAAATAGCAATTGATAATAAACTTATGATATTTAATTTTACTATCCGTGGAAATATTAAATAAATATTTAAATAAAAAAATTTGTAAAAATACTTGTTTGTCCCCCTATGACCTCCTACTGAAGGAAAGTGCCTATTTTACAGACTAACATACACACACTGTTCGATGTAAATTGAGAACACTTCGAAGACGTCTTCAACTACCTACTTGAAGACTTGTCTTCAAAGAGTAGCTCTTCAAGAAAAAGTTTTTAAGAATTACTTTTTGCCAAAATACTTGAAGACTACAAGACTTCAAGACGTCGACAATGTTTTAAGTATCCACCTCAGGTATAAGTTATAAAATACAGACGAATTTATAGATGTAATCTTGAAAAGATAGCTTTAATTTAAAATGATAAATATGCGTTATTTTTACCAAAAACTAGACAAAACCCTTTTTTGTTGTTGTTGATAGCAATATCTTATTTCTTTACTCTCGTTTATATATAGTTTTAACCTAATATCTTTTGATTTAATTGTTATTGGTTTGAAATTTTGACTAAAAAGCTGGCTTAAAAAATAGCTCATATGTGATAAAATATATGGCATTTTGCGCTAACTTATGAGGTGTTTATACAATAAGTATAATTATAAAAGCAAATATTTGAAAATTATTTAAAATCATTCAATGTTTAATGTAAGATTAAGCCAATTATTAATCACGAAATTACATATAGGTTTTTTATTATTTTGCTAAATAATCTATAAAATATTTACACATTGTAAGTCAACTCTTGAGTTATGTAAGAAGTACAATATCAGCTGATAAATCTTATTTCAATTTTGAAAGATAATTTTATAAAAAAAAATAAAAAAAAGTTGATTTTGTTTTTTAAAAGTGAGCAAAAATAATGTAGAAATTTTAGAAATATTTTTAATATTTTTTAAAAGCACAAAAAATCTTGATTTCAGGCCTATATTAACAATTCTTAAAAATCCTAGTAGTATCGACACATCCTATTTTTTTTACGTCACTAAGATAATTTCTAAGACACTAATACCGGGTTCATTCCAAATGCGCCGGTGGTTTAATGAGCAAAATCACAAAACGTAGGGTCCGACAGGGAAGGAGTTGGAATCTTGACCCCAAATTTTGTGAGTGTCTTAGGCTTATTGAGACACACATTTTGCCATTTTAGCTCAATACTAGCCGAAATGAGGTCGATTTTTCAAGATTTTGAGCCTTAAGAAATTACAAACAGTAGGGCCCGACAGGAAAGGAGTTGGAAATTTGACCCAAAATTTTTTTGTGTGTCTTAAGCTCATTGAGACACGCATTTTGAGTACTTAAAGTTCACTGTAGCTAAATCCTAGCCCAAATGAGAGCAAAAACATGGATTTTGTCAATTTGGCGGTTACTCATGTTCCTAAGTAAATGTGGCCTCCCAGCAGCCCGATCTTAATTCAATGGACTTTTGGGCCTGGGGCTACTTTGAAGCATGCACCAATAGACGTGCCCATACCACAAAGACCTCCCTCATTGCCACTATCAATGAGAACTACGCCAGCTTGGACAGGTACATTTTGACCTGGACCTGCCGGCGGTTGAGGAGGCCGGTAGAGGCGGTGATTGAGGCTGGCGGCGATTTTGTTGAATAATCTACTAGTAATATACCTATTTTGCTTCCCAGTTTTTAAAATTCAATAAAATCTTTAAAATTGACGATTTTATGTTCATTTGTTTAAAAATTAGAATTTGTCCGGATTTATGTGCCGCACCCTGTATATTCTTTTATATAGGCACTATAAAGAGCTAGCTTCGACTAACTTACAAAATAATGTAAACATTATTTTGCTTTTTGTTATTGAAATGTTTTAATCCTTGCTTTTAAATTTTAGACACCAAACCTATCAAATCAATTTTAAACCTGGAATAAAAAAATATTTATATAAATTGATTTATTTTAAGGATTTGCATCTAGTGAAATTAAATCTACAAAGAGAGGAGAGATGTAAAGAAAACTCACTTCAGATTGATAAACAAAGGTAAATATAACCCATGTGAAGCTTTTCTCTAAATTAAATCATGACCAATAAATTACTTTAGGTTTCAAATGCAAAAAAGGTATAAAAACATGATATATTGACGAATTTTATTAAACATATGTTTTAACTATTTCTGTAACGGTAAGCTCTTTTCTCATGTTAGAATTGTCCTATTAACTACTGTGCATGATGATTCCTATAACAGTTAGTAATTATCTGATTCATCTGATTTTTGAATTTTGTTTCCTAGGACAACATTAACAATTTATGTGCTATTTTATAAACTGTATATTAGATCTTTTCATGAAAATACTCTTTTTCGAATTTTAGTCTTCTGCTAACCTAAAAAGTTACTTTAGGAGCCTAGAAATACATGTACAAAATTTCAGCTCTCTATCTCTAATGGCGACCTAGCGCCAGGCATGTAAAATATCAACAGATAACGGTAGCACGGCGGTTTTTACAATATCTCAGCAATGTGCAGGTTTTAAGCTCTTCTGCATATTTCAATTTAAACACATAAGGGCAAAGATATATTATCCCAAAAATCTTTTGTCAAAGTCTACTCTACACCTAGCGCCAGTCAGTTTTCTAAAATCATGCATTTTATAACTGTGAAAATAGAAATCGCCAGCGCTAGGTGTAGAGTAGACTTTGACAAAAGATTTTTGGGATATTATATATTTGGCCTTATGTGTTTAAGTTGAAATATGCAGAACACCTAAATTCATCTTCCAAGCCATTCCCTAGGCTTTATAATTTTTTTTTATGAAATAACGGGATTTCAAAACTGCCCTTTGAAAAGGCCCAAAAAATATCTTTTTTGTCCCTTTTTTCACTGCTTATAGTTACAACTTATTAAGATATTATGCTCAGTTAAAAAAAATCGGCGCCTCCAGCACCAAAAACCGGCAAAAACTGGCAGTTAAACTTCTATGCCCCTACTTGCCCCCTTCTTCAGCCAACAGTAGTTATCTCAAGAAGTAAAAAAAATATCAACACACAGAAAGAAAACTTTTAAATAAAACTGAACTAAGTAACTATTACATATTTAATTTTAGGACTTTCCTTCTAGGGGCTTGTGGAGCAAAAGACCCACCAAAACACTAATAATATGAGTTCTGAGCTTATTTTTAAAGATATCAACCTGAAATTTTTTTTAAATCTTTTGTTACCATAATTGAACTCAGTAACATTTACAGATTTCATTTTGGGACTTTCCTTCTAGGGGCTTGTTTGGCAAAAGACCCCTATAAACTAAAAATGTGAGTTCTGGACTTATTTTTAAATATATCAACCTAATTTTTTTTTAGAAAACTTTTTTCATATAACCAAACTCAGCAACCTATACAGATTTCATTTTGGGACTTTCCTTCCAGGTGCTAGTGGAGCAAAAGACCCCCCAAAACACAAAAATTATGAGTTCTGAGCTTATTTTTAAAGATATCAACCTGCTTTTTTAACATAACCAAACTCAGCAGGGGCGTCCAAGCTTTTTTTTTGGGGGGGGGGGGCGCACCCCCAAATTAGTTTGGGGGGGGGGGGGGTAATCCCCACTTTACCCCTCCTCTTGGACTTCTATGAAACTCAGTAATGTTTACAGATTTCATTTTAGGACTTTCCTTCTAGGGGCTAGTTGGGCAAAAGACCCCCAAAATCAAAAATATGAGTTCTGAGCTTATTTTTAAAGATATCAACCTGGTTTTTTAAAAGAAATTTTTTTAAATAAAACTGAACTCAGTAATGATTACACATTTCATTTTGGGACTTTCCATCGAGGGGCTTGTGGAGCAAAAGACCCCCCAAAACACAAAAAAATATGAGTTCTGAGCTGATATTTAAAGATATCAAACTGATTTTTTTAAAG
Source organism: Acartia tonsa (assembly GCF_053477335.1). Lineage (NCBI taxonomy): Eukaryota > Metazoa > Arthropoda > Copepoda > Calanoida > Acartiidae > Acartia > Acartia tonsa. The sequence continues at coordinate 21,495,733 of NC_137268.1, forward strand.
AAAATTTTTTTAACATAACCAAACTCAGCAGGGGCGTCCAAGCTTTTTTTTTGGGGGGGGGGTAAAATTTGCTTGGGGGGGGGGTAATTACCGCCCCTGAAACCTGTTGGCTGGGGCAAATTTTGTTTACCTTCCCAAAATTTACCCCCAAATTTTTAAAGAAAATTTTTTAAATAAAACTGAACTCAGTAATGATTACACATTTTATTTTGGGACTTTCCTTTGAGGGGCTTGTGGAGCAAAAGACCCCCCAAAACACAAAAAAATATGAGTTCTGAGCTGATATTTAAAGATATCAACCTGATTTTTTTAAAGGAAACTTTTTTAACATAACCAAACTCAGCAGGGGCGTCCAAGCTTTTTTTTTGGGGGGGGCGCATCCCCAAATTAGTTTGGGGAGGGGGGGGTAATCCCCACTTTACCCCCCCTCTTGTACAATGAAACTCAATAATGTTTACAGATTTCATTTTAGGACTTTTCTTCTAGGGGCTAGTTGGGCAAAAGACCCCCAAAATCAAAAATATGAGTTCTGAGCTTATTTTTAGAGTTATCAACCTGATTTTTTGTTTGAAAACTGTGTTAACATAACCAAACTCAGTAACATTTACAGATTTCATTTTATGACTTTCCTTCTAGAGGCTTGTTTGGCAAAAGACCCCCAAAAACTAAAAATATGAGTTCTGGATTTATTTTAAAGATATCAACCATTTAGGAGGGGTAAACAATTTTGAATACCCCCAAAAAATAAAAAATACTAAATTTTTAATAAAATTTAAATAACCCCTCCCAAAAAAAAAAAAAAAATTACCCTGGGGGCAAATTTTGTTTACCAACAGATTTCAGATTACCCCCCATCCCCCAAGCAAATTTTACCCCCCCCCCCAAAAAAAAAAAAAATAGCTTGGACGCCCCTGCTGATTTTGCTTATGTTAAAAAATTTTCTTTAAAAAATCAGTTTGATATCTTTAAATATCAGCTCAGAACTCATATTTTTTGTGTTTCGGGGGGTCTTTTGCTGCACAAGCCCCTCAAAGGAAAATCCCAAAATGAAATGTGTAATCATTACTGAGTTCAGTTTTATTTAAAACATTTTCTTTAAAAAAATCTTAAAAATAAGCTCAGAACTCATATTTTTTTGTGTTTTGGGGGGTCTTTTGCTCCACTAGCACCTGGAATGAAAGTCCCAAAATGAAATCTGTATAGGTTGCTGAGTTTGGCTATGTGAAAAAAGTTTTCTCAAAAAAAATTAGGTTGATATCTTTAAAAATAAGTCCAGAACTCATATTTTTAGTTTTGGGGGGTCTTTTGCCAAACAAGCCCCTAGAAGGAAAGTCCCAAAATGAAATCTGTAAATGTTACTGAGTTCAATTATGGTAACAAAAGATTTAAAAAAAATTTCAGGTTGATATCTTTAAAAATAAGCTCAGAACTCATATTATTAGTGTTTTGGTGAGTCTTTTGCTCCACAAGCCCCTAGAATAAAAAGTCCCAAAATTAAATATGTAATAGTTACTTAGTTCAGTTTTATTTAAAAAGCTTTCTTTCTGTGTGTTGATATCTCTTTTACTTCTTGAGATAACTACTGTTTACCGAAGAGGGGGGCAAGTAGGGGCACAGAAGTTTAACTGCCAGTTTTTGCTGGTTTTGGTGCTGGAGGCGCCGATTTTTTTAACTGAGCATAATATCTTAATAAGTTGTAACTATAAGCAGTGAAAAAAGGGACAAAAAAAGATATTTTTTGGGCCTTTTCAAAGGTCAGTTTTGAAATCCCGTTATTTCATAAAAAAAATTAAAATGCCTAGAAAATGGCTTGGAAGATGAATTCAGGTGTTCTGCATATTTCAACTTAAACACATAAGGCCAAAGATATAATATCCCAAAAATCTTTTGTCAAAGTCTACTCTACACCTAGCGCTGGCGATTTCTATTTTCACAGGTATAAAATGCATGGTTTTGGAAAACTGACTGGCGCTAGGTGTAGAGTAGACTTTGACAAAAGATTTTTGGGATAATATACCTTTGTCCTTATGTGTTTAAATTGAAATATGCAGAAGAGCTTAAAACCTGCACATTGCTGAGATATTGTTAAAACCGCCGTGCTACCGTTATCTGTTGATATTTTACATGCCTGGCGCTAGGTCGCCAGTAGAGATAGAGAGCTGAAATTTTGTACATGTATTTTTAGGCTCCTAAAGTAACTTTTTAGGTTAGCAGAAGACTAAAATTCGAAAAAGAGTATTTTCATGAAAAGATCTACTGTATATATTAATAATTCAAGACTATGTGATTTAATTATGTATAGTTTGTTCTTAAAGGAATAAATTATTAAAGGACAACAAGGTGCAATAATATAAGCGAAGCATATCTATAAATAAATATTTAAAAAAGTCCTCATACAGTATCCCGTATTTACACAATTTTGCAACAAATATACGTACAATTTTGTTTAGACTGGCAAATTAATGTTCTGCTTATAAAGTTAATGTTCGTTTGTCATAGCTTCTATAGCTTTGATTTTGTAGATGTTGTCATCCAGTTTCAACATTAATTTTCATCAAACTTTATAAGTTTTGTTAAAAATTCAAAGAAAAATATTATTCATTTTTGGCCAGTGAATCATGTAAATAGACAAAGTAGCAGTTAGTAACAAAAAAAAAGAATAACCAGAAGCTTAGGAAAATTAAAAAATTCTAAGGAAAAACATTACTAATACTTCATTAACATACTAACTTTTATATTGGCTTTTCAACAAGAAATTGTCCTTTTTAACTGTTCTTCTATTACTCATAATTGCTTCTGGTTTTAAATATTTAAAGTATACTTGCTTTAAAAGTAGGACATGTCAGTAAGTACGTCTGATGTAGCCTATTCTTATTTAATATACTAAAATATTTCGGTTAATGAAAGATTTAACAAAGTTTTTTTTCTAATAACAATGAGCCAACCCAATAAAATGTCAGATACAATGTTTTATCGGATATACATGATGAAAAATTATTATTTTTTAATGTTTATTACTTTCTTCTTGTAATATGTATATTTTAGTGTGTTATTGTTTGTTTTACTGTTCAATTTCTCTTTTAAATAAATTAGAAACTTCAATAATATTTCAATGGTAAAAATTACGCTATTTTTGACTTCTAAATTAATTATTTTATCTATTGTAGGTGTTTTCAGAACAGGCCTCCAAATCCTTGGTCTCAAAGATAAAAATAACCAAAAAAAAAAATCATCGAATCTTTATTTTTCAATGTTAGTTTAATTCAATGCAAATACTGCCTTTGTTGCTAATCATTAAGTGTCATTAAATTACAAAATATTTAAATGAAGTAAGTCTTATTGCAATAAACAATTAATTTTTGCTACAGTCTTGGTTAGCTTACATTTAAAAAAAAATTGTGTACCTTTAATTTTAGATTAAAAATAAAAACTTATTTGATTCATCTTATATATTGTTAAAATAAAAGTTTTAAGACTCAAAATAATATTCATTTGTCAGATTATAATGATTTTATGTGTTAAGATTATAGTTTCTTATTTTAGAATATAGTTTGTTATGTTGTATTTGAATGATTGCTTCTTACAAATAAAAATTGTTTAAAGTTTAGTGTTTTTTTATGTTTTGATTTACCATTCTCATATGAATTAAGGACAGTTTTAGCGGCTTAGCATATAATATATTTGACTTTTTATTCATAGAAGGATAAAAAAAATCCTCTAATTGGCGGCAAGTAAAGATTTTAGCGGCAAAAACTTGTTTTAAGGTAGAAAATAAGGACATACAAATGGGTATAAAGGAATTTATAAACGAAGGGCCTAACTATTGAAGGAGATAATTTTGAATATAACTTTTAAAAAGTGAAATTTACATTCATAGTTTTATCATAAATGATTTTAAAAAGTTTAGCTTTTTTATATCTTGATAAATCCTGATAAACAAATAACCTTTTTTGGCTCCTTTTCAATTTATTTAGAAATAATTAAGTGTTTAACATGGATGTGAAGGAATAAATATAACATTATTTCTAACTTATGATTAGAATTGAAAAAGGTTTTGTTATTTGTATTTATATAAAATAAAAATCTTACATTTTAATTTGCAAAGTTTAAAAGTAAATTAAAAGAGATATATTTTATTTTGATAAGTTCAAAGGTGGAACATTTTAATTTTGTAGATTTAAAATAATTGTACCTTATGTTGAAAGCTAATTAACAAGTAAGTCTTGTTGATCTGTTTGTCTGTATTAATGGATTTAATATACTTGGATATTATGACAGGGGGAATTATGTCGTCAATTTAGGTTACTACTTTAGTCTTTGGTCCTCATTTATTGGTTAGTAGTTTCCTCCAGTAGGAGGGGAGAGGATGGGGTAAAATGGGTGGAATTGGGGTATCATTACATTAGCAAGCTGGAAGGATTTATTTACTAAAGTAGGCGGAAATTTGATGCAACATCCAAGTAATAGTATATCGATTTCTGTAGTATCTCATTACAATATGCTTTATATATTTTCCATATTTATTCTCCTCTAACCCTCTGCCTGATTTACAAATTATGTTTATTCTAATTCCTCTATTTAGTTTCAACCTCCTGTCATATTTTTCATTACTCAAAACTTTAAATTGTCTTTAAAAATATAGCAAAAATACAGATATTTCCGCATTAATTTTTACATGTGCCTTACTGAACCTACTCATATCATTGACAAAATGTTATTCTCAAAGGTCAAGTTATTATCCTTGCTTTGAAAACAGGACTTAAAATAAAAGTATGCCAATTTAAAATAAAATTTAATGAATTGATACAAAGTAAATAGTTTCAGAAAACCTCTGGGTTTGAAAAAGTAATGAAATTTCAAAGATTTGTAATAAAGTATCCTTAAAAGAAACTGACATTTTATGCATAATAAACCCAAAACATTAAGCAAAAAAAGTAACTGTTGAATTAACTGATGAATTTTTATCTTATCCTTATACTCGTTTACAGCTTTAAGTATAAAAGGGACCTAAAAACAAAGATTGCCTAATAAAGCAGATTAAGAAGCAAAAATGTCTTTGACTGTTCTAAAGTCAGAAAATCCTTATGCAAAATGCAAAAATTAAACAAAACAACAGTTTTTGGACCTCTAGCTATGATTGGAGCCAATATAATAGAGGTGGGATACCCCCTACTCCCCCCCTCCCCCAATCTATTGAGATCATTTTATTTTAAAGCAACAAAAGCAACATAAATACAAATTTTGGTTAGAAACAGTGTTAGTCATCGATTGGTTTAAGTCAGACATAAAATGTCAATTTTAATGAAAAATGCAACCTAAAATCAAACATACTCATACAATTCTAAGAAATATTAGCGTTATCCTTAAAATGAGTAATATCAAGATCTACAAAATCCACAATACCCCAAAATCTGTAAAATAAAATCTGAGTCATGCGGGATTCCCAAACAATGCAGTTGTCTTTTTCCCGCAATTTTTACAACTCGCACTGTCATTGGCTGGCGGCGTGCTGCTCAACTGTGATTGGTCACTTTCTGACCTATACGAGGCACAGACACACAGGCACTGAATGGTAACACATACACACACGGCAAACAGGCACTTCTAAATTCCTGGAAATCTAATGATTCATAGTATAGCTTAAATACACAAGGAAAATTCACTAAAAGCCTGTTTTTTCTCAATTCTTTTGAAAAACTAAATTTTATTGTTCAAAAATGTATTAAGATTTTTCAATAAAAAATCACATCAAAATCTTAAATCAAAACTAAATCTAATTTACAAACAAAACAAAATTTACATAAGAATTTAAAGAATATAGACACAGACACAAAGCCGACTTTTAAAATCCTCTTCCAAAAGCATATTTAGAGACAGGTTGTAGAAAAAAGGAAAGTATTTTTTCAACTCTTAACAAGTTGTTGCCTAGGCCTAAATTTTAGATTATACAAATCCGGGTGGAATATTGCTAAAACAAACCAACATTTTCTCATCCTGGTTGTAAGAAATTTTAAAAAAGGGGCTAGTTTAGTTTCTTTAATTTTTGTTGTTTAGGATATTAAAACAGGCCTTAATATGCTAGGGTGAAAGCCAATTTAAAGTAATTTATTATTGTTAATTTATATATAAAATATAATCTAAAGTCAGAGCTTTTTATCATAATACTTGCCTGGTAAAGCCTTTTGTAAAATATTGTTTATAATAATTGCGCTATTGGTTTAAAACTTCAAAGGTACTAGAATAGTTATTTATCGCATCGTATTTTATCTTTTCACGTATAGTAATAGTAAAAAAATTATAAGATTGATTCCAGTTTTGATAATTTTGAGAGGCAAAAAGGATGGGCTCAACAAATCTGGAATAAATTACATTATTTTTATTTTCATTTAAAAGTGTGGATTCTATAGGTAGGATACGGGTTTATTGTTAATTTTATTTTATTAGTCACTACGTACAATAAGGACATTTTGTGTTACTAAGTGCAACTCTAATACTATTATAACTGTAAATGCTGTTTAACAAGGATGACCATGTCCATTGACAATAGCTTTAGGAAGCGTAGCACTAAAATAATAATATTGTATTTATAAACAAAGTCAAACAGACGGACGTACAAAGTAAGTTATAGAGCTCGTGGTTCAGTCACTTATCAAAAGAAAAACAGTCTTCTACAAATCTTTATTATAGTTTAAAGGGCGGATGGACGAATAAAGTAAGGTAATAAGTACAATTGCACAAACAAAGATTCAAATGAATTTAGAATATTCAGAATGGAAAAAATCATCAATTTAGGTTGCTAATATGGAAAGAACTCGTTTATTGTTCAGTCCGTTCATCCAGTAGGAGGGTAAAGAGGATGGATGGAGGGTATCTTAAGTTTAGCCCGCAACGAGTTTCACTTATTTTATAACAAGAAAATTTGGTGTACAAACCGATTAAGTGAAGTAAAAAAAAGCTTCGCAACTATAAATGTATGAGTAATACAAAAATAGAAATCAGATTCTTGGAAAAGTTTAACTAGGGATAAGGAGATAAATATGTAAATCTTAATTTGGTCTTCTTTATAATCATCATCTTTTTTTATACAAAAGTAACAGGGTGTCTGCCTGTGTTTATCGTAGAATCACGCTAACCGCTAAACCGATATATCATATGGCTCTTCCTTTCAAAGTAGCTTCTCAATGGCTAATAGAAGTTTAAAAAAAACAAGGTACACTACTTTTCCAAGAGAAATCGCCCCCAAAAAACAATGACACCACGATATTTATATTTTTTTCTTTTTAAAACTAAATTTAAAATGGGTGGCTCTTCATACACCCCCCTCCCCCCATCAAGTACCCCTAGATGCCGGTAGGGGCGTAGCCGACCGATAGTTAAAGTAACAATTGATAATTTATTTTATGTAAGTACTTATTTTATTGGTGAAAATACTAAAATCATTGATAAACTTTTGATCTTAAGTTTGAGTTAAATTATGCACATACATGCATTATTCTTTAATACGATACGATATATGATTTTTCCGTAGGGTACAAAACAGTTTTTTATCCAGCTGAAATTAATCAAATTCTGATCCATAATGGAAATGCAGTTTTACTTATCTGTATATCCAACCCAAAACCCACCCCAAACAAATTTCAAGTTCAACTTTTGATTTCACTGAAGGTCAGGGTTATTATTCATCACTTTATGAGTAACAATCAGTTCATTTTATATACAATTATAGTAAGTTATATTTGATGATTGCTAAGCCAATTCAATTTATTTAAGATATGTTTCCGGATATAATTCTGATTTTTTGTGTAGTTTCTCCGCTGTTAAACTCGATTTAATTTACTCTTTTTCTCCAACTAACTGCTACACTGAAACAGCTTTAGATAGATATTAAGGTAAAACAATGCACTAGAGAAGGAAAGGGTTAAATCACTGTAACTCCCCATTGCAACCACCTTGTGCAACCTTTCTTTTGGGTTATTGAAACTTAACTAATGGTGTCGCTTATATTAACACAGCCAAGTAGCAGAAAATAATTTATAAGCAGACGAAAAAGGTCATTGAGAAAGAAAGAGAAGTAGTTGTCTGTATTGTATATACATCTATACTATAGATCTGTTGTCAGGGTTATTATTCATCAGTTTATGAGGAAGGTTTACAAAGTGTCTCAAAAAATCAGCCATGTGACGTCTTAAAAATGATGGATTATCCATCTCTTTTTTCAGTGGTTTTCTTTCCCACTTCTCCTCGCAACCCTCATTTTTTATGACATCACATTGCTGTTTTTTTTAAGACAATTTGTAAAGCTTCGTTTATGAGTAATAATCTTTCTATTATCACATTTCATTTTATAAACAGTTATAGTTATATTTGATGGTTGCTAAGCTAATTTCATTTTTGTTTGAGGAGATATTATTTTACGGGAGCGATTTCTCTTGGGAGGATGCATCTACCTTTCCCAGAAATAGTTACTAATCTGCCTGGACCAAAGAAGCTTCAATGTTCATCAAGCGATTGACGAGATCTTAAGCTACAAACAGACACATAGACATTCTCACACTTTTATTTAAGGATAATTTTTTTTTCATAAACAGGTTGTTAGATTACATATTTAATGACTAGCGGCTTCGCCCCTAGCCTCTAGGGGCTTTGCCCCAAGAGGTTTGATCAAATTAATTTTTCGTATTTTAGATTTAAAATAAAAAAGGAAAAATTTTTTTTTTTTTGGGGGGGGGTATTTTTCATTTTTGGGGGGGTTAGGGGTGTCCCACCCCCCAAGAAAATAGTTATAAACCTTCCCGGGAACTATGAGAAGCTACCCTGTAAAGGAGAACCCGATCGGTTCAGCGGTTAGCGAGATCCTTCGCTACAAACAGACAAACACACAAACAGACAAACACACAAACAGACAGACATCGTTCTACTTTGTATTATAGATTGCTAAACAAATTCTATCAAGATATATAATCTTTTCCTTATTTCTGACCTTTTCATGAAGATTATCGCGAATGTAAGAGAAGTTTTAAATCTTTAATTATTTATCTTCAATAACAGCCGAGAAAATTTTGTTTTCCATGTAATTCAAGCTGAATCGTCTGTATTAACCCCAAGTAAAAGATAATTTAAAAAAAAGTTTTTTTTTATGTTTAGATCCCGTCCGTAGATTTGTAACTATTTTGAGAGAGTGTACCACCACCCTCTCAAGAGATATCAACCAAATTAGGGCTTATATAACTAGTGTTAGCTTTTTTCGTTAATTTAGGCATGTTAGAATTGTCCTATCGATTTCATGGTGATTTTGCATGGTGATTCCTGTAGTAGTTAGGTACGATTTAGAAAGCGTAGCAACTCTATAATCATAACCAGAATGTCCGTACGTCCATTTTAAACATGTTGATTTTATACTTTTTTTAACAACAAATTTTTATGTGATCTAATCATTCGATTGTTCTGATAACTGGTATACTGATTTCTGGAACAACAGGGTACAATATTATAAGTAAAGAAACTCTATAATCAAGTCCAAAAAATGTAAGTATGTCCAAAAACATTATCCTGTATAAAGAAGTTTTTCAACATATTTAGTCACAATTTTTGTTCATTTATATTCTGATTATTCATTTCTGACACTATACAAGTGTTAATGTCCGTTTGTCCTATCGTTTCAGAACTTCGCTTTTATGGATGTTATCATCCTTCTAAGCTACGCTTTTATAATATTTCTCATCTTTTAAATCTTAAAAATTATCTCTTTACAAATGTGCTTAAGAACAACAAAGATTTATAATAATTTTACATTTATTAGACAGGACGGTAATCAATCAACCAAACATATTTTCCTTTTCAATAAGATATTATATATTTAAATCTTTTTGTAAATTTTATTCTTAGCAAAAGATTATTTACAATTCTTTAAGCAATGATCTACTATAACAGTACCTAATTGTAATTTGATAACTAACCAACGGTCTTCCTACCATTTAAAGCCACAAACACATACACTCACACACAAACACACACATACACACTTTTTATCATAAAAGAGAGAATATAAAGAAATTTGGGTTGTCATATAGAGTTCTTTTAGAGCTAACATTTAATTTTTTTATTATATCAAAATGTTTTTTGTTTGGTTGTTTACTTTGATTGTATAAGGCCTTCGTCTTTAATTCTTAACTTTAATAATAAATTATATCAATTATTCCTATGGAAAATAGCCTAGAATCAGTAAAGACAACCCAAAACTAAAAGCCGTTTCCTTTAAACTCTGTAAGTTAAACTAAAACGATCATATGTTACCTCTAATTGTTTAGTCTACTATCTATATACAATAGGGATGAAATATAATTATTTGAGACAATTTTGTTGAATTTACACCTGCCTACTTTACCCACGGGGTGAGTCCACACAACTTGTTAACTAGGGATGCAACAGATATTTTATTTAAAAATTAAGCTTAATTAATATTAAACAAAATTTAAAGGAAATGCAATTTGAATAATTTGTAATTTATACCATTCATGCAATTAAAAGGCGTACACAAAGTTTAACAATTAGGGTATATTTATACACACCCCTTAAGCCAAGATCTCAAATTTTAAACAAATAGTTCTTTCTATCAATAAATGTAATATTTTAGGGGAAAAACCCCCTCTAGCCTTATGCTATGACGTACGGACAGTCCCTAGTTTTAAAATAGCTTTGGGAACGTATGATATATTTTGGTAATATAATGCTTTCATACGTTTTTTATAATAATTCCAACTAACCCTAGTTTTAGGCTGTGCTTTGTTATATCTAAAAGAACCTGAGGTTTAGACCAGTGGATATGGTGTTCCACAAATCTCCTGAATTTTTTTTTTAATACCAAGAGTGTCAGAAGTTAAGAACAGAGTAAGCATAATATAAATGTACAAGTTTTGACAAAATTGCACGTAAAATTAAATTTGTTGCAGGATACTGTTTAAAGCACACAACCACATTTTTAGCACTTGATTATAGATATGCTTCGCTTACAATATTGTACTTTGTTGCTCTAGGAATCAGTGTTCCAAAAATCAGATGTATAAGATAATTATATCACATATAAAAATCAACATGACTTAAATGAACATACGGAAATTCAGGTATAAATAATGATATGATTTCTTATATATTCAATATTTGCAGTAACGTAAGAAAACCTGGACTGAGTTTGAGCAGATGCGCACAATTTTAAACAATCATTTATTGACCTCTTCAAATTCGGCGGCGCACCTTACATTTTTTTTTTGACATTTAGACACTTTAACAAGTAGATAAGATAATTAGTTTTTTTGGTCATTATATTAAAATCATTTTGATAAGTCAGACTAACATCCAATTTATTTTTTTTTTTACAAATTGCCATGTTCTTGATGATGAGCGTAGAAAAAAGCAATAAAAAAGTATTTAGAAGATAAGTGGTGTTCACAGCGTTTACCTGTGGGGAAGGTGTGGAGGGGGGAGGTTCTCAAACCATTAGGATATGAAAAAGGGATCGAAGGCAGGCCCCTGCAATTTTGATTTTAGAGGGTGATTGACACCTCCCTACCGCTTGCCACTAAGTAAGATAGTGAACTGAAAACTTATACAACAAGGATGACAACATACATAAAAGCGGAGCACTAAAACTGTAGGACAAACGGACATTATCACTTGTATTTTGTCAGAACTGAATAATCAGAATATAAATGTATAAGAGTCGAAGCAAAATTATAAGTAAATTTGTTGAAAAACTGCTTGATACAGGTTAATAATTATGGACATACTTACATTTTTAGGACTTGATTATAGAGTTGCTTGGCTTATAATAAAGTACTTTGTTGTCCCAGGGATCAGTATACGAAAAATCAGATCATTTGGATAATTAGATCATATAAAAATTTGTTGCTAAAAAGTAAAAAAAACAACATGTTTAATATGGACATACGAACATTCTGCAAAGTTTGAAATCGATAGGATAATTCTAACATATCTAAATTAATTAAAATCGCTAACCGTTACGGACGGACGGCAGACCCTATACTAATTATAGAAAAGCTCGGCTGTAATAAACATAAAACAAACTAATGAAACTGGGTTTATTTCTGAAAGTATAAAATCTATCACAAACATAGGACTACAACATTTTAACAATTTAACATAACATGTATATTAATATTAGGGTTCTAAAAACTAAAAATATATTTAACAATTACTAAGGCATTTTAAAAACACAATAATTTATGAACAACTAACATTTATGTGATCAGAAAGTAAAACAAAATGTGCATTAAAACAATTTTTATAGAGACTTTTTAAAATTAGAAGAGAAGAATTGAAATTGTGCTTTTTGTACATTTGTGTTTGTTTATTTTCTAGAGAGAGATCTGTTTAGCTGATTTTAATTTTACAATTTTTTTTAACAAAAGATATAATTTAAATTCACATTTTTAGCACGTAAAGTTTATGATATAAAATGGTATAGAAGGATATTTTTAATTATCACACTTAAAATTTGACAATTTTAAATAACTACAATGTTAAAACCATATAAAAACATTTCAAGTGCTTACTTTTCCAATCTGCTAACTAAAAATCATTCTAATAGAGTCATATTTTAATGCATGTATAGAAAATTGGCATATGCAAAAATGAAAATTTTTGTTTATTCTTTCTATTTGATATAATATAACTATGCTTGACTAGGAATGAAAAAAGAGGGTCTCATTGGTGTATATAAAAAGAGAATAAGTGGGGATTAGAGTTGATAGGCTATAAAATATGAAAAGTGATGGTTAATATGATAATCCTAATCTCTTTTTATGCAATTCAGATGCCGGATGTAAAAGTATTAAATTCTTTTTATGCACCAAACTTAATCTTTCCCTAACATAGCTTTGCACATAAGGATATAAAGGGATAAGGCAATGACTGATAAATTTATGTACCTCTAAATTGATCTCTAATGATGAAACACAAAATTACCCAATTAATGGTTAAAACGTTTGGACACTCAACTTAATGATCCAACCAATCAAATTCAATGAAAGTACCCAAAGTTGTTGAGCCAACGAATAAGAAACCTTTAAACTTTGGGTACTAGTGTAATATACAGCCGAATGTTTGCACATCTTTGTAAAAAAAGGATTTTTATAGGTTCATATTTAAAAAAGATATTGAAATATATTAAAAGTATAATTCTTAAAAACTTAAAATTAGGATATTAGTCCCCACCTTTTAAAATGTATTATCATGCCTTTCTGACTCTATTAAATTTGTCAGATCAAAATGCAAATTTTTGGATGAGTCAGATAAGTTGCGAAATATTTTTTGCAGGCTTCAACATGCTATCGTTCATTTTATTTTATCTTATTCATTAAATTGAAGTGCATTTTAAACACGGACAATTTAAAGAAGCTTCACCCCTAACCTTTATGGACTATCAGAGGGCATTTTTTCTTGGCCCCTTATCTTGCTTGGAGAAGGGGGGGGGTGATTGTTTAAAGATGCAACTTATCCTTGATATGAAAATTATAGGGAACATTCTAAATAAAAAAAATAAGTTGAATAAAAAATGTAACCGAAGGGAAGAAAATTTGAAGTAGAAAAATAGAAAAAGTGGGTAAAAAAATTCTGCCACTTTCTGAATTAGTTTCCAAGATCCTGGTCCCCTTTCCCTAATGCTTTTTCTTGTGCATGTTTAGACATGATAACTTTAGCGTGCATGGTATTTATTTAACAGGATCTTATTTTTATCTACGGTATAGTGTTCTTACAAAGTCTACCAAAAATAAATACCAGTAAAAATAAAAAAATCAAATCTACTAATTTTATTTCAAGTTAGAAGTGCTTATTTTCTTAAGTCTTATGTAGAGTAAGGTAGTTTTAAAAATATTCTATTAAATCATAAATTTAAATGAGAAAAATAAATTAAGCATTTTTGGTTTTGAAAGGTGAGGCTTTTTTACTTTTATGTATTCACAATTTTTTCTGCTCTGACATGACACGGATGTCCCCCCTCCCACTCCCTTATTCCATTTTAAAAGGGGTTAAAAGAAAGCAGGGGCTTGCCACTTTAATACCAAACATATTAAATATATTTATGTAGGCATTCATTTCACGCTGAATATAGAATACAATCTTTTTGTGCCAGAGATGGGTTTTTGAGAAAGAATGCCGCGTTTTTTCGGCATTTTTTTAGATATTAATTGATTGAACGAAGACGATATCGTCTTCGTTCAATCGTCTTCGTTCAACAGAGTATACAACAAAAGAATTCAAAATTTTAAAATTAGTATTTTAGCCATTTGTATAATACCTAATACAGCTCTAAAACGTGCATTAATTAATATGCAGCAAAAATAGATTTAAGATAATTTGTTTTTCTTCTATGAAGGCTGTTCCAACAAAAGCGAAATAATTAAATAAATAGTTGTATACTCTGTTTTTTCGACATGTCTAAAAATGTCAAAAAAACGCGGCATTCTTTTCTCAAAAACCCATCTCAGATCTTCTTCAGAAACAGAAATTAATTCAACGAGAATAAAAATTATTTGTTAAAAATTATGATTGCAATACTGGTGCCTTAGTATAGGCGAGTGAATGAGACATTAAGAGGGGGGGAAAAGGAAAGAAAGAACAATACATTAAATCCTAATCCATAATTGGATGAGGATTCAAGACTGTTTGTTTTTTTGAGAAAACTTGTTCCTGTTTCTAAGTTGAAAAGTTTATGAGAGAAGTGTTTATTAACATTTGCACTTCTCAGCACGCGGAGACTAATTCCCAAGTGTTTAGACAATACTACTGGTTTGTAAGTCAGGTAAATCTCATTACTTAACAAGTAAACCTTTCACCAGACAGATAAATGCTAAAATTGATGCTTAAATTTAGTGGTATTCTATGAATGATCATTTACAATTGTTAGATTTTCTTAAATTTGGAATTAAAATGTTGTAATAAAGTCTATATTATATGTAGCCGATGAGAACCCTGAAGGGTTCGGAATCCAAAGGGGGTAATATTAAGGAAATATGCAATTGTAGGAATGGATATAGAATATACGGGGATATGAGGTTACTAACATGGACATCACTTATTGGTTAGTTCGTTTATTTAGTAGAAGGGGAGGGGATGAGGTAAAGTGGGTAGATATAAGAGCTCGTTATTTTATTCAGCTGCAAGTTTCACTTTATTCGAGTAATAATATCTATTATTGTAAGTAGGATGATTTGAAAGAAATTGGACAATAGACAAACTTTTAAACTTTAGTTATTATAAATAAACACCTTTCTAAGCCATTTTGCCATGTGCTATATTAGAAGAAGATCCCTTTCAACATTTACAAAATAGATAGATAGATAAAATATTTTCTTCGATGTCAAAATAAATAAACCTACAGAGAAGAATATGATATGGAAAAAATTGTAAATATAATTAAAAATTAAAAAAATTTTTTTGTTGTCTATGGTTGCAATGCAAAATTGGAAGGATGTAAATATAGGAATCCCAAATGTTTGGTTTGTAGGGTGTACCTACAAAACAAATTTAAAATCTTGCATTATTAATAGCAAAGCTACTCCTCACCTTTAATAGATATTAATCGATAAAAATTTAAGAGACAATAAAGTTTCTATTAAATTAATCTTTTGACAATTTCAGACATTTTCATAAAAATCGCAGTTTGATTTGATATTGATAATTCAAAATTTAGTTCTCCATTTTTTTTTGTTTTTGATGGCTCTTGTCTATCTAGTTTACAAATCCTATTTCATCCACCCACAAATTAAATTCATAACAAAAAATGGCAATGCATTAAAATTCCCAACTTATCAGTAAAGTGACATATTGAATTGAAAATTAAAAGGCTTCCTTATATGCCTATCAGAATGATTTTTAATTTAACTCGAAAAGCACTCTAAATGTTTAAAATTAAAATATGTTTATCTAAACTTATTGAAGGGTAAAACACTAATCTAGTACATGTTTAAAACTATTTTGCATTCTTTCATTTTGATTTAACTTGAACAAAGAGGTCTTTAATGAGGAATGCTTGTACAAAAATAAACTATTATTGAGCACTTTTAAATTCGTGAGGTACATTTTATTTAGCATACAGGCAGTCTACTAGCTAAAAAAAGAGTCTTTTGCATAAATATAGAGGAACAATTTAGTATAACTTAGGTGAATTTAACTTAACTTTAATCATATTGTTCTAAAGTTAAAATTCCTGCAAGGCATTGTATATCATATCCGCAGGTACTGAGTTGCTACGCTGGACTCCATCCATCTCTGTAACAATATTATCAAAAACAGGCTCGTAGATATCAACCTGCATGGTCAGATTTGGTGTAGAAGCAACTCCATGCGACGAAGGCGACGTTTGGTGATTGTTGAAATGATTGACGCCGCCATATTGCAACAGATGATCACTGCTGCTGGCACATTGCTGGGAAGAAATCAGCTGATTGGTGTGGTGATTTACTTGGCGTATTTCTTGATGATTATTAAATTGGTTGTAGTTGTTGATGGTTTGATGATTGCTGCATTGGATGCTTATGCTGCCATCAGTGGTATTACTGACAAATTGATTTACATTCTCAAGTTGAACATACTGCTGTTGCTCTTGATAAATTTGATGTTCATTCTGTACATAAAAGTTTTCTTCTTGATAGAAAGTTTCAGGGCTTTGCTGATAGGAAATAGTTTGATAGGTTACATTGCTGTCGCTAGGTGAAATTGGGGATTGTTGATCAACATACGTCCCTGAATCAGGCCAGGTTGTTGTACTTAGGAGTTCCATGAGGTTACCTTCTGCGGGCGGTGCTGATTCCAGCTTATTTAACGAATATATGTCTTGGTTACTGTTTGAGTAACTAGGAGATTGATATTCAACATTGTGAAGACTTGATTGGTGACTTTGGTATTGAGAATCAAAGCTTTCAAATGATGGAGGATCATTTGGAATTGAAAATGGAGAATTTGAGGAGTCAGATTTTGTTTCACTGAAAGACATTCGATTGGATACAACATTCTGTTTGCTGACATAAGTAGGATTGTTATTTCGGGATACATTAAAGTTGTTTCTTCCTGCTGTTTGCTTAATTGCTTCTTGATATGATGGAGGAGGTGGAACTGAAGAAAGTTGTTCTGAACTTCGGCAAGATTGTAGTGATGACCTGGCAAGCTGTTCTGAACTCTTACACGTTTTCAGGGATGATTTTTCTTGAACTGAGCTTTTAGGTTGGTCTGTTCTTCTGCGTGATCTTGTGGTTGAATAAGTTGGAGAAGAAGGCATGGTTGATGCTATTGTTGATGAGATTCTTTTAAATGATGATGATTCTTTTACAGACTTTGCTTCATCTGATGTACCTGGTTCTGCATTAAGCAATGGGGCAAGAATTTGAGTAAGTTCAGAGATCTTTGTATCAGATGGGGTGGGTGTTTGTTGAGCCTGACAGGCCAGCTGTAGGCTGTGAAAGTCAAACCTGTAGGCGTATCTCTTTCCAGGTATCTTGGTCAGGATGTTCTTGTCATAATAATACCTGAGTGCTCTGCTCAGCTTGTCATAGTTCATGTTTCCCTTGTTTTTTCTGATACCCCATTTTTTGGCAACCTCCTCGGGGTCAACCATCTTGAATTCTCCTTTCTCTCCTTCCCATCTATAAAGATAAGTCTATATATATGAAATAGATCGATAGATATGTAAATGAAAGAAAGGAAGCTTTTTAAAGTATCTAAAAAAATCATCCATGTGACGTCATAAAAATGAGATATTATCCATCGCTTTTTTTGGGGTTTTCTTTCCCACTTCTTCTCTCATTCATCATTTTTATAACGTCACATGGCTGATTTTTCAGATACAATGTAAAGTTTCGAAAGAAAGTAAGATGTAAGGATAAATAGAAAGAGTTACTTCATCTTATTTAGGTATTTTTCTGAATATTATGTAATATTATGTAAATTAGGATTTTTTAACTTGTTTAAAATTTAGAGGAATCGCACAAAAAATTGAGATAGATAATTTACCTGATATACTCTCCATGTTCTTCATGGCAGTTCAGCAGTTCCAAGAGGAACTGCCACAGCTGGATATGGCCGCTGCTGCCTCCAGAACTACCGTTTCCAGATCCTTCAGGCAGAAAATTGCGGTAATCCAGGTCTGAGCCTAAAATTCATTAAAATTAAGGTCTGTTTGGTTAAATAGTGTTTCAGTTAAGTAAAACTACATCGAAATAGGATAACTTTTGAAATAAAAAAGCATTAATCTATTTCAAGAACAATGTAAAAAAGGAAAGGGGTTCTTATGACAGTCAGCCCGTCAATTTTTACAATGTTATTTGAAGACACTTGTTAATTGTCACACTTTCCATTATACCAACAAATGGTATAACTATAAAGAAGCTTCACTTATCAGTTTATATGAAAGATAATTAAGAGGAAAATAAACCCAATTTTGTAGAATCAATTGACATATTTGTTGGTTAACCTTAGCTCAACCCCATTCTGGCGTAACTGCTCTAATTATTATCATTTACTTTGTCTGGCAATTTTAATTGCTTCTCAGCTGCAATTATGATTATACTGTTCACTTACACTTTGGAAAAAATCTGCTTTATTTTTATTCAGTCTTCAAATATCTTAATTTTTTTCTTCCTTCTTCTATCTTATCTACCTTCCTTACCTCCCCTCTCTTTATTCATTGGTATTAAATGGTTATCATATTAAAGCATAATATGTTTAATAGATTAAGGAATGTTTAATGGACAATAAAGAAAATTAGTGTCTTAAACCCCAAAAATTATATGTGATCAAATATTTCTAATAAATTCTACATATACAAATAAACAGTAAACTTAAAAATGATTCATTTCATGGTTTACTATCTAACAAGGAAAATTATGTCCAATTCGAATGATAGAATCTTAAAGAGACTTACGAACCTCGCAAAACAAAGTTTTGTAGTAGATGAGCTACTTAATATCTACACATATCTATCTATAGGGGAGGCAAGCAAGTTTCAATAACATGGTTTGAAAAGTAAGGAATGATAATTTCTGCCTGTTAGGCCTGTTAATGCCTAACTACTACTTATACATTTAGACTTTGTTTGGGAAAAGTAGATTTGTTTTACTTGGAGTTTCTTTAATGATAACAATTTTAATTTTTTCATTTAACTAAATCTTTTAAAATGTATCTACATTCTACCTATATCGTTCTAATAAAGTATTTACTTATACAACTACTTATATACTAATTCCTTCATATATCTAAACTAGTTAATGCGATCCCAGCCTCTAGGGGAGGGAATATATTCAAAAAATAGCCCAAAACAGTCCCAAGACTTGTGTTAAGCATCCTTCAAAAGCACAAATAATTAAGATCAGTATTCTATGGGATCTTAAGCTTTAGACAAAAAAAAACGTTACTACTTTATATTATACCTTTCTGTCTATCTATCTATTTCAGCTACACCGTATGCACACTGGATGCAGACATAAGACAGAAGTCATAACATCATAACAGTAATTAGTATTTCAATTGCATTCCTCTGACCAATTATTATCAGTGACCACGTTATCCCTGTATCTACCTATCTATTCATCTATCTATCCACGATGATTAGGTTGAAATTAAGGCGGGAAATATCAATTGCATTGACGCTAATCTAACTGAGAACCTAAATTTTTACCCATTCAAATTTAATTAAATCATAATGAATGATATTCAATTTATTGAATTGAATAAATATATAACCATTAAGTGTTGCAATTTAATCAAACCTTATGAAAACCTTAAATATGAAAACAAAATAGCCTAAAACAACCACAAGACCTATGTTAAGCTTTTCTAAATCAGATAACCCAATCAGTTCAGTAGTTATAGATCTTATGCTTCAGACAAAAAAAACCTATTATCTTATTTATAGGATAAAGATTAAAGAATTATATATTGACGATTGTTAAGGTTTTAAAGAATAGTGTTTAAAGATTTTATGATTCAAATATATATGTATATCTGTAGAAATTTAAGTTAACAGTCTGTTAAAAGTTTACACTTCTTATTGTGGGAAAGATATTTTAATATTAGGCCTCTCATTCATATGTATGTATTTAATGTTTAACTGAAAAATATTCAGGGTTGAAGGTGTAAATAATAAGATGTAGCTGTACAGTAAGATCTCTTAAACGTCTGTATTGATTTTTTCGGAAAGATTTAACTTCTTAATCCCCCTTAATTATATCAAAATAAAACAAAAAAGTGAGGCATCGGTTTAACTCTAGAGGCTTGAAACCAATTTCAATAAACTTACTGATCGCTTTACTCATGTAGATAATTCATAGATACAAATATATAAATAGATGGATATAGAGAAGGAATGTGGCTAATAATTGCCCTAGGGATGGGGGCAATTAGAACTTATCTTCTCAAATGAATAAATTATCACAAATGTATCAATACCAGGGGTGGGCATAGATAATCTGTAAATTATTTATAAATTTATGCAATTTCAATGGTGGTACACAAAATAACCCCCTTTGTAGATTAAAATTGGTGATTGAAACGTTTAAACATTCAACTAAATGAACTAACCAATCAAAATTAAATATTTAAAGTCCCCAAAGTTGTTAAGCCAACAAATAAGAAAACGTTATTAAAAAACTTTGGGGACTAGTGTGATAAAACAGCCCATTGTCTCCTCTCTCTCTCTAGGTTCAACCAGTAAAAAAGTGTTTAAAACAAAAAAATTTGTTAATTCAAAAAAATTTATCTCTTTTTAGAGATAAATTCAAAATAGAATAACTATTCCTGCTTCTAAATAAATGAATTTGCCTTCATAAAAATAGGGCACGCAATAATTTAATTATTAGAAGATAATTTTAATTCATCTGGAATAATTTGAATATGAATTAGTTATAATTGGTCATCCAAGTAAATTCATAGGGTTTATTTTATTTCTTTTTTTAACAGCGCAGGTTCTTACAGATTTATTGACAACTCCCACAGAAGAATATTAAATTTTGAAGATTTATATTGTTTATTAAACATTACTAGATTTAATTGTACTTATTAAGATTTAATAATAATATGCTAATACTATATATCTGAGATCATAGATATAAATAACCTAAATTAAAATAAATGAATGCGAAATTTGAGACAAAATTGGCTAATTTTATTGCAAACTAATTTCGCACAAAATTAGCAAATCTTACAAATTTAGTTCACACCTAGAAAATCTGTCTTTAAATTGAAATAATCGGAACTTCTTAGGATAAACAATGAATGAAAAGATTATATGCAGTTGCGCCCCTAGCCTCTAAGGATTTAAATAATCAGAGGGGGAAGGTATCTGGAAGGGGGGGGGGGCATCCCAAGAATTAAATTTATAATAGAAAACATTAAACCTTTGTGAAACTTCCTTAAAAAGAAAACTCAATCGGTACATTAGTTAGTTATAATGCAACTTACATTAATAACACTAATTTAAAATAAAAAAAGATTATTTTACTTCTTTTTCAATTACTCGATTACTATATTGTGTCTCCAAATATTGAGTCATACCTTGTTCTAAAGTAAATTATGCAAGAAATTGAAAATAGTTTTATTGAGACAAAATTTTGTCCGCGGCGTCTACATATTGTAATGTGACAGGTTTTAGCGTTGGCGCCAAACAAAAAAATAACTTTTTACAAATTTGTGTCATTGTACAAAAAAAATTTCGCATTTGTCAAAAGATGGGTGGCCAAAACGAATTAATGAATGAAAGAAAATTAACTAAAAAGACACAAATATTAAACATATTTCTTTATTATATAGAATTTAAAATATAACAAAGTTTGACTCCTTACTATATTATTTATACTTTTTGAGGGTTGGGGTAAAGTGGTGTTTAACTTCCTTCAAACATTAAAACCCCTCATTTATCCCCGTCAAAATTATGAAATTAATTAGATTAACCCCATAAATCCTTTAAAACACCTAATTTTACCCATCTCAAAATAAAAAGCTTGGACGTCTCTGGTTTAAAATTTTTAAATCTTATGAATGAAAGAAAACAATTTGACAAATTGTTTAGATAGAAACAAAAAATTGTCCTGACCCTTTCAATTCAGAATGTGTAAAAAAATGCTTTTGTATATTTCCTGGAAAAAGGACAACGTTCCTTGGGAAATGCTGACCTAAGGAAAACTCGAGGAAAAATGTATTTTAGAAAATATTTAAATTGTTGCAGTAGTATTTTTATCAGGGTTAGGTAATATTAGAGTATTTTTAGTAAGCATACCTAAAAATATCTTTCTTGTTAATTTAATTTTACATAAACTATAATTCCTTAAATTATAAGTCAACTTGATTTTTAATTCAATTTTTTCAGAATTCGCCCGTCAATCCGCGAATAAGGATTTATTTATAACCTGTTCAAATCGTCTTATCGGTTTAAAACTTGATATAAAGATTCATGTCAGAAAGAGAGAATAAGTAAGAAGTGAAGCTACCCTATTCTATTCTATTATATAAAGTAGTAAGGCTTTTTTGTTTGAAGATTAAGATCTCAATTACCACTGAACCAATTGGGTAAGCTTCACATAGGTCCTGTGATGGTGTTAGGCTATTTTGGTTTAGATTTTAAGCTAGTTTTTAGCCCCACTGTGTCACTTCGAATACAAAGACTCTAGATGCTAGAGGTATATCCGCCAGTAGTAAATATATCAATATTATCTTTATATCAATCTATCAACTCAATATCACGCCAACTATCTATCTATCTAATTTATCTACCCAGAATCACACTATCTATCTATCTACCTGGTGAAGTAGGAGATGTTACTGAAACACTTGATGGTGACATACTAACTTTCTAATATCTATCTATCTACACAGAATCATACTATCTATCTATCTATT
This sequence comes from Acartia tonsa, assembly GCF_053477335.1. Taxonomy (NCBI): domain Eukaryota; kingdom Metazoa; phylum Arthropoda; class Copepoda; order Calanoida; family Acartiidae; genus Acartia; species Acartia tonsa. The sequence continues at coordinate 21,518,635 of NC_137268.1, forward strand.
TACCTGGTGAAGTAGGAGATGTAACTGAGGCACTTGATGGTGACATAACTCCAGATATACTTGCAGCTGACGATAAAGGGGAACAGGGACCTAATAAATAATTCATTTATATAGAGATATTATGGATTGCTCTGATCACAAATTTAATTACAAATATTTGTAGGCTTATAGCTTTAATTAAGGAAGTCCAGAAAATCTTTGATTTATAATCTGTTTATATTACATTATATTGTGATGTCTTTGATAATTAGGAATGTTACTCTAGTAAAAAATGTGACCATTATTAAAACTAAATACATTATTGTTGTAATTATTAGAAAATTGATGAAAAATTGGAGGTAGGATAGTTTTTTTTTTGTAAAAAAGTTTACCTGCTAGAGTGTCTCTAGGAGATAATACTGAGCAACTTGTTGATCTTGGAGATAGTATTGAATTAGAAGTCACTGATCTTGGCGAATCAAGACAAGACAGGGGCGAGGGGCTACCCCCTTCATCTCCCCCCCTGTAGGTTGAGGGTGTTGATGGACCGGGGGAGTATGAGGGGCATGTAGTGCTCCTGCCCCCAAGGGTGGTGGGGTGAGGGTAGGGCGAGGTTGACTTCAGGAAAGAAGAATATAGAGGTTCCACTGTTTGGCCTCTAAAATTAAGAAAAAAAATGAAAAACTAAAATGATGATGACAATTATATGTATAGTAAAAACAAAATACAATAAAAATAAAAAATAAACATCAAAAAAACCGGTATTACTAAGGTATAAAAACTATATCTAAGACAAAATTTCAGCTGTATATCTTGAAAAGTAGCCAATAAAAAAAAGTTAATGTTTATTGAAAGATCATAATTCAAGATATAAGAGATTCTTTAACAACCCTCACCTGATATAAGAAAGGTGGGTATGAAGTTTGGTTCCAGCCATTTCTCCTACCCGACTAATAAATTCTGACCTAAAAGAATGTTTGAAATTAAACCCAATGAAAAAAATAATATGCATGCCTTTTTTAATATAATGTACCTACTAAGAGTAGATATAAATATTTTTTTAATATTAGATAAAAGTACAGTTTATTATTGATTTTGTATTATTTTTAGATATAACAAACTTGTATGAAACTTAAGCCCAAGGTTTGCTTTAAAAAGTGTTTATCATCTACAAACAAGATGCCGCTAATTTTTGGTAAAATTGGCGGCATTTAAAAACAAAAATTTTATGATAGATTGAAAAGAATTTTAGGAAAATTGTCTTAATTCTTTTTTTAATTATATTTTCAAAACATACACAATGGTTAAAGTACCATCAAGAATAATATTATCCGAATAAAACAATCTCTACAAAAAAACAAAAAAAATCCACATTAAACAAATTATCTTTTTAAAAATTTTAAATTATGCAATAATATTTTTATACAACAGAAATAGAACATTTTATTATAGAAAAAATAGCACAATTGTGGTTTAAAGGATTATTTTTTTGAAAACTTGAAAATTGGAAACAAACTATTTTTTTTATACAAGTGCAAAGTCTATTTCAAAATTTTTAATTTATCTATCCAACATTACCTACCTGGATAAACTGCAGAGTTTCTGGCCGTCCGCAGGCAACTGATCAGAGTGGACAAAACCAGTTTCAAGCTTTCTTTCTGCCCAACTTAACCAACTTGTTATATTCTCAGAGGTCCAGTCAAACGGGTCTAAAATTAATTTACAAAATTAAAAAAAAAAGATTTATAAGATCAACTGTAGTTTGATAAAACTTTTATGTTCACTGCAGTTTGTTTAATTGTTGAAGATTTTTAGTAGCGAAGCTAATATTACGCAATAAGTCTGTCCGTCCGTTAGTCATTCCGTAACGCTCTGGTGGAAATGTCAGTTCTAAGGCATATGTGCATCAATTCTATACATTTTTATTCGTCTGTCTGTCGGTCAATCTTCGAAAGAAATAAACCTTATATCATAAAGGTTTCGTGGTTTTCTTCGATTTTTTTTGCATATTCTCTCTCTTTATATTTTTTGTGAAAACTGAACATATATTCTACAGCTCACTTTGTCCGTTTGTCCTATCCCTGATAATCTGGGTACCTGCAGGTACTACTGTAGGAGGAGATCTACTTCCATCACCATCTTTTCTTGAAGTTTCTAAAAAAAACAAAAAAATTAATTAAAATAGGCTATTAACCAACAATATCAACTCTAAAACAGCATATTAGAGCAAAATTTTCCTATTAATTCAATCAGTTTTTTTTTATAGAATTTTTGGGCTATATTTAGGGGCTACCAAACATTCTAAAAAAACTTCTTTTTTATTTCAATTTAAAGTAAAAGACTCATGCATTTTTAAATCACTTTTATACTATAGAAACTATATACAGGCAATGGTTTCTTAAAAAATTACCGTTTTCTTGATTTAAATCAGGTAGATTTACTGGTGACACAACTGAAGTTTTTCTTCTTTCCCGCCGCCGTTTTAATCTTTCTGATCTTGATTCTAAATAAATATTTTTTTAATAAGAAAAAATATATTTCAAAGTAGGACATTTATTTAAAAGGTACTAGCGGTTGCGCTCATAGCATTTAGGGGATCTGTATTCGAATGGGTAGAAAATAACTTAAAATCTACTTTAACAGGTAGAACAAGAACAACAAGCTAGCGACACCAAAAAAAATTGAGTAATATTTAGCAGATATTATAAAATCCTCAAGAGTAAAACTAAAATATGAATAAATTCTTACATAACTATTTCAGGAATCATCATGGCAACAGAAAAATTAATATGACGTTTCTAATATGCCAAAATTAACGATAAAAAACAATTCTTTGGGAACGGACGGACATACCGATCCCAATTATAGAAAAGTTTCGTTTTTAGCAATAATATATTCTTTAAACTTGTCTTAAATTACTAATTATTAATACAATCTTAACTTCTTAAGCCATATTTTAAAAAAAACATAGTCAAACGAATACAAAATGAGTCAAATATAAGCTAAGCAAATGAAAGGGAAAATGTATGACTGTACTTTTGCTTGAATATTCTTGTGAACTTTTCTATTAGTCATTCAATCTCAGACAACACTTTTCAACAGTTTTCCTTCTTTATCCTTTTTTACTAAAAATTATTTTTTTTATAAATGTTAACTTTATGCAAAAAAATTAATGGTTATTCGAGGAATATGTCAAAGAATACAAATGTTAGTCATAAGGATAATCTGCAAATATATAATAACTTTGACAATCAAATATCATGAAATATTAGTGAGTCATTTCTGTCATAAGTTTGTTTCGACACTTTAACAAGATATAAAATACTTTTACATTTATATAATTATTGTGCACACCAGTAACAAGTACTTGATGTTTGATTATTAAATTAGAATCAAAGTTAATTAAATCCTCTGAGGACAAATGAAATAATAAAGTCCATGGCAAATATAATTAAAATTGCAATTGCATACTTTTTAGTAATACATTCAAAATAAATTTTATAAGAAAGTAACTTTAAATCTCAATTACAACAAATTTGCCCACAACTTGTAAAACAAGGTTATTGGAAAAGAATTTAATGTGTGTAAAATATTTTGCCGAAATTAATGTCAAAATTTAGATGAAAAAAATGGGATGTTAAAATTAGGCACAAAAGATTTTTTTATGAAGTAACATTTATTGACATAACAGTGTATTCTTTTGAAAACTATTATTTGAAAATATTTTTATTAAGTTATTAGTTTAAAATTACCTGTTAAAGATTTTTCAGAAGTTTTTTTCTGCGATTCCATTTCACATAATTTTCTTTTTCTGCCACACAGATTTGACAAAACAAATTCTGTATCAAAACTTTCATCTGATTCAAATTCACTAGTTGTATCTTCTTCAGTATTATAATCAGGAAATTTTATACTGTTCAAAATATTTCTTTTTAAATCATATTCAAGATTTAAAGAGTCATCACTATCAAACAACAAATCTAATGTTTCTTCTATGATATCATTATTTTCATAATCAAAAAGTTCAAAATGTTTGCTATTTGTATTTAAAATGTGATGTTTTATGTCCGTAGTTAGTTGTACTACTGAAGCCATGACAAATGTAACTATTAGACTCCGGCTAAAATAAAAATGACTCATGTTGATAAAACTCATGAAAACTTCATAGCTTCTCTATCTATATACTTCTCTCTCTCTCTTTTAGTATCTCTTCCCACTTCTCTTTAAATATATCATCTTATATAAGTAACCCACCCTCCTTATATCTCCGCTACCTATTTGTGTTAATTTGAAAGATATATATTGACCCTTTCCCTTTTATATTGACCCCCCCTCCCTCTCCCCCCCCCTTTGGTTGATGTGTTCCAATTCATAGGTTTAAATAGTTTACTTGTATATTAAGTGTGCCTTTTTCATTCTCTATCATTCTCTCTTTCTTTCTCCCTCTCTCTTTCTTTTTATCTACATATCTCACTCTCTCTCTCTCTCGCTCTCTCTGTGTTGAATGTATATGTGTAGAGCGTGTGAAATAAGATGTTGAGCGCTTAATGACAATCTCTCTTCTCCGGATTCTCTCTATCTCTCTTTCTCTCTATTTCTTCCTCTCTCTCTCTTTCTCTCTCACTCTCTCTCTCTCTCTCTCTCTCTCTCTCTCTCTCTCTCTCTTTCTCTCTCTTTCTCTCTCTCTCTATCTCTCTTTCTCTCTCTCTCTCTCTCTCTCTCTATTTCTCTTTCTCTCTCTCTCTCTCTCTCTCTCTTTCTCTCTCTCTCTCTCTCTCTCTCTCTCTCTCTCTCTCTCTCTCTCTCTCTCTCTCTCTCTCACACTATTTCTTTCTCTCTCATTTATCTCACTCTTCCTCCCTTTGAAATGTTTTGTGATGATTTTAAATTTCTGAGTTTAATAATTAGTTGATGAATTGTTACACAATAAAGCATGTTGGTCAATCAAGATTTTAGTAACCCCTTAAGTAAGTAATTTATTGAGCTTCATGTTAGAATTGTCCTATTGGTTTCAAACTTTGCTTGACCATTTCTTTAACAGTTAGGTACGATTTAGGAAGCGAAGCAAGTCTATGATCTTCATCTGATTTTTGGAATACTGATTCCTAGGACAACAAAGTACAATGATATAAGCGAAGGATCTCTATATTCAAGTCCTAAATATGTAAATATGTTCTAAAAACATTATCCTGGATTTAAGCAATTTTTCAACAAATTTAATTACAATTTTGTTTAGACATATACATTTACATCAAGCTTATTTAGTTCTGACACTCTATAAGTGTTAATGTTTATTTGATCTATTGTTTTAGAGATTCGCTTTTATGAATGTTGTCATTCTTGTTCGTTATTTTCTGTAAAGTTTTAAAATTAGAGAAAATAACCACAAGTTGCAAATTTTCTAAGAATTTAGAATTAATATGTGTTGAAAAAATAAAGAAATTAGAAAATAACTAAACCATATATAGTTTTATTAATTTCAGTGCATTTTCAAAACTATACAAATGTACAAATTTAACGACGTAATTAATGATTTTTTAGAGGGGGTGGAGAACTGATCGGTGTTTACTGCATTTATGGTTTTGAAGGTAAACTTTTTATAGGAGGAAAAGACTAAAGATCTTTAAAAAATTGTGGATTCCTAAGACATGTCATAATTAGGTTTTTTTTATATAAATATTGATATATAAAAATGATGAAGCTAGTCTATTTATAATTAGGAGGCTTTTTATGTTATTATAGTGTCAAAAGCTATTAACAATGAAATAACCAAAGCAACTTATTTAACCTCTTTCACTAAAGGAATGTCAAAAAATGGGGGAAACAGAAGCTTAAAAAATGAATGGCCTATGAATGAATGAGTATCAGTAATTAGTCTTAACTTTTTGTTCATTTTTTAAAAGCAATTTCTTGTTGATAACCATTATTATACAAAAAAAACCGTTTTAGTTCTCATAGGTCGCGCGAAGGTTTATAGGTATTTTAGGGGAGGGCACAACCACCCTAATAAGAAAAAATCATCCCCTCCAATTCTTTGCTTTTTAAGATTAAAATTAAGGCGAAGGGTCGGTCTTTCACTTTCCTTCAAGTGCCCCTAGAGGCCTCTAGGGGGCATAGCTGCTAGTGATATTATTCAAAGTAGTATGGGGTTCAAGGCCGATACCTACTGAACTGAATGAGTTCTTTAGCTCAAAAAAAGTTCATAAAGGGGTTTAGACCTTGTATCTAACTTTTAGACTGTTTTTTGGCTATTTTACTGCCCTTCTTTCTGTAGATGCTGGCAAGCAACCGCTAGTATTTCCTAATTTAGAAGGCCAAGCATCTCTATAAGTCTTATGGTATGTTGGTCGTACAGCACCATTAATAAGCTGGAAAAAAAGTATACAAATTTCAAAAATATTAAATATAAGCAGTAAATATAATCCGTTATTTTATTAAAAGGCTAGTCTGTTTAAAAGCATGTTTCAATTGTGTTTATGTTTAAAAGTTACAAAACTAAATCTAGAGTACAATAAACTAGTGTATCATATTGGTCATCCAATGAATATATAGATTTAGTCGTGTGAGTGTGGGTAGCTCATGGATAATGTATACCAAACTTTAATCATAAAATTGTGTCCAATAAAATCTCATAAATGACTTAACAGATCGGTTTGTCATTTTAAAAAGCTATTTGTTATTGTTTTAGGGAAGAATATAGGCATGCCAATTGAGATCTTAAATATAACTGAACCAATTTATCTACGATTTTTAGGGAAACATTATTAAGAAATATGACCCAGAAAAAAATTGATATTGTAAAATATATATTTATTTTGAAGGGTTTTTAGTAATAAAATACAATAAGACTTTTTATAGCGTGGCTTCGAAACCCATTAATACTAATGAAAAATCAGGTATAGCATCATAGCACAGACAATTTTCCAAGAGTAATAAAAAAATCATAAAATTAAAAAAGGTTTTGTTAGCCCGGGTCATCGGCCTCTTGGGGCTTACAAAACTGGTTTTATTCTTATAATTTTTTACTTTAATATCCACGGAAAGTTGCATTTAATACGATGCGATAAATAACTATTATTATTTAAGTTTTGCTTTTTTTATACATACTATGACCCATTCCTGAAAAGTAGGCCTTTCTCATAATGAATCCTACTTCCGATGTAATCTTTAAAGGAAACTTGTGAACACATTTATTCAGAAAATTTCTCACAAGGGTTGAAGATCTTTGTGTCTGTTGTTTTTCAAACATGGACTTTTATTATATAAATTGATTATAAAAAAACTTAAAAGGTCCTTTTATTATTAATGTCGTTTTCTACCATGTAGTATTGTATCATGTATTATTATCAAAAGACTTAATTTTAAAACTAAATTATGATTGAGCTTTTTATTGGTGATTTTTTTATATACATATGTAGTAAAATATAAAAAATAAGCACGCACTTAATAATAAAATAGATATTTCAAAGAGAGCGAGAAAAATATATCCAATTTATATTCCCTTTTTAAATAAACAGAGACAACTAATCAGTATAAATATTTTAAGAAAGCATATCCCTGCCCTTATTTATGTTGAGAAAAGATTGGTCTAGTGGCTCATTCAGAGGTCATCAATGAATGAAAAAAGACATAGGTTAATAAAAATAGAAAAATGATAATTTGAAAACTAACAAATTCGAATTAATTCTAAATGAATTAGAACCAAGAAATATTTTTAAAAATGGTTCGAATAGGAGGGTAGATTTTTTTGCTTTAGGAATGTGTCCTGATGAGTTTAACCATAGAAAAAATATAAACCAAATTGAAAACCAATCCTTATTGTAATTTCTATCGACAGATAAATGGACATCCTTCTACTTTATTTAATAAGAATTTTAATAATAAATTATAGAAACTTATTTTGGAATAATTGAAGAAAGGTGTCTGCCATAATAATTGCTATTTTAAGATCAAAATTGAAAAAATCATATTAAGGCATTAATAATAGTACCTAGTGTACATTCTATGTAGGCATCTTTGGTTTTATTCTATGGAACTCATTCTAAAAAATGAATGGAAGGGCGTTCTGGTAATCTAATATATAATATGTGAGTAATTGAGTTCATACAAAGAAGAATGGGCTCTAAAGCAAGATTTTTTTTTTATAATTAGTGTAACATATAAGGTCTAAATTACCATGTGATAAAACAAGGATGGCAACTTTCCATAAATAGCGAATCACAGACAAAATCATGGATCAACAAACTGAAATAAAGAGACGATGTTCATTAGTCAATAGAATTAGGAAAAGAAAGAGAAAGAACATACAATATAAATAAAGAGACGAGAAAAAGTGGCTTAAAAGATTAGCCGTGTGACGTCATAAAAGGGAGAGATGAGAGGAGAAGTGGGAAAGGAAACCCTTGAAAAAGAGATGGATCTAGTGACGTCACACGGCGTATTTTTTCAGCCACTTTGTCGAGTCTAATAAATAAATGTAAATTATATACTAGATGCTCATTTATGCATAGAAAATCATCAAAGTAAATTTCTGCCTTTTATCCTAAATAGGAGATGAGGAAATGTTTCGCTTGCACATACCGAAAAAAGTTCAGATGCCAATTCTTTTCCAAGTTAATACGTGAAATTATGAATGATTAACGTGGGTGAAAGATGTCATTTTCAAGACATTACACCTTTTGTTAGCATTTTCTTTTGGGAGGGTGGTGGTACCCTCCCCCAAAAATAGCTATAAACCTTACCAGGTCCTACAATGAAGCTATAACAATGTAGAAGAGAACCAGAACGGTTAGCGGGAACCAGAAACACACGAATAAATCCCGTTACTTTTATATACGGATTTTTTTAGTCCATCGTAGTCCTGTCCAGCCGTAATGAAAGACTGTATGATCAAAAGACATACTGTACAATAAGCTATCCCAATCCCTCGGTAGCGTAGCTACGCTATAATCTACTTTGTATGTTCGTCCGTCCGTCATTCAGTCCGCCAGGCAGCCAGCCCATAAATCTACGGAAAAAACAATTAGACAGCTGATATTTTCAGCTCTATAGCTCACTTTATTCGTTTGTCCTGTCCATTCCATGATTATTGTCATCCCTGTTTAATTTTATCTATCTTTCTTAAAAGACAAATAATGAATGCTCGCGTATAGAGGAAAGATGAATCATATATTCTTGGAGTTTTCCCATACAAAAAATAGGGATGTCATAGATTAGGTATGATAGAAAAAAAGATCATAGCAACAAAAATGCGAGTGTACAAGATCTCGTAAACGGCTAGATCGATCATTCCTCAATTTTTAATGTTTGAAAATTTATGTTGGAACGAAGACAATAACAAACTTACTTGTTCTGAGCTTATCAAAAACTATTGTTTGAATTGATTTCAATTAAATACTATCAAACAAAATGTAATTTCTTACTAAGCTGTAAAAAATAATATTTTTATGTCGACTTGTTATCCAGCTAATTCCTGAAAATTAGAATTGTTCTGATTTTTTTCAAAATAAAATTTTTTTGGCATAACTCAACTTTGATGAAACATTAATTACTCATTAGTTTTGTTAGAAATTGTAACTGCTAAAAAATTTGACTTTCTTTTCTGATATTTAGAATTATCAAACATTTTTTTGTTTAAGTTGAGGGAGTCAAAAAATCCGAGAAACCCTAGTATTCATCGTGTCTTTTGTGGGCTAAGAATTGGGCCATTAAAAAATTTGATGCAGCGATGGTGGTTTTCGAGAAGAGCGCAAATATTCTGTTGTATTTTGTGTGTCTTGTTAACAACTTTTAGTTTGATAAATGTTTTTAATTTTTAGAAATTAAAAATTCGCCAAGCAAATCCCTGTGCACATCACAATAACAAAATATAATAAAAACGGCGGATAACGATCAAACAGATGCTTTTTCGTTCAGAATCACCAAAGTAAATGATGTATTAGATTTAATAAAGTGAATAGTAACAATCTACAAAGGTTCTAAAAAAACTTTATAGCATAATTTGAATAAAACACGATTCTAATACAAAGACTTGTTGAATCCTTTAATTCTTTAGTTTTTATTTTGTGTTTAGAAAGGTTTTAATATTCTATAATCACATTGTAAACTTGATTTACACAAGGGCTGTATTCATAGATTACAGATTTTACAATCCTTATAATAGAGTAGCAGGAACTGTGTGTGTCAATGGTCTAGCTAACCACTGAAATAATAAGGTTCTCCTTTAAAGGGTAGCTTCTTTTCTTTTTTAAAGTGCAATAGAAAGACTCTCCCGGCATCCTCAAGGCCTCTAGGGGCGTAGCCGCTAGTATTCTATAATTCAAACAAGGATGATGACATTCATAAATATGGACATTCTTACATTCTAATAAGTGAATATTGGGATAACTTGTTTAATCTTCCTAAATATCATTGATCCATACACCAAACGAACAGGATAATTTGTATAGTTTGAAATAAAATAGTATCCAAAGAAATTATAAATTAAAAGCAATATAAGTAACAGAAAAAAGTAAAATACATATCAATAACTAAATTTGATTTTGAGAAAAAATCATGAGGGTTAAAAATACTTTCATGGTAATTAGCTTATAAATCTAAAGGTAAATGGAATTTTAGTGTAATAAACAGTATTCATTTACCATTGCAAACGACTTGTCCTTTTTAAAGATTGCATACTATTAGAGTAAAATACTAGAGGGACAAAGGGTTAAATAATTATTATTATTAACCATCGCAGTGTCCTTGTAACCATTATCAAGTGGGTCATTGAAAATCAACCAATGGTGTCAATTATATTAACACAGAGCCAAGTAGCAGAAAATAATTTAGTAGCAGACGATAAAGGTCAATAAAAAAGGGAGAGAGGTAGTTATGCATCTATACTAGAGAAGGGGGGAGAAAATCTTTCTCAAGTCCATTGAACATCGAGAGGTTGTTTTTTTTCAAGTCCATTGAAGGCTTTCAAAAGTCCAATTTTCGAGAAAAATGGACTTGAAAAGTCCAATCTGAGCACAGTGAATACAACTATTTTTGTAGTTAATGAAGATTTTTGAAATGAGGTTGGGGGTTGGAGTGTATAGCTCCATTAAAGGCTTAATTATGAGATTATATTAAGAATCCATTCATTAATGAATATGATATGACATATCAAACATGCAAAAAATTTATAAAAATATGAATATTAAGCATTAGTGGGGGGATTTATGGGGAAATTATGAATGACTTATTTAAGGCAAACTTTAAATTGTAATGTTTTGATACTTGAAATTTACTTTATAATTAAAACCAGAGATCTTAAGATAAGACAATGGAAGATAAATTAATGTACATCCAAAATGAGGCAAAAGATTACAATTCAATAATAGTTATTTCTTTCATCGTATTATAAACCGCTTTCCGCGGATATAGAATGTACAACTATAAGATCAAAACCAGTTTTTTAGCCCCGAGGTGCCGAAGACACGGGCTAAAAAAACTGGTTTTAATCTTATGATTGTACATTTCTATATTCGTAGAAAGCTGGATATAATACGATGCTATACATAGTTTTTTCGTATGGATGAGAACCGGTTCCTATTCACCGGATTCGAATGAATACGAGAAAAGTACTTTAAATTTTTGAGACAACAAAAAAGAAAACGTGATTATAAAACTTTGGGTACCAGTGTCTTCTATATTCAAGTAGCTTGAGTTCTGTAATCTATGGGAAGCTTATTATTGGTCCTGGTTGACAAGCTCTGAATAAACCAACCTACTTTCTATATAATGTCCAAGAGAAAAACTAAAACAAATGCCAGCCTCCAAAAAGTTTAATATTTTGCTATTTTTTTCCTCTTTTAAATCTTATCAATTATGGCAGATGGCAAAGAAAACTAAAATTTTGTAAGAAACATTAAAGAGTGATGAAATATTATTTTATAATAAATGCGCACTTACTTTACAATTTACATATTATATATCAGGAATGGGTAATATTGAAATTCGATAAAAATATATTTTGTTCAGTTTTTTTTCTCTTCTTTCAATTGATGAAAACTCTACTTGTAAAACTCTGTGCGCGCCACTGGTTAATTATTAAAAAATCATATATTTTGACTTTTTTTCAGTGATAACGAATCCTTTAATCATTGAATATTCCCCTAATATTGTCCAACTCTGTTATCTAAAAAGACAGATTTGGAATTTTGAGATAAAATCAACCTTATTCGACGTTCACTCAAAGCCCAAAAATAATGGACTTAAAAGTGTATTAAACTGTATATAATACATTTGCGAATATATTGATACCATTAATTTGCCTCTTAGATAGAAAAAAGTATGTTTTTTTTTATATTTTTCTCTTGCTACAAATCAAATTTCAAATTTGAGTCACCAAAAATGCTAAACTAATTTTTGCTCTAGAAGAATCAATTTTTGGAGTTAGAAAGTGCTTAATACCTCATTTTAATTGCCTGGCATTGCTTTATAATATACAGGTAATGACTTGGTTTTTTATGGAACAGCTGACTAAAAAATCGAGGTTTTGTGATAAACCCACTTTTGTTGTTGCTCCATAAATGATATTTTTTTTCCCAATTTTTTTTGCTGTAAAGAAGCTTTATATATTCATATAACATCCACCTAAATTTGACTTTTGATACTTTATTTATAACATCACCAGAGGGAATTGAATTTTGGAAAAAAAATATCAATTTATATTTTACACTGCTATGCATTGTTCTTGTTCTTGTTTCTAAAAAAAATTTATATTATAAAAAAGAGAATTATTTAATGCTTCTATAGGTATGTTTATAATTTTTCTAGGCTAAATATAACTATAATTACACCATTTTAAAGTTAGACATCTTAACATATTAACACAATTATTGAATCGGTCTGTATTATTAGGCTGGCAACCCTTAAAACAGCTGCATTTCATTATCCTATTATATATAGTAATTATTATATGTATAAACACACTTAATTTTTTAACTTTTTATTGATGGAATACATATGTTTCTCTATAAAAATAGATCATCAGTTCCAATTAAGATGTATAAAATAAGAGTTAAAAAAAATATATATATGTCAATGCATTTTGAATCCTTTTAAAAGACTAAATAAGAAAGAAGTGTTAGGGTTATTAATTAATTTGGGGCAACCCCATAATTTTTAATCTTCCCCTTCCCCCCCCCCAAAAAAAAAAAAAAATATAAAAAGCTTTGACGTCCTTGCCTCTATTATATAAAGATTACCCCACAAAATGAACATGGGGATGCCCAAATTTAGATATTTCAATTCCCCCCCCCCTTCCCCCCAAATCAAAAAGCTTGGACGTCCTTGATTTAGTAATCTCATTTAAAACATACTGAAATCAATTTGTGTACAACAATTATCCTATTTAGTTTTTTAGAAGTGAAGCTACTCTATAATTCAAAATATTTGTCCGTCCATTGTCTGTCCATTCATCTGTATGTCTGTTCATTGGTATGTGTGTCTGTCTGAGACAGAAAGGGGAAAACGATATTTTCTCGACTTCTATAAAAGATAGAAGGCTGAAATTTTCATGGATTGAATATTCTCTCTCTCTATCAATACTCCATATTTTCATCAAGTTTCATTAGGATTTGCCAAAAAACTGGGGTGGGCTATATCGATTCCTACATTTCAAGTTTTCATGATTTTCTCTACTCCTATTCAAGTTAGATGGTTGAAATTCAGGGATTGAATACTTTGATATTTTGCATAATTTTATCAAGTTTTATTGAGATTTACTTATTGGGGTTCTACCTCAAACATAGGAGTCCCAAATGTCGGAGTGGACAAATGCAGGAGTCCCAAACATCGGAGTGGAAAAACATAAGAATGGGACAAACGTCAGAGTGGACAAACATCAAGGTGGACAAACGTTGGAGTGGAATACATTGGAGTGGACATTGCTTAAATAAAACCTAGGAGTGTCTACTATTTTAATAATATTACAAAAATAATATTGAAAAAAAAGTTTGGGACTCCTGTGTTTGTCCACTCCGATGTTTGTCCCAAAAATCCTGCGTTTGTCCACTCCAACGTTTGTCCCACTCCTGCGTTTGTTCCACTCTGACGTTTGGGACTCAAGCATTTGTCCCTCCAATGTTTTTCCACTCCTACATTTGGCATGGAACCGATTATTGGTTGGGGTGCTAGTTTGATTCCTAGATTTGTAAGTTTTAAGGATTTTCTTTACTCCTATTAAAAAAAATTTAAAAGGCTGGTTTTATACCCCCCATAATATATTACGGGGGGTGATTACCCCATCCCTAAAAAAAACTACTCTTTTACAAGCACCTCCCCCTGGATACTCCTGCACTCCCCCTTGTAGTGACTAGGCCAACTTTATGGTCTCTGGTTTCAGGAAGCCCATTCAATTATGAGAAGTTCACATTATAAGAGCACTCTTATAGCATCCTCTCTATTAGCATTACATGTGTAATGCATTATAGACAGACAGATAGATATTGTTAGGGAACCTACACTTTATAACACCTTGTTTTGCATGGTAAAAATTGTTCCAATAGTTCTTGATATTGATATTTTATTTAAAAATTACAATAACTTGAATATAATGATGTTTAAAAAATACTGAAATTATAGTTATATTTAGACTAGAAAAATGATTAACATACCTATAGAAGCATTAAATAATTCTCTTTTTAATTATAAAAATATTTTTTAGAAACAAGAACAAGAACAATGCATAGCAGTGTAAAATATAAATTGATATTTTTTTCAAAATTCCAAAACTATCCAGGGTCCTATAAGAAGCATCCATAAAACACAGAACTCAATAGGTACTGTAATGGTCGAAATCTTAAGCTGAAGACAAAAAAGATTACTACTTTATATAATAGGATAATGAAATGCAGCTGTTTTAAGAGTTGCCAGCTTAATGATACAGACCGATTCAATAATTGTGTTAATATGTTATGATGTCTAACTTTAAAATGGTGTAATTATAGTTATATTTAGCCTAGAAAAATTATAAACATACCTATAGAAGCGTTAAATAATTCTCTTTTTTATAATATAAATTTTTTTTAGAAACAAGAACAAGAACAATGCATAGCAGTGTAAAATATAAATTGATATTTTTTTTCCAAAATTCAATTCCCTCTGGTGATGTTATAAATAAAATATCAAAAGTCAAATTTAGGTGGATGTTATATGAATATATAAAGCTTCTTTACAGCCAAAAAAATTGGGAAAAAAATATCATTTATGGAGCAACAACAAAAGTGGGTTTATCACAAAACCTCGATTTTTTAGTCAGCTGTTCCATAAAAAACCAAGTCATTACCTGTATATTATAAAGCAATGCCAGGCAATTAAAATGAGGTATTAAGCACTTTCTAACTCCAAAAATTGATTCTTCTAGAGCAAAAATTAGTTTAGCATTTTTGGTGACTCAAATTTGAAATTTGATTTGTAGCAAGAGAAAAATATTAAAAAAACATACTTTTTTCTATCTAAGAGGCAAATTAATGGTATCAATATATTCGCAAATGTCTTATATACAGTTTAATACACTTTTAAGTCCATTATTTTTGGGCTTTGAGCGAACGTCGAATAAGGTTGATTTTATCTCATTTTACTTCAAATATGATTTATTCCCATAAAGATGGCATAATCAATTGTATTAAATCATTGTTTGGCCCTATTTTATAAGGCAATCATTTTTCCTTTTTAACTGCTTTATTTAGCAACCTCTGCTTTTTTACTTAAAAACTCAAAAACTACAATAAAATAATTTTTCTTTTTTACTAGAATGATATTTTTTAGGGAAACTTTAGGTATTTAGTTTTTAACAAGAATTAAAAAACAAGAATTTCTAGCGACGGCAGTGTTCTAAGGCAACAGTTGGCCGTGGCTTTCACAGCTGCAAACGGTTGGCGAAAAGAACTGCTGCTGATCTTTACAAAATTTTAATATGTTATGCAAATAGAAAAAATCTAAAACCATCCTTAAAGAGTAAAGAGATGTTTTTGTCCTTTGGACTAAAAACTATATTTAATGCAATAATATGCTTAGGTAAAAAGTATAAAAAAGGAAACATTAAATTGCTGAAATTGAAATAATATCGCACCAAAGACAAAAAAGTTCTTTGGTTAGCCTATTGCTTAGTGTTTCCTAACAGGACATAGGAATGTTCATTATACTAGTCCCCAAAGTTTTACTATAACGTTCTTATCTGTTGGCTTAACAACTTTGGGGAGTTATATTGAATTTTATTTGGTTGTTCATTAAGTTTTGTGTCCAAACGTTTTAACCACTATTTGTAATCTACAAAAGAGCTAATTTTTTGTAACATCATTGGGAATGTACATCAATTTATCAGCCATTGTCTTATCTCCTAATTTAAAACAGTATTTTTTAGTTATTCCTTTATTTCTGATTAAATAAGATTTTAATATAATTGTACCCAGGGAGTAAGGGAGGAGACAATGGATCGAATATTCAATTTTTAGGAGTCTCAGACTTTGAGTACTGGCTTCAAGGGAATGTGCAAGAATTTAGCAGGTTCTGACTGACTTTGGGTACTAGCGCATCAAATGCCGTTAACTCGCTTGTTAGTTTTGATTTTAGCAGACTAGTATCAATAAACTTAATTTGTTATGAGATGGCTGGTTTTAACAATTTTTTTCTTTAGAAAATATCATTTCATAAATAAAAACTTTATTGTGATATTTGTGTAATAAGCAATCTAAGATCCCTAATCTAACAACCTAAATTCAGGGTTATGGGGCTATGGGTTGACGGTTTCCAGGGAGATTTTCCTAGTAATTAATTACAGAATGGTTACATCAGTCTGATGTGCAGATAATCTAATTTTAAATGAATGCTTTTTTTCTTGGAACTTTTTTCTTATTTCATATTTTTCTAAATTTTAGTTAACACACCCTTTAAAATTAAACATTTTCTAGATAAATCTGGAATTCATTGTCTTTCAGCGAATTAATTGCCTATTGTCCCCTCTCTTACTCCCTGAATTGTACCCCATGCTGATATTTAGCTCTGTATTTCCTCAAAGAAACCCAAAGGGTGATACATAATTGTTTATTCCAAAAAAAAATATTTAATTTCGCCATGAACTGACCACTGTTTAGGACTTTTAAAATAAAACTTAGTATCATTGAATAAGTGTAACCATTGATTATTGGTAAGTAAGTAAGACTATAAGCAAGGTGATTCCTTAGATGGTGATGCATATAGGGATATAAAAGGAACGATTTGATGGTGATCCCCTATGATGATTGAAGCGTTTGGACACTCAACTTTATGAACCAACCAAACAAAATTCAAAAAAAAGTCCCCAAAGTTTCTAAGCCAACGAATAAGAAAACGTTATTTTAAAACTTTGAGAACAAGTGTAATAAACAGCCAAATGCCCCCTCCCTCACTAAAGACACATCTTACTAATACATTGCATTTATTTCAAGTATTTAATTCTTGTATACTAAAATTTGTAAAATATATTTGTAATTATGAAGCACCTTTTCTTAACAAAGAAAATATTTTGACATATATTTACACATTATTAGGTCACTCACTTCATCTCAATTTATTACATTTTAATCATTTTACCTTTTCTACAAAAATTTTCAATATTATGTTTTTTTTTCATTTAGAATAACAAAATTATCTGGATGCACTTGGGCGTTTAAAAGGCTTGATTAACGGTAGTACGTTACAAATTTATTACATATTAACGACGAACTAATTAGTGCAAAAATTGCCATAAGAAGTGCAACACGAAAAAGTAAGTTGTTTTTTAAAAATAGCACATTAAAGTAAAAGAATAGTGGGAGCATGACTGCAGTCCTGATTTTGTATTGGGTCTTTGCAATTAGCTGATAGCGTCGGATATACAAATACAGCTAAATTCCTACAAAAAAAACAATGATCAATTTGCTAAGAAAGGAAAAAGGTCTCTGTCACTTGAAGGAGTTGTCTTGATCAGAGTTATTTAATTGTGGTATTCAAAAGAAACTTAAAATTAATTGTAGGACATTAGTTTGAGGGAGGTCATAGGCGTCCAAGGGGGGGGTAATGGGGCGATTACCCTCCCCAAAATTTTTTTCATTTTACCCCCCCCCCCCATTCAAAATTTACCCCTACCCTGGGGGTGCCATAGGCACCCCCAACCATTTAGGAGGGGGTATTTACCCCCCCCAAACAATAAAAAATCTCTAATAAAAAAATTTTTTGCGCGCTTCGCGCGCATTTTTAATAGTATATATTTAATAAAATTTAAATTACCCCCCCCAAAAATTTTACCCCGGGGGTAAATTTTGGGGGGGGTAAACTAAATTTACCCCTGCCAACAGATTTCAGGGGGGGTAATTACCCCCCCCCCAAGCAAATTTTACCCCCGGGGTAAAAATTTTGGGGGGGGTAAAAAAATTTGCGGCGCGCTATTTTACCCCCCCCAAAAAAAATTTTACCCCCCCCAAAATAAAAAGCTTGCACGCCCCTGATGGAGGTGATATAGGATTGTAAAATATACTGGTACCCAAAGGTTTTTAACTGCGTCTCATTATTTGTTGACTCAAAAAATTTGTATATTAATTAAATATAAATGTTTGATTTAAACTTTTCAACCAATAATTATAAACCACAAAAGGGTTAATTTTATTGTCATTGGGTATGTACAGTACAACAATTTATCGCCTATTGTCCTAACCCTTACGATTTATGGTAAAAAGATAATAAGGAAAGAAAGCAAAAAATCTGGCGGGAGATGAAAAATTGAGAGTGAAAAAAAGGTGGATGACATGCTACATTTAATACTTGTATATAATTAACCCAAAAAGTACATAGAATGGATTACAATGGGGTTGGTTTTAAATTTAATTTCTACAACTTTATACAAAATTTTAAAAATCCATAGCTTAGTTTATCTAATTCTCTAGTTTGTCCGTTTGTCTTTTAATTTTTAATTTATGGACTTTAAAATTTTTTGTGCTTCATATGAAATGAGCAGCTTACTGAATTATTATTGATTTAGATGCGTAGCAACTCTATGAGTATCCGCTTCCCGTACTGACTCACTCCTTCCCCTAACAATGTTATTTACCGCTATTAGAGTAAATGCTACTAGTGTGCCCTTAGAGCCAAAGCTATTAGAGCATATTAGTATATGTTAAATAAAAACCCTATTTATTTTTTAAGTTAATCAAATTTTAATATTTCCTTTTATGTCGATAGTGACAGAATAAATTCATTATATCTATTTTCTTTGATTTCTTTTAAAAGTTTTGATAATTTTTTTACTCTTCAAATTTCGCAGAAGGGAGAGGACAATCAAAATTAAAAACCTAACTTTATTACAAGATTTTTTTTTATCTACAATGTTATTAGATTTTAATTGCATCGCCACTTATGAACATAATTGTCCTAATCAAAATTGTAATAATAATGTTTAAAAACTGGGATGCAACTTGCAAGGGCTTTCCCAAGGCAACAATATGCAACTTTTGTATGTGTGTAGGTGTGTGTTTGTCTGTGTGTTGTTAAAAAGAAAATCCGGGAAAAATCTCGCGGCAAAAATCCAGTCTTTAGACAAGGGCCTTGTCTTGGCTTTAAACATTAAATGACCTCTTCCCTCTATACCCCCTTCCCCTCCACTTATAAATTTTTAAGAGAGTGCGCACTGAGAACCTGTTAATTTGTCAGAGAAAAGGGAAGAGGAGTTTCTAAATGGATGTGTGGGAAAAAAGGAACCGTATTATAATATGTACTATTCTATTCAGAGAGCCACTAAAGTAAAAGTTAACAAAAAAACAACTATTTCAGAATAGCAAAGTTAACTTGAAAATAGAGAGCTTAAGAAAGATACAAAAGTAAAAGTGTCTGTGTGTACCGAAGGATCTCGCTAACCGCTGAACCGATATGAATCTCCTTTACAGGGTAGCTTTTCATAGGTCCCGAGAAGGTTCATAACTATTTTTGGGAAGGGTACCACCACCCTCCCAAGAGAAATCGCCCCTAAATAAAAATTACCTCTCCCCAAAAATTCTTATTTTTTTCTTTTCAAAACTAAAAAACATGAAATGTCGAGTTCAAACCCACCATCCTCTAGTGCCTCTGGAGGCTTCTAGGGACGAAGCCGCCAGTGAATTTTTGTTTAGCTTCTTGTATTAAATAGCATGTTGCCTATTTAAAATTTTGCAGTTTATCATAACAATGATACAATGTACTGATTTTCTGAATCTGGACTGTAGTTTAATTATTATAGTAATAGAAAGATAATTAGTACACTATACTAGAATAATAGTATGGCTAACAAACAAAATCTGTGGTATTGTGAGTAAACACCAAGTTTAAGCTTTCACTACAAAGCACAGTAAGGCCACAATCAAAGCAACATGGGGCTCTTTGACTAAATGGTATGGAGAAAACTGAAGAAGTGCTATCATAAATAGGGGAGGAAGAACATTTTTAGAGATAAAGTAACTAATATTAAAGTAGTTGAATGTTTAACCATATTGTACTTACAGTACATGAATTAAAGATGCTATTTAACAAAGAAAATGTCGACTCTTCTTTGAAAAAAGATTTCAAAATATTCCTTATTTATCTCCCCCCCCCCCCCTCCCAAAAAGAAAAAATCTTAAAATTGATGAAAACAGAGCTATACCACCGACAAATACATTTGTATTAATTTATATTTTGTTTGGTTTTAATCAATAAATACTTTGCTGCTGTTTGTATTTGGTTCAATACTCGTTTTTTCAGAAATATTATCCATAAAAAAGGTATCTTTATATTTGTGTACTTTTTACGCTATCTCTATCTTCTTTAAAATTTAAGTCCACCCTTCCGCTTTTCTATCTCACTCTATCATTTTCTCCTTTTCAAATAGCGAAGCTACTCTATATTCAAACTAGCGGTTTCGTCCCTAGCCTCTAGGGGAGTTGCCTCAAGAGGTAGAAAAAATTACCTACCTAAAATAGCTTAAACCTCCACAGGACCAGTAGCTATATTTCCTGAAGAGTAGAATCCAATCGGTTCAGTGGTTATAGAAATCTTAAGCTTCAGATAGACCGACGGACGGACGAACGGACATACACCTTTCTGTTAATCCACCGTCTCTAAAACACTTTAGATGAAACGCTGCTTTCTCTTTAAAAAACATTAAGAATCTTGAATGTAACTTGCTTTGGACGCCCCCCTCTCCATTAAAGTGAACTTCTTGGTTATTTTAAATTGTCTTAAATTTCTTATGAAGATTCCTTAGACAAACCAGCATCTAGTCGTCTAAAAATCATTTTAATTTATCGTGTGGTGAAAATAATGGGATTCATTTAAAGTAGGTGCATCTGCTATTTCAGATAGATGTCTAGTAACAATTAGCATATACTTTTATACAGTTGAGACCTTTTTATGGTTATTATCATACTTGTTTTTCTCTCTCTTTTTGAAAGCATGGTATTATAATAAAGTCTAAACGCGGATCTTCGAAAATGAATGTATGTCAAATGTTAATTGCTTATTTTCAAAATACAAAACATTAAATCTGCATTTTTAAAAATATTTGAAGAAAATTTCTTTTTAAAAGAGAAAAATTTTTTCTGTATGGCTTCAAAACTGATTAATATCTGTTGGATTAGAAATGGTTCTCAGTTATACTTTAAAATAAAGTAAAGCACCGTAATACAGACAATTTGATACAAATATTGAAATACAAACCATCGGCACCTCGGGGCTATCAAAACTGGTTTTAATCTCATATTTTTTTATTTTGATATCCGATATGCGATATTATCTTGTTTTATTTGTTAAAATGGTTTTTCCTTCATATTTTCAAGAATGTAAGTAGATTTTAGATGATCTTTGGTGTAGACGGAACATGTTATTAAATTGAAAGCGTATTTTTCCAGCGAATTTTTTATGAATCATCACGATTCACAAGTCGGCTTAGAAACACATGTGAGGCCCTTGGCAAGGCCTATTCAAAATGTGGTATCCGCCTAGGATAAATGGCAGACACCAGAGTTCGAAAAGACTACGGCAGTGTGACAGACGTGGACACCTTACTATAGAGAAGCTACGCTTCTCTAACAATCACTAAATAACAAACAGCATCTATTCAGTTGTTCCTTTATTGAAGGTCTAAGGATTACTAAAGCTATATACAACAAATAATAACTACACAGATAGGAATAAATAATCATAACATAAAAGCATTATAATACATATACAATAGTCAGTTTGGGCAATAATGATCCCCCATCCCTGGAAAGGGTGGGGGGAATTAACAATACAGCTTAACCATAATAAAGCTTGTCAGATTCAATCATTAATTTTAGACATAGGGAGGGGTCGGCAGACCCCTTCCCCAGGACTCGGGGGAGGGCCGTTGGCCCTTCCCCGAACCCCGGTCAGGGGTGCCATAGGCATGGCTCACGGTTGCCGAATACCACAACTCTCCCCTCGGAAGGCTGGGAGAGGGTTTCCCTACCAGACTTCCGACAGTGGTTGAGGCCTTCGGCCCGCTCCTTAGGGCTAAGATATATACAAATGATAATGATTCAATGGAATCCTAGTGGTGAGTTTTTTTTTTTTTTTTCAGGGCTGATGGGCTCCCAACGTGGGATAGAAGGCAGAGGCTGGCTTTGGTTGGACACGTAGCTCAGCGCCGGCAGGTGTCAGGTTGGCGTGTGGCACAGCTGTTGCTGGGACGGTCAGCAGCGGGGCATTCTGGTTGTTGTTGGCAGTGGCTGGGGCACTGGCTGCCAAGTTGACCGTCTGGGCGGCCGCCTGACCTCCCGAGGGGCCGCGGAGTCTTCCAGAGGGCGGTCCCGGCCTGCCTGGGCGGTCATGCCCGCTTTCGGCTGATTGCATGGACACCATTTCCTCGGCTGCTTCCCGGCCGATGGAAATGGCATCCCAGTCTACTGAAAAGTCCCGGGACTTGGCATGGGTGAGCCGGGCTCTGGCCAAGGCCTTCCTGTACAAAGTTGGATGGTACAGGAACACTTGTGACATCGCATTCATGGCGGCCCGTACACCTCCTTGTGCGGCTGCCAGGGAAATGATGGTCAGGTCCCCCAGCAGTTTGAGGATTAACAACAGCAAGCACAGTATGGCTGCGCCATCTCCCCACTCATGAATAGCTTGTCTGAATCCAGCCCAGACATCCAGGGCGGCCTCTCCTTCCTCCGCCAGTCGGTCGATATTGTAGGACACTATCCCATGGTCCCCGGTGGCCGAACAGCTACCTTGCTGAACGCATGAGCCATAGGACAGGCCGGTCAGCATGGCGCTTTTATACGCTGGGAACGCCAGCAGTTGCTGCCAGTCGTTCAACTCAGCCTGCGAATACAAACCCCCTGAACTGAAGTCATCCAAGGGTTCTGTCAGCAGCTGCTTGGGCGTATCCAGCGGGGGTGGCCTCTTCTTAGGAGCGGGGGTTAACTCTATCCAGCCTTCCTCCGCGTGCACAGTCAGGGGGTATGTGGAGGAGCAGGGAATCTTGGTGGCGTGGCCGCTATACACTCGTGTCATGGCGTCTACAAATCCTGTGGGTTCCACTGGTACTTTGTCCCAACATTCCTTGCTTTCACGGACAACGTATTTGTTGCGTTGGCAGGTAAGCTGGAGCAGGACATCTCCCCTCAGCACCGAGAACGTGCTCCCCTGGACACGCACCAGGTGGGCCGGGTCTAGTTGCTGGAGCTTCCAGCAGTTGGCCGCTACTTCTTCTGCTGCTGTGCTTTTCATGCGTGTCTCCAGAGTAAATCCAATATAACCTGCATGTATCTGGGCCTGCAGGGGGACATCAACATCCCTGGCCGATACTCTGGGCAGCGCTGCCGCTGCTGGGTCAGCTGCCACGAACAATGCTGGGTGGTTGGTGGCATGGGCCTCAAAGTCGCAGTTCACTATTGAGGTGGGGTTGGTCATGTTGATGAAAAACTGGGCTTGATGGTCAACCAGGAACGCATCCATCACTAGGCTAGGCTGGAGGCTGCGGATCAGCCTCAAGGGGCAATCTCTCCCCAGGTGGTCCCACACGTAGGTTGCTTCCCCAGTGATGCAAGACAGCTCAGAATGGGGACATTCTAAGGCCAGGTGGTCAGATTGGGACTCCACCCGTCCATCCTCTACTACGTAGGTCTCTTCCTTGACCAGCAGTCGTCGTTCCTGGAGCACTAATTCATTGCGGTACAGCTGGCCCTCGAAGTGGACGTCCTCCCCTTCACAACCCACCCCCTCGGGGCTGTTGACAAGGGCGCCCACCATATCGAGGGTGAAGAACAGGGGATGGTTCAGCTGGAACGTCAGTGGCTGGGTCTTGCCTGGCAGCGTGTAGACTCGGTTCCTGGCCAGGTCTCGGCACGTTTCTGGATCGATCTTGGTTGGCCTCATGAGGGTGGGGACCGAGGTCACCTTGAGGTGACCCCATACCCCACACCTGAATGTCCACTGGGACACAGTGAGCTGGCAACTGTATCCTGTTGTTTCCCTAATCTTGACTTGCTGCAGGACGTGTACTTCATGGCCCAGGGGCACCTCCTGGTGTAGCGGTTCCGTGCTACACATCTTTTCTTTATTGTAGGCTGTGACGTGGGTGGGGTTGGCGCAGTCCCACCCCACCAGGACGTAGCTGGTTGTAGGCCACACGGCTGCCAGCAGTAGTCCCCACAGGACCATCCACCAGTGTGAGAAGCTACCAGACAGCCATCTACCTCGCGCACGCGGCTGGGGCTCTTCGGCTCGGGTCACCGCTGCTTCTCGGGGCTGGACACGGCTGGGCTGCTCCTGGCTAGATACAAATTTCCATTGAGCGTTATCTTTGTGTGGCCGGGGCACCCCGATACCCTCCCCAATGACAGACTGGCAGGCGACTGGCGCTTGCCTGGGTGTCGGCTCCCCTAGCCCCAAGGGGTCCCTTCCCTTGTCCATGGCATGCCCAGTGGCATGGGGCTGAAGTGCGTGTGGCACATGCTCGCCCTGACTCACGTCCCTCCCCTGCCCTAGGAACTCAGGTGCATGTGGCACAGGCAAGTCCTTATATCCCCAAATTTCAATCTCCCCAGCCTCTGGTGCAGGGGGCACAGGCAAGGTTGGGGTTTTACAATAGTTTGGATACAACACATTTGTTAAATTTAACTTATCCTGGCTCGACTGGAAGTGCTGGGCAGCTGGGGTCCTTCGGCTGGCAGGGGGCGCTGGATGGTGTATAGTTGGGCTCTCCCTACAGGCTGGTGGCGCTGGCTGACTGGGAGTGACGGGTGTCACCCCTTCCTCTGGGACTGCTGGCTCGTTCCAGGATCCAGGTATCTCGGTGGCGGCGACGGTTGTCGCCCCAGGCACCAGGTTGGAGGCTGGCTCGTTCCAGGATCCAGGTATCTCGGTGGCGGCGACGGTTGTCGCCCCAGGCACCAGGTTGGAGGCGCTGGATAGCACCCCCCAGTCATCGCAGGTGGCGGCGCCGGGTGGCGCCCCATACATCGACTCTGATGCGCTGGCTAGCGCCTCCTGCCTCTCTCGTTCAGCGGCCGCCAGGGCCTCCCCGTACACCGCCTCAGTGACGCTGGGTAGCGCCCCTCCACTCTTGCTGGGTAGGCTCGGTCGAGCAGGCTCCATCATGTTTAGGCTAAAAGGCTGGGGCCTCAGAACTTCTGGCTCGGCGATGTTGTTGGGTTGCACAAACTCCGGCCCCAGGTGGTTGAGACTGAAGCACAGGCCAACCCGGTTGGGTTCAGCCGCGCCTCCCAGTACGTTGATCCTAGCTGGAACGGTCCCAAACTGCGGCATTCCGTCGGCTCGGCCCGCTGCGTTGGGGGCGGCTGCTTGCTGCGGTGGTGCTGGGGGCGCGCTCCCTTCCATGTGGGCTACTCTGCTGGGCTTTCCTGGGGGAGCACCCTTGTCTGCGGTGCGCCTACGGCCGGCTACCTGGTCCCAGTCGGCTCTGCACTCGGCCGCCGTATGGCCGGCATAGTGGCAACGCTCGCACTTGGCAGGACGGTCACGGCGTGGCTGGGTGCGTCACTCCTCTAAGCTGACTTCCATAGGCGTCAGGCAGTCTCGAGCTCGGTGGCCTTTCCCTTGGCAGCGGAAACAGCGGCCTGGAATCTTGTCATCTGGAGCGACCTTCCCCATCTGGTGGAGACCCGGAGCCAAGGCGCCAATCTCCATTGGCTCCGACTCGTCGTAATGGGGCAACTGGACGCTGGCTGATCCCGTGAGCCCGTCGGTGGCGTCCACTAGGCACACACCCTCCTTCAGCTGCTTGGTAATCATTGTGACGGTGAACATGGCTCGCCTCGTGTACTCAGGTACAGAGGCGATCTCATGACTCATCATTTCACGTTTCACATTAGCGTTACGAATGCCACGATTTAATTCGTCGACTAATAATTCGAGATCCTCATGGCTGTAGGTGTCCCTATACAAGGCACACTTTGTGGATATGTATGCTTGTATAGGTTCTGTCGAGTGTTGCCTGTAATCCCTGAAGGCTTGCTTCAACGTCTGGGATTCAAAGGCGGGACGAAATAACATTTCACACTCGGCCTTGACTTGTTCGTATGTCAAGGCTTGGCCTGCCTCGCCAAACAGATGAGAAGCCATTTCCGCCGCTTGCCCTACCAGTGACAGTAAAAGGGCGTTGCAGCGGTTGAGGGAGTCATGGGGCGGCACGCGGTAAGCCGCCCATGACATCTCGAGTCTGCGGATGTGGGAACTCCAGGATTGCTTGGGCGGTCCTCTATACTCCGGCAGGTTACTCAGCATCAGCTTGCGGTACTCGGCTGGAGCCGGCTGAGGGTCATCCTGGAGCCATCCTGGGGCTTGGTCGCCTCCTGGCACTTGCGGCTGCTCCATCGGGTCAACGGTTCAACAGCGGGACACAAAGTTATAAGGCAATATTATAAATGGTTTGTCACTTGAGGCTTTCTAGCCTAACAGCCAACACTGTTTTATCACTAGGTTGGTAGTTTAGTTACAAAGATATAACTTAGCTGTACTTATCACTAGTTTTATTCTGAGGTTGTAGAGTAGGCTGGTAGGGGTAGATAGCTATTGAGGGTCTGAACTGCTGTCAGGAACTGATTTGGTTTTCCTTTATCACACTATAGATAGGAGGAAGAAGCTTGTAATTCTTTATTTTCTAAAAATACCTCTGTTAGATGCTATGGAGTAGCTCCGCTCCTGTGTGTGTGTGTGTGCGTGAAATCTCCTGTCCTTGCAGCGCGCTTACGCACCGTCAAATCCGCGCACACAGGTAAAACGCGCACTTATCCCTCAACTCGCTCTCTCATTGGTCCGCTTTGTCCGTTGAATTTTATGATATTTCCGAACTCCGTTGCGCGACCCGTAAATGGCGCTCTGTGTTCCCGGTTGCTAGCTCCACACCGTGGGCGGACTTAGTCAAGTGTGGGTAGGAGGGGGGAAGCGCGTGAGGGGACGGGGTAAATCCGTCCGTTCCCCCTGTGAGGAAGGGGGAGTGCTGTGGGTTTGAGGTAACTGTGTGATGAGGTAATGGTGCCCTTTCTCCTTAATCCTAGGCTTATCTGTTATGTCACCTTGATTGTATTTCCTTCAATGGAGAGTGGGCCCCTCCCTTTCCTCTGGGAATAAGGGGTGTATTTTTGTTGTGCTGTAGGCTTGGGTGGTTAGATTGTTTATCAAGGCATTGTTGTATTACATCTAGATTCTATTTTTGGCCTTATCACAATACATAACAGATTTGCTTACCAAACCTGTTCTATTTTTAGTTGTTATCACAATACACAACAAATCCAAGCCTGTTCTATTTTTAGTTTTATCACAATACACAACAAATTGTTTGCCAATCCTTGCTCATAAATCTATTGTTTAACCATCACACTAGGGTGGTAATCCCTACAATGTGATATAATATCTGCTTTTCTAGATGGGTGGCTGCGCTGTAGCCTCTCAGGATACTTGGAGTTGAGGTAGTTTTCTCTGCTTTGGTACACTACACTCGTCTGTTGGCTCGCAGCTCGCAGCTATGTGGCGTGTTTCAGCCTATCGGCGGCAGGGAATGTCCCGTCCTGCTAGCGCCACTTATCCAAATCCGGCTGATGGCGGCAGGGAATGTCCCGTCCTGCTAGCGCCGCTGGTTCGGATCCTGCTATCTCTTGCAGTAAATGTTGGCCTATTTTCAGCCGTTTGCACTTATTTGGCCTGTTTCAGCCAGTCCGCAGGCCTGTTTCAGCCCTTTGAGCGCTCAATTCTCCGTTAGATGTCGGCGCTTCTCGCGGTTCTCCGTCAAGTTTCGCTGTTTCACTTCCACAACTGCCGGATGCAGAGTTAGACCTTGCTATCCAGGGTGGGTAATTCAGGTTGCTTGTGTCAGTTTTGCCAGTTTCACTGCTGGGAGTACCTTAGCCTCAGCTGCGTGTCTGCTCTACACTTGTGGTTTGCCGTAATCTCACACAGCTGTCACCAAAAGTTGTGGTATCCGCCTAGGATAAATGGCAGACACCAGAGTTCGAAAAGACTACGGCAGTGTGACAGACGTGGACACCTTACTATAGAGAAGCTACGCTTCTCTAACAATCACTAAATAACAAACAGCATCTATTCAGTTGTTCCTTTATTGAAGGTCTAAGGATTACTAAAGCTATATACAACAAATAATAACTACACAGATAGGAATAAATAATCATAACATAAAAGCATTATAATACATATACAATAGTCAGTTTGGGCAATAATGATCCCCCATCCCTGGAAAGGGTGGGGGGAATTAACAATACAGCTTAACCATAATAAAGCTTGTCAGATTCAATCATTAATTTTAGACATAGGGAGGGGTTGGCAGACCCCTTCCCCAGGACTCGGGGGAGGGCCGTTGGCCCTTCCCCGAACCCCGGTCAGGGGTGCCATAGGCATGGCTCACGGTTGCCGAATACCACAAAAACAAGCATGACAACATCCAAGAAACATACAATAAGATAAAGAAACGTCTCCTAACAAAGTCTCTAATATGGAATTTGTTCTAGGATTCATAATATTTGTTGTTTTAAATAACTATAACTTCATTAAATTGCGTACGGTTACGTTGATAATTGAATATCTGCACTTCCTAAATAGGAGTCCTCTAAAGAGTAGTTTTATTAGGACGGTTCTAACATATCTAAATCGATCTAAATCTTAGATAACCGCAACTAACATACTTATACTGATGAGCACACCCCTCATGTAGAAAAGCTATTTTAATAAAAATAGACAAATACTTTTTGGAGTAGTTACTCATCACCTATCTGTGGCGCCTAGGAAACATAAAGTAAATGATTAAATTGACCATTTATGTACATCTGTTCATGACGATACATGTCATAAACAAGAATGACATCATCCATAAAAACTGAAACACGAAAAAATCATATATAGTCAAATTGACGAATTGAGTTATAAAGCAAAAGATAAATGGCCATAAAAGAAGGATAGAAGAAAGAAAAATCACGAAACCTTAAAAAAGAATACTTTTATTTTTTTTAGCATGATTGTCGGACCAAACATGAATCTGTCTGAAATAGCAATCGAGAAAATTATATTTCTCCCATTGCGTTATGGACTGACGGTCAGTACATATTCAGCAGCTTCGCTACTATAAAAGTAAATTGACCAATATATACATTTTTAAAAAGAAATAAACTTCGAATTTATTAATATTATCATCCTTGGTCCAAAAAGAAATTCTTATATTTTCTCAGTGAAAAGAATGCGTCATTATGACCAATTTGCGTAGCTTACACCTGCAATTTATATTTTCTCAAAGGCAGTTTTCAGATTGGTAGAAGAATAGATAATAATCTATGAGTAACAAGGGTCTATTTCGTACATTTAAAATGTTGTTAGAATTTGGCTTAAAAATCTGATAATCTATAATACAAAGTAGTACGATGTCTGTTTGTCTGAAGCTTTCTGTAATAAAAAGTAGTACGATGTCTGTCTGAAGATTTTTCAGCCTTTATTTTGCTCATCCAAAACAAGATTTAAATTAATAGAGTTATTAATAGATTAATAAGTATGGACAGAGATTTGTTTTCAAATATGCTAAAGTTTTAGATAGATAAATAGAAGAATAGATAGAAATATAAATAGATAGATTGATAATTCAAACCTTCCTGTTACGACCACGAGTGACTAAGATAATTTCTAAGGAACTGAATTAAGTATTCTTCATATTTATATTACATTTCAAAATCTATATCTTTGTACAAAAAAAGTAAAAAAAAAACTTTTTGGATAACATTAGATTGAATTTTCAAAAAATGCATGGTTTGAATTGTACTAGCGGCTGTGCCCCTAGCAAGGGGATAAAAGGGTAGATTTATAGCTTTAAAAGGCTTAAAACCATTCTAGGACATAGTGAAGCTTCCCTTTAAAGAAGGAACACATCATATTAGCATTTAGAAATTTTAAGTTTGAGACAAAAACAACATTACTTCGTTAAATAATATGATAGGGATGAAAAATATTATCTAGTTTTAATGATACAAAAATTAGATATCAATGAAAAGTTATTAAAATAATAACTTTTGATGGGTCCTGTAAGTTTTCTGTAAGAACTTTGATAAACATTTGATACTTTGATACTCCTAATTTCTCTATTACTATTTCTCAAAGAAATATCAGATATTTAGTTAAACTTGTGTATGGTTCTTAGAACACCAAATATGTAATTTTGCATGCCTTGTTGGATTAAGTTTGAAATTGGCCCTGGGCATATACAGTCATCTTAACATATTTATTTTTAATTCAAGCACATATAATTTGACAATTAATTGTTCTTAAATTGATATAAGAAACGGTAAAGACGTGCTTGCGACATCTTCAGGCAAAAAAACAGTGACAAACAAACATCCTTTTATTTTTCAACGAGGGTTACTTTTACTCTCTAAATTGCATTTATGTAAATTCTTGTCCTTGTTGTCATTTATAATGGGGAAAATCAGGGTTCGGAAGCCGCGCCTCAGCCGCGCATAAGCCTCAGTTTTAAACCTGCTTGTGAGCAGAAAAAGAAATTTTTGAAAGAAGGATTGTCTACTAAAGAGACAGTTTTATACATCCAGCTAAATTTTATAGTGATAAAATGACGATTTCACTGAGGCTTATACGCGGCTTACGCGCGGCTTCCGATCCCTAGGGAAAATGGACAACTCTTAACAAGATTGACAACAAAGAAATAAATTAAATATCCAAATTGTTGATTTTTACCTCCTTTTTCCCCTCTGCACAAAATATACCCCAACATTATATACCCCTGCATTATCATGGTCGGTCAGTCCGTCTGTAACGGTTTGCTCTTTTCCTAATTCAGACATTTTAGGAATTTCCTTTTGATTTCAAACTTTGCATGATGATTCCTGTAACAGTTAGGTACATTATGGGAAGAATAGTAACTCTATAATCGTTACCAGAAAGTCTGTACGTCCAATTAAAACATGCTGATTTAATATTCTATTCTTCTGAATTTGGAATAATGGTTTCGGACAACAAAGTACAATATTATAAGCAAGGCATCTCTATCATCAAGTATTAAAAATGAAAGTATGTCCTTTTACTGTTTCCTGTATTTACGCTATTTTACAACAAATTTATGCACAATTTTGTTTAGACTTACAAATTAATGTTCTGTTTATTTAGTTCTGACGCTCTACTGCTTTTATTGTCCGTTTGTCCTTCCTTCTGATTTTTTGGATGTTGTAATCCTTGTTAAAAATGTTTTTTCCTGTTAAGGGGTACAAATGAAATTGTAAGGAAATAAAATAACTTTTATTCTATCTATAATACAAAGTAGTACGATGTCTGTCTGTCTGTCTGTGTGTCGTCTGTTTGTTTAAGATCTCAGTAACCACTGAACCGATTGGGCTCTACTCTTGAGGGAATATACCTACTGGTCCTGTGATGGTTTTAAGCTATTTTCTTGGAGCGGTGTGTCTTAACCATAACACTTTGGTTAAGTGTGACTTCCGAATTTGCGGGAAGTTCTAGAGATCTCAGTCTTTCAAGGCAAAACCCCCAATACCAGGACCATCAAGTTCTACAGCAGGTTTGAGTATAGATTTATTGACACAAACTATTTCAAAGTCCTGAAATTACAAATCAATTAATAAACAGAATAAAATATTACTCCTTAACTCAAAACTTTGAGCACTTTTTAAAAAAAATCTTTTTTTCTTATGGTTAAAGAATCTTTGGGTACTTGAGCTTTAAAGGAAAATTATTTGGTTTATAGACCATTGTTAAATGCATACATATAAGCACATAAAAATTACTAAAACATAATATTTGAAATCATAATAAAGTTTTTTGTGTAGCTGGCTAGAGCCTTAAAACTTAATAAATCCGTCCTATATGCCATACAATTATATATGAAAACGAAGAAAAAACTACCTGAAGTTCTTTAGGTTTAAGCACCTGGCATACTAGGGTTATACACGCGCTCTGAGACCAATGTTAGGCCCGACTCAATTCTCCGAATGTCTTTATCCACACACATATAAATCAGAAGTGGCGTGGCATCACCAAAACATAAACAATCTTAAAATGCCGCAACTCTTTAGGAAAGTTAAACAAAGATGACATTTTTTTGGACTGGAATTATGGAGTAAGGAAATTAATTTCGATCTTGATAAACACAAAGCTTCCTTGAAAAGAGGTTGAGACACACCCCCCGTTTGAAAGTCAAATTAACTTCCTTAACGAGATTCAAGATTTTTTGCGCTGAGCACTAGCAACATTTCTCACTAAACTCAACTCACCATAATCACATGAGAATGGCCACATCCCGAAAAACATGACAATTTTTTGCTCCTAACTAAATGAAACCCCGTGAAATGCATACACATATTATACCCCTCACTAGGACTCATAATACCTCACATTTTAGGATAAAAGGATGGGGATTGGTTCGTACCATACGATATTCCAGGCACATGACACTCACATGATCACATACACAAAATCCTAAAATGGACAATCCTATTAATCATGATTTCAATAATATAACAACTTATAATGGTTAATAATCATTTCATAATCAATAGGTAATAGAACATTATTAATAAATCAATAAGTACCTACGAAAATTTGGTTGAAATGTAAACAAATAATGATAAGAACAAATAATGAAATAAATCTTAGACAAGAAAATTAAGATTTATAGGTACTTAAAACTAAATTTGTTAAGCATCAAAAAGAGTAGTTAGAAAAAGAATTCAAAATCCTTGGGCATAAAATTTTTCAAACTTAATGAATAAGAACGGTAATTATCTTAATCAACAATAAAACATTTCAATACTTAGATAATAGCAAAATAATAATAATATCTCTGTTAGAATTTCCATCGAAATTATGATAAAATATCAATTTTAAATCTTTGCAAAACAACATTGAGAATTTAAATATGAATTTTCAATCATTCCTTGTTCTGAATAAAATCCTTTACTTGATTGAAATTCATATGTAACTTTAACGAAAATCTGCTAAAAAAATACTTGATTTTTTTTTCCATAGAATAAATATCGAATCACGCAACCTTGACTCATTTATTCTTTTTTTTGGTAAACTTTTTTGGTAAGTTTTATAATGAATTGTACTTTTGAAAAGAAATTAGACTCAATAAAAATAATTTTGAGCATATGAACTAGAATAAAAATTAATCGCATTTCGCTTGATTATTATTTTAGGCATAAAAATAGGCATATGAAAATGTAGCTTTTTACTAAAAAAAATGTTCTTAATTTTCATAAAATAAGAATCAATTATTGATCATAATGTTTAATAACTGCCTGACTGATACTGAATTTTCTTCCAGGGGAGATTTATCTGTCAGCCTGAACAAGACTCTTGCAGTCTTTCTCCCTTCTTCAATCTTTGTCACATGGCCCATCCGCAGACATCTCATCAGCGGGTTGGTACTCGTAACCAGCACTAAATCTCCGTCAACTAGCGGCTCCGCTATTTCATCTTTCCACTTGGACATCCTCAATAGCTTCGGCAAAATCTCCTGGCGGTAGGAGGTCCAAAACTGGGAAGACAAATCTTCTAACAACTTCAACCTGCAGGAAATCTGGTCCTCTGGTTTCATTGCCACATTGCACAACGGCTGGCGGTCTACATTCCCTAGCAGCTGGCCAGGGGTAATCAACCGCCAATTTTCCGCATCATTCGCAGCTTCTACCGTCAAAGGCCTGCTATTCATTATCTTGCTAACCTCCGCCAACAGAACAAGGAGCTCATTGATATTAACAGTACTATTCACCAGCTTCTTGGACAGCAATCTCTTGGTTAATCCCACCATTTTCTCAGCTTGCCCAACATAGTGGTGGGCACGGGCTGGAACCTGGGACCACGAAAACTCTACCTGGCTGCCCAACTTCTTCTCTAAAGTCTTGCGGGCAGCTGATAATTGTGTGCCCATGTCGCTTACTATAACCTTCGGCAGACAATGAACAGGTTTGAGTATAGATTTATTGACACAAACTATTTCAAAGTCCTGAAATTACAAATCAATTAATAAACAGAATAAAATATTACTCGTTAACTTAAAACTTTGAGCACTTTTTAAAAAAAATCTTTTTTTCTTATGGTTAAAGAATCTTTGGGTACTTTGGCTTTAAAGGAAAATTATTTGGTTTATAGACCATTGTTAAATGCATACATATAAGCACATAAAAATTACTAAAACATAATATTTGAAATCATAATAAAGTTTTTTGTGTAGCTGGCTAGAGCCTTAAAACTTAATAAATCCATCCTATATGCCATACAATTATATATAAAAACGAAGAAAAAACTACCTGAAGTTCTTTAGGTTTAAGCACCTGGCATACTAGGGTTATACACGTGCTCTGAGACCAATGTTAGGCCCGACTCAATTCTCCGAATGTCTTTATCCACACACATATAAATCAGAAGTGGCGTGGCGTCACCAAAACATAAACAATCTTAAAATGCCGCAACTCTTTAGGAAAGTTAAACAAAGACGACATTTTTTTGGACTGGAATTATGGAGTAAGGAAATTAATTTCGATCTTGATAAACACAAAGCTACCTCGAAAAGAGGTTGAGACACGGTGGGACACCCCAACCCCTCCAAAAAATGAAAAATCCCCCCCAATTTTTTTTTTATTTTTAAATTTAAATAATACAAAAATAGGTTGATAAAACCTCTTTGGACAAAGCCCCTAGAGGCTAGAGGCGAAGCCGCTAGTATTAGTTAAACAAAGAAAATATAAAAATGTATGATCACATCACATGGGTATTCTTGCAATCAAGCAAACAAATTATAAACTGTATTTTCTTTTAATTAATCGAATCTTTTCTATAATTAGGGTCTGTCCTTCCGTCAGACGGTCAGTGCGTATCAATAAGCACCTAAAATTTGTTTTAGCATGTTAAAAATGTCCTAGTGATTTTACACTTTACATGGCGATTCCTGTAACTGCTAGGTATGATTTAGAAAGCGTAGCAACTATATAATCGCTCCCATAAAGTTCATTCTTCCATTTCAAAGTTGTCTATTTTGTAACTTTTTGTATTATATATTTATCCTATTCATCTAATTTTTTGAATTACTCCTTTTAAATTCATAATATGTTTTTTATACTGTTTTTAACAAACACCCTAAGAGACTAGTTAGATTTGTTTTCTCTAAATATTTTTCTGTCAAAGAAAATTGCGGGAAATCTTTTTAAACATTAGAGTTGGCATGAAGATGTAAAGGAAAACAATTAATATATCTAAACAAATATTTTATGAATCGATGATATGGATTCTACCTTATTCTCCTAGGAATCATTATTCTAAAATCTGATAATTGAAACATAGAAAAATCAATGTAAAAGTAAAAAATCAGTATGCTTTCAATGTACGGACTGTCTAGTAAAAATTATAGAGTTGCTACGCTTTCTAACTCTTACCGGAATCATTTTGAAAATTTTAAAATCAATAGGACAACTCTATCATGCCCAAATTAACGATAAGAGCTTTCCGCTTTTTAAGAATGTATAGCGACACACTTTCATTACAGATTAAAATTGACCAAAAATATTCGCTCTATCCCTATTTATTCAAATGAGTAGAAAGAAATTTCTAAGCGGCGAGCTCTAAAAGAATTCGATACTATGTGAGGTCATTTTTGAGAACGGATATAGGTTTAGATATTTAAATACTTCTTTTTTATTATTCTATAAAAGTTTTTATTGAGTTCATTTCCTTGTTTAAAAATTTGTTTATAGAAGAATAGATAGAGAAAATTAATGTGAATCCGTATTTAAAAAAATATGTTTTAAAGGCTTAAAAATCAAGAGTTCGAACATTTCGTTAGGATAATAGGTCAGAATGCTAATATCCCCACTTTTATCCATATATAAAAGTAAGAGGATCTGTGTCTGTATGTGTAGCTTACTCAAAATTATTGAAATTAATTGCTACTCTTTACGGACGGAACCATGAATGTTGAAAAGATTTGTTTACAAAAGTTATATTTAAACGTACTCAATTTAGGGTTAGGTCATTTCTTAGTTTACATACTAGTTTAGACATGAATTAGACAATCCTAAAAATGATCTAAATGCTAAAATATTTGAAAATAGTGAGAAAGATAAGAATTATTGTAAATTTACAAGAGAGAGAAAGAGAGAGAGAGAGAGAAATAGTAAAAATCATAAGAAAAAGAATCATTTTTATTCTTTAAAAACATTTTAATATCCTATTCAACACGTGTTAAATGTTAAGTTTTTATTCTTAAAATCATACATTCACGAAAATGCATTAAGTCCATGACTTAACCTTTACGCAAAATCCGCGTATGGATAGGCCCACCTGAATTTTTTCGCTAATGTTTTATAAAGATTTCAAAGCCAGCTTTTCTAGTGCATTAGGAAGATTAAATATTTTTTATAGAATTTTAGGAGCTATATTTTAGGGAAAATTCTTTGATTTATTACTTTTTAAAGTAAGCTCGAAAAAAACGAAAAAAAATTGCGTGTATGAATCAGACGTCTGTTGCGTCACAGCATAGGCCTAGGGTTTCCCAGTGCACTTTAAAACTGCGTTTCTTAAAAACTGTAAAAAAATTAACTGTAATTTTAATCATACATCATAAAGATATTAAGTCATATTTAACAATACAAATTATTTAATAAAGAGAGTGGCATTTACAATTAAGATAAAACTGGCTTTAAGGCAAACATATCCAATACCCGCTTAACTAATATACCCCCTACACCAGGGGCGTCCAAGCTTTTTATTTTTTTTGGGGGGGGGTATTTAAGCCCCCAAAATAGTTTGAGGGGGGTAAATACCCCCTCCTAAATGTTTGGAAGGGAAGGGGTAAATTTTAAATGGGGGGGGGGGGGGGTAAAATGAAAAATTTTGTGGGGTTGCCTACGGCACCCCCAAATTGGTTTGGGGGGGGGGGGGTAATCGCCCCATTACCCCCCCCCCCTTGGACGTCTATGCCCTACACCCCCCTCATAAAAACAAAACAAATATAGTCTAGGGTGATAAATCTCCTCCCTGTTTACGGGCCTCTTTTTAACGGAGCAGCATCTAATTCAGTTAATAAAAGGTGCATAAAAAATAGAGGTAATATATTTTTCTTGAAATCTTTACAGTAAAATTGCCTGTTCTGTATGCACACTAAACCTAACTGCAGCTAAATGCTTCGTCATAACAACATTTCTTGCAATTTTGTTAAAATTAATAAAAATAAGGACGATACACGTGTTACGTTTACACTTGTTTGTTATATTCATAAGTAAATAGGATGAATCTATTTTAAAAGCGAAGCTTTTCTATAATTAGGGTCGGTCCGTCCGACCGTCCGTCAGTCCGTACGTCCGTCTGTAACGGATAGCTTTTTTCGTTAATTTAGGCATTTTAGAATTGTCCTATCGATTTCAAACTTTGCATGATGATTCCTGTAGTAGTTAGGTACGATTTAGAAAGCGTAGCAACTCTATAATCATTACCGGAATGTCCGTACGTTCATTTTAAACATGTTGTTTTTTTTACTTTTTTAACAACAAATTTTTTATGTTATCTAATAATCCGATTGATCTAATTATTGGTATATTGATTCCTGCAACAACAAAGTACAATATTATAGGCGAAGCAACTCTATAATCAAGTCCTAAAAATGTAAGTATGTCCATAAACATTATCCTGTATCAAGCAGTTTTTCAACAAGTTTACTTAAAATTTTGCTTCGGCTTCTAAACTTTTATATTCTGATTATTCAGTTCTGACACTATACAAGTGTTAATGTCCGTTTGGCCTACCGTTGTAGTGCTTCGCTTTTATGGATGTTGTCATCCTTGTTAATTATTTATTCTTATGTTTAGTAAACTGTTATACTTAAATACTGGAGTCTAGAGGCCTCTAAGGGGAACTCGAGTAAAGGGCCCCACCCCTTTATATTCCACTTTTAGATACATAATTTTTTTTTCAGATTCGGTGGTGAAAACATGACAATTTTTGGGTATAGTCCTTTCCATGACATCGCTCCATATGGAGCGATGATTTTCTATAGCTCCTTCAAGGAGCTATAGCATAGCCTCTCATCATATGGAGCGATGTGAAAGCCCCTTTTAAGGAGCGTTCATATCGCCCCTTATGATAAGAGGCTATGCTATAGCTCCTTCATGGCCTCTTAATAGCTCCTTTAAAGGGGCGTTCATATCGCCTCTTATGATAAGAGGCTATGCTATAGCCCCATGATGGCTCCTTTATAGCCTCTCCATCGCCCCTCCGTAGTCCCTTACCTTAATTTATATAACAACCCACTTGATGGCCCCTACATCGCTCCTCCATCGCCCCTTCTCCAAATTTATATTACATTGTACTTTGATGGCCCCTACATCGCTCCTACATCGCCCCTTCATCGCTCCTACATCGCTCCTTCATCGCTCCTTCTCCAAATTTATATTAAATTGTACTGTGATGGCCCCTACATCGCTCCTACATCGCTCCTTCTCCAAATTTATATTAAATTGTACTGTGATGGCCCCTACATCGCTCCTACATCGCTCCTTCATCGCTCCTACATCGCCCCTTCATCGCTCCTTCTCCAAATTTATATTACATTGCAACTTGATGGCCCCTACATCGCTGCTACATCGCTCCTTCATCGCTCCTACATCGCCCCTCCATCGCTCCTACATCGCTCCTTCTCCAAATTTATATTAAATTGTACTGTGATGGCCCCTACATCGCTCCTACATCGCTCCTTCATCGCTCCTACATCGCCCCTTCATCGCTCCTTCTCCAAATTTATATTACATTGTACTTTGATGGCCCCTACATCGCCCCTCCATTGCCCCTCCATCGCTCCTACATCGCCCCTCCATTGCTCCTTCATCGCTCCTTCTCCAAATTTATATTACATTGTACTTTGATGGCTCCTACATCGCCCCTCCATCGCTCCTACATCGCCCCTCCATCGCTCCTACATCGCTCCTTCTCCAAATTTATATTAAATTGTACTGTGATGGCCCCTACATCGCTCCTACATCACTCCTACATCGCTCCTACATCGCTCCTTCATCGCTCCTACATCGCCCCTTCATCGCTCCTTCTCCAAATTTATATTACATTGTACTTTGATGGCCCCTACATCGCCCCTCCATCGCTCCTACATCGCTCCTTCATCGCTCCTTCTCCAAATTTATATTAAATTGTACTGTGATGGCCCCTACATCGCTCCTACATCGCTCCTTCATTGCTCCTACATCGCCCCTTCATCGCTCCTTCTCCAAATTTATATTACATTGCAACTTGATGGCCCCTACATCGCTCCTACATAGCTCCTCCATCGCTCCTCCATCGCTCCTTCATCGCTCCTACATCGCCCCTTCATCGCTCCTTCTCCAAATTTATATTACATTGCAACTTGATGGCCCCTACATCGCTCCTCCATCGCCCCTTAATAGCCCCTTACCTTAATTTATATAACATTGCCCCTACATAGCCTCTCCATCGCCCCTTAATAGCCCCTTACCTAAATTTATATAACAAAGCTCCTATATAGCCTCTCCATCGCCCCTTAATAGCCCCTTACCTTAATTATGTAACATAGCCCCTACATAGCCTCTCAATCGCCCCTTAATAGCCTCTTACCTTAATTTATATAACATAGCCCCTATATAGCCTCTCCATCGCCCCTTAATAGCCCCTTACCCTAATCTATATAACATAGCCCCTACAAAGCCTCTCCATCGCCCCTTAATAGCCCCTTACCTTAATCTATATAACAAAGCTCCTACATAGCCTCTCCATCGCCCCATAATAGCCTCTTACCTTAATTATGTAACATAGCCCCTACATAGCCTCTCCATCGCCCCTTAATATCCCCTTACCTTAATTATATAACATAGCTCCTACATAGCCTCCCCATCGCCCCTTAATAGCCCCTTACCCGATTTTATATAACATAGCCCCTAAATAGCCTCTCCATCGCCCCTTAATAGCCCCTTACCTTAATTTATATAACATAGCCCCTACATAGCCTCTCCATCGCCCCTTAATAGTCCTTTACCTTAATTTATATAAAATAGCCCCTATATAGCCTCTCCATCGCCCCTTAATAGCCAATTTATATAACATAGCCGCTACATAGCCTCTCCATCGCCCCTTAATAGCTCCTTACCTTAATTTATATAACATAGCCTCTCCATCGCCCCTTAATAGCCCTCCATCGCCACTTAAAAGCCCCTTACCTTAATTTATATAACATAGCCTCTACATAGCCTCTCCATCGCCCCTTAATAGCCCCTTATATCCTCCTTCAAAACAGTTATACACCTTCCCAGGATCTATTGGAAGCTACCCTATAAAGGAGAACCATATTGGTTCTGCAGTTAGCGATCTTCTTTGATACATACAGACAATGATCCTGTTACTTTTTATAAGGATTAAAAATAAAATGGCCTAAAGCCATCTCATTACCCATAGGAAGCTTCACTGTAAAGGAGAACCATGTCGGTTTAGTGGTTAGCAAGGTACAGACAGACATACATACAGACAAAGATCCTGTTACTTTATTATAAGGATTAAAATAAAATAGTTATTAACCTCCCCAGGACCTATGAGAAGCTACCCTATTAAGGAG
Source organism: Acartia tonsa (assembly GCF_053477335.1). Classification (NCBI taxonomy): domain Eukaryota; kingdom Metazoa; phylum Arthropoda; class Copepoda; order Calanoida; family Acartiidae; genus Acartia; species Acartia tonsa. The sequence continues at coordinate 21,559,733 of NC_137268.1, forward strand.
AACGATCTCAGGACCTATAGGAATCTTCACTGTAAAGGAGAACCATATTGGTTCAGCGGTTAGCAAGATCCTTCGGTACAGACAGACATTCATACATACAGACAAAGATTCTGTTAATTTATTTTAAGAAATACAGATAAAATTGTTATAAACCTTTCCAGGCCTAAAACCATCTCAGGACCTAATTTCTGCCGTTGACAACTCGAGTTAAGTTACTATATTATTTTTACAATGTTTAACTTATCTGTTATTATTGGCTGACGAAAAGTTTGGGCAAAAAAAAAATTTATTCTTCAATGAAATATCTCTCCAGTATAATTTTGCCAAGTGCTAATTTATTAAGAATAAAGTTTGCCACAAATTTACCAAAAAATCTCATTGTCATTTCGCCAGGGAGGATTAGGATAGTTCCCAAAGTGTTATAAGTTGGCTTATCCAAGAGTGCTGTCTAGTCTCCAAAGTTTTATAATACCGTTTTCTTATTCGTTAGATTAACAACCTTGGGGACTTTTTATTGTTTTGTGATTGTTTAGTTCATTAAGTTGAGTGTCTAAATGTTTCAACCACTAATTCTAAACTAAAGAAGGGGTAATTTTGTGAATCATCAATGGGAATAATTAATATATAAACATACATATATATACAGTGTTTTTTTTTATGAGAGCATTTTTGAAAGCAATTTTACCCTACTTATAGTTATCAGAATTTAATGATTAATGGCTTATTCTCTTCGTTTTTTATAACCATTAACAGAAAAGCAAAAAAATATTTCAGTTTTTATTTAAAAAGTACAGTAAATTCAAAATTTCAAAACATGGGTGTCAACATCTAAAATAGTTATTTCTCGCATCGTATTATAAACGGCTTTCCGCGGATATAGAAAGTACAATTATGAGATTAAAACTAGTTTTTTTAGCCCCGAGGTGCAGAAGGCACCGGCTAAAAAAACTGGGTTTAATCTTATGATTGTACATATCTATATTCGTAGAAAGCTGGATATAATACGATGCTAGACATAGTTTTTTCGTATGGATGAGAACCGGTTCCTATCCACCGGATTCAAATGAATACGAGAAATGGTTTTAGCGCATTTTTCTTATGCTCAAATCTTCTACCCTTTCCAAGAATGGAGGGAGTACATTGGGGGGCCAGTATTCCCTCCCTGGTTGAGATATGGCCTTCAAATTTCAAAATGTTCTAGTACATGTCACAAGTAGTATCTATATAAATTTTTAGCTCAATATCTCAACTTTGAAGCGTTTTGCAGCCATTCTTGCAAAGGTAGATTATAAGAAAAATGCACTAAAACCATTTTTAGATGTTGACACCTAAGTTTTAAATTTTTTAATTTACTGTACTTTTTGAATAAAAACTGAAATATTTTTTGCTTTTCTATTAAAGGTTATAAAAAAGAAGAGAATAAGCCATTAATCATTAAATTCTAATAACTATAAGTAAGGTAAAATTGCTTTCAAAAAAGTTCTCATAAAAAAACACACTGTATATATGTATATATATCATTTTATCGACAATCGTCTTATCCCTGTAGATCTCTGATTATCAGAGCATTTTTGAAATATTTGCTGCTTATTTTTTGGCTGCCTTTGGCAAAATAATTTTTTTTCATAAAAAATGTATACAAAATTATCGTATTAATTTGGTAAATATATCATTGCACTTGAATTATTTTTAAGTCACTAACGGCTAATCCCATAGATGACCCTAGGAGTACTTTAATGAATAGATGTGGTGGAGAGGGGGGGGGAGGGGGAAGGTTAAGAATTTAAGGGAAGTGATACCTTCCGGGGGCTGAAAGTGTTAGTCCCCTCCCCAAAATGAAAACTTTTCCTGCGAGTAAAATAAGCTTCAATGTAAAGGAGAAGCATATCGGTTCAGTTGATACTGATAAACATCCTGTTACTTTAATGTAAATATTAGTTTAAGGATAGTCTGTATAATCTCAGGGATAAAGGAAACATTAGGCAATTTTTACAATAGTCTCCAAAGTTTTATAATGAAGTTTTCTTATTCGTTGGCTCAAAACTTTGGGGACTTTTGTCATATTTTGGTTGTAGTGTTGCAATTTTGTGTATCGTTATTAGGGATGGATAAAAATGTATCGGCCATTGTCTTATTCCTTTAGATCCTTGGTATAATCAACTGAATAACAGTTCCAACAACAAAAATTAAGATATTGCTTCGCTTTTTATGGACAAATATCCTGTTATTTTATTATAAGGAAAAAAAATAAACTATCTTAAAATCATCTCAGTACTCAGCGGTTAGCAAGATCCTACGGTATAGACAGACAGACATACATCATATCGGTTTAGCAGCAAACGAGATCCTTTGCTACAGACAAAAAAAAACTTTGTATATAAACTAGCGGCTACGCCCCCAGCATCTATTGGCTCTGTATTCAAAGGGGAATGAATAAAAGCCTAAAGCCTTCCCAGGACTTAAAATAGAATAGCCTAAAACCATCCCTCGACTTAAAATAAAATAGCCTAAAGCCATTACAAGACAAATATTAAGCTTACCTGAAATAGAAAGCCCAATCTGTTTAGTAGTTATTGAGATCTTAAGTTTCAGAACAGAAAGCCTTACTAACGTGGACAAACACAGGATATTTCGGACAAATGTCGGAGTGGACATTATATAAGTAAAACGCAGAAGTGTCTATAATATCTTAAAAATTAGGTTTCAACAACATTTGTTTAGTTATTTCTACACAGGTTAGGTTAGGTTAAGATATAAATATACAAATAAGCCCCCTGCAGGGGTTAGGCATATAAAAAAACATATTTGACAGTTGTAAACAATGTGAGAAAAAAATATGTTTTAGTTTAATGAAATGTTCTATCTGTTTCAAACCTTTGCCTTTCGATAGAACTTACCTACTTTGGAAAACTGTTAGACTGATTTTAAAATTTCAGTCTGTGAGAAAAGATATTCAAGATTTTTTTTTGTTTTGAAAGATTTTTATCTTATAAATAAAATAAAAGACACTCCTGCGTTTTACATAAGCAATGTCCACTCCGACGATTGTCCCATTCCTAGGTTTGTCCACTCCAACGTTTGTTTATGTTTTACTACTTTATATAATAGGATAATATGTATTCTTCTTTTATATTTCTCTTTTCTTATTCACTTGCAGCTGCGCTCTTTTTAATGTAAGGAGGCAGAAAAATAGCCTAAACCAATTAGGGGCTTAAATCTGAAAATGAAAAAGCAAAAAACCATCCCATGACCTATGTGAAGCTTCCCTTAAATGGAGAATTTAGTCAGTTTATGAAATTTTTAAGCTTCAGACCAAAAAAAATACTTTTTTTGTTAAAAGAGAGACTTTTCTACAATTAGGGCTAGTCCTTTCGTCATTGCTCTTCTCATTAAGTTAAGCATGTGGTTTTCTCTGCTATTGTTAAAGATAGACTGTTGAGATTTTTAGTGAATATTCCCATGACATATGTATATCCAGTCTATAAATTATTTTGTCTGTCTCTCAATTATGCTTCAAAAGACTTAGGTTTCGTGATAATCTTTGAGCAATAGCATATTCTCTTAAAGTCTGCTCTATAACTTACTTTGTCTGTTTGTCCATTATATGATCCTTATTCAAATTTCTATTTAACTAAAAAATTTCATTCTCTTAGTTTATTTTTTTTCTTTATTTCATTATGTTATTATATTATTTATATTTATTTTATTAATTCATTATATTTTCATTATAATTTTCCTTTTTAAATGCGAAACTTTTCTATAGTAAGGATTGGTTTGTCCGTACGTCCAAACGGTTAGACGACATTTTCTTTAATTTAGACATGTTATAAATATCCTATCGATTTCAAACTTTGCAGAATGATTTCTATAACAGTTGGGTACAATACTATATTCATTACTAGAAAGTATGTACGTCCATTTTTTTGTATAATATCATTGTCCCATTCATCTGGGTTTTGGAGTAATGTTTCTTAGGACAACAAGGTTTAGTATTATAATCAAATACTAAAAATAAAATTATGCCCTTTTACTATATTCTATACTAGCAGATTCGCCCCTAGCCTCAGGGGCTTTGCCCCAAGAGGTGATAAAAATTTTTTTTGGCGAAATTCGTAATAGGACCAAGAAAATCTTCAGCAAAAAAAAAAATGGGGGGGGATTTTTTTGTTTTTGGGGGGGTTGGGGGTATCCCACCCCCCAAGAAAATAGCCTAAAACCACCACAGGACCAGTAGGTATATTCCCTGAATAGTAGAATATAATCGGTCCAGTGGTTACCGAGATCTTAAGGGACTGACAGACGGACAGACAGACGGACAGACAGACGGACAGACAGACGGACAGACAGACAGACGGATGGACAGACATCATTCTACTTTGTATTATAGATTTACGCTAATTTTAACAAAATTTATGTTTGACCTCCTGATTTTAGAGCTTTGCTTTTGTGAATGTTGTTATCCTTGTTATCTTGCTTTTTTTTCCTTTTTCATAACCTATTATATAAAGTAGTAATCTTTTTTTTGTCTGTAGAAAAGCTAACCGCTGAACCTATATGGTTCTCCTTTACAGTGAAGCTTCTTTTAAGTTCATAGAGGGTTTATAATTATTTCGAGGGAGGGTATCTCCACCCTCCCAGAAAATTCACCCCAAGAAAAATATTACCCCATCCCCTCAAAAAATCTTTTTAACTTTTTAAAAGCAAAGCTTTTCTATATTAAGGATCAGTCCGTACGTCCGTAACGGTTAGCTATTTTCGTTAATTTAGGCATGTGATTCCTGTAGTAGAAAGGTACGATTTAGAAAGTCTATAATCATTATCAGAATATCCATACGTCCATTTTAAGCATACTAATTATAAACTTACAACAAATTTTTATGTATCAAAATTATCCGATTAATCTGATTTCTGGGATACTGATTCCTAGGACAACAAAATAGAATGTTATAAGCGAATCATATCTATAATCAAGTCCAAAAATTGTGAGTACGTCCTTAAGCATTTTCCTGCATGTAAGCAATTTCTCAATAAATTTACTTACAATTTTGTTTCGAATTTTAAATTTATGTTCTGACTATTCAGTTCTGACACTCTACATTATTAATGTTCATTAAAGGACGCCTGCAAGAAATAACACGCTTTAACTGCTAAAAGACTGCCACAAGAAGACCCAATACCCCAAATTATAAGCCTTCAGCTTCAATAACAAAAAAGTTCTAGGCATTTCAAAATAGCATTTTATGTACAATGGAATTTTTGAAAGATTTCCAATGCTCATAAAAGAAAAAACAATATTAAATTACGTTGCCTAGACATAAAATTATAACCTTATCTTTGTCAGAAACTTAGATTGCCTGTAACTGATTACATTTTTACAATAAAAACACCACATTTCATAGTCAAAATCTATGAAAAAAAATCGATTTAAATTGCATTTTTAAATGAAAATCATAGCGGAAACAAAGGGGTAAACTAATACAAGCTTAGCTGTGATTGGTTGTTAAGCTGATTCAGCCTTCTGATTGGCTACAGTACATTCGGTACAACGCAAGTAAAACTTATTTTTTTTTAATGATTTTGACTATAAAAATGGGTATTTTTATTGTAAAAATATAATTAGTTACTGGAAACCTAAATTTATGACAAAAAAAATAAGCTTATAATTTTGTTTCTAGGCCACGTAGTTTAATTTTAAAGTTTTCAACATGAGCATTGCAATTCTTTCAAAATTTCCATTGTACATAAAATGTCATTTTAAAATGCCTAGAACTTTTTTGTTATAGAAGCTGAAGGCTTCAAATTTGGGGTATTTGGTCTACTTGTGGCAGTCTTTCAGCAGTTAAAGCGTGGTATTTCTTGCAGGCTTCCTTTAAACTTTTTTCTACCGTTTCAGAGCTTTGCTTTTATAAATGTTGTCATCCTTGTCATCCTTTTAAAACTTAAATTTAAAACTGTAGAGGGTCACATTCCTTCCTTACCTTAATGCCCTACCTTCTATAATGAAGGGGCAATACAATTACAGAGGCTGTACAGGAGCCATAAAGGGCCTATGTTATATAAATTAAGGTAAGGGGCGATGAAGAGGCTATGAAGGGGCTATGTTATATAAATTAAGGTAAGAGGCTATTAAGGGGCGATGGAGAGGCTATGTAGGGGCTATGTTATATAATTAAGGTAAGGGGCTATTAAGGGGCGATGGAGATGCTTTGTAGGGCCTATGTTATATAAATTAAGGTAAGAGGCTATTAAGGGGCGATGGAGAGGCTATGTAGGGGCTATGTTATATAAATTAGGGTAAGGGGCTATTTAGGGGCGATGGAGAGGCTATGTAGGGGCTATGTTATATATATTAAGGTAAGGATTATACAAATTAAGGTAAGAGGCTATTAAGGGGCGATGGAGAGGCTATGTAGGGGCTATGCTATATAAATTAAGGTAAGGGGCTATTAAGGGGCGATGGAGAGGCTATGTAGGGCTATGTTATATAAATTAAGGTAAGGGGCTATTAAGGGGCGATGGAGAGGCTATGTAGAGGCTATGTTATATAAATTAAGGTAAGGGGCTATTAAGGGGCGATGGAGAGGCTATGTAGGGGCTATGTTATATAAATTAAGGTAAGGAGCTATTAAGGGGCGATGGAGAGGCTATGTAGGGGCTATGTTATATAAATTAGGGTAAGGGGCTATTCAGGGGCGATGGAGAGGCTATGTAGGGGCTATGTTATATATATTAAGGTAAGGATTATATAAATTAAGGTAAGAGGCTATTAAGGGGCGATGGAGAGGCTATGTAGGGGCTATGCTATATAAATTAAGGTAAGGGGCTATTAAGGGGCGATGGAGAGGCTATGTAGGGCTATGTTATATAAATTAAGGTAAGGGGCTATTAAGGGGCGATGGAGAGGCTATGTAGAGGCTATGTTATATAAATTAAGGTAAGGGGCTATTAAGGGGCGATGGAGAGGCTATGTAGGGGCTATGTTATTTAAATTAGGGTAAGGGGCTATTTAGGGGCGATGGAGAGGCTATGTAGGGGCTATGTTATATATATTAAGGTAAGGATTATATAAATTAAGGTAAGAGGCTATTAAGGGGCGATGGAGAGGCTATGTAGGGGCTATGCTATATAAATTAAGGTAAGGGGCTATTAAGGGGCGATGGAGAGGCTATGTAGGGCTATGTTATATAAATTAAGGTAAGGGGCTATTAAGGGGCGATGGAGAGGCTATGTAGGGGCTATGTTATATAAATTAAGGTAAGGAGCTATTAAGGGGCGATGGAGAGGCTATGTAGGGGCTATGTTATATAAATTAGGGTAAGGGGCTATTTAGGGGCGATGGAGAGGCTATGTAGGGGCTATGTTATATATATTAAGGTAAGGATTATATAAATTAAGGTAAGAGGCTATTAAGGGGCGATGGAGAGGCTATGTAGGGGCTATGCTATATAAATTAAGGTAAGGGGCTATTAAGGGGCGATGGAGAGGCTATGTAGGGCTATGTTATATAAATTAAGGTAAGGGGCTATTAAGGGGCGATGGAGAGGCTATGTAGAGGCTATGTTATATAAATTAAGGTAAGGGGCTATTAAGGGGCGATGGAGAGGCTATGTAGGGGCTATGTTATATAAATTAAGGTAAGGAGCTATTAAGGGGCGATGGAGAGGCTATGTAGGGGCTATGTTATATAAATTAGGGTAAGGGGCTATTCAGGGGCGATGGAGAGGCTATGTAGGGGCTATGTTATATATATTAAGGTAAGGATTATATAAATTAAGGTAAGAGGCTATTAAGGGGCGATGGAGAGGCTATGTAGGGGCTATGCTATATAAATTAAGGTAAGGGGCTATTAAGGGGCGATGGAGAGGCTATGTAGGGCTATGTTATATAAATTAAGGTAAGGGGCTATTAAGGGGCGATGGAGAGGCTATGTAGAGGCTATGTTATATAAATTAAGGTAAGGGGCTATTAAGGGGCGATGGAGAGGCTATGTAGGGGCTATGTTATATAAATTAAGGTAAGGAGCTATTAAGGGGCGATGGAGAGGCTATGTAGGGGCTATGTTATATAAATTAAGGTAAGGGGCGATGGAGAGGCTATGTAGGGGCTATGTTATATAAATTAAGGTAATGGGCTTTTAAGGGGCGATGGAGAGGCTATGTAGGAGCTATGTTATATAAATTAAGGTAAGGGACTATTAAGGGGCAATGGAGAGGCTATGTAGGAGCTTTGTTATATAAATAAAGGTAAGGGGCTATTAGGGGCGATGGAGAGGCTATGTAGGGGCTTTGTTATATAAATTAAGATAAGGGGCTATTAAGGGGCGATGGAGAGGCTATGTAGGGGCTATGTTATAAAAATTAAGGTAAGGAGCTATTAAGGGGCGATGGAGAGGCTATGTAGGGGCTTTTTTTATATAAATTAAGGTAAGGGGCTATTAAGGGGCGATGGGGCGATGGAGGAGCGATGGAGGAGAGATGTAGGGGCCATCAAAGTACAATGTAATATAAATTTGTGGAAGGAGCGATGAAGGGGCGATGTAGGAGCGATGGAGGAGCGATGGAGGAGCGATGTAGCAGCGATGTAGGGGCCATCAAGTTGCAATGTTATATAAATTTGGAGAAGGAGCGATGAAGGGGCGATGGAGGAGCGATGTAGGAGCGATGTAGGGGCCATCAAGTTGCAATGTAATATAAATTTGGAGAAGGAGCGATGAAGGGGCGATGTAGGAGCGATGAAGGAGCGATGTAGGAGCGATGTAGGGGCCATCACAGTACAATGTAATATAAATTTGAAGAAGGAGCGATGAAGGGGCGATGTAGGAGCGATGGAGGGGCGATGTAGGGGCCATCAAAGTACAATGTAATATAAATTTGAAGAAGGAGCGATGAAGGGGTGATGTAGGAGCGATGGAGGGGCGATGTAGGGGCCATCAAAGTACAATGTAATATAAATTTGGAGAAGGAGCGATGGAGGAGCGATGAAGGGGCGATGTAGGAGCGATGTAGGGGCCATCAAGGGACTAAGATATATATAATAGTGAAGGGGCCATGAAGAGGCGATATTTTATTAAATAGCCCCTTGGGATAAGAGGACATATCATCTCCTCTTTAGAAGGGGCGATTATGGAGCGATAAAGGATCATTTAATCGCCTCTTAGGGCAAGGGGCTATCAAATCGCTCCTTTCAAGGAGTCATAACATCGCCTCTTGTTATAAGGGGCTATTAAATCGCTCCTTTCAAGGAGCCAATACATCGCCCCTTGTCATAAGAGGCGATCAATTAAAATCATCGCCCCATATGGAGCGATGTCATGGAAAGGACTATACCCCAATTTTTTCTTGTGAATGAACCACCAAATGAAAAAAATGCTGCCATTTTCTTAAGTCATAAATCATAACTCCTGGATCGAGTTTTTAAATTTATCGAATAATGAACCGCAGCAAAACTGCATAAAAAATGCGGTTGCAGATTCCTCGTAAGTAGCAAGTGAAGAAAAGTATCATAATTTGTCATCTAATTGTCTTTTTATCTAGACTTTTTTTCCCTAACAATGAGATGCTTTTTAGTTCTGAATTAAACATACAATTTATCTCCGGGTAATTTTGGAATATTAGTTTTTTTTTAACACTGGCGGCTAAGCTAATAAAGACCTCGAGTGGCATTGTAAATGAGAAACTTAGCGGTTCAGCGGTTAGCGAGATGCTTCGGTACATAAAATTTTCTCGCTGATTAGATCTTATAGAATTTAAGTGAAAATAACCTCTCCTTCAAATGAAAAAACAAACAAACTATTAACCATGCTTTTGGTAGCTAAAAGTATGATGTTTGTATTACATCTATCACCCCCCGAAAAAATTGTCTTTTTATTAGCGAAAAAAGTAAAATCCCTCTTATCCCTAAAAATAAGAAAACTTAGTTCATTTTAATGACGCAAAAAAATGGATAAAATTTATTGTCCCAAGGCTTAAGCCTGCTTCCGTATTACGTAATAACCTTTTTTTACAACAATTAATGTATGGACATAAAAACATATTTATATTTATTTTGTCTGATTTTTATCCGTAATGCATGAAATTATAATTTATCGGCTACTATTGCAGATTCCTATGCACATATAGTCTAAACATTGTTTTGCCCTTCTGTCTGTAGGTTATGCTTCAAACTACCTATATCTTATTTCTGAAAGGTTTTGTGATTTTCTAAGAGTTTTTACATGTTCTCTCTCTTTCTCCTCTTTGTTATGACAAATGGATATCTGCTCTATAACTTACTGTTTTTTTTGTGCTTCGCTCTTATAGATGTCATCCTTATTAATTTGATTGACTCATACATCAAAATCTATTAGAATTTATGTAATACACTTGTACAAATTGATCACGCCACTTGTAATGTAAGTCTGACAATGCTTTTTAAAAGCCAAGTTTTTCTGTAACTATGGTCGGTCCGTCCTTATTTCTGAAACAGTTAGCTATTTTCGTTAATTTAGTAATGTTAAATTGTTCTATCGATTTCAAACTTTGCATAATGATTCCTATAACAGTTTTTGCAGCACTATATAAGCAGCACTATAAAAGCGTCCAATTAAAACTTGCTGATTTTTAATTTTTTGATAAAATTTTGTAATGTTATATGGAATTATCCTTCTATTGAATTGATTTTTTGAATAGTGATTCCTAGATCAACAAGGTACATTATTATAAGTAAGGCATATCTGTAATTAAATCTTAAATATGAAAATAATTTCTTTTCAATGCATCCTGTATTTACGCTTTTATGGATGTTGTCATCCTTTTAAATTATGTAGATGCCTATGTCCGCTTATAACCTTGTTGAGATCAGACAAAGTAACCCTGAAAATTGGTCCAGTGATTGGTGAGATCTTAAACTTTACAAGAAATTAATTCAAATCTAGCTATGATAACAAACAAGTGTAACATAAAGGTTCATGATTTCATAAAATTCATGAAACGGACACTTTTGGGTTAGCTTTGCTGCTATTGCTAATGCAAAGTTGTTTTAACAGGCGTTTAATCACTCTTTTATCTATGAAGTTGCTATTTTAAAAGTTATTTTGTCAGTTTGTATAAATACTTAAACATCAGCATGCAAACTACGGCCTGTTTAATTTAACAAAACAGTTTGTCCTAACATTATTACATCATTAGAAAATGACTCAGAGAAAAAATATAAGTTTGTTACTAACCTCTTTTATTTTTGCTTTTTGTTCGGTCAAGTATTTGGCATTTTCTATATTTCCAGTTTTTATGCCTATTAAACTTCCATAATCATTTTAATTCGTTTATGTGTAATACTTATAATTAATGAATCAAAATTTTGGTTTGTATGTCCTGAAAGGATATACCCTGAAAATGTAGGGGAGAAATTCACTCAAAAATCGGACACGTGACGTCATAAAAATGAGGTAGATGAGAGGAGAAGTGGATAAGAAAACCCCTAAAAAAGATATGGATTATCCCTCATTTTTATGACGTCATGTGGCTGATTTTTGAGTTACTTTCTCCCCCTACCTGAAAGTTAGAACTCAGTCAGTCTAGCTTGGTCAAATCGATACAGATTCAAACAGAGAAAGGGAAAAACAAACATCGTTATATGTATTTGTATTATACAATTTTAAGGGACTTTTTAATAAGTCTACGTTATGATTTATGTTTTAAAATATTATTGTTTGCAACTATTTAATTGATGCATTCATTCTTGTCATGAAAGGTTTTGAGATTAATAAAAAGAGCAAACTCATTTTTCTATTATCCAAAAATTTAACGTTTACCAAAGAGTCTTTATATTAGTTCTTTAAATTTCCATCAGTAAGGTGACGGGACTTAAATATGATTTTAAAAAAGAAATCTTTCAATATTTAATGAAATTGCTCAAAAAATATCATGTTATTAAAAACATTATGGCATTTTAAGAACGCCGATTTTTTTGTGTATAGAAAAGTAAAAAGATTATTACACAAGAGTTATTGTGTAAAGGCTGATTAAAATGACCTGCCTTCAGGCGTGCCGACCTCTCCCATCAAACTTATTAGAGAACCCACGAATTTTGGTTTGTTGAATTAAATAAACCATCCCTAAAAATACGAATATGTAGGGATCTAAGTATATTAGAATTAGAACAATGAATCTATGAAATACCCTTTGATGATAAACAAATTTACCTGTTTTCTTGATTAAGATTTATGGTTTATACGTTTGGACAATGATAGTTATAAGCAACCAATCATTATTATGTAAATGTATCCGAAGTATTTTAAAGCCAACGTATAAGAATAGATGATAATATCTACCTGCATAGCACTTATACAAATTGACATTGTCATAAAAGTGTTAAATATAAAAGACTTTTTAAGGAAATGTTCAAGTTTCTATATTACAACCGTTGAAAATAATTTGGTCCTTTAACATATATATGAGTCATTTGTAATAAGTTTTTTTCCATATTTTCTTATCATAGTTGTGTATTACAGTAGTAAAAGTATGTCATTAAAAAAAGATAATTTATTTGTTAAATTTAGATATACGTGGCTTTTGAAATGACTTAAAGTTAGATTTCTCCTTTGAAAGAGCAAACCATACTTATATAGGAAAAGAACAACATTCTATATAAAATCAACCATCTAATTCCACAATAATAGGTTATTAAACCAATCTCTTTAAGCAAGTGCTTGTTATAGGTATAGCAGAAAAAAAAACATTTTTATGACAAATCCAGTTACATTTTCAAAGTTTCCAATATACTAATAAATCATATTCTTTTTTGCTTCAAGTACAAAGTAACTTTAGTAATAAGCTTACTAAAAGGACACTCTTTAAGTTCAGACATCCACCTATTATTTATGATCTCTAATTGGGCTACCCTTGATAAATAGCCTTGCAAACATATGAGGCAACTTTCTAGGAAGTGTGCAATCATTATATTTTAAGGGGCAGGTGTAGCAAGTGTATTACTATACTATGTAGTATGTACCACATTAAAAACAAAAATTGAGTTGCGCCATCATCAGTCAAGGTGTTTCTTTCAAAAGGCAGGGAAGAGGAAGGAGACATTGCACTGCAAATTATATTGGTACCCAAAGATTTTCAACTTAGTTATCTTATACAGTGGCTCAACAACTTTGGGTACTTTTAATGAATTTTGAATGGTTTGTTCTAAACTGTTAGTGTTAAAACTTTCCAATCAAACACTTTAACCAGCATTTTTGATCTACAGAAGGGGTAATTTTGTATATCATTATTGGGGATGCACATCAATTCATCGTACATTGTCCTTTTCCTTAACCCTTAACGGTCGGGGGGGGGGGCGTTCAACGGTTTTTTCTATCTCATTTTCTCTGTGTGAAAGATAAAGAGCCCACACTGCTTGACTTTTTAAGTATGGGTATGACACATAACTGAGAGTTGGAATTTTTTGAATATCTCCATCCTGGCGGGCACAGGATGCCAGCAAACCTGGCAGGGTCATCCAGGTAAAGAGCAAAAATATTTTTTTGACTAAAACAAAATATTTTATCATACCAAATTACTAAAAAATCCTCTAGTAGTACATCCTTATATGAAATACAGGTGTTCAAGTCACTTTCAGGTTCCAGGTATGATCCTGCAGGTCCTGATCCTCCAGGTCTCCAGAAATCTTTAAAAGGCTCCTATGGCCGCAATTTTTGATCTAGAGACTTCAAATTTTAAACTTAAGCTTTTCTTACATGTCTACATAACGTATTAAAATTTCATGAAGATCCGCCGCCGTTTTCCCGCCGACCGCCGACTGCGGCGGCTGGCAGCTGCCAAGTACAGCTGCGGCCGCTGAAATTTATATTTTGATATTTCTAATGTAAAATTTACATAAAGATAAACATTTTCTGGAAAAAAAATTTTCTTCTAGCTTCAAAAATAAGAAAAATACAGCCGTTTGAAATTTTTAAGTAAAAAAAGACCTAAAAACAAAGGTTGTTAAATAAAAGGGTGAAGGAAGCGAAAATTGACTTAGACATATCAAAGATCGGAAATTCATTATCAAACAGGGGACTTGCACAAAAAAATTTAGCCCTCTAGCTCTAATAGGAACTGAGATAATAAGGGGGGGCGTTGAACGCCCCCCCCCCGACCGATTAAGGTGCGGCTAGGGGCCCGACTGTAAAGGGTTAAGATCCATTCTAATAGATCACAAACAATTCTGAACCGATGGACAGAAAAGAGAGGTATTTTGGGGATGCTTATTTGGTGGTTGAATCCTATATAATTGAAGTTTAAAAATCCCTTACAAAGATAGCCACGACTTTAATGTAATATAATAGTCAATATCTTTAAAAAAATATTTTTCTAGATTTATAACCTTTTGGTAAACTCATCCTTGTTTTGAATAGCTTTTAGCTGTATAGCTCAAGCCAATTTGTGGCTACTACTCTTCATATTTAGGGTGTGGTCACGAAAGAGCATAATCTTAATTCTTGTTACAGGTCAATAATCCAAAAGATTTTTCTTGAAAATTACAGCTACATGATTTTTGATATCTTCATTTCAGATTTTTGATGCCTGAAATATAATATATTTACTCCTAACTTCTACAGAATTGCTTATTATTTACCCTTTGTTATTGATTTTATGTATGTAAATTTACGATGAGTTATTACTCATGTGATCATCTTTTAAATATTGTGAAACTTACCAAGTGTGTTGCTGGGGGGGTGGGGGGGATGTAATAGATCCCTATCCCCCGTATTTTACCCCCAAAAGTTTTTGAAACCCCTGAAATGTTTTTTGGTCTTCGTGTAATGATTTTCAGCCCTTGATCTTTACAAATTAGATTACTTTATACATAAAACACCCAAAATATACTCGTCCCCCCTCAAAAAAGCTTGGACAATCTCATGTTTTGTCAACAATATTTACCTTGCTAGAGTGTCGCCACTCTAACTCAATACACATTATTTATTTAGCTCCCCCACTTTACCATGGCATAGAAAACACAAAACAAGAATGAAAACATCCATGAGTAGTATGCACCCACCATAAGTAAAATAATATGTAACATTAATAACAGTTAAATAACAACAAAACGGACTGACAGACAATTACAGATATTGACTAGAAACTCAACCAGGGAAAAGGGTATGTGATTCTGACAAACAATTCTGTGTGAAAATCCCCCTCCACCCCCTTCCCTTTTTTCTCCTCTTCTTACCCACTTCCCTTTCAGTTACACCACAAACAAGTTTTACTACAACTGTCCTCCAACAAAATATTTAATTTTCGGCAATTACAAATTAAATTAATTGGCTGAATTGCAGCTTCTGATTGATATGTAGTTATAATTAGGGTTGGGCCGGATACTTTTTTGGCCGGATACCGGATACCGGATATCCGGCTGATTTCAAATGCCGGATATCCGGTAACCGGCCGGATATCCGGCAAATATCCGGTTATCCGGCCAAATTACCGGATATCCGGCCGGATAACCGGCCAAATTACCAGATATTAAAGTAGTAAAAAAAAATTTCTTCAGAAATCTTATATAAATTTACATAAAGTTAAACTTATTCAGAAAAAATGTTCTTCTAGCTTTAATAATAAGAAAATTATAGCAATTTAAGATTTTAAAAAGCAGAGATTTTTGGTGTAAAGTATAAAAAATTATAGAGCTGGATATCCGGACGGATAGTTTCAATATCCGGTATCCGGCCGGATATTGAAAATGGCCGGGTATCCGGCCGGATATCCGGCCACACCGGATATCCGGCCCAACCCTAGTTATAATGTCTTTTTATCGATACTATCACTTTTGATAGAGTTATATAGGTGACATAAAACCCTCAAAATTGCCAATAGTATGCCAAAAAAAAAGGAATCTTCAACATAACCAAATCTATCTTATTTGGTGATACAGGCGGACATTTGCAATTATAGAGTAGCTATGCTGCTAAAAATGATATTAGAAAATGACCCCATCCTCATTTTCTTTACCAACCCGTGAGAAACAGGAAATGGGGTCTTTTACAGGGGTACACCTTCGCTCCATAAATAATTCTAATAATATTTATTAATCATAATAAAAAATTCATAGATATTATTTCTTTAAAAAGTTATTTTTGTTTTACAAGGAAGAAAATATCCTTGGTAGCCATTAAATTGTAAAATATTAAACATTCTCTGCTAAGCTGGTGCTCAATTCACCCTAAATTGGTAGTCAGGATTTTTATATCACAATGGCATTGATACTGACAAAAAAATACTAGATCATAACGAAATTAGCTTTTTATCCGAATATTTATTTATAAGGAACCGAAATTTAACAATCAAAAGCTTTCAAATACATTCCATATTGCTCAAAAACATCAAATTATAATAAGCAAAATTACCCAATTTGCCTATTACAGTTATTAAAGGCGAAGTTTGTACCAACATTTCAAGATTTAATAAAAAGTACCCAAAGTTTAAGCCAACAAATCTGAACACTTTTGGTACCAGTACATATTTACAAACCATAACCACTTCTTTCACTCCTGATTGTATCTTCTCTATAAAAAGAACATAAAAGTCTGTACGTCCGTTTTGAAATAAAATATCCATCTTGAGGCAATAGTGGCCTAGAACCACCATTTCTCGTCATGCCACACGCCCAGGAGGAATTTCCTGGTTCAAAACATGTAAGGGATGGAACCAGGGGTGAAGGTATGGGAAACATCAAAATTAATAGATTTGTTTTAAATCTTTTTTAATTTGCTTTAATTCATAAATCCTTTTTTTCTAGTATGGCTTCGAAATCGATCAATATCCGCAAATTTGGAACTGGTTCTTGGTCATACTTAAAAATCATGTCTCGCATTGTATTGTAGACAATTTTCCACAAATATTAAGATATGATTTTTAAAAGAATTAAGGTTATGGGACAAACACGGGAGTGACAAACGTCGTAGTTCGAGAAACGCAGGAATGTCTAAAAATATTAAGTTAATTAATGTTAAGTTTGTTTAAGATATGAATACAAATAATCCCTCTGTAGAAGTTAGGCATTTAAAACCTTTAAGATGTTTTAAAATAGGTTAGGTTAGGTTAGGTTAAGTGTCAACTCCGACGTTTGTCACTTCTGCGTTTGTCCAGTTTTGATAAAATTTTCCTATGCCATCCACGGAAAGCCGCCTATCAAATAATTTAAAGTTACAAAGGTTCATACCAATTTAACTTTAATTTTACATTATTCAAATTTTTATTCTTTTCAATAGTTTAATGACTGTGCAAAAATATTACAAATATTACATTTCTCTTTATTACTGAGAGCATATTTATTATTTGAGGGGGCAAGGAGGTACTTTGCCTGTGGCTACCAACCACCTGCCCTGACTAGCCGGAGCTAGCTGACCCTAAAGGTCAACTCTCTCTTCCTATTGAGAAATTTTAAACGTATTTGAACATCTAATTTCTTTTTGTTGAGCAATTTCCTTTAATTTAAGCATTATGAACTAACACTTAAATTTTTAAGTTAAAAAAGTTGTCCAATTACAAAGTTTTTATAAATTAATCTATTTTTCTCTGTTCTAATATATTTTCAAAAGCGATTGTCTTTTGTAATGTTGATTTTTTGGATTATTAGGCACAATATTATAAGCATAGCATCGATTTAATTTAGTTTAAAAATGTCAGTATGTCCATAAGCATCCTGTATCAAAGTAAATTTTAGATAGATTTATAAAGAAATTGTTTATTATTTCAAGTTCAAAAGAGTAAAATATCAATTGTATTTCATTTGATCTTTTATAGGTTGCTTAGGTGGACATCACTTATTAGTTAGTTCGTTCGTCTAGTAGGATGTGAGGGGGTGGATATGAGGATCGTTTTTTTAACCATCTACAAGTTTTCATTTTTAGAGTACATAATAATCTGTTGTAAGATCCAAGTAATAATAAATAAATTGATTTATTTACCTGCTGTATGATATAGTAATAATCTTGAAATTTTATGTGAATAATGAGCAACTACTCTTTATTTTAATTTATCCGTCTGTATCTTTAGTTTCATATATAATATTGAAAGATGCTTATTATTTTTAAATTTTTGCTTCGTTACCTACTAGTTTTGTCATCCTTGTTTTATTATAGAATGTATATTGTATAAGAATATATTGCATGTTAACCCCTTTATCAGCTTACTTCATCTCTAATCATTTCAAACTTTTTAGGTTTATTTTAGAAAGAGTAATTTGGTAGCTTGGGGCTCATTTTTTCGTTCCAGGGTTAGATTGCCGCTGTTTTTCAACTCATCTCAAAGTAAATCTTATCTATTATTTTTTTGGAGCAAGGCTACTCTGCATGTTGTTATTTTTTGTTTAGGAAGCCCAAAATAGAATTATAATTATCTGCATAGTTAAACCTAACTTAACTTTTATTTTACGTATTCTACAATACAAAAAGAAGTAAGCTTTTTGGTTTGTCCGTAAAGATCTAGCAAACGACTGAATTACTTGAATTCTGAATTTTAGGAAAGTTTTTTTTATACTGTACGCGTTTTCCCTCCCAGTACCTAGTCGAGCAAAGATAAACCTTCCCCCCCCCCCCACCCCTTTTTGAGAAAAAAATTGAAAATAAGAAAAGTAGTTTTTCGTTTTTTTTTTTTTTAATTCTTTAGGTTGTGTCAAATTACGTTAGGATATAATGGGTAATTGGTAGCCGCGCAGGTATATGCCCTGCAGGAGTTAGATATAGAAAGAAATACCTTTCCTTACTTTTAAAAGGAAAATTCCCATCCTTCCTTATTTAGGCACTTTAAGAAAAGAAATTATCATTCTATAGCAAGAAATAAGAAAAAAACAAACATTTATTGATCTTTAAACCAAATGATCTTTTATATTTACTAAAATCTATGTGAATCTTTAATTATATCACCGCGATTCTATATTTTAAGTACCTATCTAATTGTTTTATTTTTATCTCTTTAATTGTCAAGGTTTCGTGATTTAAAACAGTTCAGAATAATAAAAAAATCGGCATAAGAAGTTTTAAATGAATCAATACAATATTTACTTTATTGACCTACTGAAAATTGAAAAGTATTGCTGTGAAATGAAATGAGGACACACAAATAGATCTAAATATGTGTTAAGACAGGAAGAAGGTTATTTGAGGCAATTAGACCAATACCATTATTATACACACACAGACCAAGATACGCACACATATTATCAGGGATCTAAAGGGATAAGACATTTGCCGATAGATTAATGTACATCCCATGTACATGTTGATGCACAAAATTACCACTTCTGTAGATTACCATTAGTGGTTGTAATGTTTGGACACTCAACTTAATGAACATACCAATAAAAATTAGAAAGAGTGCCCAAAGTTGTCAAGGCAACGAATAAGAAAACGTTATTATAAAACTTTGGGGACTAGTGTAATAAACAATGTCCCCTTCCTCCCTGTATATTATACTCATATCACTACGAAACTTGCCCACACAAAAATATATTACGCACCCCAATCATGATATAAAAGTAATATAATGTGTCTGCCTGTCTGTAGCTTAAGATATCGCTAACCGCTAAACTGACATGTTTGTCCTTTTCATTGAAGGTTTATACTTATTTAAGGGTAACAAGAGTAATCTCCCCTGAAAACCTCCCCCCCACCCAATTTTTTTTCTTCTCGACTTTTCATGTTACAAACTAAACTTAATAGTTATGTTGGACTTTATACCACAAAGTGCCCCTAGAAACCTCGCCGCTGGTTTTAAATATCCTATTAAAAAAGTTTTATGTCCATTAGATCACGCCAACCACTGAACCGAATGAGTTTAGGTTAAGCTCCACATAGGTTTTATGAACTCTAAAAATATGCTTTCTATGAATATTATTTTTCTGGATATCATCTATAAGAAAACCTTATTGAGTATTTACTTAAGGCAGGTTTACAAATAAGCTGATTATCAAATGAATGAAGAATGCAAAGTATAAACAATTATATCCTGTATGTTAAACCAAATAACGGTTGATATAATGTCAATTTACTTTTTTAAAAACTTACTTAGTAAAAATATTCATTGCTTATTGGCATAGGCAATATTCACAAAAAAAATCAGGCATCTATCTTAAAAAGCAGCCGAGAAAATAACGCTCTGCTTAAACTGAACTAAGAGACAGACATACAGACGGACTGACAGACATTTTTAATTATGGAACCCATTTAATGCCAATTCGCAGAATATTGAGTTAAGAAGAAATAAGATAATGTAATTATAATACTTTGGGTCCAATATGTCTTCTACCTCTCTAAATCAGGGATATAAAGGGATAAGACTATGATCAATAAATTGATGTACATCTCCAATGATGTTACACAAAACTACTCCCTATGTAGCGTAAAATTAGTTGTTGAGACGTTTGAAACTTGATACACCAACCAATCAAAAATCACTAAAGTCCCCAAGTTGTTAAGCTAACGAATAAGTAAAAGTTACTATAAACTTTGGGGACTAGTGTAATAAACAACTATTTGTTCCCTCTCTCTCTCTGTCTCTAAATCAAAGTGTGACAATCTAAGAATTTAATGATTAACTGTTTGGGAGGTCTGTAATATAATGCTATATACAGTGCC
Source organism: Acartia tonsa (assembly GCF_053477335.1). Taxonomy (NCBI): domain Eukaryota; kingdom Metazoa; phylum Arthropoda; class Copepoda; order Calanoida; family Acartiidae; genus Acartia; species Acartia tonsa. Next base: position 21,580,335 of record NC_137268.1, read on the forward strand.
AATCAGATAATCAGTAGGTATTTTAACATTTTAGTTACAGATTATATAAAAAAGTTTTTTTTTATCGACAATTTAGGGACCCCAATGATAAAATTAAAAATTAGTAAAAATTATATAATTAATATAATAAATAAGATTTCCTTTGAAAAGACATATTTACGATATTTGTATATTAATCCTGGTTTAAGCCCGTTTTTTTATGACAAAAAATCAGATTCGGATCAGTATTGGAATAATTTTCTATCGCATTGTTAAAGACATGTTTCCGTGAATAGTATCATTAAAAGTTATAACAATTCGTGGCAAATTGTCTATAATACGATAAGATGTGCGATTTTTCAGTTCAGTTTGATCGAAACCAATTCCAATCCAGTGGATAAATATCGGTTTCAAAGCCAGACTGAAAACCTACTGATGTATTGAATGAATATTGGAATATATGTGAATTTGTTTGTTTAAATTACATATACATAAGCATATAATTTCCTTTACGATAATTTAGTAGAGATACAAATTTATTCTAGACTATTTAAAATTAAAGTTCTAAAGATGATGCAAAAAATTACCCCTTCTGTAGATTACAATTAGTGGTTGAAACGTTTGGTTACTTAATTAACCAATAAATCAAAATTCAATAAAGTCCCAAAAGTTGTAAAGCCAACATAAAAGAAACAACCCAATGTCTTCTCTTTCTCTATGGGTTTATAGCTTTCAAAGAACCAGCATGGAGCCAGAAATTTTAATTTTAACGTCTCTATTATGACGTATTATGACAGTCATTAAGTGTACTTGTTAGAATAACTGTCCCTATCAACCTAGGAATGTAAATATGTTTGCTAAAGATTTAAAACTTTCTTGCTAGGCCATTCTTACATCAAACTGGAAAAATAGAAAAAAAAACAAGGATGACAACATCCATAAAAGCCAAGCTCTAAAATCAGAGGGATCTTGTAAAGTGTCAGACTATATGAATCATTATTCCAAAAATCAGAGATATTTGTTAAATTTTATGTTTAGCATAAGCTAAATTAGTTAGAACACTTTTTTTTGGAGATATATGCTCCTATTAATTTCCCCCTCCTTAACTTTTTTGAGAGTACGAGTGGTCCAAAAGTAATATAAGGGATGTCCCGATCATTATCAGGGAGTAAGGGAGGGGACAATGGGCATTTAATTCAATTTAAGAGTTTTCAAAGACAGGCCATGAAATCTACACTAATCCATAAAATTTGGAGGAAATTGTAAAGGGTTTGTTCATTAAATTTAGAAAATTATAAACTAAGAAAAAAATCATGCAAAGCGAATCACATCTTGTTTTTGATAAAATATATTGAGGTTTTATAGTGCGATTTTTATCTTACAAGATTATTGGACCCAGCCAACTGCTGGCTGGCTGGGCAAAAATATGAACCAATACGCCAGCCTGTCCCTTTTTATCCAGTTTATTTCCCTTGCCCCATGCCCCCACCTCACTCCTCCCTTTTTCTATCGTGTGCTTAAAAAAAGGGAGATGGGAGGAGAGGGGAGTGAAATAGAGTATGGAGGGGGGGCCGTGTATTCTCAACACTATGTCTGCTAGATTCAAAACTAAAACAACGAGTAGCGGCAGTCAGAAACTGCTAAATTCTTGCACATTCCCTTTAAGCCAGTACCCTAAGTCTGAGACTACTAAAAATTGAATATTCGATCCATTGTCCCCTCCCTTACTCCCTGGATCATTATAATGATAGGTTTTTGTACAAGTAATTTACCAATAATAACAAAATAATGGAAAAAAAAACTTGTTGATATTGTTAATATCTACGTCGTAAGTAGAAAAATTATTGCATTTTTTTATAATCATTATCTAATCAATATATTAATATCAATGTCTGTCTGCCGCAATTGTAAAAAAAATATCAAGTTGCAGCTAAAGCCAGTTGTCTTTTTTAACAAACAAAACTAGGGGGAAATTTTACACCCCCTCCCCCCCCAAAAAACGTTAAAAATGCTTTTTTTGGAGAGAAATAATTTTTCTTGAGGCGATTTCTCTTAGGTGGGGGGGGGGGGGCACGGGGGGGGGGTTCTGGTAAAGGAGAACCCTATCGGTTCAGTGGTTAGAGGGATTTTCGTTACACACAGACAGACAGACATATAGAGAACATTTTACATTATTATAATGATTAGTTGTAAGAAACAAGAACAGCTACCTAAGAAAACGGTCCCCAAAACTTGATCCAGGTATTTATCCGGGTTATACATCTATGCTTATTGTTTATAGATTTATTATTAAAACCTTGCGGCTGCCAATTCCTGATAAATTGGAATTGCTATACGGGACTATGGATATGAAATTGTCTAACGGATTCTTTACAGTATTTCATTATTTTCTTTATTTGTAAAAATTCATAGCATGCTATTGTACAAAGAAATAATAATAAAACAAGGATGACAACATCCATAAAAGCAAAGCACTGAAACAGTGGGACAAACGGACTTTAACACTTGTATAGTGTCAGAACTGAATAATCAAATGTATAAGATTCAAAGCAAAATTGTAAGTAAATTTGTTGAAAAACTGCTTGATACAGGATAATGTTTAGGGACATACTTACATTTTAAGGACTTGATCACAGAGTTGCTTCGCTTATTATATTAAACTTTGTTTTCCAGGAATCAATATACCAAAAATTAGATCAATCCGATGATTAGATAACATAAAAATTTGTTGTTACGAACGTAAAAAAATTAACATGTTTAAAATGGACGTACGGACATTTTGTTAATGTTTATAGAGTTGCTACTCTTTCTAAATCGTACATAACTACTAAAGGAATCACAATGCACAGTTTGAAATGAATCTAATAATAGTGTCTAACTTTTTATCTTTGTGACGTAACAAAAATCCATCTCTTTTTTAGGGGTTGCCTTTCCCACCTCCCCTCTCATCCTTCGATTTTTGTTACGTCACAAAAAAAAGTTAGACACTATTACTAGGTTCTTTGAAATTGATAGGACAATTCTAACATGCCTAAATTCACGAAAAAAGCTATCCGTTTCGGACGTACGGACGGACCGACCCTAATTATAGATAAGCTTCGCTTTTAAAAATATATTCCCCTAAACAATATCATAAACTAGAAAAAGTTGACTTAGAATATTTTTCTGCAAAATATCCTTGAGTTCCTGCATAAATATAAGCTATTAGGTTTCCATAATTATAAAATATCTATTCAGTGCTATGAGTATGCATATCCAAATTATTATTCCAATAATAAATCAGGGTGAGAGGGAACAAAGGGCTTTTTATTACAATAGTCCCCAAAGTTTTATAATAACGTTTTCTTATTCGTTGGCTTAAACACTTTGGGTGTTTTGGTTAATTTTGATTGGTTGCTTCATCAAGTTGAGTGTTTAAACGTTTCAACCACTGATTTTAAAATACAAAGAGAGTAATTTTGTAAAAATCATTGGTAATGTACATACGTTTATTGGATATTGTCTTATCCCTTTAGATCCCTGATAATGAATAAGTAATGATGTTCTGCGTAGAAAAAGGTGACAATCATTTCAATAATGTTATAACTTTGCTACAATTTGGACCTTTTTCAATAGAAGAGTTACATAATTTCATAATTCATGTGTTAGTTAGGTAACTGATGGCTTAGCCAATAGCCACCCGGGGCTGGGGGGGGGGGAGTTTAACTAACAAAATTATTATTCTTTTTTAAGTATTTACATTATTTTGTGCAATATGTTCTTTTTAGTCATTTACTTATTCATTTAAAGGGAGTGTGAACGTAAAAATTTTTCATCTGATTATCAAATCTTAACATTTACTAAGCACATTTCACTACACTGATCAATCAAAAATGTCCTATTCACAAAAATATCCAGAAATAATGCCTTGATTTTATGGTATTTTGAGAGGGAAAAAGGAAAAAACAGGGAAAATCTAAACGTTTTTGTTTCTTATAATGTTTGTAGGGATATTTAACTTGTCATATATAGTTGAAACAATTTACTTACTGTTAAGGATTTATTTTATGCTATAAAATTGCCAATTCGTTTTTTTATAACCTAGTAATTAGGTAAATAAGACATATTTTAAATTCGTATTATTGACAAAAAAATACCTTACTGTCTACAAAGGGTTGAATCTCATAGGTTATATAAAATAATAATATCCTTTTTTATTGTGTTGAACAATAAATAACCCACTTTGGAGAATTAGTTTTACACTTTTATCAGACTGTTTATAAAGAAATATTGCGTCTTTATTATTTACAAATTTGTAATTAAAGGTGGGCGAGAGATGGGCCATTTAAAGTTAATTGGATACTAATAAAAACCTGTTTCAGGCTTTGTTATTGTATTTGGTTTTCAATAAAAAAAATACTGCTTATTTTATTAATTTATATGTAACTATACATTGGATTAAAGCAAGGATTATGTTAACAGTCAGCTTAACTGTTAGGAAAAATCTAGAACTATGTGAAAAAGTTTAATTTTAGCTATAATGGGAGAAAAAAGCAATTTAATGCACATTTTATATAATACGGAAAATTTCTTCCTTTCCCCGTACCTTATAAAAATCGTCGGAAAAAGCCGTTTTTTAAGCAAACAAAAGCGCGTTTTGCTCTATCTGTGAGATATTATGAATGAGATAATGTTAAGATTTGATATTAAGATGAGAAAAATTTACGTTCACAGTTCCTTTAAGGGGGGGGGGGGGTTCAAGAAGAGTGGTATCCATTATGAAAACAGCTTAAAACCATCACAGGACAAGTTGAAAAGTTCCACCGAATGGGTTCAGAAAAAGAAGGACGACATAACATGAAAATTATAATTGGGTAAGAATAAAATTTTTAAAGACTGGGCAAAATTGTAGGCAACTTTATTGCAAAATTTTAACAATGCAATGTAACTGTTTGTGAAACTTCTTTTTATCCAGGTATATTAAGGCCTATTTAAAAGGTGTCTAAAAAATACTAAATTTCAAACAAACACAAAACAACATTGATAAAAGCTTACTAAAGTCTTTTTTTCATCAGAAAGGCCGTTTTAAGGTATACCTGGTTCCAGAATTATCTCGTGACTTGAGCGTCCTGCTGAATTTAGATTGACATAGAAAAACTAAAAACTACAAATCTCTGAATTATGTTCTCAGTGTACTTTTAAAAGTTTAATCCATTTAAAAGCCCAAAAATTTATTATCAATTGTTGACAACAATATATGCTTAGACATTTTCAATTTACACATTAAATTGTTCTTATTAAAAGGTACAAAGGTTTAATGTAATTAATTTCACAAAGTTAATTTAAGTAAAAGTAAATATTATTTACAAAGAAAGACTTAATATTCACTACTCTATTCAATACTTTTTAGCACTCTTTGATTAAAAATGATTTTTTTAGAAGCAGTAATATAACAACTTTGTAATTCTATGAGTTAGATTATATCCAGTAAAGGGAACTATCCACGAACGAGAGCAATTGATTCTAAGCCCCTTCTAGCATTGATACATAGTATTTTTTAGTGAATATAATAAGTTTATGTTAAATACTTGGTTTATCGACTAAAAAGTTAGGTTTCACCATTCTTTTATATGAAATAAACTTTGAAATGTAAAGCATTTTTTGATGCAATATCAAGTTCAAAGGACAAAATGAAATAAAATAATACAACAGAAAATCATGAAATGCTGTAAATTGCAAAAGAACATTAATTAAACTGTTTACAATTTAACAAATTATCAACCCTTTTTTAAAAAATACCTATGCATTTTTAATCAAAATAATATACTTTTGCATTAAGATTTTAAACAACAGTTTGAACTCATCAAAACATTTGATGATATTGCACCATATTATGCTTAACAGTTCAAAGTTTATTTTATATAAAACCATGGTGAAACCTAACTTTTTAGTTGATAAACCAAATATTAAACTTAAACCTTGTATATTCATTAAAAAAATACTATGGATCAATGCTGGAAGGTGCTTAGAATCACTTGCTCTTGTTCGTAGATAGTCCCCTTTCAATTGATTAAGAAACTCTTTGCATACAAATCAGACTAATTAAACCACATTAATTATAAATTATGGCGTGCCTGCTTGCTGGCCAGTGAAATGTTTGGTTTGAGAATTTATCCATGCTGCGTCATACCAGAGAAGTTAAAAAATATCATCTACTGCTATTTAAGTCATATGACATTAATAGTGAGATTAGGGCCAGTTAGGAATGCCTTGACTATAAACAAACACGTTACCATCACAGTTAAGTCTTCCAGACATGCAATGTTTGTGCAATTAAAGGATTGATTGTCTGTTGCTAAATCTAATATCCTAGTAATCATTGCAGAATCACATCATATTACAAGTGAATAATACTCTTAGGTTCTCAATAATTTTATTAACAAGCAAAAGTTCCAATGTATATTTCTATTTATATGTGTAGAATTTATTAATGAACTGGGAAATTTCTACCAAATTAACTTTCTTTTCCTTTGAATGATCATTTAAGAACACCTTATTGATTGTTATGTTGCATTTTTATGTTTTACTTGCCTTATGTTTTAGTTTGATAACAATAATGATGGAAGTTGTTTTAGCTATATAATATACAAGTTTTTTAGTTCTATTACAGAAATTATGTGTTAACAAAATGAAAAAGAGAAAAGAAAAGAACAGTTTTACATCTAATATCAGACAAATTATCAGGTTTTAAATTATTGTTTCAATGATTGATATGGAGACCTTTAATTCTAACATCATTTAGGATTGTTGTAGTTTCAATTTGTGTCTCAATAACTGTCTACCATGGGCAGAGATGCACTCAGAAATTTTTGTCAGGTGTATCTACTGTAAATGAAGAGACAGTCAAATTTGATGAAACAATTTCAATTCAATGGTCATTTTGCAAAGAATTCAAAGTTAAATCATGCAAAAATGAGAAACCTGATGATGAATGGGTTGTTGAGGATGGATTTTTAACAGCACTGTTTGAGGAAGTTACAGATGATGAGATTGAGAATTATTGTGAAGAATCTACGATTCCAAATCATGCAAATTCAAGCAAAGAATTCTGGGGCACACTTGAAAAGAGAGAACATTTCAAATTGGATCAACTACTAACAAAAATTGACATTTGGAACAAATCATCAAATGCTTGGGAAGAAATATATTTGAATGATGGACCCTTCAGAAATGGTACCTATAATGGTGAAGTGCTATTTAGGTATTAGTTTGATATCAGGTCAATAAAAGTATATTATTATTTTAATAAATAATTGATGATAAAAGTACTGTGTAAGAACCTTTATCCACATTAAGGATGAATGTGTTTGTTATAAATCCAAACAAAACAATGATGTGTTACACTTTGAATAAGAATCTCAATGAAAATTTAAGGATATTTCCAGTTCCTAAAGGAGACTTGCAAGGTAATAATTCATTATAGTTTTTATTCTTTTGAACACCTTGTTTGTGCCATATTTTTAAATTTTGTAAATTATCTGACCAAGCTCCCTTAGCAATAAACCTAAGTTTATTATTATAAATACTAACACTTTAATATTATTCTTAAGACTCTTTAACTCATGGTTTTCATGAGACAGGAAATTTGGCTTATTATTTATCTAACATGAAACCTTGGACTGCTTCAGCATATATCATGAATACCTATATTTATGTGAGCAAATATCACCTTCAACCTACTCAAAATTTTCAATGTGAATCTATATTATTCCAATCATGTTTAATTGGAAAAAGGAAAGAATTGCACTCATCCTGTTATCTGCCATTTGAGACTGATGTTACCAATGCAAATATTTGTAAAACAGATAAAGAGGGGTTTGAAACCATGAAGCAACTGTCAGGATTGACTGAATTGTGTAGTCAACAATGTACTCTAATAGATATTGATTTTGTTGATGAACCTCAAAGTTATGCAGCAATAAGCATAAATGAAGACTTTAGGAATGGGCTTGAACAAGCATCTAGACTTAGATTTGGTTACTACATTCATATGCCCATGGTTGTCAAAGTTGTTTCACAAACAAATGACTATGGAGTTATCTCATACGTAGCTGAATTCGCTGGATGGGCTGGTATATTTGTTGGACTTTCTTTGATTACAATTGTACATCTCATATTTCCTCTTGTAAATATGATATCTTCAGTTGATTTCAATTCAAAACCATTTTTAGTCATTTTAAATACTCTATCATTGATACCCTTGGTCTCTTTGTTGTATGCTTGCACCTGTAAATTTGTAGAAAGACCACTTGGTGATGAAGTTGATTTTGAAGCTACTGAAATCAACTTTGATATGACTATTTGTAGTATGAAATATTATCATGCTTACACTAGAGGCTCTGGATCTTTGAACTCTGGTAAATATTTTTAATGGCATTTAAACATAATATTTTCTAACTGTAAGCTTTAGTAAGCAACATTATTATCTAATTTCTTAAAATTCAACCAATGTAAATACATTAAATGTTTAAGATTTTACAATCATATTTGTATTTTATAGGTTTCCAAATAACTAACAAGTTAGACAATGCACAATATTGGAATTCAATGAAGAAAATAACCTCTGTTATTGACAAATTGGAAATTCAGAATGATTCTTTTAGCGGAATTATTCTACAAGATGATAATTTAACCACACATTATATACAGCCATTAGCCTTTCCCTCAAATAACTTGACTATAAATTCTTGTTTTACTATTAATCTTCACAGTTTTAAAAATATTAAAACAGCTATGATTTCCTACCAAAGGGACATCAACATTTATTTCCACTATCCTGGTCAGTTTTTCTACACTTGGCGCAATGAATTGAATAAGATTTCTAGCTCAACAAAACTGGTTATTGATGCTCAAGGGACTTTTGTGAAATGGTATGATCTAAATGTAAATATGGCAATAGAAAAGTATAAGGGATTGTACAAGACTAATACAACTGACTATGATACTTGCATAGAAGAGTTGATGGTAACTGCTAATGAGTCTGTAAAAGACTTTATACTTCCCTCACACTTTGGGAATATGTATGGAAATGTAAACATTGACAAGACTTCTATTATGTTACTGCATGATATACTGCAGATTGCAGATATGTACTGCTCTGATCCAAGAGATACTGTAAGAATTCAAACAATTGAAAAGGCAATGGTTGATAGTAAGCTGATTCCATTAAACTATGGATTGCAGCTATCTAACTACTCTTACACAGAAGAAATTACCATGGATGACAAAATACCTAGGCCTAAGATTATTATGAACTTTCCTAAGTTTACTAAAAAGATGCAGGTAAGAAAATATGTCTTGCCCCTTATTTTGGTTTTCTTGAACTTAAAAACTGTATAATGGATATAATATCTTATTTATCTAATTTTGATTTAGGAGTATGTTTCATATCCATTCACATCTCTCATAGCTGAAATAGGCGGTTGGGTTGGAATACTTTATGGAATAAGGTAAATAACAAATAGTTTCAACAAAATAGAATTATATTTCCCATATCACTTCAACACTGATTAATATTCAATGGATTTAGCTCTTGCTAAAAAAATAGTTTTTATTTTATAATTGTACTTTTCATATCAGCTGAAAGCTTTATATAATACGATGCGAGTAATCCTATTTTATAAAGTAGAAGGTGTTTTTTGTCTGTCCCAAAGGATCTCTCTAACCGCTGAACCGATATTGTTCTCCTTTATAGTGAAGCTTCTTATAGGTCCTGGGAAGGTTTTAAACTATTTTTGGGGAGGGTGTCCTCACCCCCCTCCCCCCCTCAAAATTTTTTTTTTTACAGTTTTGAACACAAATCTAAAATAGGACGAGGTCGACTTTTCCCCCTCCTATCTTAAGTGCCCCTAGAGGCTTCTAGGGGGCGTAGCCGCTAGTAACTATTAATAGTTATTTCTCGCATTGTATTATAAACGGCTTTCCGTGGATATAGAATGTACAATTATAAGATTAAAACTAGTTTTTTTAGCCCCGAGGTGCCGAAGGCACTGGCTGAAAAAACTGGTTTTAATCTTATGATTGTACATTTTTATATTTGTAGAAAGCTGGATATAATTCGGTGCTAGACATAGTTTTTTCGTATGGATGAGAACCGGTTCCTATCCACCGGATTCGAATGAATACGAGAATAGTTATTTCTCGCATCGTATTATAAACGGCTTTCCGCGGATATAGAATGTACAATTATAAGATTAAAACTAGTTTTTTTAGCCCCGAGGTGCCAAAGGCACCGGCTAAAAAAACTGGTTTCAATCTTATGATTGTACATTTTTATATTCATAGAAAGCTGGATATAATACGATGCTAACCATAGTTTTTTCGTATGGATGAGAACCGGTTCCTATCCACCGGATTCGAATGAATACGAGAATAGTTATTTCTCGTATCGTATTATAAACGGCTTTCCGCGGATATAGAATGTACAATTATAAGATTAAAACTAGTTTTTTTAGCCCCGTGGTGCCGAAGGCACCGGCTAAAAAAACTAGTTTTAATCTTATGATTGTACATTTTTATATTCATAGAAAACTGGATATAATACGATGCTAGACATAGTTTTTTCATATTCATGAGAACCGGTTCCTATCCACCGGATTCGAATGAATTGTAATTGTACATTCTATATCCACGGAAAGCTGTTTATAATACGATGCAAGAAATAACTATTATTACATTTTACTTCTTTTTATTAAGTTTGCTGAATTCAATCTCAATGACCAAAAAGCTACAAAGAAAGACATTCAAGAGAATAATGAATTTCTTCATCTATGGGTTTTGTTATGGATGTGTAATATGGCAGGCAGTAGTGTGTTTTGACAAGTATCTAGCTATGCCCACAGCTGCAAACCTAGAAATTGTTAGCACAGCTGATGTTTCTATTTCATTTACATTTTGCAAGATTGTTTATGACTTAAACAGAAACATTCATGGAAGTTTCTTTAATACACCATTAGAATCACTGTTAGAAATTCAGATTTTTGCCAATTCTCAAACAATCTACCTGAAGAAGAAAAATGAATCAGTTGAATTTGACTTTATGACTTCCCTGCCAAACACATATGTATGTAAAGAATTTGCTCTTTTGCAAAAGGTAGAGAAAGTAATCATCACTAAAACTACGGAAAAGATTAACAACTTTCACCTCTTCATTCATCCAACAAATATGATAAACATCCAAGATTATGTCATACAATTTCCCAACAAAGTTTTTCATAACGATGAAAAAAGAGATGGATTTACTGATCTAAAATTTGAAGCTTATGATGTAACTAATAGTGCTGATTTCCACTGTGGTGACACAAATTTTCAATATTGCAAGGATAAAAAAATTCTAGAGGAATACCAAAGAGTACTTGGATGTGCTTATCCCCTTCAAAGGTATAATGCAAATAAATATAAAAATATTTTTAATTAAAGTTATCTTGTTGATTATTCCAGAGACATGAATGGTACCAAAATATGTGATGGATCAAAACTAGAAGTAGCATCAGGGTTGTATCAAAATTTTTCAAAAATAATCTTTGAGCAAGAAGATGACTGTCTGACCCCATGCAGAATAACTTATCTTACATTAGGAAATATTCAAACTGATCCAAATAAGAATGATTTTAACACTTTTACCTTCAACATAAACCCTGTTAATACCCTTACTAAGTCTGTTCCTGTCTACAGTTTCTGGAGCTTTGTTGGAGAGTTTGGAGGATGGGTTGGTCTGTTTGTTGGAGTCTGTGTTCCTGATCTCTTTGACTATGGATGGGATCTTGCTGTAAAAGTTAAACAGTTGATAGCTTAAAAAGAGTTTATGAATCAAAATTGTGTTTGTTTATTCTTTTAAATCAGATCATTATCATAAAATTTTTCAAAGAGGTTACCTCCCCCCCTAAAAATTTTTGGAGGTGTTTTTTTTATCTGGGAATACTTATGAAATATACAACTTTATTGATGGAGTGGTAAGATCTAGTTTACTCCTCTCTGGGTGAACACCATCCTCAGGCCCCCCTCCCCCCTTTGGACGTATCTAGTATTGATTTTACTTGATTCTTTTATGCATTACTTTCATAGTAATTTTTTTTTAACACTATTGTAAACTGACTACCAAGACCCAAAATGGCTAGGTCAGTGCTTAACTAAAGAGCCATGACTACTTAACTAAAGAATTCCAAAGGTCTAGCTCAAGATAATAGAGTTCAGTCTAAGTAAAAACACTTCTCAAAAATTTCAAGAATGTTTATTGAACGAATATATAAGTCTGTATATAAGAGATGTATTATTTGATAGACACCTAATTTTACTGTTTAAATCTAGAATTTTCTTGTGAAAAATAAATGTCATTTTATAAAGATAGTAGTTTATCTCTTTAATAAAATATCTCAAAAAAGTTTATTAATGGAAACAAGGATGGCAACATCCATAAAAGCGAAGCACTGAAACGGTAGGACAAACGGACATTAACACTTGTATAGTGTCAGAACTGAATAATCATAATATAAATGTATAAGAGTCAAAGCAAAATTGTAAGTAAATTTGTTAAAAACTGCTTGATTCAGGATAATATTTATGGACATACTTACATTTTTAGGGCTTAATTATAGAGTTGCTTCGCTGATTACATTATACTTTGTTGTCCCAGGAATCAGTATACCAAAAATCAGATCAATCGGATGATTAGATTACATAAAAATTTGTTGTTAAAAAAAGTAAAAAAATCAACATGTTTAAGATGGACGTACGGACATTTTGGTGATGATTATAGAGTTGCTACGCTTTCTAAATCGTACCTAACTATTAAAGGAATCACTATGCAAAATTTGAAATCGATAGGATAATTTTAACATGCCTAAATTAACGAAAAAAGCTATCCGTTACGGACGTACGGACGGACCGACACTAATTATAGAAAAGCTTCGCTTTTAAAAAATGTTTAGTCTTCAATACCTAAACTTTTGCTACACTCTGTAGAAGTTAAAAGAAGTCATTCATGCAGAAGATCCTTGCAAAAATGATGAATTGTATTTGTCCATCACCCCTTCCTACCACATTCTAACTTATGTTTATTCAAAATGTGAAAAATAGCCAAAATAGCCGAAAATCTGCTAAAATACAAAAAAAACCTTAGAACGGGAAATTTAATTTTGATAAAAAATTTTGGAAATCTGTCCGAAAAACCAAAAACATGGGAAGAAATATGAAAAATACAAATAGCCATTAACCTGCAAAAAAGCAGTCCGGCTGCCATGAATGTTTTATTTTTGATTATGCTCCCTAATGATGGGAATGTTGCCATAAAGTTCTTGCCTTATATCTTTTATAGGAGCCGAGAAAATCACGGCTCCCCGATTTTACTAATAATTTAGCACAATCTATTTTGCATAAACCCTAAACTCAAAAGTATGTGATAGTTTTTGCTGTGTTTGCCAATTATTTGCGTAGGATTATAAAAGTAAAGCTAGTATTAGGTTAGACTAACAAAATATAAACAACAACGCCTTCTAGAAGCCTCTAGGGGCACATAAAATGAGAGGGGGAAAACTAAACAGCCCCCATTTTCAATTTGATTTTCAAAAATATTTTGGAGTAAGTAGATTTGTATTGTTACAAAATAAATAGTTAAAAAGCCATCACTGAACCTATACAAAGTTTCACTGCAAAGGAAAACCATATCGATTCAGCAGACAAATACATATTAGGATATCATGATATTTTGGTGGTTTCCCTTATATTGCATTTTGTCCACGGATAGAATTTTTAATTCCTATACTAGGTTAGGTGTAGCCCCGTAGGGATAGTTCCTTCATCATGGTCAGATCCATAAAGATTAAATTGAAATCTGTCCGTACGTAACGGATAGCTTTTGGTTAATGTTAGATTTGTCTTAACGATTTCAAATTTAGACGGTCATTTCTATAAGAATTGAGTTCCATTTAGAACAGGGGCGTCCAAGCTTTTTATTTTGGGGGGGGTAAAAAATTTTTAGGGGGGGTAAAATGGCGCGCGAAGCGCGCCGCAAATTTTTTTTACCCTCCCCCAAAATTTTTACCCCGGGGGGTAAAATTTCCTTGGGGGGTAATTACCCCCCCTGAAATCTGTTGGCAGGGGTAAATTTAGTTTACCCCCCCCAAAATTTACCCCAGGGGTAAAATTTTTGGGGGGGTAATTTAAATTTTATTGAATATATAGTATTAAAATTGCGTGCGATGCGCGCAAAAATTTTTTTTATTACAGATTTTTTATTTTGGGGGGGGTATTTACCCCCCCAAAATTGTTTGGGGGGGGTAAATACCCCCTCCTAAATGGTTGGGGGTGCCTACGGCACCCCCAAGGTAGGGGTAAATTTTGAATGGGGAGGGGGGGGGTAATCGCCCCATTACCCCCCCCCCTTGGACGCCTATGATTTAGAAAGCAAATCTACTCTATAATTGTTACTAAAAAGTTCGTATGTACATTTATATCATTCATTATATCATTAGGTGACAATCAAAGAACCACCTAGAGTCTGTTAGCCCCGCTACTGCAGTGTGCATAGTTTGTATCTTGAAGCAAGGATTTAAAGGGATAAAACAATGGCCTATAAATTGATATATATCCCAAATGATGATACTCAAAATTATCCATATGTAGACAACAGTTAGTGGTTGAAACGTTTGGACACTCAAGTAAATAAAGCAACCAATCAGAATTTAATAAGTCCCAAAATTTATTAGCCAGCTAAAGAAAACTGTAGGGACTAGTGTAATAAACAACCCATTGTTCCTTTCCTCCTGATGTTGTAGTGTAGACGTTAACTAATATTTGAACTGATTATAAACTACACCATACATCCAACATTCCTCTATCCGTACATTTTTCATATCTTAAACTAACTTAGCAAAGACAATGTAGTCCAATCAGCAGGACGATTACATCCACTGTAAATATTAAAAAGAAAAAACAACAAGGACAATAATATCCAAAAATGTTCCAGCTATAAAACAATTCCAAAAAATATTTTACAATTGAGATCAAGATAAGGAATGGTTCTTCGGAAAGAAAACTTTTTTATCCAAGCTTTTTGCTAGTCAAGTAAAACAGTTGATTTTTAATAATTCATTATTCTATTTATTGATGCCTACAATCTTACTATATGCTAAGAATCCTGTAATTATTTCATTATCATTTATATTTTGCAGGGAAAAAGAAATAATATTCTGACAAACAACTCTAAAGGAAAATTTCCCCACAACCCTCTTCCCCTTTTCCTCCCCTTCTTTCACACCCCTTTCAGTTACATGACAAAAACAAAATATACAACCACATACTTTATAAGGTTTCGTGATTTTTTGTAGAATTGATTGTTACAATTGCTACCCCTGATATTTTATAATAGTAGTATACAGAGAAACTATAAAGATTTTAGAAGACAGACAAATGAGAAATAGAGTAGATGGAATTAGATTTTATTTCTTGAGGTTAGGTTAGGTTAGGTTTATTGCACTGCAGTTTTATGCCTCGCAGGGTTAGGACCCCTACAGGGGTTGGGAAATGAAAAAGAAAAAAAATATCATAACCGCTATTTTAAATCTATTTTTGAATTATGGGGGGGGGGGGGGGGAGGCGGGGGTAACAGAGTTTAACACACTTTTTCTTTACAGAAGTTTTATAATAATTCTTTACGATAGTGTTTCATCTCTTGTTTAGTATTCTTCCTAAAAATTGATTTTAATACTAAATTCAATTATTACCTTCATACTGTACCAAAAAAGATCTTCCCTAAAAAGCAAAATCAACTATAACTATTAGTTCATTGCTTTAGACTGACGACAATTATGTACTTATTCGTTAAAATTATAATTGGTCTAATAAGTTGATAGATAACAAAATCTGATTAATTTGTGTCAGTTAGAAAGGGGACAATGGGATGTTTATTATACTAATCCCCAAAGTTTTGTAATAAGATTTCAATATTCGTTAGCTTCACAACTTTACGGACTTTTATTGAATTTTGATTGGTTAGTTCATTAAGTTAAGTGTCCAAATGTTTCAACAACAAATTGTAATCTACTGAAGGGGTTATTTTGTATGTCATCATTCTGGATGTTTATCAATTTATCGGCCATTGTCTTATCCCTTTAGATCCATGAGTTTGTGTACGCTCTATCTGTTAATTAATCTATGACCATTCTTTCATTCAACCTTCTAAGATTGTTTTGGATCTATAATTAGACTTTAAAAATTCCAAAGTTTAAATATTTTTCATACAACTAATTTTATGAAGAATATATCAATATGCTTTTAATTGTTATATCTAATTTCTAGGAAAATATAAAATTTTGTAGGAGTATATTTATCCCTTCGGAATTTGAAAAATTTGTGATATTTCCCAAATCTTGGTTGTATCTGCACACATATGAACAATTGACATAATATACCTAGATGGTTCATCTGAATTTTTTTCGACGATATAATTTTTAGAAAGCCAACTTCTTTCGTTATAAAGTTTCGTTATATACTTCACATTATACGACAAGAAATTTTTACACAAAATAATTTACCCAGGAAAAGCCCTATCCTAAGTTATGCGATAATTGCAGCTGGCTCATAATGCAAATGAAATGAAAAATTTCACTTACGTACTCAAATCTGTAAAAAGTTTGAACCAATGACAAGTCTGGGGTGTAACTTTACTATTCTCCTATTGGCCAATTTAGAAAACATGTCTCTAGGTTATCTCTATTATATGAACCTAAAACTAATAATTTATTCTAAATATTTTTCTCCCACCATCATAAAATTCACGAACATAGCCTGATTTGATTTCTGATAAGTATGCTTTTTAGAGCTTTAGATAATATTAATTAAGATTTTAGGCCATTCATTCTATAGTAGAAACTAATTTTAAGTGTGTTTTTTGTGTGTCTCTGAAAAAGATTGGGTTATTGAGAAGATCATTTATAGGCCTTGGTAGGTTTTAGGCTTTTTTTGATATGATGTCATAGAATATGGTGGACCCTGGAAAATTTATAACACCAATAGGGTTTACTAGACTGTTATACTTAAAAAAAAAAAAACGGCAGCTTAAGCCTTTTCGCACAAGACATTTTTTCCACTACCATTGCATGACTTGAAAATCCATAGGAATTTTTGTCGCTAGGCCTAAAGAATTTTTACAGACCCCATATTTTTAGAATGAAGATAATTAGAAAGAGTAAGTCTGAAAAATAATTTTTTTGTCTACTGATTATATGAATGAAAAAAAAAGGCTTGAATCATGGAATTTTTCATATGTACATAAATAATAAATCCAGGCGTGCACATGTTTTTGCATTGGGATTTAGGGGGGGGGGGGTTGGATGTACAATGGACAAAATATGGGGGGTGTTAATTTTCCCTTCAGGGGTGTGAGCTTTAGGGTGTGAGACAGACAGGAACATCCAAGGGGAGTCGTTAACTCCCCAACAAACAACTTTAGGGGGTGTATTATGGAGTTGACATCACCGTCGAGGGGGTGTAGAGAATTATATGGGGGTCTGAACAATTTTTGTTAATAATCTGAAGTAAAAGCCAATTCCTTATTTCTACATGAATCATCATGCAAAGGTGTAGTAAGTAGCGTCGTGTGGATAAAAGGCACATATTAAATTAAAACACATCAAATTAAACTAATAGATAAACAAGGATGACAACATTCATAAGTAGCGAAGCACAAACAATTAAATAAGAATTTAGATATTTGTTGTCAAAAGCATGTATATTAGGCAAAACTCACGAAACCTTTTCAACATTTGTTTTTAATTTGACTAACAGACTAACGGTCAAAGTAAATTACATACTGGATGCTCAAAATAACGGGAAATTTAATTTTGATATTTCTAATTACAAAAATTAAAAAAAAAACGGACCATAAACACCAAAGATATGAGGAAAAATATAAAAATAGCCAAAAACCTGCAAAAAGGCAGTCTGACCGCCAGTGATGTTTTCTTGAAACGACAGAAAATTTAATTTTGATTTCTATAACTGAAAAACTTTGGAAATCGGGCCGTAAATACCAAAGTTATGGAGAAAAATGTGAAAAATACAAAAATAGCCTAAAACCTGCTTAAAGGCAGTCTGACCGTCATAGTTGTTTTCTTGAAACGACAGGAAATTTTATTTTGATACTATAACCGAAAAATTTTTTGGAAATCGGACCATAAACACCAAAGATATGGAGAAAAATGTTAAAAATACAAAAATAGCCTAAAACCTGCTAAAAAGCGGTCCGACCGCCATTGATGTTTTATAGTTAATTGTGCTCCTTGATAATAGGAATGTTGTCAAAAAATTTCAGCCTTTTATCTTTAATAGGAGCCGAGAAATTCACGTTTCCCCCAAACTAAGACGGACAGACGGACATTTCAAATTATAGAGTAGCTTCGCTACTAAAAAAAAAACATTTATTGACCAATCAATACTATACTGAATGACCTACATTATTTCTGAAAAATATTAGTCGTGAAATTTATTCTTTTTTCATAGTGAGGGGCTCATAGTCTGACTTCTATAGTTAGATACATGATTGTATATCTGTGATTTGGAAACATTGAAAATATCATATTCTACATTATATCCCGATTATAAGCAGTGAAAATACTTTATAATTCAAAATATCCGTCCGTCTGTCCTTCTGTCTATCCACCCGTCAGTCCATAAGCAAAAAAAAACTTTAGAGGAAAATGTGAATTTATCGGCTGCTTATTAAGATAGACAGATGAAATAACAATGAACTTTCAGTTTATACATGGTATGTCAGTCTGTCGGTAATGCTGCATAAAGGTTTTGTGATTTTTTTTGCTATCTAAGTAGTAAGTATCAGGGATAAGGGATAGGAAACGTAAGAAAATATTATTTCAGGCCCATCTAAGTACTAGGCCTAAAAAACCAGTTTTGGGATAGTGCAGTCGTTAGTATCCAAAACGATCAATTTTGTAGAAAGCTAGATGAGTGACCATATACCTGCTTACGCTTATTAGAGTCGTTTCTAAATGCATAAGCTGTGTTTAAAATATGAAAATAAAAATTATAGAATTGTTGCCACAGAAATAAACAACTCTCAATACTATTTTATTTAATAAATAAATTGTTTTAAAATTTTCTCCTACATTTATCTAATTTTTTTTTAAATTTTAATTAGTATCTAATAAATTTTATTTAAAATCATCAAGACAGAAATCTACGAAGAGAGCATTCTACTGCAACACACCATAATTGATTTAAAGCTTTGCTATTTTAATAAATGATTGTCTAAAAGTCATTCTAAAATAGTTTGTTTATTGATGTAAAAGAATTTCAAGCGGAACTTACAATCAAAGCTGTGTTTTTAAAAGCAAAGCTTTTCTATAATTAGGGTTGGTTCGTCCGTCCGTTTGTCCGTAACAGATAGCTTTTTTCGCTAATTTTGGCATGTTAGAATTGTCCTATTGATTTCATGGTGATTCCTTTGCATGGTGATTCCTGTAGTAGTTAGGTACGATTTAGAAAACGTAGCAACTCTATAATCATTGCCAGAATGTCCGTACATCCATTTTAAAAATGTTGATTTTTTTTACTTTTTTAACAACAAATTTTTATGTGATCTAATAATCTGATTGATCTGATTTTTGGTATACTGATTCCTGGGACAACAAAGTACAATATTATAAGCGAAGCAACTCTATAATCAAGTCCTAAAAATGTAATGTGTCCATAAACATTATTCTGTATCAAGCAGTTTTCAACTATTTTACTTACAATTTTTGCTTCGACATTTTAACATTTATATTTTGAATATTCAGTTCTGACACTATACAAGTGTTAGTGTCCGTTTTTCCTACCGTTTCAGTGCTTCGCTTTTATGGATGTTGTCATCCTTGTTTATTGTGTAACTCCTGTTTGATGGCTAATAAAATCCCTTTGAATCAAAACTATAGAATTGCCGATGAATATTTCCTTTAAGTTTTTTTTTACCCAAACATTACTGAAATACATTTAAGAAATTTTAAAATCCAGTTTCATTAAGAAGTCGAGAAATTTCCTGTCCCCTGTGAAATAAAATTGTGCAGGAATTGTTTATATACATACAAAGAAGTATTAAATAAAAATACATTTTCCCTGAAATGTATAGAATAAATGTTCATAGGTCATAGAAATTTCTCCTAATATTTAAATCGATTTAAGCATTGCCGACAAACATAATGTTAAAAAAGTAGCATTTCCCCTTAGACTTACAGACGAACTGACAAAGTTGGTTATAGAGTAGTTGAAAAATTTATATTTACCTTACCAACCAAATATGTGTAAGAATTTAAACTAGGTACTTTTTGAAAATGATGAAAACTAACTTTAAAAATAATATCTTTATTAAAAAACAATATTATTTAGAACAACATAACAATATCAATATCAATAACAAAACAATATTAATAACAAAATAATATTAATAACAAAACAATATCAATAACAAAACAAAAAACTATATTTATTTAAAAGTCGATATTATTTTACATTCAATAGGCTAAACTATATTCTAAAACTAAGTTTTATTACTCTAATTAGGTCTAGTCCCTTTCGTGGCACTGCCTCTTAAGGGGCGTTTTGTTGTATTTTCACAGGAGCTTTTCCCCGATTTCTAGCCCCTAGAAACCTAACCAACCTAACATATCAAAAGCCACTATAAAATACAACGACATGCCCCTTAAGAGGCAGTTTCAAGTTTTATCAAATAGTATTGAGAAAATTATTCCCGTTAAATATTATGTTGTCCTAAGAGAGCAATTATCAAAATTGGAATTAAATTTTAAGATTATGCAAAAGATAAAAAAAAATATTCAAATTGAAATCTGTCAGGAAATGAATATTAAATATAACTTTTTGGCGTTATCCTCTATGAAATTTTTTTTTCAATTTTGAAAATTGGAGACTGCCCCCCCCCCCCCCCCCAACAATGATGAAGAACTATTTTTGGTTAGGTTTTAGGCTAGGGAGCCGAGCGCTGCGGCTAGGCAGGCAAGGGTGCCGAGCGCTGCGGCTAGGCAGGCAAGCGGGCCGAGCGCTGCGGCCAGAGTTCATAGTTCGCTGTTAGGGGGGGGGGGTGGTTCTCAAATTTTCAAAATTGAAAAAAAAAATTTCTAAGATGATAATACCAACTTTTTAAAGTTGTATAAAATCTAAGATTTAAA
Organism: Acartia tonsa; assembly: GCF_053477335.1. Lineage (NCBI taxonomy): Eukaryota > Metazoa > Arthropoda > Copepoda > Calanoida > Acartiidae > Acartia > Acartia tonsa. Next base: position 21,601,526 of record NC_137268.1, read on the forward strand.
CAACTTACAACTGTATATCAATTCCAATGATAATTGCACTATACCTATTTGCTTATAGGCTCTAATTGATCTTTTTTTCTTTTTTTTGATCAAGAGGTTAATGCGTTTGATTCTGAAAATTGGTAATTTTAGAGATGGAAAATCATTTTTTTATAAAGAGTCATAGGGATTAGTTCCATGCAGGGAATGAAACAAGTTTAGAAACCTATGTAATCTTGTTTGACTGATATAATTTTAAAGTTTTAAAATTTTAATTGTTTTCGTGAAACTGCTAAATGGATAATCACAAGAAATGTTTATTCCAAATCTAAAATTACCTAGAAAAAGTTAATACTCTAACAGTTAGGGAGTTGAATCCATTTTCATAGAAGCAGAAATATAATCTATGATTATGGTTTGGACCCTCTAAAACTGTAATCTACCCTTCCACTTTCCCCTCTCTTGGTGAAGATATCTTCAACGCCGATACGATTTTTGAAATATAAGATTCCACTTTTGTCTCTCTTGTTGAAGATATCTTCACCAAGAGAGGCAAAAGTGGAATCTTAAATTTCAAAAATCGTATCGGCGTTGAAGATATCTTCACCAAGAGAGGGGAAAGTGGAATCTTACATTTCAAAAATCGTATCGGCGTTGAAGATATCTTCACCAAGAGAGGGAAAAGTAGAATTTTACATTTCAAAAATCGTATCGGCGTTGAAGATATCTTCACCAAGAGAGGGGAAAGTGGAAAGGTAGATTACAGTTTTAGAGGGTCCAAACCATAATCATAGATTATATTTCTGCTTCTATAAAAATGGATTCAACTCCCTAACTGTCTAACAATTTTTTTTACAATAATTTCATCAAAATTATTATTTGTCGACATCACTTTTTTGACAACATCTCTAATAACGTCAACTCGTTTTAGAGAAAATCCATGATGTTTTTGGAAAATATTTATTGTTTTACGAACCATGTTTAACACTTCATTTGATGGATATGTTAGTCCTCCCCGGCTTATCCTTCTAAATACATATAATTTCTTATTATCTTTGTAAATAGTACCTATCAATTGTGCTGTACGGGAGACATTCTCTATTAGGTAAAGACAACAATCAGATAGCAAAGTTTTTATTGCAAGTGTTTGTCTGTAAGTCCTAACTGTGCATGGCAAACTGTTGCACCTGTTTTGGGCCAATGCATTTCACCCAAGTTTTAATGTTACGCAACTGACATAGCAGCAGTAGGAATCTTTTTAATGTCTTTGGTTTAGCTGCATGCAGAGAATTTTGCAAGAGGGATTTTGAAACCTCCCTTATGATTTTTTATTCCCCATTTAAACCAAACACGAAGAGGGGGGAGGGGTGGAGAAGTATGCATTTGTAACCTTTAGGTGGGTGTATTACAGATATTAAGAGGAGTGAATTTTTAGTGTTAGGTAAAAAAATATTACTAAAAAACTGTTGGTACCAACAAACATAAGAATTGAATACCATAATTTTAGCTTTAGATAACAAAAAAAATCATTTCCTTGTCCATTCATGTTCAGCTTCAATTGGTCCATCTTCAGGTATATTCCTCTTGTAGCTGTCATTCTTAGATTTTCTCACGGCCCATCCTATTTTAATGAAATTAAATTTTTAATTTTACTCAAACACACAATTTTAAGTCACAATGTTAAATTCTATAATTGGACCAATGGAAGTAAATTGTAGGAACAATCTGACCATATTTCAAATTTGACTAGTTTTTAAAAAGTGTAGGAACAAACATAGTAGGAACATAATTTTTGCTTTAGTTTAGGTAATATTAGTTTTATTATTTTAAGCTAATTAAAGGTCACATGCTCCTCCCTTCCCTCCAATAAATATTTTGAGTACGCACCCCCCCCCCCCTCCCTCCTCTCCAATAATTGCATTTGGAAGAAATTGTTATTATGCCATTACCTGCTATATAACCCAAACTGCATTTCTCTACTTTTTTTCTACATTTTTTTTCCAAGCTTATGGATACTTCAGAAGGTACCATTGAAGATGATATGAATTTAACAGTTTCTTCTTCTATCTTGACGTTTTTCTTTGTCATCAAGTAGGTTGGGCTCTAAAAAAAAATTAACTATTATCAGTCAGGCCCATTGCCACACCTTTAACAGTCAGGATGTGGGGAAGGGGGGGGGGGGGGTTCGTTTAATAATCTGTATTCTCTATACCCAAGTCACTCATTTATATACCTCTATTTTTCACACACAGAAAATGACATAGAAAAATGGAAGGGGGGGGGCTGCGTTCATGCCCCCCCCCCCACTGTTAAAGGTTAATTGGGATAAAACAAATTCTTTCATTCCCAGATTTTATAAAATTAACAAAATTTATGCCTTTACAATATGAAAAAAATCCATTTTTTTCTGCTATTAACACAAGTTGTGCAATTTGAGATGGACAATCAGAATCATAGAGAAGCATTGCTATTACAAAACATCTAAGAGGTACCTGGCAAAAACTGATTACCCTCAACCTGTTCAAACATTCCAAAGGAGTAGGATGGGTTTTGTGGTTGCCTAAGGCACGGATTAAACTAAATAGATTCTCCTGGCAATCCTGCTCTAACCTGAAAAAATATCAATCAATTAGTTTAAATTTTGTGATATATTTTTTTCATTCAACACTTTTAAAAGATGTTAAATATATTCAGCAAATGTATTAATTTGCTTTTGTTCTTATGAAAAGTCCCCTTTTCAATTACTGATAGTTTTAAAACTACATGGTAAAATATTTTTTTAGACTGTTAAAGTGTAAATGTTTCCATTTCATTCAAGTTTAAAATTTGATGGAATTACCTCTTTACATAATTTTAAATAAAATGAGTTATTGAATTAAGCCTTAAAAAGGTGGGGAAGGGGTTGGAGTTGAACGCATCCCCCTCGAGTTTTGTCTTTCTCATATGAAAATTTAAACTTAAGCAGTTCTAGCAAACAAGACCTATTAATTAAATTATGTCGCCCAATTCCTGCCAACCACAGCGGCTGGCAGGTGTCATGTACAGCTGCCACCGCCAAAATTTACATTTTGAGACTCTTAATAAAAAGATTTACTAAAAAATAAACAAAGTCCCTATAGTATAAGGACAATGTCACATGTTAATAAAACCTAATTCACATAAAAATCAACATACCTAGTGCATAATAAGCTTGTTATGCCTTCTTTTGAAAGTGCTTGGTATAACCCCAAAAGCGATTTGCTTGCCACTATGATGCTCTAAAAATAAACAATTAAAAGGAAACTGTACAAAATTCTCTAGAATAATATTACATTAATTTTTTTTTAAGAGAAGCTTTTCAATACTTAGCGTACGTCCTTCTGTAATAAAAAGTTATTTTTTATTATTTAGATTGGTTTGAATTGTCGTAATAATATCAAACTTTACATGACGATTCCTGTAACAATTAGGTATGATTTAAAAAGCATAGAAACTCTATAATCATTAACAGAAAGTGTGTATGTATTTCCTGAAATATGTTAACTGTTTAAAAAAATTTTGACAGTGAAGGGAAATTAATAAAAAAAAAACTTACATGGTTAAAAACTTTTCTGTTCAGAGAAGGTCCAGTCTCAAAATCGATTCTTTGCATCAAGCAAATCATATCATTGATTGCTTTCTTCTGCATCTCAAGATTGTCTCCAAAAGGGGTTTTAAGCAAATCAAACTTGGAACTATTGCTTCCACTTTGGAAAACTAAAATAAAGCATAGTTTAATCAATATTAGGCTAATTTTTAGTAGCTAAGCTACTCTATAATTTGAAATGTCTGTCCGTCCGTTCGTCCATCTGTCTGTCTGTTAGAGAAAAAGCTCCTACAAAAGTTACACTTCTTTCTCGTATTCATTCGAATCCGGTGGATAGGAACCGGTTCTCATCCATACGAAAAAACTATGTCTAGCATCGTATTATATCCAGTTTTCTACGAATATAGAAATGTACAATCATAAGATTAAAACCAGTTTTTTTAGCCGGTGCCTCCGGAACCTCGGGGCTAAAAAAACTAGTTTTAATCTTATAATTGTACACTCTATATCCGCGGGAAGCCGTTTATAATACGATACGAGAAATAACTATTCCAATATTCCCTTCATTATGCGCCATAATTAGGTATAAAAAGATCTATGGTAGACTGACTGCTTCTTTTTAGTCTAAGCGTCTTTTTAGTTTTTTTTCTTTCTACAACTTTCAAAGACATAAACTTTACTTTTCAGATTTAGTGATTTTAATTTAAAGCAAAGCTTTTATATGAAGTACAATAAATACCCTTGAACCAATTGTGGATGGTTAAGATTGTTGCTGCAGCTTTATCATTCTTTAACACAATGCTGAATGCTTCAGCAGTTCGTTTGCTAAATAGTTCAACAGCTTTGTCTACCCTCTGCCTGTAAATTTAATAATTGTTTCTATGTATTCATTAAGGGGTCATCTCAAAAAAAAGCCCATCTCAAAAAACGCATATCTCAAAGAACACCTATCTCAAAAACGCCTGTTTTAAAAATTGCCTATCCAAACAAAATGCCTTTGAATAATTTTGGGAACGGAGAAAACAGGGGAGTTAAAGATTGAAATAAAGTAGCTTGAGTTTTAGTAGTTGTTTAGACATTATTTTGATTTTATGTAATCAATAAAGCTCCTTAAAATGTACATAATTTTCAAACCTAATAAAAAAGCAGCTATATAGGGAAAAGACAATCAAATTAATTTCACCCTAAAAATAGACTGCATATTTACATTTAATTCATTTAATTTAAAATAATTTGTGTATCTTATTAGTTTTAGTATCTCTTTATCCCTTCCTCAAATCTCAATTACACCCGCCCCAATCATTAAATACAACCCTATTCTGAAACAATATTTAATCAAATTTGAGGACAGAAAAAAATGAAAGGAGAGCTCATAATAGAGAAAAGGGTGAAATTATCAAGGCTCACAAGAAATTTAACACCATATAATCTAAATAAGCAGAGATATAGGGATAAGAAAGTTGAATTAATATCATCCTAGTTAATTCTATTTTAACAACAGCTATTTGATTATTTAAAAGCATTAAATACTCTTCACTGGATATTACTACTTGTGTTCAAAAAGACTAGATTGTTATTTTAAATTTATTGTGTACTTAAATTTTCCAAACTATTTAGTTCTTCCTTAAACCATACCTAAATTTCACAATATTTTTAAATAAGAAGCTTTTCTTTAATAGGGGTCAGTAAGTCCGTCTGTCAGTCTGTCCAGAACGGATAGCCATTTTCATTAATTTAGGCATGTTATAATTGTCCTATCAATTTCAAACTTTGCATGATGATTCTTGTAGTAGTTTAGAAAGCATAGCAACTCATTACCAGAATTTTCGTACATCTGGTACAATAAGTTACAATATTTTGAGAGAAGCATCTCTATAATCAAGTCTTAAAAATGTCAGTATGTCTTAAACATAATTCTGTATTTAAGAAGTTTTGTGACATGTTTACTTATAATTTTGTCAAAACTTACATATCAAATTTTTTTTAAAGGTATTAACTTAAAAATATGACATATTCATGATAACAAAATACCTATTTAAATTTGAATTTACTAATTGCTAGAAATAAAACTGGATGTTTAAAAAAATATATAGTAGGCATTTTAAAATAGGCGTTTTTTCAAATAGGCGTTTTCTGAGTGTAGCCTCATTAAGAGCATCTTAACCCATCTGAGATATTTAGGTCTATAGAAAAGAAAATTTAAAAAAAGAAACAATTTCCTGTCTTGGCCTCTGCATTCCAAGTGACGCCAATCTATTTTAGCAAGATATAAATCATTGCTCGTTCCACTTTCTATAAGTTTATAGAAAATGCTTTTATTTAATTTGTGCACAATTTTCTTGCTTTTGGAATCCTTCAAACAACGTCAGGGATATGACAATTGGTAAACTGTTTTACTTAAGATTTGCTGCAATTAACAATAAAAATTGGGTATTTTTCTTTTCAAAATTGTTGTAAATCAAAATGTCAATATTGAATCTTTTTTTCTATAATATGTATCGAATACTTTTTTTTAAAGCAAAGCTTTTCTATAATTAGAATCTGTCTGTCCATCTGTCCGTTAACAGTTAGCTCTTTCCATTAATTTTGGTTTTATCCATTTTAAACTTTGCATGGTGATTCCTGTAGTAGCTAGGTATAATTTTAAAAGCGTAGCAGCTCTATAATTTTTACTTGAATGTATGTATGTCCATTTTACCCATGTTTATTTTTAACAAATTAATTACCGAATTAATCTTATTTGGAATACTGATTCCTAAAAGAACAAAGTACAATTATATAAGCAAAGCATCTTTATGATCAAGTCCTAAAAATGTAAGCATGTCATAAAACACTTGTACATAAGCAGTTAATCAGAAAATTTACTTGCAACTTTGTTTCGACTTTTATATATTTATATACTGATTTTTCTGACACTCTACAAGTTTTAATGTTTGTTTGTCCTACCGTTTCAGAGCTTTGCTTTTATGGGTGTCATCCTTGTTTTACTGAAAATGTGGCAACCTCATTTGTCCTCAAGTGTCATATTTATGTTCCTGCTTAATAATCAGACCATAATCTATTCAATATTAAATAAGAACAATTTTTATAAAATTAAATACTTATAGCTGAATGAATCCAAAGATCTAATCCGTAAATGTACATTACTTTTAATTTTAAGTTTCTATAATATAGTACATTAAGTTACACTTACATGCAATACCTTAGACCAAAAAATTCATATATGGTTAAATTTTTTTGTTAATTTAAATACTTCCCCTGTTTCTATTCTTCAAATATTAAATTAAAATCTATAAGAACTCATTATATGTTTTAAATAATTGTAAGATGAAATAAAGTTAAATAAAAACATTTATTATAAGATTACCCATGAATATAACAGTTCTCATTCATTCCTAGAGTGTGGTTTCTCAATAGCTGAAACATAATAAGAATAATGCTTTTTGTGGGGTGGGGGGGGGGGGGGGGGGGGGGCTCTAACCCCACAGGTCTAACTAGTACCCAACTTAACATATCCACATCTGGTCTAGGTAATTCTTATAATAAAGGAAAAGAATGTTTGTCTGTGTGTTTGTACCGAAGGATCTTGCTAACCGCTGAACTGATTCTAACTGCTAAGGATTCTCCTTAACAATGCAGCTTTTCAAAAATATTCTATAGACTTGAAGGAAACATAGAAACAAAAAATTGTAATATTCAAGAGAATAGAATGCAACATAGACACAAAATAAACAAAACGAACATTTAAAGTGCCACTTCTAAGGGTGTAACCGCTAGTGTATGATTAAACCAATGACAAAAAAAACCTTCCCTTCGTATCTGAAGAATAGAGAGAAGGTTCAGTGCTCAATGAGGCATTTTGAAGGTAATTGTCTAAAACAACATATACATACTTTTAAAGAATGAGGTACATCTGGAAACAGAAAGATGTTGGAATCAGGAAAACTTGGATTCTTCAATATGTGATTATCTTGTCGGATTTTAAGATCTAAAATGTAATTTTTCATTAAAACCATATTGAAAAATGTATGCTTTTCTGCGGCTATTGAAGAAAGATAGTATGTTTTAAGAATAAGATTCCACTGGCCTATTTCAGCTTTTTTCACTTACATAGTATGTTGGTCATTCTGCTCTTTGTCATATTAGTGTACCGTATGGGAATAGTGATTTCTGATTTTGTATTAGATATGTTGGTTTAATAAAATTTCTCATATTCATTCGAATCCAGTGTATAGGAACCGGTTCTCATAAATACGAAAAAACTATGTCTAGCATCGTATTATATCCAGTTTTCTATGAATATAGAAATGTACAATCATAAGATTAAAACCAGTCTTATAATTGTACATTCTATATCCGCGGAAAGCCGTTTATAATACGATACGAGAAATAACTATTATAGTATTTGATTTACCTTTCAAAAGTGTATGATTCCCTGAATCAAAGACTAGAGCCTTTACAATGGCTTTTTTCTTCTGCACTTTTTTGATAAGGTTTACAACAAGCTTTTTATCCACATTGCAATTAAAATCCACATATACAACCTAAAATAAAACAGCTTTATTTGACCCAGGGGTATCAATAAAATAAAGAAAATTTTGTAATATTGCATTTTCAAATCTTTTAATTTCTATGTCCAACAATTCTGAACTGAAGTTTCATGAATATCACGAAAAAAAAAGAATTCTAAGTAGTAATATTAACCAATAACTCGGGCATTAATAGATGGTTCCCCCCAAACATAAAATTACCTGGCGCCAATCTTCAAACATTCCTCTAAGCATCACTACCAGCATTTTCTGTAAAAACCAATTGAATTTTATCATAGATCATATTAATTTTTAAACAACTGTCAACTTAAGCAAAGTACACATTCATTAAAAGATTAGAGTCAAAAGTGGACTAAACATGAACAATTTAATTAAGATAAAAATTAAAGACTTTGTCCATGAAGTGTATTATATAAAATCTTAGACAATTCTAGTATTAATTAGTTTTTATTTTAGGGGTTTAAATAAATTCAATAAAATTTCCTTTGCAGGCCCCATAATTAAATCATCCTAAAAATAAAAAAAAACATTTTAATCACTAAAATATAATATAATTGTAATCAGTTTAGGATAAAGTTTTATACTAAAGCAACAGGATGTTTGTTTGTGTGTACCAAAGGATTTCGCTAACCGCTGAACCGATCGGGTTCTCCTTAACAGGGTAGATTCTCATGGTTCCCAGGAAGGTTTATAACTATTTTGGGGGAGGGTAGGGTACCACCACCCTCCCAAGAGAAATGACAAAAAATTTGAAAATTTTTGTTAATATACGTTAGACTTCAACGTAAAATAAAGAGGTATGGTACTAAAGAAATATCGTAGCAAACAAAAACATTTAAAGTGCCACTAGAGGCCTCTATGGGGGGTAGCCGCTAGTTTAGGATAAAGTTATGAAAAATTTAATAACTCACCCTAATATCTAGCTCACACACTTCCTCACAAGACATTTCGTCCATCATCATAACACAAAACTTGTTTTTCTTCTCATTTTCTTCAAAATCAGCAAGTTTTATCTGTAACAAGTCCATGAAATGCTCCTGGTACCCTGCAATATAGTTGATTATATAAAAAGTTCCTACACATCAATCAAGCCATCATTAAAAGCAAACTTCTAAACGTTTGAGATAAAGCAAGCCTAACAAGATATTAAATGAATGTTTTATAATCATAAAAATCATAATTTAAAGTAAATGTCAAGTGCTAAATGCATTTTCTCAATGTGACTAATAAGCACTGAAACTCTCCCCCCGGTAATTAATTAAGGAATGGAGGGGGTGAGGTATTTTTTTTGTATACCTATCACATGCAGAGGACCTATACCTGCAAGCCTATACATTAGGTGACTCTGCAGGGCTACCCAATACCCAGGAATAAGGTATAACCAACAAGGGAATTAAATCTAAAATAATATTTGGGGGGCAAATGGAGAGGTCGTCAATTTTACGATGTGTTGCCCCCCAACGACAGCTGAAAAACACGTTTAGGTTTCGTGATTTTTTTCCGAATTAATTTCGTTATTGGTATGAGCTGCCCAATACCTAATATAACCTAATCCTTATACTAAAGTAACAGGATGTTTGTCTGTTTGTTTGTCTGTGTATCTGTGTGTCTTGAAGGATCTCGCTAACCGCTGAACCTATCGGGTTCTCCTTAACAGGGTAGCTACTCATAAGTCCCAGGAAGGTTTATAACTATTTTCTTGGGGTTTGGGACACCCCCAACCCCCCCGAAAATGAAAATTTTTTTTTTTACATTTTAAACTAAAATTAAAAATGATGGGGGGGTGGGCACCCGGCACCCAACCCCCAAAAAAAAAATTTCCACCCCACAAAATATTTTTTAAATTTTTCTTTTAAAGTCTAAAATAAGAAATTGGGTTATCAAATTCGACTCCCCCCTCCTCAAGTGCCCCTAGAGGCCTCTAGGGGCGTAGCCGCTAGTCTTACTTAAAGTAATAAATTAACAAATCAACCCTTTGGTTTTCAGATTATTTATTAGTAGCGAAGCTATTCCATAATTACTATGTCTGAATGTAAGTCCATCTGTGACACTATGGGGGAAATGTGAGTTTCACAGTTGCTATTGAAGATAGATGTTAAAATTTTTAGAGAAGATTACTTCAAGATCTTACTCTTACCTGGTCGAATTTTAAACTCTTTCACATAGGTTGTGAGTGATTTTTTACATGGTATAGCATACAGAGGGCAATTTGCACGAACAAATCTCAGTGCCTATAATAGTATTATATAAATTAACTAGCGGCTTCGCCCCTAGCCTATAGGAAAAAAAGGACCAAGGAAATCTTCAGCAAAAAAAAAATGGGAAGGGATTTTTTTGTTTTTTGGGAGTTGAAAGGTGTCCAACCATCCAAGAAAATAGCCTAAAACCACCACAGGACCAGTAGGTATATTCCCTGAAGAGTAGAATCCAATCGGTTCAGTGGTTACCGAGATCTCAAGGGACGGACAGACAGACAGACAGACAGACGGACGGACAGACATCATTCTACTTTGTATTATAGATTATAAAATGAATCTTTGTTCTAAAGAAAAAAATCTGAAAAAGATATTACTATGAATGTGTTAAGCCCAGTATAGGTAAAGAAACAAGTTTAATTTTGGAAATCAATGTTACCTTTGAGCTTATGGCTTGAAGTAAAAATCCTCTTTTCATTTCTTCATCTGTGTATTTTTTGCTTTGCTTCTGGTTTGAATTACCGATTCTTTCTATTGTACTTTGTGCAATGTGACCTTTTTCTTTAAGTAAATTTTTCAATAACTGATCTTTGCCAATTGGTCTTCCAGGTTTCCTCTTAAATTTTATTTTATAATATTATATTGTAAAGAAACTAATCCTAATTTTTATAAGGTGTCATATTATGATTGAAACATGGGAAAAAATTGATTAATTCCTAAATTTACATAAGGGGGGGGGGGGGGGGTTTAATGCAACCATCTCGTAATCAGTGAACAATTGGCACTTATAATTCGATTTTCCATCTGAAATTTTGCATGTGTAATCCTTGGTAGGTCTATTTTCCCTAAATCGAACAAAAAATTGGAAAAGTAACAGCTAACGGCTGGCGGCTCAGAAGTTTTGCCATTTTTTGGATATCTATAGTACAAATTATTCACGAAACCTATCTCCACCTTATTCTCGTTGCCACTCAAAAACGCTATCAAACGGTTCTAGACGGTAGCTGTTGGTACTAGAAGTTTCAAAAATGGTTTAACATGAATTAAACCAAAAATATGTTTTAAATGTTGATTCCTACGTAATTGATGATGAATTTACCCTGAAAATAGGCAAAAAACCGGTTAAACGGTTGAGCCGCCAGCCGTTACTTTTCCAACTTTTTGTTCGATTTAGGGAAAATAGACCTACCAAGGATTACTCATGCAAAAGTTTAGATCAAAATTCGAATTCCAAGTGCCATTTGCTCACTGATTACGAGATGGTTGCATTAAAAACCCCCCCGGATTACTTGAAATAAAGTTTTATATTTCGTTTTTTATATTATGCATAAAAAGAATTAATGCTTAAAAAAGAACGCAATTCATGCAAAGATGCTAATTTGAAAATCATTAAATAATATCTTTAATATACACATGTTATCAAGATAATGAAGCATTTTAGATAGTGATATATGTATTAAAAATATGCATTTACCTGTACAGAAGTTTTTAAAACTTTCCTTATCTTTCTTCTTAAATGGGCACAACCTCTGCAGTTAGGGCCAGAATTGTCTTCTTTTGGTTTCTCAGGTTGTGAATTAGGCAAATTTTGTGACAATTGACTGGAATCAATAAGGTTAGTTGGGTGTATTTTAGATGAAACTATACTTGAATTTCAAGAATATATTGGTTTGAAAGCTATTGTTGAAGTTGAATTGGAATATATTGGTAATGAGATAAGATTTGTCAGTGAAGCAGATGTTTGTGGTTCAAAGTGTAATCTTGCCATTGATTCATATTGATTGCAGACAGTTGATGTTGGTATAGGCATTATTTTTTGATGAGATAAAAGTAGGGTACTTTGAGGATATACATTATTAAGAACTGAAAAATTTTCACACTGTTCAACAATTGTTGCAGATGGAGATGATATTTCTTCATGGGATATTGCTGAGAGATTAGTTGGATCAATAACTGAAAAAGTTTCATACTGACCCACAGTTGATCTTGATGTACGACTTACTGATTTAGGAGATAATGGTGGGGTAATTTGAATAGATTCAGACTGACAAATTGATGATGTAGGTAATATTGATTGATGAGATGAGGGTAGAACATCATGAGTTGATGTTGATGTTGATGTAGGTCCTACTTTCTCAATGGTGGGGTAATTTGATAACTAGTGCTATAAACAACTGGAATCGATTCAGCTTGACTAACAACTGCTGTAGAATCAAGTGATATTGCTTGAAGAGATAGTAGTGGGATAGTCTGAGAATGTTTGACAGTTTGATTTTCCAAGATGCAGGCTGAGTTTACATTTGATATTTTCACCGACTTTACAACATCCCTACCTTGAATAAAGTGCAATTGAAAACACATAAAGAAAGGTCAAATATTTCTTTTTTTACAGTTGTACAATTCATAATTTGAAAATTTTCCCCTAATAATTGATTAATAGGTTTACTCTAACAAAAATGAGATAAAAAAATTAGACCCCAGCTGCTTTGCTAATTTTACCTTTTTGGAAATCAATGTTTTCATATTCTACATCATTGACAACAACAGAATCTAAAAAAAAAAGATGACATTTAGAATAGAGATATATCTTACATTTAGGCTAGAGATTATTGAATATGTTAATACCCTTTTTCGTGTTTCTCAGTCTCTTTAAATAGTTTTCATTGACAGAGTAGCTTTGCAAAATTATAACTTTTACCTAACTTATCCGAACAACCCGAGAATGAGGGAACAACATTCTTCTTTAATTTTCCTGGTTTTTCATAGTCCTCATCTCTAGAAAAATAGAATAGAAATAAAATAAGGATGACAATATCCATTAGTATCAAAGCTTTAAATGTAAAACTAAGACCCGCAAATCAAATAAAAAAAAAATCTTAACTAGGTTATATATTGCAATGTTCAGTGTATATATGAATCATCTCTTGAAATTGTAGTGGTCTTGAACTGACATGATGGCCTAAGTAAATGTCTTATCTTCTTATAACATTACAGACAGTCTGACAGACAGTTTGCTACAGAGTAGATCAAAATTTGAAGATTCAAACAAAAACAAATCAGCTGGCTATCTATAATATCAGATGAGTAAATCAAACTTTTAAAACCAAATTCAAAAGACAGTCAGAGCATTACAGAAAGACTGACTGACCAAGTAAATGGGGTGGGTGGGTAGTACAGAAACATAAATTCCCTAGAACAACAGAAAATTATATATCTATACCCTTATCTAGAAATCCACAATGGATATTTAGTAGTTGATTATGCTTTATAATAATAGGAAGGTAGACAAAAAGTTTCAGCTGTCTATCTTAATTCTGAGAAAATCATGTTCTATTGACAGACAGATGGACATTGGAATCTATAGAGTAGATTCACTGCTAAAATACATCCATACGTAGAAAAGCACAACAAATATTGATGGACAAACGCTTAAAATTAGTTTTAGCAGATGTTCAGTGTCATTAAATATAAACCTATAGATTTACTATTCTTACATAAGATTAATATATATTTATCTTTTGTTTACAAATTGGATAAGAAAAAGTAATTTGCTCTAAAAGTACACATGAATCACCAGAAGAAAATTTCGTCTCTATCTGTAACAGGAGCCAAGATAGAGCCCCCCCTCCCCCCCCCCCCCAATCTTATAAGGTGGGAATTGAGGTCCGATCTGTAGGGGTTAAAATGGAGTTCCTAATTTGTACCTACCTAATACAGGAATCACCATGCAAAGTTTAAATTGTATAGAACAATTCTAACATTCCTAATAAATGAAAAAAGCTATCCGTTCTTATGGACATAAACACCAACAGACTGACCCAAATAATAGAAAAGCTTTGCTTTAAAAAATTGGTTCTATTGATTAAAGGGGTAGTTGCACGAAATGCATTTAAACATCCAAAGGGCATATATTTGAAAGAATTTTAACTTTCTACCACATAGTTTTTAAAAAATCAAAACTTGAAAATCGTATTTTTGTAATTTATGCAATTTATATAGCTGGCTAATTTTCACAAAGACAGAATGACTACTAATTTAGTTACAAAATTAAATATGTTTGATGGTATAGTTGTGACTCATGTTGAAAATCATTTTTCTGAAATGCACTTCATGCAACTATCCCTTTATAAAATTAAAACAAATGAATAAATTTACACTCACCTGAAGTGATTATTACAGACACGTGAACCTTTGGTTATATTTTTTCTAAGATATAATATTTTTAACCATTGTCTCAATAGTTCCCCATTTTTTGGTAGTCTATGGAAATACTGAGCCGGAGAGGAACAGGAAATACAAATATTAACCATCTGAAAAAAACAAAGAAATATCAATGTAATAAAAAAATGAACTGTTGAAAAAAGAAGCATACAGAAGCGGGTTGTATCTATCCACCTTCTATGAAAATTAAGGGGGATAAATACACCACTGCAGAGTACGCCCTCAACACCCCTTTATTACAGCCAATGTAGTGTCAGTTAAAAATCAAATTAAAAAATATTTTTCATTCGTGTTTATATTGTAACTATAGGACATAGAAATTTAAATCCTCTTGCTTTGAGATAAAGCTCACTCACTGTTTAATTTGGTTCTTGTTGGTTTTTAATTCTTTTTATGCGCTATACTCAACCCAGGCAAATCTGTGTACACGCCACTGGTTGAAAACAATGTTACATGTCCCGTGCATGAACAGAAACAGTTTTTATGTACAAAGATATCAGCAGAGTAAAGTTATCTTTTATCCTCACCCTTACTCTCACCCTCAAGAAAAAAACGACATAAGGGAAATGGAAGAATATTTCTTTCATGGTGGGGGAGTTTGATTACCATTGCAAAAATTGTAAATATATAATTTGTAATATAATTAACCCTTACAGTTCGGGGTTTTTTTCAATCTCATTTTTTTGTTGGTAAGATATCTGGTCTGTGTCGGTCGTGGTGTCCGGTCAAAGTCGGTTGGGTAGCACCAAAATTAGAAAAAATTATAAATAAATATTAATTTCTACATTATGACTTTTGTGTATAAGGTAGAAACCTAATTTTTTGTGGTGAATACTTAGATATCAAAGACCTTCTAAAAAAAGGAGTGTTATGACCGTTTGACTGCACCCTGACCGACTTTATGACTGATTTTTTGTCTGGCTTTTACTATATACATATATCATGAATATCGTGGCTTCTATTACAGTTAGAGACTTATAATTTTTTTTTGTAAATCCTTGAGCAACAACAAACAGATAGAAATATTAATTGGCGCCGCCAACCGCCGAAAATTGCGGTTTCTGTTATTTGCTGTTTTTCAGTGATGATCAGAAAAAGTATTTTTTTTGTTATGAAAAATAAAAGTTCATCCTAAAATTTAGTTATCCTAGCTGCAAAATTGGCCGCTCTACAGCTGTTTTAAAATTTAGTGGCTGACCGCTAAAAAGCGGCTAAGGAGTTGTCTGACCGCTATGACTAGAAAAAATACACATGAACCACCAGAAAAAAAATTTACGTCTTTATCTGTAACAGGAGCCGAGATAGAGGGGTGGGACTCTTGGAGCCCCCCCCATCCCCCCCCCATCTAATAAGGTAGGAATTTGGCCCGATCTATAAGGGTTAATTGATCCTAAAAAGGCTAACAAATAAATATCTAAAGAAATAATTTGGAAGAAAGTATAAGAACAAAAGAAATAAACACCATAAAACATAATTAATTAGTTAATAGTTTTATACTTTTATAAACGATTGATTTGTATTATAACATTTTTAAACATCACGTAGTGTTTGCTTTCATTTTCCGTACTAATAAATGGAATATGAATGTATACAAACAGCTGTTTGTTTCTTACACATACATATGTTATACTAAAAGTCCTCTCTTTTTCAGTTTCCCCTTTCCTTCACTAACTTGTATTGGGAAATACACTAATTATAAAACTAATAAGAATCACATATACACAAATTTAAGGAGCGCAGTTACTATATAATTAATTTGTATTAAATATAATGAAAGGTCTATATACACTTCTTAAAATTTGACTTTATAACAATGACTTTTTTAATTTAAACAATTTTAAAAATACAAAAAATATCAAAATGTTTTTAAGTTTGGATTATTTTATTTTAGAAGCAGAAATTTGTTTATGTTTTGAAATTTTTCTATAATGCGCACTTTGCCCCGTTTTTTATATGGTCCAATTTTATTTTCGCCAATTTTCTATTGGTTGGTACAAAACAAGCCCAAATCACAGAACACTATTGGTCTAGAGCGGTAGCTAATAGGAGCCGTTTGCCAGTAAGGTCATTAAATTAGGCAAATGGTAAAAGTTGCCTCATACCTTTCAAAACCAGGCCGAGACCTAATTTATGGCCAGGTTTCCTATCCCTTATCCCTGGTAAGTATATGTTTTTGTTGTTGCTGATAACACTATATGTAATTGCTCTATAACTCACTTGTTAGTGCTTCGATACTTATGGATGTTCTCATCCTTGTCTTATACTAAATATTAATGTTATAGTAAAATCATAATTCGTTTACTGTCGCTATACTCTTTAAATGAGCAATCTACTGGTGTACTGTATTTTTCTTGTCTCTTAACCAACCATTCAACGAAGGAACACATTCTTCAAATTCCTTTCAGCTCATGTTTTACAAAAAAAGCAAATATTTTTTTTAATAGAATAGCAGTCTTCACAAAGTACGTTGGTTTGTCAGTTATGACACAAGAGACATTTATGTATGATTATACATAAAGCTTTGTAATTTCAATTTATTATTATAGCGTTCTCTCTGTCCCTCTTTAGTAGCGAAGCTACTCTATAAATTACTTTGTTTGTCCGTCAGTCAGTCAGACAGTTAGTCCGTCAGTCCGTAACGCTATGGGGGAAACGTGATTTTCTCGGCTCCTATTCAAGATAGACAGCTGAAATTTTTAGTGAAGATGCCCATCTAATCTATACATTGCTTTTCCGTCTGTCTGTTATTTGGGGTGCTAGATCGATTCCTAGATTTTTACGTTTTTATGATTTTTTCAACTCCTTTTGAAGATACAGGGCTGAAGTTTTTAGGGAATAATTAATATTATATTCTACATATTTTCCCTAAGTTTGATTAAGATTTTTCTATTAATTGGGGTGCTAGATCGATTCCCAGATTTATAAGTTTTCATGGTTTTCTCGATTCCTATTCGGGATTGGCAGCTGAAATTATCAGGAATTGAATATTCTCAAGTTCAACATATTTCCACCAAGTTTCATTACGATTTGTCTATTAATTGCGGTGCTAGATCGATACCTAGATTTATAAGTTTATGATTATAAGGTTGCGTGATTTTAGAGGTTTGATAATTTCCCTATTTTACCAAGATTATTGTTTATTGTATGACAATGCTTAATTGTAATTTTTTCCCGATATCCCTTCATAATATTTGAGCTTCGCTACTTATGGATGTTGTCATCCTTGTTTTTTATCACAACTGAACATCTGCTTTATATCTCACTTTCTTCGCTACATCATATGAATATTGAATTGTATCATCCTTGTTAAAATTTAACAATGCTGACTATGTAAATGTATCTAAACTTAAACGGCCGGTGCATAATCATATGTGATTTAATTTGAATCATACTCATTTTTCTGTTCTAATATTATATTTATTAATATTCTATGTTGCTCTGCACCTTTGAGATTCAGCAGATTTAAACTTTCATGTGTCCTGTGATTGTTAAGATATTAAAAAATCTTGAATCTAATTTGTTACATACAGTGATTATCATGCTTAATGATTCTAACTTGAATAGTTGTGTTGACCTCCTAACTGATTAGGACTGAATTAATCTACTGGCCAATTGTTTGTTTTTTGCTAAATTGCATGAGCATCAAATTCTTAACCAATGAAATACGGTCTAAAGAATGAGGATATGGTCAGGGGGGAAGGGAACATTGGATTGTAAATTATATTGGTATCCAAAGTTTTATAAACATGATAACTTATTAGTTAACTTTAAAAATATGGGTACTCCTATTAATTCTTAATTGATTGCTTCTTAATAACAATGTCCAACCAGTTCAAAAAATATTATTATTTTTAAAAAGGTATTATTTGTTTTCATGATTTTTGGGCATATAATAAAATTTATCGTTCATTGTCAAATTCCTTTAAATGCCTGGGATATGGTGGAAAAAGAAGGTAATCTTACGGGGTTAAATTGGTTAAGGAGACGTCAAAAATGTATATCTGTTTGTCAGAGAGGGGAAGAAGGAGAAGAGAGAGGGAGAAGGAGAAAGAGAGAGAAGGAGAAGAGAGAGAGAGAGAGAGAGAGAGAGAGAGAATGGTATAGGAGGTGGTGGGGGAGTAAGAGAGAGAGAAAGAGACAGGGAGCGAGAGAATTTGGAAGAGATTATAAAAATTTAATTCATGAAAATTCTCAGACACGACTTTTATAAATACAATCATCAAAGCAAAAGTAGCGCAGCTACTCTATAGCAGGGGCGTCCAAGCTTTTTTTTTTGGGGGGGGTAAAAAATTTTAGGGGGGGGGGGGGGTAATTCGTGTTTTGGGGGGGGTAAAATGGCGCGCGAAGCGCGCCAAAATTTTTTTTTACCCCCCCCAAAATTTTTACCCCGCCCAAAAAATTTTTTTTAAAGAACATTTATTTTGGGGGGGGTAATTACCCCCCCCAAAATCGTTTGGGGGGGGTAAATACCCCCCCCAAAATCGTTTGGGGGGGGTAAATACCCCCCCCAAAATCGTTGGGGGTGCCTACGGCACCCCCAAGGTAGGGGAAATTTTTTTTTGGGGGGGGTATTGTTCAAAAAATTTTGGGGGTGCCAAATGGCCCATTACCCCCCCCCCCCTTGGACGCCTATGCTCTATAGATTAATATTATTATCCAAGTATGAAAAATAACAGGATGTCTGTCAACATTGTGTCTGTTTATACCAAAGGAGCTCGCTAACCGCTAAACTGATATGGGCCTTTTTTAACCTTCACTGAAAGATCCACCTGGGGAAGTTATACAACTTTTTTTTCTGTAGGGTATAAATAACAAATACGATACACATATAAAGCTTACCTGAAAAACAAAACAATCCTAGTAGACCTAAATGACTAATAAAATTTACAACAAAATTTCCACGCGATTAAATGCTGGGTATTAGAGTGAAATATAGAGTTGCTACGCTGCTCAAAAACATGACATGTGCAAAACTTAAAATATAATTGTCGGTATCTGAAAAGTATCAAAGTGACAGCCACCTCATTCTACAAAATAACAAGATACAAGGATAACTATACTGAAAAAGCAAGGACGAATATGCCCAATAGTAGCGGAGCTGTATTAAATTAAATAAGCAAAAAAAGACTTCATATTTATGTTTTAAATACTCATTAGAGTAATGCAAAGATAGGAAAGGGGTCACATAACTAAATGTCCCCACCCCGAGGACCCTGTGCCGACTTTGAATGGGGTCTTTGAAATTCAAACAATATTAACACAACCAAGTCGCTACAAAAGAACAGAAATCAGATTGCTAGCAGACGAAAAAGGTCCCCGACAATCGGATCCAGGTAGTTGTCTGGTTATACATCTATCATTATAGATTTATTGGAAATACGATGAATTAGTTTTGAATATGAAATTTTGTCTCATGTAGATTGTATACATCAAGAAAGATTGCGGTGTATATTCAACTTTAAATTATATCTACTCCAAAACTTATAATCTCGTTCTGCCATTTGTTGACTTCAAACTTGACTTTAAAGGCTTTTATTAAACAATAGTTATTTGCTGGTACAGTGTGTCTTTTACTTTTCTATCAATTATCGTGATCTAAATATAGTGGTAACTGTGTAGATGATTAATATATCATCCATTGTCTTATCCCTTAAGCTCCTTTATTAATCTTTGTTTACAATGTCAGTCTCCAACCTAGAACTAAATTCCAAGAGCCATAAATGAAAATATAAAGTGTGACTCAACTATAAGATGTATGTGTTAATGTTTTTAAATGGACATTGGATATTTGGCAAAACTGCCAGTTGTCTTTTTTAAGTAGCGCAGATACTCTGTAGTTAAGGTATGTTGAAATCACTTTTCCATATTGAAAAACACTACTTGCAAAATAATAAGAAAATAAATTTTAGGCGAGTATATTTACGCTGTCCCATGTAAGGTCCTACGACAAACGCAGGAGTCCCAAACGTCAGAGTGGACAAACGTCGGAGTGGACACTTAACCTAGCCTAACCTATTTAGACCATCTAGGTTTTTTAAATGCTTAACCACTGCGGGGGGCTTATTTGTTCATTCATATCTTAACCTAACCTAATCTGTATAGAAATAATTTATAAAATTAATATTTTAACACTCCTGCGTTTGTCCACTCCGACGTTTGGGACTCCTGCGTTTGTCCTGGAACCCCATGTAAATTTTACCAAAGGGATTTTTTTAGAGGGGGGGGGGGGGGGGGGAGTGATTCAGAATAAATATTGAAATTATCCCACTATCAAAATTTTGTACCCTACCCCTTTCAAATCAAAATTAGATAAAAAGTACTAAAAGACCAGCCTCTACCAATATCGAAATTAATTCGGAAAAAATCACGAAACCTATACGTGTTTTTCAGCTGTCGTTGGGGGGCAACACATCGTAAAATTGACGACCTCTACATTTGCTAACAAAAAGTTCAGCTCAGCACTGATTTGCAGGGATCTAAAGAGATAAATTAATGTATAATGAGCAATGATGGTAAACAAAATTACCCCTCCTGTAGATTACTAGTATTATTTGAAAGTTTTGACACTCAACTTTTTGAAACAACCAAT
Source organism: Acartia tonsa (assembly GCF_053477335.1). NCBI lineage: Eukaryota > Metazoa > Arthropoda > Copepoda > Calanoida > Acartiidae > Acartia > Acartia tonsa. Next base: position 21,622,625 of record NC_137268.1, read on the forward strand.
CAAAATTTAATAAAGGTCCCCAAAGTTGCTATGCCAACTAATAAGAAAACGTAATTTTAAAACTTTGGAACTGGTGTAATAAACAGTCTAATGACCACTCCCTGCCGATTAGTCCACTTTCTAAATGCTGTTGCGGCTGCCGAGCCTTTACAAAATGGCACCCAAATGTATATGTGGTAATACGACACCCAGACGGACAGGCCGTTTACAGAGTTGCTTCGCTGTGACTTATGATAACAAACCCCCCGCACTAATCCTATTATATCACTATCCATCTCATGACCGCTGTTAACCCCGCACCCAGCGGTCAAACTAGCCTGCCTAAATGTGGGGAGGGGACTTGAACATGCAACTATCACGAGTCCCTCATGCGCTTATATAATCGGGAGGCACTGCCTCCCCTTTTACCACCGTTGCCCCCACAGCCTGTCTACCGTCGGGCGCTAAGCCCTAGCGCCCCACACCCCCTTCAAACCTAACCATTGTTATATTTTGTTGTAAATATATAGTAAACATAACTTGTAAATATTATTCAGTTTAAATATATAATTTCTGTATGATTGAATCCTGCTTGTTTGTTTGGTAGAATACTTAAAGGCTAGGGCTCGTTGAATCCGAACTCGTTACCCCGTGGGCCGAGAACGCTCGGCTTACCAGAACTTGGTGTCAGCGTGTTTCAATCGAGCCTTACAGAAACTAGCCTATTCTACCTCTGATTGGACCCTTTGGCAAGTAAGGGGACAATCAGCCGCCAACTGACCCGTGAGACGGCCTTTTTAGGTCGAATTTCCATCATTTTGAACGCAATATGTGGGCCCCTGGCCTACAGCAAGCAGATTTAGCCTGCTAAAAGCACCAGTTAAGACGCTTTTTCCGTGTCGTGTAGGAGTAGCGCTAGGTGCGCAGCCACGGCAATCGGATAATTTAGCTCAGACGGCTACAGAACTGAGTCTAAATTGGCAAGTGTAGCTGGGACAAGCCCCAGGACACCCAGGCCAAACCTACGAGACAGACAGCTGTGTGCTGGTCTCCCTAAGAAGGCAATGTGTGGCTGCGAAGCTTCAGCACACAAGTAAGCCCTACCACTGCGACGGATAGCAGATTTTGAGCCACAGGCACGGCAGGACGGGACATTCCCTGCCGCTGCCTCCCAGGATTCCAACCCGAGGCGCTGCAGGACGGGCCATTCCCTGCCGCCATTTGTCGGGATTCGAACCAGCGGCGCTGTAGGACGGGTCATTCCCTACCGCCGTCACCCCTCTGAACCTTGCAGGACGGACATTCCCTGCTGCCAGTGCTTCCAGAATCACACCTAGAGCTCCTAGTGATAACAACACATCAGTGTGTATAAATGTCAACCAAGTGATAAAAATAAATATAAAATTGTTGACCAAGTGATAATTAATAAGCTCTAGTGATTCGAAGCTACAGTCTAAGCCACCATGGTAAGCGATACCACCATAGCTGCGGTGCGGCCACCACCAAAGTTTCTGCCAACCCCAGCCGAACGAGAGGCCCCCTTGTCTCAAGGGCAGGACCTCCACTTCCCCTGCCATGTCAGGGTGAGGTTTCCTACTCCTGACCCTGCCCAGCATGTACAGGTTGATGCCATGATTGATTCTGGCAACCGTGTACCAGGGTCTGCTGTAATTTCTGAGCATCTCATGCACGCGATGGGCGTGCAACGCATGTTGATTCCGGACAACACCCAGATCCTGACTGCTAATGAGGAAGGCCAGCCCCTCCAGGTAATCGGAAAATTAAAAGAGTTATATATGGCAGTTTCACACACTCTTATACTCCATCTATACCACGTGACTGTGGTCCGGAATCTCTCACACCCTCTGAACCTAGGAGGGTATTTTCTCAAGGAGTTCGGAACTAGGCTCTGTTTCGACATGCAACCACCTTGCTTGTGGGTGCGTGGGGAGTTTATCCCACTCCGTGGCGTCCCCATTGACCGGGAGACAGCCGAGAGAGAGCTAAGCTATGAGGGGCCTCTGCCAGGCCCCCTGCCTGAGCAGCCGCGTGTGGTTGAGAAAGGCACACACTGGGTGGACGCTGAGCTCAACGCACACAAGGGAGCTAACCTGCTAGCCATGGGGTTGCCCCCAGTGCCCAAGGTGCCAAGGGAGAGCCTGCCAACAACGTTTCCTGAGATTGCCAGCCCTCCAGAACCAATCTTCTCCGCCGACATTTTTATCAACGGCCAGCCGTGTCCACCTGGCCCCCTCTACCTGGGACCTCCAGCCAGTCCACCAGCCAAGCCCGAGTCCAGACCCGTCAAGTCGCGGTCTGATGTACCCGGAGCCACACTCAACTCTCAGGCCCCAGCCTCTCCCGGCGCCGTGCCCGTCAAGTCGCGGCCGGACGCCCACGGAGCCAAAGCTGGACCCAGCACTTTTGCCTCTCCCAGCGCCGAGCCCGTCAAATCGTGGCCGGACGCCCCCGGAGCCACGCCTGGCTCCGACACGTCAGCCCCTCCAGAAGCCGAGCCCGTCAAGTCGCGGCCGGTGGGTCCCGGAGCCAAGGCTGACCCCGCACCAGCCACGTATAGTCTAAGCGCTGTCACTCCAACTGACGGTCAACCACCCCAGCTCCGCACAGCCAAGCGGGTGGTCCTGCCTGGCCGCGGGGTTATGGCGGTCCCTGTTGAGCTAGTAGGCCATCGCACCAAGGATGCCATTCAACTAGCTGCCCCAGAACAGAGGTTTGGGGAGGACCTTGTTATTCCAGAGGGCCTGTATGCCCACAGGCCTGGCTCTGCCACTGTGTTTAGAGTACTGGTGGTCAATGAGGGAGAGGTGCCCCTCTTGCTGGATGCTGGCCTCCCAGTGGCAGGGGAGCAGGTCAAACCTGACATTTTAGAGGTCTCTGATACGCCTCCCCCACGTCTCCACTCGTTCCAAGAACCTGCTGAGCCTATAGACATGCAGGAGTTGTGGGAGGCCCTGGAGATGGAAGACAATGAGTTCCTACGCAAGGACCCCTTGCTCAAGAAGGAGGTCTGGACTACGTTGTCAGAGTACAGGGACGTCTTCTCCAATTCTACCCCCGGCTGCACAGATGTGGTTGAGTTGCAGCTGCGCCTCAAGCCAGGGACCCAGCCGATCCGCCAGAGATTTAGGGATCTGAACCCGCGGCAAGAGGCTGAACTGGAGAAACAACTGGACACCTGGCTACAGGAAGGAGTTATAGAGCCGTCGGACTCCGCCTGGAGCAGCCCCCTGGTGCCCATCAAGAAGAAGGACGGGAGCACCCGCTGGGCCGTCGACTACAGAGCCCTCAACAAGTGTCTGGAGCTGGACAGCTACCCCCTGCCTAGGATCCAGCAGTTGGTGGAACGAGCGGGCGGGCACCGTGTCTACAGTGCTTTAGACGCGGTGGCCGCATACTACACCATCCGTGTGTCTGAGGATAGCCGGCCCTGCACCGCCTTCACCACCCCCAGGGGCCTGTATCAATGGAAAAGGATGCCCTTTGGCCTGGCGACGGCACCGTCTGTCTATTCCAGGTTTATTGCAGGGGTCCTAAATCCACTAGGCACAGCCAACCTCCAGTCATACCTTGACGACGTCCTGACCTTCCATCAGGATACCTGGGCCCACCTGGCCCGGCTCCGAGAGGTCTTGGAAGCCCACCGTAGGGGAGGGATCCGCCTCAAGCCAGCCAAGACCAAGTTGTTCCGATCCAAGGTGGATTATCTGGGACACACCCTCAGCCGTGAGGGGATAGCCATGCAAGAGGACTATATTGACCGCATCTTGGACTGGCCAGCCCCTAGCACCCCCAAGGATTTGCTGGCGTTGCTGGGCTTCTTTGGATACTACCGCCTGTTCATCCCAGAGTATGCAGACCTCACCTACGAGATGAATCGGCAGAAGACGGCCAAGGCCCTAACCTGGACGCCTGAGATGGAAGCCCAGCTGCTGCAACTCAAGGACAAGTTCCGCCAGGCCCCCATCCGAGCGCCACCCAGGTTTGATTTACCAGCAGTGTTCCAGCTCACCACAGATTTCAGCAGCCGCGCCATCTCTGCCATACTGAGTCAATGCCAGGAGGGCAAGGAGAGGCTGATTGCCGCCGTGGGGCGCAAGACAACCGACCCTGAGACGCGCTACCCGTCCTGGAAGGGAGAGATGGCCGCCATTATCTATGGGATCCGAAAATTCCACGGCATCTTGTCCTACCGCAGCTTCCAGATCAACACTGATTCCTCTGCCCTGCTACAGATGAAATCACTGAACACATCCACAGGGATGGTGGCCCGCTGGCAGGAGGAGCTAGCGGCCTTAGACTTTACCGTCTGCCACAGGCCTGGCACCCAGAATACCAACGCCGACGCCCTCAGCCGCCGGGAAGATGCCAACATGCCAACGGCTAGCGCCGAAGAATTAGCAGAGCAGGCTGAGTATATCCACAACCTTGGCCAGCTAGGGGAGGCCGCAGCTAGCCGGCCTCCTGCCGCCCGACTGGATTCAGCTAGAGTATTGGAAGCCCAGACACAGGACCCCCTCCTGCTCCGTGTCCGCCAATGGGTGGCTGATGGCAAGGCCCCAACCAAGGCTGAGCTGCGTGGCAAGGAACGAGACGAGCAGCAGTACGCCAGCCGCTTCCCAGCCCTGGGGCTTGACGAGCACGGCTGCCTCACCACCACTGACCAGACTCTGACAGGAGAGAGGACAAGATACCTGCTGCCTTCGGCCCTCCAGCAGGACGCGTTCTTTCTAGCCCATGGGACCCCCATGGCTGGGCACTTTGGGATGGACGCAACTATCGCCCGCGTTGCCATGCACTTCTGGTGGCCCAACCTGGCCCGTGACGTCCGCCTGATGGTACAAACCTGCCCTGAGTGTGTCCAGAAAGTTACCAAGGAGAGGCTGAAGCAGGGGATCCACGTGCCCTCCCGCCAGGGGTATCCACAGCAAGTCCTATTCATCGACCTGGTGGGGCCACTGCCAGAGACCCCAGCTGGGAACCGCTACATCCTCACCTGCCAAGATGGATTCAGTCGGTTTGTCAGCCTCTACGCCATCCCCAACAAGCGCACCCTCACGGTGGCTGAAGCCCTGTTGCACCGCCACCTGGCCACGTTCGGATGCCCCCTGAAGATCCATTCCGACAATGGAATGGAATTTACCGGCCAGGTATTCCAGGAACTGGCCTCCCGGCTCGAGATTGGCCTGACACATCCACCACCCTACAACCCGCAGTCCAACCGAGTGGAGAGGTTCCATAGGACGCTCAACACAGGCATGCGCCTGTTCCTAGACAGAGACGATAACAACTGGGAGCCACACCTGCCTGCCATCGCCTTTGCCTACAACACCAAGGCCTGCAGATCCACTGGTGTGACCCCGTTCCTGGCCTTCTTTGGGAGAGAGGCCAAACTTCCCGTGGACATGGTGCTACGGCTGCCAGAGACCGAATATGCTTCAGTTCCAGCCAACGTCCAAGCTCTGTTGCAGCGCTACTATGCAGTTTATGATGCCATCCAGCAGAAGGAGGAGGGAGCCATCAGGAGGAGCACGGCAGCTTACGAAGGCACGGCCAAGTATGAGGTTGGAGACTTGGTCTGGTACCTGGCCCCCCGCCTGGTGCCAGGGAAGGCAGCCAAGATTACCAAGAGATGGACTGGCCCCTGGAAAGTAGTGAGGAAAGCTACAGAAGTCCATTATGTCATTAAACCTGCCTCTCCAGTAGCCAGGATCTCAGAAGTTACCGCGCATGTAGGCCGACTGCGCAAATACACTGGAGATGTGACTGCCCACCAGATCCCAGAAGACATCCAAGTTGACGTGGACGGCGACGAGGATGCCACCGAGCTGCCAGTTGGAGCGGCGGCGCCCGCAGCTAGCAACCCAGGAGAGTTCCCAGTGCACCAGCCAGCCGCAGCCGCCCCACAGCCTAGCGGCCAAGATCGTGACCCAGTGGAGGAAAACCTGCAGGAGCAGCCCAACGAACCACCGCCGCCGCCGCCCGCTCCAGAGCCACTCAGAGATGCCATCTGGAACCCTGACGCAGACATGGAGAACCTGCCAGCCAGCAGCGAGCCTGTAGGAGAAGAGCCAGCCACTGCAATGGAAGAGGCCGCCCCAGAAGAAGAAGAAGAAGCCATGTGCCCCCTGCTGATGACAGCCATCCCCATCCGGGTAGGAGCTAGGAGGCCAAGCAACCTGAATCAAGCAGGCGCCCCCATGGAATTCTATGCGCCCTTTGCCATCACCATTCCACCCTTAGGAACCACCAGAGTCTGCCTAGGCCTCCGTGTCCAGCTACCAGCCGCGACAGAACTGATCCTGCAGACGAGGCAAAATTTCCAGCGGCGAGGCCTGGCCGTTGCCAACCCACGCCTAGAAGCCAACCAGGAGCTGACAATGCTGATCACCAACCACAGTCAGACCGAGCAACGAGTGTCCCAGGGAGCCTGTGTAGCCCGAGCTGTCCTCCATCGAGCTGTGCCCCAAGAACTGCCTGTCCGGCGCATGAGCAGGCTGTCGTATCCCCAGGTTCAAGGCCTGGTGGCTCAGGAGCCACGCAACCCTTGAAGGGGAGGTTGTGGTAATACGACACCCAGACGGACAGGCCGTTTACAGAGTTGCTTCGCTGTGACTTATGATAAGAAACCCCCCGCACTAATCCTATTATATCACTATCCATCTCATGACCGCTGTTAACCCCGCACCCAGCGGTCAAACTAGCCTGCCTAAATGTGGGGAGGGGACTTGAACATGCAACTATCACGAGTCCCTCATGCGCTTATATAATCGGGAGGCACTGCCTCCCCTTTTACCACCGTTGCCCCCACAGCCTGTCTACCGTCGGGCGCTAAGCCCTAGCGCCCCACACCCCCTTCAAACCTAACCATTGTTATATTTTGTTGTACATATATAGTAAACATAACTTGTAAATATTATTCAGTTTAAATATATAATTTCTGTATGATTGAATCCTGCTTGTTTGTTTGGTAGAATACTTAAAGGCTAGGGCTCGTTGAATCCGAACTCGTTACCCCGTGGGCCGAGAACGCTCGGCTTACCAGATATACATCAAATATACATAAATGAACCCATAAAATTTGTATAAATATTTAAGGTTTAGTGAAGGTTTTATTGTTGCAAAATTGATCCCGGACTTTAAAAGTGAAGCTTTTCCATAATTATAAACTGTCAGCCTTATTAACATTATTAGTAGAACGTCAGAAACAGTAAGGTTCATTGTTTTTTTAGGTATACAAAAATGTTATATGATTTTGAGGCTTAAATTTTTTATTTTTTTTATTTTTATTTTTTTTTTTTTTGGAGGGGGGGGGGGGTTCCACAAATTTCTAGAGTAAATCAACTTAGTAATGATTTTTCAGTGTATTAATCATTACATTTTTAAAAAATGTATAGGCTTAGATGGGTTGTTGTGTATCATTAATATAATTCAAAATATGTTACAAGGGGGCGTGTTATTATGCCACGAATAAAAGAATAGACAAAAATCATGAAAGGTAGAGATTTATATGGTTTGACATATGCAGGGACCTTTAGAGATAAGACATTGGATAATAAATTAATGTATATCCTAAAGGGCTATTAACCGTTCTCTTAGATTAAAATTGTTGGTTGAAACGTTTGAATACTATTAGTTAAACCCAACTAATAAAGATTGACTAAAATAAAACAATGTTTGTAAGCTAACGAACAAGAGAACGTGTCAGTAACACTTAACAAAAACATTACAACTTGGTATTGTTGGGTCCGATTTTAAATGATTTTTTGTCTCTACTTTTATTTCTGAGTAAACGGTTAATATGAAAAATGGTTATTATAGCTTTCTAAGCGGATCTTGGAAAAGCAATTTTAAGCGCTTGAAACTTTTTGTGGTGTAAACTATGGATTTTCTAAAACAAAGACTTGCCATTTTGAACACATAACTACCATCTTAGTTATTTATTTAGGTCATGGGAAGTATTGGTTAAACCTGTAGAATTAGGGCAACGTAGGTATGGGCCCCGCAGGGTTAGGATCTCCGCAAGAAAAATCTCTTACTTTCCTCGAAAAAATAGGGGAGGAGGGGTGGGGGTTCAATGCTCTACGGGCACAGTGGGGGATAGCACCAATATTTATAAAGAGCAGTAATATTTTAATAATAAGACATTTTAAATTTTACAATGGCCAAAATAATCCTTGTTAAAACACAAAACAGATACTTTATTTTGTAAGTTTAGGCTTTAAATATATGAATTTAAATGAATCTCATTTCTAACTATTATTAACATATGTTTTAAGTATAAATTTGGCCCAATAGTTGTATTTCGATGGATAAATGGATAGGTTAAGATGAAAGATAAAGTAATTGAGAAATCATAGTTAACTACTGGCGGGGGGTTTATCCACAGGGGCTGTTAAAACCTTGTGCATGCCACTGATTAAATACAGGCATATAAAAGAAGTTTGAAAGTAACACAGTGAATTGTTTCAAAGAAAAATATTGGGGGGAGGGGGAGTATATTTCAAATTTATGATTTAGATAGTTTTTTTTTATATAAATTTACCTATCCCTGTATTCCTTGATTGGATAGTATTGATTATATATTTAGGATGTATGAAATTATCATTGCATATTTTCATACTTTGGTTCCCACACTTCTATATACTACTAAAGATAATAGTGTTTCTATAATGTATAGAATAGTTAAACAAAAAAACGCAATAAAATATCATGAGTTTAAATTTGATCAATTCTTTTAATATCGAAGCTTCTCGATGATTCCAATTGTCCGTATGCATTATGTATGTTAGTTACTCTACAGTAATAAGGTATAGCCAACGAGCGAAATAAATCGAAAATTTTATTTAGGAGGCAGATAAAAAGGTCGTATATTCTAATAAGTTTTGCAACTTAACGACAGCTGAAAATCACGCAAGTTTCGTTATTTTTTTTACGAATTAATTTCGTTGATTGTATAAGCTGGGTTCTCTATAAAGAAAGTTTCAGGAAAACATAGTTTTCTCGGCTGGTATTTAGAATAAATGTCTTTTTTATGATATTTTGCAATTACTCTGTACCTTACTTTTTACGTAGATTGTCTTAAAAAAAGACATTTCGCTATATTTAAAATATATTTTGTAATGAAGGAACACACTCACACAGTAACATAAATAATTCATATATGAGTCAATAATAACTTCTAAGAACAATTAATATTAGAATATCAGTTGGATAGATAGAACATATAACAATACTACAAACAATTCTAGGAGAGTTTTCTCTTGTGAAAATGGTGGCACCCCCCCCTCCAAAAAGTTACAAACCTTCCCAGGACCAATGAGAAACTACAATGTAAAGGAGAACCATATCGGTTTTGATGTTACAGAGATCATACGGTACATACAGATCCTGATACTTTTAAACAAGGATGTCTTACATTTCAAACAAATAATCCATATTAAAAGGATGGACTTAAACTTTTATTTTTTACAGATACAAAATGCTCACATTTAGATTCATTTCTTTCAAATTTAGATTCTTTTTGAATTATTCTGTGACTGAATTCCAAAGATAGGTTTGGATTGGATGTGATTGGTATATTATTTATTAATATTACATTCTTAAACATAGTAACATATCAATTCTTAAACACATTTTATTGGTTCACCATTGTCTTCAACCCTAAACGTTCGGATCCCAATCAGGGCTTAATCAGAAGAGAGAAATGTACGATTTGATCCAATATCTAGATTTCTATTAGGGGTAGAGGTCTGAAAATTTGTGTGGGGTATTCTTTTCTTTTGACTATAACCTAATTAAAGTCATTTTTGCTTCCTTTGACATTTAAAATTTTAATTGTCCTATTCCAGTTTTCCACATTTGCTTTAAATCATTTACTGTTTAATCATTTAAGGATTGGGCTCATTGTCGGCAAACACCCAGACTTTTATAGATTAAATACTGGTCCCAAAGTCTTTTCATACTTTGGGGCACAGTAAGATAATTAACTTAATGAGTTATGAGATTGTTATGAGTGAGCTGTGATTTTAAGAACCTTTGTAAGCTCACATTCCATTCACATTCCTCATATTTGACTGTTAGGATGGTCATAGTGGCAAACATGTAATTATCATTACCACATATTAGATGAGAGAGAGTCAGAATTACTCTTATTACTCTCTACCTCAATTATCATTACCACATAGTAGATGAGAGATGGTCAGCATTACTTTTATTACACTTTAATTAATTTTGAGTTTTTTACATTTTTGTTGTTTCAATTTATTTATCCATATAAACAAGTAAAACGGATGTCTAACCACAGGAACAATTTGGTTCTTCTTTATTTTCAGTGTATCTTCTCATAGGTTTATAACTATTTTGGGGGATAGTACCACCACCGTACTACTATTTTTTGATATTTGACTCCAGATTTCATTTTATATAATCATCATATTGTTCTAAAAAAACTTTTAGAGTTTTCTAATGTAAAAAAGTAAATATAAATCAATATTCTAATATTGTTGGTAAAAATGATGACTCAATATCATAGTATAAAATTGGTAAGGTTAGTAAAAACCAATGTTTAAAAATGTCTTGTCTACTGTTTATTTGCTGTATACAATGTCATTATGACATCATACTGTTTTCGTTTAGAAATTGAACTTTTTCATGGCTTAAGGATGAGCTAAAAGACTTAATGTTTTGCTTTATATAAGGTTAGACAAATTTTTAGTTTTGGTAAGGTCAAGTTTGGTTCGGTAGTGAACAACAGGGTTGAAGCCCAGTAGACTTAAAAGTACCTCCAGTCACTTTTTTGTTAAACCTTTAATATAATAATAATATATGTTTTCAATTTTAGAATTATATTACCTATCCTAACATCCGTGGCTTTGTTTTTCTAGTTTTGATAACAACAGTTACATCATTAATATTATGAGGTCATTTTTAGTTATGAATATGCATATATTTAAAGTATACCAAATCAAAAAAAGAAACATCAACATTTTGAAAATTATCAAACTATTCTAAAATTATTTATGGGTTGGTAATGAAAAAAGTTGTTACTATAATTTTACACAAATTATTAGTAGAAGAAATTTTTAAACTCGAGAGGGTTAGCCTCGCTTGGTTAGTCTTTGAGATTATATTTTAGTGTAACTTTGAATCTAACATTGCTTAATGATATGCATGGTTACATAGACGTCCAAGGGGGGGGGGGTAATGGGGCGATTACCCCCCCCCCATTTAAGATTTACCCCTACCCTGGGGGTGCCGTAGGCACCCCCAACCATTTAGGAGGGGGTATTTACCCCCTCCCAAACAAGTTTAGGGGGGTAAATACCCCCCCCAAAATAAAAAATCTCTAACCAAAAAAATTTTTGCGCGCTTCGCGCGCATTTTTAATACTAAAATTTTAATAAAACAAATTTTACCCCCGGGGTAAAAATTTTGGGGGGGGTAACAAAATTTGCGGCGCGCTTCGCGCGCCATTTTACCCCCCCCCCTTAAAAAAATTTTACCCCCCCCAAAATAAAAAGCTTGGACGCCCCTGCATGGTTATATGGTCAAACATCCCTCAGCACTGCGACTCTGATAGGAAATTGACAACATATTCATATGTGCCGTACTAAATCAATCATTACTTGGACTAATTTAACCAAATTATTTTTTTTTTAGGTTTTTGATAATTCATACAACCCCCTTAAGTTTTTCATTACAATAAAATACAATTTTAAAATTTATTTACTGTGTAAATATGCATAAATATGACGTTATTACTGACAATTAGGTTGATTTTTACTCAAAGTATATTTCTTGTAGACAGTAAAATGATTATAACTTTCGTTCTATTTAAGATAAATTGATGAAATAAAAAGTATATTCAATTTTATTATCCTGAGAAGTCACTTATTGATTTCAAGAAATAATAAACCCCTTTGAGTGGGGGAGGGTGGGGGGCGTTGAGTATCGAAAAAAGAAACTAATGTAAATTTCTTTTCTATTGTGGGTTTTCTGTCTGTCCGTCTGTCTATCCCTCCGTCTGTCTGATCATTCACAGGTTCTCTATTGGATTTTATTTAATTAATTGTCTATTATAGTCAAACTTTGATAATTCTTCTTGCCTGTCTGTCTGTCTATCTGCTGAGTTTCTACCCTTGGTCTAACAGACTGATTAACTTAATTTATAAAAAATTAGATTTAACTAATAATATGGTGGTATCTTGTACCAAGAGATACACAAATAACCTTGTGTTGAAAAAAAACAAATAAAAAATTATTCAATTTCTTCTATGAAAAAAAGTGTAATACATGTTCCTTAAATCTCTTTGTACATCAAAAATACGTTTCAAATTTATAATATCAGGTTATATTCCATTAATTTATTACAACTAATTTTTTTGACACCCCACTTATGACTTTTAACAGCCCCCTTAAACTAAAATCAAGGGTTATTTTATTAAGATTTTACCAAAACTACTTTACATAGGAAATTTATTACATTTCAAAATTTTTTTTATAAAAAGAGGATTGGGATATATCTCCCTCCCAACATTAACTTTGAGCACTATTGTAAAATATATTAACATATATCTATCAAGATCATTAAAGGAATTAATTCAAGTTTAAGGGGGGGGGGGGGGGGTTAATGCAACCATCTTGTAATCAATGCGCAAATTGCACTTAGAATTCGAATTTTGTTACAAAACTTGTAAACTAGTAATCCTTGGTATATCTATTTTCCCAAAATGAAACAAAAAGTTGGAAAAGTGATGGCTAACAGCTGGCGGCTTAGTTGTTTAGCCGTTTTTGGGCTATATTCAGGGCAAAACTATCATTAATTACATAGGAATCAACTTTTTAAAACATATTTTTGCTTTAAATATCCATTTTTAAAATTTCTTGTACCAGCTGCTTAATGGCTAGAACTGGCTGAAAATGGCTGGGAGCGGCTAAGAGTATGAAGAGTAGAAAGGGCTTGTGACATGTCTAGGGGTAAGTTTTTATTGGTACCGAGCTCAAAAATACTACTATAAATAGTGGGGGTCCATCCATTTGGCAGCGGGGGCTGTTACACAGACTGTTAAAAACCTACCTAGAGACACGACACAAGCCCTATCTACTCATTCTACTCTTGGCCGCTCCCAGCTGAGCTACGGCCGTTAGCAAGCTGCCATATGGATGTTGTGTGGTATTTTTGAGCTCAGCACCCATTAAAACCTACCCTTAGACACATCAAAAGCCCTATCTACTCATCATACTCTTGACCACTCCCAGCTGTTTCCAGCCAGTTCTAGCTGTTAAGTGGGTGGTACTGAAAATTAAAATATGGTTATTGGTATAATTTAACATACATTAAAGCAAAAGTATGTTTTTAAAAAAAACCTTAAAATTTTATTTTTAAGTTATGTAAGAAAAACTCTGCAAAAATGGAATTTGACTTTGCAGATTACTTGCTTCACCTTCATATGTTATAATTGAGACTGCTCCATTTTTTTGGTAAATTTCAGGTTTATATTGACATACTAGAATTGAAATTTTGTAAAAATCTTTAAAATTGAGAACTAAAAAAACATTTTTTTTGCAGATTTCAAAAACTTTGCAGTGCTCATGAGGTCACAATTATTGCATCACAGAAAAAATATTTAGCATGGGTCATTTTTTTTGCTTAAATCAATTAATTTTTACTGGGGGCAAAACTTTTATCAAAATTTTTCCAGGGCCGGATGATTTAATCTACAATATACACTTTTGGCTGTTGACAGCTGTTCTCAGCCATTTTTGGCAGTTTTTAGCTGTTATGACAGCGAAATCTAGAAATTAAAAAAAGTTCTTTTAGTAATATGTCAATGACATAAAGTTATAATGTTAATTAAGAAAAGTTTAATTCCAAGGAAATATTCAATTCTTTTATATCCTTATAAGCCATTACCCAGCTGCCACTATTTTTGGTAGTATTTTTCAGCTCAGCACCCATTAAAACCTATCCCTAATGGATGATTCCTACATGATTATTGATGGATTTGCCCTGTAAATAGCCCAAAAACGGCTAAACAGCTGAGCAAACAGCCATTAGCCATTACTTTTCCAACTTTTTGTTCCATTTTGGGAAAATAGGATTACTCATGCCAAGTTTTGTAATGAAATTCGAATTCTAAGTGCCATTTGTGCATTGATTACGTGATGGTTGCCTTAACCACCCCCCCCCTTAAGCTTAACTTTTTGTTAAATTTTGAAAAACAGACCTACCAAGGATTACACATGCCAATTTTCATAACAAAATTTGGATTAATTGATTATGGGATGGTTGCATTAACTCCCCCCCCCCCCCCCTACATATGTATGAGAGCTTCCTCATGTCTCAATTTACTAATTAAAAGTTGTACAGTACAGTTGTACAGAATATTGCAAGATTATTTTAGTAAAGTCTGGTAATTAATTTATCTAAAAATAGATAGCATATAATTATCTGAATCTGTGACTTGCTTATATACACCCTCCTTAAACACCCCCAACCCCACTTTATTTTAAGGGGTGTAAATTTATTTCCTTTACACCCCCTTGGAATTTATAGAGGGGTGTATCTGAGGGTGTAGGCTCTTGTCAAGAGGGTGGACATGGGTGGACACCTAGGGAGGTGTATCCACCATCCCCCTTAATTTTACAAGGGTGGTGTAAACAACCCCTATACCAACCTTTTGCACGCCTTTGATCTTAACTATAATTTCAGAGTACATAAAGTTGTAAATTCAGTAACTATTCTACAAAAATTATCTTCCTAAATTGATATATAATTTTCGGGGTGACGTGGGGTGGACTAAACATTAAAATTTTATGGAAAAAAAGATATCTTTAGAACATTCATGACTTGAAATTATCCCCCCTTTGTACTCAATACGCATTTTTTATTTTAAGTGCGTCAATTTTGCGTCTAAAGATGTCCTTAGTTTAAGCATTAATTTCTCCAAAAAATGATGAAAAAAGATAAAATTTTTTTTGATAAAATGATAAAAGTATATGTAAAATAAAATAAACAGCAAAAAAAATTATAAAATTACGTTAAATAGAACGAAAATTAGAGCGTTTTGTATGCCTTATAAAATGCGTATTTCTCATGAAAATTGTTACGATTTCGTGTGTTGAGTAAAACTTTTATAAGTTTCCCATTTCTATAAGTGAGCGAGCCGCGGTGTCAGACAACCAGTTCATTGATTGTAAGATTTTTGTCTGGAAATCCTAACTTTGCATGGTGATGGATTGCGACTGTTTAAGGGCTAAGGCATCCTCCTCCAAATTCTCCCTATTAGTGTCACGTGCCAGACATAGTAGAATTAGGGCAATTTTAACGTCTTTAGTTACCAACAACGAGCGGATTCGCTACTGTTAAGATACAGTCACGGGTTAATACTTTGAAGAGTTAATATAAAGTATTGATTTTTTATTATTTGACGCTTTTTATTGAAGGAAAATATTTAGACGTCTCTCTTTATGTTCATTAAAGTCTCCTAAGTTTTAAATTATACAATATCTTTTTGATACTAAATTATTTAAAAGGTCTATCCTTATTTGTTTATGTTATTATCTTATTTTTGATAACGTCTCACCTTTGGGTGGTCAGAAATTTATTATTAAATTGGCATTTCTATATTTTATTTCACTGCTTATCAACTTATCATCAGTCAATGTCAAAAGTCATAGATTTTTCAGGGATAGTAGGGTAAGTAACTATTAATTTTATATACAAGAAAAAATAATCTATCTGTCAGTGCCGAAGGATCTCACTAACTGCTTAACCGATTGGTTCTCCTTTGCATCGTAGCTTCTCATAGGTTCCGGAAAGGTTTGAACTATTTTGGGGGAGGGTACACCATCCTTCCAAGAAAAATCGTAAATATCCTCCTTCCCCCCAAAAATATATTTGAATATAAATAAAGGGTGGATGGGCCAATTCCACCTCCCTCCCTAAAGTTCCCCTAGAGATATCTAGTTGCGCAGCCGCTGGTTATGAAAATAATTAGTTGTAATTTTAGAAATGCTAGCAGTTTTGCAAAACTATAAAAATGTTTCGCTGAAGTTGAATAACTAAAGCATATAAACTTATTCCTGCATTTATTACTTTACAAGTGTGGCCCAATTCTTTTGTTCACATACCTTAATAAGTTCTCAATGTGTCAGCTACTCTATGACATCATTACTCTTTTAAAGTTAAGATAAAACCTTTACACCAAAAATGTTTTTTTAGGAGGAGCCTCCATTTTACAATTTTACAACAAACTTACTCTAAAAAAAAACCTTATCTAACGTCATATACAGATTTTAACCCTCAAATTAAATAATAAACAAAAAGACTGGACGTTCGTGTAAACTCTATTTTTTCCAAAGTCACGACATCCATAATTTTTTTTAGCATTGTCCCTTGTTTAGAAGACAAGCTTGTCCTTGTTTGATAGAGAGGCCATATAAAGAAAGAATTTGATAATTGACTGGTGATACTCAAAAATTCAAAATCAAGGATGACAACATCTACAATAGAGAATCTTTGAATACTTATATTTTCAGGACTCGATAATAGAGATGTTTTACTTATAATTCTATACGTTGTTGTCCTAGGAATCGTTATTTCAAAAATCTGATGAACGAGTGTAGAATCGTCTAACCACAATAGCAGTCTTTGAAATGGAAAAATTGGTTAACTAAAAGTATAATATAGCTTCGCTACTAAAAATGTTGATGTCACATATCATGATATCTTTATAATTTATGTTCAGTAAATATCAATTTTTGATTTCAATACCTCCCTGTATTTTTATTTAAGCGAAGCTTTTATAAAGTTAGGGTCGGTTAGTCCGTCCGTAACGGATAGTTTTTTTCGTTAATTTAGGAATGTTAGAATTGTCCTATTAATTTCAAACTTTGCATGATGATTCCTGTAGTAGTTAGGTACGACTTAGAAAGCGTAGCAACTCTATAATCGTTATCAGAATGTCCGTATGTCCATTTTAAAAATGTTGATTTTTAACTTTTTTAATAACAATTTTTTATGTGATAAAATCATCCAATTGATTTGATTTTTTTATTACTGATTCCTATTACAATAAGGTACAATATTTTGGGCGAAGGATCTCTATAATCAAGTCCTAGAAATGTTAGTATGTCCTTAAACTCCTTAATTCTGTATTTAAGAAGTCTTGCAACAAATTTACATATATTTTTGGCAAAATTTATATATTCATATTTTGTATATTTAGTTCTGACATGAGTTAATGTTCGTCTGTCATACCGTTTCAGAGCTTCGCTTTTATTAATGTTGTCATCCTTGTTATATTTATACCTACTGCTGCTAATTCTAGCGCGTGACACCTATAGCAAAATGTATTTGGGAGAATTCTTTAATCAGGCGCAAGTCAAAAGCCCAGTTAAAACTTAAAGTTTATGACGTAATAGCTAAAAAAGCAATATATTTAAAATAAAACCATGGTCTTTGAATAAATCAAGAGGGAGGGGACATTGAGCTTGTTATGACACTAGTCTCAACAGATTTTTGATAACGTTTTCTTATTGGTTGGCTTCACAACTTTTGGGAATTTTATTGAATTTTGATTGGTTGGTTCTTTGAGTTGAGTGTTAAATGCATAGTTTTAACCACTACTTGTAATCTACAAAATAATGTAATTGGAGATATACATCAATTTATCGGCCATTATCAATTTAGATAACTGGAATTAATCACAATGCAAAGTTTATAGGCTAAAAAAAGTAGCAAATTAATTTACGAGAAAATCTTCTAATCATGATTTGAAAAATCTTCCAATTATAATTTGTAAAAACCTCTAAAAAACCGGTCAGTTTTAAAAGTTTAAAAAATGGAAATAGATAGACTCATATCATATATTTCTAGGGCCATTGGATGGCTTTCTACCATCAAAATGGTTCTATTGGTTCTTAACAGGCTATCTGATTATTCAGGTAACTTGGAAATTATTACAATTTATTTACAGTGCGTTGGAAAAATTTTACATTAATTTTAAACAAAATTACCCTCTTTTCATATTATACTAGTGGCTTCGCCCCTAGCCTCTAGGGACTTTGCCCCAAGAGGTGATAAAAAAATTATGGCAAAATTCGTTAAAGGACCAAGGAAATATAATCTTCTACAAAACATAAAGGACCAAGGAAATCTTCTACAAAACATAAAGGACCAAGGAAATCTTCAGCAAAAAAAAAATGGGGGGGGGGGATTTTTTTTTTTTTTTTGGGGGGTTGGGGGTGTCCCACCCCCTAAGAAAATAGCTTAAAACCACAGGACCAATAGGTATATACCCTGAAGAGTACAATCCGATCGGTTCAGTGGTTACCGAGATCTTAAGCTTCAGACGGACGGACAGACAGACATCAAGCTGCTTTGTATTATAGATTTATTGGTTGAAAAGTAAGAAATAATGGTGTTTTTTTTAGGGTTCCTTCTTCTGGCATATTTTGTTTTTTCAGCGCTGAATATTGAAATTCCAAGGTACAAAATATTTTTAAAAACAAATATTCTATATAATTTAGTTGGTCCGCATGTTCGTCTGTCCATCCGTAATTCTGTAATAGATAGCTCTTATTGTCAATTTAGCCATGTTAGAAATGTCCTATCGATTTCATATGTATGTTGATTTCTGTATCAGTAAAGTATGATTAATAAAGCGCATGGGGGGGGGGATTTTAGCTAAACCGGCCACATGTAGGTTATTACCAATTATTCTTTTAGGCCAACCTTTGATGTTGTTGGATACCTACAAAAGTTTGCAGATTTTCTTTCAAAGTGGACGGAAAAAGGACTTATATCAACCAAGTAAGTCTTTTTTATTTAAGACATTTTTATGAAGTTTTTTTAGTGCCTATAAAAAGGACGGCATACTGGCTTACCATTGGTCAATTAAAATGTAAACTGTCATGCCATTAATAAATTAGTCTGTATATCCGCCTATCATTGGTCATCTTTATTCATATTGTATAGCGTCATTTTTATTATAGGCACTTTAAACAGCTTTATTTCTTTCTTGCTATCGAGAAAAAGTATAGGTCCGATGGAAAGTGTTATCTTTTTCGGCCCGCACAGCAAAGATAAGTATGCGTCAGTATGCGTAGGTCCGTTGGTGCGCGCATAATGAAACAAAAACAATCAAAAGTGATCAAAAGGAATCAAAAGTAACGTAAACAATAAAATTATAGCCACATTATAAGAAGAGGCAGCCTGCGGCAGCCTGTAGCAGAGCAAAATAACATTTAATCATGAAAATAACAATAATTTATAGTGATCTAAATGGATTCCAACAAGGAAATATGGATAAAATAAGAAAAATATTAAAAATTAAAAAATCGTCCAAAATTAAAATTCAGCTGGAGCAAAACCGGTTCGAGGTACAAAAAATTTTACTTCACATGAAATTTAGCCAATGTAATTGCCTAAAAAAAAGTATTTCAGCAAGAACTTGATTGGACAACTCCTTCCCCCCCTAAATGTCCATTAAAACCTCGGGAACGGCAAAAATCGCCAAAAATCACGCCTTCGGCGGCAAATAACGGCCAAACGGTTCGCCGGAGGCGAATCCAACATAAGTAAAGAAATGTCCGCCTTAAAAAGTTCTTTAATATCATAGAGATGCTTGAAGTCGCTAAAGCGACTCCTTCCCCCCCTTAAGGGGGAAAAACTGAAAAAACGCGATTTTCAAAAGTATGCCCACTTCGTGGGGTTGGGGGGCACTGAACCCGTCACCCCAGGGTCACCAAATATAAAGTTTAGGAGGGCTGGGATGCCAAATTTTTAGCCTGCAAAGGTCCCGTGTCATTATCTCTTATGAGAAAAAAGTTATTCTTTGTGGGCTAAAACGAAAACGTGTTTTTTTGATGGATTTTTTCTCCGAAATGACAGGCCGGCCTTTTTTTAGGGCATTTTTTCGCGGTTTTCGGACCGCCAAGCCCAAACGGTTTGAGATAATCTTACGGGACCTTTTGCCCAATCTAAGTCTAGATATTGCTGAGGTCCATGAAAAAAAAAATCCGGAATCGGACGAAGCACGCCGTCGCTACGCGCCGTTGAAAATCGCCGGTCGGCGATTTTTGCCCCCTCCAACCCCCACCTCGCGCCATTTTTCTAAGCAAAGATTATAATTATAATCTTTTTGCTTACGCAAAAAGATTACAATTATTGAATTAATCTTTGCTTGGGTCGAGAAAAAGTATAGGTCCGATGGAATTATGAGTTGTAATTTTCGGCCCGCACAGCAAAGATTTTCCAGTCCGTTGGTGCACGCGTGAGATAAAAAGTGATCAAAAGTGATGAAAACGATATAATTATAGTCAAAGTATAAGTAAAGGCAGCCTGCGGCAGCCTGTACCAGGGCAAAACAACATTCAATCATGAAAATAACAATGATTTATAGTGATCTAAATTCATTCAAACAAGAAAATACAGTTAAAATAAGAAAAATATTAAAAAATTAAAAAATCGCCTAAATTTAAAATTCAGCTGGAGCAAAACCGGTTTGACATACAAAAATTTTTAGTTTACAAGAAATTTAGCTAATGTAATTGCCTACAAAAAAGTATTTCAACAAGAACTTGATTGGACAACTCCTTCCCCCAATAAAAGTTCATTAAGTCCTCGGGAACGGCAAAAATCGCCGAAAATCACGCCTTCGGCGGCGAATAACGGCCAAACGGTTCGCCGGAGGCGAATCCAACATAAGTAAAGAAATGTCCGCCTCAAAAAGTTCTTCAACTCCAAAGAGAAGCTTGAAGTCGCTAAAGCGACTCCTTCCTCCCCTTAAGGGGCAAAAACTGAAATTTTTCGAAAAAAAAAATTGCCCCCACTTTGAGGGGGTGGGAGGGGTGGAACCCGACACCCCACGGTAACGAAATATAAACTTTCGACATGCTGCGGGTATACCGAATCACCCTGCGAAAGTCCCGTTCCATTATCTCTTATACAGAAAAAGTTATTTTTCGTGGGCAAAGTTGAAAAACAGGGTTTTTTTGATGGATTTTTTCGGTGAAATGGAAGTTTGGTCATTTTTTAGGTCATTTTTCGCGGTTTTCGGCCCGCCACGCCCAAACGGTTTGAGATAATCTCTCGGGACCTTTTGCCCAATCTAAGTCTGGATATTACTGAGGTCCATGAAAAAAAAAATCCCAGATCGGATGAAGCACGACGTCGCTACGCGCCGTCAAAAATCGTCGGTCGGCGATTTTTGCCCCCTCTAACCCCCACCTCGTGCCATTTTTCTGAGCAAAGATTATAATTATAATCTTTTTGCTTACGCAAAAAGATTACAATTATTGAATTAATCTTTGCTTGGGTCGAGAAAAAGTATAGGTCCGATGGAAAGTGTTATCTTTTTCGGCCCGCACAGCAAAGATTTTCCAGTCCGTTGGTGCGCGCGTGAGCCTGCGGCAGCCTGTAGCAGGGCAAAATAACATGTAACCATGAAAAAACAATGATTTATAGTGATTTAAATGGATTCAAACAAGAAAATGCAGTTAAAATAAGAAAAATATTAAAAATTAAAAAATCGCCCAAATTTGAAATTCAGCTGGAGCAAAACTGGTTGGAGGTACAAAAAATTTTACTTCACATGAAATTTAGCCAATGCAATTGCCTAAAAAAAAGTATTTCAGCAAAAACTTTATTGGACAACTCCTTCTCCCCTTAAATGACCATTAAAACCTCGGGAACGGCAAAAATCGCCGAAAATCACGCCTTCGGCGACGAATAACGGCCAAACGGTTCGCCGGAGCCGAATCCAACATAAGTAAAGAAATGTCCGCCTCAAAAAGTTCTTCAATATTATAGAGATGCTTGAAGTCTCTAAAACGACTCCTTCCCACCCTTTTTAAGGTAAAACCGGTTTTTTTGACAAAAATTATAAAAACGCGCAAAATTAAAATTCAGCTGCAGCAAAACCGGTTCGACGTACAAAAATGTTTACTTTACATGAAATTTAGCCAATGCAATTGCCTAAAAAAAAGTACTTCAGCAAGAACTTGATTGGACAACTCCTTCCCCCCCTAAATTTCCATTAAAACCTCGGGAACGGCAAAAATCGCCGAAAATCACGCCTTCGGCGGCAAATAACGGCCAAACGGTTCGCCAGAGGCGAATCCAACATAAGTAAAGAAATGTCCGCCTCAAAAAGTTCTTGAATATCATAGAGATGCTTGAAGTCGATAAAACGACTCCTTCCCCCCCTTAAGGGGGAAAAACTGAAAAAACGCGATTTTCAAAAGTATGCCCACTTCGAGGGGTTGGGGGGCACTGAACCCGTCACCCCAGGGTCACCAAATATAAAGTTTAGTGATGCTGGAATGCTGAATTTTCACCCTGCGAAAGTCCCGTGTCATTATCTCTTCTACAAAAAAAGTTATTCTTTGTGGGCTAAAACGAAAACGCGTTTTTTTGATGGATTTTTTCTCCGAAATGGTAAGCTGGCCTTTTTTTAGGGCATTTTTTCGCGGTTTTTCCTCCGCCACGCCCAAACGGTTTGAGATAATCTCTCGGGACCTTTTGCCCAATCTAAGTCTAGATATTGCCGAGGTCCATGAAAAGAAAAATCCCAAATCGGATGAAGCACGACGTCGCTACGCGCCGTCAAAAATCGTTGGTCGGCGATTTTTGCCCCCTCTAACCCTCACCTCGCGCCTTTTTTCTGAGCAAAGATTATAATTATAATCTTTTTGCTTTCAATTATTGAATTAATCTTTGCTTGGGTCGAGAAAAAGTATAGGTCCGATGGAAAGTGTTATCTTTTTCGGCCCGCACAGCAAAGATTTTCCAGTCCGTTGGTGCGCGCGTGAGATAAAAAGTGATCAAAAGTAATTAAAAATAATATAATTATAGCCACATTATAAGAAAGGGCAGCCTGCGGCAGCCTGTAGCAGGGCAAAATAACATTTAATCATGAAAATAACAATGATTTATAGTGATTTAAATGTATTCCAACAAGAAAATACAGTTAAAATAAGAAAAATATTAAAAATTAAAAAAACGCGCAATATTGAAATTCAGCTGGAGCAAAACCGGTTGGGCGTACAAAAAATTTTACTTTACATAAAATTTAGCTAATGCAATTGCCTATAAAAAAGTACTTCAGCAAGAACTTGATTGGACAACTCCTTCCCCCCTAAAAAGTCCATTAAGTCCTCGGAAACGGCAAAAATCGCCGAAAATCGCGCCTTCGGGGGCGATTAACGGCGAAACGGTTCGCCGGAGGCGAATGAAACATAAATAAAGAAATGTCCGCCTCAAAAAGTTCTTCAATATCATAGAGATGTTAGAAGTCTCTAAAACGACTCCTTCCTACCATTTTTAGGGTAAAACCGGTTTTTTTGACAAAAATTATAAAAACGCGCAAAATTGAAATTCAGCTGGAGCAAAACCAGTTGGAGGTACAAAAAATTTTACTTCACAGGAAATTTAGCCTATACAATTGCCTAAAAAAAAGTACTTCAGCAAAGACTTGATTGGACAACTCCTTCCCCCCCTAAATGTCTATTAAAACCTCGGAAACGGCAAAAATCGCCGAAAATCACGCCTTCGGCGCCGAATAACGGCCAAACGGTTCGCCGGAGGCGAATCCAACATAAGTAAAGAAATGTCCGCCTCAAAAAGTTCTTGAATATCATAGAGATGCTTGAAGTCAAAAAAACGACTCCTTCCCCCCATTAAGGGGGAAAAACCGAAAAAACGCGATTTTCAAAAGTATGCCCACTTCGTGGGGTTGGGAGGCACTGAACCCGTCACCCCAGGGTCACCAAATATAAAGTTTAGGAGGCCTGGGATGCTGAATTTTCACCCTGCGAAGGTCCCGTGTCATTATCTCTTCTACGAAAAAAGTTATTCTTTGTGGGCTAAAACGAAAACGTGTTTTTTTGATGGATTTTTTCTCCGAAATGACAGGCCGGCCTTTTTTACGGGCATTTTTTCGCGGTTTTTCCACCGCCACGCCCAAACGGTTTGAGATAATCTCTCGGGACCTTTTGCCCAATCTAAGTCTAGATATTGCCGAGGTCCATGAAAAAAAAAATCCGGAATTGGATGAAGCACGCCGTCGCTACGCGCCGTTGAAAATCGCCGGTCGGCGATTTTTGCCCCCTCTAACCCCCCCCTCGCGCCTTTTTTCTGAGCAAAGATTATAATTATAATCTTTTTGCTTCGCAAAAAGATTACAATTATTGAATTAATCTTTGCTTGGGTCGAGAAAAAGTATAGGTCCGATGGAAAGTGTTATCTTTTTCGGCCCGCACAGCAAAGATAAGTATGCGTTGGTCCGTTGGTGCGCGCATAATGTAATAAAAGTGTTTAAAAGCAGTCAAAAGCGATTGAAAGTAATGAAAACAATATAATTTTAGCCAAATTATAAGTAAAGGCAGCCTGCGGCAGCCTGTAGCAGGGCAAAATAACATTTAATCATAACAATAACAATGATTTATAGTGATTTAAATTCATTTCAACAAGAAAATATGGATAAAATAAGAAAAATATTAAAAATTAAAAAATCGCCCAATTTTGAAATTCAGCTGGAGCAAAACCGAATGGGCGTACAAAAAATTTTACTTTAAATGAAATTTAGCCAATGCAATTGCCTATAAAAAAGTACTTCAGCAAGAACTTGATTGGACAACTCCTTCCCCCCTTAAATGTCCATTAAAACCTCGGGAACGGCAAAAATCGCCGAAAATCACGCCTTCGGCGACGAATAACGGCTAAACGGTTCGCCGGAGGCGAATCCAACATTTGTAAAGAAATGTCCGTCTTGAAAAGTTCTTCAACTCCAAAAAGATGTTTGAAGTCTCTAAAACGACTTCTTCCTACCCTTTTCAAGGTAAAACCGGTTTTTTTGACGAAAATCATAAAAACGCGCCAAATTAAAATTCAGCTGGAGCAAAACCAGTTAGACGTACAAAAAATTTTACTTCACATAAAATTTAGCCAATACAATTGCCTAAAAAAAAGTACTTAAGCAAGATTTTGATTGGACAACTCCTTCCCCCCTAAATGTCCATTAAAACCTTGGGAAGGGCAAAAATCGCCGAAAATCACGCCTTCGGCGACGAAAAACGGCCAAACGGTTCGCCGGAGGCGAATCCAACATAAGTAAAGAAATGTCCGCCTCAAAAAGTTCTTCAATATCATAGAGATGCTTGAAGTCGCTAAAGCGACTCCTTCCCCCCCTTAAGGGGGAAAAACCGAAAAAACGCGATTTTCAAAAGTATGCCCACTTCGTGGGGTTGGGGGGCACTGAACCCGTCACCCAAGGGTCACCAAACCAAAACTTTAGGAGGCCTGGAATGCTGAATTTTCACCCTGCGAAGGTCCCATGTCATTATCTCTCATACGAAAAAAGTTATTCTTTGTGGGCTAAAACGAAAACGTGTTTTTTTGATGGATTTTTTTGACAAAATGGCACCATTGGCTTTTTTTAGGCCATTTTTTCGCGGTTTTTCCTCCGCCACGCCCAAACGGTTTGAGATAATCTCACGGGACCTTTTGCCCAATCTAAGTCTGGATATTACTGAGGTCCATGAAAAAAAAAATCCCAATTCGGATGAAGCACGACGTCGCTACGCGCCGTCAAAGTTTGCTTGTCGGCGATTTTTGCCCCCTCTAACCCTCACCTCGCGCCATTTTTCTAAGCAAAGATTATAATTATAATCTTTTTGCTTTCAGCAAAAAGATTACAATTATTGGATTAATCTTTGCTTGGGTCGAGAAAAAGTATAGGTCCGATGGAAAGTGTTATCTTTTTCGGCCCGCACAGCAAAGATTTTCCAGTCCGTTGGTGCGCGCGTGAGATAAAAAGTAATCAAAACACCAAAACAATATAATTTAAACCAAATTAGAAGAAAGGGCAGCCTGCGGCAGCCTGTAGCAGGACAAAATAACATTTAATCATGAAAATAACAATGATTTATAGTGATTTAAATGGATTCCAACAAGAAAATATGGATAAAATAAGAAAAATATTAAAAATTAAAAAATCGACCAAATTTGAAATTCCGCTGGAGCAAAACCGGTTGGTCATACAAAATTTTTTACTTAACATGAAATTTAGCTAATTCAATTGCCTACAAAAAAGTAATTCAGCAAGAACTTGATTGGACAACTCCTTCCCCCCCTAAAAGTTCATTAAGTCCTCGGGAACGGCAAAAATCGCCGAAAATCGCGCCTTCGGCGGCGAATAACGGCCAAACGGTTCGCCGGAGGCAAAACCAACATAAGTAAAGAAATGTCTGCCTCAAAAAGTTCGTCAATTTCAAAGAGATGTTTGAAGTCTCTAAAACGACTCCTTCATACTCTTTTTAAGGTAAAACCGGTTTTTTTGACAAAAAATAAAAAAACGCGCAAAATTGAAATTCAGCTGGAGTAAAACCGGTTAGACTTACAAAAAATTTTACTTCACATGAAATTTAGCCAATGCAATTGCCTACAAAAAAGTATTTCAGCAAGAACTTGATTGGACAACTCCTTCACCCCTTTAATGTCCATTAAAACCTCGGGAACGGCAAAAATCGCCGAAAATCGCGCCTTCGGCGACGAATAACGGCGAAACGGTTCGCCGGAGGCGAATGAAATATAAGTAAAGAAATGTCTGCCTCAAAAAGTTCTTCAACTCCAAAGAGATGCTTGAAGTCGCTAAAGCGACTCCTTCCCCCCCTTTAGGGGCAAAAACTGAAAAAAATCAAAAAAAAAAATTGACCCCACTTTGAGGGGGTGGGAGGGGTGGAACCCGACACCCCACGGTAACGAAATATAAACTTTCGACATGCTGCGGGTATACCGAATCACCCTGCGAAAGTCCCGTTCCATTATCTCTTATACAAAAAAAGTTATTCTTCGTGGGCAAAGTTGAAAAACAGGTTTTTTTTGATGGATTTTCGTGACAAAATGGTAAGCTGGCCTTTTTTTAGGCCATTTTTTCGCGGTTTTTCCACCGCCACGCCCAAACGGTTTGAGATAATCTCACGGGACCTTTTGCCCAATCTAAGTCTAGTTATTACTGAGGTCCATGAAAAAAAAAATCCGGAATCGGATGAAGCACGACGTCGCTACGCGCCGTTGAAAATCGCCGGTCGGCGATTTTTGCCCCCTCTAACCCCCCCCTCGCGCCTTTTTTCTGAGCAAAGATTATAATTATAATCTTTTTGCTTCGCAAAAAGATCACAATTATTGAATTAATCTTTGCTTGGGTCGAGAAAAAGTATAGGTCCGATGGAATTATGACGTTGTAATTTTCGGCCCGCACAGCAAAGATTATAGGTCCGTTGGTGCGCGCGTGAGATAAAAAGTGATCAAAAGTAATGAAAACATTAATTATAGTCAAATTATAAGTAAAGGCAGCCTGCGGCAGCCTGGACCAGGGCAAAATAACATTTAATCATGAAAATAACAATGATTTATAGTGATTTTAATGGATTCAAACAAGAAATTATAGATAGAATTAGAAAAATATTAAAAATTAAAAAATCGCGCAAAATTAAAATTCAGCTGGAGCAAAACCGGTTAGAGGTACGAAAAATTTTACTTCACATGAAATTTAGCCAATGCAATTGCCTACAAAAAAGTATTTCAGCAAGAACTTGATTGGACAACTCCTTCCCCCCCTAAATGTCCATTAAATCCTCGAAAACGGCAAAAATCGCCGAAAATCGCGCCTTCGGCGGCGAATAACGGCCAAACGGTTCGCCGGAGACGGATCAAACATAAGTAAAGAAATGTCCGCCTTAAAAAGTTCTTCAACTCCAAAGAGATGCTTGAAGTCGCTAAAGCGACTCCTTCCCCCCCTAAAGGGGCAAAAACTGAAAAAAATCAAAAAAAAAAATTGCCCCCACTTTGAGGGGGTGGGAGGGGTGGAACCCGACACCCCACGGTAACGAAATATAAACTTTCGACATGCTGCGGGTATACCGGTTCACCCTGCGAAAGTTCCGTTCCATTATCTCTTATACAAAAAAAGTTATTCTTCGTGGGCAAAGTTGAAAAACAGGGTTTTTTTGATGGATTTTTTCGGTGAAATGGAAGTTTGGTCATTTTTAGGGCCATTTTTTCGCGGTTTTTCCTCCGCCACGCCTAAACGGTTTGAGATAACTTCACGGGACCTTTTGCCCAATCTAAGTCTAGATATTACTGAGGTCCATGAAAAAAAAAATCCTGATTCCGATGAAGCACGACGTCGCTACGCGCCGTCAAAGTTTGCTAGTCGGCGATTTTTGCCCCCTCTAACCCTCACCTCGCGCCATTTTTCTAAGCAAAGATTATAATTATAATCTTTTTGCTTACGCAAAAAGATTACAATTATTGAATTAATCTTTGCTTGGGTCTAGTCGGCAATTTTTGCCCCCTCTAACCCCCACCTCGCGCCATTTTTCTAAGCAAAGATTATAATTATAATCTTTTTGCTTACGCAAAAAGATTACAATTATTGAATTAATCTTTGCTTGGGTCGAGAAAAAGTATAGGTCCGATGGAAAGTGTTATCTTTTTCGGCCCGCACAGCAAAGATTTTCCAGTCCGTTGGTGCGCGCGTGAGATAAAAAGGAATCAAAAGCAACCCAAACAATTTAATTTTAGCCAAACTATAAGAAAAGGCAGCCTGCGGCAGCCTGTAGCAGGGCAAAATAACATTTAATCATGAAAATAACAATGATTTATAGTGATTTAAATGGATTAAAACAAGAAAATATGGATAAAATAAGATAAATATTAAAAATTAAAAAATCGCCCAATTTTGAAATTCAGCTGGAGCAAAACCGGTTGGAGGTACAAAAAATTTTACTTTACATGAAATTTGGCCAATACAATTGCCTACAAAAAAGTACTTCAGCAAGAACTTGATTGGACAACCCCTTCCGCCCCTAAATGTCCAATAAAACCTCGGGAACGGCAAAAATCGCCGAAAATCGCGCCTTTGGCGGCGAATAACGGCCAAACGGTTCGCCGGAGGCGAATCCAACATAAGTAAAGAAATGTCAGCCTCACAAAGTTTTTCAACTCCAAAGAGATGCTTGAAGTCGCTAAAGCGACTCCTTCCCCCTCTTAAGGGGCGAAAACTGAAATTTTTTGAAAAAAAATGACAAGGCCACTTTGGGGGCGTGGGAGGGGTGGAACCCGACACCCCACGGTCACCAAAACAAAAGTTTTGGCGCCCCGCAATGCTGAATTTTTGCCCTGCGAAAGTCCCGTTCCATTATCTCTCATACGAAAAAAGTTATTCTTTGTGGGGGGTGTTGAAAAACAGGGTTTTTTTGATGGATTTTTTCTCCGAAATGGCACCATTGGCTTTTTTTCGGTCATTTTTTTGCGGTTTTTCCTCCGCCACGCCCAAACGGTTTGAGATAATCTCTCGGGACCAATTGCCCAATCTAAGTCTAGATATTGCCGAGGTCCATGAAAAAAAAAATCCGGAATCGGATGAAGCACGACGTCGCTGCGCGCCGTCAAAAATCGTCGGTCGGCAATTTTTGCCCCCTCTAACCCCCACCTCGCGCCATCTTTCTAAGCAAAGATTATAATTATAATCTTTTTGCTTACGCAAAAAGATTACAATTATTGAATTGATCTTTGCTTGGGTCGAGAAAAAGTATAGGTCCGATGGAAAGTGTTATCTTTTTCGGCCCGCACAGCAAAGATTTTCCAGTCCGTTGGTGCGCGCGTGAGATAAAAAGGAATCAAAAGCAACCCAAACAATTTAATTTTAGCCAAACTATAAGAAAAGGCAGCCTGCGGCAGCCTGTAGCAGGGCAAAATAACATTTAATCATGAAAATAACAATGATTTATAGTGATTTAAATGGATTAAAACAAGAAAATATGGATAAAATAAGATAAATATTAAAAATTAAAAAATCGCCCAATTTTGAAATTCAGCTGGAGCAAAACCGGTTGGAGGTACAAAAAATTTTACTTTACATGAAATTTGGCCAATACAATTGCCTACAAAAAAGTACTTCAGCAAGAACTTGATTGGACAACCCCTTCCGCCCCTAAATGTCCAATAAAACCTCGGGAACGGCAAAAATCGCCGAAAATCGCGCCTTTGGCGGCGAATAACGGCCAAACGGTTCGCCGGAGGCGAATCCAACATAAGTAAAGAAATGTCAGCCTCACAAAGTTTTTCAACTCCAAAGAGATGCTTGAAGTCGCTAAAGCGACTCCTTCCCCCTCTTAAGGGGCGAAAACTGAAATTTTTTGAAAAAAAATGACAAGGCCACTTTGGGGGCGTGGGAGGGGTGGAACCCGACACCCCACGGTCACCAAAACAAAAGTTTTGGCGCCCCGCAATGCTGAATTTTTGCCCTGCGAAAGTCCCGTTCCATTATCTCTCATACGAAAAAAGTTATTCTTTGTGGGGGGTGTTGAAAAACAGGGTTTTTTTGATGGATTTTTTCTCCGAAATGGCACCATTGGCTTTTTTTCGGTCATTTTTTTGCGGTTTTTCCTCCGCCACGCCCAAACGGTTTGAGATAATCTCTCGGGACCAATTGCCCAATCTAAGTCTAGATATTGCCGAGGTCCATGAAAAAAAAAATCCGGAATCGGATGAAGCACGACGTCGCTGCGCGCCGTCAAAAATCGTCGGTCGGCAATTTTTGCCCCCTCTAACCCCCACCTCGCGCCATCTTTCTAAGCAAAGATTATAATTATAATCTTTTTGCTTACGCAAAAAGATTACAATTATTGAATTGATCTTTGCTTGGGTTAAGTAAGAGCTACTTTATAATTAACTTTGTCTGTTCGTCCGTGAGTCTGTCCGTAATGGTATGGGGGAAATCGATACTTTTTTACTCTAAAGGATTTGTGATTTTTATGACAACTGAACATCTGTTATGTAAGTGATTTTGTCCGATTGTCATTTTCTCTGTTTTTTTTGTAGCGAAGCTACTCTATAATTCGAAATGTCCGTCTGTTAGAGACAAAGTGCGGGAAACGTGATTTTCTCGGCTCCTAAAGAAATCCTTTATTAAAGATAAACAGCTGA
Organism: Acartia tonsa; assembly: GCF_053477335.1. Taxonomy (NCBI): domain Eukaryota; kingdom Metazoa; phylum Arthropoda; class Copepoda; order Calanoida; family Acartiidae; genus Acartia; species Acartia tonsa. Next base: position 21,653,619 of record NC_137268.1, read on the forward strand.
AATTTTTAGTGAAGATTTCTATGACATATGTGCATCTAATCTATATACATTGTTTTGTCCATCCATTCCTAGCTTTTTTTGTTTTTGTAATTTTCTCGACTCCTTTTCAAGACAGACGACTGAACTTTTCAGGGATTTGATAAATTTGCTTCCGACATACTTTTAAGTTTCATTAAGATTTGTATATTGATTGGGGTGCTAGATCGATTCCTACTTTTTAAAGTTTTCATCATTACATAGGCGTCCAAGGGGGGGGGGGGTAATGGGCCAATTGGCACCCCCAAACGATTTTGGGGGTGCCGTAGGCACCCCCAAAATTTTTTATTTTACCCCCCCCATTCAAAATTTACCCCTACCCTGGGGGTGCCGTAGGCACCCCCAACCATTAAGGAGGGGGTATTTACCCCCCCCAAACAATTTTGGGGGGGTAAATACCCCCCCCAAAATAAAAAATCTCTAATAAAAAAAATTTTTGCGCGCTTCGCGCGCATTTCTAATACTATATATTTAATAAAATTTAAATTACCCCCCCAAAAAATTTTACCCCGGGGGTAAATTTTGGGGGGGGTAAACTAAATTTACCCCTGCCAACAGATTTCAGGGGGGGTAATTACCCCCCCCAAGCAAATTTTACCCCCGGGGTAAAAATTTTGGGGGGGGTAAAAAAAATTTGCGGCGCGCTTCGCGCGCCATTTTACCCCCCCCAAACACGAATTACCCCCCCCCTAAAAATTTTTTACCCCCCCCAAAATAAAAAGCTTGGACGCCCCTGCATCATTATCTAAACTCCTGTTCAACATAAATGGCTGGAATTTTTAGGGATTAAATTAGTCAACATTCTACACATTTCTATAAAGTTTTTAATTGGTTGGGGTGCTAGATCGATTCCTAGTTTTTCAAGTTTTCATGATTTTTTACTCGTGTTCAAGCTGGAATTTTTAGGGATTAATTAAGTCAACATTATATATATTTTCACAAAGTTTCATAAAGAGTTGCTCTTGGTTGGGGTGCTAGATCGGTTCCTAGATTTTACGTTTTTCTTTTTAGCTTAATGCCTCAAAAGACATTATACATTTTTAAAAGGTTTCGTGATTTATTCCATTTATGTTTTTTAACATACTCAAAAGATTATTTTTTCCAAATGTCTATCAATAAATTTTGAGCTTCGCTACTTATGGATGTTGTCATCCTTGTTATTTTATTAATATTGTCAACTTACTGTATTTTTTTAAAACTACCAGCTTAATTTCCTTTTTTATCAAAGCTGTTGTTAACTTCTAATGCTGCGCTACTTATTGACATAATAAATGTATATGTATAGATGTATATAATACAGAAAAATACCTGGCCTAATTGGTGAAGACTTTTCTCGTCTGCTATCGAATTGCTTTTTTCTCTTTTGTAGCGACTTTGACTAAAATTGAAAGTCGGCACATGGTACCACCCTTTAGTTATAGTTACATTTAGCTCCTGGCCCCTCTATTCTTTTACTTTCATAGTGAAATAGCTATTCTTGATTTAGAGTATACGTGGTAGAAAGTAATATGTTAGCCAGACTCGCAGATGATTATCCTTTTGTCAGAAATTTGATGTCAGGAAAATGGATATATTATTACCTGGATGTTACACCAGAATTTCATGTTCTTTAAAAAAGCTTGCTAAAAATAACGATACCCCCACAACAACCCCCTTTACCCCACCCCCTCCTCTCCTGCCAGATGAACGAACCAAAAATGCACCTTAATTGACGAAATTTATCCCCTGTCATAATATCCACGTATTTTCTATATCATCCATTGTCAGGAGACACAGTAGAACAAATGATAGATACAGCAATTGTCTCGGCTCAAAATCAAACTGGGGATTATTGATATGACCTTAAACTATAATAAAGAAAATGGTAAAAATTAATGAATTTATAGTCTTAATTATTAATTTTGATATAAAATATATAATCTTTTGGAAGTAAACATTTTTTGGGTCATTTTTTTCTAGGGGCGATTGCTCTTGGGAGGGTGGTGGTACCCCCAAAAAGTTATAAACCATCTTGGGGTCTATGAGAAACTGCATTGTAAAGGGGAAGCATGTGAGTTCAGCAGTTAGCGAGTTCCTTCAACACACACAAAAGACAAATATCCTGTTACTTTATATAAATAACTTTGATTTTTTTGTAATCAAATGTATTGGCTACTTTATATCTCTGTTACTCTCTATATTTTGCAAAGTTAATTTACCTTTAAGGGGTAGGTTACATCAGGAATATAATGAAAGATAAATTGATGTACATACATCAATCATCAAGGTTAACAAAATTATTTTCTATAGTTTTTAAAAGCGAAGCTTTTCTATAATTAGGATCGATCCGTCCGTACGTCCGTCCGAGACGGATAGCTTTTTTAGGCATGTTAGAATTGTCCTATCGATTTCAATTTGCATGGTGTTTCCTTTAGTAGTTAGGTACGATTTAGATAGCGCAGCAACTCTATAATCATTACCAGAATGTCCGTACGTCCATTTTAAACATGTTGATTTTTTACTTTTTTAACAACAAATTGTTATGTGAGCTAATTATCCGATTGTTCTGATTTTTGGTATACTGTTTCCTGGGACAACAAAGTACAATATTATAAGTAACTCTATAATCAAGCCCTAAAAATGTAAGTATGTCAATTAACATTATCCTGTATCAAGAAGTTTTTCAACAAATTTACTCACAATTTTGCTTTGACTCTTATTCATATATATTCTGATTATACAAATGTTAATTTCCGTTTGTCCTACCGTTTCAGAGCTTCACTTCTTGGATGTTTGTCATCCTTGTTTTATTATGGTTTGTCCATAAGTACATCCGTCCCTAGGTCTGATCGTGATTAACTTACTTTTACTCATTTTATAAGTCTATTGATTATAAACTTTGCATGGTGATTGCTGTAATTTAAAGATTAGCTATTCTCTAACCATTACACCATTACTAGATTGCCCGTATGTCCATTTGAAACAATTTTTTTTCTCTCACTTTTTGACAGAAATTTTTTTATATTACTTTTTTTCTATAATCTATAATTTATTTTTTTATTATAATTTTTAGGACTATAAGACGCTTGACTATAATCCAGTTCTAATGTAAAATCACTAAATATTTGTTGATTATTGAGTGCATTTTTACTTTAAATATGTCAAGATTCCGTCTGATTGGTGAGCTTTGCTTTTATTGATTTTGTCATTCTCTTTTAATTATTCAATTCATCATTATGTTTTCGTCTATATGTCCAAGGGCGTCCAAGCCTTTTCATTTTTTTTTTTTTGGGGGGGGGGGCTGAAATTCAAACTTCAACATTTTTTTTGTTGGGCGGATATCAACCCTTTACCTCCCCCATTGGAAGTCATGGTATAAATATGTCTATAACCAGCTATCTACCTTTGGCTCTTTTAATATATATTTTATTCAGACATTTTTAAAAGTGAAGCTTTTCTATAATTACGGTCGGTCCGTCGGTACGTCCGTCCGTCCGAGATAGATAGCTTTTATTCGTTAATTTAGGCAGGTTAGAATTGTCCTATCGATTTCAAATTTTGCATGATGATTTCTGTAGTAGTTAGGTACGATTTAGAAAGCGTAGCAACTCTATAATCATTACCAGAATGTCCGTACGTCCATTTTAAACATGTTGATTTTTCTACTTTTTTAACAACAAATTTTTATGTGATCTAGTTATCCGTTTGATCTGATTTTTTGTATATTGATTCATGGGACAACAAAGAACAATAGTATAAGCGAAGCAACTCTATAATCAAGTCCTAAAAATGTAAGTATGTCCAGAAACATCATCCCGTATCAAGCAGTTTTTGAACAAATTTACTTACAATTTTGCTTCAACTGTTTCGATTCTTTTATATTCTGATTATTCAGTTCAGACACTATACAAGTGTTAATGTCCGTTTGTCCTACCGTTTCAGTGCTTCGCTTTTATGGATGTTGTCATCCTTTAAAGCTGAAAAGTTGTCTTGATTCAAATAAGGATGGCAAGATTAAAAAAAAGAATCGTCATTTTACATATAAATCCAATAATTAAGGCATTCTATTAAAATAATGAAAAGCTAATCAGTTTAAAAACGTCTTGTAAAGTTTTTACGATGTAAAATTTATACCAAATCTTTACAGAAATCTACATAAAATGTTTGTAATAAATTCTTAATTTATGGGTATTGCATTTGATTGGACGGATGGACATACCATTATTTTAAAAGCTTTGCTTTCAAAACCTTTAAAATCTTTTTCCCATTGTTTAGTTAAATCTTTTGATTATGAGCGTTTTACCCAAAAAATGTCATAAATACTTTGGAATCTGATTAACTAAATTTTCATTCATTCATTTAATCAGGGCAAAATATTCTTTAGAAAAGTCGTTTTTTTTATGGCTTTTTAAACTTTAAAAACTACCTATTACATACAATAAATGAATCACGTTTTCTAAGAAAATTAAAAATACATAGTTTTACCAACCCTTAGGAATTTTTTTGTGGGGTCTTTGAGTTTATGATACGGTTATCGAAAGGATTTCAAATTTATCTTGAGTCGTTTTATGGTTTAATTCTTTTTCGGAGATACAGGTTTTAATTTAGAGTAGCATAGCTACCATAAACAAAGCTCTTCTGATGCAAATTTTTATTTAATCGTTTTACTATAGGAAAGAAATCTGAAGACCATTTAAAAATATATTTTTAGTTTATTTTAATTTAAAATTATTTTAGTTTGCTAATTTTTACTTTTATTTATTAGTACTACAGCTTTACAGTCTAGCTTTGAAATCGATCAATATCCATTGGTAAGAACCGGTTCTCAGCCATACTGAAAAATTATGTATATCATTTTATTATATCCAATTTTCTACGAATAAAAATTTACAATCTTAAGATTAAAACCAGTTTTTTAGCCCGTGCCTGCGGCATCTCGGGGCTTTATAAAATGCGATAGATAACTATTCTAAAGATTTTTCATTCTTTTAGCTACTTTGTCTACTGTTGTTCTTGTTAGTTTATGAGGGTATCTCTTAATATAGAACTTGGTATGTATAACTTTATATGAGTAATCTACATTTTTATTCATTCATTAAAATTTTGGTTTAAATACACTTAAAATTGAATACTATAACTACTATAATAGTATATCAGATGAAAATTATCAATGAAACAAAAATTAATCTATAAAATATTTCAAATACAATTTAAAAGCTATATGATTAGGGTATTAGACCAAACTTGAATTGTAAATTTGGTTCAAATTCTAAAAAGTCTAATTTCTGCCCAAAATTAAGCAAAAGAAGCGTATTAAAAAAAAACACGAATTAGTCCATAATTAAATAGCGATAACTTCATTACAATAACATTTATTATATCTTACAATATTCACCTTAAAAATAACACTTCAAAATAATATATTTATTTATAATATATTCCTATAATTACCATTTCAAAATGAAAAAGAATTTTCCCATAAAACTGCAGCATCCAAATTTTCAACACACACACACACGCACACACACACACATATGCTTAGATTTAAATTCGGCCAACTAGATTTGATTTTAAGATAAGGCAGATTTTATTATTTCTATAATAATTTCAGTGTTATCCAGGGATTGGAGGATAAATTTTAAGCTGTTATTACTTATTATATCTATATCCTATATTCTATAATACAAATTAGAATTATGTCTGTCCGTCCGTCCGTCCCTTAAGTTCTCGGTAACCACTGAACCGATCGGATTCTACTCTTCAGGTATATACCTATTGGTCCTGTGGTGGTTTTAAGCTATTTTCTTGAGGGGTGGGACACCCCCAACCCCCCAAAAAATGAAAAATTTCCACCCCACCAAAAAAAAAATGGTGCTGACCATAAATGATGAGCGCAGCACCAGAATTTTTTCTTGTTTTAAATTTTTTTTTTAAAATTACCTCATGGGTCAAAGCCGCTAGTATCCTATATATGGAAATACAAATTAGAATGATGTCTTTCCGTCCGTCCGTCTGTCTGTCTGTCCGTCTGTCCCTTAAGATCTCGGTAACCACTGAACCGATCGGATTCTACTCTTCAGGGAATATACCTACTTTTCCTGTGGTGGTTTTAGGTTTTTTTCTTGGGGGGTGGGACACCCAAAAAATCAAAAAAAATCAACGTAAATTTTTTAAAATTCAGTTAAAAATTAATGTTTGCTTCTCCAATTTTTTAAATCACCTCTTGGGGCAAAGCCCCTAGAGGCTTTGGGCGAATCAAAATTGATGGTTAGATTGGGTTGTACTTTTCAGGTTAGCTTTACAGAGTAATTGATGTGGTTTAAGGCTTTGTTCCTGACTTGTCCCACCCTCCCCCAGAGGTTAGGGGCAAAGAAACTAGTTAAAAATATCCAAACCGGTTAACCAATACAATTAATTCTTTCAAAGAATGCTTTTGTTCCCCAAGGCAAATAAAGATACTATTAGATTATTGCTTGATGACTTGTATTGTTATTTAGCAATGTTATATTTTTGTCATTAGGTTAACGTAATTATCCGTCTTTTTAATCCTCAGTGTCCCTTAAAAAGACATAAATATGATGTTGACTTTTGAAAATTGCTATAAATCAACATAATACGTACAGGTTCAATTGATTTTTTGAGCAAGACTGGAATAGATAACAATTAATTTGTGTGTTATTGTTCCCTTCCTCCCTGGTGTTACCATTAGTAGTGGGTTTAGCATGCGCGATATATAGGGATGGGGGATGGTAGCATGCTTTCAACACAGCTAATTTTTTAATCAGTATTCAGCAAGATTAAAAGTATTTTTTTAGATTATATAAAAGGGCATATTCAAATTTATAATTTTAATAAATTTCATTTATTTAGGTTGGGTTAAATCTTTTAAAACAAGTTAGTATGTTTTTCAACCTATTTTTGAAAATACACTATTCTAAGATATGAAGATATATTTCGATTTTAGCAATCATTTTCAATTAATTTGTCTCTTAGTGAAGTGAATCAAGCAAAGTAATCTAGGTCAGTTTAGAAAATAATTGAGGAGCCCTGGCGATTTTATACCCTGAAATGTCAAGGCCCCGATTGTTTAATAATGAATATAGATAACCAGTCATTTGTTTAATCAAACAATACATCCAACCTTTTAAATATGTAAATAACAATTTTTTTTTAAATAACCATTAGCTAAATTAAAAATGTTTTTATGTTATGCAAGCACACCTCAATTTCGATGTAAGCGCGCACGTTTGCATATAGTTCTTGTGTCTTACAAATACATCAGGGAGGAAGGGAACATTGGGCTGTTTATTACACTACTCCCTAAAGTTTTATAATAACGCTTTTATGCGTTGGCTTGACAGCTTTGGGGACTTTTTAAAAATTTTGATTCATTGATTCTCAAAACGTGTCCAAACGTTTAAACCACTAATTATAATTTATAGAAGGTGTAATTTTGTGTATCATTATTGGGGATGTACATCAATTTATTGGCAATTGTCTTATCTCTTTAGATCCCTGCAAATACATACATACACACATATCATATATGTAGAGAGGATATCGTGGGAAAGCGCCTCCAGTCATTCGGAGTCAAGAATATGGAATTTTAATGCCTATCTTTCGAGTCTTCTCCATCTCCCTCTCTCCCCCTCTCTCCATCTCCCTCTATCCCCCTCTCTCCCTCTCCTACTTGAAATCCAGAAGGCAAATTGAGCATGGTTTAGGAAGGCATCAGGGTGTAGACTTCTGGTACTAACTGAAAGAGCTCAACCATACTGGGTTCCCAACTTCAGAAATACCAGAAATTCGTTAGTCTTATTATATTACAAAGATTAAGAAAAGTATTGAACCGATTTAATTATCAATTTACAGGAAAATTTACATAGGTTCCTGAGTGATTTTAGTTTTAGAATGGTTTTGCGCTAATTTTCTTTTCTCTACAAACCCTTTGAATGTATATCCCCTGGATGCTAGGGGCATAACTGCCAGTTTTTTATGAGGTGACTTGTATGGCAAAAAGACAGTGGAATTTTCTTGTCTCTTACGTTTCCATCAGTCATAAAAGATTGTTTTAGTATTATTTTCATTTTTGACAATTAATGTTGCAAAATTAAAAATATTTAACCAAACGCAGTTTTTAGATTCAATATATTATCAAGGATATGTATGAATTGAGCAATCTTATAAACTAGACACATTATACATATTTGGATGGGTTAAGGCTATTTTCTTTACCACATTAGAGGCCCATCTTGTGTTGCCGCTAGTTATCAATCAAATTGATATCACTTTTAATAGTCATTGAAGAGTTTATTCTTTTCATGTTAAAGTCTAAATATTTTATTACAAAATAAAATTTACTTATCAAAATTTGGCAACTTTGTTTAGCAACCCTATGCCAAATCATAATTCGCGTGCTTACAACCAAAAAACCTTATGAATTAGGGTGCACTAAAAAATAAATTCCTTTCTCTTAAAACAGAAATCTGGAATCTTAAAGGACAAGACAATGGCCGTTAAATTGATGTACACCCCAAATTAAGATATACAAAATTACCCCTTCTTAAGATTGTGATTGAAACGCTTGGACACGTAACTATTAACTAAACCAACCAACCAAAATCTAATAAAAATTCCCCAACGTTGTTCAGCAAACAAACAAGAAGAAGTCATAAAACTTTGGGGACTAGTGTAATAAACAGCCCAATGTCCCCTCCCTACTTAAGAGAAATACAAAGTTTTTAAAATACAAAAGTATGAAGGACTTAAACATTAAGTGTTTTTTAACCACCTAGTAAAATGTATGCTATTATATGAAATCTAATGTTGACCCTTTTCTGAACCTAAAGATATCCTTATCTTTGCTTCTCTTCAATATGAACAAAGTTTGTCTCAAAGATATTATCTTTTTGCTTTTTGCAATCAATTGGTTAGCAAATTGTGAAAGGGCATTTGTATAAAACCTTACGGGCATTCTGGCCCGGGACTTCACCCCTTCGGATCCAACAAAACAGTAAAATTTCATTTTTTATGTGTTTTTTTTGTACCTACAATATGTCAAGAAATGCAACAAAAATTGATTTTAATGTGGTTCAAGTTTACAATGTTTATATTAACGAAAAATTATTAAAGGAACTTTTAACATACTTTGAACCAGGATCTGGTGTTAAGCTTACTGCAAACATGAAAAATGTATAGAGAAATACTAATTAAACAAGGATGACAACATCCATAAGTAGCGAAGCACAAACAATTTAATAAGAATTTAGATATTATTTGTCAAAAGCATGTATATTAGGAAAATAATCACGAAACCTTTTCAACATTTGTTTTTAAAATTTCTTAATATTTATATTTCAGTACTATGACTAACAGACTGACGGTCAAAGTAAATTACATACTGGATGCTATAAACAACGGGAAATTTAATTTTGATATTTTTAACTACAAAAATTTTAAAAAACAGACCAAAAACACCAAAGATATGAGGAAAAGTGTGAAAAATATAAAAATAGCCAAAAACCTGCAAAAGAGCAGTCTGACCGCCATTGATGTTTTCTTGAAACGACTTAAAATTTAATTTTGATATCTTTAACTGAAAAACTTTGGAAATCGGGCCATAAACACCAAAGGTATGGAGAAAATGTGAAAAATACAAAAATAGCCTAAAACCTGCTTAAAGGCAGTCTGAACGTCATAGTAGTTTTCTTGAAACGACAGGAAATTGAATTTTGATACCATAACTGAAAAAATTTTGAAAATCGGACCATAAACACCAAAGATATGGAGAAAAATGTGAAAATTCAAAAATAACCTAAAACCTGCTAAAAAGCGGTCCGACTGCCATTGATGTTTTATAGTTAATTGTGCTCCTTAATAATGGGAATTGTGAAAAAACCCATCAAGAGTTGTCAGCATCCCAAAAATTAACCTTAAGAAATAATATTTATAATAACAAACAAATAAAAAAAATACTGAAATTTAAAAAATAACGAAGAATTACAAGCTTTAATGAACAGTTTAAAAATCAAATTATCAAGCTAATCGCCAGAAAAGAATCCAAACAAGAGAAATTTTTGCCAGTCTTAAACCAACCACGATCGAGTGAAGGTGAGATAGTGATTTTTATAATCAGTTTAAATATTACTATATGCATGAATTTTGGCAAATTACATATATGTTTTTAGAGAATTTGTTGTAAAACTCTAAATTAAATCATTTTTTCTCTAAAGTCAAGCTTGATTAAATTAGGCACAAATCTACAGATTTTTTTCTCCCAGCCGTTAATATAAAGAAACAGGACCATTGAAATTAAGTGCAGTATGCTTAAAAATCCATGTATTGTGATTTATTGACAATTCTGTCTAATTAGTGAATTTAATTTAGTTTGGACTCGCTGTAAGAGACCTAAGAATATTGAAACAAGAGGTAAAAATCTTATTTATATCTATTTACACTTATAAAGTAGCTGCGCTCCTTAATTCACTCATAGAGTAGCTACCCCTTAATTCACTAATACAGTACCTACGTTCTTAATTCACTTATAGAGTAGCTACGGTATTAAACAAGCTGTAGAGTAGCTGTGCTATAAACCCCTTATAGAGTTACTACGCTCCTTAAACGTCTAACAATAGGCTGCGCCCCTAAGGAAGCCTTGAAATAACCATATATTAATGTTTTTCTAATCTAGATTCGTTTGTAGAAGGCCGTTCCTTATTTAAACTATTTATAGAGTGGCTGCGCCCCCAAAGAAGGCCTAAAATAACTGAATATTAATCTATTCTAATCTAGATTTATTTGTAGAAGGCCGTTCCTTATTTAAACTATTTATAGAGTGGCTGCGCCCCCAGAGAAGACTTAAAATAACTGTATATTAATCTATTCTAATCTAGATTTGTTTGTAGAAGGCCGGGCCTCATTTAAACTATTTATAGAGTGGCTGCGCCCCCAAAGAAGACTTAAAATAACTGTATATTAATCTATTCTAATCTAGATTTGTTTGTAGAAGGCTGCGCCCCCCCAAAGAAGGCTTAAAATAACTATATTATTTTTTAAAATCTAGAATTGTCTGTAGAGAGCCGGACCTTGTTTTACTGAGTAGCTGCGCCCTAAGGAAAGACTTAAGAGGCCAAGCATTAATCTTTTTTTTATTAAGATATATCTATATGAGAGGCGGACTAAATATCTAAATATCTGTTGAGTAGCTGCGCTCTCAAATACAGGCATATAAAGAAAAGTATCTAATGAAATTAATAGTTTTTTTATTATCTAGAAATTCGTTGATGATGCACTGTTGTATGGCTTAGGCGGACCTGTTCATCAGACTTCTGGGACAAGACAAGAAGCCTCATATTGGTCCACCCCAACAGAGCTGTCCCTGCAGTGTGCACTGTTTTACTCTACTTATTCTTAGGTAAGAAAAGGTAGCTATAGATACTGATAGAGTAAAGGGGAGCTTCCATGAATAGGGTTTCATCAGTTTAGGTATCTAAATAAACCCGAAGCTATACCTATACCTAAGACAGCCAGTACCTAATTACCCATACAGGGATGTAATGAATAGATAACCCTAACCCAAATAAGAGGTTCCTAGATGGGTTTGTGTTAAAAAAAATCGTCCTAACTTACCTATACATTAAACTCTATAATTCGTTGATAACAACTACAGCTTATGTTACATTAGAGTAATCATCTAAAAGAGTAAACCTTACCCTAAAGGGTCAAGCCAATGAAAGGTATTTAAAGGATTAAACCAGCTTATTTAATTGTACCAATAAGCCTTCCAGATTTGTCCGGCTATTGGTTTCTCTGACTTATAATAGTTTATTGTTTCAGTATTCAACACAGTTGATGCAACCGTAGAGAGACACTGCTTACATGTAAATTAAGTCATAACCAGAGTCCTACAAACAATTATTACCTACAATTTTAACCACCGTTTTATCTACATGTCTAATTTATATGTTACCTATATAATTATGTGCTATTATAAATAAATTGTCGTTTTTAATCCATTGTTAATTACTGGTGGAGAATCTAATATCCATACGTAGCTATGTAGCATTGAATACTAAGAATAAGATTAACGATGAATAGACGACAAAATCAAAATCCCATTGATTACAATGAGGATCGTGCTCAGCAAAGATTAATGAAGGGTTTTCCCCCTTTCTTAGCTGTAACACCCGCGTCCCCCGAGTGGGATAATATAGGAACAGAGTTCAACAGGACTAATGATGAAAATGGAGAGGGACCTAGATCCAGAACCCCAGGGATGGGGGTAAACATGATAGGCACTAGAAGGACCCCTATTGGGGACAATACTGAAACTCACGCTGAGTGTCCAACCGCCAGACGGACTAAGCTAAATAGACATACACCATTGTTAAATAGAATAACTAGTGCAAACAATGGTACAGTACCTAACCTAGCAGGTAACATCCATGATATTCCTCATGGGATCCAATCATTGGAAATAGGTACAAAAGAAAGAACGCACACAGATAGACATAGACAAATAGACTTAGTTGAAACAGAGTCTGATAGTGCAGATGATATTGATGATATCAATGGTGCATTAAGGCAAGAACAGCCTGATAACCAACAGGTACGACCTGCACATGTAGATTACGACTTAGTAAGTCAACTTTTACAGACTACTAACTTTCATACAGCTGAACGTCTGTTAGCCAACCGTGATGCCATAAACGCATGTATTCCGGTTGCGGAATCAGTTGAAGCTATAATAAGTGACATTAAAGAACTTGAAGATTCCTCTAACTTAATGTCAATAAAAACAACATATAATGAGAGTCTAAGAAACTTATTGATATTAGTCGAAGTGATTCACAAGAAAAGCGCTAGTGAACCTGAATTGAATCAACTAAAGACTAGATTGAATGTAACGAGAGATAAGTTAAATATCGAAATACGAAATATAAATGAAAAGATGATGGCTGAAGAACAAGTTAGAGAACAAGGTCTTTCTAGAATAAAGGCAATAATGATGAAAAATATAAGACCTAAAGATGTCCCTTCATGTCCAAGCACCCTTTCAAAAGAGATTAGGGAAAAAGTAAGGATTAAGAACTTGGGCCATAATGTAGATTATGGTACGAGCGAAATACGAGAACCTGAGAGAATGGTAAATAGCAGTTCAGGGTTCCCAAACCAAATTCCTAAGAGGAGCAGTTGTGAAAACAGAAACAGGAACAGTAACTTGAGTTACAACACATTAGGAGAACAATATGCTAATATCCAACCAGTAAACCCTAACAATATCTCGATGCAAAATGAATCTTTTACCCCATTCAACTCCTTTGAAACCAATAATTATTGGCAGGAGACTGAGTACAATGGTACTGACCCTGATGCACATGCAGCAGTACAAGCTATTCAACAAATCGCTGATATTACTATGGTAGAAGTAGATGAGAATGAAGACGAGGTAACATTACAGGCACTCGATCGACGTGATACACCTCGACTTGACAAACTGAAGAGCATAATAGTTGATTCTCTGAGGAAAATATCTGACAATGAACCTTTTAAAGAACATATTAAAATAGCAGGGTATGCAGCTATGAATAGCGCAACCAAACATACTAGAAAACTAGATAGACTCATAAGATCACAGGGCATACATATTACGTCAGATAATAGAACCACGCTTCCATTGAAATTGGATCCCTTTTCAGGATTTGAATCGGAATCCAATATATACGACTTCTTTCAGCTGTTTCATTCAGTTTGTCGTGGAATAAAACCAGCACTATTAGGTGAATATCTATACCTGAATTACCTAACTGCAGATGTGAAATCTGATTGTACTCACCTGAAAAATGATTTCAATGCTATGAAGAAATTGTTGATTGGTAAATATGGAAATATTTCACGCATTCTCAGAGAAAAACGACGTTTGATCAAAGCATTGGCTCAACCAACATTCAAAACTCAAAGAAAAGCAAAGCTCTTGTATATTAGAAAGGTATTAGAGATAGTATTACAAATATCATCTATTGCTAAGATAAGTGAGACCGCTAACCGTGAAGTTAACAACTCAAACAACGTGTTTGACATTGTGGGGATGTTGCCAGAGTACTACAGAACTCAATTTAACACATATTACGTGACATCTCTACAGATGAAGAACATTGGTGATGATATGACAGGGGAAGAAACATTTCAATGCCTGTTAAATTTCCTACATGCTCAGATAAAAGCAATAGAAATGATGTATATGAGCGAAACACCTGTTGACAGCACACAACCTGCCCCAGCTCCAAAGAAGGACCAAAACAGAGCTGTCAATACAGCTACCAAAGTTGTTAAGAACGACACAAAAAAGGAACAACCTGACAGGTGGGGTTGGGCGACATGCTTCATGCATGAAGAATTTAAGAAAAGAGTAAAAGATTGCAATACAGGTACATGCCCTTTATTCCTGAATGCAGAACCTAGTGAAAGACTGAAACTTGCACAAAAGTTTAAAAGGTGCAATTTATGTTTGTTAAGAAGATGCTATAACAAAGATAATAGCAAGTGTTCATACAGAACACAGGTACCCAGAGGAGTTGCTTGCCAACAATGTGCAAACAACATGATAGATAGGAATGTCTTATTGTGTCCAGATCACAAATGTGACAAAGAACAGATCAAAGAAGGTCTCACAAAATTCCTACCGAAATATGAAACTGATGTTGACATCAAACTCATGATAATTGAAATTTTGAAAATAAAGAATGAACAATTAAAGAAAAGAGATTTGCAAGTTGGCGAAGCCTTCAATGTTGAAAAGGGAACAGTTTTCCCGAGCTCTGAAATAGCCCACAAGATACAACCTGAGCAAGAATTGGATCCTATATACCCGATGCAAATGCTACAGGTTGGAGATGAATCCATCCTCACGATGTACGACACCGGAGCTACAAACCCGGTCATTAAGGTAGACATAGCAAAGAAACTCAACCTGAAAGTTATTGATGATAGACCCCAATATATCCAAGTAGCGTCTGGCTCTGTGATATCAACAGGGGGAGGAGTCTACTCAATTATCCTTGGTCCAGATATTTCAGGACAATATCACGAACTTCGTTTAACTTCAATGTCGCAGATAACTGGACAAGTACCCAATTATGACCTTAGGAAAGCTTGTAAAGAATTTCAAGCAAACCAATCTTCAACTCCATTGTCCAAGGAATGCCTTCCCACAGATATTGGTGGAAAGGACATTGGATTACTCTTAGGTATAAAACACTCGAGACTTGTACCGACATTACTATTAGTGCTGCCATCTGGTCTTCAAGTATGGAAAAGTAGATTGCCAGACATAAACAACTCCTATTTAATGTTTGCTGGAACACACCATTCATTTGACAAACAAGATATGGAAGCTGGTAGATCGAATCTTAACATGAGAATATTATTCACATCACTGTATAAATCATACCTTAATTCACCCTTCCAAGATCAGTTAATCTCACCTAAATATGAGAATGAGTGTATGTGTATTGAACCCCAAATAACAATCAACACAGACATACCTGTTGCAATCAACAAAGTTGCATTACGAACAGATGAACAAGAACTGCTTGAGCAAGAAGATGCAGGATTTCGTATCGACTTCAGGTGCGATTGTTGCACAGGGTGTGAAAATTGTAAACAATCTATTCAGACAAGGAGCATTTCACTGAAAGACCAGTATGAACAAGGAATCATAAACAAATCCTTCAAACTGGATACAAAAAGACAAACCACTACCTGTGAATTTCCCTTCATTCGTAACCCTGTTGAGTTTTTATCAGCAAGATGGCATCGAAATAATAATTTCAAGATGGCGTACAAAGTACTACAGACACAATTAAAAAAGCCACAAGATGAAAGAATTTCAGTTGTAAAATTTCACAACGAAATGCTTGCAAAAGGATTTGCATGTAAACTAAGTAGTTTACCATTAGCAATTCAGCAAGAGATTGAAAATGCCCCAATTAGGCATTTTTTTGTATGGAGGTCAGTATTTAAACCTGGATCAACATCAACACCATCAAGAATGGTAGTTGATCCAGCAAGTACTGGCCTCAATGATTGCCTTCCTAAAGGGCAAAATTGCTTGAACTCATTATTTCAAGTAACCATCAAATGGCGAAGTCAAAAGTTTACCGCGACTTGTGACCTCTCCAAAATGTATAACAGTATTAGGATGGAATCATCCCAACTTAACTACTGTTTATACCTATTTACCCCAGATCTGAATCCTATGGCACACGTATGTATTTATGTCATGCTCACATTATTCTATGGACTACGCTTTGCAGGAAACGTAGCCACTCAAGCATTGCGCCAGCTTGTCCTTGAGCACAAGGAAGATTACCCACTTGCATATGCCACCATTTGCGAGTCTACCTACATGGACGACTCCAATATGGGTGGGGAAACTCAAGATGACCTAGAGAAAGTGATAACCGAGTTTATTACTGTTGTACCCAAAGGAGGATTCAGGATTAAGACAATTAACAGGTGTTTTGAAAAACCTTCAGAAGAATCATCAATTGATGGAGAATCCACTGCATATAGTGGATATAAATGGTACCAAGAAAAGGACGAAATGGGGCTAGGACTTGAAGAAATTAACTTTAATACAAAACGGAGAGGAGCAAAGAAACCTAACCCCTTCGAAGTCAAGACAGAAGAAGACCTGTTAAGACTTCTAGATGGCCAGAAGTTTACTCGCGCTAACATCTTAGGAAAGTGTCTTGAGGTCTTTGACCTCCTAGGGTCATTTGAACCCCTGAAAAGTAGACTGAAACTGGACCTTAAAAATCTCCAGAACCTTGAATTTGATCAGGAAATACCTGAATATTTTAGAGCCACATGGATCAATAATCTGTTATTGATAAGAAATGCAATGCAGATAAGAATACCAAGATCAGTTGTCCCCTTAGATGCAATAACTCCATCAAAGTTGACACTGATTGTAGCCTGTGATGCAGCAAAACTTATGTGTGGGATTGGTGTTTATGCACGCACTAAACTTTCGGACGGGAGTTACTCATGTCAGCTACTGGCAGGGCGCTCAAAGTCCGTTTGTGATACGATACCCCGCAATGAATTAAGCGCGGTGGTATTGGGTGCACACACATTTCACATTATTAGCAAAGCACTTGGTGAGAAGATTGAGGATTATTTCTTTGTCACCGATTCTGAGATAGTTGTTGCATGGTTAGGCAACAATGACCTTAAGCTCAAACCGTTCGTTTATAATCGTGTTCGTGCTATAAAACGATTAATAAACACAGATAATGTGTACCATATTCCCTCTGAAGAAAATTGTGCAGACATTATCACAAGAGGAAAAGCTGATTTAAAAGATTTTGATAGTAAGAGCCATTGGCAAATAGGTAAGCCATGGATGAAGAAAGAATTCAAGGATATGCCTATTAGAGACTATACCAAGGTGTGTAAAGATATGTCAAATAATCAGCTCGATTCTATTGTAGCAGAGTCATATAGCAAAGGACAGAAACAGAATCCTGACATAACAAACATTTTGGCTGAAAATGCCCCAAATCTGGCTGAAGATGCCCCAAATCTGGCTGAAGATGCCCCAAATCTGGCTGAAGATGCCCCAAATCTGGCTGAAGATGCCCCAAATCTGGCTGAAGATGCCCCAAATCTGGCTGAAGATGCCCCAAATCTGGCTGAAGATGCCCCAAATCTGGCTGAAGATGCCCCAAATCTGGCTGAAGATGCCCCAAATCTGGCTGAAGATGCCACAAATCTGGCTGAAGATGCCCCAAATCTGGCTGAAGATGCCCCAAATCTGGCTGAAGATGCCCCAAATCTGGCTGAAGATGCCCCAAATCTGGCTGAACATGCCCCAAATATGGCTGAAAATGCCCAAAATCCGGCAACCAATCTGGCTGAATATGCCCAAAATCTGGCTGAAGATGCCCCAAATCTGGCTGAAGATGCCACAAATCTGGCTGAAGATGCCCCAAATCTGGCTGAAGATGCCCCAAATCTGGCTGAAGATGCCCCAAATCTGGCTGAAGATGCCCCAAATCTGGCTGAACATGCCCCAAATATGGCTGAAAATGCCCAAAATCCGGCAACCAATCTGGCTGAATATGCCCAAAATCTGGCTGAACATGCCCCAAATACGGCTGAAAATGCCACCTTTACCAATGAACATTTTAAATTTATGGCCGCCATTCTGGCCAAACATGCTACTATTCTGACTAAACAAGCTGCCATTTCGGCCAAAATTGCTGCAAACCCATCTAAAATTGCCACCAAATTGGCTGAAAATGCCACCTTTTTGGCTGAAATTGCCCCCCACCCGGCTGAAATTGCCGCCATCACGGCTGAAGATGCCGCCATCACAGCTGAAGATGCCGCCATCACGGCTGAAGATGCCGCCATCACGGCTGAAGATGCCGCCATCACGGCTGAAGATGCCGCCATCACGGCTGAAGATGCCGCCATCACGGCTGAAGATGCCGCCATCACGGCTGAAGATGCCGCCATCACGGCTGAAGATGCCGCTAACACGGCTGAAGATGCCGCCATCACGGCTGAAGATGCCGCCATCATGGCTGAAAATGCCACCATCATGGCTGAAGATGCCGCCATCACAGCTGAAGTTGCTGCCATCACGGCTGAAGATGCTAATGCTCTGGCTGAACAGGCCACCTTTATGGCTGAACATGCTGCTACTATTTCTAGTCATGAAATACAAGAATTTCAGGAATGTATTGAAAACACATACATGATAATGCATGTACAAAAACAACCTAGTTGCCCCCTTGTAAATTTTGCCTACCGGGGATTTAAAAGCTCATTATTAGTTATTGCAAACCTATTCAGATTTGTGTTGAGAATAAAACACAGGTTGCACATGAAAGGTGTGCACATAAATTGTCCTGATTGCAAACCAGAAATATACAAAATAGACCGATCATATATCACTAGATTTGAAATTCTCTGTGGGAAAGCAAATTCCTCACCATCCCTCGGCCCCTCTTCATTTGAAATGTGGATGGCGTGGAGATACCTGTGCATTCAAATGAGCTTAGACGTCAAACTAAGGTCTACAAAATCAAAGCAGGAGACCTATATAGAAGACCAATCAGGAATTTTGAAATGTGGAGGGAGACTTACCTACCCAACCACGGAAATTGATGATACAGATTACTCAAGCTATGAGTATTCTAGTTTTGTAGCCCCAGTGGGACTAGTAGATAATGATATTGTAATTGCATTAGCAATTTATCTGCATTGGGAAATACTACCCCACTCTGGTGTTGAACAACTTCTTAACTATATGCTGAGATTAGTCCATGTTGAAAGACTAAGAACACTGATTAAGAATATCAGAAACTCATGTATACGATGTAGAATATTACTGAAGAAACGATACTTGGGTACAACAGGCAATCAATCTAAGACTTGCCTTGTAAGGGCACCACCGTATTACTCCATTCAAATGGATATTTGCGGTCCCTTTCCTGCACATGACTCTATCAAAAAGAGAGTGAAAGGTAAGGCATATATGTTATGCCTAGTATGTATGCTAACAAGTGCAATAAACATTGTATGCTTGGAAGGTTTAAGCACAGATATGATTATTACATCACTTGTTAGACATATGGGTAGACATGGATATTCTAAGATTATATTTTGTGATAGTCAATCTTCATTTCTTACTTTGAAATCAGCTGAGATAACAGTTTTAGATCTCCAGAGCCAACTTTGGAGTAAGGAGAGAATAGTCTTGGAAGTCAGTACACCCCACTCACATCAAGAAAGGGGTAAGATAGAAAACAGAATAGGAGCAGTAAGAAATATGCTTGAAAAATCCAGAGAATTATCCACTAAAAAGAGTTATTTAGAATGGGAATCTGTAGGTGTTTGCATTGCTAACACACTAAATAACCTTCCCATTGCTAGAAATGGAGATGATGAAACAGAATCATCACTATCATTTATATCCCCTAATCATTTGTTATTAGGACGAAACAATAAGCGATCTATGGAACTTCCAGTTGTAATTGAAGGATCAACACTCTCACGATTAGAAGATGTCCAAAACACAGTTGATAATATGCTTGACTATATTGTCAATGACATACACAAATTTGTTCCAGGAAAGAGACTTGTTCAAGGTGAGATTCCCCAACCTGGTGAAATTGTGTTGTTCATTTCTGAGGAGAATCCCAGGAAAAGGTATGAGAAGTTTAAGTATGGGAAGATCAAAGAAAACTTTGTTCAAGGAAGGTCCAACAAAGTTAGAATTATCTACAAGAACTCAGGAGAGAGTGTTATCCGTGAAACTACTAGAAATGTAAGAGACATTGTGATAATAATGAAGATTGAAGATCTGGATTTTAATTCAGCAGAACAACAGTTAATCAACAGGATTAACAGTCAATACCTACTTGTAAAACATGTAAAATGTTGAATAATAAATGTATGTCAAAAAGAAAAATGTTTTTTTTCAATTAGATAGTAGATAGTGATATGCTAAATGAACTTACTAGAATTTGCTAAGTATTACATAATTATTACATACTTATTTTTTTTAGGTATGATGGATCCCTCACATCTCCTTCTTAATCACCCAGCAGAATTAAGGATATTGTCATGTGACTTAATGAAACATTTCTGCCCAGATAACTTGGATTGCTATGGAGACACCAAAGAATGTTGGAACTACTTCTATGAAAAGTCAAGTGCAGACAAAGTTTACTGCCAAGATTTTTATATGTCCCAAGATCCCAGGTTCCCAGACCCATATATTGATACAGCAATAAGTAAACTTAAGTCATTAGGTGAAGCTGGTTGGTATCCTGAACTGAGACAAATAGCTGATACATTAACAAAAAATAGAAACCCAAACCATCAGCTCTTAGATGAAATTCGGAGATTTGGTAAAATCAAGTTTGGGATAATAAACATTGGAACAAACTGTGATGACAATGTTTATGCAGTAACAATGCTATTAGAAAACGAACTGCTAAAGGCCCATAAAGATGGTCATATTATCCCTGCCCTTGCCCTTAGAGTGTTTGGTTTATCAGAGTCTAATGGCTGGTTTCATAGCCAGAAAATCCCTCATAAGATTGTTATTTCTGATGGATGTAGCATCTACATAGAAATAAATCTTCCAACCCGTGAAACTGCAGGAGGAACCATATTACACAAGGCAGACTTCCCTAAAAGGTTAAATGAACTATTTGAACTCTTAAAACCTGAAAAAGGATTGGCAATTCTTTTAACCCATGAGCAAACAGCTGATATTGAAGCAGCTATTGCTGCACTAAGATCTCTGACTAATGGAGATCAGCTGGAGTTCCCTGGATACCTAGATGTTACTTCATTGTGGATTTACCTAGGAAAATATACTGTTAATACAGACCTATCATACATGTTTCGTCTTATTGTTGGTGGAACACTTATAATGCATCATAAGATGGAGGAACCAAATACATTTATGTTCAAGTTTGATGACATGCATCAATGGGCCAAGATTCATCTACTAGCAATACCAAGAGCAATAGTCCAATTATTTTTCGCCTTTGTTTTGATCAATTTTGATAGGATACTACCTGATCCAGGTTTTGTTCAAAGAAATCTCTCTTTTGGACAGGTAGGGGCAGTAGTTAACAGCTTTATAGGAATCATTGCAGAAAGCATGGCTTATGTACAATTTGATGCAGAAAACTACTACAAGGAAGACCCAAATGTAAGGTATAGGTGCATTCAACCTGCACAATCAATCAATCAGGATGAAATTTCAATTGCTTGGTTAGAGTATTGTAACGTACACACATCTAAAATCTTTTACTGTCTCGAACAATACTGGCCATGGAACAGACCATTGATTGTAAGTGATTCTTGGCAACCTAACACACAAATGGATACAAGATGGTTGCGGATTATACTGGATAAGGATCTGTGGTACCCTAGTCAAGTACCGTTGACATCTAATTGTACAGAGGACAGTGATCACATGGATGAAAGTTATCAATTACAGACTGTGGATGAAAATAGTTTTACTGACAGTGAAATTATTGATGATGACATGATAACTAGACTGATAATACAAAGCAGACATCTTCAGACTGTCCTCAAAACTTTATCTGCAGATAACAACACAGCTTGGTTTCGGTTTGAGAGGTACCTAAGAGATAATGTATCTATGTTCAGGGAGATAAGGAAAAGGAAAGACAATGGAACATTGCTGTTGAACACAAGAAAGAACTACAAAAGATTAACAAGACTGTGCTGGGACATTTGTAGGAAAAGATTTTAAGTAGGGATCTGCCAATTCCCTGCCCTGGAGTGTGAAAAGACCCATCAAGAGTTGTCAGCATCCCAAAAATTAACCTTAAGAAATAATATTTATAATAACAAACAAATA
This sequence comes from Acartia tonsa, assembly GCF_053477335.1. Classification (NCBI taxonomy): domain Eukaryota; kingdom Metazoa; phylum Arthropoda; class Copepoda; order Calanoida; family Acartiidae; genus Acartia; species Acartia tonsa. Next base: position 21,676,054 of record NC_137268.1, read on the forward strand.
AAAAAAATTCTGAAATTTAAAAAATAACGAAGAATTACAAGCTTTAATGAACAGTTTAAAAATCAAATTATCAAGCTAATCGCCAGAAAAGAATCCAAACAAGAGAAATTTTTGCCAGTCTTAAACCAACCACGATCGAGTGAAGGTGAGATAGTGATTTTTATAATCAGTTTAAATATTACTATATGCATGAATTTTGGCAAATTACATATATGTTTTTAGAGAATTTGTTGTAAAACTCTAAATTAAATCATTTTTTCTCTAAAGTCAAGCTTGATTAAATTAGGCACAAATCTACAGATTTTTTTCTCCCAGCCGTTAATATAAAGAAACAGGACCATTGAAATTAAGTGCAGTATGCTTAAAAATCCATGTATTGTGATTTATTGACAATTCTGTCTAATTAGTGAATTTAATTTAGTTTGGACTCGCTGTAAGAGACCTAAGAATATTGAAACAAGAGGTAAAAATCTTATTTATATCTATTTACACTTATAAAGTAGCTGCGCTCCTTAATTCACTCATAGAGTAGCTACCCCTTAATTCACTAATACAGTACCTACGTTCTTAATTCACTTATAGAGTAGCTACGGTATTAAACAAGCTGTAGAGTAGCTGTGCTATAAACCCCTTATAGAGTTACTACGCTCCTTAAACGTCTAACAATAGGCTGCGCCCCTAAGGAAGCCTTGAAATAACCATATATTAATGTTTTTCTAATCTAGATTTGTTTGTAGAAGGCCGTTCCTTATTTAAACTATTTATAGAGTGGCTGCGCCCCCAAAGAAGGCCTAAAATAACTGAATATTAATCTATTCTAATCTAGATTTATTTGTAGAAGGCCGTTCCTTATTTAAACTATTTATAGAGTGGCTGCGCCCCCAGAGAAGACTTAAAATAACTGTATATTAATCTATTCTAATCTAGATTTGTTTGTAGAAGGCCGGGCCTCATTTAAACTATTTATAGAGTGGCTGCGCCCCCAAAGAAGACTTAAAATAACTGTATATTAATCTATTCTAATCTAGATTTGTTTGTAGAAGGCTGCGCCCCCCCAAAGAAGGCTTAAAATAACTATATTATTTTTTAAAATCTAGAATTGTCTGTAGAGAGCCGGACCTTGTTTTACTGAGTAGCTGCGCCCTAAGGAAAGACTTAAGAGGCCAAGCATTAATCTTTTTTTTATTAAGATATATCTATATGAGAGGCGGACTAAATATCTAAATATCTGTTGAGTAGCTGCGCTCTCAAATACAGGCATATAAAGAAAAGTATCTAATGAAATTAATAGTTTTTTTATTATCTAGAAATTCGTTGATGATGCACTGTTGTATGGCTTAGGCGGACCTGTTCATCAGACTTCTGGGACAAGACAAGAAGCCTCATATTGGTCCACCCCAACAGAGCTGTCCCTGCAGTGTGCACTGTTTTACTCTACTTATTCTTAGGTAAGAAAAGGTAGCTATAGATACTGATAGAGTAAAGGGGAGCTTCCATGAATAGGGTTTCATCAGTTTAGGTATCTAAATAAACCCGAAGCTATACCTATACCTAAGACAGCCAGTACCTAATTACCCATACAGGGATGTAATGAATAGATAACCCTAACCCAAATAAGAGGTTCCTAGATGGGTTTGTGTTAAAAAAAATCGTCCTAACTTACCTATACATTAAACTCTATAATTCGTTGATAACAACTACAGCTTATGTTACATTAGAGTAATCATCTAAAAGAGTAAACCTTACCCTAAAGGGTCAAGCCAATGAAAGGTATTTAAAGGATTAAACCAGCTTATTTAATTGTACCAATAAGCCTTCCAGATTTGTCCGGCTATTGGTTTCTCTGACTTATAATAGTTTATTGTTTCAGTATTCAACACAGTTGATGCAACCGTAGAGAGACACTGCTTACATGTAAATTAAGTCATAACCAGAGTCCTACAAACAATTATTACCTACAATTTTAACCACCGTTTTATCTACATGTCTAATTTATATGTTACCTATATAATTATGTGCTATTATAAATAAATTGTCGTTTTTAATCCATTGTTAATTACTGGTGGAGAATCTAATATCCATACGTAGCTATGTAGCAGGAATGTTGTCAAAAAAATTCTATCTTTTATAGGAGCCAAGAAAATCATGTTTCTCCCAAACTAAGACGGACAGACAGACAGACAGACGGACGGATGGACAGACAGACATTTCAAATTATAGAGTAGCTTTGCTACTAAAAAGATATAATTTTAGGTCTAATTTTTCATTGTTATGTCAATCCTATGTTAGACGTTAGTCATGATATATCCAAAGGTGAATAAAACTTAGGTTGCGCGATTTCTTCTGCTTAACCCATTAGTGATGAACCGGCTTTTAACGCCCGGTTCCAGAAAATGCCGAAAAAAAAACGGTTCTCAGTTTCAGGATTGCATCATTCTCAGTATGAATCCCCCCTCTACTACCCTGGTTTTCATTTCCCCCTGGAGCAGGCAGTTTTGCTTACTTCCGTTTGCCAGTATAGCTCAACAAAATTTGAAAACCAAGAAAAACGAGGTGATTTTAAAATACCCCTCCTAACTTTTTGTTTATGAAGTAAAGTTAGTGATTTTTTTCGTGAAATTTAAAGTTTATTGGCAATTACATTCATTTGTGAATTCGTTTTATTCAAATTATTATTTTTTATATGATTTTTTTATCGTTTTTTTACGTTCTATATTGGCCCGGCTCGGCCCAAGTAAAGATACCCGCCATTTTTATTGCCCGGCTCGGCGCGAGTAAAGATACCCGTCCACATATAATATCAAAATTTTAAAACTTCTAGGAAACGGGCTTTTTTAACTGAAAAGGGTGGCACCTATAGCCAAAACACTAAATGTGATATAAATCATTTTGTATCTTACTTGTAGCTCTATCAATTACATGAAGTTATGTAGTTTTTAATTGCGGATCATATCGTAGTATTAGCTACTCTACAACTCACTTTGGACGTTCAAAAATTACATTTTAAATTTTTTGGGCCAAATAACCTGGTATTTAGGACAAAACCGGGCTTGAATGCCGGGGGAAAGCACCAAAAAACGCCAAAAACGGTTACCTATGCTGAACGGTTTCTTTACTCACGCCAAACCGGGTTTTTTTGCATTTTTCCTGTGCACGCCACTAGAGCAAAACAAAAAAATTGGAATTCTGTTTTTACCATAACAAAGCTTCCCTGAAATTTTCAGCTCGATCGGTCCATAAAAGTGGCGTCGGCACTAATGGGTTAATAAACCCTTTATTAACTGCCATGACCCTTTCTGGCACTTAATTTCAGGAAGGGGTGGGGGAGGGGGGGCGATGTTAGTTTTATTCTTGCAGCGATATACAGGGTGGGGCAAATAAGACCGGACAAACTTTATACGGCCATAGCGCCAAAACTACTTAACCAATCAGGACGTCTGACCACACTATAAAAAGCTTAGGTAATGACCTTTTAGCACAAAAAATTTTTTTGACGAAGATAGACGTGTACACCGAGCTGGCCACGCATATGTTCAACAAGGCAGATTCCAAATGCGCCGGTGGTTAATGCGCAAAATCATATAACGTAGGGTCCGATAGGGAAGGAGTTGGAATCTTGACCCCAAATTTTGTGATTGTCTTAGGCTCATTGAGACACACATTTAAATCCATTTTAGCTCAATCCTAGCCGAATTGAGATAGATTTTTCAAGATTTTGAGCCTTAAGAAATCACAAAAAGTAGGGCCTGACAGGGAAGGAGTTGGAAATTTGACCCAAAAATTTGTGTGTGTCTTAAGCTCATCAAGACACGCATTTTGAGTACTTAAAGTTCACTGTAGCTAAATCCTAGCTCAAATGAGAGCAAAAACATGGATTTTGTCAATTTGGCGGTTACTCATGTTCCTAAGGAAATTTGGCCTCCCAGCAGCCCGATCTTAATTCAATGGACTTTTGGGCCTAGGGCTACTTTGAAGCATGCACCAATAGACGTGCCCATACCACAAAGACCTCCCTCATTGCCACTATCAAGGAGAACTACGCCAGCTTAGACAGGTACATTTTGACTTGGACCTGCCGGCGGTTGAGGAGGCCGGTAGAGGCGGTGATTGAGGCTGGCCGCGGTTTTGTTAAATTATCTACTAGTCATATACCTATTTTGCTTGCCAGTTTTTAAAATTCAATAAAATCTTTAAACTGTTTTTAACCTATTTTTTTATCATATATCAAAAATATACTATGACACCAGTAGAATCAGACTGCAGAGCCCAAATTTGAATTAAGTCCCCAATAAACTTTTTTTGGGGGATTTAAAAATCAATTTTATATGTTGCTGTGATCATTTTGATTGAAGCAAAAGCATTTTTTAGTTTGGGGTTAAATTGTTTCTTACAGAACAATTTGATGTGATTCAGATTATATCAATACAATAATAAAAACTCTACTCTGTTCGATGCAAATAATTTTTTTCTAAAACAATAATTTATATAGAAGAAATTTAACATTAAAATAAAACATATTATTCTGAAGTCTGAACCAATTACAAGTCTTGTTTCATTTCAGTTTTTTACAATTCAAAAAAGAGTGTTTTCACAAAGTGACTTATTTCCAATGTAGTTAAATGATTTCTATTTAATTAAAATGAAAAGTATGAAAACTATACACATAAAAGATACATGCTTTTTAAAAATATTTTAAAAAATAAGTTTAAATAATCTTATATTTTATCATATTTGTATATGTGACAAAAAAAATTTGTTGTATTGCGTAAACGTTTGTTGTCATCTTTCACTATTTAACCCTTTACAGCCAATTTTTTTGTGTTTTAAATAAGTGATGGAAAACAAGCACGATAAAGTTAATTCATTGATATATTGTAAAGAATTTAGTTTTTAATGAATTAATTTAGATGAAATCAAAAGGCCTAATTTTACTCTATACCAGAATACTATATATATGAAGCAAAACACTCTAAAAGCTACGAATTTTACCCAAATAAAAAAAGACCTTTTGCTCTGATCAAAAAAGACCACAGCAACAGTAAAATTAATTTTTAAATCCCCTCAAAAAAGTTTATCGGGGACTTAATTCAAATTTAGGCTCTGCAGTTTAATTCTACTGGTGTCATAGTATATTTTTAATATATGTTTTAAAATAGGTTAAAAACAGTTTAAAATTGACGATTTTATGTTTATTTGTTTAGAAGTTAGAATTTGTCCGGTCTTATTTGCCCCACCCTGAATATTAAAGAGAAGGGATAAGAAGGATTTAACCCCATACTTCAGAAAAAAATGGAAAATGTATTTTGTTTTTTGGCAGGGGGTAACTTTTTTGCTAGGTGTGATTTCTTTTTTGAGGTCCAAAGGTTATCAGTTCCTGTTGTACAAACAAACAGCCTAACTCTTTTAAAGATATGCTGGAGTAGTAACTATCTATGATAATTTGTTCCTCAATTGTATCCAAATAAAAGCACACGAAAGCATAATTTTCTAAATAACCGAAATACTATGGATAGGCAGAGAAAAGGAGAAAGAAAGATAGATAGATAGATAGGCAAAGAGAGAGGGAGATAGAAAGAGAGATGGAGTAAAAATTTACTTTTCTATTTAATTTTGAATAATTAGGAGGTACATTCTACCGCTTTCAACCTTTTAAATCATAAGCAGAGATAAAGATAATTAGTGATAGAAAAAGATATCAACCCAAAATTTGCAGTTATTTTAGAACTAAGATTGGTCTCTCTTTTAATATGACATAGTAAGTTAAAATAATTAAACTTTTTAGAGATAGAAAGTATAGAGATGTCTGTTCTTCTAGTATAGATTTCCTTGACTATATGGTATGTTTGACCATTTAGTAACAATAGCAGCCAGACCGTTCCTTAACTTTTTAGCCACTTTTACATTTTGCTTAAATCAATAACAGCCACCAAAACTTTTTCAGTATAGATTTTCCTAATTTTCTTAATCCTTTTCATCTCAACCGATATGGTTCTCCTTTACCAATATAGCTGCTCAAAGGTCCTGGGAAGGTTTATAACTATTTTGGGGGAGGGTACCACCACCCTCCCAAAAAAAAGGCCCTAAAAAATAGCCCCTCCCCTCAAAAACAAAAACCTAATATTTAAAAGGGGGTTGTCCAATTCAACCCTCCCCCGCCGACATTCAAGCGCCCCTAGATGGGCGTAGTCCCTAGTATTTGCCATACAGTCAATAACTTTATCTTACTATACTTTTAAATGTATTTCTTTATATTTATCTATGTTACAAAAAATAGGAAGATATACAATACAGATTTTGATAAGTGCCAAGTTTTTGTGTAACATCTAGAATTAGGGGTTAATTAAAGGGTTACAGAATCCTAGATACGTACTAAAGTATTATTAATATTGGTCCTGGGGTAGGTTTTAGGTAATTTGCCGGTTGGGATTAGGTAGGTTCTTCTTATTTTATAACTAAAATTAAATCTGAGAGGAACCTCCACTCTCTGAATTCGAAAAATTTCAGTCATTCAGAGAAGATATACATTAGTCAGCAAAATGTTCAACAAAAATTAGCCTTCTATCTTAAATAGCAGAGAAGAGAAAACAAAACCCCTGTAGACATTTTATTTAAGCTTCACTTTAATACATGCTTGAAGCTTATTGGTATGGGAGATACTAATATAAGCCGAGAAAATCACGTTTCCGCGTAAATGAAGCTGACAGACGTACGTCTGAATTGTATAGTGGCTTCACTACTAAAAACCTTTAGAGACCGAAAAAAAATAAATATTAAATGGGACTAATAATTGATAAATGGTTTTGATAATTCCTTAATTATGAAAATCTTTTAAGATTAGATTCGCTTTTAAATGTGCATCCACCCTTTATCATTGTTTTTTTTTGTGGCAAAAATTCTCTACATGTTTTCACATATAAAAGTAACAGGGCATTTTTCTGAGTGTGCACTAACCGCTGAACCTATATGGTTCTTTTGTATATTAGAGGTCATATCGGTCCAGGGAAGGTTCATTACTGTTTTGGGGGAATGTTCTATCACCGTCTAAAGAGAAATAACCCAAAGAAAAAATACAACCCCCCATTTTTTTATCTTTTTCTTTAGACAACTAAAATTGGAGGGTCGACTATCACCCTTCTTCCCCCCACCCTCATCATCATATAATAATTACAAAAAATATACAATAACAATTATGGATCATATGAAGGAAATGAAGTCATTCCTAAAAAGGACAGAAATTCCCTTCCTTGGGTATAGGAAGGCTATTTCCTTTCCTTTTTCTTACAAATTCTCAGTAAGGAAGGTGATTTTTGTCCACTATCTTACAAATTCTCACTAAAGGAAGGTGACCTCTGTCCACCATCTTACAAATTCTTCCTAGTTCTTAGAAATTCTTCCTTTTCCTCACTATTACAACCATGTTTAATCAATCAACCTTATTTTACCAAGTTCTTCCTTATTCTCAGAAATTATACCTTAATTACACAAATTCTCCCTTATTCTCAGATAACTTACCTTAAGAAATTCTGCCTTATTTCAAGAAAACCTACCTTATTCCCCCAAATTTTTCCTTATTCTAAGAAAATCTACCTTATTCTAAGAAATTCTTCCTTATTCTAAGAAAATCTACCTTATTCTCCCAAATTCTTCCTTATTCTAAGAAATTCTTCCTTGTTCTAAGAAAATCTACCTTCTTCTAAGAAATTCTTCCTTATACTAAGAAAATCAACCTTATTCTCCCTAATTATTCCTTATTCCCCCAAATTCTACCTTATTCTAAGAAATTCTTACTTGTTCTAAGAAAATCTACCTTATTTTAAGAAATTCTTCCTTATTCTAAGAAAATCTACCTAATTCTCCCAAATTCTTCCTTATTCGAAGAAAATCTACCTTATTCTAAGAAATTCTTCCTTATTCTAAGAAAATCTACCTAAGTCTCCAAAATTCTTCCTTATTCTAAGAAAATCTACCTTATTCTTCCTAATTCTTTCTTATTCCCCCAAATTCTACCTTATTCTAAGAAAATCTTACTTGTTCTAAGAAAATCTACCTTATTCTAAGAAATTCTTCCTTATTCTAAGAAAATCTACCTTATTCTAAGAAATTCTTCCTTATTCTAAGAAAATCTACCTTATTCTAAGAAATTCTTCCTTATTCTAAGAAATTCTTCCTTATTCTAAGAAAATCTACCTAATTCTCCCAAATTCTTCCTTATTAAAAGAAAATCTACCTTATTCTAAGAAATTCTTCCTTATCCTAAGAAAATCTACCTTATTCTAAGAAATTCTTCCTTATTCTAAGAAATTCTACCTTATTCTAAGAAAATCTACCTTATTCTAAGAAATTCTTCCTTATTCTAAGAAATTCTCCCTTATCCTAAGAAAATCTACCTTATTCTAAGAAATTCTTCCTTATTCTAAGAAATTCTACCTTATTCTAAGAAAATCTACCTTATTCTAAGAAATTCTTCCTTATTCTATGAAAACCTACCTAATTCTCCCAAATTCTTCCTTATTCTAAGAAAATCTACCTTATTCTAAGATATTCTTCCTTATTCTAAGAAATATTACCTCATTCTAAGAAAATCTACCTTATTCTAAGAAATTCTTCCTTATTCTAAGAAAATCTACCTTATTCCCCCAAATTTTTCCTTATTCTAAGAAATTCTTCCTTATTCTAACAAATTCTTTCTTATTCTCAGAAAATCTACCTAATTCTACCAAATTCTTGCAATATATAAGGGTCCCAAAGTCAAAAACAAAGTTTCAGCGCGATCCGACCACCCGTTCTTGAGATATGGTGACCTGGTGTCCTTGGTACCTACGGTAAGATTTGGGAAATGGTTCGTTGAGTTTGTTGAAAGAATTTGGGAGAATTAGGTAGATTTTCTTAGAATAAGGAAGAATTTCTTAGAATAAGGTAGATTTTCTAAGAATAAGGAAGAATTTCTTAGAATAAGGAAGAATTTCTTAGAATAAGGTAGATTTTCTTAGAATAAGGTAGAATTTCTTAGAATAAGGAAGAATTTCTTAGAATAAGGAAGAATTTCTTAGAATAAGGTAGATTTTCTTAGAATAAGGAAGAATTTCTTAGAATAAGGTAGATTTTCTTAGAATAAGGAAGAATTTCTTAGAATAAGGTAGATTTTCTAAGAATAAGGAAGAATTTCTTAGAATAAGGAAGAATTTCTTAGAATAAGGTAGATTTTCTTAGAATAAGGAAGTATTTGTTAGAATAAGGAAGAATTTTGTAGAATAAGGAAGAATTTCTTAGAATAAGGTATATTTTCTTAGAATAAGGAAGAATTTCTTAGAATAAGGTAGATTTTCTTGAAATAAGGTAGAATTTCTTAGAATAAGGAAAAATTTCTTAGAATAAGGTAGATTTTCTTAGAATAAGGAAGAATTTCTTAGAATAAGGTAGATTTTCTTAGAATAAGGTAGAATTTCTTAGAATAAGGAAGAATTTCTTAGAAAAAGGAAGAATTTCTTAGAATAAGGAAGAATTTCTTAGAATAAGGTAGATTTTCTTAGAATAAGGAAGAATTTCTTAGAATAAGGAAGAATTTGTTAGAATAAGGATCAATTTGTTAGAATAAGGAAGAATTTCTTAGAATAAGGTAGATTTTCTTAGAATAAGGAAGAATTTCTTAGAATAAGGTAGATTTTCTTAAAATAAGGTAGAATTTCTTAGAATAAGGAAGAATTTCTTAGAATAAGGTAGATTTTCTTAGAATAAGGAAGAATTTCTTAGAATAAGGTAGATTTTCTTAGAATAAGGTAGAATTTCTTAGAATAAGGAAGAATTTCTTAGAATAAGGAAGAATTTCTTAGAATAAGGTAGATTTTCTTAGAATAAGGAAGAATTTCTTAGAATAAGGTAGATTTTCTAAGAATAAGGAAGAATTTCTTAGAATAAGGTAGATTTTCTTAGAAAAAGGAAGAATTTCTCAGAATAAGGTAGATTTTCCTATAACAAGTAAGATTTTCTTAGAATAAGGTAGATTTTCTTAGAATAAGGAAGAATTTGTTAGAATAAGGTAGAATTTCTTAGAATAAGGAAGAATTTGGGAGAATTAGGAAGATTTTCTTAGAATAAGGAAGAATTTCTTAGAATAACATAGAATTTCCAAGAATAAGGAAGAATTTGGGGGAATAAGGTAGATTTTCTTGGAATAAGGAAGAATTTCTTAGAATAAGGTAGAATTTCCTAGAATAAGGAAGAATTTGGGAAACCAAGGAAGAATTTGGGGGAGTAAGGTAGATTTTTCTTAGATTTAGGAAGAATTTCTTAGAATAAGGTAGGTTATCTGAGAATAAGTGAGAATGTGTAAGGAAAAGGTAGACTTTGTTATGAAAAGGTAGAACTTGGAGGAACTAGGTTAATTTTCTTAGGATTAGGAAGATTAAGTGAGATTTAGGAAGGTGATTTTTATTCTCTTTTTCAGATATGTGAGAAAAAGGAGAGTGATTTTTGTCCATATTTCACTTATCTGAGAAAAAGGAAGATGATTTCTGTCCTTTTAGCAATGAAATTTCTGTCCTTTTAAGGAATGACTTCATTTCCTTCATATGATCCACAATTATATATTATTCTACTTATTTCACAAGAGCTATACTACTATAGAACAATAGCATCCTTGATATTCTTTTAAAAAGAATTTAGTTAATTTATGATAAAACCTAACAGGCCTTAAATTCTTTGAATGAAAATTCTACATTCCCATGCTTTAAAAATGGTCATTTTCCTCATTTGTTCAATATGGGTCATTTACCCCCCCCCCCCTTTGGAAAGGTTTTAAAAATAACGCATGTTTAATTTTAAGAACAGTTAGAAATTTCCACGAATACATCTTTAAAATGTGCATTTTTAGAGGGAGGGGGTAATGTGCGCTTATTTTGTCCACTCTCTCTCCTGCTATCTTGGAAACTAAAAGAGATAAAGCCAAAAGAGGTTTTGTTAGATGAGTTAAATTTAAATTAATGAGGAAAATATAGAAAATCAAAGGCATTTCCACACTTGGGCACAGGCTCCTTCTTTTCATATATTTTCAAACATCATTACAATAAGATCTATATAATTCCAGTGAAGATAATTTAGGATTTTAGCCACAAATACTAAATTTTTGGATCATGGAAAGAAAACAAAGTCATTCCTAATTAGGACAGAAGTCACTGAAAATTGGTCTAAGGAAGGCTACTTATGTCCTTCATCTAACAAAATCTAACTTAAGGGAGGTGACTTATGTCCTTTGTCTGACAAATTCTTACATTAGGAAGGCTGCTTATGTCCTTCAAGTTGCAAAACTTAGCTTTTCTGTCCTTCACATAGCAAAACCTCACAAAAAATAGCATTTCTGTCATTCACATAGCAAATTCTTGCAAAACATAGCATTTATGTCCTTCACATAGCAAATTCTTGCAAAACATAGCAAATTCTTGCAAAACATAGCATTTATGTCCTTCACATAGCAAATTCTTGCAAAACATAGCAAATTCTTGCAAAACATAGCATTTATGTCCTTCACATAGCAAATTCTTGCAAAACATAGCAAATTCTTGCAAAACATAGCATTTATGTCCTTCACATAGCAAATTCTTGCAAAACATAGCATTTATGTCCTTCACATAGCAAATTCTTGCAAAACATAGCATTTATGTCCTTCACATAGCAAATTCTTGCAAAACATAGCAAATTCTTGCAAAACATAGCATTTATGTCCTTCACATAGCAAATTCTTGCAAAACATAGCAAATTCTTGCAAAACATTGCAAATTCTTGCAAAACATAGCATTTATGTCCTTCACATAGCAAATTCTTGCAAAACATAGCAAATTCTTGCAAAACATAGCAAATTCTTGCAAAACATAGCATTTATGTCCTTCACATAGCAAATTCTTGCAAAACTTAGCATTTATGTCCTTAACATAGCATTTTGGTCCTTCACATAGCAAAATCTCACAAAACATAGGTTTTTCTGACCTTTTTCTACCAGGAGATCAGAACTAAATCAGAACACACATAACAAGAGTTTTACATAATTTAACTCTGCATAAATTATGATAATTCATTATTATTACCCCTCCCCCCCCCCCCCCTATTCAAAATTTACCCCTGCATAAATTATGATAATTCTTTATTATTACCCCTCCCCCCCCCCCTATTTAAAATTTACCCCTGCATAAATTATGATAATTTATGCTGAGTTAAATGTACTGTTTGAACTTCTATCTAACAGGATATGAGAACTTAATCAGAACACACATAACAAGAGTGTTTACATAGTACATTCAGATTAATAATTATTCAATTGGCCCCTTTCCAGTCCATCATATGACATGGGAAGGAGGTTGAGGAGCATTTTATGCAGCCTAAATTCCACTATGCTATGCCACTTTTCCTAAAAGGCGTCATAGCTGGCCTCTTTTGTGTCCATCATATGACATGGGAGGTGGTGCCATGTAGGAAAAGTGGCATTGCATTCTTGGGAATTTAGACTGCATAAAATGCTCCTCAACCTCCTTCCCATGTCATATGATGGACTGAAAAGGGGCCAGCTATGACGCCTTTTAGGCCCTAGAATGCAATGCCACTTTTCCTACATGGCACCATAGCTGGCCTCTTTTGTGTCACAACCTCCCAGTTCTCATATCCTGTTAGATAGAAGTTCAAACAGTACATTTAACTCAGCATAAATTATCATAATTTATGCAGGGGTAAATTTTAAATAGGGGGGGGGGGGAGGGGTAATAATAAAGAATTATCATAATTTATGCAGGGGTAAATTTTAAAAAGGGGGGGGGAGGGGTAATAATAATGAATTATCATAATTTATGCAGAGTTAAATTATGTAAAACTCTTGTTATGTGTGTTCTGATTTAGTTCTGATCTCCTGGTAGAAAAAGGTCAGAAAAACCTATGTTTTGTGAGATTTTGCTATGTGAAGGACCAAAATGCTATGTTAAGGACATAAATGCTAAGTTTTGCAAGAATTTGCTATGTGAAGGACATAAATGCTATGTTTTGCAAGAATTTGCTATGTTTTGCAAGAATTTGCTATGTTTTGCAAGAATTTGCTATGTGAAGGACATAAATGCTATGTTTTGCAAGAATTTGCAATGTTTTGCAAGAATTTGCTATGTTTTGCAAGAATTTGCTATGTGAAGGACATAAATGCTATGTTTTGCAAGAATTTGCTATGTTTTGCAAGAATTTGCTATGTTTTGCAAGAATTTGCTATGTGAAGGACATAAATGCTATGTTTTGCAAGAATTTGCTATGTTTTGCAAGAATTTGCTATGTTTTGCAAGAATTTGCTATGGGAAGGACATAAATGCTATGTTTTGCAAGAATTTGCTATGTGAAGGACATAAATGCTATGTTTTGCAAGAATTTGCTATGTTTTGCAAGAATTTGCTCTGTGAAGGACATAAATGCTATGTTTTGCAAGAATTTGCTATGATTTGCAAGAATTTGCTATGTTTTGCAAGAATTTGCTATGTGAAGGACAGATAAACTATTTTATGCAAGATTTTGCTATGTGAAGGACCAAAAAGCTAGGTTTTGTGTGGTGAAGGGAGGCTACTTATGTCCTTCATCTTGCAAAATCTTTGTTAAGGGAGACAAGTTATGCCCTTCATCTAACAAATTCTCACATAAGGGAAGCTACTTATGTCCTTCCTAGGAAGGTGACTTCTGTCCTAATTAAGGAATGACTTTGTTTTCTTTCCATGATCCAAATTTTTGGCTCAACACCTACTGCTGCTATGTCTGACATGTGCTAGAGTAGGGAGAATGCCTTTGCCCTTAAACAGGTGAAACCCATTATGCATAGTTAGGACTTCCAGACAAAGGTTGTGCAATCAAAGTGTTGTTTGTAGAATATTACTTAACATAATATCCGTAGATGTGTTGCATCCAATGATAAGGGAATGATGCTTTGGCTTAGTTAGATGATCAATCCAACAAGGTAACTGAGATAAATTGACTCGTTTATACCTTACATTAAATTAATAATTACATCCTCTTTCATGTAAATTTTCAGATCATTCCAAATTAACCAACCTTATGCAAAGTATGGCAGCCATAAAGTTTTAACTGTTTTTTGTTTCCCAGGTTCTAAATGAAGTGGCCCAGGGGCGTTTACACAAAATGTTTAGCCATTGGAATGCGAATCAAGGTTATTTATTGGGTTGGAACGTTCAATGAATAATCAAAAAAAAATATTATTCAATTCTATTTCTTATATTATAAACAAAAGATCATGAATTTTAAAATCATAAAAATATGGTTTGCTACAAAATTAGTAGAGTAAGGTATTTAAAATTATCAAACATATATAATTGTGTTGGGCTTTATATGTTAAATTTAAATACATGTGTTTTAAAAGGTTTTTAAATGAGAATGGTAAAACAAAAAAACACAAAGAACTTTGATTGCTTTGAGAAAAACCTAAAGAAAGAAAATGAAAATCTTATTAGGGCGGGTGCAGCAAGTTAAATATAGCCTTATATTTATCTTTCAACTATTTATATATTAATACATTCTGTATAAATAACCTTGAGAATGGAGGAGCCAATTGTCTTATAGCCTTGATCTTTACTCATAATTTTCATATACACACACAGATAGATGCAAAATAAAAGGGTTTACTCGTAATTTGCAAGTTTAAATAAAGCTCCATCAACAATGATAACTTTTCTGTGTATTTTCTTTAAAAGAAAATCATATCATATAATAGATTTATAACCCTAGATGGGCTGTCAGACACAATAATCCATCCATTTAAAAAAGGATTTTTAGCAGACAAACAGAAGCAGCTTATAGTGCATAATAAAAATTACGTCATACAGTACAAATGACCAACGGTAGGCCAATGTAATGTTATTCCAATGATAAAATATTATTGGACGATTTAACTTCGAGAAATCTAGCTTTTTCCTTCCATTTGATTATTTATAGAAGACTTGAAATATATAGATAAAGTAAAAATTAGTAACAAAAGTTGTACAAAAATAACAAATGACATGTTGGGATTGATCCTTTCCTGTGTTCTTATTGGTCCAATTTAAAGTGTGGGAATATAGATATACTTTATTTATTGTATTTGTAACTATGACAAAACGTTAACAGAATTTAATCTTTAATTTTTTTAAGTAATTATAAATTAGACATTTAATATTATATGATGGACTATGAATATATCTATAAATATAGATGTATAACCAGAAAATTACCTGGATCCCCACGTTGAGGACCTTTTTCGTCTGCTAGTAAATTGCTTTCTGCTCTTTTGTAGTAACTAAGCTGTGTAATTATTCCCTACTCTACTGGTTGATTTTCAAGTACCAAATAAAAATTCGGCACAAGGTCCTCGGGAAGGGGACATACCGTTATTTAACCCCTTTCTCCCTTCTATTGTCTTACTCTACTGATGGACGTAATGACTCTTCCTACGCAAAGAAGTTGTGATTAAATAGAAGGAGTAAAATTTAAGATTTTCCAACAAATCTACAATATAACTTTTTAATACATTCCTTAAATTTCATTTATCATGCTAATAATGAAATACAGTTTTAAAGAATATTATATTTATGTTACAAAGATGTTTGGCAATTTTCTTTACTGGTAATAAGCATGCAATAGTAGGAGAATTCATGGATTTAGAGTAATGCAAATAATCTGAAATAATAATTTTATATCGCACTAAAGCATTTATCTAAAAGTCCTTTTTAAAACCGAAATAGCCCTTATCGTTAACTTAGGCATTGCCTAATCGATTTCAATCTCGTCATGACGATAACTGTAGTAGTTAGGTACGAATTAGAATGTCCGTACGACACTCTACAATCGTTAATGTTAGTTTTTCCTGCAGATACAGAGCTCTTTTTATATATATGTTGTCATCCTTGTTTCATTATAAGCAAAGCTTTTATAAAATCTAGACGTTATTGGTGGAACTTAAAGTTGGGAGGAACTTTCTGTTTTTCATGAACTTTTATAACCTCTGATTTTCAAATAAGTCACAATTTAAGTAGCAAATGATTTCCCTAAATGTCGGCTGGTCCAAATAGCACATACAATACCACTTTTTGTATTACTAGCGGCTACGCTCCTAGAGGCCTTTAGATCCACTTGAGGGTGGGAGGGGGTGTTGATTTCGACAACCTAATTTTCTATTTTATAATTTAAAGAAAACTTTTTTTTGGGGAAGAGTTAATTTTTCTAGGAGCGTTTTCGGTTGGGAGTGTGGTGGCATCCTTCCCTAAATATATTTATAAACCTTTCCAGGACCTATGACAAGATACCCTGTAAAGGAGGACCATATCTGTTCGGGGGGTAAGCGAGATCCTTCGGCGCAGACAGACACACACACACAGACAAAGAGCCTTTAACTTTACTTTAAGGATTTACTTATATGTAATCATAATTATCTTTGTTTAAATATAAAACATTTGTAGTTTTCATTGAATAACGTAAATCTAATTTAAAAGTTACTAAATTCATAGAACTGTTTTATAGGGCAAATAAAAAAGTTTCAGATTAAAATTGATATGTTTATGCCTATATCCATTAGATGGCAAAAGTAAGAAAAATTCCATCTCACTAAGGAATGCAAATTACACAATAGAATTGTTTTTGTATACAATAAATATTACACATTGACTCATTTTATAACAAGCATGACAACATCCAAATGTAGCCAAAATAAAAAATAAACATTTTAAAATACAAAATAAGGCTACTCTTTTTATCATCTATAATCAAAAATCTCCCTTAGAACGACGGAAAATCCAATTTTAATACTAGTAACCACAAAAATGTTGAAAATCAGATAAAAAACACAAAAGATATGTAAAAATGTGTAAAAAGGCAACTAAAAAGCCTTTTTGAAGCAGTCACACTGAAATGAATATTAAATATTTTGATATTCTCCATGATAATGTTGATATAAAAATCAGAGAACTAGCTTAAATAGCAGCAGAGAAAATTTTTTTTCTCTTCAATTTGCATTAGAGACTGATGTACGGAATAAATAGGTCATAGAGTAGCTTTGCAACAAAAGATATTTTACATCTTTCCATTTTTGATCTAATTATTACATCAAACCAAGACATTATTATTATCAACCTATTTACTTGTATATCTATCCTATTACATTATTACTTACTAGCGGCTACGCCCCTAGAGGCCTCTAAATGTTGTTTTTTTTTTGTTCAAGTCTCTACGATACCTATCTATGTTGCGCTCAAGTCCTTACGATACATATCCACGTTGCATTCAAGTCTACGATGCCTATATATTTTGCGTTGAAATCTATCTTCGTAAAAAAAAACGATTTTTTGTGATTTCTCTGGGGAGGGTGGTGGTACCTTCCCCCAATATAGTTATAAACCATCCCGGGACCTATGAGAAGCTACCCTGTTAAGGAGAACCCGATCGGTTCAGCGGTTAGCGAGATCCTTTGGCACAGACAAACAGACAGACACACAAACAAACACACATCCTGTTACTTTATTATTACTTATGATGATAAAATAAAATCACAAAAGTTTGACACTTTACATTAAATCGCTATAATTTTTCGAATAAATAAATAACCGCCACAATTTTATGCCTTTTATCAAAAGGAAATACTATCGAAATTTAATATGACTTTTAGATAAGCTAAATGTATTGAAAGTAAATCTATCATGTAAAATTAAATCTCCACGCTATTGGCATGAATTACTTCTTGTGGGTATTGTCAAAAAATAGATTCAAATAATTAGAACGCTGAAAAATTATCTTTAGGTTTAAATATATAAAAATGATTTTTGGAGCGAAGCTACCCCGTTAGAAACTTTGTCCGTAATGTAATATTGTTTCCAGTATGGCTTCGAAACCGATTAATATCCGTTGGATTAGAACCGGTTCTCAGCAATACTGAAAAATCATGTATCGCAGCGTATTTTAGTAAATTTTCTGCGAATAGCAAAATAAAAAATCGCAATATTAATACAGATTGTTCTAGCCAGGGCCTTAGGCATCTCGGGGCTAACAAGACCAGAACCTATGTTATTATTTATAGTTTTACTATTCCCGGAAAGCTGTCAATAATAAGATACGATAAATACCTATTCTTTTTTCTGTTTACCTTTTTTAACCATCTGTCTGTATGATGTTTATTTTTAAAAAGAAAAAAATAATTTTGTACTTGAAGAGCTTTTAACTCTACTATTTGCTTAGAACATACACATAGCTCCTTAAGTCAATTTATATACAAACATTACATAAGGATACTAATCATAGCAAGGTTGCTTCATAAAAGTTATTACATGCAGCATTTGTATCTTTAAAACCAGCTGAAATGAATGAAATTCCAGATTGGTTTCGCTTTGGCCACTCTTGATAAGTAAATGATTGGTCGTCTTTTGGGGAACTGGGCGTTCTGTTTATCATAACATTGAAATAAAGGTTAAACATGCGGCAATATCAGCAATGGAGGGGTAATTGGAATGACACTCAAAGTTTTATAACCCAGTTATCTTATTCGTAAGCTTAAAATGTACTTGAATTTTTCATCTATTGTCTTATCCCTTATCACTGATGTTTGCAGTAAGAAATACATATATAATAAAAAATGTAACTCTTTTGTCATTTTAACACAGTTGTTTTAACTTCGCTTATAAAGTGCACTTTTTTCCTTGTTAAAAAAAGTAAAAAAGTTTTTTTTTAAACCAAAAAAACGATCCTTTATATTTGAATGTTTAAAAGCATGTTAAATGAACAGTTGTGTTTGTTTAAAATGGCGTCAAGCAATTCTATTTTCATAACTCAAGAATGTTCATACATCCCAGTAGTCTAAAGGGATAAGGTAATGGCCGCTAAATTCATGTACATCCCTAATGATGATACACAAAATTATCCCTTCTGAAGAATTTATCTGTTGAAACGTTAGAACACTCATCTAAAAAAACGAGACAATCAAAATTCACTTAAGTCCCCAAAATCTTTGGGGACTTGTGTAATAAACAGCCCATTGTCCCCTCTCTCTCTCTCTCTGATACATTTGTCTTCATAAGAAATAGTGCTATTAATTTAAAAAGCAAATCATTTCTATATTTGAGGTCTGTATGTCTGTAACGAATAGCTAATATTGTTGATTTAGGATTGATATAATTGTTCTCTTACTTCAATCTTGGCATGACTTCCTGTAAAGAATTTAATTAACAAATTTGTCCTATCATCTGAATTAGAACTTCGCTTTTATGGATGTTGTCATCCTTGTTAAAAGACGCTTATCTATATCAATATATCAATACTTCTATTTATCAGAGTTTCTCCAAAAATCATACATGCATACTGCATAGTCGTCCATGGGTGGGGGTAAAGGGTGTTAACCCCCCTTAAACTTTGACACTCCCATTTATCCCCCTCAAAATATTAGATATTAAATCAGATTATCCCCCTAAAAACAAAAAGCTTGGATGTCTCTGTACATATGTTATATTTTTATATTTAACACAAATTTACGTACACAATTGAATCAAATTTTGTAGCACCATGTCATTTAAAATTGAATGATTTGAAATATTTTTGTCGCAGACTTATTATTGGCGGTGAAGGAGAGAATCAATGGTTTTGTGCGTTAATACCTAATTATAGTTATCTCAAAATAGTTTAAGAAACCGCCGAACAATAAAAGAAATCAGAAACACGGTAAAAGTAAATATATTTTTTTTAAAAAATGCATTGTTTTTTTTGATGCAATCGTCCTTGTTTTACTTTAAAAGTTGGTGTTCATAAATAAGAAAAGTTTATTCACAAAATTCTTTTTACATTTGAATAAACTCAATCCATTATGGGGGAACTAACAAAATTTTCTATATTTTCAAATGGCACAAATGCTCAACTATTGTAAGTTTCATTTTAATATTCACGGAAAGATGTCTATAATACGATGCGAAAAATAACTATACTTATATTCCTGAAATATTGTTACAACAAATAAATATTATTAATCTATTTTTAAGATCAAGTAAATAATCTTTGACCATTTTATAAAGAAAGTACATAAATGGTTTTATTTTCAACATCATTATAAAATTCTTGTAAAAGAAATGAATGAATGGAAAGGAAAGCTATTTGTAACTGTTTTAATACCCTAGTAGTAGTAGTAAGTATGTGATAGATTAGAATTCAAATAAGAAGGACCCGAAAGGTCCCCTATTTTCAGTAGATATTTGTATCGCATTTTGGAAGGTTTTAGTCTATGTATTAGACTTCGAAAAATATTATCAAACTTTTAAACAAAGCTTTTGGTTGATATTGTAACCCAATTAATCCTATTTTCTTAGAGCGATTTCTCTTGGGTTGGTGGTGACACTTTTTCCCAAAATAGCTATAAACCTTTACAGCACCTATGAAAAGCTACCCTGTGAAGAAGCAGCATATAAGTTCAGCGAGATCCTTCAGTACAGACAGACACACAAACAAACATCCTGAACTCTATTATAAGGATTAAATTTATATAATTTTACCCCCCAAAAAATATTGCAATATATAAAATGAAATGAATGATAAAATATATTAAATTACAAATAGCCAAACTGTTTAGATACATATTTTGCTCGGATAGGTAAGTAATCTTTGGTTTCCTGAATGATAAACCAATTGCTATGGTATAATCAAAATATTTTGTCATTCATTATTAGTTGCAAAGCTATTCTATAATTAGAATCTGTCTGTCTGAACGGATTAAATGTATTCAATGTATATGATTTTTGTTTTGATTTTCAGTTTAACTAACAATAAAATCTTTACTACAATGTCTGTCAGTGTGTCTGTCCGTCCATTTGTTCGTCAGTTAATCTGTCCTTCCAAATGAATTGGAGATCTTAGTCCAATTAAGCTCTGCTTTAAAAAAAAATATACTGGTAATACCTGTTTTATGCTATTTTTTGGTTACCTACCTATTGCAAATTAACTCTGATCCAAATATAAAAAAATATGCTTCCTTTTATAGGGAAAACTCATTATATGAGGAGTTTTTGGATCATGGAAAGAAAACAAAGTCATTCCTAATTAGGACAGAAGTCACTGGAAATTGGTCTAAGGAAGGCTACTTATGTCCTTCATCTAACAAAATCTAACTTAAGGGAGGTGACTTATGTCCTTTGTCTGACAAATTCTTACATTAGGAAGGCTGCTTTTGTCCTTCGTCTTGGAAAACTTAGCTATTCTGTCCTTCACATAGCAAAACCTCACAAAACATATCATTTCTGTCCTTCACATAGCAAATTCTTGCAAAACATAGCAAATTCTTGAAAAACATAGCAAATTCTTGCAAAACATAGCAAATTCTTGCAAAACATAGCAAATTCTTGCAAAACATAGCAAATTCTTGCAAAACATAGCAAATTCTTGCAAAACATAGCAAATTCTTGCAAAACATAGCAAATTCTTGCAAAACATAGCAAATTCTTAGAAAACTTAGCTTTTCTATCCTTCAAATAGCAAATTCTTTTGCTATGTTTTGCTATGTTTTGCAAGAATTTGCTATGTTTTGCAAGAATTTGCTATGTTTTTCAAGAATTTGCTATGTTTTGCAAGAATTTGCTATGTATAGGACAGAAATGCTATGTTTTGCAAGAATTCGCTATGTAAAGGACATAAAAGCTAAGTTTTCCAAGAATTTGCTATGTTTTGCAAGAATTTGCTATGTTTGGGACAGAAAAGCTAAGTTTTCAAAGAATTTGCTTTGTTTTGCAAGAATTTGCTGTTTTGCAAGAATTTGCTTATGTCCTTCATCTAACAAAATCTAACTTAAGGGAGGTGACTTATGTCCTTTGTCTGACAAATTCTTACATTAGGAAGGCTGCTTATGTCCTTCGTCTTGGAAAACTTAGCTTTTCTGTCCTTCACATAGCAAAACCTCACAAAACATAGCATTTCTGTCCTTCACATAGCAAATTCTTGCAAAAAATAGCAAATTCTTGGAAAACTTAGCTTTTCTGTCCTTCACATAGCAAATTCTTGGAAAACTTAGCTTTTCTGTCCTTCACATAGCAAATTCTTGCAAAACATAGCAAATTCTTAGAAAACTTAGCTTTCCTGTCCTTCACATAGCAAATTCTCGCAAAACATAGCATTTCTGTCCTTCACATAGCAAATTCTTGCAAAACATAGCAAATTCTTGCAAAACATAGCAAATTCTTGCAAAACATAGCAAATTCTTGCAAAACATAGCAAATTCTTGCAAAACATAGCAAATTCTTAGAAAACTTAGCTTTTCTATCCTTCAAATAGCAAATTCTTTTGCTATGTTTTGCAAGAATTTACTATGTTTTTCAAGAATTTGCTATGTTTTGCAAGAATTTGCTATGTAAAGGACAGAAATGCTATGTTTTTCAAGAATTTGCTATGTAAAGGACAGAAAAGCTAAGTTTTCCAAGAATTTGCTATGTGTTGCAAGAATTTGCTATGTTTAGGACAGAAAAGCTAAGTTTTCAAAGAATTTGCATTGTTTTGCAAGAATTTGCTGTTTTGCAAGAATTTGCTATGTTTTGCAAGAATTTGCTATGTTTTGCAAGAATTTGCTATGTGAAGGACAGAAATGCTATGTTTTGCAAGAATTTGATATGTGAAGGACAGATAAACTATTTTATGCAAGATTTTGCTATGTGAAGGACCAAAAAGCTAGGTTTTGTGTGGTGAAGGGAGGCTACTTATGTCCTCCATCTTGCAAAATCTTTGTTAAGGGTGACAAGTTATGCCCTTCATCTAACAAATTCTCACATAAGGGAAGCTACTTATGTCTTTCCTAGGAAGGTGACTTCTGTCCTAATTAAAGAATGACTTTGTTTTCTTTCCATGATCCGAGTTTTTATATTCAACATTTATTAAAATTTCATGTTGCGTTATTATGGACAGCGTTATTCTTGTTATTCCTTTCTTATATGATGAGTAATAATTAGGTTGGAAATGAATGGGAGGCATTTTTACATATAAGCGAATGCTTCAGTTAGATATATAAATAGATATCCATGTATAGGAACCACGTATTCCAACTTTTTTCTTTTTTATTGTTTGGTGGTAGTTCTGATTACTTTTAACAGATTTGGGTTCATTAAATTGAATTAATAAAGTTTTAACAAATAGTTTTAATCTACAGAGGGGGCAATTCTGTCTATGATCATTGGGGTCGTATATTAATTTATTGTCCATAGTCTTATCCCTCAAAATCCATGCTAGTATCTATAAAACAAGGATGACAACATCCATAAAAGCTAAGCTCTTAAATGGTATGACAGACGAACATTAACACTTGTGGAGTGTCAGAACTAAATAATCAGAACATAAAAGTATAAAAGTCGAACAAAATTGTAATTAAATTTGTTGAAAATCTGAAAATATACAGGATAATATTCAAAAACATGCTTACATTTTTGGGACTTGATTTTAGAAATGCTTCGCTAATAACATTTTACTTTGTTATCCTAGGAATCAGTATTCCAAAAATCCGATCAATCAGATAATTATATAATGTAAAAACTTGTTGTTAAAAAGTTAAAAATCGTCATGTTTAAAATGGACGTACGAACATTCTGGTAAAGATTATAGAATTGCTACGCTTTCTAAAGCGTACCTTATTACTACAGAAATTACATTGCAAAGTTTGAAATCGATAGGACAATTCTAACAGGCCTAAATTAACGAAAAAGCTTTCTGTTCCGAACGGACGGACAGACCGGCCCTAATTATAGAAAAGCTTTGCTTTTAAAAATACTGGAACATTTACCTTTCCAGTTCACAGTAACCCATGGCTGTATTGAAGTTAACATTGTATTGAATGTTACTGTGGTGTGCCCCAAGGGTCTCTACTAAGATATTTAGATAATCATTCTAGACAATAATACCAATACAAATTGGAATAATAGACGATTATTCTAGAGTATTCATTTTCAAAATGTTAATTAAGGCTTGGATAGAACAATGATGATTAAATTGAAATCTCTCTTATTGTTTATGTTTAAAAGCAGAAGTTTTCTACAATTCATGTCGGATCAGTCGTCCGAAGAGGATAGCTTTTTTTCATTGAATTTGGCATGTTAGAATGGTCCTTTTGCTTTCAAACTTGTATGGGGATTCCTTTAGTTGATAGGTACAATTTAGAAAGTTAAGAGCAACGCTATAAGCGTTACCATAATGTAAGTAAGTCCATTTAAACATGTTTATTTTAACTTTTTTAACAAAACATTTTTATGATCATACTTATCCGATTAATTTGATTTTTTTAATATTAATTCCTAGGACAACAAAATACAATGCTATAAGCAAAGCATCTTTATAATTAAGTCCTAAAAATGTAAATATATCTTTTCACATTTTCCTGTATTTAAACTGTTTTTAATTTACTTACAATTTTGTTTCGACTTTTATACATTTATATTCTGATAATTCAGTTCTGACATGCACAAGTGTTATTGTTTGTTTGTCGTATGGTTTAAGGGCTTTTATGAATATAGTCATCCTTGTCAGCTATATTACTTATGGATAATCTACTAAAACTCTAATTGTGGGAGTAAGATATATATATGATGATAAGTAAACCGCTGGTATGTAAATTGTTTACACTATTCATTCATTCTTATCTGTAAATCTATCACCCACATATATGAATTTGCTTAAAATGGTGTTTAGTAATGATTGATGCTACTATTTATGAGTGGAACTTTGTACTTACATTTTTAGGACTTAATTATAGAGATGCTTCGCATTGTACCTTGTTGTAATAGTATACAAAAAATTAGATGAATTTAATAATCATAACATACAAAAATTGGTTACTAAAAAAGATAAAAAGAAATATGCTTAAAATGGACCCACAGACATTCTGGTAACAATTATAGAGTGGCTACGCTTTCTAAATCGTACCTAACTACTTCAGAAATCACCGTGTAAAGTTTGAAATCGATTGGATACTTCTAACATGTCCAAATTAACAAAACGTTCCAGACGTACCGACACTAATTATATAAAAGATTTGCATTTAAAAATATAGGAATTTGAATGTATAAATATTATGCATTGATTCTAAATCTTTAATAATTATGTAAGGTTTGGTGATTTTGAAATTCAAAGTTCTAAGACTATTGTATGAACAAGAAAGGCTTGTTTGTGATCTTATCTTTCTTAACACTTTAATATGCTGAAATAAATTCAAATTGTTGGGTGGGCTTATTTAACCTGTGAAGTTTATTACTTTCTGATGTATGAATCACATACCAAAGAATTTCTGATTCATTTGTTATACTAGCGCAAGGCTGCTCTATAACTAGAGAAACTCTGACCAAAAGAAAATATGTAAGTATACAAATTTTCTTTAGACATTTACAAATAATTTCAGACAATCCAATTGATCCAGTGGTTAGCGAGATCTTTTAATGCACACAGACAGATAGATAAACAACATAACTTCTTTATATATGTAAAAACAAGGATGACAACATCTATAAAAGCGAAGCACTGAAATGGTAGGACAAACAGACATTAACACTTGTATAGTGTCAGAACTGAATAATCAGAATATAAATGTATAAGATTCAAAGCAAAATTGTAAGTAAATTTGTTGAAAAACTGCTTGATACAGGATAATGTTTATGGACATACTTACATTTTTAGAACTTGATTATAGAGTTGCTTCGCTTAAAATATTGTACTTTATTGTCCCAGGAATCAGTATACCAAAAATCAGATCAAACGGATAATTAGATCAGATAAAGATTTGTTGTTAAAAAAGTAAAAAAATCAACATATTTAAAATGAACGTACGGACATTCTGGTTATGATTATAGAGTTGCTACGATTTCTAAATCGTACCTAACTATTACAGGAATCATCATGCAAAGTTTAAAATCGATAGGACAATTCTAACGTGCCTAAATTAACGAATAAAAGCTATCTATCTCGGACGGACGGACGTACGGACGGACGGACCGACCCTAATTATAGAAAAGCTTCGCTTTTAATAATAAAATATAAAAATAGCGAATACTGTGATTATGTAGAAAATACATTAAAGTTTAGTTTAAAGGTTTAGTGATATTTCGAGACTTTTAAAAGTGTGTATAAAAGTAGCTTTTCAGTAACCTCTCACCTCTCCTGTTTAAAATCTTTCCAAAATTTTTTATCCACCCCAACACTCTTCCATCCCCATGAATCTAGTGTAAATTGTATCAGCGTACGCCACCAAATTTGCTTCTCTTTGTAATTAGGGTGCTTTACTTCTTAGATTATGTTTTTACAGTAAAATGAATAATTTTTTTTATATGCAGCATTTGATTTAAGTGTTTTATTTTTGGGAATTATTCATTCTGGAAAATACCATTAGTACTAAAAAACACTAATAATGTTACCAACTACCGCTAAGTCTGACATGTGACAATAGTAATATTAAGGTTCATTGCTTTGCTAATCTATTGCCGCAAGTTTTTTACCATCTATATTCAAAATCAAAGGGTCGATTATTTGTTAGATTACCTGATTGCTTGTTATTGGGCTTTAAATGAAAATCACGTCCTGTTGTAGCTTTAGATTTCCATAACAGCTGGTCCAATAGGTTTATGATCTTTAGGAAATATGCCCTGTTCTGATTTTGTATTGAGTCTTTGTAATCAGCTAATAGAGTCGGAAATATGACCACAGCCGAGTTCTTCAAAAGAACAGAGCTGGATCTTTAAATCATTTTAGTGGTGAGCCAGATCGTGATGCTCCGAACTTCCGCCAATCACAGCGAGGCATTTCATAAAATGTTGGCACACCCTGATCTGGCTCACCACTAAAATGATTTAAAGATCCAGCTCAGAAAACAAATAATGCTTGCAGAGGAATAGGGTCTCCACTACTTTGACCAGATAGTTGTCTGGATTGTACATCTATACGTATACATTTATTGAAGAAATTTTCCCCACCCTATGAAGCGAAGCCTCTAGAGGGTCTAAGGAAGAATTTTGAGGCACCCTAATGGCAAGAGCTAGGAACGTGGGAACGCTTGTGGCAAATATTTTTGTTGGGCAGCAGACAAGTAGGACCATATCATCCATACATATTAACCCAGGGAGTAAGGGAGGGGACAATGGGCAATTACCTAAATTTTAGAGTATTTTCTGAAAGACCTTGAAATCCAGATTAATCCAGAAAATATGGAGGAAATTTTAAAGGGAGAGTTAGTAGAATACAGAATACAATAAAATAAGAAGAAAGTTCCAAGAAAAAAACATTCATTTGAAAATTATATTACCAGCACATCAGACTGATGTAACCATTATGTAATTAATAACTAGAAAAATCTCCCTGGAACCCATTCAACCCATAGCCCCATAACCCAAAATTTAATTAGATTCTTAAATTATTTATTAAACAAATATCACAATAAAGTTTTTATCTATGAAATGATATTTTCTGGAGAGAAAAAAATTGTTAAAACCAGCCACATCATAACAAATTAAGTTTATTGATACTTGTCTGCAATATTCAAAATTAACAAACGAGTTAGCGGCATTCTGTGCGCTAGTACCCAAAGTCAGTCATAAACTGCTAAATTCTTGCACATTCCCTTTAAGCCAGTACCCAAAGTCTGAGACTCCTAAAAATTGAATATTCGATCCATTGTCCCCTCCCTTACTCCCTGATATTAACCACTATGGAAATAGGATAGCTTGATAATTCAGATATTATAGTTCACTTTTAACATAGGAAATTTAAACGGATATACAACAAAAAAAGGGTGTAATGATGTATTCAATAGGATATTTAAAATGTATTTTTATGAAATGAGAACTTGAGACAAGTTTGGTTAAATATTAGTTGTCATTACATGATGCCCAATAAAAGGATATCAAACATACCTTCATTAAAAGCTTCCCTAGAAAGAAGAGCTCAATCACTTCTGACCAAGATTACATCTTTTGGCAAGTAGGAATGTTTTTATTTTATAAATTGCGCATTTTAATGATCAATTTACTAAAGAATTTAAATCGATGCCCTCTACTAAAATGAATTTTATGTAAATTATTGGGCGGACAAAATATATTCTCAAATTCTTACTTTTCAAGGAAAGAATAGATAGCAATTTTTTACATTAACTATCTCTCAATGAGTAATATGAAAAATTATAGTTTTAATACGCTTTCATATTTTTTAATGGTTTCGGATGCATTATTCAAACCAATTTTATCTATAATACTAGCATCTAGGGACCTGTATTCAAATGGACAAGAAAAGGGTAGAAGAAAATTAGCCTTAAAAGGCTTAAATCTAGTCATGAAGTGACATAAAACCATCCTAAAATGAAGCTTCCCTTAAGAGGAGAACTCACTCATTTCAGAAGTTATTGAAATCTTAAGCTTCAGAGTAAAACAGCCTTACTACTTTATACTGTAGGCATAGACGTCCAAGCTTTTTTTTTGGGGGGGGGGGTAAAAAATTTAAGTGGGGGGGTAATTCGTATTTGGGGGGGGGGGTAAAATGGCGCGCGAAGCTCGCCGAAATTTTTTTTACGCCCCCCCAAATTTTTACCCCGGGGATAAAATTTGATTGGGGGGGTAATTACCCCCCCTGAAGTCTGTTGGGGGGTAAATTTAGTTTACCCCCCAAAAAAATTTTACCCCGGGGTGAAAATTTTGGGGGGGGGGTAAACTAAATTTTATTCAATATGTAGTATTAAAAATGCGCGCGAAGCGCGCAAAATTTTTTTTTAATATGGATTTTTTATTTTGGGGGGGGTATTTACCTCCCCAAAATTGTTTGGGGGGGGTAAATACCTCCTCCTAAATGGGAGGGGTAAAATGAAAAAAATTTTGGGGGTGCCTACAGCACACCCAAAATCGTTTTGGGGGGGTAATCGCCCCATTACCCCCCCCCCCTTGGACGTCTATGACTGTAGGATTAATGCATTTTATATTGCAACAAAATACTAAAAAAGTACTCAAGTTTTTGTTATAATTTTAAATGTAAAATTCTTACTTTGGTGTATTTAATTAGATTATTTGGACTCGATTAAAAGTGTAGATTAAACTTGAAATGCATGTTTGTACTATAAATTAATGAAAGTGTTTTCATTCCTACAACGCAAATACCCGTGCATACATGAACCGCGTTACAACTAATGACATTAAATTTTTGATAAATTAGCATTAATAAGATAATGCTGTGATCCTTGATTATAAATTGTTTATGATAGATATTATTTTTTCCCTTAAAAAACCAAAATCATCCGTGACATGAGTCATTACATTTTGCAAAAGCCTATCTTTGAATTGCCACGAATTAGGCCTTTTATTTAATTATTCATATTTCACATAAATTTATATCAAATTGAGCCGTTTTTTTTGGGCCAATGAAATTTACACTTTTGAATTAAAGTGGATTTTAGCTATTTCAAGAGAGGCGATGGAAGGAGGGATTATCTTCTCCTCCACATGCCGTTTACAAGAACTTACTGGACATACACATATAATGTTTTGATGCAATGTAGGATAAAGATTATTGAATTTTATAAACACATAAAATGGGCTTTTATCTTTTAGCACAGATACTCTATGTATAATGTATACCTAGGGTATGTTCTTTCTACTGTATGTTCGAGCCCCCCCCCCCCCACAGTGGGTTTTTTGGCTGTTTTGGGGATTTTTTAACTTTATGAGTCACAAATACCAACAAAAGCTTATTTCATCTAAAAATAAAGTTAAATTCTTTCATATACAGGTTATAGCTTATGTAATATAACATATTATATACATATTATTGTGATTTTATGTAAGAAAAATGTCCCTAGAACTACTCTACTCATATGGTTAAAAGTTCGAAATTTCTGATATTATTCATATTAAAAAAAAATTATTTTAACATCGACTGAGACCTCAATTAAAACTTTTGGAGAGTTTTTAAGGTGTATATGATTAATATACATAATATATTATTCTAAGTTATCAATAAATAGTATACAGGGCTCGGCAGCTGCGCATCAGCTGTGACTAAGCCGTAAATTTAAACCCATTTTGATGCTTTAAAATATTTTTGATAAGAGGGATTGTTATACTTGGGTCAGGTTCAAACTTTCAGTTGATATTTAAAATTGTAAATGGTTTTCCCGAGGTATACAGGCTGCCGAGCCCTGCAAACATACACCATACAAAATAGGATAAAAATGTGATGTTCTTCAAGATTTTATATGCATTCTCAATTCGATACTGATTTTAAGTAAAAATATTCTTCTATTCTTCTGGATTCCAGGGGCTTTTTATTTAAAGGGACAGCGAAGCGCTAGAAAAATAGCCTAAACCCATCCCAAGTCTTAAATTTGAGAATAAATTAGCATAAAACCAACACAGGGTTAATTTAGAGAAACCAATCGGTTCAGTATTCACTGAGATCTTAATCTTTGGACAAAAAAAATCTTACTACTTTATATTATAGGATATCTAAGAGTTTTTTTTAATGTATCGTGGTATTGCTTATACAAAAAAAATTTTTTAACTTCCTTGTTGATCGTTTTCTTTTAACTATCTGCTATTACTTATCAAATATGACTTTTTAAACATTAAAAAAATATAACATATGATATCAGTCCGTAACGCTATGGGGGAAATGTAATTTTTACAGCTAAAATATATGTGCATCTAATCTATACATTATCTTGTCCGTTTATCTGTCATGCTTCAAAAGAGTTTTTGCATATTATCTCTCTCTTTTTATGTTTTTAAAACTGCTCTATAACTCAATTTGCCTTTTTTGTTTATGTCAAGTTTTTTGGTGCTTTATTACTTATGGATGTTGTCATCCTAATTATATTGTAAAATCTTTTTTAAAAGTGAAGCTTTTCTATAATTAGTGTCCGTCCGTACGTCTGTCAATCTGTTTGGAACGGATAACTTTTTTTCGTTAATATAGGCATGTTAGAA
Organism: Acartia tonsa; assembly: GCF_053477335.1. NCBI lineage: Eukaryota > Metazoa > Arthropoda > Copepoda > Calanoida > Acartiidae > Acartia > Acartia tonsa. The sequence goes on from NC_137268.1 coordinate 21,706,995, forward strand.
TTGTCTTATCAAACTTTACTTATCATACTTTGCATGGTGATTCCTGTAGTAGTTACGTACGATTTAGAATGTGTAGCAACTCTATAATCATAGCCAGAATGTCCACTTTTAACATGGCAATTTATCCTGTAATTATTAAGTTTTTCAACAAATTTACTTACATTTCTGTTCAACTTTTATACATTTATGCTCTGATTATTTATGACAATCTATAAGTGGTAATGTTCGTGTCTTAACCTCTTTTCGAGGAAGCTTTGTGTTTATCAAGTGCAAAATTAATTCCTTATCATTAATTCAAGAATTAAGCGCAAATGTCGTCTTTTTTGACTTTCCCTTCATAAAGTGACGCAGCATGGATTGTTTATATGCGCCCACGTTTTTCACTTTTGAATGAGATATGAGAGTGTGAAGATTTCGGAGAACAAAATTGGGCCTATCATTGGTCTCATAGTGTGTGAACGACCCTAGTATATCAGGGATTTGAAACCATAAGAGCTTCAGGTAGAATTTGTTATTTTTATTAAGAAGTATGGTGTATAGGACGATTATATGTAGTTTTAAAAAGGCTTTAGCCAGCTAAGCATGAAACTTAATTATGATTAATATATGTTTTAGTAATTTTTATGTGCCTTATTGTTGCATTTAACAATGATTTATTAAACCAAATAATTTTCCTTTGAAGCCAAAGTTTCCAAAGATTTTTACCGTAGAGAAAAATGATTTTAAAAAGCAAATAAGATTACGTGGTTATAAATAACTGGAATTATGAACTAATTGATATTGTAATTTCAGGTCTTTGAAATAATTTCATCAATAAATCTATATTCAAACCTGCTGTTGAAACTTGATGGTTCCTGGTATTGGGGGTTTGTATGTTCGCCAACTGATCTCGTGAACTTCCCGCTAATTCGGAAGTCAAGCTCAACCAAAGTGTCATGGTTGAGACAATTTCAAAGTATCTGATGAATAGGCGTTAGCATTCATCAAGAGATCAATAGCATCTAGATTATTGATGCAAAAAAGAAAGAGCTGCACAAGCAATTTCAAATGATTGGAGTTTGAAGGAGCTGCACAAGCGAATTTCAAAGAAGTGAAGGTTGAAGTTTAGGCATTAGCAAATTTCAAATAACCTGATGGTTGAAGGAGCTGCACAAGCAACTTCAAATAGTTCTGAAGAATAGGCATTAGCATTCTTCAAAGAATCTGAAGAATAGGCGTTAGCATTCTTCAATAAATCAATAGCATATAGTGTATTGATGCAAAAAACATTGACAATTTTTCTGTGAAATAATTACCTAGTGAATCAATATGGTGCTCACTAAAAAGCAGAAAATTGAGCGAGCTATCGCTATTGGCAATGAAAGGCTAGAGGTGTTTGACGAACAGATAAAAGTGTTTTATGAAAATCTAAAAGCCTGCCAAAGTTTTAGTTCATGTGAAAATGTGAATTTAAAATCAATTCGTGACATTTTTAGTGAGGTCAAGGACCAATCTGACCTAATAAAAAGTCTAAAATCTGCCGTGGAGACTAGTGAGATGCGCAAGTTCAAGCGTGATTTGGATGAAGCTAGTGAACAGAAAACTGTTGCAGTTAAAGTTTATGCGTCGTTGGAGCAGTGTACGAAAATTCTGCACTGGCTTGACAATGATTCAGACGACGCGAGGTCGAGCACTGTCGCCAGGAACCTCGACGTCGTTGAGAAGGTGAGGATGGACATGGGAGTGCTTAAAATTTCCATGGAGTTGCGCCAAGAAATACGTGATATATACCGAAGGCTTAGAGAGATGGAACGTCGTTCATCTAACTCGGATAAGCTTGGTGTCTGTGGCACCAATAATTGCGACAGTTATCATAGTCGTAGGTTGCTCCATGAGGCTAGTGCTGGTGTGAATACAGTCTACAAGTCAAGTTCTGCACCCAGCCCCTGTACCTTCTTACTTCAGTTAGTTCCTGTTGTAGCACCTGGCGGCGGCACCTGCCACGCCACTGTTAGGTTTGATTCTGGTGCAAATCTACCACTTGTGTCTGAGAAGTTGTCCAGCAAGTTGAAGCTGAAATCTACCGGCAGATATACAAACATTTCTGTTGCTGACGGTAGTGAATCATCCTGCCGCAATGTGGTGTTCTATCTGAAGGACAGGAATGGTAATTTGAGAGAATTTGAGGCAGCTGTTATGCCTAACCTCGGAGGTGGCAACGAGATGCGCTCGGTCCATCCGGAAACCGCCGCCGAAATATTTAAGATGCCGCCAGAAAGATTTACATATATTAGTGGAGGCTTAGATATCATCATTGGAAATACACATCCTGACGTGTTTCCATCAACCTACCAGAAAGTGGGCCAGTCTATGTTGTGGCGAACCATTTTTGGTAGTGGTTTTATTTGTACAAGTGCTGACTATGGAGCTGGTCAGCAGAAATCTGCGTTTAAAGCTGCCGTAGCTGTTGATAATGAACCGGTTGGTACTACCGTAGCTGTTGATAATGAACCGGTTGGTACTGCCGTAGCTGTTGATAATGAACCGGTTGGTACTGCCGTAGCTGTTGATAATGAACCGGTTGGTACTGCCGTAGCTGTTGATAATGAGCCGGTTGGTACTGCCGTAGCTGTTGATAATGAGCCGGTTGGTACTGCCGTAGCTGTTGATAATGAACCGGTTGGTACTGCCGTAGCTGTTGATAATGAGCCGGTTGGTACTGCCGTAGCTGTTGATAATGAACCGGTTGGTACTACCATAGCTGTTGATAATGAACCGGTTGGTACTGCCGTAGCTATTGATAATGAGCCGGTTGGTACTGCCGTAGCTGTTGATAATGAACCGGTTGGGTCTGCCGTAGCTGTTAATGATGAACCTGTTGGTTCTGCTTGTGATGCTGTTATTGAGAAACCTGTTATTTCTGCAGTTGACGCTGTTGTTTGTGTTGCAGTCAAATCTGATGTTAAAGATACTGCCGTAGCTGTTGATAACATTGCTACGGCAGGTGAGGCTGTAGCCGTTCACAATGATGATGCTGAAATTGGTTGTGTTGCAGCCGGTTCTGATATAGAGGTTGGTGCTGTTGTGAATCAAGAATCGACCTGGCTGCTGCCAAGCTGGCCGCCCGACACAGGGTAAAGGGCCTGCAATATGGCGGGTGTTGCCGCCAGAATGTTATTGAAAGTCTACCAACCCCACAAATCTAATCTACAACATAAACTATTTATGTGAAAATGATCTTTAAAGAAAAAATATTACAAGTTATATATTAAGCTGTGAAGGGAACCTAAAAAGGTTCTGCAAAGAATAAGTATTCATTATTCAACTAATTTTATTGTTCATATTTAAGCACAAAAATTCTACAAAATTGTTTAGACTTTTAAAGCAGATTTTAAAAGATTTTTGTTTCTTTAAGTATGATTTTGAAAAGCAAAAGTCTGTGTGTATTAACTACAAAGTGATTTTGCAGATTTTTTTTAGATTGAGAAAAATAGATTTTAGAAGTATTTTTCGAGGTATTTTTTTCATGGTTCACGTTTGCTTAAAAAATGTTATTTCTCAGATTCTTGTATGAGATAATGCATTAAAGTAAAGAACACAACATGTAAAATTATTATGATAATGTTTAAAATATTTCTTATTATTATTTTAAAAAGATTATCGCAAAAAATCAAGATATTTGTTTTAATTTGTAAGCAAATAAAGTTTTTTCTTTCACTCCGGAGGCAAGGATTCCTAATAATCCACGCGTAAAGATTTTTCTTCATTCCGAGAGCAGAGATTCGTAGTAATATATGTACCTAGCGACTTCGGACAATTTTAAACCTTGAGAAAGTATTTTATAGCAATTATTTTCCTAGGTACATATATATTTTCGTTCATGTTTAAAAATGTAAACTCTATTTTCTATGAGATAAGCATTTATGATAATGAGCACGATGTATGATATTATTAAAATATTGATTATTATTTATATGAATATCACAGAATTAATTTAAGATAAACTATGCATATTTTAAATTAACCTTTCCTTCATTTTTATCGCAGATATTAAAATAAAAGCGGTTATTAAAAAATTTTGATCAATAATTGATTCTTATTTTATGAAAATTGAGAACATTTTTTTAGTAAAAAAGCCACATTTTCATATGCCTATTTTTATGCCTAAAATAAGAATCAAATGAAATGCGATAAAATTTATTCTATTTCATATGCTCAAATTTAATTTTATTGAGTTTAATTTCTTTTCAAAAGTACAATTCATTATAAAACTTACCTGAAAAGTTTAACAAAAAGGAATAAATGTGTCGAGGTTGCGTGATTCGATATTTATTCTAAGAAAAAAAATCAAGTATTTTTTAGCAGATTTTTTAAAAATTATATATGAATTTCAATCAAGTAAAACATTTTTATTCAGATCAAGGAATGATTGAAAATTCATATTTAAAATCTCATATTTTTTACAAAGAAAAATTGGTATTTTTTTTCATAATTCCGATGAAAATTCTAACGAAGATATTATTATTTTGCTATTCTTTAAGTATTAAAAAAGTTTTATTGTTGATTAAGATATTACAGTTCTTATTCATTAGGTTTGAAAAACTTTCTGCCCAAGGATTTTGAAAAATTTTTTCTTACTACTCTTTTTGATGCTTAACAAATTTAGTTTTAAGTACCTATAAATCTTAATTTTCTTGTCTAAGATTTATTTCGTTTTATTTTACCATTATTGTTTACATTTCAACCTGATTTCGTAGGTACTTATTGATTTATTAATAATGATTTATTACCTATTGATTATGAAATGATTATTATTTAGTATAGTTGTTATATTTACAACATCATGATCAATAGGATTATCTATTTTAGGATTTGTGTATGTGATCTTGTGATTGTCATGTGCATGGAATGTTGTATGGTACAAACCAATCCCCATCCTTCTATCCTAAAATGTGAGGTATTATGAGTCCTAGTGAGGAGTATAATATTGTGTATGCATTTCACGGGGTTTCATTTAGTTAGGAGCAAAATTGTCACGTTTTCGGGATGTGGCCATTCTCATGTGATTATGGTGAGTTGAGTTTAGTGAGAAATGTTGCTAGTGCTCAGCGCAAAAAAAACCTTGAATCTCGTTAAGGAAGTTAATTTGACTTTCAAACGGGGGGTGTGTCTTAACCTCTTTTCGAGGAAGCTTTGTGTTTATCAAGTGCAAAATTAATTCCTTATCATTAATTCAAGAATTAAGCGCAAATGTCGTCTTTTTTGACTTTCCCTTCATAAAGTGACGCAGCATGGATTGTTTATATGCGCCCACGTTTTTCACTTTTGAATGAGATATGAGAGTGTGAAGATTTCGGAGAACAAAATTGGGCCTATCATTGGTCTCATAGTGTGTGAACGACCCTAGTATATCAGGGATTTGAAACCATAAGAGCTTCAGGTAGAATTTGTTATTTTTATTAAGAAGTATGGTGTATAGGACGATTATATGTAGTTTTAAAAAGGCTTTAGCCAGCTAAGCATGAAACTTAATTATGATTAATATATGTTTTAGTAATTTTTATGTGCCTTATTGTTGCATTTAACAATGATTTATTAAACCAAATAATTTTCCTTTGAAGCCAAAGTTTCCAAAGATTTTTACCGTAGAGAAAAATGATTTTAAAAAGCAAATAAGATTACGTGGTTATAAATAACTGGAATTATGAACTAATTGATATTGTAATTTCAGGTCTTTGAAATAATTTCATCAATAAATCTATATTCAAACCTGCTGTTGAAACTTGATGGTTCCTGGTATTGGGGGTTTGTATGTTCGCCAACTGATCTCGTGAACTTCCCGCTAATTCGGAAGTCAAGCTCAACCAAAGTGTCATGGTTGAGACAGTTCGTTTTTCCCACCGTCTCAGAGCTTCGCTTTAATGGATGTTGTAATCCTTATTATTTTCAAATTTTAATAGTTGGATGGAATATTTTAGTAATACAGTAAATGAAAGTGGATTTAGGGACTACTATAAATTTAGAAACCAAGGCCATTGAAAGGAAAGAACAATATAAATTAAGTATTTCAAACAAAGTTAAAGGACAGACAGAAAAATAGTGGCTTAGAAATCAAATTTAATTTAAATGTTTCAGAAATACAGAAAGGAAGACATACGCACATTTATAAAAATTGAGCAGCTTTGTTACTAAAACTATTTCATAATAATCATTGTATATATGTTTTCAGTATATCCCATAATATAAAGTACTAAGCTTTTTTTGTGTGTAGCGAAGAATCTCACTCACCACTGAACCGATATGGTTCTTTAGAGGGAAGCTTCTTATAGGATGGTTTTAGGCTATTTCATTTTTATGAATAAGCCTGGGTATTGTTTTAAGCTATTTTTCTGCCCTTCTATATCCCTTCGAATACCCTAGATGCTAGGGGCGCATTACCATCAATGAGGTAAATCTTTCCCCCCCCCCCCACCCAAAAAAAAAGCTGTCTAGGATTTCTATAATTAGGGTCAGTCCGTACGTCCCTGCGTCCGTGCGTCCGTAACGTTAGCTTTTTTGTTAACTTAGGCATGTTAGAATTGTTCTATTGATTCCTGTACGATTTGGAAAGCGTATCAACCCTATAATCATTACCAGAATGTCAATACGTTTATGTTGATTTTTAACTTATATTATAAGTACAATATTATAAGCGAAGCATCTCTATAATCAATTCCTAACAATGTCCGTTTACCCTTAAACAGTATTTTATATTTAAGAACTTTTGCAACAAATTTAGGCAAAATTTTGACAAGACTTATTTATATATATTTTACATATTCACGCTGTTTGTCTGTCACCCCTTTTCAGAGCTTTGCTTTTATGAATTTTGTCATCCTTGTTCAAATATAAATCAACTGGTTGTCAGACCATTACCGATAGACTGAAGGACTTAGTAAATTATAATCTGGATGCTTCTTAGTATGGTAATAAAGTCTTTTAAATAGCAGCCGAGAAATTCACGTTTTCCCTAATAATGTTTCTAACGGACAGATGTACCGACAGACGGACGTATCATTTACAGAATAGCTTTGCTATTAAAAACGGAAAGGTAACCTTTAAAGATTAAATATGTGTCTTATTAAATTATATCAATTTTTAGTAGTTTGACTTCATAATGGTATTTAATTTATATTAATACAACTTCACAGTATCTATTTTCTAAGCTGGATTTCTCATTTGGGGCTACGAGGTGCCAAGAGTTATGAACTAATCTTGAATTATGAATACTTGAATTTAATCAGGGCCTAAATAACTTTTGGCACCTCGTAGCCCCAAGTGAGAAAAACCTTTAAACGTAAAAAATACATGTTATTTTAAGATGCAATATTAGGTGTTCTTGGATTTTAAATTACAGATTTATGACAACTTTTCTTATTTTTCTTTGCATTTTAAAGTAGAAACATCTGTATATATCAATGAAATATTGTTACATATCATTTAATCAGATTTTTACACCAATTTATTCTAGGAAAAAGTAGGAAAAGCAATGTATGATGATTTTAATGAAAAAATTAACTTTTTAAAAATATTTCTTTGACCACGTTCAGCAAAACGGCTGTATTTTGCCTAATTTTGTAGTATATAAAAAAATCTGTTGCATGGCAACTTTTGAATGGTAATACTAGCCCCTGGGACATTTAACTCAAAATTAAGGAAATTTAAAAAATGACCAAAAATCCCACTGTGCCCCCCTACCTTAAATTTTTTATCTAACTTTCTAATCAAGCACTTAATAATATTGACATTCATACGGTTGAATTACTTGACTGCTATTATCTTTCTTGTTTTAAACTATATTTTAGTTTTTATAAAGAATGTAAATAATTTCTTATTTGAATGTTTTGCAAGGTTTTGTGATTTTTTCCCCTATTTTCTGTAAAACTTTCCTAGTCCACATCTATATTAATACAAAAAAGCAAACTTGTTTTAATTCAGTAAATATCTCATTTTAGTGTATACTAAACTTAATAAAATATATCAATGAAAAAATAGAATATGGCAAATTTCATAACTTTCTTGTTGTGGCCATTAGACTGTCCTACAGACGTAAATACCTAAATTAAAAGTAGCTAAGCTATTAAATATCTCATTTCTAGAAAAATTTATTGAATAAAAATGACAAAAAACACTTAATGTTACCAATTACAAAGTTTAAGAAAAAATATTTACATCTAGTCAATTCGATAAATATTAAATAGTATTTAAATATTTATATCAATAAGATTATTGATTTGAGATTCAATAAGGATATTTAAATAAATATTTAAAATTGTATTCTTTATGCAATATTAGTTACATAAAATTGAGCAAAATTGTTACGAAATACAAGAAAAGATAAATAATTTTGTAATAATGAATATACAAACAGTTGTTTGCAACACAGGAATTTTTCTAAGTAGAGGGGGGGGGGGGTATTTTTGAACTGATTCTTATAACTTTTATATATGTATACATCTCATAAAAAATTAAGGGTCAGGAAAATTTTATATTGTATATAGTAAAGTTACATTCATACTCCCTTAGACAATGAATTGAGGGGTGTGAAGTTTCCTCAAGATAATATCCATGATATATTATAAAATTCTCCATACATAATATTTTCAAACTTGAATTGATCTTCAGAAATATTTGTTTAGAACTGTAGTTCAGGAGATTCAACATTTCTAGAAGCATAACCATGATTTAATTGAATTTAAAACTGTGTTGTAAAATCTATACAAAAGATCAATGTATGATAGCGTTCACTTGTTGTTGAAGAGCCTATGGGTAAGGTCCTTAGTTCAAACAACTTCATAAATAATGGTAAAATGGTACCAGATTCTGTCATGTCCGTAACTTGATGTTTAAAGTAAGAATAGTGAAAATACTTCTCATTAATACATTAGTTCTGATGCATATTTTAGACATGTTTCAGATATATTTTGTGCCATTTTGTTAGGATTTCTTTGTTAGGAGATATAAACTTCCATTAGAAGCCAACGTTTTACCAACCACTCACCAACTATTTTTAGGCAAAATATGTTTTAAATCATGTTCCTAACAGTCATTAGTTGACTATGTTGTGATCCAGGTCGCTTTTCCCCAGCCAGGTTGGCCAAAGCCTCCAGAATTTTTGCCTGAAATAATGAAATAAGGGGGGGGGGGGGTTAATGCAACCATCTCGTAATCATTGAGCAAATGACACTTAGAATTCGAATTTTGATCTGAACTTTTGCATGAGTAATCCTTGGTAGGTCTATTTTCCCTAAATCGAACAAAAAGTTGGAAAAGTAACGGCTAGCGGCTCAGCCGTTCAGCCGTTTTTTGCCTATTTTCAGGGTAAATCCATCATCAATTACGTAGGAATCGACTTTTTAAAACATATTTTTGGTTTAATTCATGTTAAATGATAGCAATAACCAATTTTAAAACTTCTAGTACCAACAGCTACTGTCTAGAACCGTTTGATAGCGTTTTGGAGTAGTAAAGAGTATTATGTTGAGAGAGGTTTCGTGACTAATTTGCAGTATAAATATCAAAAAAATGGCAAAATAGCTGAGCCGCCAGCCGTTAGCCGTTACTTTTCCAACTTTTTGTTCGATTTAGGGAAAATAGACCTACCAAGGATTACTCATGCAAAATTATAGATGGAAATTCGAATTCTAAGTGCCATTTGCTCACTGATTACGAGATTGTTGCATTAAACCCCCCCCCCCCCCCTTATTACGTTGTCTAACTGGGTTGGGTTTTATAGATCTTATTTTTGTCTTAGATTCATATAAGTATATTCTATTTTAATTCTATGTACTCGGTTCTCCCATCAAAATCTAATATCTTTTTTATTAAATAGTCTAAAACCATGGTATGTCCATTAGGGCTATTCCCCGTAAAAGCAGAACCCACCGAATCAGGCAGTACGAATAAGCTTAAAGACACCATTCTACCCTGCAAAATATGGATATTCTAAATTGTTATTTATCGCATAACATAGACAGCTTTCTGCGGACATTAAAATAATTGTTTGATTTAATCAAGTTTGGTTAACCCCAAGGGGCCGAAGTCATGGGTTAACAAAACTGAGGTGAATTCTTAAAAACAAACTTTTGCCTCACTAAAATCAGTTTGCCTTATTAAAATCATCCCCTCTAAATTTTTATTGATCCTCACTGATTTTAGTGAGGCAAATTTTTTTAAGAATTTACCTCTGGTATCAATTTTATGATCTTTATTGCAAAATTATCTGTAATAAGTAAGACTGAGAACCGGTTCTAATCTAACGGATATTAATCGGTTTCGAAGCAACGCTTGAAAATATATTAACCTGTGTTTGCTCCATCTTGTCCAATCGCTAAAAAATATATAAATTGCTTTTACTTTCAGGATAAAAAGAATATAAAAATAAAATCTTCTATACAAATTGCAATAGATAATGACTGTAAAAAATAACATACCTTTTCTAGTTTTGCTGTAGAGTCATCTAAATAAAAAAAAATGTTTTCATTATATTTTGGGAAAAATTAGATCTAATAATATGTGTTAAAATAAAAAAAGAAACTAAACAAAGAAGTAAATAAAAATATGCTTTTGATACAAAAAAATTGAGTGTGGGATGATCTAAGTATATAAAATACCCTAACAAAAAATATTGTATCAAAAGTTAAGTGTAACTGAAGATTGCTTAATGTATGAAGAAACATAATGTTTTACAAATAAAATTTTGTTTTTCATTCTATAAAATACCCTTTGTATATAATAAAATTTATACAATGGATATAGAATAAGTGGATATTGTGATTGATTCTCACATACCCTGATTCTCTCAGCTAGACAATATAATTGGGTCAATGGATACCCCCCAATCCCCTCCCCTTGTGACTTCACCCCATCCCCACCCCAGACCATGGATGAACATATTGTCCAATATCTGAGGACTAAATTAGCAACCTAAATTGACAATAAAAATTCCTCTGTCACAATATCCACGTATTCTATATATATATTTGTATAAAATTATGATTTTACAAAACAAAAGCATACCAAACTCAAATCCCTTGAATTTAGCAACGACCACAATGAGAATTGCCACAACACTCTCAATGATGGAGTGATTACATTCGGACTCGTACATTTTTCCATGCACTACATTGTCAATTACTACCCTGAAAAGTAAAATATTGATTAGTATCCCTTTTAATGACCTGAGTATAAAATTGTATTGTGTTGTCCTAGGAATCAGTACTACAAAATCAGATGAATAGGATAATTATATCATATAAAAAGATGTTGTCAAAACTTTTAAAACAGCATGTTTTGAATGGAAGCAAGGACCCTCTGGTAATGATTGTAGAGTTGATACGTTTCCTAAATCATACCTAACTGTTAAATGAATTATCATGCAAAGTTTCAAATCGATAGGGCAACTCTATCAACGAAAAGAGCTAACCGTTACGAACGGTCGGAACGTCCCTAATTATAGAAATTTTTTGCTTTTAATAATTACCCCAAACATTTGATTTCAGGAGGGGGAGGGGGAAAATTGTTTAAAATACTCAGAGGGAGGGCGGAGTTTGGTTAAAATAATGACAAACCTATTTCTTGGATTCTTATCCAGGTCCACGATATCCAGGTAAATTTGATTCTTAGTTCCATCATCAGCTGTTGTTATACAAGGGTTCACCCACATCCGTCCTAACATTGGACATTTCCTAGGGAAAAAGAAACAATGATACTCTATTTATAAAGCTATACTCTATTATACAAGGGTTCACCCACATCAGTCTGAACATTGGACATTTTCTGAAAAAAAAGAATCAATGATTACTCTAGTAGTAAGCTATACTCTATACATTTCCTGGGGAAAAAAGAAACAATGATCACTCTAGTAGTAAAGCTATACTCTATTATACACGGGTTTACCAACATCCGTCCCAGCATTGGTCATTTCCAGGGGGAAAATAGAACTATGATTACTTTAGTAGTAAAGCTATACTCTATTATACACGGGTTCACCCACATCCTTCCTAACATTGGGCCTTTTCTGGGGGAAAAGAAACAATGATAGCTATACTTTAATAGTTTGGTTGTAGCTGTATATGGTGCCATCAAAATGGGGATAGATGTCATTACTTTTGGCCTACCTGTTCTATAGACTTCTTGAAATACCATATACAATATATATTTGCTAGGGTTTTTTCTCCTTCCCTTTCTCTTTCCCTCAACTATGGCGTCAATAGAATTGGGAGGCCAAAAACGTTGACATCTATCCCCATTTTCCTAGAGCACTAAATGCAGCTACAATTTGGTTTTCAGTGTAAAGTCGCCCTCTTGAGATACACTTAGGTTATTAAAGTAATAAGTTTGCTTAGTATCAAGATCAGTAAAACACAATTTTTTTTTTTTGAATTTTAATCATAATGCATATTTATTTAGGTTAGGTTAAGTTTGGTCTTAAAGTGCCAATCATTGACAACAGAGATAACAACTCGAAGTTTTAGAACTTAGAATAAGGGTTTATCATACAGCTTAGGCTTTTATTTTTATTAGAAAGTAGGGTATTCATGTATTTTTTAAGACTTTTTTTCTATGAAAGTTGGGGGTGATTTATATTTAAAGAATTGGAAGTATCCCCCCCCCCCAAAAAAAAAACCAAAACATTCCCTGGATCTATTCAGTGGTTACCGAGATCATTCGCTTCAGAGAAAAAAATGTTAGTGTTTCTACTTTATATTAATAGGATTTCAGGGTAAAAGTTAATAAACAAAAGTTAGGTTTTTAGATTTAGTGCATTACATTTGATATTTTCCAAAAATAAAGTATAGAAAACAAGTGAAATAAATCTAAGATTGTATTTGTGGTGCAGATAAAAAGGTCGTCAATCCTTCTAAGTGTTTTGTCCCCTAACGACATCTGAAAATTACATAAACGTTTTGTAATTTTTTTTCTTCAATTAATTTTGTTGTTGGTATACGCAGAATATCTGCTACACATTACAATTGCTAGCAATACTTTGTAATAAACTAATACGTATTAGTATGTAAATGATCTATAACAAAAATAGCAAACAGTAAAATAATCATTAAAGAATTTCAATAATGGATACATTTATTATTATTGCAGTTACTTTTACTTTTTATTAAAATAATATTTCTATAGAAGAATGAATATATACAGTGTGTTTTTTTTTATGAGCACTTTTTTGAAAGCAATTTTACCCCACTTATAGTTATAAGAATTTAATGATTAATGGCTTATTTTCTTCGTTTTTTAATGGAAATTATGAAACAACAAAAAAAATTACAGTTTTTGTTGAAAATGTACAGTAAAGTTGAAAATTAAAAACTTAGGTGTCAACATCTAAAAATGGTTTTAGCGCATTTTTCTTATGCTCAAATAATCAACCTTTTGCAAGAATAGCTGCTAAACACTTCAAAGTTGAGAAATAGAGCTAAAAATGTATACAGATACTATTAGGGACATGTACTAGAACATATCAAAGTTTGAAGGTCATATCTCAACCAGGGAGGGAGTACTGGCCCCCCAAAGTCGACTACAGAAAATCCATTTTTTAAGAAAAATGCGCTAAAACCATTTTTATATGTTGACACCTAAATTTTTAATTTTCAACTTTACTGTACTTTTTCAACAAAAACTGTAATTTTTTTTTGTTGTTTCATAATTTCCCTTAAAAAACGAAGAAAATAAGCCATTAATCATTAAATTCTGATAACTATAAGTGGGGTAAAATTGCTTTCAAAAAAGTGCTCATAAAAAAAACACACTGTAGATAGAGAAAAATTTGTTGTCAATTTAAGTTGCTAATATTGACCTAATTCATAGGTCAGTTCGTACATAGCCTGAAAGAACGGAGATGGCCAGGAAAATAGCCTGACACCATCCAGGGACAATTATAAAGGTTTCTTGAAAAATAAAACCTGTATTTTCTAGATGTTTAAAAAAATCTTACTATTTCATTTTCTCGTATTCATTCGAATCCGGTGGATAGGTACCGGTTCTCATCCATACGAAAAAACTATGTCTAGCATCGTATTATATCCAGCTTTCTACGAATATAAAAATGTACAATCATAAGATTAAAATCAGTTTTTTTAGCCGGTGCCTTCGGCACCCCGGGGCTAAAAAACTAGTTTTAATCTCATAATTGTACATTCTATATCCGCGGAAAGCCGTTTATAATACGATGCGAGAAATAACTATAAAAACATTTTTACCTCAATAATAGCAAAACCTTCTCTACAATACTGACTGTATAATATTCTAATTCTGCGCTTTTTACCTAAAAGATGTATTTTTTATCATTTTATATTATTTTATAGGATATTTAAAACAAAAAATACGTGTTGCTCTTAAATCTCATAGGCATTTTTATCTCAAACGGAAAAAAAACTCTTTTGTTTTAAAAATCTTGGATAGCCTACAGCAAGGACAGGGCTCCAAACAGTAACCAAACTCGCTTTTAATAAAAAAAACTAGGGGTGAGGATGGTTTGAGGGTTGTCAACTCATCGAACCTCACCAATTTACACGTAATAAGCCAACATATGTCTATCTGTTATAGGGACCTAAAGAGATAAAACAATGGCCGATAAATTGATGTCTATCCCCAATGATGAAACAGAAAATTAATCCTTCTGTAGATTAAAATTAGTGGCTGTAACGTCTGGACACTTAATTTAATGAATTAACCAATCAAAATTCACTTAAGTCCCCAAAGTTTTTAATCTAACAATTGAGAAAACGGTATTATTAAAAATTGGGGACTAGTGTAATAAACAGCACATTGTCCCATCGCTCTTTGTCAATCTGCAGCTTAATCATTAAATTTTCCTACCTTCGATATTTTCTCTAGTTCATTGATATCTGAAACAGCGAGACCAAGAACAAGATTCATCATGGCTAGCGACATTATCACCAAGAATATAAAGAACAGAACCTGTCATAGTAAAATAAATATATGATTAAACATTCAAAAAATCACAAAACCTTGTACTCAAAAAATTATTTTTCATTTTGTATTTATTCTTAGTTGTTTGGGTGTCAATTGAATTACATATCTAAGATAGGCATATATTTAATGTATAAAACACCTTTAAATTATTTTTGTTCAAAATTAACATATATTTAAAAAAAAACAATGATAGTCATAATATTTGTAGATCCTAAAATTATAAATGAAATCAATCAAAACTAATTAATCATGTAGATTACATGAGTTTATTGGGTGATAAACTTGTAAATGAGAAAGGTTACATGAGTACAGACATGAAAATAAGTAGCTACTCTACAAGTAATATATATAGTCACATAGAATGAATAACAAAAGGTTATGTTTTTTTCAGTTACAATTATCTTTTCATATTGACAATAAAAAAAGCGTTTACAGATTTAAAAATAAAATTTAGAGGATTTAAAAAAATTAAATTACAAATAAATAATTTTATATGTCCAAACCTTAGCTACTGGTGAAGTATCTTCAGAGAGGACAAAGTTACCAGTAAAATCATATTCGCCCATCAACATGGTACACACCTAGGAATTATTGAGCAGTTTCCCTTAAAGTTCTAGCGAGCACAATAACCACTTTCCCCCTCATTTTAAAATAATTTACTGTTACTGTTTTACATTGGATTAAGTTAGGTTAGGTCAATCTTATTACTTTGTAAACCCGCAGGTGTTATGCATAAAGAAAAAATACAGCCTTCCCATTGCTGTCATTTTATTTAACAAATAAGGGGCAGTAGGGTTTCTGTGTTCGCTAGACACTTTTAGAAAAAACATATAACAGTAAAAACAGTTGTAATGCAGCTTTTTTATCCACTCCTAAGGACATACTTGTACATATTAATATCAGAGAAGCTTCTCTTTTAAAAGATTCAATGTTTACCTTTATAAAAGCATCTCCAAGGTTCGAGAATACTGGAACTTGTGGTAAAATAATGTGGTAGATCATAGCAAATGTAAAGAACAAGGGTAGGTAGGATAATAAGAAACCTCCCATAGAGGATATTACCCTAAAAAAATATATTTTTCATGGAGGCTGATACCTACTTTAAAGAGGTTACTCCTTTCGTGAACAGACATACAAACCTCATAGAACATCCATTAGATTTTAGTTTTTTTAGGTTTATTTTTTTACCACCACAAATGAAAGGACCAATTGGAATACTTTACAACTGTAATAGTTATCTATCGCATCGTATTATAGACAGCTTTCCACTGAAATTAAATGAAAAATTTATTAAAAGATTAAAACCAGGTTTTGTAAGTCCAGAGAGGGGAAAGGCTCCAGGTAAAAAAATATTATGGATATAATAATTTTTATGATAAATGGAAAATAGTCTACAATACGATTCTATATATGATTTCTCATTATGCCTGAGAACCGGTTCTAATCCAGCGGATAATAATCGGTTTCGAAGCCATACTAAAAATTCTATTAAAATTATTTCATGTGAAACATAACTCTTTCTACAAAATAAACAAATAAAAGTCTAATGTTTAAACGGTAGACACACACACGGACAAAATGTAGTTATAGAGTAGCTGCGTCAATTAAAACTGATGTAACCTTGTAACCATAAGTTCTTGAATCCCGATCCTTGGTATCATTGATAAGGTCCTGGCAAAAAAAAAAAATTTAGAAAAAATATATTCGTGAAAAGTAATAACATCAGTAAAATAAAACTAGAAAAACAAACAAACAGACGGAATTTGCTGATTGTGTGGTCATGAAGGAGATATATTTCTTTTTGGGGACTCAGAGCCTATGTTTTAGAAATAATTAATTAAATTATTTTTATTCACTTCAAGCTTCCCCCTTGAATTACCTAGTCGAACACGAATCCCTCCCAACTCCTTATTTTGAAATCACTTGAAAATTACCTTTTATGTATGAGTCCTGCATAAGTCATTCATTATTATAATGTAAAATTCACGTAAAGAAATTAAGAAAATTACCTCAGAGCTCTAATAATTGCCAATAGGAGAAGAAAAGCACACATTTGCCTAAAATAATAAATTAATCAAACAAATACGACAACATCCTTAATATTGTCTTAAATCTTTGTTTAATATCATACAAATTCCACCTTTAGTTATGTCTTAATTGAAAAACAGGATATTTTTTAGAGCTTTATCTTGAAGAGGGTTGGCCTTCCCTTCCGCTAGTGATCAAAACTAAGCTGCCCTAATTATTGTGTGCTGATCTGTTATTAGATCTTATTGGACAAACATGCATACTACATATCTACATACTGATACTAACATATACAAAACTATGACCGCTCCTAAAGGATCCATGGGCACTGTATTCAAAGGGATAGCAAGATAATACTCAAATATAAAAATGAAATGGCCTTAAAACACTCTTAGACCTATGTGAAGCTTCCCTAATTTAAAGAAGTCAATTGGCTCATTACTTAATAAAAGCTTAAATTACAGACAAAAAACCTTACTACTTTATATCATAGGATATCAATGTATAGGATAATATGTACTTTATTGTAATTTGTGTAATATATTTGATTTTTGACAAACCCAATATTGACACAAAGCCATGCTTTATGTACAAAACATTGTATACGTAATAAGAATAAATCATTAATAATTTATATAATTGCATAGGCTCAGGGATAAGGGATGGGAAACGTAGGAAAATATTATTTCAGGCCTATTTCAAGCCTAGGCCTATTTCTAGCCTAATAAACCAGTTTTGGGATAGCGCAGTGGTTCGTATAAAATGCTAATGAAAAAGCTGTGTGTGTGTGTGTAGATAAAGTAAAGAATCAAATTCAGGTAGCTAGTTTAAAGTAAAAAACTTAACTTTTTATAATCCTATATATTAATGGCTTTTGTTAAAATGAAGTTTTTTCTCTCCCAAAATTTTTTATCTTTTACTTTGGTAATTTGAACTGTCAGAAAGCTATCGTTGGGTTTCCCTCAGACAGATTTTAGTTTGTATTATTTGCATTTTTATTAATGAGTAAAAATTTTATTTGAAAATTTCATTGCTAATTAAAATTCAAAATAAATAAATAAATATGCACTTAGGTAACATTCTATCAAGTTCTTTGGATACTATACTGGATATAATGTAATGATATATCTGTACTGTGTTGTATTGTACAAAAAATAGGGTGAAGGTGTTGTATCAACTCCGTAATAAATTTTAAAAAATCAAAATACAACATCTAATTTATAAACTACCAAATGAAAATTCGTAGCTACCTTCTTTCCAAAAAATAATCCCGTTATTTTTGTTTTTTCTATGTGGCCCTTTTTTAATGTTTAACTCTAAGCAGATTTAATAATTAAACTAATGTGATCTAACACCATTTATATTTATTTTTTCGTAGCAGACGAAATCATTATTTTTTCCAGAATTGTCTGCTTGTAAAATTTCCGCCAATTGGTGATTGGTTGATACAAAACAAGCCCAAATCACAGAACACTATTGGTTTAGAGTGGTAGCCAATATGAGCCGTCCGCCAGTAAGGTCATTAAATTAGGCAAATGGTAAAAGTTGCATGATCCCTTTCAAAACCAGGCCGAGACCTAATTTATGGCCAGGTTTCCTATCCCTTATCCCTGCATAGGCTAAGTTAAGAAGACTAAAACCTGAAACATTAACTGTTAGTATTTAGTTATAATTTTTATAATTTAGAAAAAAAAGAAATAATAATGTTTTAAAAGACAATCAATTTATAAATATCTAAAAAATGTTTAAAACTGAAAGACGTTTTTATATAAAATCTAAGAACATACAAAATAAGAAATGTAGACGTTTAGATATGGTTACCATTTAAAAGATTTGTTTCAACATTAAAAATCGATAAAGAATTATACAAACGAAGAAAAAAAAAACTTATCTATTTTACCTTTTAAACTTTTCTTCCATAGGATAAAAGAGGACGAATCCAAGCAGTATAGGGGATCTAAATTACAATAAATACATTTGTTAAAGGACGCCTGCAAGAAATAACACGCTTTAACTGCTAAAAGACTGCCACAAGAAGACCCAATACCCCAAATTATAAGCCTTCAGCTTCAATAACAAAAAAGTTCTAGGCATTTCAAAATAGCATTTTATGTACAATGGAATTTTTGAAAGATTTCTAATGCTCATAAAAGAAAAAACAATATTAAATTACGTTGGCTAGACATAAAATTATAACCTTATCTTTGTCAGAAACTTAGATTGCCTGTAACTGATTACATTTTTACAATAAAAACGCCTCTTTTTATAGTCAAAATCTATGAAAAAAATTCGATTTAAATTGCATTTTTAAACGAAAATCATAGCGGAAACAAAGGGGTAAACTAATACAAGCTTAGCTGTGATTGGTTGTTAAGCTGATTCAGCCTTCTGATTGGCTACAGTACATTCGGTACAACGCAAGTAAAACTTAATTTTTTTTAATGATTTTGACTATAAAAATGGGTATTTTTATTGTAAAAATATAATTAGTTACTGGAAACCTAAATTTATGACAAAAATAAGCTTATAATTTTATTTCTAGGCCACGTAGTTTAATTTTAAAGTTTTCAACATGAGCATTGCAATTCTTTCAAAATTTCCATTGTACATAAAATGTCATTTTAAAATGCCTAGAACTTTTTTGTTATAGAAGCTGAAGGCTTCAAATTTGGGGTATTTGGTCTACTTGTGGCAGTATTTCAGCAGCTAAAGCGTGGTATTTCTTGCAGGCTTCCTTTAAATAATTTGTCTATGTTAATATCTACTGTTTATTATTCATGTTTCTATGATACTGGCTCCGCCCTGAAGAAAAACTTTAATATTGTTTGGTATTTACCGGCGATTTCTTTTGGGAGGGTGGTGAAAAAATCCCCAAAATTAGATACAGATTCTAAGACATATGAGAAGCAATCCTGTCAAGGAGAACTATATTGGTTTAGCGGTTAACGAGATCCTTCGATACCGAAAGACATCCTGTTACTTTTTAATAAGGGTTTGTTCGTATGTCATCATAATTTTTAAGAGACAGCGGAAAGTGCCTCCAAAAAATGATTTGATGCGTTAAAAGTGCCTAAGGGGAGGCCAGTAAGAATTTTACCATTGGTCAAATTCTGCCCTCTCATTAGTCAATTTTATTGTATGACGTTATTTTTTTGGTGGCGCTTAACGCAGTCTAATTTTTAAACTTTGTTTTTATGAAATTTTTATCCTTTTATCCTCTTTATATGTATACTTTAAACGCTTTGCTTTAATCAAACTGCTTGAAATAAAAAAACTTACATCATTGACATCATTTTCTGAGAACCAAGTCGGATCAGTGTTCCAATTTTTATAGGTTCCTGATAAACATAATTTCTTTTAGTAGCGAAGCTACTCTATAATTCACTATGTCCGTCCGTCAGTCCGTCAGTCCGTAACGCTATGGGGGAAATGGGATTTACTCAGCTCCTATAAAAGATAGAATGCTGAAATTTTTTGACAACATTCCCATCATTAAGGAGCACAATTGACTATAAAACATCATTGGCGGTCGGACCGCTTTTTAGCAGGTTTTAGGCTATTTTTATATTTTTCACATTTTTCTCCATATCTTCAGTGTTTATGGTCCGATTTTCAAAATTTTTTTAGTAACAGATATCAAAATTAAATTTCCCGTCATTTAAAGAAAACAACGATGAAGGCCAGACTGCCTTTTTAGCAGGTTTTAGGCTATTTTTATATTTTTCACATTTTTCTCCATATTTTCAGTGTTTATGGTCCGATTTTCAAAATTATTTCAATTATTGATATCAAAATTAAATTTCCCGTCTCTTAAAGAAAACAACCATGACGGCCAGACTGCCTTTTTAGCAGGTTTTAGGCTATTGTTATATTTTTCACATTTTTCTCCATATCTTCAGTGTATATGGTCCGATTTTCCAAATTTTTTAAGTTAAGGATATAAAAATTTAATTTTCTGTCGTTTTAAGAAAACAACCATAGCGGCCAGATTGCCTTTTATCAGGTTTTTGGCTATTTTTATATGTTTTTACATATTTCCTCATATCTTTTTTTTTTTTTATCCAACTTTTTTGGGATATCAGGATCAAAATAATTTTCCCCATTGTTATGTGCATCTTTAATGTAATTTACTTTGACCATCGTCATCATACAAAATAAAACAAGGTTTCGTGTTTATTTTATCCAATAAATCTATTCTTGATTTTGATAAATACCCTTTAAATCTACTTGTACGTATTCCCATCTATGATTTTTGTGCTTCGCTACTTATGGATGTTGTCATCCTTGTTTTTTATCAAAAGCGTTTCCATTAGTTGGGATTGTCCGACTGTCTGTCAGTAACGTAACGAATATACATGTTCGTTAAATTAGAAATCATTACCAGATGGGTTTTATGATATTATGATATGTTATTTCTTTTGCTTATTTTCTAGGCTGCTATAAAAGATAGAAAACCTTTAATTTTATGGAAAATTACTATGACAAATTGACATTTGATCATTACTCAAAATTTGTGTACGAACAATGTGAATATACTGCACGATTTACATTTATCTATAGTTTATTTATATACAGGGTGTCCCTTGCAGGCTGTTTATATACAGGGTGTCCCTTGCAGACTATTTATATACAGGGTGTCCCTTGCAGAATATTTATATACAGGGTGTCCCTTGCAGACTATTTATATACAGGGTGTCCCTTGCAGACTATTTATATACAAGGTGTCCTTTGCAGACTATTTATATACAGGGTGTCCCTTGCAGACTATTTATATACAGGGTGTCCCTTGCAGGCTGTTTTTTAATACACTTAATACTCCTTTAATATTTAAGCTGTCTTAGTAAAATATAAGCCTTCTCCTAACCGTTTTATGGAATAATGAAGATAAATTCACAAAATAAACATAAAAAATATTACATAAGAGGATGATTTTATTGAATTTAGACTAACTAACAAGAAAATATTTGCTTCGTGAACTTTAGGATGAGACAGAGGCCAATCATAGCTCAAACATAAAGGGAGTAATAAGTTATTAGATTCATTCCTTATGGATGATGGCATCCTTGTTTAATAAATTATAATTTACTTACTCCATGACAAAAGTTGAAGAAAAGGGTTACAAAGCAGAACAAGAACGAGCCAATAGTTTCCAGTATAGTCGTGACTTGAAAGAATATCATTATATTCCGGGTCACATCCTTACTAAAGTTTTAAAAACAAATATTCTTCTATGTGTTTGTATTTCTATTTGTAAAGTACATAAAATATAATTTTTCTTGGGCTAATTTCTTTGGACTGTTTATTAAAATAACCAATATATAACAGAGTTACGTTTTTAAATAGTTTATATTGAGAATACACGGCCCCCCAAAAAAAGAGTATGGGGGCCCCCATACTCTTTTTCACTCCCCACTCCCCCACCTCTCTTTTAAAGGCAGACGATAGGGAAATGGAAGACGGAGGTGTGAGCATATTCTTGCCACAGGCAGGCAATCGTGCTGGGACACATCATATGTTGATTGGGAAAGGGAGAAGGGAGGTGAAAGCAAGGAGCAAGGGATATGAAGTGGGAGAAAAGGGGCAAGCATTCAATAGTTGCCAACTAGAAATTACATTTTTCTAATAATGTAAAAGGATGTGGTATTAAAATATTACTCGTAAGATATAATAGTAAAAGAAAGCTAGAAGGATTATAAAACATATTAGAAATCTTATTTTCATTTTTAGTTGGCAACCATTACTAATATTGCGCCTACCTTCCCCTTTTTCTCCCTGTGTATATCGCTTGCTCCTTGCGATCACCTCCCTTCTCCCGTTCCCAATCAACATATGATGTGTCCCAGCACGCTTGCCTGCCTGTGGCAAGAATATGTCACATCACGTCTGCCTGCCCCTTTTCTCCCTATTCATATCTCTTGCTTCTTGCTCACACCTCCCTCTTCCATTTCCCTATTGTCTGCTTTTAAAAGAGATGTGGGGGAGTGGGGAGTGAAAAAGAGTATGGGGGGCCCCCATACTCTTTTTTTGGGGGGCCGAGTTGAGTTTTTAAATAGCTTAAAATGAGAATACACGGCCTCCCCCAAAAAAGAGTATGGGGGCCCCCCCCATACTCTTTTTCACTCCCCACTCCCCCACCTCTCTTTTAAAGGCACATGATAGGGAAATGGAAGGGGGAGGTGTTAGCAAGGAGCAAGGGATATGAAGTGGGAGAAAAGAGTAAGCATTCAATAGTTGCCAACTAGAAATTACATTTTTCTAATAATGTAAAAGGATGTGGTATTAAAATATTACTCGTAAGATATAATAGTAAAAGAAAGCTAGAAGGATTATAAAAAATATTATAAATCTTATTTTTATTTTTAGTTGGCGACCATTACTAGTATTAATGGCACCTTCCCCTTTTCTCCTTGTGTATATCGCTTGCTCCTTGCGTTCATCTCCCTTCTCTCTTCCCTAATCAACATATAATGTGTCCCAGCACGCTTGCCTGCCTGTCGCAAGAAACTGGCCCGACACGCCTGCCTGCTTGGCAAGAATATTTGACTCTCCCTTTTCTCGCTGTTCAAATCCCTTGCTCCTTGTCTCCACCTCCCTTCTCCGTTTCCCTATTCTCTGCCTCTAAAAAGAGATGGGGGGTTGAGGGGAGTAAAAAAGAGTATGGGGGCCCCCATACTCTTTTTTTGGGGGGGCCGTGTATTCTAATTTTAAGCTATTTAAAAACTTGTCTTAGATCTTCTAAATCCCCCCCCCCCCTCCCATCCCTAATTATTTTACTTTATTTTCCAAAAAGATTTAACGTAGGGGAGGGGGGAAGGGTACTCACTGCCTCTAATGACAGACCCACTATTGTCAAACATATAGAATTGGTTAAGTTGTCATTGCTGATTATAACCATTCAATTTTAAACATACTTTGTAGAACATTATTTACATCGATTCAATAGCTTTTAATTAAAGTTATTATAGCTGACATTTTAATGACATCAGAGGTGAATTCATAAAAAAAACTTTTGCTTAACTATAATCAGTTTGCCTCACTAAAAGTTTAATTATCCCATCTAAATTTTTAGTTTGCCTCACTGATTTTAGTGGGACAAACTGATTTTAATGGGGCAAAATTTTTTTAAAGAATTCACCTCAGGATTTTTTAAATAGTTGTGAACTGTTTGGGATTACTTAAAAGACATCTCAATACTTTTGTAAGAAATTATTTATGATATTTGTTCCTAAAGTATTGATGAAGAAATGAGAACTGTGTGAGCACAAAGATGGAGAGAAATATAAAGTAGAGCAAGGACCACAAGATATAACCAATGAATAACTTCCAAACTCTCTGCATTTTCAACTTCAGAAACAGCTAAAATTAAAAATACAATTAGATATTTCTACCTTATATTATAATTTTTGGATCGTGGAAATAAAACTATGCGTGTTTCGTTGTATTTTAGCCTTTTATTTTAGGTTAGGTTAGATAAATGTTAATGATTCCCCTTATAGTTAGAAAATAGGCCCCGCATGGTTAGAGCCACCCGCAAAGGCTTGAATTAGAAAAAAAGCTACTGTGAAAATTCGACGAAACCCGTTACTTCGGTTTCTTTCCACGATCCAGATTTCTTTTTCTTGCCAATTTATAATTTTAAATTTGTTGATATTTTGTCATATTGACATAGAGCAAATATTTAGAAAATTGAGTGATTAATTTTTATGTATAAACAAGAAAGAGAGAGAAGAGAGAGAGAGAGAGAGAGAGAGAGAGAGAGAGAGAGAGAGAGAGAGAGAGAGAGAGAGAGAGAAGGAGAGACAGACAGAGGGAGAGAAAGATTGAACAAGGTCGAATTACGAAAGGCCAAACAGACAAACAGAGTAGTTTTGCTGCTGTAAAAACACCTATTTATTCACCATTGATAAAAAAAAACTAAGCTGTATAAAACACACAATGCATGTAAAAAAACCTTACATCAAATAGTGGGTGACTGAACCATCTCTCTTTGTTTGCTGCAATAATGGACCTAACATGTAAAAATAGATTAACAAGGAGACATATAAAATCTGAACGATTCATCCTTTTTTAAGTGCAGCTACTTCATGATAAAAAAACAGGACAGGCAAATATTCCATTTACTAATTATGGAACAAGCTTTGTTGGATATGTATAATGAATTTACTTTGGTACTTTTTATTTTCCTGATTTTTAAATTTGAATTTAATAAATTTTGAGTATTGAATCAATTTTAAATAATATGGTATCGAATGTTTTGCAAAACTATTAAAAAATATTGATGCTTTCCCACTAAGTGCCTGTCAAGCACTGAATATAACCCCCCCCCCCCCTATATTTTTAAATAAATTAAAATTTAGAGTTGCAGCCTTGCAGGGGATTTTTTTCTTATGTCTAATCCTTGCGTGGAATATACGTGTGATGACCTAACCCTGTGGGGCTATCCAGTGCTATAACTTAACCTAACCTGACCAAAAAAAATAAACAAATAAGCAAAAAATTAATTTCAATTTATTTCTAAAACAAGGGCAGGGACGGACTTATGCTTAACAAGGCACTTGGCGGGTAAATGCCGTTATAGTTGACCTATAAACAGCTGTTTCTTCTCCATTTTCTTGGCTAAACAAAAGATCATCCAGGTATACACATCCCTAAAAAGATATTACTTTTTTGAAACGACGTAATTTATGACGAAGCTTTCTTGGATGTTTTCATTTTTAAAAGTGAAGCTTTTTCTATTACTATGTCCGGAACGGATAAGTGTTTTTCTTAATTTAAGCATGTTTTGATTGTCCTATCGATTTTAAACTTTGCCAGGTGATTCCTGTAGTAGTTAAGTACGATTTAGAAAGCGTATCACCTCCAAAACAAAATTTTTGTGTGTGATATAATTATTCGATTGATCTGATTTTTTGAATACTGATTCCTAGGAGAAAAAGTACAACTATAAGCAAAGCATCTCTATAATCTTGTCCTATAAATGTAAGTATGCACTTAAAAATTATAATGTTCGTTTGTCCTATCGTTCCAGAGCTTCGTTTTTATTAATGTTTCCAGCCTTGTTGTCATATAAATAGTAATTTACAGGTAGCTTTTTATTTATTTTAATTTAATAATTTTAAAATAGTCTTAATAAAAAAGGTCAATTGCATGTGAACAAAAAAAACACAAAATCTGTCATTAATTTTGGCTAAATTATCAATAAATCAATTTAATTGATTCTTATCCTGACTTTAATTAGTAATTATCTTTATTTATTATTCATAGATGACTTTGATTAATATTTTGAATTAATAAAAAAAGAATTGTTATTCTAAGTTTAAAATTGGTTGGGGTATTCTAAAATAATATAATTAGCGAAACTTCGGACGTAGATCTTACAACGACAGACTTCGCTTTTAAAATACATTTCTGCATACTACATTAATTAGGTTAATTTAAATCAAAGTAAATAAATGAAAAGGTACTGACAATAGTTTTGTATAAAACCACACTGATTAATAATTTATACTTCGAAAACTCTTGGTTTTTTTTCTAATTAGAGTAAGTGCTTATCATTAAAAAATGAAACGTAAAAAGACTTCGTTATAAATAATAATTAGAAGTAAACACACTAATAAACAAACAAAGTATAATTGCAAAAAATAAAATAACAATTAATATAGATTCAACTACATTAGGAAGCAATAAATCTTTAACTAGTTGTGGACTGAATTGATTTCTATAGGTGAAAAATCACAAAAGAAGTTCGACCGTTTCTCATGAACTGTCCATCTATTAT
This sequence comes from Acartia tonsa, assembly GCF_053477335.1. NCBI lineage: Eukaryota > Metazoa > Arthropoda > Copepoda > Calanoida > Acartiidae > Acartia > Acartia tonsa. The sequence continues at coordinate 21,733,765 of NC_137268.1, forward strand.
AACGGACACAAACACTTTTAGAGCAGCTTCGCTTATAACAATCTTTTATAATACCCAGTAGCCTGTCCCGGATTTGAAAAATTTTGTTAAAATTTTTGCCCCCAGCCATAATATAGTTGATTTATGCAAAATATTGACCCATGCAAAGTATTTTTTCTGTAATGCAAAAATTGCGATGGTACAAGCACTGCAAAGTTTTTAAAATTTGCAAAAAAGACCTGTTTTTAAAGCTCTTGTACCATCTCAATTTTAAAGATTTTTACAAAATTTCAATTCTAGTGTGTCTATATAAACCTGAAATTTACCCAAAAAAATGGGGGCAGTCTCAATTCTAACATATAATGGAAGAAGGTGTAGCAAGTAATTTTCCAAAGTAAAAATTGCCAGATTTCATACATAAATAATGGGGTTGGGCTGGAATCGATAGATACAGATATCCGGCTGATTCATAATTCTGGATATCAAGTATTTAGGGTTATATTGACACACTAGAATTGAAATTTCGTAAAAATTTTTAAAATTGAGATGGTACAAACTTTTTAAAATCTGCAAAAAGACCGTTTTTAAAGCTTTTGTTTCATCTAAATTTTAAAGATTTTTATGAAATTTCAATTCTAGTGTGTCAATATAAACCTAAATACTTGATATCCAGAATTGTAGATCAGCCGGATATCTGTATCCATCCAATCCGGCCTAGCCCTATTATTTGTGTATGAAATCTGGAAATTTTTACTTTGAAAGATTACTTGCTACACCTTTGTCCTTCATATGTTAGAATTGAGACTGCCCCCATTTTTTTTGGTAAATTTCAGGTTTATTTTGACACACTAGAATTGAAATTTTTTTAAAATCTTTAAAATTGAGATGGTACAAGAGCTTTAAAAACAGGTCTTTTTGCAAATTTTAAAAATTTTGCAGTGCTTGTACCATCGCAATTTTTGCATTACAGAAAAAACATTTTGCATGGGTCATTATTTTGAATAAATCAACCATATTATGGCTGGGGGCAAAAATTTTAACAAAATTTTTCTAAAACGGGACAGGGTAATACCCAGAGAGAGAGAGAGGATAATGAGCTGTTTATTACACTAGTTCCTAAAGTTTTTAAATAACGTTTTCTTATTCGCTGGCTTAACAACTTTGGGTATTTATATTGGTTGCTTCTTCAAGTTGGGTGTTTAAACGTTTAAACCACTAATTGTAATCTTAAGAAGGGGTAATTTTGTGTATCATCATTGGAGATGTTCATCAATTTATCGGCCATTGTCTAATTCCTTTAGCTCCCTGATAATACCTGAGGTTGACAAGGAATAAGCTTCATGAGTGAGTTGTCAAACAGATAATTCAGGGAGTCAGGACAGTAACGGATAAAATGCTGGAACGCAGAATCTAAAATAATAAACTCCTTATAGTGTGCCTATAAAATAAAATGACGTCATACAATACAGATGAACAATTGGCCAATTCACAGACTATATTACCAATGGCAGGCCAGTCATCATCATCATTGCCTTTTAGTTCTCGGCAGAACGTAGGCCATGCACAATGGTTCTCCAATCTTCCTTTGTTTCACAGTTCTTCATGATCCAGTCAATGGCAAGGAGGAAAAGGAAGGGAGAAAGAAGGCATCCTTGTCTGACGCCTGTTACAATCTCAAAAAAGGTTGATAGTTTACCTTTATACATTACATTTCCACCTCCTTTATGATAGATAGCTTTAATGATATTGATTATCTTTTCTGGAATGCCATAGTGTCGGCAGATTTTCCAGAGAGATCTTCTGTCTAAAGAATCAAATGCTTTTTTGTAGTCAATGAAGTTTACAAAAAGCTCAGAGTTCCATTCCTTGGATTGCTCTATGATGATTCTTAGAGAGGTTATCTGATCAATAGTGGAACGGTTTGCTCTAAATCCAGCCTGAATGATGAGTTATGCCCAGAGGACTGGAAGAATGGACATATCTCAATACCAGCCAAAAAAGGAGACTTGACCCAATGTGGAAACTACAGAGGGAAAATGCTTCTTTCAGTACCTGGCCGTATCCTTAGTAAGATTCTTCTTAATAGAATAAAGAAGAAGGTTAATGAAAAGCTAAGACCTAATCAGGCTGGATTTAGACCAAACCGTTCCACTATTGATGGCTGGCCAGTATACAGTTTAATTGACGACCAATGGTAGGCCAGTATGGCGTCATTTTTATAGAAACTATAAAGAGCTTACTAAAATATTAATCATTACTTAACATTAAGATATTTAGTAGATTAAAGGATAATCTGCAACTGTATGTAATGGGTTCGAATCTTATTCTCGGCCAAACACCGCGCTATATTTGAGGACGTTAAAATTGTTCGTATTTCTTCTATGTCCGGAGCGCGACTTAAATAGTTATAGAATCTAAAACAGGCGCAACTCATTAGCATGCACAGTTAAGACTTCCAGGTCGTCTTGATAATTGTCTGCGGAAACGGAAATTGTAATAGATTAATTCATTGTTTATTGACACCGAATGACTTTATATGTACATTTTTTATACAATACATGTTTTTTTATCACTGTTCAAAACTATTTTGATAAGCCATGATATAACAAATCTTACTTTCATCGCTCATATTTTTCTTCAACTCAATTCCCATATTGTAAATATCTATTTGAGATGGGGTCAACTCTCTCAATTGAACCAAATCCTAAACAAACAAAACTTACCGTTATTGTAAGTTCTAAATATCTAGCACTACCAGGGTGTCAATAACAAGTAACAGGATGTTTGTCTGTGTATGCGTGTGTGTAGCGAAAATCTCCTTAACAGTGAAGCTTCTAATCAATTCAGGGAAGGTTTAAAACTATTTATAGGGAGAGTACCACTAGTCTCCCAAGAGAAATCGGTCTTTTAAAATTTACACTCGGAATTTAAAAAAAACTCAATATAGAAGACATCCTCAAAAATAAAATTTAAAATCAGAGGGGCGATTGCCATCCCCCAAGAAATGGGATTAAGGAAGAGATTGATTTACAAATCATTGTCCTCTCCCTCCTTGGTTAATACCTGCGGCATCGATTTAGGAACCTTTCCTCCAGATTTGATATATTGATTCATATTATCCTGTTTTCTCACATCCATTAGCAAGTCCAGAATCAGGGTGTTTTTCAATATACATGCGGATTTTGCAAGCTAAAATAAAGAAAATTATTCATAATTTGCCAGATATTTTTGTTGATTTTGATTTCAACATTAGGAATTACAAGCATAAACCTATGCTTTATCTAGGCTTCAATTTGGTCTAAATTTAGTGATGGCACAAAATTGTATATAAATTGAAAAAGAAAAAAAACAGACAGATGGACAATAGATTATTAGACATGATTAGTTATAGAGTAGCTTTACCACTAAAACCAACAATTCTACCTTGCACAGAAAGGTAAGGTCCATTACTCTGGCGTCTTCTAGGTCCAGATTATTTTTCTCAAATATTGTTTTCGCTGAAACTGACCCTTCCTTCCTTGTTAAACATCCTTCGCCCATTAAGTACCTAAAAACATAATCTTGATGTATTTAGAGGCGGGCAAAAAAGGGGTAGATACATCCCTTTCTCCCCCTCCCAACAGGCGTTCACCCCTTGAATCGATTGTACACTCCTGTCCCCGGTACACTCCCGTAGGTCAGAAGTCAAAACCACCTTAAACATAATTATGGTGCGAAAAAAAATTATGCTCTTCTAAGTCACTGAAAACTCAGAAATTGCAATGTATTAAAGACAATTTTGCACCAAAAAATTAAATTTGATTGATAAGTATATCTTAATTTCCGCCGTTACATATATGAAAAAAAACAGCGAAACAGGTTTTATTTTGAGTCTTAGTCGCAGCTGACGCGCGGCTGCCGAGCCATGGATGAAACTGCTTACTTTAGTATATCAATGCTACCAGAGAAAGCTGCATAATGAATAGCTGTATCTCCCCACTCTGTGAAAGCATTCAGATTCGCGCCATAATCCAGTAGCAACTCTGCACTCTTTATTGGTTTACCTGCAATAAAAAATTGAATGCTTATCTCAATATCTTTTTAATTTTGTGCGTTATCATTTTAAATCCACAAAATTTTACAATAGGTTGACAATCTAATATTATCTCTTTCTATCATTCTCTCTCTCTCTCTCTCTCTCTCTCTCTCTCTCTCTCTCTCTCTCTCTCTCTCTCTCTCTCTCTCTCTCTCTCTCTCTCTCTCTCTCTCTCTCTCTATCTCTCTCTCTCTCTCTCTCACACACACACACACTTACACACACACACACACATTCACTCTCTTTCTCTTTCTGAGGAAATAGTTGCCTTATGATTTAAATTCAAAACTCACTCATTTGTTAATTTGTATTCTTTAGTTTTATGGATGTACTCATCCTTGTTAAAGTCGTTCGGCAGAACTTTAAAAAAATATTATTTCTTACCATATTTATGATTTCCAGCCAATTTATGCAGCGGAGTTTCTGTCAGGTTATTCACACAGTTTGCTGAGATACCGGATTCAACACAAAATTTTATTCCTGAATAGTAAGTTTGGGGGTTCCCATTACATTAAATCCGGACAAAAATTGATATTTGACACCATATCTTGATTAGGATAGGTTAATTAAAGGTTTGTCGAGCCCTTTAGGAAGAGTAAATATAAGTTCTTGCGTTGATAGAGCCCCTTACAGCAAAGGTTAAAAATAGATATTTTAAAATTAGAAACAAAGTGTTTAACTTTTAGATATCAAGAAAATATCAAATTGCAAATAAACAAGAGATGACATTTAAAACTAATTTTTAATAAACAGCTTTTTAAAATTCATATTGAATATAAAAATAATTGTTATTAACTAATGTACAAAGTGGTATCTATCTTTAATGTATTTCTTACATGACATTTTTAAGCATGATCTATTATAACATATCATAACACAAACTATGTACCATAGGCATATTGTAACTATTGTGATGAATATCATTTTTCATTATTTTTATATTAACTTCAGACCACTGAACCAACTAAATATAATGAAACTTTTGGGAAGGATTTTATATTAAACTTTTGCTTTTAGAAGCGAAGATACTTTATGATTCGAAATACCCGTCTGTCTAAAAAGTTTAGGGCAAAGTTAAAATTTTCAGCTTTATTTAGAAATTTATTATGGTTTCCGAGATAGCAAAGGGGGAGTGGTCAATTATTCTCCCTATCCCCACCCCCCCCCCAAAAAAAAAAAAAAATCCTACCTTCAAAATCATCTTTTTCTGCTGCATAGTGTAGGCATGTATTTCCCAAATATCCTGAAAAAATAGATGTACCAATAGAGTGCTGCTTTTAATGGCCAAAAAGTTAGAAGCAAAAAAAACGATGTAATATTCCTGTCCTACACAAATTTATCAAAATCGAGCCAGCTACTTTTTTTTTCTTCTAAAATTAGCTTATTTTTGTTCAAATAAGGAAAAATGTTTATGGAAATAGGATAGATTATATACCCACCGACTGATATCCTAGAACTTGCAATTGAACAATACTAAACTTCCATGAAAATTATGACACAAGCCGTTATGAGATCTTACAAAACAGATATCTTCCTACAGTATGACATAGAATAATCTACCATACCATGAGATTTGATATCAGCTCCTTGTTGAATGAGAAAGTTGATTATTTGCATGTCAGGTAGTGCCATGTGGATAGGTAAGTCTCCGTTTCCAGCTGCCTCGTCCACTCTTGAGCCATTGTCCAGCAAGATTCTGTTATATAAGAATAGATAGATAGTTAGATAGATAATCAGATGGACAAACAAATAGATAATCAGATAGATAATCAGATAGGTAATCAGATAGATAATCAGATAGATAATCGGATAGATAATCAGATAGGTAATCAGATAGATAATCAGATAGATAATCGGATAGATAATCAGATAGATAATCAGATAGATAATCAGATAGATAATCAGATAGATAATCAGATAGATAATCAGATAGATAATCAGATAGATAATCAGATAGATAATCAGATAGATAATCAGATAGAAAATCAGATAAATAATCAGTTAGATAATCAGATAGATAATTAGATAGATAAATGATAGATAGTCAGATAGATAAAGATAGATTGCTATATTTATAGGAGATTGATAGTTAGATAGATAAGAGTTATAAAGAAAAGAGATATATGTAGATAAATAGATAAAAAAATGAAAACTTCACTGACAGAAGCGTCGTCGTCATGAACTATTGTCAACTAAGGTTCTGTATAGTTAGAAATATGGTTTGATTTGCAAATAAATGATAAATAAATAGAACCTTCATTAACAGAAGCCATGACTCTAGGTCTAGATAGAAAGATAGTTGGATTGACAGACTAGATTATTAGATAGAACAGATATAGTTAGATAAATAGTTATATAGAAAAGAGATAAATAGTAGATGATAGACAGACATGTAGATAGATAGATAAATAAAGATCTTCACTAAAATCGTCGTCAATTTTGAGCGTATGCCGATTTGGTATAGACAGAATAAAGGTTAGATTGTCAGATAGACGAGTAGATAAATAGCAGGTTTTTGATTCTGGATATATATTTAGGTAGCAAGATTGGTCATAAGATTTTTAGTTAAAAATAAGTTACAGTACAAATATAGCTTAAGCCCTTTTCCTACTATGAAATTTTTAGAAAGTTTTGTGGGTGTTTTTTGAGGTCAAGCATTGACTCTGTTTCTAATTCAAAAACTATCTGGATATGCTACATGCAAGAAAATGTTTTTTTTTAATAAATAGGTTTATGTGTTTGATTCGACGGAAAATAAATTAATCTTTATAAACTGCCCGTTCAATATACTATTGTATATAACTATTGAAAACCAATAAAATACAAGGGGTTTTCCCTTAATGTGTCTGTTGAGTATTAAAACCCCCACCCCTTTTAAAAAAAAAAAAAATAATCTGAAAAACGGGGTGGATTTTTGTTTTTTACTTTAAAGCAAGTCAAGTTAGGTCGTAAGGAAAAATCTACCCAACCCCCTTCTCCTTTATTTTTAATTTATTAAAAAAAAATAAAGTTGGAGGAGGGGGTGTTCAGTGCTCAATAGACACTTTGAGAGAAAACATCGAAAACAAAAACAACGATAGAAAATTCAAATGTTTTATTTTCTAGGCTATGTATTTTTATCTTAAAATATCAGGGTAAAATTTATTTAATATATATATGCAAACTGTAAGAATAAATCTGGTATACCATTCACTTTCATTTCTATTTCTATAAAGTAAAAGAAAGTTTTTTTGGGGGAGGGGAAAATTTTTCTAGGGGTAAGTTCTCTTGGGATGGTGGACACACCCTTCCCCAAAACAGTTTAAAACCTTCCTTGGGTCTATAAGAAGCTACTCTGTAAAGGAGACCCATTTCGGTTCAGCGGTTAGTGAGATCCTTCGCTACAGACAAAAAAGCTTACTACTTTATATAATAGGAGGACACTCCCTTGTTTTATATCTATAACTAGCGGCTACGCCCCTAGAGGCATCTAAGGGCACTTGAGGAGGGGGGAGTCGAATTTCTTATTTTAGATTTTATAAGAAAAAGTTTTTTTTTTTTTGGGGGGGGGGGTATTTTTAATTTTTTGGGGGGTTGGGGGTGTCCCACCCCCCAAGAAAATAGTTATAAACATTCCCGAGACCTATGAGAAGCTACCGTGTTAAGGAGAACCCGATCGGTTCAGCGGTTAGCGAGATTCTTCGGTACAGACACACAGACAGATACACAGATACACAGACACACAGACAAACAAACATCCTGTTACTTTAGTATAAGGATAATACAAAGTAGAACTATGTCTGTCTGTCCGTCTGAAGCTTAAGATCTCAGTAACCGCTGAACCGAATGGGCTCTACTCCTTAGGGATTATACCTATTGGTCCTGTGGTTGTTTTAAGCTATTTTCTTGGGGGGTGGACACCCTAAACCCACCCCCAAAAAATTGAAATTTCTCCACCTCCCCCCCCCCCAAAAAAAAAATTGAAATTTCTCCACCCCCCCCAAAAAAAAATTGAAATTTCTCCACCCCCCCCCCCAAAAAAAAAAATAGTTTTTAGACAGTTTAGACCAGAAATACTTATTTTTCATCCTTTTATATAAAGTAGTAAGCGTTTTTTGTCTGTACTGAAGGATCTCGCTAACTGCTAAACCGTTTTGTTCTCCTTTACAGTGAAGCTTCTGGGAAGGTTTTAAACTATTTTGGTGGAGGGTGTCTTCACCCCCCTCCCTCCAAAAAATATTTTTTTTATCTTTTTGAAACTCAAATTTTAAATGGGATGAGGTCGACTTTTCCTCCTCCTACCTTAAGTAAAGTGCCCTTAGATGCTTCTAGGGGCGTAGCCGCTAGTTTTTTTATATAGCGATACGAAGATCTTAGTATAAATCCCACCTAGTATTTATGCTGACAATATTAACTTATCAACATAAAAAAATGTAATACAATATATATTACTAAAAATCAAATATTGCTATAGTTTATTATTATACAAGCTTCTATTCTATAACTAGGGTATGTTCGTAGGTCTGTGTAGTGTGTAGCCAAATTGATTATAAATGCAAACACACTCCTGTACAGACCTATACATGCATACACACTGGTAGACAAACATTTTAGTAATAGTAATATGGTGTTTGATTAACTAATTATATCGTATTATAGTTAACGGATCTACTGCAGTTCACGGTAAAATATTGCTGGTAACGAATATTGCCAAAAATCTATGAATTTTAAAGGCGTTTAGCTGCCAAACGGCTGAACGTACAGTACAGATCATGCCCGCACACTGTTTTAAGCAGCATAAGAAGACCTACAAATAATTTCGAATGGCCATAAATCAATAATGCATAATTATCTCGCATTGCAGAGAAATGCGCGAAAAAGGCCAATTTTACGCGTTTTTCTTTAGTGAAGCTTTCCCTGTGCATTATTGGATCTTAGCTATTCAAGATTATTTGCAGGCCTTTTTATACCGCTTAAAATGGTGTGCGGGTATGATCGGTACGTTCAGCCGTTTGGCAGCTAGCAGCCTTTAAAATTCATAGATTTTTGGCAATATTCGTTACCAGCAATATTTTACCGTGAACTTCAGTAGATCCTAGTTAACTGTACTTTTATAAACACAAAAGTTCAGCTGGAAAATTTCCTATAGCAGCTTTTGCTGCGCTACTTTGAAACATACATGTCCATATCATAATCAATTTGTGATAGGTCAAAATGTAAACAAACTCAAAATATTTCAACAAATTTAAAATATTTATGAACTTTAGGCAAAAGTACACTTGCTAACACTTCATATCATTTTTTAAAAGCAAAGCTTTTCTTTAATTATGGTTGGTCCGTCAGTGCGTCAGTAACAGTTAGCTCTTTTCGTTAACTTAGGCTTGTTAGAAATGTCCTATCGATTTCAACCTTGAATTCCATAATAGTTAAATGTAGTTAGAAAGCATAGCAGCCAGGGGCGTCCAAGCTTTTTATTTTGGGGGGGGTAAAAATTTTTTAGGGGGGGGGTAATTCGTGTTTTGGGGGGGTAAAATGGCGCGCGAAACGCGCCGCAAATTTTTTTTACCCCCCCAAAATTTTTACCCCGGGGGTAAAATTTGCTTGGGGGGGGGGGGTAATTACCCCCCCTGAAATCTGTTGGCAGGCAGGGGTAAATTTAATTTCATCATCATCGCCATTTATCTCTTCTTTCCAGAGCATAGGCCACGTTCAATGGTTCTCCATTTATCTTTGAATTGGGCCTCAGTAGAGGCTTCACTGAAAGATGAAAAATTCTTTTTACTCAGTTCTTCAAGGAATTCCCTCCTCCAGGTTGTTTTTGGTCTACCTGGTTTCCTTTTTCCTGTGAAGGGGTCCCAAGTCAAGGCTTGATAGGTTAAATCATCATGCCCTTTCCTTAGAGTGTGCCCCAACCATCTCCATTTTCTCTGTTTTATTGTCAGTTTGATGTCTGACATATCACTGCGCTCTAAAAGCTCAGCATTTGTGATCTTGTTTGGCCAAAAGATCTTGTGGATTCTCCTAAGACATTTGTTGACATATGTCTGAAGCTTGGAGACCACTGCTGTGTTTAGGAACCAAGTTTCGGCCCCATACAGCAAAACAGACAGAACATTTGACTTGAAAAGTCTTAACTTGGTCTTTATGGAGATGTTGTTGGAATTCCAAATTTTATTCAAGCTGGCAAAGGCTGTTCTAGATTTGTTAATTCTAGCTTTAACATCTGTCAAAGTGCCTCCAGCTTCATCAATTTTACTTCCAAGATACTCAAAGCAGTTAACATCCTCAAGAATTTGATTTCCAATAGTTATTGGTTCTTGGGAGTTTGCATTTAATCTGAGTATTTTAGTTTTTGGAACATTTATTTCAAGTCCAACTTTCTTGGAAGTTTCAGCTATCATGTTAGTCCTTCTTTGCATTTGACTTCTATTGCTTGTTAACAAAGCAATATCATCAGCAAAGTCCAGATCTCCCAAATATTTGGGATTGCCAAATAACTGCCAGCGAATGCCATCATTGCTTTCACAGTTCTTCATGATCCAGTCAATGGCAAGGAGGAAAAGGAAGGGAGAGAGAAGGCATCCTTGTCTGACACCTGTTACAATCTCAAAAAAGGTTGATAGTTTACCTTTATACATAACATTTCCACCTCCTTTATGATAGATAGCTTTAATGATATTGATTATCTTTTCTGGAATGCCATAGTGTCGTCAGATTTTCCAGAGTGATTTCCTGTCTAAAGAATCAAATGCTTTTTTGTAGTCAATAAAGTTTATAAAAAGCTCAGAGTTCCATTCCTTGGATTGCTCTATGATGATTCTTAGAGAGGTTATCTGATCAATAGTGGAACGGTTTGGTCTAAATCCAGCCTGATTAGGTCTTAGCTTTTCATTAACCTTCTTCTTTATTCTATTAAGAAGAATCTTACTAAGGATACGGCCAGGTACTGAAAGAAGCATTATCCCTCTGTAGTTTCCACATTGGGTCAAGTCTCCTTTTTTGGCCAGTATTGAGATATGTCCATTTTTCCAGTCCTCTGGGCATAACTCATCATTCCATATCTTAGTGATCAAAGGTAGGAATGCCTCAGCAGATGTGTCTAGGTCTGCTTTCATGACCTCAGCTGGGATGTTATCAGGTCCTGCGGCCTTGTTATTTTTCAAACTTTTAATGGCCTCTTTGATTTCCAATAGATTTGGCGCTCGACAGTCAATGTCAAGTGCATCTGAGGGTGGAATCTCAGTTTCTTCCTCTGGAACTGGAAGATTCAGCAGTTCAGTGAAATGTTCTGCCCATCTATTTAGAATATCCTCATCAGTTTTAAGGAGTGAACCATCCTTATCCCTGATGTGTGATCCTGATTTGTGTACTTTGCCTGCAATGCTCTTAGTAATCTCATAGACATCTTTCATTCTATTTTGATTAGCAGCATTTTCTGCTTGCAAGGCAAGGTTTTCCAAGTGTTCTTTTTTGTCAATTCTGACACTTTTTTGGATTTCCCTGCTGAGCCTCTTATACAGGTCTTTATCTTCTGGAGAGTTTCTAGAGAGTGTCTTTTGTCTTACCTCTCTTCTTTGATCCATGAGATCAATGGATCTTTGAGTGATCCACGGCTTTTGGTTAGCCTTTTTGAAACCTAATTTTTCTTGGCTGGTATCATTATAAACTTTTTTGATACCTTGCCAAATATCTTCCACTCCATCTTCCTCTTGAAGAGTCAGCAACTCAAATCTATTCTTTAGAGTGAGCTTAAACTCTTGCAACTTTTCAGAGTTTTGGAGGGTTGTTAAATTATATTTCTTCCTGGGGTTAGGCTTTGTGTCCTGCTTTTTAAATCTAAGCCGAACTTTAGAAGATAGAAGATAATGGTCTGAATTAACATCAGGTCCTCTTTCAACCCTGACATCAAGGAGAGAACCTTTAAAGCGTCTAGATATACATATGTGGTCTATCTGGTTAAAGGTTCTTTGATCTGGTGATCTCCAGGTGGCAGTATGAATCTTTTTGTGTTTAAAGATGGTTCCACCAATGACAAGTTTGTTTTCAGTACAAAAACTTACAAGTCTATCACCATTGTCATTTTCCTTGCCATTACTTAAGCCTAGGCCATATCTGCCCATAACTTCTTCTAAATTCTCATTATTACTCCCCACTTGAGCATTGAAATCTCCTAGGAGCATGGTCAGATCCTTTTCTTTATGACCATTTTTAAATACAGAGTCAAGCTGGTCATAAAATTCGTTTTTGACCTCTGTATTTGCTTGTTCTGTAGGAGCATATGCTACTATAATTCTCAGTTTGATGTTTTTAACTGAGGATTTGAAATAAGCCTCCATAATTCTAGGACCATGGGGTTGCCAACTGATCATGGCCTGCTCTGCTTGCTTGGTCAGCATAAGAGCCACCCCTTGATTATGGCCTAGATCCTCATTCATATGACCTGAGTATAGTATTTTCAAGCCAGAATGATGTTTAAACTCTCCATTGTTTGTCCACCTTGATTCGGTGATAGCCAGGATGTCAACCTTGGCTTTTAGCATTTCTCGGCAAATGTTTTCTGTCTGGCCTGACTGAAACATTGTCCGAACATTCCAGGTGCAAATTTTTGCTGGTCTGCGGGAATTCAGAATCATCCGCCTGACTGGTCCGTTAGCGGTTTCCCAGCCAAACATCATATTGTTGTTTCCAACCTCTACTTCGTTCCCGAGCCCAAAGTTAAATTGGTCATTACTTTGTGCGGGTTGAACATAAGCAGGTTTTTTCTAGGGAGGGATTGTTAGCCCCACCCAAACCCCCTGAACTGGGGGAAGTGACCAGAATTCAGTCTGGCATCTACCCTAGGACCTTTCCAGCACAGTAGGACTCTTCTGGTGTAGCTCCTAGGATCATTGATGCACGGTGCAGGATGGACGGCGTGCACGTAACTGGTCTCCCATTTGGTAAAATTTGCTTGGGGGGGGTAATTACCCCCCCTGAAATCTGTTGGCAGGCAGGGGTAAATTTAATTTACCCCCCCCAAAATTTACCCCCGGGGTAAAATTTTTGGGGGGGTAATTTAAATTTTATTAAATATATAGTATTAAAAATGCGCGCAAAGCGCGCAAAAAATTTTTTTATTAGAGATTTTTTATTTTGGGGGGGGTATTTACCCCCCCAAAATTGTTTGGGGGGGGGTAAATACCCCCTCCTAAATGGTTGGGGGTGCCTACGGCACCCCCAGGGTAGGGGTTAATTTTGAATGGGGGGGGGGTAAAATGAAAAAAAATTGGGGGGTGCCTACGGCACCTCCAAAATCGTTTGGGGGGGGTAATCGCCCCATTACCCCCCCCCTTGGACGCCTATGATAGCAGCTCTATAAGATTTACCAGAAAATCTATTTAAAACATGCTGATTTTTAAAATTTTTGACAAGAAATTTCTTTATGATATGATTAACCTATTCAAATCAATCAAATCCTTAAAATGAAAGAATGTCCTAATATTGTATCCTATATTTACACAATTTTGCAAAGTTATGTACAATTTCGATTAGACTTAGAAATGAAAGTTCTGCTTAATAAGTTCTGACATTCTACAAGAGGTATTGTTCGTTTGTCCTTCTTTCTATTTTTAGTGCTTTGTTTTTATTGATATTGTCATCCTTGTTAAGTTTATTTTTACTGTCAAAAACTTTTAGACTTAAATTTTCTTTTTTATCAAAATGCATTAGAATTAATAACTAATATATGTTTTTTAATTACTTCCATATTACACCAGATTATCATGTACTCTAATAAAGTGAAACTTGTAGCGGGCTAGTGAAACGATAACCCCATCCTCCCCTTTACCCCGTTCTGTCCCCTCCTACTGAATGAACGAACTGATCAATAAATGACAGGAGAAATGACAATAATTTTTGCCCTGTTGTAATATCCACGTATAATCTACATCAATTTAAAAAAGTAACATAAAAAAACTTACTTTATAAACTGAAGATTAGAACCTTTGCAAGCTAGATGCAATGCGGTCAAACCATTCTTGTTATACTAAAATACAAAAAGATGTACAATTTGGATTTAAATTACAAATTTATAGAAAATACAAGATCATTTCGGTTAAATAGTAGAATTGTTTTCTTTTAAATACTAATCCTTATATAAAAGTAACAGGATATCTGTCTGCCTGTGTAGAAAAGAATTTCGCTAACCGCTGGTCCAATATGATTATCCTCCACCCTCCTAAAAGACATTGCATCTCTTAAAAGAAATCTCCCCTCCCACTTATCTCAAGAAATAGTAAAAATTATATAATATCGTATACGATAAGAAGAACGTACGGACTGTAGTTAGAAATAATCTATCAATAATAATATGGTAGCTCAAAAAAAATAAAAAATTAAAACAAAAGAATTTTAGAGTAGCTTTTCCATTTACAAGATAAATTGTAATTTCCTTTCGGTAGAAATTATTTTAACAAAAACAAAGAGTTAACATTAGTAATGGTTTACGGAAACATTATATTTTACAATGGATCTAACGGGATAAAACAATGGCTGATAAATTGATATACATGGCCCTAATGATTATACACACAATTTTTCTTTCTGTAGTTTACAATTAGTGGTTGAAACCTTAGGACACTAAAATTAATTTACCATTTAATAAAAATTCAATAATAATAAAAAAGTTGCGCGAACTAATAAGAAAACGTTATTATAAACTTTTGGGGATTAGAGTAAAAACAGTCCAATGTACTTTCCCTCCCTGATATGTTAAACTTACTTAGATACAGGGATAAGTAAATGTTTAATAAATATATTTTCCACAAATTCAAATTTCTGTTTTAATCATCGTCAACAAATATAATAATAAAGATTTATTGATTTTAATTGTTTTAAGTCAAATGAAAATAGGGGGAAGGTTGGATTTACATTTTTTTATTACTTTAGGTTAGGTTGTAATGAGTACTGTGTGGTCCCACAGGGATAGAACACCTCAGGGGTTAGGCTTAGGAGAAAAAACTAAACCAAATTTTCAATATTTTTAAAAATAAGGGTGGGAGGGGGGGAGGGTTCAGTACTCGAGAGGAACTTTAAGGGAAAAAATTTTCTTACCTTTCCCAGATCAACTTTATGTTCTAAAATGGCATCCAATGCTTTCCTGTTCTTTAATTCAACTGCTCTAAAAATATAAAAATATATTATTAAAAGTTCAAATTATGTTACAAATTTATAAAAATCTCTTCAAAGTGTAATTTTAGATCATTCTCTTAGAATGCTTTTACTAACAACCTACAACTCAAGACTAAAAAAAAGCTTCAATGAACATTGCGAAATTATAAAGCCCGTTTTCGAGATCTTAGTGAATACACATGCACATGAACAACCTAATATCCTGTTTTAAAAAGTAATACATTTTTTGGTCTGAAGCCTAAGATCTCAATAACTCATGAAACAATTGGGTTCTCCATTTATGGGAAGCTTCATATAAGTCCCAAGATAGTTTTAAGCTATTTTACTTTAAGAATTAAGTCCAGGGATGATTTGGGCTATTTTCTCAATCCTCCAATTCGGAGCCCCTATATACTAAGGGCGCCTCCACTTATCTATAATACAAAGTAGAATGATGTCTGTCTGTCCGTCCGTCTGAAGCTTACGATCTCGGTAACCACATAATAATATTAAATAACAGTACTAAATTTGACCTATGTTTTGTGTTTTATTTCATTTAATAATTTAGCAAGTAATTAAATTATTTCTAAGTTTCATGACTTTTTTAGTTGTAAAAGTTGACACGTACAAGTAATTACACTTTTTTGTGCAAACATAATTACTTTTAGCTGTTAGACTTGTAATTTGTATAATTGAAATAAATAATCGTATCATAAACAGCTTTCCGCGGATTAAAAAATATTCAATTATAATATTAAAACCAGTTTTTTTAGCCCCGATATGGTAACAAAATACGGGCTAACAAAACTGGTTTTAATATTATTAGTGTATTTTTTATATTCATAGGAAACATGATTTTTCCGTATGGATTAAAACAGGTTCTAATCCAGCGGATATTCATCGGTTTCAAAGTCATACTATACTGGAGAAAACTAGCTATATATCTATACCTGTGTAGTAGTGTGTTACCAGTAGAATCCTGGCAATTAATAAGCTTTGGATGGGTGGCAAGCAATCCACGAAATTCTGTTATTTTGTCAGGATTGCTAAATAAAAGATTTTTCATTAATTTCCCTTAAATTGCAGTTCGAGGTTAGAACTCCCCACTCAATTTTAGAAACAATTTATTCATAGGGAGATTTAGTATTTCTCCGTGCATAACCTCTGCAGGGGCTCTAATCCTGCTGGGCCTGTACCTGCGGAGCACTTCTAATTCTATTAGGCTACCCTTTGATATAACTAACCCAACCTGAACTAAGTAACAAATAACCGAAAAACTAATCCCCCAAGTAATTTTCAATCAATTTTAAACCAAGGGGATGGATTTAAATACTCGATATCGAGGGAAATTCCTATTTTTTCAAATTGAAGTTATTCTAACCTTTTGCTCATTTTTATAAATTCATCAACAAAATATTGGGAGAGGGAGAAGGAACTATTAATTTACTTTTTAAATTGTATCGAAATTTCATGGCGTCCACAGGACCACTAAAATCCCTGCATAAACGATCCGATTTTAGGTTACATGAAGGTAAATACCAATCTATGTTATGAATGAACTTCAAAAAGCAACAAAATGATAAATGACTTTGTTGATTTAAGAAAATTAACACCAATTTAGGTTGATTTATGATTGGAGTAATAGGTGTTGGTGAATTGCAATTTCAGAATTTCAAATTCCTTTTCCAAAAAGTAAATAATTTTTACAAAAAAATAATTCCTTAAGCAAGAACTTCCAACATTAAATGCTCTTAAATATTAAAAGACACAATACAGTATCTTGGAGTGTGTTGGTCTTCCCAGCAATCAATTATCATTTTAGAAACAAAACAACAATCTACTCTAGTTCACCAATAACAGTCCTACTCTGTTTTGCTCTGTACCTTGATAACCATGTAATGTTTGCTGGCATCATGTGACCGCCAGAAGGAAGAACCCAATTTCAACCTATGTTAATTTACTCAATTTCGATTTTAAACGTCTATATTTCACATAGAAAATGAGACACAACAACCGGCATGGACAATGGACATTACAGACACGAACACCACTTGATATTACAAAATTACCTGGCACAATCAAACAGCTTGTCTATTATTTCCATCTCCTCATCAGAAATTTGGGCCTCCACTGATACTATAATACAAACATTAACATAGAGAAGCTACACTAAACGATGGTAAGTCCGTTCGGGGTTTCCAATTTCTAATTCAATTACTGTTGATTCCTTCTGATGAGTTCAAACTAGTTTATACGAATATTTTTTAGTCCAGTTTTAAAATCATTAAAGGCTGTGGAAAACGGTTAAACAACAATTTCTATGCTAATACATTAATGAGTCCTTAAATTTGAATAAAACTAAATCAACAATTGCATATAAAAAAGTTTACGCTACATGAAAGTATTAACAAATTCAAAGAATATATGTTAAAAATCTTGAAGAATTTTGAAAAAAAAACAAAAATTGCAAAAGAAAGGTCATAATGTTCAAATCTGTTTCCAGGGAAAAGTATGTTTTATAGAAATTTACGATGACCAACAGTTGACAATAACATAAATGATGTTTAATTACACTTTTAATGCAAATCTCAAAGAAAGCTAATATGTAGGTATCGATTTAGCTAATTCATGTTAATAGAAATTAAATTTTCTCCTAAAATGAAAAGCCAATATGACATACTATATTGATATATTTAACAAAATATACAAACATAATATGTCTCATTTTAGGTCATCAAATGTGAATACAGTTCTAGTTAATAAATACTTTCTTTCAGGCGTTCAATTATGTCAAAAATTTATACGCTTTTTGTTTTCTGTCTTTTTGTCAAAAGTGTTTCAAAATAACAAAAAATTTGTACATTTGTGTCGCCAATTGTCTTATCCCTTTAGATATCTGAGTAAGCAGGATAAGTTATAACAAATTTACTATGACAATCTTTAACGATGGTAATAAAAATTCAAATGATCATCCATTTATCTGAATTTCATTTTCTCGTAAAATAAATCTACAATAAGTATTTTACATTATAAAAATATTTATTCTCATATAATGGTTCTCCTTGAAAATTTATCTTATCATAGGTCCTGGGAAGGTTCATAACTGTTTCTGGGGGAGGGTCCCGAGATAGATTATCCTAAAAAAAGAACCCCCGTATTTATATACTTTTATATAAAAAAAACTTAATCGTTAAGATACAGCTAAAAAAAAACACACTATGTGGTATAGTATTACAAATAAAATTAATTTGTCTTAAGTAATTATGTAAATAAATTAATTATAAGATTAGGATAAGAAAATTAATGTTAATATTTTGAAGGTATTTTTATGAGGGGAATAATCATTGACCCTATAAGTTTAGCTCAAAGCCGTGCACAGGAATTTCTATTCCGAAGAAAATTGTTACATATTATCCTTTTAAATAAGTTACATAATGTCTGTTTGTCCATCTGTCTGTGCGTAACTTAAGATCTCGCTAACTTTTGGACCTGCCATTAGTAAATTAAAATTTATACTGGCCTTCGATTGGAAATTTGGCCTGTGTATTGGCCTATCATTGGTCATTTGTATTGAATGACGTTATATTTTTAATAGGCGCAAAATGAGCTTCAAATAATTATTTTAGCTTGAAGCTTACCAGTCTCCATTTCAATTAGCTTTTGTTTAACAGTGTTTATCACCATGTCTGTCAAAAATTTTGTTTATTCTAATTGTACATTTTATCTGAAATAAATCATATTCATCAAATGTGTTTAGGTTCGGTTAAGTAAAGGTTAAAAGAACCCCCTTGGAATTACTTACCAAAATAACTTTTTAATTAGTGTATGTATTTGTTATTGAATTTGTTAGTTGATCATGGATAGGTTATCTATTTCTTTCGGGGTTGTGGTTTAGGGTGAGAGTGGGTGGTGCGGCTATCTAATATTTTTTTTTGGGAAACTTTTACGCAAAAAAGCAAACTTTTGAGAATCTAGAAATACAAAGCATACATATATGTATATAACATGCCTACTATTACAAAGTTTTTGTAAAGAACTATGATGCTTGTATTAATATGAACAAAACATTACTTACTTAATGAGCCATAGAAAATCAAAACATTTCCACTCAATGAGATATTTCCATACATAGGGTCAAATACTTGGTGTTGCTACAGAAGACCTAATCCTACAAAGACCCTATTCTATAAAAGACCTAAATTTAATAGGACCTAATCCTACACAGAACTAATCCTACAAAAGTCCTAATGGTACAAAAGAAGTTTTTACAAAAGACCAAATATTACAAAGATCCAATTCTATATTAATTGAAAAAAAAGATTTAAATTTTTTATTTTAATTTTTTTTTTACCAAATAGTAAACATTCAAAACATGCTGATTTTTACCCTTTTGACAACATCTTTTTTTATAATCTTTAATCAAGACCTAAAAATGAAAGTATGTCCTGAAACAGAATACTATATTTAAAATTAAATTAAATTAGTTCTTCATATTTTTTCTTATAGCTTTTTTATTTTTCTATGATAGGACCGTCCTTTTCAATTTAATTTCTGTAATGGTAATTCTGCAAAGATTAAATGAACAATTCTACTTCTTTAAGTTAGACCATATGAAGTCCTCAGAACTATCCTTGTTGAAAGTAACAGGATTTCTGTCTATGTGTGTGTGTGTCTAACCGCAAAACCGATATGTTTCTTTATAAACTGTAGCTTTTAACCCTTAACGGTCAGGGGGGGGGGCGTTTAACGCCCCCCCCCCCTCCGGTTTTTTCTATCTCATTTTCTGTGTGTGAAAGATAAAGAGCCCAAACTGCGTGACTTTTTAAGCATGGGTATGACACATGGGTATGAGTTGGAATTCTTTGAATATCTCCATCCTGGCGGGCACAGGATGCCAGCAAACCTGGCAGGGTCATCCAGGTAAAGAGCAAAAATATTTTTTTTACTTAAACAAAGCATTTTATCCTACCAAAATACTAAAATATCCTCTAGTAGAACATCCTCATATGAATTTCAGGTTCCAGGTATGATTCTGCAGGTCCTGATCCTCCAGGTCTCCAGAAATCTTTAAAAGGCTCCAGTGACTGCAATTTTTGACTTAGAGACTTCAAATTTTAAACTTAAGCTTTTCTTACATGTCTACATAACTTACTAAAATTTCATAAAGATCCGCCGACCGCCGACTGCGGCGGCTGGCAGCTGCCAAGTAAAGCTGTGGCCGCTGAAATTTATGTTTTGATATTTCTAACATAATATCTGCATAAAGATAAACATTTTCTGTAAAAACATTTTTCTTCTAGCTTCAAAAATAAAAAAATACAGCCGTTTGAAATTTTTAAGTAAAAAAGGACCTAAAAACAAAGGTTGTTAAATAAAAGGGGGAAGGAAGCGAAAATTGACTTTGACCCATTTAAGGTCGGAACTTCATTACCAAACAAGGGACATGCACAAAATTGTTTAGCCCTCTAGCTCTAATGGGGACTGAGATAATAGGGGAGGGGGGCGTTGAACGCCCCCCCCCCCCAACTGATTAAGGTGCGGCAAGGGGCCCGACTGTTGAGGGTTAATAGATTCCTCCCAATTTTTTTCTATTTCAAAAAAAAAAATTTAAAATCCATCTCAAGTACCCCTAGAGGCCTGTAGGGTCGTAGCTGTTAGTATTTAAAAATGAAAAAAAGTAAAATCTAAAATTTTTAAGATATTAATTCTATGTTAATAATATTAAAACACAGTAACTCTATGATAATATTTGTTAATTTTTGTCCCCATATTTATTTTGTTAATCTTCGCTTTTACAGATGTTGTCATTCTTGTTCATTTCATGCATTGAATAAACTACTTATGTTACCATAATATAAGTACTGATTATGTTTATCTACTAGATTATATCAAATCAATTGTGTACACTTATACATTCTTTTTAATGGCAAAATAAATACTGCATAACTTTTTTTTTACATTTTTACATAAAACTATAAAGATTACTTTTGTGTTATTTTCTTCTCAAAAATGAAGAAGATAATCAAGTTATATTTTAATACAGAGATTCTATAGAAGTATACTGTTTAAAGAAAAATTTTACTAGTGGCTTCCTATGTTTTAGGGCTCTTTTTTTCTAAGGGACAGAGGTAAAAGAAAATAGCCTATAACTATATCAGAAGAATTTTAGTGGTTAATGAGATTTTAACGAACAGAAATTAAAACCTTAATACTTTAAATGACTGGATATTAATGTTGTTTTGACTAAAACAGGGTGTTTAATTATCATCTAAACTGTTCGAAAAAATTAAAAGAGGCAGAGAAAGGACAAGAGGGCATAAATTAATTTTTTATTCTCTTAAAATGATTAGTTATCAAAGGCAGACATTTATACACTTAAAATATATAATACATATAATACCATTAATATAATACATTTATAGAAATGTAATACTAAAATATGTTTCTAAAAAAGATGACAGCGTCTAAAAAAGCGAAGCTCTGAAACGGTAGGACAAATGAACATTAACACTTGTAGAGTTTCAGAACTGAAAAAGCAGAATATAAATGTATAAAATCTAAAACAAATGTATTTAAATTTGTTACTAAATACAGTATAATGTTTATGGACATACTTACATTTTTAAGACAAGACTATAGAGATAGTTTGCTCATAATATTGTACCTTGTTGTAATAGGAATCAATATTACAAAAATCAGATGGATAGGATAATTATATAACATACAATTGTTGTTACTAAGCTTCCTAAATCGTACCTAAATGCTAAATGAATCATCATGAAAAGTTTGAAATCAAAAGCACAATTCTAACATGATTATATGGACTGACTAACCTAAATTATAGAAAAGCTTGGCTTTTAACAACTAAGTCTATGCAATAAAATAAACAGAACTATATAATGATTTACAACATATTGATGTTTCTCCGCCAGTATTGTGTGTTCAACTGCAGCTTTACTCCACATTAGACTGTGTATTTATAAAGAGAGACTTTATATTTACTCTGTGCAGAGAAACAATTTTTCATATATATACATTTAGTAAAGTTAAATAAATTGCACTGTTTGCATAATTCTAAATAAAAGTGTTTTAACCTTATTATTTGAGGGTTTGAGGGAGGTGGTTGTATATTTACACTCCCCCCCCCCCTCCTCCCAATTGCTAGCTGGATAAATTGAAAATAATTTACCTTATGGGGGTGGGAAGTTATATCGTCCCACCAACAAAAAACTTGACACGGAGATTATTGCAAGGTACATTTTGATTTGAGGAGTATATTTATAATACAAAGTAGCTTGATGTCTGTCCGCCCGTCCCTTAAGATCTCGGTAACCAATAAACCGATCGGAAACTACTCTTCAGGGAATATACATACTGGTCCTGTGGTGGTTTTAGGCTATTTTTTTCGAGGGTGTTACAACCCCAACCCTAGAGGCTAGGGGCGAAGCCGCTAGTAATACATATAATGGTTAGTATGAGGTCAGTATGCATGTAGAAGCGTGCCTCCTGGCAAAATTAAAAGGGGGAATACACCACACCCCTAGTTGTTTATTACACCGCATTGGCAAGGGTTTTAATCCACTAAAACAGACTAGGGGTGTATAAAGTTTAATAAGTAGCAACCCCTTTCAAAATTTTGAAAGGAAAAATATTTTTTTTATATGATTTGTAAAAAAAGCTGCGCCCAAAAAAATAGGCATATGAACTTTTTGCTAAACTTTTAAAACTGTACCTCATTATTACAAAAATCTTCTTAGAATATGAAATATTTTCTCTTGTATTTAGAATATCTTACAGTATATAGTTAACTTTACATTAGAGGATAATATTATATCCCTCTATAATGATATTCTCTATTAAAAGCTCAATTAGTTTTTTTTGTTTGTTTAATTGCATATAATCATTACTTTTAATGTATGTACATATTAACTTAATTTTCGTATATATATACATACAGTGGCGTGCAGAGAATTTTACCAGGGGGGTACGAAAAAGCATTTAACATTTTTGACACCCGAACCAATGCATCAAAATCGAGGGTGGTTTAGAGATGTGTGAGTTCTATTGGGGGTTGGATACTGACACCTACACACTCTATTGGTAGGGTAGCAATATCCTATTATATAAAGTAGCAATTTTTTTATTATGTCCGTTAAGAATTCGCCAACTAATCCTTTTACATTTGTAAATTTGTATTTGCAAATTTGTATACACTTCGATTAAAACGACAAAATATTTGACTGTGTCCTTTGCTAGATGGATATAAATAGGTATATCTTTAACATTCAGGTAAATCATTCTTAATTGCTATTTTCAACATTTGTTAATCATGAAACAAAAAATATAAAAACCATTTATTATCAAGTCTAGAGCATTCTATAGCTTAAGTCAAAAAAGTCACATAATTAATGACCTTAAGGTTTAAAATATTTATAAAAAGTTAGTTTAAAAAAAAAATTTAGTATGGTATGTAATAATGAATTAGGAATCACATCATTTAATTTAGAAATGAGACCAAAGACCAAACATATTCTAAAAGACTTGCCACCATAAAAAAACGAAGCTATAAAATCATACGATAGGACAAACGTACATTAACACTTGTAGAATGTAAGAACTTTGTAAGCAGAATATAATGTTCAAGTTTAAGTGACGTGAATACAGATTAGCTTTTAAGGTCATGCTTACATTTTTAGGACTTGATTATAGAGATAATATGCTTAAAGTATTGAATCGTGTTATTCTAGAACTTACTGTTCCAAAAAGCAGATGAAAAGGATAATAATATTATACAGAAAAATGTTGTCAAAAAAGTGAAAACTCAGCATTTTTAAATATAACGATTTTAAAATTGTACCTAACGTATATGAAAATACGGTACTAGGTCAAACACTAGATACGTCAAACAGTAGATGCGACAAACGCTAGACAGACAAACAGTAGATGAGTCAAACGCTAGACAGACAAACAATAGATGCGTCAAACACTAGACTACGATAAACAGTAGAATGTTCAATTTCGCGACAAACGATAGAATTTTTTAAGTGCGACAAACACTAGAAGCGACATACGCTAGAATTTAAACTTACAAAATATTCATTGATATTTTTGTTCATAAATACTAAATTCAAAAATCTATCAATGCAGGGATCTAAAAGGATAAGATAATTGCCGAAAAATCTATGTACATAGCGTAAAATTAGTGGTTGAAACGTTTGAACACCCAACTTATTATACCAACAAATCAAAATTCATTCACGTAACAAAAGTTGTTTAGTCAACGAATAAAAAAAAACGTTCTTATAAAACTTTGGGGACTAGTGTAATAAACAGCCCATTGTCCCCTCTCGCTCTGCTATCATTGTCCTTTCCCTGCAGATTTGCCCCAAGAGGTTGATCAATTTTTTTGTGGGGGGGGGGGTGAGGGGGGTCTCACCCACCCCCCGGAAATAGCTTTAAACCATCACAGGACCATTAGTATATTTCCTGAAGAGTACAGCCCATTTGTTTCGGCGGTTGCCGAGATCTTAAGCTTCATACGGACAGACAGTTATCATTCTTTGTATTATAGATATAATAGAATTAATTCTAGCGTTTGTCGTATCTATTGTTTGTCGCCTTTAGAAAAAATCTAGTGTTTGTCATATTCTAGTGTTTGTGGGCATTCTAGCGTTTGTCGTATCTAGCGTATGTCGTGTCTAGGGTTTGTATGTCTAGCGTTTGTCGCATCTACTGTTTGACGTATCTAGGGTTTGACGTAGTACCGAAAATACCACCATAGGACAATTATAATATGTCTAAATAACGACTCGAATCATTCGTAACGTACGGACCAATCCTATTTATAGAAAAGCTTCGCTTTTAAAAATAAAGGTTTTGTAACCTAAGATTGTATTATGTATCAATGCCTAAAGTATGTGTACGTACTTTTTAATACTTGTGTTTACTCAATATAGTTTCGGGGATTTTTAGTGATTTACCCTTTTAAATTAAGTAAAGCAATCCCCCAACTTTTAGACAAGGTTAGGTTATATTGGGTACTGGGAAGCCTCTCCCCTTTATTTTCAATAATTTATTTCCAAAATATGGGGAGTTTTCCAATAAGACAATGGCCGATAAATTGATGTACATACCCAATGTTGCTACACAAAATTACAATGTAGATTATAATTAGTGGTTGAAACGTTTGAACACGCAACTTAATGAAACAACGAATCAAAATTCACTAAAGTCCCCAAAGTTGTAAAGCCAACTAATAAGATAACGTTATTATACAACTTTTGGAACTAGTGTAATAAACAGCCCTGCATTGAACCCTCTCTCTCTGGGAGTTTTCATTGGGGGGGAATGCGATTTTTTTTAGGTTCGGGAAGGGGGGACTACAACTACTACATAAAAGGAAATTACGGATTTTTTTGTTTGCAGAGCAATATCAGGTTATTGGGGGAAAAATTGCAAATAATACCAGGAAATAATTTAACAAATTATTTTCCAGGAAAATCCTGCAGGCTTGAAGCGCTGGAAAGTGTCATGTTTGATGTCTAATATCCATCTCTTTTTTAGAGGTTTCCTTTCCCAGTTCTCCTCGATTCCCCCCTTTTTAGACGTATTTTTATGACATATCACACGTGACACTTTCCAGTGCCATGCAGACTTTACAGGCCGTCCATTTTTCAACTGAGGGTGTTAAAAAGTGCACAAAAATCGAGTCAAAACCAATCACCCCTACTCAACCTTACTAGTTAGAGAGGCGTTTTCTCCATCAAATATTTTAGGTGTCGAATTTCAACCTACCAATTTTGTAGGTTTATGGCTATTTTAAAGAGTTTTGGAGTGACCTCTACTTAAGAGTAAATTAGTTACTGACATTATAAATGATAAGACACAAAACATAAAAAACAAAGCATTAATAAAAGCGAAGCTCTAAAATAAGAATTAAGGACAAACGAACAATAAATTACAGAATGTCAGAACCTAATAAGCAGAACATCAATTTGTAAGTCTAAAAAAATTTTACATAAACTTGTTACAAAACAGTTTTAAAAGATCTATATAGACTAAGCTCAACAAATCAGACTAAATATATCATTATATGAAAAATCAAAGAAGATATCAATGAAGGTTTCCATATAATAGAACAATTAAAACATGACTAGAGAAGCATTTATAGTGCCTTTAAAAAATGACGTCTTACTGGCCTACAATTGGTCAATTAAAATGTCTGCTATTGGTGATTTAGCCTGTGTAGTGTATCGGCCTATCATTGGTCATTTGTATTGTATGACGTAATGTTTTAAAGACTAGATTAAAGATTATTACTGACATTCATAAGAATCAAATATTGTAATTACAATAAATAGAAGGTGAATTATGGTAAAAGCACAAAGTTTATAATGATATTAATTTTGTGCAGAAACGTGATGAATAAATAATAACTAATACCACTGGGTCAATTCAACAGTTCAATTTCATATAGTATTCGAAAATACTAAAGTTTTAAATCTTTAGGATGGTTTTACTTTTACTAAATATACAATAATAGTTATTTATTGCATCGTATTATAGACATCTTTCCGCGGATACAAAAAACATAAGATTAAAACTAGTTTTGGTAGCCACGAGGGGCCGAAGTCCCGTACTAACAAACCGTTATTAATTTTATGATTTTTATTTTAATATTTGTGGAAAATTGTCTGTAATACGCTACTATACATGATATTTCAGTAAGGCTAAGAATCGGTTCTAATCCAGCAGATATTAATTGGTTTTGAAGCCAAACTGGAAATGATTTTAAAAAATGGCAATAAGCAATGATAAGTATAGATTGCAGATTGTATGTCAATCAATGCTCAATATTAAAGTTATGGGATGTCTCTCAGTACGTCGTAAAAGCTAGTATATCGGAAATTGCTTATTGGAAGAAGGATGGGTAACGACATTTGTAGAAATGGATTAATTGCGAGTGAGGGAGGGGACATTGGGCTGTTTATTACATTAGTCCCCAAAGTAACGTAATATAATGACGTTTCTTATTTGTTGGTTTAACAACGTTGGGTATTATGCATGATCGAATTTTGATTTGTTGGTTCATTTAATTGAGTGTCCAAACGTTTCAATCATAAATTGAAATTTACTGAAGGGGTAATTTTGTGTATCAATATTGGAGATATACATAAATTTATCAGCCATTGTCATATCCCTTTAGATCCCAGATTAATTACTCTGCCGCTAAAAAGTGTCAAACGAACATTAAGAGAAATTGAACAATTACATATTGAGGTGAGCAACTATTAATAATTAATTACTCAGAAGGGTTCAATGATTACTAAATTATGATTCTAAATTGACTCTAACCATATATTGTACAATATTATTAGCACTGCTACTCTTTAAATATGCCTGTTTTATTGCATTTTAATACTATTTATTATTCAGTCTTGTATAAAAATAATAACATGAGAAAAGGTTGCGTGATGTATTAAATTATTTTTGTTGCCTACATCACAACATTACATTGTATATATATGCATGTACTTACTAAAGTACTTGGATGTATGTGTGTTTGTCCTGTAATTGTTCGTAAACGGCTAGTTCCATCAGAACAAATTCCATGCAAGTTTCGTATTGGTTAATGCTGGATTTATGCCATTTTTTAAGAGGCCTATTCCACCACTGTGTAAATTATTCTCATACATTGCCATTTTCATATTATTTGTCTTTGTTGACATGTCTTATTAGCCTTAATTACAAGCTTAAACCATTTATTTCTCTACTTACTTATTTTAATTCTAATAATTGAACTGTGAACATTTTGACCCTAGAGCTGTAAAGACTATCATAAATAATAAATCAACAGTTTGTTTGTCTGCCTATATATGTATGTATGTTCTTTATATTTACAGATTTTTGATTTTTCAAGAAATTGCCAAAAAGAAAAAAAATAGCCTTTCAATTAACTTTCCTTATAAGCAGAGGTACTATCGTTTTCAAACATTGCTTTTAAATATAGACGGTAGCAGCGCAGCTACTATATAACTAGCTTCTTTTTATATATTGTAGGTCAATTTGTAAGGATATTAATTCTATAAATAATATTTTAGAGTTGTTATACAATTTAATCTGTACTACAAAATAGAAGGATGTATTTCTGTTCGTCCGTCACTTTGATTGTCCGTTCGTTTACATTTGATAATCTTAGTATATCTGATATGTTAAGCTTCGCTTTGTACATGGATTTTTTCATTCGTGTTTTTTTTAACTTATATTGATTATATTGATATTGATATGAGCGTTTTTTAGGCTAGGCGTGAAGCCAATAGTAACAAAAAAACAGAAAAAATAGTATATGTGTGTGTGTGTGTAGCCATAGTGTGTGTCATATGTATCATTCCGTATAGGTTTGTACTGGTCTATTTAGGAGTAACGTATGAATATAGTCATAGATAAGCTCGCTCCAAAAAAATAGCTTCTTTTAAAGGTGAGGGGAAGTAGAGAGCGTAATATATGCAATTTAAAAGCAAGGGAGTGTCATAACATCTTCTAAGTGGTGTCATTTGAGGCACACAGAGTAAACAATAAAAGAGTGGATGTCTTACTTTAATTTTATACCAGCGGTACGCCCCCTTGAAGCCTATAGTGGCATTTAAGATGGGGGGGGGAGGGGGAGTCTATCCATCCCTTTTTAATTTAATTTTAAAAAGAAAAAGTAATAGTTATATACTTTCCTTGGACCTATATGAAGCGTCACTGTAAAGGATAATCATATCAGTTCAGTGGTTACCGAGATCTTTTGGTACTAACAAACAAACAGACAGACAGACCCGCAATAAATTAAAATAACTTGGTAAGACTCTTAATTAACTTTGTAAGTAAAGTTTTAAAAAGATCGGATACTTCTTTCTTTTTTATGAATTGAACAGAATTTGTAGTTAAAAAACTTTATAGACTATGTGAGACCCTAACACTAATATGATATAATTATTAGATGATTTCATCCTCACTTTGTATTATTGTAAAATACGTGATAAACTTATTGAAAATGACCTCTTTTTCATTATACTCTATGGTTAAACGTAGAGCATATCTAAAAAGACGACTTGGGATGCCTATATAAGTGTTCATTCACTTAAGTTAAACTTACTGATAACTAGAAAATAAAAATTATAAAAAGTAGCCTGACTGGCAATAATATGAAAAAGCAAAGATACTAAAAAGAATTTACACAAAAAATACATTTATAATAGCTGAGAAATTCTTATTATAACTAAATAACTTGAATTCACAAGTATAAAAAAAGAAAAAAATATAACTATAAAATTATTGTTAGATAAGATTATACATTTTTTTTGTCAGTTTGTGTACACACTTTGATGTTGTAACCAGGCGGTTGGTTTGAAGTTGTTTAAAGCGGTTGGTTATTGCAACGGCGGAGAGAGGTGAGGGAATGTTGTGCAAGAGGAAGGGGGGGGGGGGGATAATTGTAAGCATAATACGCGCACTTTGGAAGGTTGTCACTCAATTCAGCTAAAATATATACCCCACAATCAAAATAATTATTCTGTAAAAAAAATTGTGGGGTCTTTTTGAAACAATTTTAAAGATTTTAAACTACAAAGCTCCTTCAGACATTAAACCTATTGAAATTTAAAAAAAAAATAATGTTCATGACATTGTTTGAACATTTTTTTCTACCAAGGGAGAAGAAGATAGGTAGTTGTTGTATGTCAAGAGAGAGAGAGAGAGAGAGAGAGATAGATTAATGCGAGGGAGATAAGTAAGTGAGGGAGATAAAGAGAGGGTTGTTGTCAGTGGGAGAGTTAAAAAATTGCTTTTTAGCTTCAGTGTCTAGGTGACATTTGAAAGGTCGATGCTTGAAAACTAAGGTTTTTTTGTCTATATTCTGGTCCTATGTTTTTTTTAACAAAAAAATCATGTGATTATAATAAAAATGCACTTTTGGTGTTTAATTAAGATAAAGTGAAATTATATAGTTTAAACCTTAGACCTAATATTTTAATAAATTGCATTTATAATATATGAATCTATGTTTGTAAATACATACATGTTTTTTTTGCTTCCTACATATGGTTATGGGTAATATGTATAACCAAAATGGGGATTTTGTTTATCTTGTAATTCACATATACATACAAGCATTTCATTATTTAATTATTTGTAACCGTAGATGCTCTACAATAGCACTTGTTGATTTTCATTCAAGATTTAGGCTAGTTTTTTTCTATACCAATGATACAAAAATTTTATTTTAAGGGTTATTTTTAATTTATGACAAAGGAGTTAATGCTTTTAATGATTTTTACGATATGTTACTTATAAATAATTGTAGATCAAAAACTATTTTATTTATCATAACTTTGCTGCTTCAAGAAAAATTTTAGTTGAGTTGCTAAAATACCATCTAATCTATCGATATCAGCTGCTAGCAAAGCCACGCTTTTTATGTTTAATCTGCAGCAGTTCAGGCTAAAGATGCTGTTTGTTTCTGGTAAATCGTGTTTTATGATTAACGGCCGCTATAATCAGCTGTCGTGCCATGCTTTTAAATAATTTAATCAATAACAGACATAAAAATATGTCAGAAGGTGAAATTTAAATTAACTTAACATGATTTAACTGGAAATTAATTTGAAAGTACTTCAATTTCACTAATAGATATTAATTAGAGTAATAAAGATGCGCCTATAAGAAGATTAAAAGTGCCCCTATTTGCTTTGGTTATCTGATAGGTGTTTTTTACTTTTTACTTTTGTCTGAATTGAATATGCAAATTTATGTCTATCATTTACTTTTCATTCATTCTGTGTAGTTTTTCTGCGTTATTCCAAACCCTTTTAGGAACATATAAAAGGTTTTCAGATGCAATTTCTGACAAAAGGAGTTTTTTTTACCCTCTATTGGGATAGCTGAAAGAACCTTACACCATACAAGAACTTTTAGGATATTAATTTAAAATTATACGCTCTTCCTCTTGCCCAAAAAGCCTAAAACCTCCAAGTAACCAAAACTTTTTTTTTTTGGGGGGGGGTATGGGGTATAAGGGTATAAATAGACCTTCAGTTTACTTGATTTTATTGGACATACTTTACTTAATACACATACTAAATCCCACAAAAACACACACATACAGCCTCTTACATTATAAGTACAAGGATGGATAAAGTTCAATTGTTACTCTAACTAATTCTCACTTATATCATTGAACCATAAAAATGAAAGTGAATAGAAATTATGTAAATTTTTCTAAATAAGATGTTGATGTTTAAATTTAAATCATTTATACTATAGACCTTAATTTGGTGTTATTTTATAGGGATTGTATTTTCTTTTTTTTTACTTAATAAAATTAAAGTTAATGCAATTAGTTTCAAAAGTTTGATTGTTACATTATAATAATAAAGTTGATATAATTTGTAGATGGTTGAACTCAAGAGATACAATACCAGAAAGTCCCTACATCTGTTTCTAGTGTGATGGTTTTAAAGTTATTTTATAACAACTTTAGATATGAATAATATTATCCTATTATCTTTATGTGTGACTCCTAAGAGAAGTAGACACAATATATATCACCTTTGTATTTAATTCTTACAAAAGTGTTTTCTACTTTATTTTAAGAATTTTGCTCGAAAAATACAGTGAGATTTTTCATTGCTTTAATAGTTATTCATAACATCGTATTATAGACAGCGTTGTGATTTTTATTTGAATATTTGTAGACAATTGTTTGTAATACGATGCTATACATGACTATTCAGTATGACAGATAACCGGTTCTAATGGATTTTGAAGTCCTTCTAGAAAAAAATATTATGTTTTCTAAGTGATGTCACTCTATAACTGTTATATTCATTCACGATTATGGATGTTGCCATCCTTGTTTATTAAAAAAATAACTTTTATATAAAAAATGTGCTGATAAAATATTTGCACTGGACAATAAATTATGGACAAAGAAAGTTTAAATATCTCTCGTGATTAAAACAAAAACATTCTAAAGAAAAATTTGTTAAAATGTCTTTTGTTTTATTTGTAAAACATTTTTTCAAAACTGTTGATAAAGTAATCATTAGATAACAAGGATGCTATTTTACATTTTAATATTTTTTTCCAGATAAAAATGCGGTTGCTAGTCATGGATGAACCAAAAGCATTTTTAAAATTTCTTTGCCTATTCTTCTGTTTTCAGGTAATAGTTTACAATTCTTAGTAATTTTTAAAAGGGAAGCTTTTTCTATAATTAGAGTCGGTCCATACGTCCATAACAGATAGCTCTTTTTGTTAATTTATACGTGTTAGAATTGTCTTTTCGATTTCAAACTTTGCATGATGATTTGTATAACAATAAGGTACAATTCAGAAAGCGTAAAAACTCTAAAATCGTTAAATTTCCAGAAAGTCCATAGGTCAATTTGAAAACATGTTGATTTTTAGCTTTTTGACAACAACTTTTTGTATGATCTGATAACCTTATTCATCATTGTTTTTTAGAATAATGATTCCTAGGTCAAGAAGTTCCAATATAATTTTTTTCTTGAAAATAAAATAGGGAGGGAAAATTGGACTGTTAATTACACTGCAGTTAACAAATTTTTTAAAAAATCTTCGTTGGCTCAAAACCTTTTGGTACATTATCAAATATAGATTATTTGGTTGACTTTTGTAGTGACCAAACTTTTCAAGCATTAATTTTAATCTACAAAAAGTGGTAACTTTGTTCATCATCATTGTTAATGGTTATCAATTTATCTCTTGAGATTTTAATTGTATTTTTTTTCTTTTTAGTCAAGTTTTGGAGTGATAACGAACCAGGGAATGCACAGCTATAGAGAGGCAGGATCATAATAATATGAAGTAGCTGCAGCCAAATGTCTATACAAACTTTGACTAATCAAATATTATAACTACCTTAAAATTTGGAGTGGGAGGGGACGGTTTTTGTATAGGGTAAGTTTTTCTTGGGCTTTATCCCCCCCATACAGCTTAAAATATGCCCTGGATCTAATAATGAACCTCTCTAAAAACTACAAAACGATTGTCCAACCGTTTTTGAGATCTTAGCAGACACACACAACTTATTATTTGACATAAAAGGAGTATGTGGTAAATAAAAAATATATAACAAGTACAAATAATATTTAACAGTTAGGGAGTTGAATCCATTTTTATAGAAGCAGAAATATAATCTATGAT
The DNA here is from genome assembly GCF_053477335.1 of Acartia tonsa. NCBI lineage: Eukaryota > Metazoa > Arthropoda > Copepoda > Calanoida > Acartiidae > Acartia > Acartia tonsa. Next base: position 21,767,156 of record NC_137268.1, read on the forward strand.
TATGGTTTGGACCCTCTAAAACTGTAATCTACCTTTCCACTTTCCCCTCTCTTGGTGAAGATATCTTCAACGCTGATACGATTTTTGAAATATAAGATTCCACTTTTGTCTCTCTTGTTGAAGATATCTTCACCAAGAGAGGCAAAAGTGGAATCTTAAATTTCAAAAATCGTATCGGCGTTGAAGATATCTTCATTAAGAGAGGGGAAAGTGGAATCTTACATTTCAAAAATCGTATCGGCGTTGAAGATATCTTCACCAAGAGAGGGGAAAGTAGAATCTTACATTTCAAAAATCGTATCGGCTTTGAAGATATCTTCACCAAGAGAGGGGAAAGTGGAAAGGTAGATTACAGTTTTAGAGGGTCCAAACCATAATCATAGATTATATTTCTGCTTCTATAAAAATGGATTCAACTCCCTAACTGTTTAAAGAGCCTAAAAAATGACGCCATACAATACAAATGACCAATGCTAGGCCAATACACATGGCAGGCCAGTATACATTTTAATTGGCCATTGGTAGGCCAGAATGCCGTCATTTTTATAGGCACAAAAAAGCTTCTGTGATACTTTTCTTTGACTGCAGTTTTGAAATGAACAAATTTTGATGATGTTTGCATATATTGTTTGTCACGGTATGTAACTTCTCACATCTAGGAATATTCAGACAGATAGGGGATATTATACTGTTTATTACATTGTTTAAGTACCCAAAGTTTGATAAGTTTTCTTATTTGTCGATTGAAAAACTTTGGGTACTTTTATTAAATTTTGATTGTTTAGTTTCAACCTCATGGTGCATAGACGTTTCAACCAATAATTTTATTCTACAGAAAGCAAATTTTTTTTTAGGATCTAGAACTTTTTCTAGTCTTTTCATATTATGATATTCCTCAGGACGTGTATCATTGGATATATTATTACATGGATGTTACATCAGCTTGTTCTTTAATAAAGTGAAACTCGCAGCGGGCTAAAATAACGATACCCTCATCCACCCCTTTAAACCCATCCCCTCCCCTCCTAATGGATGAACTAAATGAGTTCCTTGTTAACAACAACTTTTCCCCTGTCATAATATCCACGTATGTTTTATATCCATACGTTCCTTCACTTTCGCACATCGCAATACACTAATAAATACCAAAAGGCAAAAAATAAGAGTTCTTATTTGAAATTATGTCTATCAAATTGTAATCAATTAGATATACATTTTCTCAAAATCTAAAAATATTATTTCAAACAAAAGCAACAATACCGCACCCTATTTCTATTTGTAGTTTCTTTTGATGATAGATAAAAGTTTTTAAAATCATGATTTTGACATTTGACTTTTAGTTAGCGAAGCTTCTCTGTTACTCTGAGAATAATATATAGTAAAGTATATATTACTAAAAAATTCAGACTTTTAATGGCACGCACCTAGCATAGTCATAGAAGCAGTAGGAAATTTAATGCTTTTTTAAATTGAATTTGAAAGCACATTATAAACAGACAATAAGACTAATGTACTAAGCTCATATATAAGCTTACATCAGAAATCATCTAAGATTTCGTTATTATTAGACTAATTTTAGTTTAACCATTTATAATTGAAATAATTTTTTTGGAAGATTTAAAAAAATTTGCAAAAAAAAATTCAGAAATTTTATATTATATAATAATTAGTACTGTTGAAACAAAATTCAATTCCATATAATTTTATGGGAATAAAAATTGATTGTTCAAAATATATAAACCTAGAGTAAAATATTTAAAAGTAGCGTTGAAATATGAAAGTTGGAAATTATTTTTGTATTAAGTTGTACATGATATTATTTCATATTCTTAAATAAGTGATTCTTATAAGTTATAAAGATCTGACACAATGTTTTAATCGTAGCATCTTGATAGTTGTGTCTTTTTATCTTTAACTCTTACCACCTCTCAAAAAGCCAATGATTTCTCATAGAAGAACATACAGGATGCATAATCAACAGGCAATTGTCCTATCCCTGAAAAATTTTGACTCTCAGTAGCAATTTATATTTATGATAATCGCTCATCGGTGTCTGGTTTTATTATGTTATATCTATATTAATATGTAACTGTTACATTTTAGTAATAAAAGGATTTTAAAAAAGCATAGCAGCAAAACTGAGTAATAATGTTGTATTAAAACAATTTAGTTTCATTCTTTTGGACACTACTATATAATATCACTAGCGGCTACGCCCCTAGAGGCCTCTAGGGGCACTTGAGGATAACCCAATTTCTTATTTTAGATTTTAAAAGAAAAAAATTAAAAAATATTTGGGGGGTGGAATTTTTTTTCATTTTTTTGGGGGGGAATTTTTCATTTTTGGGGGGGTTGGGGGTGTCCTACCCCCCAAGAAAATAGTTATAAACCTTCACGGGACTTGTGAGAAGCTACCCTGTTAAGGAGAACCCGATCGGTTCAGCGGTTAGCGAGATCCTTCGGTACAGACAGACACACAGACAAACATCCTGTTACTTTAGTATAAGGAATAGTTGTTTTTCCCCTATCCTCTAGGGGGTAGTTTAATTCTGTATATATGCGTAACCCTTCTATGACCTAACCTAAAGTAAACCTAAAGTAAAACACAAACACACGAGAAACTAGACCTCTTATTTCCAATTATCTTAAAACAAGGGAGGGGGTTGTAAGTTCTTTTGTGAAATACTAGGCGCATTTAGGGAACCGCTAATATAGACTTACTTAAATTAACAAACTGACTATTCCTTTATCTGTAAATTTACAATGCAAATATATTATCAATCATTATAATTTATATTTAATATTACGCTTCATTTAATTTACACTTACCCCGTCATATATATGTAATTAGGATTTAAACAAATGCAAATAAACAAGGATGAGAACATGCAAAACAGCAAAACCAAAAAATTAAAAGCCAAAACATAAGCTCAAGGTTTTGGTTGAAAATTAAGAATGTCTTGAAAATAAATTTCGCTAAAGAATATGTTATAATAAATGATAATCAAGCCAGATTTATATAGGGTTCAAACTCTACATAACTGAACTTCAGATTGAAAAAATAACCAATACATTTAGACAATTGGGGGAATTGTGGGAATTAGAATCAGTTCCAAAAATCCTATCCGCTCCTTCTTGCGAGATATGAACATTTAAAGATTTCAGGTCAAACTACAATAAATAGCCTAATACAAACCTCACTCTTTTCTCAATTTTCATTTGCAATGTCTAAAAATGTAAATCAAACAACTCTGTCAGTAATCTATAATCAAAGTCTCTTCAAAGAGCTTTCCAAAATGGTCTCTAAAATTCATTTAGCTCAATTAGTTTTAACTTTGTTTCCCTTCAAAGAAAGGTGTGGGTTATTAATGTACATTTTTATAACTATCACCACTTATCAAACATATTATTGAGCCTTGACATGCAAGGAGTCAGAAAACCAGGTTGAAGAAAGAGAATTTGAGGGATGGCTTCAAAGTAGACCTGAGGAATATATCATGTCTCTACAACAACACAAGTAAGATCAATTTGAGGGATAGTTGCAGAGTAGACCTGAGGAATAAATCATGTCTCTACAACAACACAAGTAAGATCAATTTGAGGGATAGTTGCAGAGTAGACCTGAGGAATATATCATGTCTCTACAACAACACAAGTAAGATCAATTTGAGGGATAGTTGCAGAGTAGACCTGAGGAATATATCATGTCTCTACAACACAAGTAAGATCAATTTGAGGGATAGTTACAGAGTAGACCTGAGGAATATATCATGTCTCTACAACACAAGTAAGATTAATTTGAGGGATAGTTACAGAGTAGACCTGAGGAATATATCATGTCTCTACAACACAAGTAAGATTAATATGAGGGATAGAGTAGACCTGAGGAAAATATCCTATCTCTACAACACAAGTAAGATTAATTTGCATAGTTTTTAACTTGAGGAATATGTAGCACGGTGCTTTGAACCTTCAAAGGTGTAAAGGGGGAGGTGCATTGGCCATCTACAGATGGTAGATGGGTGAGGGATGAAACTGACCATGCCTGGTATTTATGGCTTTCTATAGATAGCTGTGTCCATTGTCCCCAGCTGTACGGTCAACAACAATTAGCGGTCAACCTACGAAAATAACAAGGACAACCATGTTATACACGTAGCGATGCTTCTCTACAGACCGTCCCTCAGACTACAAATACATTATGTTTAACAAGAAGGACTAATTTAAGGGATGCTTGAACTTATATCATAAAAGATAATAAATATACAAGACTTTTGAAGCTATAGTAATGGTAAATTTACTAAACAATATTATATTTTTAGTAGAAACAAAGTGACTGCACCAAAATTATCAACTCAAAAAGTCACATTCTTTGATGAGAGCAAGCTCACCTACAAGAAAGGTAATATTTAATCCTGGTGGGTCATATAATCCATTTTTTTCTGGACAAAAGAACAAATTGGAATTTAGTAGAATTTATAATTGGTGTTAGATTCAATTCTTAGTTTTTGGAGACAAAGCATTCATGTTTATTACAATTTAGAAACCTAGTCATTCTTATGGTGTAGCCTAAAAACAACTGATATTTCAGGTCCATACAACGGATTCCCCAAACATGTGATGGGAATGTATATTCTTTTGGCTGATGATACTGAACCTGGGTAAGCTTTTTAATCATACAACATTTATCTTATAGTTCTTTGTGAAAAAAAAAGATTTCAGTCAATAACCATTGATTTTAATTCTAATTTTAGGTATGGAACTAATTCTGATTGGGAACCAAAACTTCACAAATATCAACAGGTTTGTTTCCATCAGGCATTCAGAAATAAGGGAATGGATAATCTTTTAATCCTCCCTCCTTATTATGATTAATGAAAGTATTTATTTGGGTCTATTATTTACATTTCTTTATCCCCTCACTCTTTGGTTTTCACTTCATTAAAACTTTATAGAAATTAAAGACAATCTATAAATTTAGTTTTGGATCTCATATGATAGATGAATAATGGACGATAGTTTGATGTACAAATAATGATAAACAATTTGCCCCTATTGTAAATCATTGCTAAAATGGTTTAAACTTCTTTGAACCAACTAATCATGATATAATCAATCTTACTAGTCCAAAAGTTACCATTGTTAAAAATTAATTATTATATTTATTTCTTTACTTTTTTGTATTGATTTCCAATTTAAACAAAATCTGCTATAATCCAGTTACATTATAAAATGTGCCACTACTAGTATATATAAAACATTGATAATCAAATATTTACCTACAATTATAATACTTATAAGAAATTCGTCCGTTTATACAAAAATGTATGGCTTTGCAAATAGAGGATTTAAGAAAGTCTTTAGTTTTATTTATATTTAATAGTTTGTGTTTTTAGGTCATCATAGTAAAGTTTAAAACAATGCAATGCTACTAATGTTGACTTATTGATAGCTGTGACCCTGACTACAAATATTCTTAAAACTTTTAATTTTATTTATCATATGCATATAAAAAACACAAAATTTGTTGAAAATGAAGGATTGTTAGATTACTTGTGGTTTTGGCTTAATCATTCTTGTGAATCTTACTTTTTATCAAATCAATCTTAAACTTTAAAGCTTTTCTTAACATTTTATTTAGGAAGGAGCTAATGTTCTGTTTTTTACATTTATAAATCCTGAAACCATGGAGGTGCCAAGGTCCTTCAAGCGTTTAGGTAAATATTTTGAATTATATAGCTACAGATGAACATTCATTTGTTAAAGGAACATTGTTTGCTTTAAAAGACATTTCAACAGAAAAAAAAATGAAATTAAACCAAAAATACATACATTTTATCTTATAGTTTTATTTTATTTTTTTCATGATTCTTTGACAATAAAAATTATTTTTTTTTCATAATTAAAGTTTTCTTGGGGTTTGGGGGTGTCCCCCCCCCCCCAAGAAAATAGCCTAAAACCACCACAGGACTAGTAGGTATATTTGAATCAGTGGTTACAGACGGATGGAGGGACGGACAGACGGACATACATCATTCTACTTATATGTATTATAGATTAAATATTTATATTTGTTTCTTAACTCCTATGCTTTGTATGTCAGGGAAGTTGTTTTATAATTAGTCTAAAACTTTTAATGGCAAACAGAAGGCTTTCCGGAAAACTCAATTATAATTCTTTTATTTTATCATCTGCTGCTTTTTTTGTTTTTTTTTGGGGGGGGGGGGCAAGGTCTTTTAAAAATCCTTAAGTCATTTTCTCTTCATAGGGCTCTTTAAAACAGGTTGATTTGAACTAATTTACATTGAAGGCTTAGGGTTTGCTTGATCTTTTTAGTGCATGTTCATTATGTTACTAAATAAAATTATCTTGCACTTTGATCCTCTAACTTTCTTGTGTTGATAATCTATTTATCAATTTGATTAAAACTCTGCAATATGTTGACTGAAAAAATATGTTTCACAATATTGCAATTTTTAGGTTTCTAAACATACTCAATTGTTAATATTTGATCATTTTATTGCAAATTTTTGCGGTTAGCTTGAAATAGAATTTAGAGCTGTAAATAAATAAGGGAAAGAGAGTGAGAGAGATTATTTAATTAAAATTATGTTAAAAAGATTTCAATAAATTTAAAAATCAATTTAATTTAGGAATAAATTAAATAAGATTATTTCATATTAAGTTAAGTTTATTTATTTATTATAGAATTTAAAGTAATGTCAAATTATACTTCTACAAATATCTGCCCTGCAATAAAATAAAATTCCTGTGATATTTGTCACCTGTTGATTCTATCAATTGTATAAAACTTTTGAAAACACTTGTATCTGTCTATGAAAGTAAAGTACAAAGTAAAGGTTTTACAAAAGTTCATTAAACTCAGAATTAATGGGAATACTTAGCCCAGTTTTAATTGTTTGTTTTGTTGGTGTTGTAATTTTTTTATTGTAGAATATGTAGGTATATTTGTAATGAAATATATATCTATAATACAAAGTAGAATGATGTCTGTCCGTCCGTCCGTCCGTCTGTCCGTCCGTCCGTCTGAAGCTTATGTTCTCGGTAACCACTGAACCGATCGGATTCTACTCTTCAGGGTATATACCTATTGGTCCTGTGGTGGTTTTAAGCTATTTTCTTTGGGGGTGGGACACCCCCAACCCCCCCAAAAACAAAAAAATCCCCCCCCCATTTTTTTTTAATTTTTTTTTATTTGCTGAAGATTTCCTAGGTCCTTTGTTAAAAAATATTTTTTATTCCAGCATTTATTTTGAATGAAAGAATAGCAACATTCTCTCACTAAAAACAATAAATATTAATTTTTTTTATCACCTCTTGGGGCAAAGCCCCTAGAGGCTAGGGGCGAAGCCGCTAGTACATATATATTTGAATAGGAAATTTTGGACACAATAAAATAACGGAATGTATTGTTTCATTTTATTACAGTGATTAAATTGTTATCACCGCTAATATGACCGACAGAACACTTAAAGGCAGAACTAGCCGAACTTGTTTACATGTTATTTACCATGAATAAAATGCTCCATGCAGGGGTGCAAATATATATCAGAATTTTTTGATAAAAAGATAAAATTTTAGGATAGTTATTTCTTTCATCGTATTATAAACGGCTTTCCGCGGATATGGAATGTACAATTATAAGATTAAAACCAGTTTTTTAGCCCCGAGGTGCCAAAGGCACGGGCTAAAAATAACTGGTTTTAATCTTATGATTGTACATTTTTATATTCGTAGAAAGCTGGATATAATACGATGCTAGACATAGTTTTTTCGTATGGATGAGAACCGGTTCCTATCCACCGGATTCGAATGAATATAAGAGAAAAATATTTATACTTAATTCATAAAATTATTTCAGCTGCTACCCGCGGAAAGGATGTTGAAGGTGCAGTTCCCAAAGATACTCTTGTCATCTTTGCTATTGGAGGGTAACACATTTTCTCGTATTCATTCGAATCCGGTGGATAGGAACCGGTTCTCATCAATACGAAAAAACTATGTCTAGCATGTACAATCATAAGATTAAAACCAGTTTTTTTAAGCCTGTGTCTTCGGCAACTGGGGGCCTAAAAAACTGGTTTTAATCTTATAATTGTACATTCTATATCCGCGGAAAGCCGTTTATAATACGATGAAAGAAATAACTATTACAATATTTAAATACAATGATTCAAATTAGGGGGTCCAATGGTGTAAGTTAAAGGGTAAATATCCCAGGGATCCAAAGGGATAAGACAATGAAAAAAATTAAATTCAACTAATCATCTTCTATTTACTTTTGCTTTAATCATTTACAAATATTTTTCAATGAAATTTTAACCATTTTTAGTTATCAGTACAGTTTGGACTACAACCCATGGAATTGGTTGAAGAGCAGGCCCGCTGCTGAGGCTATGGCCGTTGAGGTAGTGTAATTATTTATCTACTAGAGAACTTTAGGTTTTAATTTTAGTTTTAATATAATTTTTTTGCTGGATTATTTTATATGTGTGATTTCACGTGAGAAGGTGTTTGTACCCTCCCGCTAAAAAGTTATTAATCTTTCCTGGATCAATGAGAAGATACAGTGTGAAGGAGAAGCCTATCTGTTAAGCTTTTATCAAGATTCTCTGGTATATACAGACAGACATACATACAAGCAGACAGCCATCATGTTTCTATTATATACGGATTTTCATTAGACCATTTTTTCATGAAGCTTCTATGAATAGAATTTATGGCAATGGCTTGGAAATAGATAGCTCTATCTTTTTTTTTAATATATCAAAACCTACACATCTATTTACCTTCTAGGTTGCCAAATGGAGAGACCTGTATGGTATAGATGGTATTGATCTGGATATAGAGGAAGGTGCTGGTAGTAGAAAAGAGGCGGGACCTAACATGCTCTACTTTGTCAAGTAATTTTATTATAAACTCATAGGCCATTTATTTTAGATACATCATAAATTTATATACAACCCAAATAATAATAAACAAAGTTACCCCTTTTATTTAAAACATTTTTGTGGTTATAATTTTTGAACCAACGAATGTGATAATGTTTTATACAACTTTGGGTACCAATAGTTTATCCCCTTTTATCCCCTAACCCTCTTTGTCTTAGAGGCTAATATCGCAGCCTCTAGTTTGATAAAAAAAACAAGGATGACAACATCCATAAAAACGAAGCACAGAAACGGTAGGACAAACGGACATTAACACTTACATAGTGACAGAACTGAATAATCAGAATATAAATGTATAAGAATCGAAGCAAAATTTTAAGTAAGTTTGTTGAAAAACTGCTTGATACAGGATAATGTTTATGGTTATGGACATGGACATGGAGTTGATTTTCTTATGACATTAAAATTTGTTGTCCTAGGAATCAACATACCAAAAATCAGATCAATCGGATGATTAGATCACATAAAAATTTGTTGTTAAAAAAGTAAAAAAATCAACATGTTTAAAATGGACGTACGAACATTCTTGTTATGATTATAGAGTTGTTACGCTTTCTAAATCGTACCTAACTACTAAAGGAATCACCATGCAAAGTTTGAAATCGATAGGACAATTCTAACATGCCTAAATTAACGAAAAAAGCTATCCGTTTGTGACGGACGGACGGACGGACGGACGGACTGACCCTAATTATAGAAAAGCTTCGCTTTAAAAACAATAAAAGTACTCATTGATAAATTAAGCCTATTGGCTAGTCTCCTTAAAACCCAACAAGGGTTCTTAAAGAAAAACCTTTTATTCAGTATTTAAATACGCCATTGGGGAGGGAGTGGAACCTTAAACTGTAAATTACACTGGTACTTGTAATAAAAATAACAAGGTTCATTTATTTATTATATGAAAAATTTAGAAAGTTAAAGTCCATTCATCCAGATCTTTTGGTGAGCCAGCCTACCTATGGTTATCCACAGGTGAAAATAAATATGTAACCATGGTTAATATGGTTATATATGTAAACTAGATCATGGAAAGAAAACTAAGTAGGGGGGTTTCGTCGTTTTTTTTACAGTAGCTTTTGATTGGTTATTTTAGGTTAGGTAAATGTTAATGATTGCCCCGTGGATTTAGAAGATTGGCCCTGCAGGGTTAGAGTCCCCCGTAGGGGCTAGAAACAGGAGAAAAGCTACTGTGAAATTACGAAGAAACCCGCTACTTCATTTTCATTTCATGATTCTGTAAACTTTCTTCATTTTTAAAGTATATTCTAGAAAACTGCATATAACAGACTAATGCATAGCTTCAAGCATGCGTAATGTATATTACATTTAATTTACATTTATGCTGAATTTGATCGCAAACTGTGTTTTAATTTGGCCCAGACGACTGCCTTCCATTTCAATAAAAAAAATATTTAAGGTTCAAGCTGAGATTGATGTTATCAATGGAGGCTGGAGAAAAGGTGGAGACCCAACAGGTGAATAAAGTTTTAAAATAATATAAAGTTTATTTTTACAATACACATAACATATTTACTTGAATAATAATTTTTCTTTCGAAATTTAATTGTTTATTTGACAAATAAAATATTTGTTGTAATAGGCCTTGTAGACAGTATTGGCTTGATGGTTTATGAGGGCACCCAGGCTCTCAATTATGTTAAGAATTATGCTTCTGGTACTAGCCAATGGGATGGATTCCCTATTAAGGTACATAAAAAATATTTTTTCAAAATAATTTAAAAACTTAACGAATGTCCCTAATATTAGTTCATTCTAACATTAGTTACTATGAATTATTAATAACTCCAATCAGAAAAAAAATGCTTTGATTAGAATATATTCTACAGAACACACTGATGCTATTTGTCGTCTTCCATGAACATTATTTTTTAATGAAAACAATTCTAGATTGTGATACAACAAGATTACAATATTTTGAAATGTTTAGGTCGATGTACCAAAATCAAGAATCCTGCTTGGTTGCAAAGGTTCTAGTAATAGGTAGAAATCATATTAATTTTATCAGAAATTATGTACTTGTAATTAGTAATCTATGTGTTGTTCCTTTTGGCATCTTCTAAATTCAACTTGATATTTTGATACTGAATATTATATTTGTTTGTAGGGAGTCAATAACTGGGCTAGCTTCAGCTGCTGTAAAACAGAAAATTATGGGTGTTATGGTCTGGTACTGCTCAGTTAGGTAAACAAAAATAGATAGATAATTGTTTGTGTTATCATAACTTCCATAGTGATAAATTACCAATTTCTTTAATATAAAAATTTTCAATTCTAATACCTATTCATTTATAATTTTTAAATTTCTATTTTTTTAGAAATGGTCTTAAATACTCAGAGGCTTGGGATTGTTCTGGAAGGTAAATCTTTTTTTTATATTTTTAAGGAAATAAGTGAGAAATATAAATATTTTATATTACTTTCATTTAAGTACATATGTTCATCCAAAATTACAAATTACTAAGTTTGAATTTTTCATTTTCTTTTTTAGGCCTGATAGTGAGCAAGCTTATGTGGATTCAATGAGTTTATTTAGTGCTGCCAACACTTATTAATTAAACAAATATCAAGAAAACTAATTAAAAATAAATATTCTCATTAACTATATGTATTATATGTATGCATTATCAAGTTTAATATTTTAAAATCTTAATTTACAGACAATAAAATAATTCTTTAATTTTTTTTGGTAATTATCTTTTGTCATTAAAAGATCTGCTTGTGAGCCAACCATTTTTTCTATCCCAATTTTTGTGTAAAAGATAGAAAGATAGAAGGCTTTTTATTGGATAAACTTTTTTAATGTTTCAAAAAAACATCCAGGCGGGACAAAATTTTTTTTTATTTTTCTTAATAACTTTGACAATAAAATAAACGTTTGTATGATACTTAAATATCCAATTATAGATTACAATATCTTTTTGTTACATATATGTATGATGTATATGTATATATGTTAAGAACAACTTAAAAGGGATCCTATTTACAAATTAACTAAAGCCAACTTTAAACACACAGAATTTATTAAGTATTTTTAAGACATCAATAAAAATATGTTTTTAAAATGAAAATATTTTCTAAAATAACAATTTTAGTAATAAAACCTGTCCTGTAGTGTTATATCTATATGATCACATAGCATATCTGAATAATGCTTTAATCTTTGTAAACACAAAAGCAACTAAATCAGCTATAGTCATAAATGAGAACCCAAGGAATAATCCTAAAATAAAACATGATAATTTAGGTTTTATTCATTTTTTTATGAAAGATTCATGGCCTAATGAATTCCAATTATTATATAACTCTTTTTTTGTAATCATCTTTGTAATAAAAAGAATTACCAATAGTACCGCCATATCCTGAAACTCTGGTGAAGAATGAACTTCTGTTCACAACAATAGTTTTCACATAGAAATCATTAGCAAAATCAACTTTTACAACTGCCAAATTTCCAGCTCTTTTATATATATAACAAGAGATTAGTTCTTTACCTTCCTCTTTACACCTAGGTATAAAAGTCAACTTATTTACATAAAGTATAAAAAATAAAGTTAAATATATTTAAAAGGTTCAAAGCCCACAGTTGTTTATTCGTCATAATATCAACATCATAAGTAACATTGTCTCCATTGTAAAACCATTTACTCTCCAGTCCTGAAGCATTTATTTTCGTGTCATTTATTTTAATTGATTTAAACTGAAATTTATTCCTTGTAGTTTTTTTATATGTAATTGACTTTCACACAAACTTTTGTTTGTAAGTTAATGTCTACAATTGCAGATAACTTGCCCTTACCTATAAGTTTATCCCTTGCATAAGGCAGCAAATATTTGCCAGCTCCATATTGTGTAATCCAGTTATCATCTTTCCAGTTTTCATCAAGTTTACCATCAATTGTATATACAAGATCAATGAGCTCATGGTTCTCGGTAGTTTTTAACTGTAAAATATTTTAAAAATAATAATGGTAAATTCAATCTTTTTAATATACTTTACCTCTACTACCCTATTCTTAGACTGTGGAGTAATCTCTATTTTTGAGCAATCTGGATAGCATAGACAATCTGGTTCAGCTAAAATAGTTGCAAATGGTTTATTTGTATAATGATGGAGATTATGTAATCAAGGTAATTACACAGCAGGATGTAAATATAATAGAACTAGTAATAGAGAGTTATTTTTTATTTGCTTGTCTTAAATTTAGTGTCCCTCATTTTTTTAATCTCTCTTCAAGTTCAAATTAATGAAAAAATTAGTCTTGTACAAAAACAATTATAAAACCTTATAAAAAATAATTTATATAGAAAATAACAATAAAAAGAAAACCTGTACTAAATACTGCAAAAGACAACTTTGAATTGGCCACAAGCATAGACTGTTCATAGCACTTGTTTCCAAATATGTTACAAACAGAAACATTCTGGTCAGCTCCAACTCTAATTTGATGAACATACCATGGTAAACATCCACAAACATTGGAGACATAATTCACTTTGCATTCAAAGATACAATTTTTCTACACAAGAAAATGATATAATAACAATAATCTCATGTTATAGTAGTTATTTTTGTACCTAAGAATATTTTACAAACATTGGAAGTTCAAAGTTCTCATTTTCATACCTACATCTGCGTTGTTTGAAGTTGAAGTCATCCTCTAGGTTTGTGTCATATTCTACAAAGCCACTTACCTATACAAATTTATTATTGCCATGTAATAAATATGAGCTACAACTAATACTACCAAAGAGGACTATCCACGAACCAGAGCAAGTGATTCTAAGCATCTTCCAGCATTGACCCAAATAATTTTTTTAGTGAATATACTAGGTTTATGTTTAATATTTGCTTTATCGACTAAACAGTTAGGTTTCACCATGTTTTTATATGAAAAAAACTTTGAAATGTAAATCAATTTCCGAAGCAATATCATCAAGTGCTTTGTTGAGTTCAAAGGACAAACTAAAATAACACTGTAGAAAAGCATCAAATGTTGTACATTAATTAAACTGTTTACATGTTACCAACCCTTTTTCTAAATATACATTTTTAATCACAATAATATACTTTTGTGTCAAAGCTTTTAAACAACAGTTTGAACTCATTAAAACATTCGATGATATTGCACCAAATAAGGCTTAACATTTCAAAGTTTTTTTCATATAAACCATGGTGAGGCCTAACTTTTTAGTCGATAAAGCAAATATTAAACATAAACCTAGTATATTCACTAAAAAAATAATATGGGTTAATGCTGGAAGATGCTTAGAATTACTTGCTCTTGTTCGTGGATAGTCCTCTTTGTTTACCTGGATTGGAAATCTAATTTCTTTCACCCATTGTGATCCAGGTGTATTTGGATTAATAACATTGATAGTATTTTGGGGACCCAAAAACATTGGGACTTCATCTCTTTTGTGAATTAAAATTGTATGTCCATTGTAAGGATCAAAAGGTGTATATATGTGTTCCAGCTTCCCAGCATTATACATTTCAGATGATTTAAAATCTCGTATTTTTCTTAGGTCATTGTTGTAAGCAGATGAATCCAAGATTAAGTTTATTCCTTTTTCATAAATAACACTCTCTCCAGTTGATGGATATTTCAGGTTATCTTTAACATTGAAAGTTGTACAAATGCCAATATCTGTTAATCTCTGGAAGCTTTCATTGCAAAATTCATAATTTAAGTTTGTTATATTTACATCAATCAACTCTTTGTTAAACTTTTCAGCTTCATAACCTGTAAAACAGAATGGCACTAGCTTTGTGTGAGATTTCACAGTTTGAGATGAATGAGAGATGTACATGATCAGTTTCTTCAATTCATGGTTAGTATGAATTTGATCTTCCATAATTTTGGAATTCTTGCAAAACTTTGCACATATTTGACTTGGAACATTGCATGGATTTCTGTATTTTAGGTTTTTGTGTAATACACTAAGAACATGTTCGTACTCATCTTTAATGCATTCACGTTCTTCTAAATTAAGTGAATTCCATGGTTTGTCATGGTGTCTATACCATAAAGTTTCATTATCTAATGATGTTCTTTTTTCTAAAATGATATTGTTTCTGTTATATTTAATTCAAATTTTGCATCTTAGAATGTTTACATGTAGTGTCCTATTGATATCTGCCTTATTAGATATGTTATTTCCTTCTTGTTTTGTAATAATAATTATTACTTACTTTTTAAGGTATTACATTATCAACAGTTAAGATACAAAATTGTAAACAAATTAAAAAAAAATTAAAACAATACATTTAAGCTTTACAATTAGCTTTTAACTATTTTAACAAATTAGTACAAAATAAATATTCATGTAGAAAAAAACAACATTGCAACCCAAAATATGTAATTGCTTCAGCAAGGTTGAAAAAAATCTCTTTGTTTTTCTATTAAGCAACATGTATATGCAAATTATGCACCCTATCCTATAATCATTTAGCAATTACAAACCTGATATGACAGCTGATCCAGTTGTGAGGTAAATCTCAATAGCATCATCTAGTGCCCAGGAAATTTCTGAGTTGTTGACAATGTTTTGTAAAATTATGTTTAATATTTGTGTTGTTTCATTTTGAGTTTGCTCAATAAGTTCTTTGGTCAGATGATAAGGCAAAATTGTATTATTTGATGACAATAATTTTTTCATAGTAACAATTAAATCTCCTAAACTATTGATGTTTGATATTTTCAGCATTTCATCTTGAAGCATAACCAATTGATCATATTTTCTAAACCACTCACACCAGACTACATCCTGATCCTGAATCAATGAAGTTTACATGATATTCTAAATAAAAATAAACTTAAAACAATAAAGTTAATAATTGCTTACTTTAAATGTTTGAGGGACAATCAATGTTGAGTTTCTATTCATAATAAATTCATCTGTTAACCCTTACAGATCGGGGGGAGGGCTCAAAGAGCCCCCCCCCTCTAGTTTTTTCAATCTCATTTTTTTTGTAGGTAAGATGGAGTGCTGTGACTTCATGACTTTTTAAGTTTAGTAATTATACGTCGGCTAGACTTGATTTTATTAGGATATCTGGTCTGTGTCGGTCGTGGTGTCCGGTCAAAGTCGGTTGGGTAGCACCAAAATTGGAAAAAAATTTTAAATAAATCTTAATTTCTACATTATGACTTTTGTGTATAAGGAGAAACCTAAAATTTTTTTGGTGAATACTTAGATATCAATGACCTTCTAAGAAAAGTTGTGTTATGACCGTTTGACCGCTCCCTGACCGACTTTATGACCGATTTTTGTCCGGCTTTTACTACAGACATATATCATGAATATCGTGGCTTCTATTACAGCTAGAGACCTATAAATTTTTTTGGTAAATCCTTGAGCAACATCAAACAGATAAAAATATTAATTGGTGCCGCCAACCGCCGTTTTACCGCCGTAACCGCCGAAAATGGCGGTTTCCGTTATTTGCCGTTTTTCGGCGATGATCAGAAAAAGTAATTTTTTTGTTATGAAAAATAAAAGTTCGTTGGTCATCCTAGCTGCAAAATTGGCCGCTCTACAGCTGTTTTAAAATTTAGCGGCTAAGGAGCGGCCTGGCCGCTATGACTAGAAAAAGTAATTTTCTCTAAAAATACACATGAACCACCAGAAAAAAATTTTACGTCTTTATCTGTAACAGGAGCCGAGATAGAGGGGGGGGCTCTTTGAGCCCCCCCCCCCCCCCGATCTATTAAGGTGGGAATTGGGGCCCGAGCTGTAAGGGTTAAAGACTCAACTGATCTTTTACTCCAAAAATCTTCCCATCCTTCATAATCTTCAGTTGTACCCTCTGTTGTGGTAGTCATCATTTCATCCTCATATAAAGCCTACGGATTTTTAAAGGTATATGAAAAAAATAAGAAAACATTGATTAAAGTTTTTTTGCACTAGCCAATCTAGATTTTTACATATCAGGAAAATATTTGACATTTTTCATCAAAAATCTGGGTTTTACCATCCCAAATATATTTAGGGACTTATTAACTGCTTCCCTTTCCTTAAAATCTGAAAGGGGAAATACAACACTTGTTTTTTCTTTGTTTTAACATCAGCATAGTTTTGATAAGATAACTTATCTTATAAGAAAATAGTAACATTAATTAGCAATTTTGATTTCATAATATTCTACTCATATCTAAATAGATTAATAGCTAACCTGCAATGTCATTTCCATTGCAGTCTCTGGTTTTTTCAAATCAATGGCTTCAAAAGATGCAATGTCAATCATAACCAGGGGCGTCCAAGCTTTTTTTTTTGGGGGGGGTAAAAAATTTTAGGGGGGGGGGGTAATTCGTGTTTGGGGGGGGTAAAATAGCGCGCCGAAATTTTTTTTTACCCCCCCCAAAATTTTTACCCCGGGGGTAAAATTTGATTGGGGGGGGTAATTACCCCCCCTAAAGTCTGTTGGGGGGGGTAAATACTCCCCCCAAATCTGTTGGGGGGGGTAATTACCCCCCCCCCCCCCAAACTAATTTACCCCGGGGGTAAAATTTTTGGGGGGGGTAATTTAATTATGTAAAAAAAGCACCTACCTAATCTATTAAGTTAATAAGTACTATCCTATAACATAAAGTGGTAAGTAAGGTTTATTTGACTATAGCTTCAGATTTCATTACTTTTAATACTGAGTTCTCCTTTTTAGGAAAGCTTCACATAGATCCCATGATGGTTCCACACTATTATAGGTCAATCCTTTGAGTGGTTTTAGGCTATTTTTCTCCTCCCTTTTTACCCTTTAGAAAACACGAGTTCTTAGATGCTTAGGGCGCCACTACTATTCAAATATATAGTAGTATCTCATTCTTTAGAACATAAAAATACAATAATTAACTCACTAACCAATGAACCAATATGATTATACTTTAAAGTGAAGCGTCTTATAGGTCCTGGTAAGTTTTATAACTAGTTTACTCCCTCCCCCCCCCAAAAAAAAATTTTCAGTAAAATTTTTTTTAAGAACATTCAATTTGGGGGGGGGTAAATACCCCCCCAAAAAAATTTGTTTAAAGAACATTTATTTTGGGGGGGGTAATTACCCCCCCCCAAATGGTTTGGGGGGGTAAATACCCCCCCCAAAATCGTTGGGGGTGCCTACGGCACCCCCAAGGTAGGGGTAATTTTTTTTTGGGGGGGGTATTGTTCACAAAATTTTGGGGGTGCCAAATGGCCCATTACCCCCCCCCCCCCTTGGACGCCTATGATCATAACAGTCATTAATTTTATTTCCTTCATAAGATTATTCTTCTGAAGATCTTGTAATGATTTACACAACTCAATGTTTGACTCACATTGAGATCCAATGTCAAGAATATGATGACTCAGAAGGTAAAGTGTTTCATTGATTTTCTTTACAGCTTTTGTCTTTAGGTTCTTTTTATACTCCATTCTTTCATTCATCATGGTTAGGTAACTTATAAAGTTACAAAACTCTCTATATTTAGAAAATCATTATTATCTATAGATTTCATGATTAGTATTTGATTAACATTTTACAAAATATTTATTCATAGAAAATACTTACAGTTTAACAGATTACCTTGATTTCAAGTAGGTTTTGTAGTATTTACAATCTAATATTGTGTTTCTACATTTAGTGCAATCATATTTCTTCTCTATAACAATGGCCACTTTCATCCTTAGGAAAATCAAGTTGAATCAAGATTAATAATACAATTTTTTAATTAAATCAAATTAAAGTTCAAAATATTAATAATGAAATTGTCCAATACCACCTTAAAAAACTTTTGTATGTGTTTTCAAGTTTTTCTTTGTATTCCTTTAAAAATTCCTTTTCATTCAAAAATTGTTTCATTCCGGGTTCCATTGTAAGACCTGGAATAATGTACAGAATTAAACATAATCATAAAGAAGGCGTCTTAACTTTTTTGCTTTTTATTTAGAATAGCTAGCCGGTGCTTTTAGTACGTAGTAGATGTAAAATTTTCCATAGAATTCAGATATGCAATCGTTTTTTTTTATAGACCTCTTATTTTTGAAGTAATTTAAGTTTTTTAAAGAAATAATTAAGTCAGTTTTAAGGTACTAAACCGCAACAAAATAAAAGAAGAAAATTGCCAGTATGAACAAAAATAGTAAGATCTTTAATTTGACACCTTACTTTTTAAGTTCTGTTGAGTAATTATTGAAATAATCTATATTTTTAACCTCGGTTTAATAAAATCTTTAAACTTAAATATTTTCTCTCACAGACATAAAAAATATGGGTTCATATATACCTTTAGAATCAGAAAAATAATACAAATCCATTGAAAAAAAGTAAAAACTTTAAAAAATAAAAATGGCCTAAACTATTATATTTTTACAGGCAACACTTAATTGTAACTATTAAACTAGCCAATCAAAAATCTCAAAAATTGACAAATCAAGAAGCTTCAACTCAAAACTTAACCAAAGAATTGACAAAAAAAAAGGATAATGTTCATACAATATATACAATAGATACTACAATAAAAATAGTGATACTTACATAACATGTAAAGAATGAAAAATTATGAACAAATATACTTCAATCTGTTTATAAACTTCAAAACAATGCAGTTAAAAATGCATTATTGTTTCTTGTGTTTAAAAAATATCTGTTACAGTGTATGTACATTTGTTTAGGTTTTTATCAGGTTTTGTTCAAGTCAACCCTTTAAAGCCAAAAATTATGATTCTTAAGATAAACTTATATTTTTTATTATATTTTTATAAAACTTTTTCAATTTTGCTTAGAATGGATTCGTAATATTTTTCTCATTCTAAAGTCATATATAAACACATATTTTTTATGCCTGTGAGAGAAAATATTTAGGTTTAAAGTTTTCATTCACCGAGGTTAAAAAAAATAGATTTTTTTAACAATTACTTAACAGAATTAAAAAGTAAGGTGTCAAATTAAAGATCTTAAATTTTTGTTCATTATGGCTATTTTTTTCTCTTTTTTGTTCCGTTTTAGTACCGTAAAACCGACTTAATTATTTTTTAAAAAAACTTAAATTACTTCAAAAATAAGAGGTCTACAAAAAAAAACGATTGCATATCTGAATTCTTTGGAAAATTTTACATCTACTACGTACTAAAAGCACCGGCTAGCTATTCTAAATAAAAAGCAAAAAAGTTAAGACGCCTTCTTTAAGAATATACTTGCACTTAATAAAATATGTTTCATACTAGCTGCTTTGCCCCTAGCCACTAAGGGCGAATCCTCAAAAGGTATCAGAAATTCCAATTCCTATACAGAATTTGTTCATAATTTGTAAAAATAAAAGTTGAAGTGGGAGTTCCCATATCCCATTTAAATTTTTATAGTTTACAAAAAGAAAACAAAAATTCTTAGGGTGATATTTTGCTTCTTGGTGGATTGGGGGTGTTCTATTTCCCAAGAAAATAGCCTAAAACCACCACAGGAACATTAAATATATTCCCTGAAAAGTAGAACCCAATTGGTTCGGCTATCACTGAGATCTTAAGCTCTAGACAGACAGACAGAAACACATTATTCTTCTTTTACTCATTATAGATTATAAAAAAGGTATTACAGACACATCTTACCAGAAGGACAAACTGTAATGCTAGGAAACTCAATTTGTTGCTTTGGAACAGTTGTTGTGTATTCTTCAAATGGTCTTGCATTCCAATCTTTGTTCAATTCAATCAGTTGGTACACTGTGTACAATCCTAGATATTTTAGATAATTGTTGTGCTCATCAATATGATTTAAACAAAAAATGATAATATTAATTTAAGAAATATCAAGATTCATATCATAATACAAGTTAATTATCAGATGAAAAGCATACATTATTGATAATTTTTTGTAATAATACAAATAGTTGGTTCATGGCCATAAATCTAACAATGAAACAAAAATTGATAATATGACACAAATATTTACACAATCAAACATTAATAGCAAATATACACGAAAAGATGATTAAGTTTACAAAATATAAAAAGATTAATCATACTAAATACAAATTCTTCCCAACCCCTCCCTCACATTTCAGTAATATATTTTTGTGTTGAAGATAGAAGATCTTGCTAATTCGATGTTTATATATAAATACCTTTGATGCTACAGGATTCTTACAAACCTTTCCAGGTAGTTGTCATCCCTTATCAATAGTTTTTTTCAGGGGGAGGGGAAATTTTAATCAAGTCTACATGAAAATTACATTTTTTGTAAATTTATCCAGTTACTACCACCAATAGACATAATATAACTAGGAGGTAATCTGACTACATTTTTTGTCAAAATTGATTTTTAACAGAAAAAAAAACTTTTTTTCTTTTTGTTATAATAATAAAGGCAATCTAGTTATTTGATGATTTTTATAAAGCTAAGTTTACCCTAAGAAATTCAACTATCTATAATACAAAGTAGAACGATGTCTGTCTGTCTGTCTGTTTGTTTGTCTGTTTGTTTGTAGCGAAGGATCTTGCTAACCGATCGGGTTCTCCTTTACAGGGTAGCTTCTCATAGGTTCCGGGAAGGTTTATATCTATTTTCTTGGGGGGTGGGACACCCCCAACCTCCCCCCCCCCCAAAAAAAATCCCCCCCCAATTTTTTTTGTCAATTTTTCTTTTAAATCTAAAATAGGAAAAATTAGTTTGATCTAACCTCTTGGGGCATAGCCCCTAGAGGCTAGGGACGAAGCCGCTAGTTTATATATAACTTTATATTTTTTTGTGAAATGCTTCACATTTTAAACAGGTAGAATTTTTACATAAAATGATTTCCACAAGGAAAGCTTTTTCCTAAGATATGCGACATTTTAAAGCTGACTCATAATGCAATGGAAATGAAAAAAAATTATGCCATTATACACCAAAATCTGTAAAATATTTCAAACTATGAAAAATCAGGAATGTACCTCCACTGTTATCCTATTGGCATATTTAGAGAGTATGTATCTAGATAATCTCTATTCTACCGCCACATGCAATTTTTTGCAGTTTCCTTTTGTTATATATAAGCTACAACTATAATAAGGTTAACCAGATAATTTGCTCCATTACCCCTTTTACCCTTGTGCAAACTTTATCTCTAGGACCTGTAAATCTGCTCCCAAAAGAGATACAGTTCTCATAACTAATCTGTCTTACAAAGAGAGACAGACACATGAAAGACAGACTGATACACAGATAGATGGACAGACAAACAATAATAAAGACCTACAGCTACAAGTGAAATCAGCCATTTATCTCCAATAGCAACAAAAAAACATGTGTCTACATTACAACAGACAATTAAATAGACTGATTTACACACAGACAGAGGGACCAAATAAAGAGTATTATGGCGACAAAAATTTACCATTATTTTTTACTAAATAACCATTCATAGGTATATGCCATGTAAGGATCTATTACAAATTTCGTGACACCTTTGTAACTTTGACCATTGCACTGCAAAAAAAAATTCTTACCCAATACAAGGACATATAACATCCAAAGGATCTTTCCAAGATGGTTTGTTATATCCATCCTGAAAATCAACAAAATTGTATCAGTATTTTATTCAATTTAACAGCCTCTTCTTTTTTTAAAAGTCGAAAAAAATCTGTGGTATATTCCCTTCCGTGGAAACGCCTGATCAGGGGCATTTCCTCGTATTTTCACATTAGCATTTCTCCTATTTCTAGCTACTGATGGGGTTTCCAACCCTGTGGGGCAATCACCTAACATAAAATAATCAAAAGCTACTTTGGAAATACGACGAAACGCCCCTTAAGAGGCGTTGCCACGAAAGGGACTATAACTCAAAATTTGAATTTAACGAATTGACGTCCAAGTGGGTAAGGGGAGTTAACCCGCTCAAACTTTGAAACCCCTGATTGTTATCCTGTTATATAAAGTATTAAGCTTTTTAAAAGCCAAGCTTTTCTATAATTAGGGTAGGTCCGTCCGTCCGTTACAGCTTTTTTTCGTTAATTTAAACAGGTTAGAATTGTCCTATCGATTTCAAACTTTGCAAGCTGATTCATGTAACAGTTAGATACGACTTAGAAAGCGTTGCAACTCTATAATCGTTACCATAAAGTCCGTACGTCCATTTTAAACATGCTGACTTTTTACTTTTTGGGACAATAAATTTTTGAATGTTAAAACTATCCTATTCATATGATTTTATTAATACTGATTCCTATTACAACAAGGTATAATGTTATCAGCGAAGCATCTGTATAATCAAGTACTAAAAACGTCAGTATGTCCTTAAACAGTAACATGTATTTAATCAGTTTTGTAACAAATTTACTTACAACTTTGTATCGACAGACATATGCATTAATATTCAGTTTATTCAGTTCTTACACTCTACATGTGTTAATGTTCGTTTGTCCTTCCATTTCAGAGCTTCGCTTTTCTGAATGTTGTCATCCTTGTTTTGTCTGTAGCGAAGGATCTGGCTAACCGCTGCTCTGATATGGTTCTCCTTTACAGCGGAGCTTCTTATAGGCCCAGGGAAGGTTTTTAACTATTTTTGGGGCAGTATCTTCACCCTCCCAATTAACAATGACCCCCGCCCCCTTAAAAATAATAAATATTTTCTTATTTTTTTAAAACTCAAAATGGTGGGAGGGGGGGGGGTCGACGTTTTCCCCTTCCACCTTAGAGGCTTCTAGGGACATAGCAACTAGCTGTATTATAAACAAACTAGCAGCTACGACCCTGGAGGCCAATAGAGATCTTCACAGGACCTATATATTCAACAAAGGAGAACCATTTAAGTTCAGCGGTTAGTGAGATCCATCGGTACAAACAGACAGAAACACAAAAATCCTTTACTTTGTTATGTTATAAGAATAAAGTTTACTTGGTTAGGTGTTGATTAGAGGCTGTACCATAAACAAATGGCATTGAAAATCCATATCTTAAAGGTGCAGCAAATCAGGAATCTAAAGGGATAAGACAATGGCTGATAAATTGATGTACATTCCCAATGTTGATACATACAATTACCCCTTCTGCAGATTACAATCAGTGGTTGAAACGTTTAGATTCTTAACTAAATGAACCAACCCATCAATATTCAATACAAGTACCCAAAGTTGTTAAGCCAACGAATAAAAAACGTTATCATAAATCTTTGGAGACTAGTGTAATAAACAGAGGTGGATTCTTAAAAAAAATTTGGGCTCAATACCAGTTGAGTATCCACAAATTCCCCAATAGTAGCTGAGTATCCACGCATATTTCCCAAGAGTATTTGAATATCCACACTTTTCCCCTATGGTAGTTGAATATCCACAAGAGTTTCCTATTGGTATTTTCATTATATCCTTTCATAATACTGATTCCCATGACAATAAAGCACATTAATGCAAGCAATTCACACCTATCATTTAACTTTAATACAGATTTAGGAACCAAATATTGAAAATTCATAAAAGCGAAGCTCTGAAATGAAAGGACAAACTAACATTAACAGGATAATAATGCATAAGTCTATATAAAATTATTGTAATTATAGTAAATTTAGTGCAAAACTGCTTAAGTATATGCTACTGTTTAAGGACATACTGACATTTTTAGGACTTGATTATTGAGATGCTTCGCTAATAACATTGTACCTTATCGTAATAAGAATCAGTATTCCATAAATTAGATATCCTCAAACTTATAAATAATAAATACCATTTAGATAGAAATCAATCCACGTATGTTTTTGTCTTGAATTTAAGTTGTACAAAGAAGCCGAAAAATCTCCTCCCACTTATTGCACCTTGCACTTTAAAACAAGGATGACAAAAATCATTAAAAGTGTAGTTGGGCATACAATAATTAATTTGATTTGTTGGTAATTACGTTCTTTATAATGTGCTTTACAGGACGGACAGACGCACAAACCCTTATTATAAAAAAGCTTCGCTTTTTAAAATGATCAATCTACATGGCTAATAATCCTTTTATTTAGACCGAAAATCCCTAAAGCGATTTTATAGAGTTGATATAATTTCCTAGAAATGTAGAAAAACTTTGCTTTCATTATATAAAAACAAATTTTTAAAAAGTTTAAAAAGCAACATATTTAAAATTGACCTACGGACTTTCTATTATAGAGTTGCTACGCTTCCTTTTGTATTAAATCGTTAGGACAATTCTAACATGTATAAATTAACAAAAATGCTAACCAAAATAATTGTTTAAAAACTTTTTTTCCCCCAATGGTAGTTGAATATCCACACATTTTCCCAATGGTAGCTGAGTATCCAAAAATGACCCCAATAGTAGCTGAATATCCACGTGGATACTCAGCTGGTATTGAGCCAAAATTTGCACCACTAATCGCTTAGTGGGGCAAAATTGTTTTAAGAATCCACCTCAGCTCAATGTCCCCTCCCTCCCTGACAGCAAAGCGATTATATAATATACATTAAAGTATATTAAAGTAAACCTTTTTATGATAAATCTAAACAAATATTTGAATTAACAATTCCGTATATAGGCTTAGTTTGGACATATGCATACCCCTTTCAATAAAATTAGATATTTGCAAATAACACCTGTTGAATTTCACACCAATCATACACAATTTTCGGATTACGGAAGGAAAACGAAGTAGCGGGTTTCGTCATATTTTCATGTTTTCTTTCCATCCCAATTTTCTTAATTCTACAGTAAATATAAAGAATAATGACATCCATAAATAGGGAAGCACAAAGAAATCATGGATGAACAAACTGACAAAGTGAGTTATAGAAATTAGATGTTCAGAGGTTATAAAAAGAAAAAGAAGGAAAAATAGACAGTCATTATTGAAAAGTTCACGAAACCTTTTTAAAATGAAAATATTTTTCCTTTATAGCGTATCCATCAGAATGACGGCCTAAGTAAATAGTTCAATGGATGCTCTTTGGTAAGGGATATCCTTACCAAAAAAAAGCAGCAGTCTGTCTATATGAGATGTGAGTGGGTTAAGCTAAGGTTCATATTGATTATCATAATAGTTTATTTCTAGAGGCCTCCTGTGTATACAAAGCAACATTTATTAATTAAAGGCCATAATATTGTGTTTTATTAGCAGAAATGTTCAAACAAGCCAAGTTTGCTTTCATGCCCAAAAACATTATAAATGTAAATAGACTGTCTAGATACTCATAAAGTAAATTAAACATTAAACGTGGATAGTGTGAGAGATTCTTGCATATACTCACCACCAGCTGGCTACTATAACCTTAAACCCCCTGTCTTGTCCTCTTTTAAAGGAAGCTTTAGTTCTTCTAGTCCAGAATTAATTCTCTGAAATTTCTTATCTTTTGATTGATTGTGTATTGAGTGATTGTATTGTTTGGGAAGCCATTTTGAATGTAAGTGTGCACGCATCGTTGCGGCAGTACTTTTAATAGAATCATTGCTAGATAAACACATAGTGAGACTATGATAAAGCTTTTGGTGCGTATAGAGAGTGAATTTCATCAGTAGTAGGCCAGGTGCTTCACCAAAATTCAGGTGCGTAGGAACCCACACTTGTAATTATGAATTTGTACATAAGGAAAATATGAGTAGGTTTTCTAAAGGCATTTAGGCCAAAAATAGTAAAAAAATATAGTTATGATTTTAAGTAATTATTCTTATTTGATCATTCCATTGCAAAAAACGCGATCTTTGGTTTGTTTAAATGTCCATTTATTTAGCATTTTTCAAGAATGTCAAGCGTGGGAAAATTTTTAGAATGTGGGAACCATTTATTTTGATTTAAATGGTACATATGATTTTCATTTAAATTCATTTTTTGGACCCGTGAGAAAATTTTTTTAGCGTGAGAACCATTTAATTTTCATTGAATTTCAATTTTTGGAAGTGTGGGGAAAAACGGGAGAAAAAATATGTTTTAGTATAAAGAAATGTTCTATCAGTTTCAAACCTTTTTCATTCGATAGATCATACTGACTTTGATAAAACTGTCAGACCGATTTTTGAAATTCAATCTGTGAAAAAAGATATTCAAGTTTGAATTTTTTGTTTTGAAAATATTATTTTACATGTATTGACGCCATCTTGGATTATGATAATTTTTTTTTGTTAGAAGATTTTTTTTCTAAAATATTTTTAAAAAAATAACTTTTTACAATAAAAAAATCTTTGAACTTAAATTGACCAATAATTCAAAGATTTTTTCTCTTTGATTTGGAAGATTTTTTATGATTTTTATTTCTAATGTCAAATAAAAACACAACAGTGAAAAAAATGAAAATTAAATGAAAAAACGTTTTATGATTTTATTCAAGAAATTATTTGCTAACATCACCTTTTTGTTGCAATAGAATGTTATTTAAGCAATCAAAATTTAGCATAAATAACTCATTTATATACCAAAAAGTTAACTTATTACATCACATTTCAAGGACTGACTAAATTAATCCAATTAATATTTTTTGAGTTATTGAGTTTTAACCCAAAGAATTTAAACATTGAGCTTCGTGATTCATTAAAGCAAACCAAAGTTTAGACCTTAAAATATAAAATAATTAGTTACCAAAGCAATTATCATGTATGTTTTTTAATTATAACAAATAGATATTGTTATTTCAGGATAATGTAAATAGAAATTCTTCAATAAATCTATACTCCTACCTGTTGTTTTTGGTCCTGGTCTTGGCTGATTGTCTCAAGTTGTTGATCTCAGACTTTTGTGGTTATTAAAAGTCAAAGCATGACAGAA
Organism: Acartia tonsa; assembly: GCF_053477335.1. Classification (NCBI taxonomy): domain Eukaryota; kingdom Metazoa; phylum Arthropoda; class Copepoda; order Calanoida; family Acartiidae; genus Acartia; species Acartia tonsa. The sequence goes on from NC_137268.1 coordinate 21,794,838, forward strand.
AAATATATGCGGTCATCACACCCCCATCCCCTTACCTCCTACTAGACAAACAAATTGACCAATAAATGACGAGCATTGCAGCAACTTACATCAACAAAAATATTTCTCCTGGCATTATATCCATTTATTTATATCCATTTAATCAATATAAATGTTTATCCTTATACTAAAGTAACAGGTTGACTGTCTGTCTGTCTGTGTGTTGGTACCAAAAGATTTCGCTAACTGCTGAACCGATTGGGTTCTCCTTAACAGGGTAGGTAGGTACGAGGAAGGTTTATAACTATTTTGGGGGAGGGTACCATCACCCTATCAAGATAAATCACAAAAAATAAAAATTTTATTTTACGTTTCTTGATTTAACAAAGAGAGTTCAACGAAACATAAACGTCAAACGTAGCATAGACATATTTAGATATAAAAAAAACATCTGAAGTGCCACTAGAGGCCTCTAGGGGCGTAACCGCTAGTCTATGTATAATGTAAATGTAAAATTATACGCAAAAGTCTGATTATATCCTGTTAGATTTCACTAATCCTAAAAAAAAGGTCCTGATAAAAGGAAGCCTGCACGAAACACGACGCTTTAACTGCTGAAAGACTGCCACAAGTAGACCCAATACCCCAAATTTAAAGCCTTAAGCTTCAATACAAAAAAGTTCTAGGCATTTTTAAATGATATTTTATGTACAATGAAAATTTTGTAAGATTTCCATTGGTCATAATAGCAATTAAAATATTAAATTACGTAGCCTAGACACAAAATTGTAACCTTATCTTTGTCAGAAACTTAGATTGTAATTAACTGATTACATTTTTACAATAAAAACACTACATTTAATAGTAAAAATCTCTGAAAAAATCCAGTTTAATTTGCGTTTTTAAGCATGAAATCTCAGAGGAACAAATGAAACTAATGCAAGCTCAGCTTTGAATGGTTCTTGAGCTGATTCAGCCTTCCGATTGGCTGGAAATACTACAGAACTTTCGGTACAACACAAGTTAAACTGAATTTTTAAAAATCATTTTGACTATGAAAATAGGTCAGTTCACATTTGAATCTCAAGGTGGAAACATCTCCAAAGTTGAAGTGAATTAAACCTGTCTATTATATAAGTTTATGATGGATCTATAAGGTTTAATATTCCCTATACAAATTTACCCCCAACTTATTAAATTTATTTTTAAAGAGAAAGTTATTTGTTTCCTTTTTTTCCAAGCTTGTATTTTTTTCCTCAGTTATCTTTTTTTTATATAAAATTTTGTTCTAGCTATACACCCCTGCTAATTATTTCACATACCCCTTCCCCACCTCCTCTTTTAAAAAAACCATCCCCCTACCAACATAGACAAATAATATCAAAATGGATTGTGATGGTGAAAACACAAACCCAACGGTGATTACTCTCCAAGCTGAAATAAAATCTTTATACAGTGAAGTGAAAAAACTATCTAAATCATTACAAGAAACCCAAAATTTAGTTAAAACATTACTAGAAAACGGTAAGGTTAGTGATATTTCAGCTGAAGTTAAAAACATTAAGCAATTACTTGACATTGACAAAAAGCCAACACCAAATCTAAACCTAAACAGTCACAACCCATCCCCTGATCTTGCCAAAATTGGACGCTCTGTTCATATTGGCAATATAGGTTCTGTCATTAATGTCAACTCCAACACATGGATGTACAAAGACAGCCACTGGGACCAAATTGCAGCTCTATTTGGTAATAATGCTGGAATTGTCAAAATCCAACAGCTGCGCCACAAGCAGTACAATGGAAAGCTTGTCTTTCCAGTCAATGTGTTCTATGCATCTGAAGGACACAGAAAAAGCGCTCTGACAGCTCTGAAATCCCATTGTGAAGCCAATGGAGTTTCCATGCCATCCTGTCAGTTTGCCCTGGCCTCCTATCCAGAACTGCAACACAAGGTTAGGCTTGTGACACAAACATTGCACGAAGCTAAACACCATGGTTTGGTCCAATCCTACTCCATCACAAACTTCACCACAATCAAAGGCGGCACTCTCATTCCCCTTTACCAATTCAAATCACATGGAATCTGGTCAAAAACCAAAGATGCTGCATCTGTGGCAGTGTTCAGTGCTGAGAATGCTCCTGGCATGGCTGATACATTGAAAACAGAAAGAGGCCTTTACCTGAAAGAAGCAATATTCCAACATATCGATGACACTATCCCACAATACCTCCCCCCTCCTCCACCCCCAAAACCAACGCTTAAGGACATGCTGCCAGAATCTATCAAATCTCCTCAATCTAAATCTCCATCTAAACGCTCTATGAATCAGGATTCTCAAGATTTTATTTCAAATAAAATCATGAGAAAAGACTCGCAGGTATCCATCAACACACACACATCCTCCCATCAAAATCAGGATTCTCAGGATTTTATTTCAAATAAAATCATGAGAAAAGACACACAGGTTTACATCAACACACACACATCCTCCCATCAAAACCACACTCCCCTACCCCCTGCACCTGTAGCACACGGAGATTACAGCCTGCCCCATATAAGTAATACCTCAGAATTCCCCCCCTTCCCCCCTCCAAACTTTCCAACCCCTCTCCTAAATCCCTCATATTGTTTTGATCAAGGAAGTAATTTAAATACAATGGTCTAAACTAAACCCCCAGGATGTATATATATAATGCAACTACAAAACATAAACTCTCTACAAGTGTCTTATCCCTGATTGAACTAATGTCTTTTATTGTAGCCTTCTAGTTTCTATGATCAATAAAAACGAAGATTTTCTACAATTAGGCCAACATGTCCGTACATACGTCTGCAATCCTGGCCGTCCGACCGCAAGCAATGGATTACATTTGAAATGTGCTGAACTCAATCTTTTTTTTACATCAATTCTACTTATACAATCGTTCTTGAATTTTCAATATATTATTCTAAGAAAAACAAAGAAGTTAATTATCAATTTTTTTAAACAAAGTATTTTGAAAAAGTTACTGCATCTTGCAACAAAGTAAGTACTATAACGCTCAGATCTATGAATTTCTTCTAGTTAGGACTCCGCCTTTAAGAATGTTGTCATCCTTGTGTAATAGTTTTTTTTAAATAGGGGAAACACAAGCTTTTTAATACAATAAATGCGAAGCAGTGACAAGCTAAAAACTTTGTTAATTAACATTTCTCGTTTAACAATTATTAACATAGTAATCTTATTTAATATATGTAAGGGACCAGAACTATTTAAAGGAAACTTCGCACCTAAAAACAGTTGTATCATTACAAAATTATAAGATAAAGAAAGCAGTGGGAGTGTCGAACTGTGACGTCGGGGGAAGGTGACAATTGACCAATGAGAGGCCGCTACATATTTTACTGCAGTGAATACTGGCTTCTTATTGGTTAATTGTTGATTTTTTCTGGCGTCATGGTTGGAAACTTTTACTGTTTTCTAAGTTAAACCACGGAAAAGGGATCATAAGCACAATTAAACAAAATCTTTAATCTATAAGCACCAACTATTTCTTAATCAAAAGTTAATTTTATTAGTAACACTGCGGAAAAATACAAATATTAATGCACAAAGCCAATATTTATTTTATATTTCAGGGATAAGACACCAGAGTTGCTTTTGTTTTAACATTTCAGCATAATTGTAATAAGCTGCTCTCTCTTTAATTGAATGATTAATTCTCAACAGTAAGTTGTTATAGGGAAAAATCTTTCATTTGTTTTTACCTATTTTTGGCCAGAGCCCAAAGCCAAACTTCTATTAGAAATTTGGGCAAATACTTTTCAGAGGTTTTTTTCCTCTGAAACCCCAGTCCCCCATCTCTGTGTTATCAAGCACAACCCCCCCCCCCGTGCCCCCCCCCATTCTCTGTTTTATATTAAGCTCTGTAAAAACTTGTATAGTAGTTTAGTGTAAATATTTTTTTATGTCTCTTAAAGAAAATTTTAATATCATTTTTAGCAATGTACGCGGGTTAGGATCTCTATGCACAAACCAAATAGGACATCGAACAAATAGAATCTCCCATAAGATACAAGAACTTGACTTTTCAAGCCAAGGCATTCCCTCCTTATATTGCTTACTTGAAACAAAACTACCGGCAGATAAAAACATACCAAAATTACCAAGGCATTTAAAATTTGTAGGGCAAACTGCAAACAAAAAAGGTGGCATTCTTATTTACATCCATAATAGTCTTGAGTTTGATAATTTTAAAGTTATTTATTCAAAATATGCTGTGTACGTAAAAATTAAGATTGGAACTACATTCATTGAAAATATCATTGTATACCTTCCCTGTGAATTAAAGGAATGTTTAGCAGTGTTACATCAAATAGAATTGTTTATTCAGGAAAATTCTATAGAAAACTTTTGTTTCTATGGTGATTTTAATATCTCCGACACTTCACCACACCATCTGACAAAGGCCAAACGATTAAATAGAATATTAAATAGATTCAACTTGTTTGATTTATCTGAAAAACTAAACTACAACCATGATTATACATGGTGCGCAATCAGAAACGGTAAATTTCATTCTAGCAAAATCGATCATTTTTACTGCAATATTAATATGTTTAATTCAATAAAATTCCAACACAATAGTTTCAGCGATCATAAGCATTGTACTGTGTCTTTTAGAAAGTCCTTTATTTATTGTTCTCCTACATGGAAAAGTCATCTTTTCAAAAAAAACAGACTTTGTTGAGCATTTAAAAAAAGAAACTATTTCATTTTTGTATGATTTGTCTGAAATACAACACCTAAAAAATACTAAAGAGGTTTATGTTACAAATCCAAACTTATTTGATAATGAAGTGTCATTTGATCATTTAGAATACAAAGAAACCTCAGCATTTTTTGACCTTTTAACACATTTAAAAAAAGCTCATGACAAATTTTTTTCAAAAGACAAGGCAAAAAACTCTATAAAGCTTAAATCGTTTGATGATGAAATTTCTAAACTGTACAAAAGTATGAAAAATCAACCCAACATTGACACAGTGGAACAAATACAGAAACTTGTATCAAGTCAACAGGAATATTTTAAGTCTCTTGTGTATTCACAAGCAGAGTTTAAATATTTTCGGAGGCTGCAATATGATGGAGGATACAACAACATGACTTTTAGGCACATACCAAACTTTAAAAAAACGTCGTATAAAATCAATACAAATGGAGAAACAGTAACATCTCCCCAAAAGTTGGCTAATTTGTTTGCTAACCAACATGCTAAAATTATAAGCCCTGAGTGTGTTCCAAAGTCAACATTGAATAACTTGCTCAATGATTATGATCTTAACATGGAAAAAATTTTTCCTAGAATTAAAAATCTCACTAGTCCATATTCAACTACAAAACAATTCAGGGAGATTATTAATTCTATGAAAAACACAAGCGCGCCAGGAATTTCATCACAACCAAAAGCACTTTTTCTTTTTCTCTTAGATTTATTGCCAACTTTCTTTACTAAAGCATTAAACAAATTATATGATATAGACATTGACAACAGTCCCTTTAGATGGATAAAAGACAGAAATGTAATTTTCATTCCCAAAAAAAACTTTGATCTGACTTTAATTGAACACTTTCGCGCAATAGTACTGTTAGAGATTGTTTACAAAATATTATCTAAAGCCTTAAATAGAAAACTTACGTCATATTTGGACAGAATCGTCCACAGTGGTCAATTTGCCTATGTACCCACAAGATTAATGTCTAATGCAAGTATTAATTTGACTGCCGAAATCAATCACATGGAAAAAGCCCAATCTAATTGCCAAATAATATCATTTGATTTTTCTAAAGCCTTCGACATGGTTTTGGAAGAGGTTTTTAATGTCATTTTATCCTTCATATTCCCTGAAGGCAATTTTGCTCATTGTTTTATTAATTTTACTAATAGGGGTAGATTCAGAGTTGCTGTTAATGGATATTTCTCTAAATGGTTTAAAATTAAAAGGGGCTCGTCGCAAGGAGACTCGCCTTCTGGTTCAAAGTTCATTATTGTCAACCATATTTTTATTGCATGCTTAGAAAGTACTAAGATTAAACATATTTATTATAAAATAGGACCCACCCCTGTTAGACCAAAAAGTTTTGCTGATGACACTATTATAAGCACCATTTTAAAAGAAAACAAGGACGTGTTGGAACTTATAAACCTTCTGTCCAAATTAGAAAATAGTATAGGACTGCAAATAAATTTTGACAAAACAAAAATCTTAGTTCAAGGTTCATATCCAAGTGAATTATCAAAATTAGGCCAAATCGTGGAATACTTTAAACATTTAGGGATATATATTTCCTTTAATCAAACACTAGCTAAAGAAATGACATATAATGAACTTTGTTATAAATTAGAAAAGAAAGCTAAAAGGTTTCCCCTTAAGCCAGGATACAATCTGCTAAAAAGAAGAAATCTATGCTCTGCCCTACTTTCTTCTTCAGCCTATCACATCTACCGAGTTTACAACCCTGACGAGAAAACCCTGCAAAGATTGCAAAAAATTGTGCTGCAATTCCTATGGTCTCAAAGAAAAGAAGATGGTACCATTACTTCAAGAACAAAAATCGCTCGTCCAAGGATTGAATTAGATCTTAGAAGGGGTGGATTAAATTTATTATTACCAAAAAGCCAATCTTTCTCAATATGGATTAATAGTTTTATGAGTTGTCTTAAGTATGCATCTGACCACCCTGACACAAGTATTGGCTTAATTTTCACACACAAACACATGCCTATTAAGTCATTATTAAAGACTTTTAGTTTTCTTACTCTTACTAAATATCAAAAAACTTTCAAAGAACTTTATCCTTGCAAGGGCGGTGATTATTTCGAAAAAGCTTTAGAATTTTTCTACAACCTTGAACATGATAAATCAACATGTCTTTTTTCACCCATTCTGACATCCAATTTTGCAAATATTACTACACCCTTTACTAAAAATGACAAACACATTCTTTCTAATGCAAAAAAATTCACGATAGCTTCAATTTTAGAATGCAAAAAAATTGGTGCCAAAGCTCTATATCTACCAATTCTTGATCTCAATATACATGAATCAATTCATGATCTAATTCTAATTAACAAGTTACAAAAAGTGGTTGATGCGTTCAAGCCCTGCTTCTCTGCTACTAGTTTCAGCCTGCAAAAATCCAAGCTGTTCCTGAACCCACTTAGTTCATTGTTGGTAAAGAACAAGAAACTCTTTTCTTTTCATTTCAAACAAATGTATAAATCTAAAATTGACATAGAATTACCTTCTATAATGACAAGAAAAAGAGACAAACTGTTCTTTCCTGACAAGGAACTTTTTGAACTTACTATTAAGAAACTTTTTAATTTACCAATTATATTACATTTCAAAAACTTTTATCTAGAACAATTGAATCGCACACTACCAAGCAAAAATAAACTATTTAAATTCAAATTAGTCGATTCAAATATTTGCAACAAATGTAATACAGAAAGCAATACAGATCATGCATTATTCTTTTGTTTATTTCCTTCTTATTTTATTCATAAACTAGCTGTCTTTTTAGATATTAAGTATAATAATGGACAACCTCAATTTATTTTTCTAAAAGAAAGCTTTTACCTATTTAATATGTATTATGATGATTTCTCGTTAAATGTATATACTCAACTATCCAATCTTATTTTAGCTGCAAAAGACAAATCACTCAAATTAAGCAAAGAAGACTGTATTTCAAATTGGAATAAAAACAACCTGCATGCCCATACAATTCTCCTAACCCAATTTTCCTTCAAACTGTTACAAAATGCAGGGCAAGAAACTAATTTTATCTCTGATTTTCTTGAGTTTTTAATAACACAGTGATTCCTGTTTTTTCTGATTAATTTCCAGCTACTAAGCTATGTTGATGTAAATAAAAGTCTCGTACTATAATATGTAATTCTGTATGTATATGTCTTTTCTTTATGAAATACATATCTTTAAAAACAAAGACTATGAAAATAGGTAATTTTTATTGTAAAAATATAATTAGTTACTGGCAACCTAAATTTAAATAAAAAATTTTCTTATAATTTTATTTCTAGACTATGTAGTTTAATTTCTAACATAAGCAATTGAAATCATTCAAAGTATTCATTGTACTAAAACGTCATTTCAAAATGCCTCCAACTATTTTGTATTAAAGCTGAAGGCTTTAAATTTTTGGTATTGGATCTACTTGTGGCAGTCTTTCCCCAGTTAGATCAGTGTATTTCTTGCATACTTTCTTTAATATCCTAATATTTGGTGGATTAGAACCGGTTCTCAATCTCATACACACAAAAAAAACTATGTCTAGCATCGTATCACATCTAGTTTTCAGCATCTCGGGGCTAAAAAACAGGTTTTAATCTTATAATTGTACATTTTGTATCTGCGAAAAGCTGTTTATAATATGATGCGAGAAATAATTATTTTTCAACTATGTTAAGTGGTGGTACTTGGTAGCTTCCTTCCCCCCAAAAGGAAGCTACCTTCAAATTTTAAAATGTTGCAAGCTACCTTGAAATTAATTTTTCCGAACAAAATTTGTGTACATGACTGTCTCATGGTGGTCTGAAGTATGATGTGCAAAATTGTTAAGATTGTTATGTGTTTTTCTGTGTGTGTGTTTGTGTGAGGGTGTGTGTTCTTGTTGAGTGTTTTTCTGTGAGTATGCGCTTGTTTGTGCAGGTCTGAAGTATGATGTGCAAAATTGTTAAGATTGTTATGTGTTTTTCTGTGTGTGTGTGAGTGTGTTTGTGTGAGGGTGTGTGTTCTTGTTGAGTGTTTTTCTGTGAGTATGCGCTTGTTTATGCAAAATGCGCGAGCGCGAAAATTGTGTGTGTGTGTGTGTATGTGTGCGCGCGCTAGGTAGCCAGTAGAGATAGAGAGATACAATTTTGTACATGTATCTAGGCCCCTAAAGTAACTTTTTAGGTCGGTAGAAGAATTAAATTCTAACAAGGATGACAACATCCATAAAAGCGAAGCTCTGAAACGGTAGGACAAACGGACATTAACACTTGTATAATGTCAGAACTGAATAATCAGAATGCGAATGTATAAGAGTCAAAGCAAAATTGTAAGTAAATTTGTTGAAAAATTGCTTGATACAGGATAATGTTTATGGACATACTTACATTTTTAGGACTTGATTATAGAGTTGCTTCGCTTATAAAATTGTACTGTGTTGTCCCAGGAATCAGTATACCAAAAATCAGACCACTCGGATAATTAGGTCACATACAAATTTGTTGTTAAAAATGTAAAAAAATCAACATGTTTAAAATGGACGTACGGACATTCTGGTAATGATTATAGAGTTGCTACGCTTTCTAACTCGTACCTAACTATTACAGGAATCACCATGCAAAATTTGAAATCGATAGGACAATTCTAACATGCCTTAATAACCGAAAAAAGCTATTTAAAAAAGTAAAAAAATCATTATGTTAAAAATAGACGTACGGACATTTTGGTAATGATTATAGAGTTGCTACGCTTTCCAAATCGTACCTAACTACTAAAGGAATCACCATGCAAAATTTGAAATCGATAGGACAATTCTAACATGTCTAAATTAACGAAAAAAGCTATCCGTTACGGACGGACGGAACGACCCTAATTATAGAAAAGCTTCGCTTTTAAAAAGTACATTTTGATTCACAGGTCTAGTACATGACTGTCTCATGGTGCACGTATGATGTAGGAAAATGAATTGCATTTTCATGGATAAAGGAGAAATTTTGCAGTAAATTCTTGTCTAGTCTAGTCTAGTATTGGCTAGTCTAACTTGGAGTTTCTTGGAGTTGGGATATATTTTTATTCATAGTATTTGTATGTGTATATTTTTATGCCTGATCGAAATTTTGGCATTTTTTTATAACTATCAGCTTTTTAGCTTGCTTTTTATTAAAGAGTAAACAGGATGAATGATGTAATATATTTTGGATAAAAAGGTTTTGTCCTTTATTTTTTAATTTTTTAGTCTAATAGCTTAAAACCTGCATAGGTCTCAATCATTAAAACCAAATTATCCAAGTTACTAGTTGGTCTCCCCCTCCCCATCCTCGCTTGGCAATAGGAAGATATTTAAACTAACGATCTATACTTTTTCAGATAGTTTGAGAATGTTCAGATTTTTTGCAAGGAATAACAAAAATTACAATCCAGTTCTTTAGAAATTTTCAAATCTGTTATTTATAGATTTAGAGTGTAATATTTAATACTAGAGTTGGCTCGATATAATTATCTCCCTATTGGCTAGTTTTCTATATGCATATCTATTTCTCAATAAATCTATTTTCCTCACCCGGCATTACTATCTAAAAGAAAGTAAATATTTAATAATCTATATATATATATTTTTTTTTACATTACCATCACCAAAGGGTTAATGATGATGATTACAATTTTAGTTTAACCCTTTACAGTCGGGCCCCTAGCCGCACCTTAATTGGTCGGGGGGGGGGGGGCGTTCAACGCCCCCCCTAATTATCTCAGTTCCTATTAGAGCTAGAGGGCTAAATTTTTTTGTGCAAGTCCCTTGTTTGATAATGAATTTCCGACCTTTTATAAGTCTAAGTCAATTTTCGCTTCCTTCACCCTTTTATTTAGCAACCTTTGTTTTTAGGTCTTTTTTTACTTAAAAATTTCAAACGGCTATAATTTTCTTATTTTTGAAGCTAGAAGAAAATTTTTTTTCCAGAAAATGTTTAACTTTATGTAAATTTTACATTTGAAATATCAAAATATAAATTTCAGCGGCCGCAGCTGTACTTGGCAGCTGCCAGCCGCCGCAGTCGGCGGTCGGCGGGAAAACGGCGGCGGATCTTCATTAAATTTTAATACGTTACGTAGACATGTCAGAAAAGCTTAAGTTTCAAATTTGAAGTCTCTAAGTCAAAAATTGTGGCCACAGGAGACTTTTAAAGATTTCTGGAGACCTGGAGGATCAGGACCTGCAGGATCATACCTGGAACCTGAAAGTGACTTGAACACCTGTATTTCATATAAGGATGTACTACTAGAGGATTTTTTTAGTATTTTGGTATGATAAAATGCTTTGTTTTAGTCAAAAAACAAATTTGCTCTTTACCTGGATATACCTGCCAGGTTTGCTGGCATCTTGTGCCCGCCAGGATGGAGATATTCAAAAAATTCCAACTCTCAGTTATGTGTCATACCCATACTTAAAAAGTCAAGCAGTTTGGGCTCTTTATCTTTCACACACAGAAAATGAGATAGAAAAAACCGGATGGGGGGGCGTTCAACGCCCCCCCCCCGACCGTTAAGGGTTAATATTTGAACACACAAAGTGTCGCCACAATCGAATTCTTTTAAAACAGAGTTTTCTTAAATTTATTATATTATAAATTTAAATTTTCTTTTTTATGATTAGAAATTAAATACATTGATATAAGGTAAATAGCAACATGAAATTAAAAAAAGGAATTTATTTTTAATAAAGTAAAATAATGGGTCTTATCGTTCTGAGCAATGAGAGTTTATTATGGATTATTGGAGCACTATGAGTTTTAAACAAATATTCCTTGGAAAACTTGAGCTCGTTTATAGACATTTATTTCCTATATAGATCTGACATGGATCTTGAAGCAATTAAGCAGGCCGTTTTGTACATGTTAAAAATTGGAAGATTTCATTAAATAAAAGTTATCGCAAATATACTTAGTAAATAAAAAATAAATCAATCTTTAATTAAATTATTTAGTGACAAATAAGATAAACAAATTAATATTCATCAGAGTGATAAAAGAGGCAATGCATTGTAATAGTTATTAATCAAATTTTATTATTGACAGCTTTCATCGGATATAAAAATGAAAAAATATAAGATTAAGATCATCCCCGAAAGGACGAAGTCCCAGGCCTTTATTTTAATGTTCGTGAAAGTTTGCTTAATTCGATGCTATACATGATTTTTCAGTATGGTTGGGAACCGGTTCTAATACAGCGGATATTAATCGATTTTATAGCCTTAGTGGAATAGTTATTTTTCGCATCGTATTAAAAACAGCTTTTTAATCTTATGATTGTTCATTTTTATTTTTATATCCATAGAAAGCTGGATATAATGCGATGCTAGACATAGTTTTTTCGTATGGATGAAAACCGGTTCTTATCCACCGGATTCAAATGAGTACGAGAAAAGAATTTCTAATAGTTTAAGTAGTTTAGAAACACAATAATATTCTGCGCCTGTTTGCTCCAATAGTCCGATATAGGGGCAACTTGGTTACCATAAATAGGGTAAAGATATATGTATCCAATTATTCCTGATTTTTAGTACTCATTCTGTGTCTGTTTGTCAGCCCTTCCGTCAGTCCATCCGTAACGCTATTTTTGCGGCTAAAGATAAAGTGTATGATTTACTTTGTCCGTCAGTCTGTCGGTCAGGCATAAAAAGATATTACAAAAATTTATTTCTGAAAGATTTCTTGATTTCTATGAATTATTGCATATTTATCTTCTCAATAATTCATCTTGTATGTTTGTCTTTCCATGATTGTTATTTAACGTTTTTAGGTCCTTTTTTACTTAAAAATTTCAAAAGGCTGTCATTTTCTTATTTTTGAAGCTAGAAAAACAATTTTTTCAGAAAATGTTTATCTTTATGTAAATTTTATATTAGAAATCTAAAACAAAAATTTCGACACCTGCGGCTGTACTTGGCAGCTGCCTTCCGCCGCAGTCGGCGGAAAACGGCGGCGGATCTTCATGAAATTTTATTACTTTATGTAGACACATATTAAGTTTAAAAATTGAAGTCTCTAAGTCAAAAATTGCGGTCACAGGAGGCTTTTAAAGATTTCTAGAGACCTGGAGGATCAGGACCTGCCGGATCATACATGGAACCTGAAATTGACTTGAACACCTAAATTTTATATAAGCGTTTACTACTAGAGGATATTTTAGTATTTTGGTAAGATAGAAAGCTTTGTTTAAGTCAAAACAATATATTTGTTCTTTACCTAGATGACCATGTCAGGTTTGTTGGCATCCTGTGCCCTCCAGGATGGAGATATTCCAAAAATTCCAACTTTCGGTTATGTGTCATACCCATATTAAACAATTCACTGGGTTATAGCCCTCTATCTTTTACACACAGAAAATGAGATAGAAAATAGATAGGGTTAATCAATTTTGTTATTTGTTGCTTTAGAATTCTGTTACTTGTATATTTTCACAACCAATGTGAGGGAATAAAAGAAAGCTTTGAATGCCAAACAATAAAAAACACCAACCCAAAACAAGAAAGATTTTAGGTAAATAAATAAGACCCAAAACGGTCATAACATGCAAAGATGCAATGAAAAGATTAAGATACTAAAATATTAACAAAGATGACAATATCATAAGTAAAGAATTACAAAAAATAAACAACTGGAAAAAGTGAATTATCAAGCACACGTTGAATGGTATTAAGAAAAAGAAAAGGAAAAAAAGGACATAAAAATATGAAAAAAAATAATGTTAATAATTAAATCACAAAGTCTATTTAAACAGTAACTATTTAATTGCAATTCTACGCTATTTAATGGAATTTCAAACATTGGTGCCATCCCGTGTGTGTTCAAAATTTAAATCTATTCTTAACTATAACTATAACTATATAACCAATTTGTATTTTGTATAGGAAATTTTTTGAAGATTGGAAGCACAAAATGAAAGAAATTGACGTATCTAAGTTTGACTTATTAAACAATGACGTGAAATTAGGTAATTTTGTAAAACTTTTTTAGCCGACAGGCCTTCTGAAAATTAGATTGTTAATAAAATGAAAAAGAATAGATGTATATAATCTAGATGACTTGACTACCTAGCCCAAGTGGTGGAGACCCATTTCTTTTGGTAGCAACTTGCTTTCTGTTCTTTGTAGGAACTTTGCTTTGTTTATATTTAAGAATTAGATCAATCTTCAAAAATAAATCAATACAAAATCGGGACAGGGTCCCCACCTTAAATATAGCTCATTCCACCTCTATTCTTTCATATTAACGATACACAACTGGTCTTTTATATAAGATTTTACTATCCCAATGAGCCTCTACCTTAGAATCCACTTTGTCTCTCAGACTTTTAATTTCTCCGCTAATAAGATAATTGTGATTTTTAGAGCCTTTTAAGTGAATCAGATCAATAAAAATAATTATTTAGGTAAAGACAGTTTCAATAAGTCATGCTTTTTACGCCAATGCTTCTCTAACCTTTCAAATTTAAATATGTATAAGGTAAATATATTTTTTTATAGAAAAATAAGACTTAGATATTCTTTATTAGTTTTTTCTTGCATCGTATTATAAACGGCTTTCCGCGGATATAGAATGTACAATTATGAGATTAAAGGGACTGTGAACGTAAATTTTTCTCATCTTAATATCAAATATTAACATTATCTCATTCATAATATCTCACAGATAGAGCAAAACGCGCTTTTGTTTGCTTAAAAAACGGCTTTTTCCGACGATTTTTATAAGGTACGGGGAAAGGAAGAAATTTTCCGTATTATATAAAATGTGCATTAAATTGCTTTTTTCTCCCATTATAGCTAAAATTAAACTTTTTCACATAGTTCTAGATTTTTCCTAACAGTTAAGCTGACTTTTAACATAATCCTTGCTTTAATCCAATGTATAGTTACTTAGAAATTGATAAAATAAGCAATATTTTTTTATTGAAAACCAAATACAATAACAAAGCCAGAAACAGGTTTTTTATTAGTATCCAATTAACTTTAAATGGCCTATCTCTCGCCCACCTTTAATTACAAATTTGTAAATAATAAAGACGCAATATTTCTTTATAAACAGTCTGATAAAAGTGTAAACTAATTCTCCAAAGTGGGTTATTTATTGTTCAACACAATAAAAAAGGATATTATTATCTTATATAACCTATGAGATTCAACCCTTTGTAAACAGTAAGGTATTTTTTTGTCAATAATACGAATTTAAAATATGTCTTTATTACCTAATTACTACGTTATAAAAAAACGAATTGGCAATTTTATAGCATAAAATAAATCCTTAACAGTAAGTAAATTGTTTCAACTATATATGACAAGTTAAATATCCCTACAAACATTATAAGAAACAAAAACGTTCAGATTTTCCCTGTTTTTTCCTTTTTCCCTCTCAGAAAACCATAAAATCAAGGCATTATTTCTGGATATTTTTGTGAATAGGACATTTTTGGTTGATCAGTGTAGTGAAATGTGCTTAGTAAATGTTAAGATTTGATAATCAGATGAGAAATTTTTACGTTCCCACTCCCTTTAAAACTAGTTTTTTTTAGCCCCGAGGTGCCGAAGGCACGGGCTAAAAAAACTGATTTTAATCTTATGATTGTACATTCCTATATTCGTAGAAAACTGGGTATAATACGATGCTAGACATAGTTTTTTCGTATTTATGAGAACCGGTTCCTATC
This sequence comes from Acartia tonsa, assembly GCF_053477335.1. Taxonomy (NCBI): domain Eukaryota; kingdom Metazoa; phylum Arthropoda; class Copepoda; order Calanoida; family Acartiidae; genus Acartia; species Acartia tonsa. The sequence continues at coordinate 21,810,295 of NC_137268.1, forward strand.
CACCGGATTTGAATAAATACGAGAAAAAAAATTACTTAAATTATATGATAAAAAGTAAAATCTGATTTTCAGAGCAATGGAAACTATACATTTAATCTACTTCCTGGAAATGGTAAACATAAGTTGTTTTATGCACATTCAATGATTTTTTTTATATTTCTTGATTTGATAATTATTATTATATTTTAAAGTTAGTATGTTTTTCAACCTATATTTTAAAAAACAAGGATGACAACATCCATAAAAGCGAAGCACTGAAACTGTAGGACAAACGGACATTAACACTTGAATAGTACCTGAACTGAATAATCAGAATTTAAAAGTATTAGAGTCGAAGCAAAATTGTAAGTAAATATGTTGAAAAACTGCTTGAAGCAGGATAATGTTTATGGACATACTTACATTTTTGGACTTGATTATAGAGTTGCTTCGCTTATAATATTGTTCTTTGTTGTCCCAGGAATCAATATACCAAAAATCAGATCAAACGGATAATTAGAACACTTGAAAATTTGTTGTTAAAAAAGTAGAAAAATCAACATGTTTAAAATGGACGTACGGACATTCTGGTAATGATTATAGAGTTGCTACGCTTTCTAAATCGTACCCAACTACTACAGGAATCATCATGCAAAGTTTGAAATCGATAGGACAATTCTAACATGCCTAAATTAACGAATAAAAGCTATCTATCTCGGACGGACGTACGGACGGACGGACGGTTGGACGGACGTACGGACGGACGTACGGACGGACCGACCCTAATTATAGAAAAGCTTCGCTTTTAAAAATTACACTATTTATTATTATTTTCAGTCTGTTTTGATAAACTTGAAATAGAAATGATTCAAGTAAATGGAACCTATGATGGCGAATCAATAGTAAACGGAATAGTTGAAATAAAAAATGAAGACAATATAGTGCAGGCACCTGTTACAGATAGTTGCATCAATGGACTGTTAAGAGTGTTCAGGTAGAAATTTAGGTTTTCAAATTGAAAAAAATGACGTCATATAATACAAATGACCAATGATAGGCAATTCACAGACTAAATTAACAATGGAAAGCCAGTATACATTTTAATTGGCTAATGGTATGCCAGTATGACATAATTGTTATAGGCACTATAAAAAGCTTTCTAATTTATTATCATTAGTTATTATATATGGCTTTTTTGATATATTTTGATATCCGCGGATTAGCTGTCTATATTACGATGCGCTAAATATCTATTACTGCTGAAATGTAATTAAAAGGTGTAAATTTGGAGCATGCGCAACAGAAAATGGCAAAATATCAGGTTTTTGATTAATTATATTACAAAATCTGATTATTTTAGAAATTACAAAACATTGAATATGATAATATTTTACAAAACTAGTTGACAATTAAAGATATAACCAGGGTTCGGCAGCCGCGCCTCAGCCACGCATAAGCCTCAGTTTTAAACCTGCTTGTGAGCAGAAAAAGAATTTTCAGAAAGAAGGATTTTCTGCTAAAGAGTAACTTTATACATCCAGCTGAATTTTATAGTGATAAAATTCCATTTCACTGAGGCTTACACGCGGCATACGCGCGGCTGACGATCCCTGGATATAACCAACTATCATTCTTTGATTTATTATAATTTAGAAACCCCATCATATCTTGATGAGTTAACATTTTACAGTGAAGATTCCCCAGATCCAAATATATTTTCTTGGTGGTTTCCATGGGGTGGTGGAGCTATTTACTGCACAACTAATAAAAACAGACAGGTTGATCAATACAATTATTGTCAATTAAACATAAGCTGTTCTTGATTATAATGGTAATTGTTCAACATGCAACAGGTATTATGTACAGGGTGCGTCACATAAATCGGGACATTTTTTAAACGGCCATAGCGCAAAAACTACTTGACCAATCATGACGTTTGACTCCACTATAGAAAGCTTAGCTAATGACCTTTTAACACAAAAAAATCTTTGGACAAAGTTGGAAGTGTACATCGAGCTGGCCGCGCATATGTTCAACAAGGCAGATTCCAAATGCGCCGATGGTTCAATCTGGGTTCTCGAGTAGGGCCCACTAAATCTAATCTCAGCCAATCTGTAGGTGAGGTAGAGTTATGCAACTTGCTGGGGATACTGTTAGATACATGAGTAAGACACTAGAAAAGACTAGAGCTCTCTATATGAAATGGCTTGGCCGTAGTACTCCAGTAAAGTGGAACGTGGCAGATTTTGAGATGTCAAAAACGTCAAAATTCGTGAAAATTCATGAAAATTTCTCGGTTCTCGATATCAGAGACCCATATGGAACTTTAAAATTCATTTTAGACTATGGGTTGCGTTGACAACCCTATCTGAAACTTCATGCCATTTCCAAAAAGGTAAAGAACGTCTTTCTAGCTCAAAGCTCAACTGTGGTCCTAATGAGAGCCTCCGTTTCTAAGGGCAGCTTGAAAGTTGTTTGAAATTGGATTCTGCGGTTACTCATGATTTTAAGGAAATGTGGCCTCCCAGCAGCCCGATCTTAATTCAATGGACTTTTGGGCCTGGGGCTACTTTGAATCATGCACCAATTGACGTGCCCATACCACAAAGACCTCCCTCATTGCCACTATCAAGGAGAACTACGCCAGCTTGGACAGGTACATTTTGACCTGGACTTGCCGGCGGTTGAGGAGGCGGGTAGAGGCGGTGATTGAGGCTGGCGGCGATTAAATTGAATAATCTACTAGTCATATACCTATTTTGCTTCCAAGTTTTTTAAAATTCAATACTATCTTTAAAATTGACGATTTTATGTTCATTTCTTTAAAAATTACAAAATGTCCCGATTTATGTGACGCACCCTGTATATGATTTTGAGTGATAAAACAGTAATCAATACAAATCAATTGAATTTTCTTTTTAAATACTGCTTTTAAATTTAGCATTTTGTTTTAAAAGTCAATACAAAAAATAAAATTTTAGGCTGAAGGAAAAGAGTGCATATTTTTGTATCCAGATATTGAAGTTGGTATAGTAGGCCAGTGGAGGCATGGAATAATGGTGACTGGGCAACCAGCCAGACTCAAAGGTTTTTCCATTGCATCAGGTAATACATTAGTATGTATAATAGGATCTACTGCAGTTCACGGTAAAATATTGCTGGTAACGAATATTGCCAAAAATCTATGAATTTTAAAGGCTGCTAGCTGCCAAACGGCTGAACGTACAGATCATACCTGCACACCATTTTAAGCGGTATAAGAAGGCCTACAAATAATCTGAAATAGCCAAGATCCAATGATGCACAGGGAAAGCTTCACTGAAGAAAAAACGCGTAAAATAGGCCTTTTTCACGCATTTCTCTGCACTGCGAGATAATTATGCATTATTGATTTATGGCTATTCATGATTATTTGTAGGCCTTCTTATGCTGCTTAAAACAGTGTGCGGGCATGATCTGTACTGTCAGCCGTTTGGCAGCTAGCAGCCTTTAAAATTCATAGATTTTTGCCAATATTCGTAACCAGCAATATTTTACCGTGAACTGCAGTAGATCCGTATAATATTGTGGCATCTTTAAACGAGAAGCTTTTTTATAATTAGGGTTGGTCCTTCCTTACAAATTTACTTACCATTTTGTTTAGATTTAACATCTATATTCTGCTTATTTAGTTCTGACACTCTACAAGATTTAATGTTTGTTTGTTCCTCTGTATCACAGTATTAAGATGTTACTTACAATTAAAAATTATGTTTGATTTTCTAGGTTAAAAATTAAAAAATTATTAACAAAAAAGATCGTAAATGACAACTATAGAGAGCACATTCTAGATCTGATTATCTTTACACAATAAACAAAACTCTAAGTTGATAAATTGTAGGTATGCTGAAGCCTGAAATGGAGATGATGCAGGATAAGCCACATTATACTTTCTTCCAATCCAATTCAACATCAATAACTCCTGATCTAATGCTAACAGACATTTATGAGGTATTTATTTATCATATCGTATTAGAGACAGCTTTCCAAGGATATTAAGATTAAAACCATATTTGTTAGCCCAGAGGGGACAAAAGCCCTGGCTAACAAGACTTTGTGATTTTATTTTATTGTTCATGGAAAATTGTCTGTAATACGATGCTGTATATGATTTTTCAGTATGGCTGAGAACTGGTTCTAATCCACTGCACCGGATACAATCGGTTTCGAAGCCATACTGTAAAATAATTCAGGATTTTTATTACTTTATCATTGGAGTTTGTTTCCTCCCTATTAAATAATTTTCATTTACTAACTCGTAACAATCTAAAGATGTATGATTTTTATGCTTTATCAATTCTAACTAATATATCTTTTTTGATTGGTCCATTACTTTGATGATGTTAAATATTTCTTCCTGTCTTTAGGATTTGCACATTGAGGTTAGACCTTCTAAAATCCCAGATGCAGGTATGCTTGTATTTATTTATTAATTAACAGCGGCTATGTCCCTAGAGCCCTCTTGTGGCACTTTAGATGTTCATTTTTGTCGAGGAACATGCTAATGTGGTATCCGCCGAGGATAAATGGCAGACACCGGAGTTCAATTAGATTACGGCAGTGTGACAGACGTGGACACCTTACTATAGAGAAGCTACGCTTCTCTAGCATTTACTAGATAATGATCAACATCTATTTCAGTTGTCACTTTATTGAAGGTTTAAAAGATACTAAAGCTATATACAACAAACAATAATTACATGGATAGGAATAAATAATCATAACATAAAAGCATCATAATACATATACAATGGTCAGTTTGGGCAATAATGATCCCCCATCCCTGAAAAGGGTGGGGGAGAATTAAGAATACAGTTAACCATAATAAACATGACAGATTCAATCATTAATTTTAAGCATAGGGAGGGGGTCATTGACCCTCCACCGAACCCTAGATCAGGGGTGCCATAGGCATGGCTCACGGTTGCCGAATACCACAACTCTCCCCTCGGAAGGCTGGGAGATGATTTCCCTACCAGACTTCCGACAGTGGTTGAGGCCTTCGGTCCGCTCCTTAGGGCTAAGATATATATACAAACGATAATGATTCAATGGAATCCTAGTGGTGAGTGTCTTCTTAGGGTTGATGGGCTCCCAATGTGGGATAGAAGGCAGAGGCTGGCTTGGGTTGGACACGTTGGTCAGCGCCGGCAGGTATCAGGTTTGCTGGTGGCACAGTTGTTGCTGGAACGGTCAGCAGTGGGGCCTGCTGGTTGTTGTTGGCAGCGGCTGGGGCGCTGGCTGCCAGGTTGTTCGTCTGAGCAGCGGCCTGTCCTCCTGAGGGGCCGCGGGGTCTGCCAGAGGGCGGTCCTGGCCTACCTGGGCGGTCATGCCCGCTGTCAGTTGATTTCATAGACACCATTTCCTCGGCTGCTTCCCTGCCGATGGGAATGGCATCCCAGTCCACTGAAAAGTCCCGGGACTTGGCATGGTTGAGCCTGGCTCTAGCCAGCGCTTTCCTATACAAAGCTGGATGGTACAGGAACACTTGTGATATCGCATTCAGGGCTGCCCGGACTCCTCCTTGTGCTGCTGCCAGGGAAATGATGGTTAGGTCCCCCAGCAGTTTGAGGATCAACAACAGCAAACACAGTATGGCTGCGCCATCTCCCCACTCGTGGATGGCTTGTCTAAATCCAGCCCAGACATCCAGGGCTGCCTCTCCTTCCTCCGCCAGTCGGTCAATGTTGTAGGACACTATCCCATGGTCTCCTGTGGCCGAACAGCTGCCTTGCTGAACGCAGGAGCCATAGGATAGGCCGGTCAGCATGGCACTCTTGTATGCTGGGAACGCCAGCAGTTGTTGCCAGTCGTTCAACTCAGCCTGCGAATACAAGCCACCTGAACTGAAGTCATCTAAGGGCTCTGTCAACAATTGCTTAGGCGTATCCAGCGGGGGTGGCCTTTTCTTGGGAGCGGGGGTTAACTCTATCCAGCCTTCCTCCGCGTGCACAGTCAGGGGGTATGTGGAGGAGCAGGGAATCTTGGTGGCGTGTTCACTATATACCCGTGTCACAGCGTCTACAAAACCTGTGGGCTCTACTGGCACTTTGTCCCAACACTCCTTGTGTTCGCGGACAACGTATTTATGGCGTTGGCAGGTCAGCTGCAGCAGGATGTCTCCCCTCAGTACCGAGAACGTGCTCCCCTGGACACGCACCGGGTGGGCCGGGTCTAGTTGCTGGAGCTTCCAGCAGTTGGCCGCTACTTCTTCTGCTTCGGTGCTTTTCATGCGCGTTTCCAGGGTAAACCCAATATAACCTGCATGTATTTGGGCTTGAAGGGGAACGTCAACATCCCTGGCCGACACTCTGGGCAGCGCAGCTGCGGCTGGGTCAGCTGCCACGAACAACGCTGGATGGTTTGTGGCATGGGCCTCGAAGTCGCAGCTCACAATCGAGGTGGGGTTGGTCATGTTGATGAAAAACTGGGCCTGATGGTCAACCAGATATGCATCCATCACCAGGCTGGGCTGGAGGCTGCGGATCAGCCTCAAGGGGCAATCTCTTCCCAGGTGGTCCCACACGTAGGTTGCTTCCCCAGTGATGCAGGACAGCTCAGAATGGGGACACTCTAGGGTCAGGTGGTCAGACTGGGACTCCACCCGTCCATCCTCCACCACATAGGTCTCCTCCTTGACCAGCAGCCGTCGCTCCTGGAGCACTAATTCGTTGCGGTATAGCTGGCCCTCGAAGTGGACGTCCTCCCCTTCACAACCCACCCCCTCGGGGCTGTTGACGAGGGCGCCCACCATATCGATGGTGAAGAACAGGGGATGGTTCAGCTGGAACGTCAGTGGCTGGGTCTTGCCTGGCAACGTGTAGACTCGGTTCCTGGCCAGGTCTCGGCACGCTTCTGGGTCTATCTTGGTTGGCCTCATGAGGGTGGGGACCGAGGTCACCTTGAGGTGACCCCATACTCCACACCTGAATGTCCACTGGGACACGGTGAGCTGACAACTGTACCCAGTGGTTTCCCTCACCTTGACTTGCTGCAGGACGTGTACTTCATGGCCCAGGGGCACCTCCTGGTGTAGGGGCTCCGTGTTACACATCTTTTCTTTATTGTAGGATGTGACATGGGTGGGGTTGGCACAGTCCCATCCCACCAGGACGTAGCTGGTTGTAGGCCACACGGCTGCCAGCAGGAGGCCCCACAGGACCATCCACCAATGGGAGAGGCTTCCAGGCAACCATCTTCCTCGTACACGCGGCTGGGGATCTTCAGCTCTGGTCACGGCTGCTTCTTGGGACTGGACACGGCTGGGCTGCTCCTGGCTAGATACAAGTTTCCATTGAGCGTTATCTGTATGCGGACGGGGCACCCCGATACCCTCCCCAATGACAGACTGGCAAGCGACTGGCACTTGCCTGGGTGTCGGCTCCCCTAGCCCCAAGTGCTCCCTTCCCTTGTCCAAAGCATGCCCAGTGGCATGGGGCTGAAGTGCATGTGGCACAGGCTCGCCCTTACTCACTTCCCTCCCCTGCCCTAGGAACTCAGGTGCATGTGGCACAGGCAAGTCCTTATTTTCCCGAATTTCAATCTCCCCAGCCTCTGGTGCAGGGGGCACAGGCAAGGCTGGGTTTTTACAATATCTTGGATACAACACATTTAACAAATTCAACTTATCCTGATGTTGAGCAGCTGGGTTCCCTTGGCTGGCAGGGGGCTCTGGATGGCATGTAGCTGGGCTCTCCCTGCAGGCTGGTGGCGCTGGCTGACTGGGGGTGACGGGTGTCACCCCTTCCTCTGGGACCGCTGGCTCGTTCCAGGACTCAGGTCTCTTGGTGGCGGCGACGGTTGTCGCCCCAGACATCAGGTTGGAGGCTGGCTCGTTCCAGGATCCAGGTATCTCGGTGGCGGCGACGGTTGTCGCCCCAGGCACCAGGTGGGAGGCGCTGGATAGCACCCCCCCATCATCCCAGGTGGTGACGCCGGGTGGCGTCCCATACATCGATGCAGAGGCGCTGGCTAGCACCTCCTGCCTCTCTCGTTCGGCGGCTGCCAGGGCCTCCCCGTACACTGTCTCAGGGACGCTGGGCAGCGCCCCTCCACTCTTGCTGGGTAGGCTCAGTCGGGCCGGTTCCATCATGTTGAGGCTAAAGTGCTGGGGCCTCAGAATCTCTGGCTCGGCGACATTGTTGGGTTGTATCAGCTCTGGCCCCAGATGGTTGAGGCTGAAGCCTAGGCCAACCCGGTTGGGTTCAGCCGCGCCGCCCAGTACGTTGATCCTAGCTGGGACAGTCCCAAACTGCGGCATCCCATCGGCTCGGTCCACAGCTTTGGGCACGGCTGCTTGCTGCGGGGGTGCTGGGGGCGCGCCCCCTTCCATGTGGGCCACTCTGCTGGGCTTCCCTGGAGGGGCGCCCTTTTCGTCGGTGCGCCTGCGGCTGGCTACCTGGGCCCAGTCAGCTCTGCAGTCGGCCGCCGTGTGACCGTCATAGTGACAACGCTCACACTTGGCAGAACGGTCACGGCGTGGCTGGGTACGTCTCTCCTCTAGGCTAACTTCCACAGGCGTTGGGCAGTCTCGAGCTCGGTGGCCTCTCCCCTGGCAGCGGAAGCAGCGTCCTGGAACCTTGTCATCTGGAGCGACCTTCCCCATCTGGTGGAGACCCGGAGCCAAGGCGCCAATCTCCATTGGCTCCGACTCATCATACTGGGGCAACTGGATGCTGGCGGATCCAGTCAGCCCGTCGGTAGAGTCCACTAGGCACACACCTTCCTTCAGTTGCTTTGTGATCATGGTGACGGTAAACATGGCCTTACGAGTGTACTCAGGTACACTCGTAATTTCATGACCCATCATGATGCGTTTTACATTGGCGTTACAAATTCCACGATTTAATTCGTCCACCAACAACTCAAGATCCTCATGGCTATAGGCGTCCCGATACAGGGCACATTTAGTGGATATGTACGCCTGTATCGGTTCTGTCGAGTGTTGCTTGTAATCCCTAAACGCTTGTTTAAGCGTTTGGGATTCAAAAGCAGGACGAAATAACATTTCACACTCGGCCTTGACCTGCTCGTAGGTCAAGGCTTGGCCTGCCTCGCCAAACAGATGAGATGCCATTTCCGCCGCTTGCCCTACCAGTGACAGTAGGAGGGCGTTGCGGCGGTTGAGGGAATCATGAGGTGGCACGCGGTAAGCCGCCCATGACATCTCGAGTCTGCGGATATGTGACGACCAGGATTGCTTGGGCGGCCCTCTATACTCCGGCAGATTGCTCAGCATCAGCTTGCGGTACTCGGCTGGGGCCGGCTGAGGGTCATCCTGGAGCCATCCTGGGGCTTGGTCACCTCCTGGGGCTTGCGGCTGGTCCATTGGGTCAACGGTTCAACGGCGGGGCACAAAGTTATACAGTACTAAAATGAATGGTTTGTCACTTGAGGCTTTCTAGCCTAACAGCCAACACTGTTTGTATCACTAGGTTGGTAGTTTAGTTGCAAAGATATAACTTAGCTGTACTTATCACTAGTTAGGTGCTGAGGTTGTAGGGTAGGCTGGTAGGGATAGATAGATGTTGAGGGTCTGAACTGCTGTCAGGAACTGATTGGGTTTTCCTTTATCACACTAGAGCTAGAAGGAGAGCAGCTTGTAATTCTTTATTTGCTAAAAATACCCCTGTTAAATGCTATGGAGTAGCTCCGCTCCGGTGTGTGTGTGTGTGTGTGCGTGTGTGTGCGTGAAATCTCCTGTCCTTGCAACGCGCGTCCGCACCGTCAAATCCGCGCACACGGGGAAAACGCGCTCTCACCCCTCAACTCGCTCTCTCATTGGTCCGCTTCGTCCGTTGAATTTATGATATTTTCCGCACTCTGTTGCGCTACCCGTGAATGGCGCTCTGTGTGTCCGATCGCTAGCCCCACACTACAGACGGACTTAGTCTAGTGTGGGTAGGAAGGGGGAAGCGCGTGAGGGGACGGGGGTAACTCCGTCCGTTTCCCCTGTGAGGGAGGGAGGTAACTGGGTGCTGGTGTAATAGTGCCTTTTCTTCTTAATCCTAGGCTTATCTATTATATCACCCTGATTGTATTTGCCTTCAATGGAGAGGGGCTCCTCCCTTTCCCTTGGAATAAGGGGTGTATTGTTGTTGTGCTGTGGGCTTGAGGTGTTTTGATTGTATATCAGGGTCTTTATTATATTACATCTAGCTTCTATTTTTGTCCTTATCACAATTGCATAACAGATTTGTTTACCAACTCTGTTCTATTTTTAGCTGTTATCACAATACACAATAAATCCAAGCCTGTTCTATTCTTAGATTTATCACAACACAACAATTTGTTTGCCAAACTTTGCTCATAAATCTATTGTTTAGCCATCACACCAGGGTGGTAATCCCTGCAATGTAACATAATATCTGTTTTTCTGGATGGGTGGCTGCGTTGTAGCCTCTCAGGATACTTGGAGTTGACGTAGTTTTTCTCTGTTCTGGTGCACTACACTCGTATGTTGGCTCGCAGCTTGCAGCTATGTGGCATGTTTCAGCCTATCGGCGGCAGGGAATGTCCCGTCCTGCTAGCGCCGCTGATCCAAATCCGGCTGATGGCGGCAGGGAATGTCCCGTCCTGCTAGCGCCACTGGTTCGGATCCTGCTATTTCTTGCAGTAAAGTTGGCCTATTTCCAGCCGTTTACACTTATTTGGCTTGTTTCAGCCGGTCCGCAGGCCTGTTTCAGCCCTTTGAGCGCTCAATTCTCCGTTAGATATCGGCGCTGCTCGCGGTTATTCGTCAAATTTTGCTGTCTCGCTTCCACAACTGCCGGATGCAGAGTTAAACTTTGCTGTCCAGGGTGGGTAATTCAGGTTGCTTGCGTCAGTTTTGCCAGATTCACTGCTGGGAGTACCTTAGCCTCAGATGCGCGTCTGCTCTACACTTGTGGTTCGCCGTAATCTCACACAGCTGTCACCAAAAGTTGTGGTATCCGCCGAGGATAAATGGCAGACACCGGAGTTCAATTAGATTACGGCAGTGTGACAGACGTGGACACCTTACTATAGAGAAGCTACGCTTCTCTAGCATTTACTAGATAATGATCAACATCTATTTCAGTTGTCACTTTATTGAAGGTTTAAAAGATACTAAAGCTATATACAACAAACAATAATTACATGGATAGGAATAAATAATCATAACATAAAAGCATCATAATACATATACAATGGTCAGTTTGGGCAATAATGATCCCCCATCCCTGAAAAGGGTGGGGGAGAATTAAGAATACAGTTAACCATAATAAACATGACAGATTCAATCATTAATTTTAAGCATAGGGAGGGGGTCGCTAGACCCCTTCCCCAGGACTCGGGGGAGGGCCATTGACCCTCCACCGAACCCTAGATCAGGGGTGCCATAGGCATGGCTCACGGTTGCCGAATATCACACTAACAGCTAACATTCTCAAGGGATATACCGCGTTCAAATTCCAGCACAAATGTCGTCTTCTGTATAAGTTTTTGGGGATTTAATCACGTAGGACAACTCAAACATGAAGGGTAACTAAATACCGATACAATTTTATTTCAAATATCTAATTTGAGAAAGCCTTTGGTACAGACAGACAGACCAATAAACATCCTGTTACTTTATCTTGTGGATATTTAAGTTTTTTTCCTTGTGTTATTTAGTACCCTTAGGAAAACAACATTATTGTAACAAAATAGAAATAATTTTCTAGTGTTGCTTTGAAACTGATCATTTTTATTTTTTCATTCGTGGGAACTTGTCTACAATAGGATAAATACATTATTTTTCAGTATGGCTCAAAACTGGTTATAATCCAGCGGATATTAATCGGTTTTAAAAGCCATTCTAGAATAGTTATTTCTCGCATCGTATTATAAACAGCTTTCCGCAGATATAGAATGTACAATTATGAGATTAAAATCAGTTTTTTTAGCCCCGAGGTGCCAAAGTCACAGGTTAAAAAAACTAATTTTAATCTTATGATTGTACATTTTTATATTCGTAGAAAGCTGGATATAATACGATGCTAGACATAATTTTTTCGTATGATTGAGAACCGGTTCCTATCCACCGTATTCGAATGAATACGAGAAAAAGACTTCAATGAGAATTTTTTTACCTTATATACTTATTAGGAGAAGGCATCTTTGCTAAAACAAGTTTCAAAAAGAAAGAGATAATAGCATATTATAATGGATTCATTAATGATGAAAATGACAGGTATTGTAGTTAAAACTATGTATAAGTACATACTAGCTGAAAGAAAATAGGAATTAAGTAAGTTTCAAAAGATTGGTAAAGTGTATTTGCTTCATTATACACTCCCATATTTTGATATACATTTTAAGAATATCAAAATTACTAAATATGCTGTTCTTTTATAAATTTAAACAAACAGATTGTATATGAGATTGACATTTTTTTAGATATCAGAATTTTTGTATTATTTTTCATATTTTTCTACATAGATTTTTAGGTAATATTATCTATGTATGGATATGAAATATTGAATAATTATAATTAAAAAAAAAACAGTCTTAATAAAAGGAAGCCTACAAGATATACACCGCTTAAACTGCTGAAAGACTGCCTCAAGTAGACTAAATACCCGAAGCCTTCAGCGTTAATAAAAAGATGGTTATATGCATTTAGAAATTACATTTTGGGTATATGCAAATTTTGAAAATTGATAGAAATAAAATTACGTCAGTTAGTTGTGGCATTTAGATGGGTGTAATTCTTGCAGGCTTCCTTTAAGCAATAAAATTTCAGTTTAGCCAATGCATGTTCCTCTGTTGCGAGTGTAAAAACCTCGGACAATAAGCTACTCTATGTACCACAGGTAATACCATTTATAATATAAAGTAGCTTGATGTCTGTCTGTCTATTTGTTTGCCTGTTCCTCTGTTGCGAGTATGGATACCTAGGAAAATAAGTTACTCTATGTGCCACTATTATCACACTTCTGTTAATTATTTGACGTGTCTTTGTTAACTATTTTTTTTAAATCTAGCTTTTCCATAATTAGGGTCGGTCAGTCCGTCCGTAACGGTTAGCTTTTTTCATTTAAAGGTTAGCTTTTCTCATTAATCTAAAAATGTTAGAATTGTCTTATTGATTTCAGCTTTGAATTATGATTTCTATAACACGATTTAGAAAGCGTTGCAACTCTATAATCATTACAAGAATGTCCGTACATTCATTTAAAACATGTTGATTCTTAACCTCTTCGACAACATTTGTTTTCAGTGATACATAATCCCATTCATCTGATTTTTGGAATACTCACTCCAATGTCATCAGCGTTGTATCTCTATAATCAAGTCCTAAAAATGTAAGCATGTACACAAACAGTATCCTATAATTAAGCAGTTTTTCAACATATTTATATACATTTATATTCTCATCACCGGGTATCTAACACTCTGCAGTTGTTAATGTTCGTTTGTCCTACTGTTCAAGAGCTTCGCCTTTATGGATGTTGTCATCCTTGTTATTTTAAAGAAAGGGATTCTTAAAATAAACTTTAACTTACTTTTATGATAGCAATAACATACCATAATAACTATTGCAGGCAACCAACCTTTTGATTGCACGACCTTCGTCTGCCAAAGCATTCCCCCTAATCTAAAAAGCAATGTCTTGTATAGCAGAAGTAGGTAAAAAAATGTATCGTCTTCAGAAATGATGTGATTTTGGCCGAGATTAGACTAAATATTTTGATTCTCCGGAGGGCTTAACAATGAGTTTCTGTATTTTAGATTTATCAAAGTAGGGAAACTTATAAAGCATCATCGGGACACAAGGTATGGCTTCCAAACCGATTATAATCAGCTGGAGTTGAGACGGTTCTTTCCATACTGAAAAATAATGTATTGTATGGTATTATAAATAATGTACATGCATGATAAAAAAACATAATAATTGTATCAGTTTTGTTAGCACGGCCCTTCGGCCCGTCGTGGCTAACAAACCTACTAAAACAGAAAATACTAACAAAATTTGAATGAATGAATATGTATTTTGAATCTGCATGAAATAGGATTACATTTATTTTTATTTTCTTTTTAAGACTAATCATGGACAAAATGCAAATGCATTTTTAAGAGATTGTGAAAATCCAAGGTAAAAATATAACCTTGAAAAAAACAAAAATATATATTTATGTTTATTACATATTATATTTTATAATTACTAGCGGCTACGCCCCTAGTGGTCTCTAGTTTTAAACATTTTTTTGGTGGGGGGGGGATTTTTTATAGAGGCGATTTATTTTGGGATGTTGGTGGTATCCTCCTCAAAAATAGTTATAAACATGTCCTATAAGAAGCTATCTGTACAGGAGAACCATATCGGATCAGTGGTTTGCGAGATCCTTTGGTACACACACACAGGATAAATTATAATGAGACTCATTTATCTTAGGTTTGGTGAAATAATGTGTGTCTTTGCCGATAGGGATATTGAAGCTGAAGAAGAAATATTAATTAACTATGGATATTTCGACTCTAAACAGACAAGTAATATCCAGTACAAAGATTACAGCCAGCTTTTTTTCAAAGCAGTAAGCATTTAGATATTGTAATCCAATAAATCTAAACCACGCAATAAATAGAGTTTAAATAAGATAAAGTGACTTTCAACCATTATGTATAAACGTGGGTATACCTAGCAAGTATTTCAAAAACTGTAGGTTGGATTTAGGACATACGTGCATATGAACCTCATTTATCTGTCAGTTCGTTCATACACTAAGCGGGGTTGGGGTAGGGTAAAAAGGGGTTGGATTGGGAGTATCGTTGTTTCAGCCATCTGCGAGCATCACCTTATCAGAGTACATGAAAATCTAGCGCAACATCTAAGTAATAATATATGGATTCTTTAAAATAGTGTTGTAAGAATATATAGTTTTGTTCAGTTTTTAAGGTGATTATATTTATACTAAAACACAACCACCCCCCCCCCCCAGAAAATGATACCAAAATGTTTTTTTTTCAAAAAAAATTTCGCTTGAATGAGAATTCAAATTATTGGTTGAAAACTTTAAAACCAATAAAAATTCCTCTAAATCCATCTAATTCAAATTGTTTAAGCTTTAAAATTTTTATCTTTCCATCATTTTAAAAAGCTATTTCATTATTAGAATGCTTTAAATTGCACTACATGTTGTGAAAACATATTTTATTCTTCATATGATTTCATCTCAACTACAAATGGCTGAATTATCAGGGAGTAAGGGAGGGGACAATGGATCGAATATTCAATTTTTAGGAGTCTCAGACTTTGGGGACTGGCTTAATGAGAATGTGCAAGAATTTAGCAGTTTCTGACTGAGTTTGGGGACTTGCGCATGAAATGACGCTACTCGTTATGTATGCTTTGAATATTGCAGACGGGGAGAAGGGATAAGGGAAGTAGGGGCAAGGGAAATAAACACTCGTTGTGTTAGTTTGAAATGTAGCAGACGGGGAGAAGGGAGAAGGGAGGTGGGGGCAAGGGGCAAGGGAAATAAACAGAATAAAAAGGGGCAGTCATATTCTTGCTAGCAGCTGGCCGGCCAATAATCTTTTAATATAAAAATCACACCAAAAAACCTCAATATATTTCATCAAAAACAAGTTGTGATTTCACTTTACATGACGCTATGGAAATCTATTCAATTAACAATCCCTTTATAATTTCCTACAAATTTATTGGATTAAACTGGATTTCATGCCCTTTCTTTGATAACTCTTATATTGAATTAATTGCCCATTGTCCCCTCCCTTACTCCCTGCTGAATTATAGTCCTTGCCATATTTTCTTATACAAGGTGCATTAACTTTCTAAAAATTAGATGGGTCAGAGTATACACAATAATCCCAATGGATGTAGAATATACGTGGATATAAACATGGAAAAAATTTCTTCAATTTAGGTTGCTATTTCCACTGTCATTTCGTTTAGTAGGAGGTGAGGGGATATAGCAAAGATGGTGAAAGAGGGAGAAAATTATAATAGCCTGCTATACATTTATGATATTATGGTGTAAGATCCATTGCAATCCCATCATGACAAATAAAAAATGTGTCTTTTGTACACGTGTAGAAAAAAAGTGTACAAAATGATTTCTAGCTGTGTCCTTCTTCACATAAAAGACATTCAACTGATTATTTTTTCACTTTTTAAAGCGAAGCTTCTATTAATTAGGGTCCTTTTATCTTTCGATCTACTAACGTCACTAAATTTAATATTGGCAGACAATGTCTTCTGGATAAACCCGTTACATGTATATAATTTTCAGAAGCAAATAGGGTATGTAAGAATCATCCATTAATTTTACACTTTGCAAGGTGATTCCGATAACAGTATGGTACAATTTAGAAAGAAGCGTATTGTGTTTGTAAATATTAAAAAAAACAGTCACTATGTATATTTTAAATGTTCGTTAGTCTTTCTTATTTGTTGAGCTATATTTTTTGGAAGTTCTCAACTTTGTTTTTAGTCTGTACAACAACTAGTTAATGACGCAAGCTAATATATAAATAAGGTCAGTTTATCCGTCCGTCCCTCCGAGCAAATAAACAAAAGTTTTATTTTCTCAAAGGATGTATAAGATAGAGTTTTGATTTTTTTGTCTAGATTTCCCAAAATATATAGCATGTTTGACTATTTTATAACATTGAAAACGAACACAGTAAAAGTGTCGGACTGATTATGACGTAACAAAAAAAATTAGCCAATGAGTGGCCATTATTGACCAATGGTAAAATTTATAGCGGCCTCTCATTGGCTAATTTTTTTTGTTACGTCATAATCAGTCCGACACTTTTACTGTGTTCATTGAAAACCAGATAGCACCCTGACGGATTTTTAGCCTCTTACGAAATTTGCATAATCTAATATTTTTCATCTTTTAAGTGGTTAAGAAACGTTAAACTGCGATAAAGTAAAAGAAGAACATTTTTCTTTAACCTAATTTTTCATATATAAAAATTGAATAGTCATCCTTGTATTAATGATGATATTTTGAACAACAAATGTAAGAATAGGAAAAGTAAAAAAAAAAACAATTTTAGATTTAAAAAAAAATAATTGGTACCCTCTCTTAAAATAGATATAAACCTTCCCAAAACATATTGTAAACTATCCTGTAAAGGAAAACCATATTGGATCAGCGGTTAACGAGATCTTTCGGTACAAACAGACATATAGAGCCGATTTCAAATGCCGGATATTGAAGAAGCAAAAACAAATTTTCTTCATGAACTTATTATTTATTATCCTTATAACAAAGTAACTGGATGTTTGTCTGTCTATTTGTCTGTCTGTTTGTTTGTACCGAAAGATCTCGCTAACTGCTGAACCGATTGGGTTCTCCATAACAGGGTAGCTTTTCATAGGTCCCGGGAAGGTTTATAACTATTTGGGGGAGGGTACCACCACCCTCCCAAGAGAAATCGCCACTAGAAGAAATTACCCCTCCCCTAAACTAAAATTAAAAATGTGCTGGGGGCACCCCCTCTAAAAAACAAACTCCCTCCCCCCAAAAATTTTTTTTTCCTTTTTCTTTTAAAATCTAGAGTAATAAATTAGGTTATCAAATTCGACTCTTCCCTCCTCAAGTGCCCCTAGAGGCCTCTAGGGGCGTAGCCACTAGTATTTTATAAAGTAACTAGCGGCTACGCCCCTAGAGACCTCCAGTGGCACTTTTTTTATTTAAAATATCTAATTACAGAAACAATTGGTTTATGTTTCGTTCAAGTCTCTTTTTCGGGAGGGGTATTTTTTTTGCTAGGGGCGATTTCTCCTGTTAGGGTTGTGGTACCCTCCCCCAAAATAGTTATAAACCTTCCTGGGGCTTATGAGAAGCTACCCTGTTAAGGAGAACCCGATCGGTTCAGCGGTTAGCGAGATCCTTCGGTACAAACATACAAACACACAACACACACAGACACACAAACACACAAACATCCTGTTACTTTATTATAAGGATAAGGATTTTTTCTTGTCTGTAGCCTAAGACTGGATTGATTTCTCCATTTTAGTGAAGCTTTAAATAAGGATGGTTTTAGGTAATTATTTTAAGATTCAAGTCATGGTATTGTTTTTGGCTTTTTTATTCACATCCCTTTCCCTTAATTGTGAAGCCTCTAGATGCATAACCAAAAACTAAAGTTAATATTTCAGAAATATATTTTTATTGTCCAATTTAGTAAAGAATAAAAATATCGCATCGTATTATAGACAGCTTTCCGAGGATATTCACACCCAAATTACGTGTTATTTGGATCAGGTGCAATTCACATAAAAATATTCTTGCGATCAATTATCTTCAAACTTTAAAGGCTGCTAGCGGCCAAACTTCTAAACACAAGATTTTTTTATACACCCAAATACACAGACATCCAGTTTATTTCATATAAGGTTGGATATAATAATTCCTTATAAATTCCTTTTGTGTGACTTTTTCCCTGGTGTTCCGTTCTGAATAATCCTTCCATTTTACTTGAAATGATAAAAGTTGAAAATTTAAATGGGAGGTATAAATCTTATGAATCAAGACATGAATAAAGATAACTTTTTATCTGTGGATACAGTGTTAGGACAATGAAAGCTAAAATTTAAAAAAAAGTAAAGTTAGAAATGTATGTTTGGAAGTATAACACCAAACATAAAAACTCTCCAAAAAAGCAAATCTCAAAAAATCAGACAAACGGAGATTTAAAAATGTACAAGAAAAACTCATTTAATATTTATGAATTCTTAAAAGTCTGAACAATATGAATCTGTACCAAAATTACTAAAGTAGAATATTCTGCGTTAATAAAATTTTACTTATTAATATTGAAATTTATGATTTTAATTTATTTACTAAGTCGCATTTACTCTGTATATCATTTTACAACTCCTTGTTTCTCTGTTTGATAAATACTGAACTAATTAAGTTTTCCTTTTTAGGGAAGCTTCACACATTTCTCCGGATTGCTTTTAGGCTATTTTCTTTTTACATTAAGGAATTAGAATAATTTTAGGCTATTTCCTTACCTTTTGATCACAGAGCCCTTACATGCTATTCTAGGGCGTGTCAAAGGTTATACAATATACATCCACCCCCATGACAATGCTAGGATGTTATCAATATTTAGGCAAAAACCAGGGGCTGTTATTAAACGTTACATTAATTACATATTTTTTGTTGCTGTATTTTCATACAAATGTTTAATTTCATCACGCAACCTTTCCTTTTAGTGAAAACACAATTTGACAAATGGTAAAAATCTCATAAAAAGTAACAGCATCTGTGAATTTCTGTTTTTTTTTGTGAATTATTGATTGGTTGGATCATAAAATTAAATGTTCTAATATTTCAACTATTAATTGTAATATACAGAAGGGGCAATTTATGTATCGCCATTGGCGATGTGCATCAATTTATCGGTCATTGTCTTATCCCTTTAGATCCCTGGGTAAAATTGTAAAAATTCTGTTGACTTAGGACCGGGACAATTCTGAAAACTTTTAATCAAATCAATTACAACAAAAACTTTCTGATTATTGTATTCATCTATCATTTTATCATTCATTTATTTAGAAATCAATGCTTCTATCTATACATCTTCTTTTTTATTTATCTATACATCGATTATTGATTAACTACCAAAAGATATCCCTATTGATGTAAGAGCGAAATTAAAAACAATTAGCAAAGGTTTTTAAGTTCAAGCTAAATATCTCGTAAACAGCTGCCTCCAATAAGATGAAATTTCAGAGGCTTGCACAGGGTTTTGCTAGGAGGTATACCCTTGTCAAGGTGGGTTTAGAATTGTATAGTATGTTGGAAAACTTGAAAAAGGGGGGGGGGGGGTATCCACAACTTTATTTTGTAAGGGGCGTGGATACACTACCCTTTTGAACTAGATGCTCGTGTCACAGGTGCTTTTATTCTTAAAATAAAGTAACAGAATGTCTATCTGAGTGTACCGAAGGACCTCTCTAACCGCTGAACCGATATGGTTTATAACCCTTACAGAATAGGATGCCACCACTCTTCCAAGAGAAATAACACCTAGGTAAAATGATTCCTCCAATGTTTTCCCTTTTTCTTATAAAAAAAAACAAAAATTGAAAGTGAGGGGGGTTGACTTCCCCTTACCATCCAAATTAAATGCCCCTAGAGCCCTCTATGGACGTAGCCGCTATTATCTTTATACAACAACTAAATATGTATAAATTACATAAGCTAACCATGTTTTTACCTCTGTATGTGTAAAAGTCTCAGGCACCCACAGGGTTTATATAATTACAACAGTTACAAACTAAATTATCTAACTTTAGCCTTCAGTTCAGGAATAAAGGAATTGGTTTATATGTAGAAAAAAAAATGTGTGCAAATATATTTTGTCACTGCATGGTGGCGAATCTTTTTGCGATAAAACTCTAATCATTGGAAGCGGATCTACATAATGGAAAAAATAATGAAACCTTTAATGTGTTGATTATATGATTAAATACCTAAAATTTTATCTACCAATTAAAAAACAGATGAAGTAGAAGTACTGTAATAAAAAGTACATTTCTCTCTCAGAGAATATATGTATATTATTAATTGTAAGCTTAGTCTTGTGTTATTACTTCTTGAAGCAGGATATCTTGCTTTGGGATTGACACAGACAAAAGTGCATTAAGTTATATTGTGTGAATTATCATAATCTTTATATTATTATTATCATTTAACCTGTAATTGAATTAATATATAATCTTTAGTAAAAGATCTGTTTGTCTTTATTTCGGCTACGCTACAGTACTTTCAATAAATATACGCAAACGACCAATTATACTCATTATGATTATAATTTTCGAATCCTAAATGCCAACCCCGAATGTAAAAAAGCTATATAAACAGCACTTATATTTTCCTAATTTTATTCATTGAATACCTTTGTTTTACTAATTTATAAGATCATCAGTTTCAATTAAGATGATAAAAATAAGAATTTAAAAATATATCTTTGTAATTTGAATCTTTACTTAAATTATTAATATAAGCTTACCAAATATATTTCTATTTATTCCGTATTCTTTGAAAGAAACTTTTCCACGTATAAAAGTTGTTACCAACCCCATTATAAAAATTCTTCATATGTAGTGTTAAGAAAACAAGAAAGATAACATCCAAAAATAAAATATATTGATTTAGTAAACCATTTAATAATCAAAACAAAAAGAAAGATCAAACAAACGCACGGGTTAAGTAAGTTATATATTATTTCATTTCTTGAATTTATCTTTTTCTTGAGTAGAAAGGTCGAGATACCCTTACTTAAAATGATTTTATTTTTCGGGTCTGATGAAACTGGTATTAAATTTATATTTTTTTTATTTTTGTATTCGCGGAAAGCTGTCTATAATACGAAGTTATAAATAACTATTCCAAGCGCTATAAGACGATTCACTTTTTGAACACCCCTAACCATACATAATACAATATATTTCTATATAAATGAGTTTGCAAATTTGCACACGGGCTTTAGCACTGCAATATTAATGGGAATTGGCGAATTGTGTAATTTTGAAATAAATTTGGAATGTAAAAGGGGGTTTGAGGCATATTTGGCTATTGGCATACTAATCATTTTAATAATTAAACATAAGAAAAGTAAGATGTTTAGAGAATTTGCATTTTAATATGCAAAAAAATGGGAGTGGAAGTTTAACAAAAATAGGTTATAAGTAACCTTTAGGATTTTGCAAATGAAAAAAAAAGACAGAATCATAAGGGTGCCTAAAAACTCCATCCCTCTCCTTTTATATCTTTTTTTGATGTGGCATGATGTGCTTTTTGCATGTGTTGTGTTTTACCGTCCCTTCCTTGTCTATTGGCAGATTCTTTTACTTTTAAACATAATTTCTTTAAAACAATCGTACTAACTGCAACATATAAACCATTACTATCATTTTTAAAGTTATACTTCGCTTCATATGGATACAATTATCTTTGCTAGAACTCCATCCTATGTATTGCAAATCCAACTATATTTTGCACAATTTCTCAATCTTCAAAGCAAAGTCGGTCTCTGGTATGGCAGGCAGCCTTTCTCTCAGGCCATAATCCTTTCAAATCCAAAATTAGACAAGAATTTGCAGTAATAATGTTAAATGGTTCCTCCCCCCTCTCCCTTACCCTTCATTCTTGCACTTTCTATGATAGGGATCACATTTCATAAGATAAAAACAATTATATTAATTATAATAGACTCAATAAAATAGGTGTAAAAAGCTATTTTAAAAATTTGGATGGTTCCTTACCTGATTTGTACTAACCTAATCAATCAACCAGTGGGTTTCTCATATTGCATATGTAATACAAAATGTTGATAATTATATTTAAAAAAAGGTTAGGTGATCCCAGGGCAGAGATAGGAACAAGGCCTGCCTGGTTAAAGCCCCGCGGAAGCCATATAACTTGCTGTTAGGAGAAAAATCCCTACCCCACTTCCAAAACCTAAAAAACACTTTTTATTTTTAACTAGTTTCTACGCTTCTAGAGTCTTCTAGGAGCACTTGAGGTGTGTGTGAGGGGGGGAGGGTGTTGCTTATTTTTAATTTTAAAAACTAAATGAAAATGCTGGGTTCCCTTTTTCTAGGGGCGATTTCTCTTGGTGGTGGTACCCTCCCCTAAAATACACCTGAGCTGGATCTTTAAATCGTCTAGTGGTGCGCTGAATCGGGTCGATCCAGTTCGGCGCACCTAGATATTATTAGATTTCAATCTTTAAATCAAAATGGAACGGGCGAATCAGCGCGCCCAGTGGGGCGGTACTGGCGCGGCAATGGCACTCAACGAGTGACATTGCCGCGCCAAACGGGGGTGAACTGGATCGCCCCAGTTCACCCCTAAACGATTGAAAGATCCAGCTCTGTCCAAAAGATACATTAAAAAGAAGAACGATATCGGTCCAGCATTTAGAAAGATAGACATCCAGTTGCTTTTTATTTATTGATTTATCTGTCCTTATTTCTATAATTTCTTGCTTAACCTTGAATATTAGATTTAAAAATCATGAACACAAATTTTAATTTTGTTTATTTGTGAATGCAAAAACCAGAATATCAAAATAGAATTGTGTTTTTAAAGTTTCTATAACTTTTTTGCCCTATTTTAAATGTACAAAAATTTAAGAATATTCGATTACCTAATCTATTTAACCACCTGTAATAAACCTCTCTAGGGGCACATGAGGTTGTAGAGGGTTGAATTTGATCCTTACCCGCCACGCCGCCCCCCCCCCCAAAAAAAAAAAAATATTTTAATTTAGAAAAGAAACAATGTTTTTTTTTTTTTTTTTTGGGGGGGGGGGGGTTGGGGGAGGGAGGTTGGTCATATTTTTTTTGGGGGGGATTGGGTATTGACCATTCTCAAGTTATAATTTTAGGTTTAAAAAGACAAGAAAAATTGTGGGGGAAATTTTTTTTTCGTGGGAGGGTGGTCGTACCGTCACCCAAAATAGTTATGAACATCCTAGAACCTAGTTGTGAAGGAGAACCATATTAGTTCAGCGCCTAGCGAGATCTTTCAATACTGACAGACACACAAATAAACGCTCAGATCCTGTCACTTTTACATAAGGATTGAAGCCTAAAACTAATTTTAACAAATTTACTATAATAATTTGAAATGTTGTTTTATCCATATATCTGAAGTTTAATTATTAAATCCTTCCCATGCATTTAATCCTTTTAATTTATTTGACTTCCAGGTAATAAGATATTGCAGTAGCAATACATTTGAAATAGTTTCAAACTAGCAGCCATATCCCTGGAGGCCTCTATGGACACTTGAGTCGACAACCCCCCCTTTTCAATATTTGTTTTAAAAACCTTTTCAGGACCTATGGGAAGATATAATGTAGAACCATATCGGTTCACTGGTTAGATAGATCCTTCGGCACAGACACACAGAGATCCTGTTACTTTATTACACGGAAAGAGAGCAATAGGAAGCTATTCCATAATTTACCATTTCTATGAAAGGAGAGGGAACAGGGTGAATTGGATATTGTCTGTATTTAAGATAAAATAATGTTTGTCCATCCATACGGAAAACTTTGAAAGTGTTGAATTTCTTTGCAGAATTAAAATTCCTGCTTCGTTATGGGATAAGCTTTTACAGTATGGATTCCAATTCGATGTATTAGAATCGGTTCAAAACAATATTAAAGTATTATGTATGTATAGCATCGAATTACAGACAAATTTTTTACGAATGATAAAATAAAAATCTAAAATGAATACCAGGGACCAAAGCTAGCATCCTTTCCATTTCTCGTGCTGTCCATCCTAAGGTTTGGCTTTGCTATTTATATATTTTGACATTGTTTTCCTTGTTTAAAAAAAAAGTATAAATCCTTTTGCAACCATTTATCTTTTTAAAATATAAATAAACTAATATTATGATCAAAGTTTAGATAATGAAACAATGTATTTTTGTGCAAAAAACTATGGAAAAGTTTTCCTACAAAACTGCTGTATTATAATGTGGTAAACAAGCTATGCTTCTCTGTAAATTAAGGCATTTTTAATGATGATTAAGGCTCAATACAGAAAACAACACTAAAGAAAAAGTTAGCATGAAATGAGTTATTTAACCCTTACAGATCGGGGGGGGGGGCTCAAAGAGCCCCCCCCTCTAGTTTTTTCAATCTCATTTTTTTTGTAGGTAAGATGGAGTGCTGTGACTTCATGACTTTTTAAGTTTAGTAATTATACGTCGGCAAGAGTTTATTTTATTAGGATATCTGGTCTGTGTCGGTCGTGGTGTCCGGTCAAAGTCGGTTGGGTAGCACCAAAATTAGAAAAAAATTCTAAATAAATCTTAATTTCTACATTATGACTTTTGTGTATAAGGAGAAACCTAAAATTTTTTTTGGTGAATACTTAGATATCAATGACCTTCTGAGAAAAGTTGTGTTATGACCGTTTGACAGCTCCCTGACCGACTTTATGACCGATTTTTGTCCGGCTTTTACTACAGACATATATCATGAATATCGTGGCTTCTATTACAGCTAGAGTCCTATAATTTTTTTTGGTAAATCCTTGAGCAACATCAAACAGATTTAAATATTAATTGGCGCCGCCAACCGCCGTTTTACCGCCATAACCGCCGAAAATGGCGGTTTCCGTTATTTGCCGTTTTTTGGCGATGATCAGAAAAAGTAATTTTTTTG
The DNA here is from genome assembly GCF_053477335.1 of Acartia tonsa. Lineage (NCBI taxonomy): Eukaryota > Metazoa > Arthropoda > Copepoda > Calanoida > Acartiidae > Acartia > Acartia tonsa. The sequence continues at coordinate 21,835,495 of NC_137268.1, forward strand.
TTATGAAAAATAAAAGTTCGTCCTAAAATTTGGTCATCCTAGCTGCAAAATTGGCCGCTCTACAGCTGTTTTTAAATTTAGCGGCTGGCCGCTAAAAAGCGGCTAAGGAGCGGTCTGGCCGCTATGACTAGAAAAAGTAATTTTCTCTAAAAATACACATGAACCACCAGAAAAAAATTTTACGTCTTTATCTGTAACAGGAGCCGAGATAGAGGGGGGGGCTCTTTGAGCCCCCCCCCCCCCCCCCCCGATCTATTAAGGTGGGAATTGGGGCCCGAGCTGTAAGGGTTAAGCAAACAAAATTTAACATAAATGGATATTTAAATCCCAAGGTATTAAATGATTGAGCGATGATCAAAAATATGAATTAAATGATAATCATATGTATTATTTAAATTACAATGTTTGAAAAAAGCTGAATAAATGAATATTTACTTAAATCAAATATCGCGGTTTTTTAGCAAATAATGGAATGTATAATGATATGAAGTTGAGAATCTACAAGGGGGGGGGGGGCAGAGGGGTGGCAAATTTTTCATTACCCAAATTTTCAATCTAAAAAGAAAAAGTAAAGAAGAAAAAAAATTCTGGGCCATTTTATTCTAGGGGCGATTTCTCTTGGAAGAGTGATACTCTTCCCTAAAATAGCTATAAACCTTCCCAGGACATATGAAAAGCTACAATAAAAGGAAAATTATATCGGTTCAGCGGTCAACGCTATCCTTCGGTACAGATAGTCAACACATCCTGTTATTTTTAAATAAGGATAATAGTTTAAATATATTTTTTTATAAAACTTTTATTTATTTCAACCAAAATGTAAAAACATGAAACTTTTCCGCATTTGTTTGGTTTTCTAGTCAGAAACTGCCAATTTAAACTTTCACACACAGACACACAAACATACACACACACACACACGAACATAAACATTCTAAAATTTAACAAATCAATGAAATTCACATATTTCTAGTTTCATGTATAGAATAGTTATTTATAGTATTGTATTATAAACAGCTTTTCGCGGATATTAAAATGAAAATTTTTAAATAAACATTAAAGCCAGTTTTTTTAGACACGAGCGGGAACACAGTAATAGTGTCTGACTGATTATGACGTAACAAAAAAAATTTAGCCAATGAGAGGCCGTTATTGACCAATGGTAAAATTTATAGTGGCCTCTCATTGGCTAATTTTTTTTGTTACGTCATAATCAGTCAGACACTATTACTGTGTTCCACAAGCGGCAAAAGGCCTGAAATAACAACAGTGGTATTAATTTCGTGGTTTTTGTTTTAATATTCATGGAAAATTGTCTGTAATACGATGTTATACTGGAAAGTTTTAATTATCACATTTTCTCAATGTTTTTATTCATGGTAACCTTTGCTTAAACAAAGATAAACTTATTTTCATTTGCTTCAAATATAATAAACTTATTGTTATTGTATTTTCTTTTTCAAATCATATGTTTTATTATTTTCCTAACATGGACTTTTACAGCATATATTTAGTTTTCTGTGTCTCAGAAAACCAATATTAAAATCTATAAATATATTGTAATGGATTTTTTTTACTTGGATCTTACACCAGATTATCTTGTACTGTAATAAAGTGAAACTTGTAGTTGGCTAAAATAACGATCTCTCCGATCCATCCCATCCCCTACTACTGGATGAACAAACTAAATGATGTCCATGTTAACAACCAAAATTAGAGACATTTTTTCCCTGTCGTAATATTCTACATCTATTTATAGTGTGCCAGTGGAAGAAAAAGCTAGCAGACAAAAATTCTTACTTACAACTTTTTAAAAGTTAAAAAATTTTCATATGATATATCAATGTTCCTAAACTTTGCAGATTGCAGTATAAAAACTTTTTTTATTAATAGAATTATTTCTTTTGCCAAAGTACAGAAAATTTTGCTTTACAAATAGCTTTATCATTAATACTAGTAGCTTCGTCTAAATTTAACATGAAATTTATTTAAATACATAGATTTTTAACATTTGGTGAAGGTTGGGAGTGATTTGTTTGCGGAAGGCACCCCCAAAGAAATTATTACAAAACCTTGGTATGGCCAATATCAGAAAAATGTCGGTATGGCGGTTATTGATATCTTAAGCTTCATCTATATAGGCGGACAGACAAACACAGTTTTACTTTGTATTATAAACTTGCGGCTATGTCCCATGCATCTCGGTGTCATCAATGGAGCAGGGAAAGCAACAAAAAAAGACGACTCGAAACTAAAAAATAAATAGCCTAAAACTATCCCAGGACCTATGTGATTGTGAAGCTTCCATAAAATGATTAGATCAATTTCTTTAGACTTTATCTAAATCTTATAACTTATCTGAACAGCGTATTTATGAAATTTTTGTTTGTATATTTTATGCTAGAACGAGTTCACAATCCCAAATTTTCCAAATATATTTCTATTTGTCAAAACCAAACGGAAACATCTTCTTTTCTAATATTATTATGCAAATTGAAAGTTATATTTTTCAATTTTATGAAAATTACAAATAAACAAGGATGTCAACATTCATAAAAGCAAATCTCTGAAACTGTAGAACATACTAACAAAAACGCTCTTATATTGTCTGAAATGAACAATCAAAATATAAATGTATAAAAGTCGAAACCAGTACCAATAACGAAATCTATTCGAAAAAAATCACGAAACCTATACGTATTTTTCAGTTTTGGGGGGCATTACATCCTAAAATTTACATCCTCTCAGTTTGCCCCCCAAATATTATTTTAGATTTATTTCACTTGTTGGTTATACCTTAGTCCTGCCCTCATCCTATCTCAATATTTACTACTAACTAAAATAGCTTCAAACTTCCAAAAAAAAAGATCTAAATTTGAAAAATTAAAATTTAGAATGTATAATGTATAAATCGTTCTACATTATATCACTTTTCCCTTTAACCGTAGTACCTGAAAATAAGTTTTGCAATAGTTGGGTTATCTGTTTTACAACTTCGGAAATTAGGCAACAAATGGGTAATCAATTTTCAGTTGATCTATGTAACAGTTTTTAGTTTTGTTTGGTACTCTTTATTTAAGGGTCTTTCTAGCATTTAATGATTACAATTTACAACTTTATCAAAGGCTTTATACAAGAGATATTACAGATAAATATTATATCCATAGCCTAATTGGAGACATGTAATAGAGATAGTAAATATTTGAATGAATGGTTTAACTAATCAGGAGACACATTGCATTTTAGCTGTTTCCCAGAATTTGCATCTGAATTTTGGCTGTTTCCTTTGTATTTCATCTTGAATTAAAAATATTATTTTTTAAAATTTAGTTTAGGTTAGCATATCACAAAAATTCATAACCTACAGAAAAAAGCTGTAAGAAATGTTTTAAATGCTAAGTACAATGTGCATGCCAAGCCACTGATGGGAAAACTAGATATTCTTAACATTTTTGACCTAAGGGATGCAAATGTAGTTGAATTTGTCTCTAAATATTTAGAAAACAAACTTCCCAAATGTATGCTTAATTTTCTAACACCATTGCAAAATACTAGATCAAAATGTCTTAGAGTAGAGAAGCCAAATTATAAAATCTATGAAACTTTCCCTTCAGTAAAAATCCCGAAAATTTGGAATAGTTGGGCAGGTGAGCTGAGATCATTAAATTCATCCAAAGCTGTTAAAAAATATGTAAAAAATAAGTGTATATCAAAGTACAAAACATTTCAATGCAGGGAGAGAAAGTGTTATACCTGTGGAAAAACTTAAATATAATTTAAGTATCGCAACCAATTAGCTACTTTAATGCCATACCCTGTAAATAGCTAGCATTATTTTATATTATTTGTGAAACTTGTAAATATGTAAAAAATAAATTATTAAATGAAAATTGGGCCGAAGGACAGTCAAGATTGACTTTAAAGGTCCTGTAGTACAGTTACCCTAATTATGTCAATGTAAATAAATATAACTATTAAAATTGATGTAATCTAAAATTTATTAAATTATTTGTAAAATTAATCTGTAATTTACTACTAATAAATCATATCATAGTTAGGTTTTGTTAGAAGAGCCCTAAAAGGTTAGTCCACACATTGTTAAAGCTACCCTCAACCCCCCCCCCCCACACTCTTCCAAACCTAAAAAAGTGCTTTGCAAGCCTATGATTAAAAATATCCAAGATGTTTGAAATTACAAACCAAAAATTACTGCCAAACGTAACATAAATTTAAAAATAGACATGTGACAGACAGAAATACACATATAGCTTAGAGTAGCTTTACTTTAAAAAATAGTGAGAAAAGATATAATTTTTACAGTATGCCTCTACAGATATTATCATTTTTGTTATGTGAGTATTTATTTACAGTGAGGGAGGGGACTTTGCGCTGTTTTTTACACTAGTCCCAAAAGTTTGGAAATTTTTTTTTCATTTGATGGCTTAAGAATTTTAGGGACTTTTTGACTTTTGGATCATTAAGTTGAGTTTCCAAACGTATCAACCACTAATCTACAGAAGGGGTAAATTTATGTATAATTATTGGGGATGTATATAAATTTGACGGCCATTGTCTTATCCCTTTATATTCCTGATTTGTTTGTATACTTGGCACCCCAAGACACAAAGGTAAATATACATAAACTAGACAAAATTATTAAATCATGCAGAAAGAGAATTGTATTTTGTAGATTCTAGAGGCCTCTAGGGCACATAAGGGATGGTAGTGGTCCCTCAACTTTTAATTTTAGTTTAAAATAATAATATCAAAAAAATTATTGGAAGTCATTATTCTAAGATATCGCCACAGAGACACAGAGACTGTCAGATATCTTGTTACTTGTATAAAAGAGTAGCAAGAAGGGAGCGGGTATTAGACTGTAAATTATACTAGTACCAAAATTAGGGGACTCGATTGGGTTGTATAAATCTTCTGTGTCAACACTTTTCAACCAATAATTTCAATATATATTTTCAAAACTTCTAGAGTCGCCTTTTCGAAAACGGTAAAAATGTATATTCTTACATTTGTTCAATTAACCTTTCCCTATATTCTCATAAAAAAGGTAAATATACATAAATGCTGCCAAATTGCCAAGACAGAACAAACATACAATAAAACAAACATAACCCATATAAAAAGACCTGTAACAATATATGACATTTATAATATAACGTAAAATGATGTATATTTGTCTGGCTGTCTGCCTAAACATTCAGTTATTTATAGTTGCTAGAACGATTGTATTTTTGAGGGTCAACAACTTTAAGAAAAATTGTACAGGTTCTAATCAGTTATAAAGGCAATGGTACTAAGGGGAAAGTATCGTTCAAATAAAAACAAAATCCCCTCTCCCCCTCTAACTAAAAACTATATAATAAGAATTTAAAAATAATTCCCATTAAACAACAAAACCTATTTTTTTCTTCTATGGTATTTTTTTCATTTGCCACTCAACTTTAAAGTGGAGAAAATTCCAAGTTTTCAAAGGGTGTTCCTATATTGTAGCTAGCAGTCATTTTATTGTTATGGTGGTGGTACAATACTCAAATATAAACTTCGAGAAGGTATGAAAAGCTACATTGCAAAGGAGAACCATATCGGTTCAGTGGTTAGTTAGGTACAAATAGAGAGACAGAAATCCTGTTACGATAGTGCAAGGGTGTATCTATGTTCTGTTTCCTTTTATTTCTTTAGCCATAATCGTCCATGCTAAAGTATTATTTTCTGAAATAAGAAAACACTTTCATAAGAATCTGCAGGCCTAAAACTTTTGCCAATAATTCATTTTATTTCCTCTCATTTATTACATCATATTTATCTTAGATTTATATGTACTGTTCTAAACGAAAATATATTTGATAAATAAGTGGCGTGCGAAAGTGGATGTCAGCAACCCCCTTAAATAAAGTTAGGAAGGCCTGCCTTCACCCCTTTTCACGCCTTAATGTTTTCACATTTATGTCTGTGCACGACATTGGTTTAATCAAAGTTATAAAGTAATAAATTAGTTATCTTTTATAACTAAATTAAAAATCAAGAGATAAATTCCAGTTTTGATATTCCCGAGAGGTCGAAGGCCCGGGCTAATGAAACTGGTACTACTACAAGAATTTTAGGATTATGGAAAGAAAACGAAGTAGCGGGTTTCGTCGTATTTTCACAGTACCCTTTGTTATTTTTTTTAAGGTTAGGTTGGGTTCTTTCCATGATCCGAATTTATTTTATTATTTGTAGAACTGGTTCTAATCCAGCGGTTGTTAAGGGGTTTGGAAGCCACACTGAATTTAATCACTTTTTGAAACTCTTACTTACACTTTTTTTTTAATCTGTTTAGGTTTGCTCTAATTACTGTATTCCTAAAGGTTTTTTTTCCAGTATGGCTTCGAAACCGATTAATATTCACTGGATTAGAACTTATTTCCAGCCATACTAAAAAATCATGTATAGCAGACAAAATTTTAAATAAAAATATAATATATAATTGATACCAGTTTTGTTAACCCAGGTCTTCGGCCTCGGGGCTAAAAAGAGTAGTTATCATTCATTTATCCGCGATAAGTTGTCTATCCCATAACAGTCGGAAGGGGGGGGTGGGGCGTTGAACGCCCCCCCATCCGGTTTTTTTCTTTCTCATTTTCTGTGTGTGAAAGATAAAGAGCCCAAACTGCGTGACTTTTTAAGTATGGGTATGACACATAACTGAGAGTTGGAATTTTTTGAATATCTCCATCCTAGCGGGCACAGGATGCCAGCAAACCTGGCAGGGTGATCCAGGTAAAGAGCAAAAATATTTTTTTGACCTAAACAAAATATCCTCTAGTAGTACATTCTCATATGAAATACAGGTGTTAAAGTCAATTTCAGGTTCCAGGTATGATCCTGCAGGTCCTGATCCTCCAGGTCTCCAGAAATCTTTAAAAGGCTCCTGTGACCGCAATTTTTGGTTCCACGACAAACGTAGGAGTCCCAAACGTAGGAGTGGAAAAACATCTGAGTGGACAAACGCAGGAGTCCCAAACGTCGGAGTGGGACAAACGTAGGAGTGGGACAAACGTCGGAGTGGACAAACGCAGGATTTTTGGGACAAACGTCGGAGTGGACAAACGCAGGAGTCCCAATTTTTTTTTTCAATTTTGAATTTTTCTTTTCAATTTTGATTTTGTTTTCAATTTTCAATTTTGTTTTCAATTTTAAATTTTTTTATACAACCCCCCCCCTCCTCCCTTCCTCGGTCCCCTTATTTTTCTTAGTTAGGTTAGGTTATAGGCCAAGGGGCCGAGCGCTGCGGCTAGGCAGGCTAGGGGGCCGAGCGCTGCGGCTAGGCAGGCTAGGGGGCCGAGCGCTGCGGCCATAACCATTATTTTGTAGACAGGGGTATAAAAAACTTTTCAAAATTGTCAATAGCGGACACTCCTGCGTTTTACTTAAGCAATGTCCACGCCGACGTTTGTCCACTCCGAGGTTTTTCCCACTCTTATGTTTGTCCACTCCGACGTTTGGGACTCCTGCGTTTGGGACTTTTGCGTTTGTCCACTACGACGTTTGGGACTCCTACGTTTGGGGTAGGACCCAATTTTTGCCTTAGAGACTTCAAATTTTAAACTTAAGCTTTCCTTACATGTCTACATAACGTATTAAAATTTCATAAAGATCCGCCGCCGTTTTCCCGCTGACCGCCGACTGCGGCGGCTGGCAGCTGCCAAGTACAGCTGCGGCCGCTGGAAATTATGGTTTGATATTTCTAATATAAAATTTACATAAAGATAAACATTTTCTGTAAAATCATTGTTCTTCTAACTTCAAAAATAAGAAAATTACAGCCGTTTGAAATTTTTCAGTAAAAAAGGACCTAAAAACAAAAGTTGTTAAATAAAGGGGTGAAGGAAGCGAAAATTGACTTTGACTCACTAAAGGTCGGAAATTCATTATCAAACAGGGGACTTGCACAAATTTTTAGCCTTTTAGCTCTAATAGGAACTGAGATAATAGGGGGGGGGGAGTGCGTTGAACACCCCCTCCCCCGACTGATTAAGGTGCAGCAAGGGGCCAGACTGTAAGGGGCTATAATACGATGCAAAAAATAACTATTCTTGGTTAATTCTAAGGATAAAGTATCACCAATGATAGGAACTAAAAGTTGAAAATGAATACTGGTTATTCTAGAATCATATAAAAGTTTCATAGGATTCTTAAAATACGAAGAGAACAACTTTTAGCAAAGTTTTCTGCAAATATTCAAAATTTAGTCAATATCCCTAAAACGGCAAATGGTCCTATATCCCCCCACCCCTTATTATATCGATTTTATTGTCATGTATACAGTAAAAATGTAGTTTGTCATAATACATCGATACTTTTTGAATTACACTTGCGAGAATGCAACCACTGCACTGTAAATTTGCTGGATGTGTAAATGGCAGTCCCCCCCCCCCCCCCCCACCTTACCCCTATAACCTTAAACTATTTAAAATCATGTTTATGATGCATCTTTCAGTTAGATTATGCAAAGTTTTGGTCAGACATATTATAGGATGATTATATACCCTCTGATAGCCTATATATCTTATTGTTGTGTATTTCTGAACCAACTTTGCTTAATGGCTTGCATGGTTATGGTCAAACACCTTTTGAACAACAAACCCTTTAATTACACAACCTTATTCTGAAAGTATTAACTGAGCATGTTAATGAGTTGCACCTGTTTTTGAGCCGAAGTATTCCCCTTACTCTAACTAGCAGCAGTATGGCATATCAGGGGGGTAGATAGAAGTTTGATAACAAATAATGTAAGAGATGGGGTTTTGATTGGTCCACTGATTGAATAAAGGGTTTTTTCTAAATTTTAAGATTAAAACTTGGAGTATCATAGAAATATATCATATATTTATATCATACAATTTTGTATACTAGGTTTATAACTTTATAAGGCAGCAATATTTGTTGGTCAGTAATTCAATAGGTTGTCATAAGCACTCGAGACAAAATAATTATATTTTTGATAATTTGGTCCTTATAATCAAGAAAAGGATCTTTGCCTGTATGTCTGACCGTTGAACCTATAGGGTTATCCTTTACAGGGTAACTTTTCATAGTTCCTGGGAAGGTTTAACTATTTTTGGGGAGGGTACCATCACCTTCCCAAGAGAAATTTATTTTTTCAAACGAAAATAAAAATGGTAAGGGATGGATGGTCGACCCCTCCCATTGAACCTAGTAAAAGTGTCTGACTCTGATTATGACGTAAAAAAATTAGCCAATGAGAGGCCAGTATACACTGTAATAAACCAATGGTAAAATTTATACAGGCCTCTCTTTGGCTAATTTTTTTACGTCATAATCAGAGTCAGACACTTTTACTAGGTTCCTCCCATTCCAAAAAAAGATTTCCTCAAAATAATTTTAAAAAAACATTTTCCTTTTTTTTTAAATCGAAAATTGGGTTACTGAATTCAACTCCTCCCTCTTCAAGTGCCACTAGAGGCCTCTAGAAGCGTAGCCGCTAGTTGAAAACAATTGACTTACTGTATGCTAACTTTTGAAAAAGGTATCTGTTGTTGATCGCAGGGATCTTCAGGATAAAGACAATGGACGATAAGTTGATGAACATCCACAAAGTTAATCAACAAAATTAAATAATCTAGAAATTAAATTATTGGTGAAAACATTTGAACAATCATGTTTTGGAATCAATCAATCAAAATTTAATTAAATCACCACAAGTCTTTAAGCAAACGAATAAGATAATGTGGTCATAAAACTTTACCGTACCAGTGTAATTTTTAAGCCAATATACTCTTCCTCCCTAAGAAAATTGTGAAACTTGCATGCATTTTTACCTCTTGTTTTTAGTTTTGGCGTCTAATAAGCATGCCAGGACAAATATAAATATTTTAAGAGGTGATATAAAGAAAAATCTTTCTTTATTGAAGGCGTATGATTATATCACATCAATCTGTCTCTCCTGAAAATTTAAACCAAAAAGTGATGCTAAAACAATAAAACTAATAATTCGAAAGAGCTTGTTTTCATTATTTATTTAAATATGAAAATAAAATAAATATAACACGATTTGAGTAAAAGACTTTACAAGATTTGTTATGGTATGTTTATTTATTTGGATAAGACAATGGCCGATAAATTGATGTACATCTCCCATGATTATACACCAAATAAACCCTTCTGTAGATTACAATTAGTGTTTGAAACGTTTGAACGCTCAACTTAATAAAACAACCAATCAAAATTCATCCCCCAAAGTTGTTCAGTCAACGAAAAAGAAAACGTTATTATAAAACTTTGGGGACTAGTGTAATTAATAGCCCAATATCCCCTCCCTCCCTCCCTCCCTCCCAAATAGGACATATATGAAACTAATTTAGTATATAACACAAAACTTGTACAGCTTTGTGAAAACGCCAGTAAACTTTTGTGACACATAAAAAGAATGAAAAATTATCCATCTCCGCCCCACATCTTTCTCTTGACCATCTGCATGCACTGTCAGGGATATAAAGGGATAAGACAAAATTCTCTCTTCTGTACATTAATAATAGTGGTTGTAACGTTTGGACACTCAACTTAAAGAGCTAACAAATTAAAAATCAGTAAAGTCCCAAAAGTTGTTAAGCCAACAAACAAGAAAACGTTATTATAAAACATTTGGGACTAGTGTAATAAACAGACAATGCCCCCCTCCGGTCCCCCCTAAGTGTGATTACATTTCTGCGTAGATAAATTTACAAAGGAACATTGCTTATAGCATCAAATGTATGAAATGTTATAAACTATTTGACAACTAATATTGAATTATGAATAAATCATCAATGCTAAAACAAAATCTAATATAATAGAAAACAAGAGTAAAACATCCATAAAAGTGAAGCTTGTCAATAATTCAGACGAACAAACAAAAATACAGAACAAATATTAATGTAATTAGTTAAAAAAATCATCTCGTCTTATTAATGTTTTTAATTTAGGTCAGGTTAAGTTATGTTACTGTTTATAGGATTCGTTGACACCATGGGAGCCGGGCTGTGTAAGGGCAGAGCAGCGTCAAAGTCCATATTAGGTGATAAGAATAAAAAACAGAAAGTAATAATTCTCCTTATTGAGGTATGGCATGAGCCTGAAGGTTTTTGTACTCACCAGGCACTTTGGGGGAGATTGCCTTAATAACTTAGAAGAAAACATCTTAATGTAGAAAAGCTTTGCTTTTGATGTATAAATAGTATAAATCTATATTGAATGGATAAATAGAAGTGTATAAAATAAGGATTTATATTGAGTTTTAGAAAAAGAACCTACGATTTTGAAAAACTATTTACTACATAAAAGAAGCTATATAAATGTGTGTCTATTAAGATAAAAACACCTTTTAGTAAGAATTGTCAAAAACTAGATGTCCATGATTTATTAAGTATGGGTCTTTAGTTGTATTCTACAAATTTTAAAAGGGGATTATTATCTTATTGGGGATTTTAGCTTATATTATATTCACTTGTTATATATAATATTTTGTCTTTTGTAAATGTGAAAAATTGTCTATATTCCTGAAAAGTAGATTATAGCACTTTTCTTACTTTTTATGTTCAGATATCTAGCACTACAAACATTTATATCTGTCTAATATTAAGTGTTTTTACTAGGGTTGTACCAGTGTTTATATAGATATGGTATTAAGTGTTTTTACTAGGGATGAACCAGTATTTATATTGGTATAATATTAAGTGTTTTTACTATGGTTGTACCAGTATTTATATAGGTATAATATTAAGTGTTTTTACTAGGGTTGTACCAGTATTTATATAGGTATAATATTAAGTGTTTTTACTAGGGTTGTACCAGTATTTCTATAGGTATAATATTAAGTGTTTTTACTATGGTTGTACCAGTATTTATATAGGTATACTTTTAAGTGTTTTTACTAGGGTTGTACCAGTATTTATAGAGGTATAATATTTAGTGATTTTAGTGTTTAAAAACCTTTTTTTAAATTTTACCAAAGTTGAATTATTAAGTTACTTTGACGGATTATAAAATATAAGCATAATTTGTCAAAAGATGGCGGAGATAATTTTATCTAAATAAATTGTATTTTGAAGATGTTAAATATTTAGAATCTGTTTAGAACGGCAGAAATATTTTGCTAAAATTAAATCTACTTAAAAAATTCAAAATAATAGACGAAAAAGTCATCACACACACTTTTTTGAAATCTTCATGCTCTAAAATGCGCTGTTGTTTTAAGAGATATTACAAAACACCTTTTCTAACATAAATGTGTTTTTTTTTACAGAGTACAAGGACCTATAATTATTTTTTCTGTATTCATTCTGGTTGTATCAGAAAATCAAAATGGGCAGTTTATTATGAATCACCCTATATATTCTACAAAAAAGAATATCCTTAACATTACTAGACTCAAACCATCTCCTAATGTCCTGTAAAGAAAAGTAAATGTTGTATTTTATTAACATAGCAGATAATTTATTAACTAGATGTTTATTTAGTTACACTTCTCATTTTAAATATGTTTTAGTATCAGAATGTCTGCTATGATCTTCCTAACCATAAGCAGCTTATAGTGTCTATAAAAAAATGACGTGATGCAATACAAATGAACAATCATAAGCTAGTATATATTTTACTATTAGTCAATAAAAAAGTATACTGGACTATCATTTGTCATTTATATTGTATGACGTAATTATTGCACTTGTGGCTGCTTCTGCTAACCACTAAATCGATAAAAAGAAAAGATTATATAGTTCAAAGACATACAAATTTTGAAAAAGGACAATGTAAAGATTTTCAAGAGAAATAGTACCGAAACAAGGATGACAACATCCATAAGTAGCGAAGCACAAAAAAATCATGGATGGGAATAGCTACAAGTATATTTAAAGTGCATTTACTAACATCAAGAATAGATGTATTGGAGAAAATAAAATATTTTGTTTAATGAAGACGGTCAAAATAAATTACATGAAAGATGCTCATAACAATGGGAAACATTATTTTGATACTGTTATCCCAAAAAAGTTTTAAAATTGGACCAAAAACACCAAAGATATGAGGAAATATGTAAAACATATAAAAATAGCCAAAAACCTGCAAAAAGGTAGTCTGACCGTCATGGTTGTTTTCTTTAAACGACAGGAAATTTTATTTTAATATCTATATCTGAAAAAATTTTGGAAATCGGGCCATATACACCAAAGGTATGGAGAAAAATGTGAAAAATACAAAAATAGCCTGAAACTTTCTTAAAGGCAGTCTGACCGTCATAGTTGTTTTCTTTAAACGAAAGGAAATTTAATTTTGATATCTATAACTGAAAAAATTTTGAAATCGGACCATAAACACTAAAGATATAGAGAAAAATGTGAAAAATAGCCTAAAACCTGCTAAAAACGGTCCTACCGCCATTGATGTTTTAATAATGGGAATGTTATCAAAAAATTTCAGCCTTTTATCTTTTATAGGAGCCGAGAAAATTACGTTTTCCCCAAACTAAGACAGACGGACATACGGACAGACAGACGGACATTTCAAACTATAGAGTAGCTTCGCTACTAAAAATACTATGAAACCTTTTGTTCAATCTTCTTTTTAAAACTTTACAATTGTTTAAATAAAACAAAACTATATGGATCGTAAAAAGATGGAAAAAAAACTAAATGTGTATTTTGTAGATTTGAAAATGTGCATTATCTGTTACTATAACGTTGCGCCATTTTGCTGCAACATTCCAATAAATATCAGGGCGGGGAGATACAATGAATTATTATTATTTAAAATTATCAGGATCTGTGTCTGTCTGTCTGTAGCAAAGAATCTCTGTAACCGCTAAACCGATATAGTTCTCATTTACAATATAACTTTTTTACAGGGAGGTTTATAACTATCTTGGAGGAGAGTACCAAATGAAATATCCCAATAAAAATTCAAAGGCCCTTACACAGTTCGTTTGAAGGTGCTTTGACTTTTGTGTCAGAACCTAAATTGGGACATAGTGCATTTCATTACCCTAGGTTAGGTAACTTCATTTCACTTTTCAATAAAATCTAAAATGCAGCGGTTTTTCAGAAAATTCAATTTGAAAATTTCAAGTTCAATTTTCACCCACTAGGAGTTACCGCATAATCATGACAAGAAAAGCAAAGATTATTTATTTAAAATTTTGAACAACTTTGCTTTTATAAAGTTCTTCATAAAACCACTCCTGAAGTGAGTTAATTAATGGCCATTTTTATCAATTGCTTTGCTACGGTCACGGAAATTCAGCCTTAAATAAATCATATATAGAGAGGTTTTATGACTGACTTTATAAAAGCAAAGTTGTTCAAAATTTTAAATAAGTAATCTTTGCTTTTCTTGTCATGATTATGCGGTAACTCCTAGTGGGTGAAAATTGAACTTGAAATTTTTAAATCTAATTTTCTCAAAAACCGCTGCATTTTAGATTTTATTGAAAAGTGAAATGAAGTTACCTAACCTAGGGTAATGAAATGCACTATGTCCCAATTTAGGTTCTGACACTAAAGTCAAAGCACCTTCGAAGGCACTGTGCCTTAGAGATAAATACTCGTTTTGCTATATGTCAGCTCAAAGCTGCCAACAAGGAATTTTATTTAGGTTGTACAAAATAAAAGTAGCAGAACTTATGTTCATATACTTAGTCTGTATAGAATTTTTAATCTACAGGGTATGCAATTTCACTTAGTTTGCAATCCGTAGTGTCATCCCTACAGATCTCTGACTAAACTCACAATGAAATGGCACCATACACAAAAATTTATTTTATTCTTACACATCCATTTCATTTACTAACTTTTTCTTTTTTCATATGAATAAAGCTACTCGTTTGATTATTACTTCTATTCATGATTAGCAGCTACGCCTTTGGAGGCCTTAACAATTTCTTTTTAGCCTAATTATGTTTTTTTTATTGATTACAGTTTGACTTTAGCAAAGCATTCTTTATAAAAGGTTCTTCCGTGCATTGGAATGTACTAATACTGGAACCCCAAAGTTCTCTTATTCGTTGGGTTCAAAACTTTACAACCAATAATTTTAATCGTTTTGATCGTTAAATAACTCATGTTCTATGAAGCTCTTTATAGTACCTTTAAAAAAGAGGATAAAATTTGAACTACAGTTTAGAAAGCATAGCAACTCTATATTCGTTTATAAATAAATTTATTTAAATATGGACTTTTTAAGTATAGTTGTAAGTCAATGATATTCAATATTTGTATTATACAAAAAAAACAGTTTAAAGATTTAACAAAGATAACAACATCCATAAGAAGCGATTCGCCAAAAAATCCTGGATGAAAATACAGACAAAGTGATTTAAAGAGCAGATGTTCAAGGGTCAAAATTAAATATAAATATAGAAAAAAATAGGAAACTTTTCTTATATATTTTATATGTTTTAGCAATCTTGCAGCCGAAAAAATCACATTTCACCCCATAATATGAGGAAATGGCGGATTGATGGAGAGACAAGTGAATAATTTAGAAGCTTCGCCACTACAACTATAGCAATCAATTGTTTAAGTGATTCATATTTGCATGAATTCTTAGCAATAAAAATATAATTTATTAGATTATAAAGAAAAAGGATTTAACAGAAATATTTTGATTCTCTGTGAATGCATAATTGTGAATGTGAAGAAAAGGAGAATTAAGATCTCATTTATTTTGCACGGCCAAGGCCAACTTTCCAAAGTGTTCGCACAATATTGAACAATTTTAATAGTTGAACAACTATTGAGTGTTTTATTAAGTTGAGTGTCCAAACGTTTCAACCACTAATTTCAATCTACAGGAGGAATAATTATGTGTATTATCAGTGTAGATGTACATAAATTTGTCAGCCATTGTATTATCCCTTTAGATCCCCTAGAACAACTACTCTAGAACCAAGCGTTGGGACAATATGGTATAATTTTATTGTGGTTGTTTTGGTTACACTCTTGTAAGATATAGTAAGAAATGAAAGGCAGGGCTAAATTAAATGAATACAAGACCAATGCATTCTAGTTAATATTAGATGAAAATTAAAATTAGTTGGAAAAACAAGGAATGATAATTAAGGGTTTATTATTCATTTAGTTTTTGACATCTATGACGTTTTTATGCATGTACTATAAACTATATTATTTATCTTGAATATTTTATGATTCTCTTTTAATTTAGCTTACTTCGATTACTACTGAACCGATTGAGTTATACATTTTATTGAAGGTTCCTTGTAGGTTTTATGCTATTTTGTTTTTATATTTAAGTTTGGTCTAAGTCGTTTTTCCTTTGATTCCTTACTCCCTCGAATAAAGAGTGCCATATTAGATAAGTTATCAATTTAATATGGCAAATTAATTGTATCCATGGTTAATCATTTACATTTTTGTTGGAAATTTCAAAATATCATGAAAAATACATGAAAAAGTACACATAGTAACAAAAGAGTCATTAGAAAGAAATGGAATTGTTAATTCTTTCTTGTGTGTGTGTGTGTGTTTATATGTGTGTGTGTGTGTGTGTACTTGGCAGATATTACTTTACCTATCCTGTAAAAATGTTCTCACAAAGTGGTATTATATTGATATGGTAAATTAGCAACTATTTAATTTTTCATCCTTATTTAAACGTAACAAGGTGTAACAAGTTTAGAACTTTTTGGTGGAGAGTTCTTCCTCCTCCTAAAAGAAATCACCCCTGGAAATTATAAAAATTAAACCAAAACAATTAATGTGGAGGGTCGACTCAAACTTTCTTGATATTTGTCAAAGCAAGACTTTTTCCAAATAATAGGATGTATGTCTGTTTAATTTTGATGCATACTAGCTGATGTGCCCATAGCATCTAAGAGTTCTGTATTTGAAGCGATAGGAAAGGGCAAAAGTAACCTAAAACCATCCTGGGATATATGTGAAGTAATTTATAAAAACTATACTATATTGCATAACAACCATCAATAATGTGTGCTATATTAGAGACAGTAAAACTATACTGTATTGTATGAACAAATACCAATAATGTGTGCCACATGAGAGACTATAAAAATATACTGTATTGAATGAACAAATACCAATAATGTGTGCTATATTAGAGACAGTAAAACTATACTGTATTGTATGAACAAATACCAATAATGTGTGCCACATGAGAGACTATAAAAATATACTGTATTGAATGAACAAATACCAATAATGTGTGCTATATTAGAAACAATAAAACTATACTGTATTGTATGAACAAATACCAATAATGTGTGCTATATTAGAGACAGTAAAACTATACTGTATTGTATGAAGTGAAGAAATACCAATAATGTGTGCTATATTAGAGACAGTAAAACTATACTGTATTGTATGAAAAACTACCAATAATGCGAGCCATATTAGAGACAGTAAATATATACTGTATTGTATATACAACTAGTAATAATGCGTGCTATATTAGGGACAGTAAAACTAAACTGTATTGTATAAACCACCAACAATAATACGTGCCAAATTAGAGACAGTAAAACCATCTCTACAAATAATTCTACATTACTACACTGACTTTTTTGCTTAGAAACACTGAATGCATAGAATGCCTTATTTTCTAAAGTAGCTATTATAAACAGTAAGATTTCAGAAACCACCGATTTTTCGTTATTTAAAATCATTTCAGATAATATAATATTATCAAGCCTAAGTTTTAAGCCATTATGTTTAAAATGACGTATTTTCTAAGTCTATGAATACAGGTATCTGCATACAGGGCTAAAGAAGATATAACGACTATAAAAGACCTTAATTAGTTTCACAGTTACCAGTTACAGCCGTACAGACTAATACACATTGTCGAAAAGTTACGAATTTAGACGGTACTTATTTACATAGACTCTAAAATCAACGTCCCGTAATCTTATGACGATCGAAAGTAAAAAGGTACGAGCGTACGTACATATAATTTATCATCATGATACCATAGCTATATCTATCTTTATCTCTCTCTCTCTCTCTCTCTCTATCTATCTATCTATCTATAAATCTATCTATCTATCTCTTTCTCCTTTTCCCGATTTTCTCTGTATATAGATTGGTATTTGTGCCCATCTTTTAGGGTTTGAGCCGAGATCTCTTGGGTCCTCATATTGTCGGTGTTTTCACACAAATACAATTTTTTAAAAATGGTATATATAATATTTCAAAGTAGTTTCCAACGTTTTCCTATTGGTTTGCTTAATAATTTTGGGTACTTTCATGAAATTTAATTGATTCATTCATTAAGATGAGTGTTCAAACGTTTCAACAAATAATTTCTAATCTAAAGAAGGGATAATTCTGTGTATTATATCGGGGGATTTACATAAATTTATCGGCCATTGTATTATCCCTTTAGATCTCTGTAAAACAATGTACAATTTGAATTTACAAGCCAAATCCAGGTTCTAGGGATCATCCTGCAGGTCCTGGTACTACAGATTTTTAGCAAACTTTTGACCTGCATATTTTACTTAGAAAATTGTATTGATTATTAGAATTATATTATATTGATTTTTAAAATGTAAATATAGTTTAAAAGTACAATAGTTGTTTCAAAAGAACATCTTCATACATTTGCGATGATCTCTAAAGAATGTCATGGGCAACGTACCCCATTGCTCTTCTTACTCCCTCCCCCCTTATCTCCTTCTCTCCCTCATTATCAAATCTCTCTCGTTTTAGAAACTATCTATCTATCTATTGGTGTAAGAGCCAGGAAAGAAAGCGCCCATAAAGTTCTAATCCTACAATGCCTTCTGGTTGTGTTTCAGTAGTGAAAAAAGAATACATTTAATGTGATAAATTTTTACTTGCAAACGGGTTGACTGATGTAGATTTACATTTATTGAATCTTGTTTTTTACTTCATTTTGTAATCAAACCTTTAAAATTAAAACAAGAAATAAAGGGGATATGTAATTTTTTTACAATTCCCAACCAAGCAAGGATTTCCATCTATAATACAAAGTAGCTTAATGTCTGTCCGTCTGAAGCTTAAGATCTCAGTAACCGCTGAACCGATTGGGCTCTAGTCTTCAGGGATTATACCTACTGGTCCTGCGATGGTTTTAAGCTATTTTCCTGGGGGGTGGGACACCCCCAACCCCCCAAAAAACTAAAAAACCACCCCCCCCCCCCCCCAATTTTTTTTTTACATTTTTTGTAAAATCTCAGTAACTGCAGAACAAATTGGGCTCTACTCTTCTGGGAACATACCTACTGGTCCTCTGGTGGTTTTAGGCTATATTCTAGGAAGGTGGGACACCCCAACACCCCTAAAAATAAAAAGAATCCCTATTTCCAAATTTTTTATTTTCTTTTTATTTTTGTAAACAAAAACCAGTAATTGGGTTGGGGATACCCCACTGCACCATGGGGCGAAGCCCCCCATGAACCCCCCCTTCCCAAAAAAAAAAAATTAACCAAAAAATTTTTTTGGGCTTTTTGTAACTTCTAAAAATTGACATCTTTAAAAAGTTGTTGCAATTATAGGTATTAAATAAAATTTACAGAGGAGAGTTTTCAATTTTTGTGTATATGTGGTCCAATCAGTGGGACTATCAGAGCTTGCACCGCATACAGGGTACTCGCATATGCTCACCCCGTACGAGATATACGGTGAACAACCTGGGTTTAATTTTTACGAATTGAAATTTTTGTGCATACAGCGCACAACCTGGGTTTAATTTTACCAAAGAGTAATTCGGCAAAGAATAACTTTTTTGAAAATATAACTATAAAATTATTCTGGAGGGTTGACTTTCCATTACCTCATTGGGCGAAGCCTCTAGAGGCTAGGGGCGAAGCCACTAGTTACTTAATAAAACCTAACCTAAAGTAATAAACATGAAAACAAACAAAAAACCACCTCTCATTATTTTCAATTTATGTCATAAACAAATATCATCTAAAAAGCGCTAAGGACAATATTATTAATACCTAAGTTTGAATAATAATTTTACATAAAATACTAGCCACTGCACCCCAAGCCTCTAGGGGCTCTCTATTCGAAAGTATATGAAAGTGGAGAAAAATAGCCCAGAACCATACATAGACTTATCTATAGAAATATCCTAAAACCACTCCAGGATCTATAAGAAGCTTCACTGTAAAGGATAACCATATCGGTTCAGTGGTTAGCGAGATCATTCGTAACATACAAAAAAGTTTCCAACTTTATATACTAAGATACTTCATTTTTTATTTAAAATCCAAGCTTCTAAAAATCTGATCTAAAATTTGTTGTCTAGTGACTAGTAAAACTTTGCCGTAAAACCAAATTTTACAACATGATGGACAAATTTGTTTTAAAAAGTGTTCAGTCAAAATTTTTAAAGACATTTTCCAATTACCCTTTATCTGCTTCAATTTTTTAAAATTGCCACTGAGTTGGTTAATATTTCCCGGTGCTTTCGTATCAATTGAGTGAAAGGAATTGATACAAAATTTTTGACTTTCAAAATGCCACAACAGAAGCCTAAAACCTGCTCAGGATAAACAAAAAAGTGGTTCTGCAAATTACAACCTTTTTTCGTATTTATTCGAAACCGATTAATATCTGGTGGATTTGAACCGGTTCTCATCTATAAGAAAAATATTTATCTAGCATCGTATCATATCCAGTTTTCTACGAATATAAAAATGAACAATAATAAGATTAAAACCAGTTCTTTAGCCCGTGTCTTGGGCATCTCGGGGCCAACAAAACTAGTTTTAATCTGATAAATTTTCATTTTAATATCCACGGGAATCTGTCTATCTATAAAGAATAAAATAGTCTGTAGTTTTGAATCAACACCACTTTGTTATGAAACGTAGGCACTTTTTTCGTGGATTATAAAATCAAAAGAAAAAAAACCTTTAAAACAAATTTCAGAAAATAATATGTGTTATTCCGTCAGTTTAGTATTGAATTCTAGATGATATATTTTTTTGTGAAATAAAATAAAGTTAGGATAATGAGTGTAAATAACAATGTAGATAATTCTGATTCAGAAAAGTCTAGTGTATTAGATTCCCCAACTCGAAGGTAGGTTTTAAGTCATTTTCAAATTCAAATACCCCCCCCGCTCCTCTTATTTTTTTAACCAGTTTTTTTGCTTTCCTATCAATTGTGTGGAAGATATAGTTATATATTTTTAACTTTCGAAAAAGCACAAATATGCCACTTTTCTGAAAATAATTCTTTGTTCCATCTATCCCATATCTGCTACAGAAGCCTAGCCTTACAAAAGATACCTAAAAAATACTAAATCACATTTTGTATGCCCATTTTTTTCTGTATACACAAAGTAACATGAGCCTTCTTAAATCCTTGTGGATTAGTCCCTAGCCTGAAAGAACCGCTTTTTATTATTTTTGTTTGTGTTAGTTTGTTTTTGAGACAAAATTTTAAATATTACCTAAAACTTCCTAAAATTGCTACTGCTTTTTAAGCATTTACATGTTGAAGTTCAATAGTAAAATAGTTATAATTTTAATAAAAATTAGTATGCTTTTTTCATTAGGATTATAAACTTTTTGTTTAAACAAGCCAAATTAATTTCCTATTATAATTTGGAAAACTAACTAAACCCAAAAGTGCACAGAGTAATGTTTGTTTCATTATGCACTCAATTTACACTGTAAATATTATACATATATTATTACAATATTCTTTTCTTTTTGATTGTTAATTTTCTAAGAATGGGTCAAAATATATCTAACATGTAGAGACTATTAAACTACTTCCCTTAAAAGCAAATAGAAATCAATAAAGGGAAAAAAAACAATTTGTAGTATAATTTTGGTTAAAATATGATTTATAAAACAAACAGATAGATATCAAACTATTTCAAATGGACCAAAAAAGAAAAACAAATTTTTTTATTCAATAACTTAAAACAATTTAGTTGCAAGGACATTAATAGAGCCAGCTCATCATTGCAACAAAGAATGCATGGATTGAAAAACCTATTTTTTGCGCATTTACATATGCCACGTGATCTATGGAGAACTATTTTATTTTATTTCAGGAGTTCAGTGAGAAACCTGAGTAAAAGTGTAACACAAACATTAAGGAAATAACATAATTTTTTTTAGTTTTTTGAAACATGTATAATTTATCAAAAAACAAGATGACTTACTTTTAAAAAAAAACATACTTTTAAAAATTTAGGTGTAAGGATGATATAAAATTGTTTTTAAAAAATCAACATGTTTAAAATAGACTTTCTGGTTTTTATTAAAGATTTGCTACGCTTTCTAAATTATTTCTAAATGTTACTAGAATAAGTATGCCAATTTTAAAATAATAGGACAATTTTAACAAGTCCAAATAAACAATTAGCTATGAGAGATAATGGCTATACAAAAGGACTGACTTTAAATGGAGAAAAGCTTATGTTTTCAAAATATGACAAAAATCTCCTTAATCAATGATAAACTTTGATTTGAAAATTGTAGTGTCTGATCAATCATAAAGTAAACTTGCAAATCTAAATAAATTCGACGGTCAGACAAACGAACGTTAACAATTATCGAGTGAAAATATTTGATTTAAGAAACGTGCAGCATGGGCGACCAAGCTTTTTATTTTGGGGGGGGTAAAATTTTTTTAAGGGGGGGGTAATTCGGTTTTGGGGGGGGGTAAAATGGCGCGCGAAGCTCGCCGCAAATTTTTTTTTTCCCCCCCAAAATTTTTACCCCGGGGGTAAAATTTGCTTGGGGGGGTAATTACCCCCCCTGAAATCTGTTGGCAGGGATAAAATTTGTTTACCCCCCCCAAAATTTACCCCCGGGGTAAAATTTTTGGGGGGGTAAGTTAAATTTTATCAAATATTTAGTATTAAAAATGCGCGCGAAGCGCGCAAAAATTTTTTGTGTTAGAGATTTTCTATTTTGGGGGGAGTATTTACCCCCCAAAATTGTTTGGGGGGGGGGGTAAATACCCCCTCCTAAATGGTTGGGGCTGCCTTCGGCACCCCCAGGGTAGGGGTAAATTTTTAATGGGGGGGGTAAAATGAAAAAAAATTTGGGGGTGCCTACGGCACCCCCAAATTCGTTTGGGGGGGGGGGGGTAATCGCCCCATTACCCCCCCCCCCCTTGGACGCCTATAGTGCAATGTTTGAGATTTGTTGAACTATTCTAACCTGTCTATTTGGTAATGACAGACCCAACTTGAATTAATATATGAAAGCTTATATGTTATATTATTATAATTGTATCAAATATTTTATAATCTTGTTGTGTGGATTGTATGAAGTTTACTTTTACATGAAGGAACAACTTAATTAATGTTCACTTACATGTAAAAACTCATTATATCAAGTAGAATAAGATTCAGGGAAAAAGGATTGGGTAACTGAAGATACTAAATATATCAAGTAGAATAAGATTCAGGGAAAAAGGATTGGGTAACTGAAGATAATAAATATATCAAGTAGAATAAGATTAAGACTTTAATTTATGGATGGTATCACCTTGTTTTAATGACAAAATGATGAACGAATAATTCCACTAATATGTTTTATGATGGCTGATAAAAGGCCAAATAGATTTATTTTCAGATGCCATAACCCTGTCCTGAATATCATTAAATAAAGTATATCATCTTATTTTGTTTGAATAATTAATAAATTATGTTAATGGTAAATAAACAGGCAACTACAAAAGGATGAACACAACGCCAGGAATGTACAAATAAAAATGATATAAATATAAATCTAAGTTTAAATTAAGATTGTTCATATTTAACATCAGTTTGACTTTTGTAAAATGTTTGATAATACAAATGGATAGGATATGGACTAAATGTACACCTCCTGTGCAGAATTACTCCTTCTTTACATAAACACTATTTGTTGAAGATTTTGAACACAGCTAGATTAAACTAAACAATCAAGTTTCAATGTAAGTTTTTAAACCAAAGAATGAGAGAGAGCATGTTTGTAAAAAGTAATTTTATAAAAAAAAAATTCATAGTTTTATATTATTATTTTTATATTATTTTTTTGCATTGTTTACAGAGTTGCACAGTTTGTTAGGAATTGTTTCACAAATAAATAAATAAAAAAGATAGGAGAGAGAGAAAAAAGAGAAAATGAACGTGAGAGAGAAAGAGAGAGAGAGAGAGGTTGTAAGATAGATAGATAGATAGATAGATAGATAGATAGATGGATAGACTAATAATTAGATAGGAAAACCGAAAGATAGATAGATAGATAGACAGGTAAATAGATAGATATTTAGGTAGATTTATAGGTAGCTCTAAGAATAGGGAGAAAGATGAGAGAGAGAAAAAAAGAGAGATGGAAAGATAGAATGAAAAGTGAAAGGAAAAAAAGAAAGTAAAAGTGAGATAGATACATGTGCAGCATTTATGCAGATTTATGTTGCAATCTCTGACCCTTGAGCAGATCAATACATAAACAAGGACGTACAATATTAACATTTCTAAAGAAACAAGGATTACAACATCAATAAAAGCGAAGCTTTGAAATGATATGACAAACGAACATTAACACTTGATTATAGAGAAGCTTTGTACTTTGTTGTCCTATAAATCAGTATTCCAAAAATCAGAATAATCAGATAATAATATCAAATACAAATTTGTTAAAAATTTGAAAATTAATGTGTTTAAAATGGACGTACGGATATTCTGGTGACGATATTAGAGATGCTACGCTCTCTAAATCGTACCTCACTAAAACAGGAATCACCATTCCAAGTGTGTAATCGATACGACAATTCTAACATGCTTACGTTAACGAAAAATGCTATCCATTCCGAATTAAATTAACATTTATAATGAAAAACTACCAGAGCTATAAGAAACATGTTCATAGAAGTTAAGTTCTATGTTCATCTATTATAAAATATTTTCTTATTTAACTAGGACTCACCATAAAACGGCATACAATAATTAATTAGTTTACTAATTTAGTGTCAATAGAGCTCAATCGATATTTTAAAACGTTTCCATTAGTTTCACACCCACACTGGATTACACCTACTTACTGCGCCCAAGCCCCTAACCCCTGCAAATTAGGAAAAAAAATTTCCGACTATCAGAAATTCAAAGTAAAATATCGCTTCCTTAAAACTTTTCTTTAACAACATTTGTTTTCAGCTGGCATTTTTATGTTAGAAAAGCTTAATTATAAAATTTGAAATAAAAAAATGGAGGATCAGGACCTTTAAGCTCTATTTTTAAGTAATGAACCAATCTGAGCACTTTTTGTTGTACAACAATTGGAAAACTAAAAGTGACATTTTGTGCAACATATTAAGCCAAAGTTGCTAAAAACAAGTATTATTCAATGATTTCGTAATTCTGAAAAGGTTGTTTGATATATATGGTAAACAAACTTTAATAGCGACGCAACTCAACTAATGACCTTTTAATTTTTGGATATTCTTTGATAAACTAGCAATATTTTTTATGTTTATTTAAACAAAATCGTTAAAGCTTTTTGGTGCTTGCTTACATGTGAAGACCGGAGCACCGACCCCCCCCCCCCCCCCCGCTTAGTTTTGACAAAAATCAAAAATAAGGGGGGGGGGTAGTTTTTTAATGTCTGGAAAACGGCAAGGAGGAAAAAAGCAAGGCAAGGCAAAGACTTAACCCCCCCCCCTTAATTTTGAAGAAAATCAAAAATAAGGGGGGGTAGTTTTTTCACTGTACAACACGCCAGAAAGTTGAGTGAGGTAAATCAAGTAAATCCAGTATACCAGAGGGGAAACCTTATAACAGGGATATTCATGTTTTGGAGCATAATTTCCTTATTTATTGACTGATTTTAGTAATTGATGTATCCCTGAACAGGTAGTCTTAAGGAGAATATATCAGAAGTGTTTTCATGGGGACAGTCCCCACATGTAAGCAAGTACCAGCTTTTTTTATTTCATATAACCATGATTTTGTTCTATTTTGTTTCTCTTTATAGCATTTTAACTGACTTTCTTAGACATTAGAATATAAAAACAATATATAGTGAGTTGATCCGCCCCCTTTCTCATCAAGTGCACCTAGAGGCTCTATTATAATATAGGCTTGTAAAAAACAAAAGTAAGATAGGTCCAAAAGAATAGAATTGAAATAATCTGAGTGAAACAATGTATCTCCAGCAGAGCGAATGCAAGGTTCTACTCCCGGCAACAATTATGTGAATCTATTTCTACCTTCCTTATTTTAACCTCCTTTACAGGTAAAACTATTGTTTCATATACTTGATTATAATTGTCCTTGTTCTCTTGTTTGTAAAAAAAGATTACATGTATAACAATAAATGTATAAGTATAGATGTATAATCCAGACAACTTCCTGGCACAAGTGGTGGGGACCTTTTTCGTCTGCAATCAAATTGCTCTTTAAGCTTGCTTATAATAATGCCATCCTTTTTAGCTTTTCATTCAGATGTTGCTATGATCGCTTATGATACTTTCATCCTTGTTCTTTCATTAATTCCATGTTGCTAAACTTGCTAAGGATATTGTCATCCTTGTTCTTTTTTCAATCCCATGTTGCTAAACTTGCTATGGTTATTGTCATCCTTGTTCTGTTATTAATCCCATGTTGCTAAACTTGCAGGGTTGCATGCTGTCATCCTTGTTATATTATTAATCCCATGTTGCTAAACTTGCTAAGGATATTGTCATCCTTGTTCTGTTATTAATCCAATGTTGCTTAACTTGCTAAGGATATTGTCATCTTTGTTCTGTTATTAATCCCATGTTGCTAAACTTGCATGGTTGCTGCTACATATCATATCAAGAAGGTTCTTTGAGAATGTAACAAATAAATTATAAAGAATAAAAACTTCATAAATATAGAATAAAACCTATGTACCTCATACTTGCCTTGCTACAGTCCATGACACTTTAACGCCAGGCTCAACTACCCGGGGTATCTGAGGAGAGCTAATAAAACCTTTATAATTAGCGTGCTCTTTGAAGAGGATCAAGGTTTGAACCCAGGCCACCTTTTAAATGCATTGGTCGGCGAGTGGCATAAAAAAAATATTAGTTCATAAAAAGTAGCAACTTATTACAACGCACATTAAGAACTTAGAGATAATGGTCTTGCAATCAAAGTGCATGTCGACGGATAACTGCTACTTTCAATCAAGTTATTTGTTATATTATCTGAATACCGGTTATAGGCCCTTCCTCCATCTTTTTCCTTTGATATGATGCATTATTGAATTCTTCTATTCATATACAGAAACTCTTACAACAAACTATGCACCAAACTTTAATTCTAAGTTGCCGAATCTTGATAGATATTTCCTTTCAAATCTATCAATTGGCAGGAAAAAAATATCAATAAAATGTAAACCCTGATACTCTTCAAAGTGTATAAACTCTTTCTGCTTTAGCTTAGTACCTTTCTTAAAACTCGCAACCTTGGCAGCTTAACACGTAGCGCACCCGCTCGTCGTCGGGGAGGTGATAGATCATAATCTCGGCCGGCTTAACACTGCGTCATACATAAAGTCGCTAAGAATTGAAATTTCTAATGCTGCTATGTCAGATGCCGACAGTATTGATTTTATTTTTTTTATTTTAAATTTTAAATTGCGCATACATTAAGATCCATAAGTACTTGGTCATTTTATAGTAATCTCATATCAACTATCTATAATACAAAGTAGCTTGATGTCTGTCTGTCCGTCCCTTAAGATCTCGGTAACTACTGAAACGATCGGATTCTATCCTTCAGGGTATATACCTATTGGTCCTGTGGTGGTTTTAAGCTATTTTCTTGGGGGTGGGACACCCCAACCCCCCCAAAAACAACAACTCCTCCATTTTTTATGGGGAAGTTAGTTCACATAAAACTACTAGCAGCACCAGTACTACTTAATTTTGAATTTTTAAATTTTTATTTTTTTAATTACCTTTTGGGGCAAAGCCCCTAGAGGCTAAGGGCGAAGCCGCTAGTAATGTATATGTGGATTATTAATAAAGGTAGTTAACATAGATCGACAGAGTGTCGATATAAAGATTTGTGTGATTTTACATCAGAGATATTTCAATACAGCACAATCCGTATATTTCATTTTTAAACCTTTAATTGTTTTTTTAAGGTAAATATTTAGATTAACCATTTTTTGAAAACAATATGGCAACTGTATTCTACTTTTCTAAATGTATTTTCTTCTGCATTTTTTCAGGGTTAACAGTTTAGTTTACCTGGTTTATATCCATCTATTTCAGTATCAACTTTTTTGTTATCTCTTCATCTCTATATCCAAATTATCCAATTTTCCTTTCTAATTTAAGTTATCTATAATACAAAGTAGAACGATGTCTGTTTGTTTGTCTGTCTGTCTGTAGCGAAGGATCTCGCTAACCGCTGAACCGATCGGGTTCTCCTTTACAGGGTAGCTTCTCATAGGACCGGGAAGGGCTCAACCCCCCCCCCCCCAAAAAAAAAACAATTTTCTTTTTAAAACTAAAATTAAAATAGTGGGGTTGACTACCCCCCCCCCGGGCCCGCCCGCAAAAAAATCCCCCCCCCAAATTTTTTTTTAATTTTTCTTTTAAATCTAAAATACGAAAAATTGGTTTGATTAAACCTCTTGGGGCAAAGCCCCTAGAGGCTAGGGGCGAAGCCGCTAGTCGCATTATATAAAGTAATATTTTTTTACTGTAGTGATTTTGATAACTTGTAAGTTTGGTTTTAGGCTATTTTCCCACTTACATTACTCCTTTGAGGCAGATGCTAGGCAGATGCCGAGATGCTGGGTGCGAAGCCGCTAGAAAATATACATATCATATTAGGATATTACTGTATGTCCATTAGGATATTACTGTATGTCCATTTTAAGTAAATATTTATTGCTGTAAAGCTATTACATAAAAATGAATATAAATTTTACCATTGGTCAATTACAATTTCTACTGACCTATCATTGGTACTTAATATAGATTATAAGTCATGAAATGTTTCATGATTTTTTTGTATATATTTTTTATCTATGGACCATTTGTACTGAACCATCTGTTCTTTAAATCACTTTTGTCCGTCCATCGAAGTTTTTATTTGCTTTTTGTACCGTATATATATATTTAGAGTAAAGTATTGGGACAAAGTGACTCAAAAATGTCAGCCATGTGACGTCATAAAAATGAGGGATTATCCATCTCTTTTTTAGGGGTTTTCTTTCCTACTTCACCTCTCATCTCCGTCATTTTTAGGACGTCACATGGCTGACATTTTTGAGTCTCTTCTACACAAAAAACATGATTTTTATTTTCTTGTTATTTATTTGCTATATATTCTGTATTCATTTTAGGTTTATCAGTTTACTTGGTGTTAGCACATGGATTTCAACATTTCCATACTGCTAATTTTACTATAGGAACAATTCATTTAGAATATTAAAAAAAAAATTTCCAACCAGGAAGGAAGGAGACATTAGACTTTAAATTATAGCACAGGTACCCAAAGTTGTAAAGAAACATTTGTTTGCTTTTTAACCAATTATTTTAATATGATAAGGTATGACGTTCATAGTTAAGAATGTACACTAATTTATCAAAATATCGTCCATTGTCTTTTACCTTGAAATGCCTTATTTCAATCGTATAATTTAAGAAAAAAGTTTGGGTATAGTCCCTTTCGTAACATCGCATATTATGGGGCAATTCGTATTTTTTACAGTAGCTTTTCTCCTACTTCTGGCCCCTGTGGGGCCAATTACCTAACCCTGTGTGGCAATCACCTAACCCAATATAACCTAACATAACCTAAATTAACCTATAAAAAGCCATTTTAAAAATACGACGAATCGCACCTTATGGGTCGATGTTACGAATAGGACTATTCCCAAAAGTAGCATAGATTATAAACCATTAGGAAAGATTAGGTTAGGCTAAGTAAAGATTGGAATAGCCCCGCAGGGATAGTATCCCGTAGTGATGGGACTCATTATAATCAAAGCCTCCAAGCAAGGGCTTGACATATTTCTTCACTAAAAATGAAAAAAAAGGCTGGGCAGTTTTTGGTAATCCATGAAAAAGCCTTTTATTCCAGTGTTTTCTGTAAAAGTTTTACTTATCAAATGTAATGTGAAATAAGTATGACTATTGGTGTAATTAGATTTAAGAGAAGCTTCGCTAGTTATACCCAGGGAAGAAAAGGACATCGGGTTGTTACACTATACTAGTCCCCAAAGTTTTGTGATAATGTTTTCATATTCGTTAGATTAACAACTTTGGGGATTTAATGAATTTGGATTGGTTTGTTTTAATAGTTCAGTATCCAAATGTTACAACCATTAATGTTAATCTGTAGAAGTGGTGATTTTGTGTATTATTATTGGGGATGTACATCAATTCATCGGCTATTGTCTTATCCCTTTATATCCCTGGGTAAAAATGCTGTTAAACAATCCTTTCCACAATCAGAACTTCTCAGAAAGAGTGCAGAGATAAAACCTTTCTAAGCAAGGATAATTAAATCCAAAAGTTGCGCCAGCTTACAAACTTATGCAAAAACATGTCAGTAAACAAGTTAACAATTTAAATATTAAAGTAAAAGAATAGAGAGGGAAGGGGTTATACAAAGTTTTCTCGTATCCAACCCGTGGACCCTGTGCCAATCAAATCAGCGAATAGCATCAGAAATATTAACACAGCCAATCGGTAAAAAATAACAGGTAGCATTTTGCTAGCCGACGAAAAAGGTCCCCAAACACTGGATCCAGTTAGTTGTCTAGGTTATACATCTATATTTTTAGATTTATTCTTTTACCTCGAATTAAGGACGGACGAACTTATGGACAGACTTATACCAGTCATAGAGTAGTTGCACACTTGTAATACAAGCAATACATGGTAGTGCATAAAGGAGAGGGATGAAAAAGCAATATTTTTTTGCAAATGACCGTAATAAACATACAACTACTTTTCTTACCTTCACAAAATATCTTTTCCAGCATGGCTTCGAAACCACTTAATATCCGCTGGATCAGAACCGGTTTTCAGTCAGGCTGAAAAATCATGTTTAAACAACTTTCTAATTTTCAACAAATACTAAAATTGAAATAATAAAATTGATACCAGTTTTATTAGGGCAAACTCAAATTAATTTCCTTTTACTATCCGTGGAAAGTTGTCTATAATACGATTTGATAAATAACTATTAAACATTAAATATCTGTTTATTCTAGCTGTTGCTGTATCTATCTATCTTATTATATATCCGGCTATCTATCTGACTAAAATGGCTACTATTTACAATAATGGGGTCATTACTGACAAGATAACAAGAATAGTTTCACCACTAAAGCAAACTTTTATTGCTTTTTGTATCTATCTATGTTCTTCTTAAAAACCAAGTTTTATTATTCCAAGAAGAGAAAACCCGCAATTTTAACTTCTTTTTATTCATAATTAAGCTTTTTAATTATGTTATTCAAGTAGTAATTTTAAAAATACATATAAAATCAAGACTTAAATAATGACATGGTAATATCAATTGTGATGATGAGCCAAAAAATATCATTTTTTAAAAACAACCTTAAAAACATGTGTTTTAAACTAATATGTACTATTAAATTATTTTTGACCAGAGATCCACTACGTTAATTTAATTTACCTAGTGATTCAATTACAATACCCGCCAATCTAAATGTTAAATTGAATGCCTCAATCTTTAAACCATGTCTCAACTAATTATAATCTTATTTTTGTCTTATTGTTCTATTACATTTGAAATTTTTCATTATTGTAACAGAATAGTACCACAAATGTTAGATAATAATAGTAAGTAAATCTCGAAAATTGCAAAGTTGTGTTTCAATTAGCAGTATACTATGCAATTAAGATTATAGGAAAATGGTTTCGGTTTTAATCTACTAAGGATACAAAATAAGACTGTCCATATGTTTATTTCGATAGCAAGTTTGTATTTCTTTATCACTTTCTGAGTTACTAGTTTACTTGAGTTCAACCCCATTTTGATTTTAGTTTTTTTAAAAAAATTTGGGCTCAGAGGTCATTTTTTCCAAAGGCATTTTCTCTTGAGGGGTTGGTGGTCCCCTCCCTCAAAGTAGTCATATACCTGCACATGAGAGGTTATCCTTCGGTATACAAAGAGAGACAGACAGACATCCTGTAACTTTTATGTAAGGCTAGATACAAATGGATATAATAATTATTTTAACTCAATCTAAGTTGAGATTAAAACTGTTAAGCAAAAGCAGATAGAGTGACCGGTTTATTTGTACAACCAGACATCTAAACCAAATAACCTGCAACCAAACTGCATAAACGAGTGCATAAGCACACAAAGGCAGGGAGGGGACATTGGGCTGTTTATGACACTAGTCCCCTAAGTTATATACTGACGTTTTCTTAATCGTTGGCTTAAAAATTTTGGGTACTTTTAATTAATTTTAATTTATTGGTTCATTAAGTTGAGTGTCTAAACGTTTCAACCACTAATTGTTATTTACAGAAGAAATAATTTAATTGGTTATCATTGGGGATGTACATCAATTTATCGGCCATTGTCTTATCCCTTTAGATCCCTGACACAAAGGTATCTTCTCGAATACTTGGAGTAAAGTTTAATGAATTGTTTACCTTAGTTTACCAAACTCCGTCCAACCTTAGCCTAGAAGGAAAACAGGTGACAATTTATCTTAGCTGGGATACTCAATAATCTAGATTAAAGGTTTGTACGTTCTAATCTCAGTTTAATAAAAAAAAAGAATCAATGCAAGGTCGCCCAAGAAGTGGCAAATTGAGGGATGATGAAACAAAATAAAAATTTTGAGGATGAAAATTTCTAGTATGGCTTGGAAACCTATTACCCTGAACTTTCGGTTCCTTTGGGGGCCAACAAAACTGGAAGTGATCATATGATTTTGATTTTACCATCCACGGAAAGCTGTCTATAAAAAGACGCGACTAATATTGATAGAGCTACATTTCGGCCAAAGGAGCTAGAAGTAATAAAAAAATTAAGGGAGGGGTTTTTAAGGTGGTCAATAAATATGTTGGAGTGAAAGCACCCTTTACTAATATTAATAAAAAAATGTTTTCGTAGGTTGAGTTGATGTGTAGAACAGATTCTCATTGGGAATGGTGTAGGTAATATTTTATTGAGCGTTGATACTCTGTAATCATCTTTGTCTGTATGCCTAAATGAACGTCTATTAGACGGTAAAAGTTTTAATGGTGAAAATTATGGTTTTAGGACAGTCAGTAATAACCTGATTCTCTCCTAACCAAATATAATTAAAACACGTTCTTTTATATTTTTGCATTAATTATCATTGTTTTTATCAAGAATTTGATTTTAGATGGGTTCATATGAAGAGATATTGTGAATGGGAATGGCTTTCTCCTGAGGTAGGCTTTAAATACATTAATATGGTTAGATGTCGGTTTTTTTAAAAATAAGATATATGTGCGTCTGTCTATCTCATTTTTTTAATTTCTTTCGGGGCTCTTTATTTTAAGACAAACGTAAATGCTTTTACTCTAGCTTTATGTTTTGGAAATAAATTCTTGTTTGAAACCTTTACTTTTTGCACTTAGGAGGGAGTAGTTGAGACCAGCTGTAATATGGAGAATGTTCAACTTATTGGGGATTATGACAGCCATGAATGTGGTATCAGGTAGCTACTAGATAGATAGATAGATAGATAGATATATAGATAGATAGATAGATAGATAGATAGATAGATAGATAGATAGATAAATAGATAGATAGATAGATAGATAGATAGATAGATAGATAGATAGATAGATAGATAGATAGATAGATAGATAGATAGATAGATAGATAGATAGATAGATAGATAGATAGATAGATAGATAGATAGATAGATAGATAGATAGATAGATAGATAGATAGATAGATAGATAGATAGATAGATAGATAGATAGATATATAGATAGATAGATAGATAGATAGATAGATAGATAGATAATTAGATAGATAGATAGATAAAAATATATTTATATACATGAATATGAATATAGGATGGTTATATACAAACCTAATCTAAGGTAATTAATCCTTATCACTAACCACAGTATATCTATGTATTCTGTTAGTCAATTATTACCATTCTTATTTTATCTATTTAAAAGCACTGATATTCTTTCATTAGCGACGGTCTGTAAGAATAGATGATAAATCCAGTTACAATAAAGTAACATTTTGAATTTGGAAAGCATAACAAATTTATAATTGTACCAGAAAGTTAAAGTTTTATCATTTAATTCTTAAAAATTATATTGAAATTTAATTCTTTTCATATTAAGCATGATTTTTTAGTTATGAATATATAATGATACACTTAGAAATAACTTAAAGTAAAAGTTTAATGAATACAATATTATCGTCAATTGATGAAGCGTATATGTCATGAATGATTCTCACTTATGAATTAAATTTAGATAGATAAGTTAAAAAGACAAAACTGAAGTATAAAGTAGTAAGGTTATTTTTTACTATTTTAATCTTTCTTGTCTTTACTTCTTGTCGAGACCTTAGGTTTTTTTGGCACAATCCATCCCTATTTCAATTCACAATCTCTAAATGCTAGAGGAGCAGCCGCTAGTAGAAAATATATTTAAAAAGATAGAGATAGGAAATGCTTGGTTAATGAACCGTAACTATGACATCTTCATGAAGTAGACCCATTGACAAGAAACAAGATAGATTAGGATAATAGTCAAGGACAGAGGGATAGACCCATTGACAAGAAACAAGATAGATTAGGATAATAGTCAGGGACAGAGGGATAGTCCCATTGACAAGAAACAAGATAGATTAGGATAATAGTCAGAGACAGAGGGATAGTCCCATTGACAAGAAACAAGATAGATAAGGATAATAGTCAGAGACAGAGGGATAGACCCATTGACAAGAAACAAGATAGATTAGGATAATAGTCAAGGACAGAGGGATAGACCCATTGACAAGAAACAAGATAGATTAGGATAATAGTCAGGGACAGAGGGATAGTCCCATTGACAAGAAACAAGATAGATTAGGATAATAGTCAAGGACAGAGGGATAGACCCATTGACAAGAAACAAGATAGATTAGGATAATAGTCAGGGACAGAGGGATAGTCCCATTGACAAGAAACAAGATAGATTAGGATAATAGTCAGAGACAGAGGGATAGACCCATTGACAAGAAACAAGATAGATTAGGATAATAGTCAGAGACAGAGGGATAGTCCCATTGACAAGAAACAAGATAGATAAGGATAATGTCCTGGACAGAGGGATAGAGAGAACATCAAGATCAGAAGCAGCTAATAGTGCCTAATAAAAAAGGACGTCAAAACACTACAAATTACCAATGATAGGCCAGTATACATTTTACCATTGGTCAATTACAATGCATACTGGCCTATCATTGGTCATTTGTATTGTATGACGTCATTAATTATTAGGCACTATAAGCTTGTCAGAATCCTCCAGAGTGCGGGATACACCATAAGGTCTTTTATTGGTGTATCTCTCAACTAAATCTTGCTGATGAAGTTTCTAGGGGCAACCAACTTATTAAATGCACAACCTTTGTTTAGAAGTCCTAACTATGCATGGTAATTAGTTATTCCTGTTTTAGACATACTCCTTGCTCCAACTACCATACATACCGAAAAATCTCAAAACTGTGGCTACATGCAATATGCAAAAAATGTGTTCTTTTGAGTTTTAACAATTATGAATACAGTAACCTTTTCTAAGTTAAGAGTAAATTAAAGGCTTTGCACAAGTCAAAGCTCCACAAATTGATTTATTTGCTTGTATAAAAGTTGCAATTTATAGCCTGGAAGAGGGATTAGCACGTTTTTGACATTAAAATAGTGTTATGTTCTCTTTTTTAAACCAATGATTATTACTTAAATAATTATATTTTTAAAACAAGGATAGTCTGGTAAGCCGAGCGTTCTCGGCCCACAGGGTAACGAGTTCGGATTCAACGAGCCCTAGCCTTTAGTTATTCTACCAAAACAAACAAGCAGGATTCAATCATACAGAAATTATATATTTAAACTGAATAATATTTACAGAGAATGTTTACTATATATATACAACAGATTATAACAATGGTTAGGTTTGAAGGGGGTGTGGGACGCTAGGGCTTAGCTCCCGGCGGTAGACAGGCTGTGGGGGCAGCGGTGGTAAAAGGGGAGGCAGCGCCTCCCGGTTGTATAATCGCGTGAATAGCGCGTGATTGCTGCATGTTTGAGTCCCCTCCCCACATTTAGGCAGGCCAGTTTGACCGCTGGGTTGCGGGGTCAACAGCGGTCATGAGATAGATGGTGATATAATAAGATTAGTGCAGGGGGTTTGTTATCATAAGTCCCAGCGAAGCAACTCTGTAAACTGCCTGTCCGTCTGGTTGTCGTATTACCACAACCTCCCCTTCAAGGGTTGCGTGGCTCTCGAGCCACCAGGCCTTGAACCTGGGGATACGACAACCTGTGCCTGCG
The DNA here is from genome assembly GCF_053477335.1 of Acartia tonsa. Classification (NCBI taxonomy): domain Eukaryota; kingdom Metazoa; phylum Arthropoda; class Copepoda; order Calanoida; family Acartiidae; genus Acartia; species Acartia tonsa. Next base: position 21,872,009 of record NC_137268.1, read on the forward strand.
CAGGACAGGCTCTTCTTGAGGCACAGCTCGATGGAGGACAGCTCGGGCTACACAGGCTCCCCGGGACACTCGTTGTTCGGTCTGACTGTGGTTGGATATCAGCATTGTCAGCTCCTGGTTGGCTTCTAGACGTGGGTTGGCGACGGCCAAGCCCCGCCGCTGGAAATTTTGCCTCGTCTGCAGGATTAGCTCTGCCTCAGCTGGTAACTGGACACGGAGGCCTAGGCTGACTCTGGTGGTTCCTAAGGGGGGAATGACGATGGCAGAGGGCGCATAGAACTCCATGGGGGCGCCTGCTTGATTCAGGTTGCTTGGCCTCCTAGCTCCTACCCGGATGGGGATGGCTGTCATCAACAGGGGGCACATGGCTTCAGCTTCGTCTTCTGGGGCGGCCTCTTCCATCGCAGTGGCTGGTTCTTCTCCTACAGGCTCGCTGCTGGCTGGCAGGTTCTCCATGTCCGCGTCAGGATTCCAGATGGCATCTCTGGGTGGCTCTGGAGCGGGCGGCGGCGGCGGTGGTTCGTTGGGCTGCTCCTGCAGGTTCTCCTCTACTGGGTCACGATCCTGGCCGCTAGGCTGTGGGGCGGCTGCTGCTGGCTGGTGCACTGGGAGCTGTCCTGGGTCGCTAGCTGCGGGCGCCGCCGCTCCAACTGGCAGCTCGGTGGCATCCTCGTCGCCGTCCATATCAACTTGGATGTCTGCTGGGATCTGGTGGGCAGTCACATCTCCAGTGTATTTGCGCAGTCGGCCTACATGCGCGGTAACTTCTGAGATCCTGGCTACTGGAGAGGCAGGTTTGATGACATAATGTACTTCTGTAGCTTGCCTCACTACTTTCCAGGGGCCAGTCCATCTCTTGGTAATCTTGGCTGCCTTCCCTGGCACCAGGCGGGGGGCCAGGTACCAGACCAAGTCTCCAACCTCATACTTGGCCGTGCCTTCGTAAGCTGCCGCGCTCCTCCGGATGGCTCCCTCCTCCTTCTGCTGGATGGCATCATACACTGCATAGTAGCGCTGCAAGAGAGCTTGGACGTTGGCTGGAACTGAAGCATATTCGGTCTCTGGCAGCCGTAGTACCATGTCCACTGGAAGTTTGGCCTCTCTCCCAAAGAAGGCCAGGAACGGGGTCACGCCAGTGGATCTGCAGGCCTTGGTGTTGTAGGCGAAGGCAATGGCAGGCAGGTGGGGCTCCCAGTTGTTATCGTCTCTGTCTAGGAACAGGCGCATGCCTGTGTTGAGCGTCCTATGAAACCTCTCCACTCGGTTGGACTGCGGGTTGTAGGGTGGTGGATGTGTCAGGCCAATCTCAAGCCTGGAGGCCAGTTCCTGGAATACCTGGCCGGTAAACTCCATTCCATTGTCGGAATGGATCTTCAGGGGGCATCCGAACGTGGCCAGGTGGCGGTGCAGCAGGGTCTCAGCCACCGTGAGGGTGCGCTTGTTGGGGATGGCGTAGAGGCTGACAAACCGGCTGAACCCATCTTGGCAGGTGAGGATATAGCGGTTCCCAGCTGGGGTCTCTGGCAGTGGCCCCACCAGGTCGATAAATAGGACTTGCTGTGGATACCCCTGGCGGGAGGGCACGTGTATCCCTTGCTTCAGTCTCTCCTTGGTAACCTTCTGGACACACTCAGGGCAAGTCTGAACCATCAGACGGATGTCACAGGCCAGGTTGGGCCACCAGAAGTGCATGGCAACGCGGGCGATAGTCGCGTCCATCCCAAAGTGCCCAGCCATGGGGGTCCCATGGGCTAGAAAGAACGCGTCCTGCTGGAGGGCCGAAGGCAGCAGGTATCTTGTCCTCTCCCATGTCAGGGTCTGGTCAGTGGTGGTGAGGCAGCCATGCTCGTCAAGCCCCAAGGCTGGGAAGCGGCTGGCGTACTGCTGCTCGTCTCGTTCCTTGCCACGCAGCTCAGCCTTAGTTGGGGCTTTGCCATCAGCCACCCATTGGCGGACACGGAGCAGGATGGGTCCTGTGTCTGGGCCTCCAATACTCTAGCTGGATCCAGTCGGGCGGCAGGGGGCCGGCTAGCTGCGGACTCCCCTAGCTGGCAAAGGTTGTGGATATACTCAGCCTGCTCTGCTAATTCTTCGGCGCTAGCCGTTGGCATGTTGGCGTCTTCCCGGCGGCTGAGGGCGTCGGCGTTGGTATTCTGGGTGCCAGGCCGGTGGCAGACAGTAAAATCTAAGGCCGCTAGCTCCTCCTGCCAGCAGGCCACCATCCCTGTGGATGTGTTCAGTGATTTCATTTGTAGCAAGGCTGAGGAATCAGTGTTGATCTGGAAGCTGCGGTAGGACAAGATGCCGTGGAATTTTCGGATCCCATACATAATGGCGGCCATCTCTCCCTTCCAGGACGGGTAGCGCGTCTCAGGGTCGGTTGTCTTGCGCCCCACGGCGGCAATCAGCCTCTCCTTGCCATCCTGGCATTGACTCAGTATGGCAGAGATGGCGTGGCTGCTGAAGTCTGTGGTGAGCTGGAACACCGCTGGCAAATCAAACCTGGGCGGCGCTCGGATGGGGGCCTTGCGGAACTTGTCCTTGAGTTGCAGCAACTGGGCTTCCATCTCAGGCATCCAGGTTAGGGTCTTGGCCGTCTTCTGCCGATTCATCTCGTAGGTGAGGTCTGCATACTCTGGGATGAACAGGCGGTAGTATCCAAAGAACCCCAGCAGCGCCAGCAAATCCTTGGGGGTGCTGGGGGCCGGCCAGTCCAGGATACGGTCAATATAGTCCTCCTGCATGGCTATCCCCTCACGGCTGAGGGTGTGGCCCAGATAATCCACCTTGGATCGAAACAGCTTGGTCTTGGCTGGCTTGAGGCAGATTCCTCCCCTGCGGTGGGCTTCCAAGACCGGAGCCTGGCCAGGTGGGCCCAGGTATCCTGGTGGAAGGTCAGGACGTCGTCAAGGTATGACTGGAGGTTGGCTGTGCCCAGTGGGTTTAGGACCCCTGCAATAAACCTGGAATAGACAGACGGTGCCGTAGCCAGGCCAAAGGGCATCCTTTTCCATTGATACAAGCCCCTGGGGGTGGTGAAGGCGGTGCAGGGCCGGCTGTCCTCGGACACACGGATGGTGTAGTATGCGGCCACCGCGTCTAAGGCACTGTAGACACGGTGCCCTCCAGCTCGTTCTACCAACTGCTGGATCCTAGGCAGGGGGTAGCTGTCCAGTTCCAGGCACTTGTTGAGGGCTCTGTAGTCGACGGCCCAGCGGGTGCTCCCGTCCTTCTTCTTGATGGGCACCAGGGGGCTGCTCCAGGCGGAGTCTGACGGCTCTATAACTCCCTCCTGTAGCCAGGTGTCCAGCTGTTTCTCCAGTTCAGCCTCTTGCCGCGGGTTCAGATCCCTAAATCTCTGGCGGATCGGCTGGGTCCCTGGCTTGAGGCGCAGCTGCAGCTCGACCACATCTGTGCAGCCGGGGGTAGAATTGGAGAAGACATCTCTGTATTCTGATAACATAGTCCAGACCTCCTTCTTGAGCAAGGGGTCCTTGCGCAGGAACTCGTTGTCTTCCATTTCCAGGGCCTCCCACAACTCCTGCATTTCTGGGGGCTCAGCAGGCTCTTGGAACGAGTGGAGGCGCGGGGGAGGCGTATCAGAAACCTCTAGTATGTCAGGCTTGACCAGCTCCCCAGCCACTGGGAGGCCGGTGTCCAGCAGGAGGGGCACCTCCCCTTCATTCACCACCAATACTCGAAACACAGTGGCGGAGCCAGGCCTGTGGGCATACAGGCCTTCTGGGATGACAAGATCCTCCCCAAACCTCTGTTCTGGGGCAGCTAGTTGGATGGCATCCTTGGTGCGATGGCCTACTAGCTCAACAGGGACTGCCATGACCCCACGGCCAGGCAGGACCACCTGCTTGGCTGTGCGGAGCTGGGGTGGCTGGCCATCAGTTGGAGTGACAGCGCTTAGCCTATACGTGGCTGGTGCGGGGTCAGCTTTGGCTCCGGTACTGGGAGAGGCCGAGGTGCTGGGTCCAGCCTTGGCTCCGTGGGCGTCCGGCCGCGACTTGACGGGCTCGGCGCCGGGAGAGGCTGATGCCTGGGAGTTGAGTGTGGCTCCGGGTGCCTCAGACCGCGACTTGACGGGTCTGGGCTTAGGCTGGGCTGGCTGACTGGCCGGGGGCCCCAGGTAGAGGGGGCCAGGTGGACACGGCTGGCCGTTGATGAAAGTGTCGGCGGAGAAGATGGGCTCTGGAGGGCTGGCAATCTCAGGGAACGTTGTTGGCAGGCTCTCCCTTGGCACCTTGGGCACTGGGGGCAACCCCATGGCTAGCAGGTTGGCCCCCTTGTGTGCGTTGAGCGCAGTGTCCACCCAGTGTGTGCCTTTCTCAACCACACGCGGCTGCTCTGGCAGGGGGCCTGGCAGAGGCCCCTCGTAACTTAGCTCTCTCTCGGCTGTCTCCCGGTCAATGGGGACGCCACGGAGTGGGATAAACTCCCCACGCACCCACAAGCAAGGTGGTTGCATGTCGAAACAGAGCCTAGTTCCGAACTCCTTGAGAAAATACCCTCCTAGGTTCAGAGGGTGTGAGAGGTTCCGGACCACAGTCACGTGGTATAGATGGAGTATAAGGGTGTGTGAAACTGCCATATATAACTCTTTTAATTTTCCTATTACCTGGAGGGGCTGGCCTTCCTCGTTAGCAGTCAGGATTTGGGTGTTGTCCGGAATCAACATGCGTTGCACGCCCATCGCGTGCATGAGGTGTTCAGAAATTACAGCAGACCCTGGTACACGGTTGCCAGAATCGATCATGGCATCAACCTGTACATGCTGGGCAGGGTCAGGAGTAGGAAACCTCACCCTGACATGGCAGGGGAAGTGGAGGTCCTGCCCTTGAGACAAGGGGGCCTCTCGTTCGGCTGGGGTTGGCAGAAACTTCGGTGGTGGCCGAACCGCAGCTATGGTGGTATCGCTTACCATAGTGGCTTAGACTGTAGCTTCGAATCACTAGAGCTTATTAATTATCACTGGGTCAACAATTTTATATTTATTTTTATCACTTGGTTGACATTTATACACACTTATGTGTTGTTATCACTAGGAGCTCTAGGTGTGATTCTGGAAGCACTGGCAGCAGGGAATGTTAGTGTTTAGTTTTCATCCTATAAACACATGTATTTCTAATTCATTTCCTATACAAGGGATCAAATTAACAAAATGTCAAAGTTTAACAATTTAAGTGTAGAAACTACACTATCAGAAGATATTCGGGATATTAAGGATAGGCTATCTAAATTAGAAGTAATTGAGAGTCTGTCTGCCCGTATTACTGCAAATGAGAAAGAACTGGCTTCTCTTTCTAAAGCCATGAGTGATTTGCAGGATACTAATACAGATCTGAAAGAGGAGGTAAAGAAGCTTAATGAAGATCTTGAGTCCAGGCCTAAAAAGGCAGATTTAGATGCTTTAAAAAGCGAGCTATCTGCATTTAAAGCACAAATTAATGATAAGGATATACTTCCTTTAAAGGAAGGACTTGAGGCTGTCAGAGAAGGAGTGGATGCTAGAGAGCAGGCATCAAGGAATTACTGTGTGCGTATAAATGGTTTGTTCGTACCAGAAGCCCAAGCCAAAAATATCTCTGAATATGACCATGCTAAGCTTTGCATGGCTGCGGTGCATGAGATGCTTGGGCCTGTTTTGAACAAAAAGAAAGATTCTATTGGTTTCAGCGTTGAACATCCATCAGATTACATTGAAACAGCTCATGTATTGCCCATCCCAAAGAGTGGTAACTATATGTGCCCACCTATTTTTGTGCGCTTCAAAAATCGCAACCTTCGAAATCTAATTCTTGCCAACAAAAATTTTGCTAAGGTTCGGAAAATTGATTGTGAAAAAGGCACAAAAAGTTATCGTATTGCTGCTGATCTTACCAAACGCCGTTATGCTGTCATGCAAAAATTGATTCAATCTGAGAAATTTGAAAAAGTTTGGCATCTAGATGGCAAAATTGTCAAATTTATTACTAAAAAGAGTTATAAAGTATTCAAAGTGAAAATGTTTGAAATCACACCTAATCAAATAATTGAGAAATATTGTTAAATGTTAAACATTATGATTCTATTATATGTAATACTTTGATTTTTTTTCTAAGTTTTATCCTCTTACATTATATTTTATAATATTTAAATTATAGAGTAGCTTCGCAACTAAAAATTGCTTCATGTAAAATTAATATAATACCCTTGTAAGCTGAGTTTTGTTTACATGTTAATCTACACCCAATTTCCTTATTTTTCATTCATTAAAAACTTCTCCCTATTTTCCCCCAACTTCGTTTCTTCATCATACCCTTTATGTATTTGTCTCACACTATATTTATCTAATGATTTTCGATAGGGTGGGTAGTATTTGTCAGATTTTAAATAATATTGAATATGATTTCTTATCTAGATATAAAGATCCTACATTAAATGGTAATAATTATGAAAATCCGTATTATGAAATTGATTTGGCATGTTCATATTTTAATAACAAACAATTTATTGAAAAATGTAAGCAATTTCAAACATTAAAATTTCTTTCTTGGAACATTCAGAGTCTTAATAGTAAATTTATTCAGCTTAAAGAATATATAGATTATTTAAAAGAAAATAAAGTTACAATAGATGTAATATCTTTGCAAGAAGTCTGGACTATTTATGACCAAGATATATCTAAAATAGATGATTATATCTTTATCTATAAATGTAGAAAGAATAAAGGGGGCGGCGGGATAGCTTATTATATTCATAAAAATCTAAAATTCAAAATATTGAATGAATTGTCAACATTTGAAGAAGGCTTATTTGAGTCACTCACAATTCAACTTGAATATAACAAAGAAAAATTTGTTTTGAGTAATGTCTACCGGCCTAATACTTCTATAATGGGATTTACTGAATCTCAACAAATGGATTTTTTTATTGATAATTTTTCTAACCTACAAAGTAAATTAATGTCTTTTAAATGTGCCTCTTACATTTTCACAGATTCTAATTTTGACATCTTAAAGTATCACTGTCATGAAAAAACAAATGATTTCCTTGAAAATTGCATTGCAAATGGTTTTTTATCTTTGATAACAAGACCAACAAGAATTTCTAGGACATCAGCAACATGTATTGACCAAATTTTTACTAACGCAAAAGATAATAGTTTTCATTCAGGGATTTTATTAAATGATATATCTGATCATTTCCCAATTTTCACAATAACACCTTATTCATATAAAGCAAGTAAAGAATCTTGTTTTTTTACAAGAAATATTAATGAAGAAAAAATTACTGGGTTTATCAATCTATTAAGAAATGTTAATTGGGAAAATGTAACTAACAGTTTAGAACCCCAAAATTGTTTTAATAAATTTTATGAGCTTTTTAATGAATTTTATGAACTTTCTTTTCCTTTACAAAGGATTAGAATTAATAAGAACATACATAAAATTGAAAAATTTATGACTGATGGTTTAATGAGATGTAGAGATAAAAAATTTGAATTGTCCACGTTAAGTATTAATGAACCAACTGCTGATAATATTAGGATGTATAATAGATATAGAAATGTCTATAATCGTGCAATAAAAACAGCTAAAAAATTGTATTATTGCAATGAGCTAAAAAAATGTAAATCTGACTTGAGGAAAACTTGGGATATTATTAGAGATGCAATCCGAAAAACAAAAGATAAAGCAACATGTATCAATGAATTGAAGTTTAATGATGCTATATATTTAGATAATGCAGAAATTTCTGAGAAATTGAATGAACACTTCACTTCTGTAGCAAGCAAGATATCATCTAAAATAAATCCTTCTAACATTGATCCGTGTAGCTTTATACCTAATTATAATTCCAGTTTTAAAATGCATACAATAAACCCAAATATAGTTATAGATATTGTTAAAAAAATGGGAAATAAACAAAGTATGGACATTTTTGGCCTGTCAAATTCTTTTTTGAAGAAAATAATTTCTGTTATTGCCCTTCCTCTCTCTCATGTCATTAACCAAACTATTTTAACTGGAAAAATACCTTCTGAATTTAAAATCGCAAAAGTTATACCTGTTTTTAAGTTAAAATGGAATAATTCTAATGAAAAAGCTGATCCATCAAACTATAGGCCGATAAGTTTATTAGCTATTTTCTCAAAAGTTTTAGAAAAAGTCATTTATCAACAACTGTCATGCTATTTGATTAGAAATAATATCATTTTTGAACATCAGTATGGATTTCAATCAAAAAAGTCTACAATACACCCCGTGATACACCTCTTAAATTATATAGCTGAAGCAAAAAATGATAATAAAACTGTAATTGGAGTCTTCTGTGATCTTGCAAAATGTTTTGATACAATTCCACACTCTATTTTAATTAAAAAGTTGTCAAAAATTGGCATTAATGGCGTTGAACTTGAATGGTTTAAAAATATTTTAAGTAATAGACAGCAATTTGTACATGTAAACAACACTGACTCAACAAAGCTGAACATAGATAGAGGTGTCCCACAGGGCTCTATTTTAGGACCAATTCTATTTTTAATCTACATAAATGATCTTAAAAACTGTAATGATTTATTTACCCTATTATTTGCTGATGACAGTAATTTTTTAATTTCTGGTAAAAACTTTACAGAGATAAAACTGAAATTAAACAATGAACTTAAAAAGATATCTGATTGGTTTAGGAGTAATCAAATGAGCTTAAATCCTGATAAAACTAAAATCATGATATTTAATAAAAATGAAAATACTATTGATTGGAATGCTCTTAATATTAAGCTAAACTTTAACAATGAAAATGAGTTTGATCATGAGAAAATAAAAATCTTAAATTACGTCAATTCAAGTAGCAATATTCCTGCAATTAAATTCCTAGGTGTATTTATAGATCCTTCTTTAAATTTTAAATATCATGTAGAACATTTACGTAAAAAGATTTCTAGTTCCTTATTTCTTATAAATAGAGCTAAACATATACTGAATTTAGATAGCAAAAAAATGCTTTTTCACTCACTTATAAATAGTCATTTACTTTACTGTTTACCTGCCTGGAGTTGTGGTCTAAAATCTACTATGGACCCATTAATTAAATTGCAAAAAAAGGCAATAAGAATTGTTTTTAGTAAGAAACACATCTCACACACAATGCCTTTATTTAAAAAAATGAATGTCCTTCCTTTACATGAATCAGCTAATTATTTGAAATTATTATTTATGTATGATTTTATAAACAGTAAGCTACCAAGTTCCTTTCAAGGTACATGGCTTCGCCGTAATCAATTACATACCAGAAATCTTAGAAACTCTAATATGTTTGATGTTAAAAAACCGAAGTTTAAATCTATTGAAAGATTTCCTAAGTATCATTTCCAAGAATTATGGAATAACCATTGTAATAATGATTTATTAACCCACAATCAATCAAGAAAAAAATTTATGAAAAATCTAAAAGAATCTTTGTTATCAAGCTTAACTTTAGTGTGTAACAACCCATTATGTCAAGAATGTAGATAAAATTATATTTCTTTTCAATATTGTTTGAAATCTGATAAATCAATCAAAATCTATTTGTTAAAATTTTTTTTTAAATTTCTATTATTGCAATAATGGTGTGAGACTTGTATGTCCTAATCAATCCTTCCTATTATCATTCTTTCCTCTCCAATATGATTTTATTTATTGCTTATTATCTTTTTTTCTATTTTTTTTGTCTTATTTATATGGCCTGTATGAAAACAATGTGTGAATACACATTACTGCATACTTCCTAGTTTTTAGGAAACTGCCATTTGGGAAGAAAATTTTTTTATAAATTTATCATATCAATAAAATTTGACTGTATATATAAATGTATATAATATTCATTTAATTCATTTATTATTTTGTTGTTTTTTTTTCTATGTATGTACACCCAAGAATAATAAATCTAATCTAATCTAATCTAATCAGAGGGGTGACGGCGGTAGGGAATGACCCGTCCTACAGCGCCGCTGGTTCGAATCCCGAAAATGGCGGCAGGGAATGGCCCGTCCTGCAGCGCCTCGGGTTCGAACCTGGGAGGCAGCGGCAGGGAATGTCCCGTCCTGCCGTGCCTGTGGCTCAAAATCTGCTATCCGTCGCAGTGGTAGGGCTTACTTGTGTGCTGAAGCTTCGCAGCCACACATTGCCTTCTTAAGGAGACCAGCACCCAGCTGTCTGTCTCGTAGGTTTGGCCTGGGTGTCCTGGGGCTTGTCCCAGCTACACTTGCCAATTTAGACTCAGTTCTGTAGCCGTCTGAGCTAAATTATCCGATTGCCGTGGCTGCGCACCTAGCGCTACTCCTACACGGCACGGAAAAAGCGTCTTAACTGGCGCTTTTAGCAGGCTAAATCTGCTTGCCGTAGGCCAGAGGCCCACATATTGCGTTCAAAATGATGGAAATTCGACCTAAAAAGGCCGTCTCACGGGTCAGTTGGCTTCTCAGTTGGCGGCTGATTGTCCCCTTACTTGCCAAAGGGTCCAATCAGAGGTAGAATAGGCTAGTTTCTGTAAGGCTCGATTGAAACACGCTGACACCAAGTTCTGGTAAGCCGAGCGTTCTCGGCCCACAGGGTAACGAGTTCGGATTCAACGAGCCCTAGCCTTTAGTTATTCTACCAAAACAAACAAGCAGGATTCAATCATACAGAAATTATATATTTAAACTGAATAATATTTACAGAGAATGTTTACTATATATATACAACAGATTATAACAATGGTTAGGTTTGAAGGGGGTGTGGGACGCTAGGGCTTAGCTCCCGGCGGTAGACAGGCTGTGGGGGCAGCGGTGGTAAAAGGGGAGGCAGCGCCTCCCGGTTGTATAATCGCGTGAATAGCGCATGATTGCTGCATGTTTGAGTCCCCTCCCCACATTTAGGCAGGCCAGTTTGACCGCTGGGTTGCGGGGTCAACAGCGGTCATGAGATAGATGGTGATATAATAAGATTAGTGCAGGGGGTTTGTTATCATAAGTCCCAGCGAAGCAACTCTGTAAACTGCCTGTCCGTCTGGTTGTCGTATTACCACAATAGCAATATTCATAAAAGTAAATGAGATTCTTATAATCTTTCATTAGAACTTACATTTATAATGTTAAAAAAAAATATAAATGTTTTTTCATTTGAAATATAAAATTACGAGCGGCTGTGCCAATAGCATCTAGGGGGATCTGTATTAAAAGGGGAAGATACGGGGAAGAAAAATAGTCTTTCCCAAGACTTATGTAAAGCTTCCATAAAATGAAGAATTTAATTATTCTAGTAGGTATTGAATAAGATTTGTATGTAGAAATTAATTAGCAGGATTTACTAATTCTATTCAGTTGAAACATCAAATGATTTTCCTTAAACAATATAATGTTGAAAATTTAAAAATGAAGAAAAATATGGTTTTAAACCATAGCGCAAACACATGTATTGTAAACTTATATTATAATTATTAACTTTCTTTTTTAAGATGCGTAGTATTTATATAAGTAACCTCTTCACATTGACTCACTTTCTAGTAAATAATGTATACCCCTATAAGAGTGTCATTAAAGTCAAAGATATTATTTTTTTGGTGAAGACTAAATAAACTTACAATTTTGTACTTTTTATTAGACTGTACACTAAAACAATTTTTCCAAGGGTAAATGAAAAACAAAAATTTTTTTTTTTTCCCCTTTTTTAGAATTATAAATATATTATACATTCTATGTTAAATGAATCTTCAGAATTACATTTATGATAAAACTAGGACTGTTTTGGGGGTTGTTTTTTTGCCCCTGGCCTTTATCGTTCATAAAAAGTATATGTAAATGTTATATTATAATTCTTCCAATTATCTCTATATTACAACAAAACACCAGCCAACAGATCTACAGTATAGATGGATATACAGATAACTACCTTCACCCCCTTTTCCAATGACCTTTTTCGACTGCTAGCAAATTGTTTTCTGCTACTTGGCTGATTTTCAAAGGCCAAATTGAGAGTCGGCACAAGGACATTGGAATAGGAAAATACAGTTATTTAATCCCTTCCCCCTATACTGTTTTAATCTAATCACCCACCAGCCAAAGTAAATAATAATGTATAGAAAGAATGAGGGGTTTGAAAGAATCTTATGTTGTAAAGAATGATAGATAGTGGTGATTAACCTACCAGATATCAGGGATAAAGGATCATGAAAAAAAAACTTTGGGTATAGTGCCTTTCGTGACAACAGGAACTTTTCTGTCAAAATACAATTTTTTTCTTCATACCTAATTCTCTATAAATAAAATGAATATTTGAATATTTTGGTACAAATATTCGTATAATAAAACAAAATATTATTGTTGAAAAGTTTTGTTTTTAATGCCTTTATTCTTGAAGAAAATACTGCTTGTAATGAGACAATATACTTATACATTCTTGTACTAATATTGATGACCATATTCACAATATGATAATAAACAAATTTACAATTATAACAATTCATCAGAATATTCATTATGTAAATTATGTAATTCTTGTGAGAGTAAAGGGAAGATTTAATCTCTCAACTAAGATCTGCATATTTATATGGTAAAATGACCTTCAGATAACCAACCCATTGATTACATGACCTTTGTTAGGTTTTGGTTCAATACATTTTCCCTTTACTTTAACTTTGCATATCTTGCACCTGACTAAACAGCAAATGAGGGCCAGTACTAACAAAAGAAAGGGGGGGGGGGGAATGGGCTGTATATTACACTAGTCCTCAAAGTTTTATTATAAAGTTTCCTTGTTCGTTAGCTCAACAACTTTCAAGGACTTAGTGCACTCTTATTAGTTGGTTCATTAATTAATTTATCGGCCATTGTCTTTTCTTTTTATATCCCTGAGTACCAACTTCTTTAGTTATGGCGCATTGTTGAGCCAAAATTCGAAGATATCAGCTTTCCGAAAACGAGCAGATTCGCTACGTATTACGCTACAGTCACGGTTTACCTCACCACCCTATCATCATATTTTACAAATGGATGTAGAATTTAAGTGGATGATATAACAGGAGAAAAGTTGTCGTCAATTTAGGTTGCAATTTCCCCCCGCATTTATTAATCGGGCCTTTTATCCAGTACGATGAAAGAGGATTATGTAAGGTGGGGAATGGGGGAGATTATTTTTTAGCCCGCTACAGAGTTCACTTTATTATAGAACATGAAAATATGTTGTAAGATCCTAGTAATAATATATCCATTCTTTTACATAATCTGATTGATATTCTTGAAACAGGTTTGAAGTTAGCCGGGAACACGAGGGAGAGTGGCTCTGCGAAATTGAAAGATATCATTATGGCTTTAGCAGAAGGTAAATTTATGTATCGCATCGTATTATAGACTGTTTTCCACGAATATCAAAATAAAAGATTATTTGAATTTTTGCGGAAAATTGTCTGTAATACGATACTAAGCATGATTTTTCAGTATGGCTGAGAACCGGTTCTATCTAGCGGTTATTTTTCGGTTTCGAAGCCATACTAGATTTTTTTCAGACACTTCTTGCTCTTATTCTAAAATAATAGTTGAATTGAATATAATGAACGAATACCACATATTTTAAAATAGAAACAAACACAAATATCAACATATTTATTAACAAAAAATTGATAGAAAATTATTATTATTCATAAGAACAAAAATTAAAAACATATGTTTTGTATTAATGATTTGTCTATTAAAAAAAGAAATTGAATGTTTTTATTGAGCCTATAAAAATGACGTCATACCGGCCTACAATTGGCCAATTAGAATGTATACTAGCCTGTCATTGGTAATTTAGTCTGTGTATTGGCCTATCAATGGTCATTGGTATTGTAAGTCGTCATTTTTTGTAGCCACTATTAGACCTTTAAAATTTTATGTTATAGGTATGGTGAAGTTAGATACAGCCATATCATACTATCTGTCATTGAAAATAACACTAAGGTAAAACATTTTTTTCTTATTTAATACCATAATGATTTTTTGTTTGTTATGTAATCTTGAAAGCGAAGCTTTTGTACAATTAGTGTCGTTTTTTATTAGTGTTGATTGATATACTATTGAAAATAAAACTGCAATTACTCCTTACTGCCTCACAGAAAAGTATGAGACATTGGGCACTGTGCCCAAAGCTTTATGAGCCCGTTATTTTATTCGTTGGCTCAAATCTTAATTTCTATTGGCTTCTAAACTTTGGTTTGCTTGCAATTTTAATCTACAGAAGTGGTAATGTTGTTTTACAACATTAGGGATTTAATTCAAGTTATCGTCCTTTGTCGGATACCTTGAGATTTCTGACAGCTTCATCGCTTAGATAATTCACCTGCGGCTTTCACAATTATTAGTTTGTGAATTTCGCTTTTATCAATAATGCTGTCATCCTTTTTAGATGATTATTTATCCCTTGTTTAATTGTTATCATCAGATTATCTCACATATTTTGATAAGCTTTTCCAGAAGGATTTTTAAAGAATTATAACATAAGTAAGTGTTAGTGTAATATCTATCGAACGTTTTAATTTTTACCCAAAAGTAAATAATAATTAATGAAATAAAAAAAAATAAAAAAATTTAATGACATTTATTATAATGAATACAATAAAAACCAGGTAACATATGAATCAATTACTTTCTTTGACTCTATACTGGATCTTAGGAGCAATCTCATGTTATGCTTAAAAATTTTGTTATTTTACTATCTGTATAGCTCTTTGTCAAACTATCTATCCAACCATCTATCTTGCTATCTATCTAACAATCTATCTAACTATCTATCTATATTCTATATATGAAAGGATAAGCTAGATGAATCTGAAGAGCAACAGCTAGATGCAGATGAAGGGCCACACAACCCTACAACCACCCCCGCACCCTCAACCACACGTCCCCCCACCACAGAGGATAGTAGCGTTGTCATGTAAGTTTTTTTATTATCGTATCTACTCTACTATACTTTGCCTGTCAGTCTGTCCTTCTGCTACAAAAACATAAGATATTTGTTTTGAAAGGTTTCGTTATTTTATTAGATTTTTAGAGTAATAGAAAAATTTTCACTTTGCCATTTTAAGATCTAATATTGATTTGCTGTGTTACTCTAGTACTCATCATAATCTACATTGTCCTCCAAAAATCTGCAATTGTCTGAACTTATTATAAATGCATGTACCAAAGTTATATTTGAATAGAAGATTATGTAATTGTTGGAGAAACATTTACATAATATCTGTATTAAAATCTCAAGTCATTTTAAAATTGTTTTTACAATGAAAACATTAATAGTTATTAATAGCATCGTATTATAGACAGCTGTCCGCGAATATTGAAATAAAATATTAAGTTTAAAATAAGTTTTTTAGTCCTGAGCGGCCGACGGCACTGGATAATAAAGATCGTATTAATTTTATGATTATTGTTTTAACATTCGTGGGAAGTTGTCAACAATTCTATACGATACATGAATTTTTAGTATGGCTTGGAACCATTTCTAATCCATCAGATATTTTTACCAGCCTAAACATTTCATTGCAAATTAAAAAATTGTTGTTTTATAAAAAGACCATTTCATGCAAATTCTAGTATTTTTACAAGAAAATTATACATACAGAATTATACCATTTTTTTGCTGGAAATTTACATTAGAATAAGATTGGAATATTCTTAGTCAGGAAAATCATACTAGTCACAATTATTTTACAGTTTTAGTATATAATCCTTTCTAGCGGATGCTCCCCTAGCCTCTGAGGGCTATATATTTGAAGGGATAATGAGGGGCAGTAATATATCCTAAAACCATACCAATACTTTTTAGAATATAAAAAAAATTGCCTAAACTCCCGAGACTATTAGAAGCTTTACTGTAAAGGAGGACCATATCGGTTAAGCAGTTACTGAGTTCCTTCGCTACACACAAAAAAGCTTACTATGATAGGATATAAAAGTAACAGTATACTTGTGTCTGTGCCGATTCTCCTTACAATATGGCTTCTCATAGGTCATAGTTTATAACTATTTTTGGGAAGGGTTTCACTAACACTCCCAAGAGAAATCGCCTCTATAAAAAACAAGGATGACAACATCCATAAAAGCGAAGCACCGAAACGGTAGGACAAACGGACATTAACACTTGTATAGTGTCTGAATTGAATAATCAGTACATAAAAGTGGATAAAAATGTTTATGGACATACTTACATTTTTAGGACTTGATTATAGAGTTGCTTCGCTTATAATATGGTTCTTTGTTGTTCCAGGAATCAATATTCCAAAAATCAGATCAAACGAATAATTAGATCACTTAAAAATTATTGTTAAAAAAGTAGAAAAATCGACATGTTTAAAATGGATGTACGGACATTCTGGTAACGATTAAAGAGTTGCTACGCTTTCTAAATCGTACCCAACTACTACAGAAACCATCATGCAAAGTTTGAAATCGATAGGACAATTCTAACATGCCTAAATTAACGAATAAAAGCTATCTATCTCGGACGGACGGACGGACGTACGGACGGACAAACGGACGGACCGACCCTAATTATAGAAAAGCTTCGCTTTAAAAAACAAAAAATATTTTAAGTGCCACTAGAAGCCTCTAGGAGAGTAGGCACTAGTTATGGATAATCTAAGATACAGGTTAATGATAGTTTAGATAGAAAGATTTTACAAATGATAAATGCCACACTCTGCTGTATAAAGTATATGCAGTTTAATTTTCGTACGGATGGACGTACGGACATAACCTTATCATATAGTAACTGCGCTACTAAAACTAAACGAGAAAAGATATCTTTCTACATATGAAGTCTGTTCTTAATACAGTTAAAGAACAAACTTATAGTATACAGCTTGGATTTTACAGTGAAAGGTTAAATGAATCACATACAATATATTACATAATTCAAATCGATTTAATTCGCCAAATCTCCGACATAATTCATGTCTGAAACAAGCTAGATATTTTCGTAGAAAATTTTTTCTATGGATAAGAAATTGAAATGAATTTTTATGTCCTTTTAGACTATATGTTTGAGAAAGGTTTATAGAATAACCAAAAAAAAGAATGTAGGAGATCTCGCTAAATGGAAAACCGATATGTTTCTCCTTTACAATCTAGATTCTCAAGTTCTGAAAGTTCTGGGGATGGCACATGATTTTTTTGTGGGAGAGCAACCCTCACAAGAGAAATCGGCTATGCAAAATGACCCTTCCAGAAAGTTATTTTTCAACTCTTCTTTTTAAAACTAAATTCGAAAATGGGTAGAATAACTTCCCTAGGGGTGTAAACGCTCGTGTTATACATATTGTTCAATTTTATAAAAATTCACCAAATTTATATTCGCCAAAATTGTGAACCTCTAGATGCTAGGGGCAAAAAACTAAAGAGGTATCTAAACATACAATTGCAACTTGCACTGATCTAATATAACCTTTTTCAGTATCGCTTCAAAAACGATAAGTATCCGGTGGATTAGAACCGGTTCTCAGCCATACCTAAAAATTATGTATATCATCGTATTAGTTTTTTTTTATGAATATAAAAATGTACAATCACAAAATTAAAACCAATTTTAATTAGCTCGTGCCTTCGGTATTACTCTCGGGTCTAACAAAACTAGTTTTAATCTTATAATTGTACATTTTATATTAACGGAAACATGTTTATAATACTATGAGATAAATAAATATTCTATGTTTATTTTATTTTAAAAGCAAGATGAAAAATTTGTACTGTGATTTTGTTTTAAAATTTGAAATAATTTTAGAGAGAAACAAGCTTATGAGAAGAGATTTTTCATTCTCAAGGTGAGATCTTAAATTTGTAAACATTTCATTTATTACAACAATTTTAGCCTTTTCTTTTTCTCTCTGTTTTGTATTTAGATTCCTATAACAGGTACGGTTTAGGAAGGGTATAGTCGTTACCAGAAAGTCCGTTTGTCCATTTAAAACATGCTGTTTATCAACTTTTTTGACCACAACTTTTTGTGTGATAAAATAATCATCTACATTTTGGATTAATGATTCCTTGGACAGTAATATTTGAAGCGAAGCATCTCTATAATCAAATTCTAAAAATGAAAGTATGTCATTTAACAAAATCCTAAATTTAAGCAACTTTGCAATAAAGGGAATAGTAGCTTATGCAATAATCCGTAAAATTGTAAGCACACTTCCAGTTAATGGCGCTTATTAGGTCTAATTGCTCTTAATGTTAAAAAAAACTCATAAAATAATTAAACACATATTAAAAAGCAGTTTGACCTAATAAATGCATTTGACTGGAAGCTTGCTCACAGTTTTACGGATTATTGCGTAAGCTACTGTTCCCTTTGTTGCAAAGTTGCTTAAATTTAGGATTCTATTAAATGACATACAAGTTAATGTTCTACTTATTAAGATCCGAGACTCTACAAGAGTTTGTCTTTCTTATGATTTTATAGCTTTGCTTGTAAGGATGTTGTCATCCCTGTCATTTAATGTTTCAGAAAAATTATTGACTTTTTTGCTAATTTCATAGTAATTTTGTTTTGTAGGTTGTGGTTAGAAGTTCTGTGCTCTTAACTTTACTTGGGTAAGTTTTTACCTTTTTATATGTAGGAGCATTTTTAAAAGCGAAGCTTTTCTATAATTAGGGTCGGTCCGTCCGTACGTCCGTAACGGATAGCTTTTTTCGTTAATTTAGGCATGTTAGAATTGTCCTATCGATTTCAGATTTTGCATGGTGATTCCTTTAATAGTTAGGTACGATTTAGAAAGCGTAGCAATCATCACCAAAATGTCCGTACGTCTATTTTAAACATGTTGATTTTTTTTTACTTTTTTAACAACAAATTTTTATGTGATCTAATCGTCAAATGTAAGTATGTCCATAAACATTATCCTGAATCAAGCTGTTTTTCAACAAATTTACTTACAATTTTGCTTTGACTCTAATACATTTATATTATGATTATTCAGTTCTGACACTATACAAGTGTTAATGTTCGTTTGTCCTACCGTTTCAGTGCTTCGCTTTTATGGATGTTGTCATCCTTGTTGTATCATTTTTACATCAAATAAAATTATTACTAAAACAAGGATGACAACATCCATAAGTAGCGAAGATAAAAAATTATGGATGGACTGGACATCCGGAAAAAAATGAACTATGAAGCAGTTTCACAAAAAAAACATTGAACTGTGAAATCGCGAAACCTTTTAAGATTTAAAACGTGGAAATCTAGGAATCGATCTAGCACCTCAACTGATAAGCAAATCTTAATGAAAGTGGGTATATGTATATTGTTAATCCCTAAAATCACGTTTCCCTTTTTCTGTCTCTAACAGACGGATGGACAGTATAGAGTAGCTTCGCTACTAAAAATAAGGAAATTATAATGTGATAAAATAAACAGTATTCTTTATTAATAATAATGTACTACTTTCTATAAATACCTTTACAATTCGTTTTTTGAACAAAAATTTCATTTTTCTACTCGTCTCCTTTAAATTTTTTAACTTAATTAATATTTAAAACTTTTCTTTCTTTTTTGTTCATTTTCATGTGTTGTATCCAATAAGCCAATAAAACAATATGAAATACAAAGGAACTAAACTTAAATTCTACATTTTGAAAACACAATTTCAATTTTATTTCAAAGGTAAAGTTTATGGATAAGACAATTGACAAACAATTGACGAACTATGAACTCTGGCCGCAGCGCTCGGCTCCCTAGCCTGCCTAGCCGCAGCGCTCAGCCCCCTTGCCTGCCTAGCCGCAGCGCTCGGCCCCTTTACCTTCCTAGCCGCAGCGCTCGGCTCCCTAGCCTAAAGCCTAACCTAACATAAAATAGTTGTTCGTCGGTAGTCGGGGGGGGGAGGGGGGGGGGGGGTTTGGTACAAAATTGAAAAAAGAGGATAACGCCGACAATAAATTTATATGAACAATTATGAATAACAAAGATAACATTTCCAAAAAATAAAATTAGTGGTAGAAAGTTCTGTTCACTAATATATTTTTTCTAACCAATCAATATTTCATTAGTGTCTCGAAAGTATTTCTTATTATTAGACTTGATAATAAAAATATTGTAATCTATTTAGGTTATGCTCAATGTTTGGAGTATTATTCCTACGAAGTTGGAAAGCATGGGAGCAGGAATAGAAGCTTAGTAATTATAACATATTGTACGAGGACGTCCAAGCTTTTTTTGCAGAGGGGGGGGAGAACTAACCTACCTTATTTTTTTTGTTGTTGGGGGAGGGAGGGGGGGGGGGGCTGATAACCCGAATTTTGTGTGTATAATTTAAAAAAAATACCTGATTTTTAAACATAAGGGAGGTAAATTATGGCTCTAAGCACCAACAAATCTTTTTTTTTATGGGGCGATAATGGGCAAAATTTTTAATCTAATTCAAAATTTCTCTAAAATTCCTGCGGGTTAAGCGCCTCCAACCCCCTCCAAACCACTTTGGACAATTGTAAAGTTTTAACCTTAGCAAAGCAATGAACAGCTATCCAAACAGCTATCCAACTATTCAAATTTCTATAAAGACCTATTGAAAAGCTGTTGAATCAAAAAGCTTTTAGTATTCCCAGTCAGTTCCCAAAGTGTCAAAACTGGTGGAAGAAGACCCTGATGAAGAAAATGAGGTAGCTAGATGTCTTTCTATCTATCTTTGTATCTATCTATCTTACTATATACCATATTTATTTATTCTGATTAAATGAGGAAGCTAGATGTCTTTTTATATATCTCTTCTGCTTTCTGTTTATAATATTCCCAAAAGTGTCCAAACTGGTGGGAGAAGACCCAGATGAAGAAAAAGAGGTAGGTAGATGTCTTTCTGTCTATCTTTGTATCTATCTATCTCACTGTATACTGATAAAATGAGGAAGCTAGATGCACTTTTATATTTTTATTCTGCTTTCTGCATATAGTATTCCCAAAGTGTCAAAACTTGTGGAAGAAGACCCTGAATTAGATGTCTTTCTACCTATATACTATCTATCTATTATTCTTTCTATCTATTATTATTTCTATCTATTTATCTATCTATCTATCTATCTTGCTACATTGTACATTTTATATCCGCGGAAAGCTGTTTATAATACGATGCGAGAAATAACTATTTTCTATCTGAAATAATTATTTTCTAAAACTCGAAATAATTGATAAGGGTTCAATTGGGTTGCTATCTATAATACATAGTAGAATGATGTCTGTCCGTCTGTCCCTTAAGATCTCGGTAACTACTGAACCAATAACAAAAATATATAAAACAGATAAATTTATACGGGTTTTTTTCTGACACTTTCTTATTATCTATCTATTATTCTAGTATCTGAACTGAAATTATTCTGGGTTGATTTTCCTTTTACTTGTTCTTTGGCTTTAGTACTGGTTACTAGTACAATTCATATACAATTGTAAAACACTGTATCCACTACTATTATTAATTCGTATAAGTATAAATCACTTTATATGACAGAAACTTGGCAAGCACAAGCCCAGACTAATAATTATACAAGGACATACTTTCTGTTCATTATACCATTTTCACTTTTTATATTGAATAAATCAGTCAGTTTGCACGTATATTTTTGTCTCAAAGTTAACTTTAGGCTTATTTAGACCCCTAACAATGAAATAATACAACTTTATAGGCAGGGGCGTCCAAGCTTTTTTGGGGAGGGGGGGATAAAATCTTTTTAAGGGGGGGGAGGGGTAATCCGTTTTTTTGGGGGTAAAATCGCGCCGAAAATTTTTTTAACCCCCCCCCCAAAAAAATGTTTACCCCGGGGGTCTAAATAAGCCTAAAGTTAAATTTGAGACAAAAAATATACGTGCAAACTGACTGATTTATTGAATGGCAGTAATAAGAATATAACAAGGATGACAACATCCATAAGTAGCAAAGCACAAAAAATAAAATCATAGATGGTAATACGTACAAGTATATTTAAAGTGTATTTATTAATTGATTTATTGGAGAAAATAAACACGAAACCCTGTTTTATTTTGTATAATGATGACAATCAAAGTAAATTCTTTTTACCCCCCCCCAAAAAAAAAAAAAAAAATGTTTACCCCGGGGGTAAACTTTGGTTGGGGGGGGGGGGGGGGGGTAATTACCCCCCCTTAAATCTGTTGGCAGGTGTAAATTTTGTTTACTAGTAATTTAATTTTTATTAAATATTTAGGAATAAAAATGTGCAAAATTTTTTTTTGTTAGAGATTTTTTCTTTTTTGGGGGGTATTTATCTATCTATCTATCTATCTATCTATCTATCTAAATATATATATATGTTGTATATATATATATATTTATCTATCTAGACGTATCCTGAGATGGACCCTGCCCTAATGTTACGACTACAACAGAATAAACGGAAGTCTGTGGCATTTTCTGTCTGCGTAGTTGACAGGTCTATCTATCTATCTATCTGTCTGCGTAGTTGACAGGTTCCAGATTTATGTACAATTGCCATACAAGGATCAAGTACATTTTGTCAACAGTTTTTTTTTCATATTTCACAGGGACAAATCTAATACCATTCGAGCACAGATATCCCCCCTTTTTTTAAATAAGGGAGGGGGGAGGAGGGGGTAGTATTAGTGTGTTTTACTTATGACAATACAAATGACTAATGATAAGCCAGTATACATTTTACAATTGGTCAATTACAATGAATATTGGCCTATCATTGGCATTTGTAATGTATGACGTAGTTTTTTATTCTTGATCCTATTATTTATGTAGAATCTTTACATACTAAACAATACTTTTAATGTTTCTTATGCTGCTAAACATTTATATAAAATATATGTCTTTGGTTTTTGCTTTGGCATAAATCAGTAAACTTCTCGGTGTTTTCTAGCACCTATGAATAATGAACCCTAGAAGGTAGGGGCGCATCGCTAGTATTTATATGTAATTTGTTGTGTTGTATTTTTAGGGATAACATGACCTTGGAGTTTGATAGGAAAAAAGTGTCCTTACCATCTGTGGATAGACTTGGATCATTCAAAAAACTTCCAGTTTTGGAGGTAAAAATCAGCCTTTTCTATACTAGCAGTTCTATGGGTACTCCTGAAGAGGGGGGGGGGGGGTACCCTACTACCGTAGGGAAGTAATTTTTTTCTGGAGGAAGGGGGGTGACGATATTTATCCAAATAAAACCATTCTTGAAACTACATAAGAAGCTTTACTTTTAAAAAGAACTATATAGGTTACCTGTTAATTTGAATATTAGTAGCTTCATGTTTGAATGTTTTTCTTGAATAAGTTTAAAAATCCTAAATTAAAATCATTATGTTTTGTTACTTTTATAAATTTTACTATTATGTGTAAGCTTTGAAGAATTACATGTAAATTCAAATAGGAAAAGTATAATTTTCTGTAATTCAGTTGATAACAAAAAGCACGAATCATATTCTTTTCCCTTAAGAAAGGTTTCGTCATATTTTGATAACAAATGTACCAGTATGGCTTTGAAACCAATTAATATCCACTGGATTAAAACTGGTTCTGGGCCATTCTGAAAATCCGGTATTGTATAGTATTACAGACAATTTTCCACAATTGATCAAATTAAATCTTAAAATCAATACCAGTTGATAGCCCAGGTCTAAGGCCCTCAAGACCCATAAAACAATAATTAATATTTTTAATTTTTCTATTTTACTATCTTTGGAAAACTGTTCATAAACAACTATCTCTTTTTATTCGTTTTATGCTTTTTTTCAGGAAGAAAAAGAGACTGAAAGAGTGAAGGTACAAATAGAAATTATATTTAGTTCTTTATATTAATTGGAATTTAGAATGTGAAATATTTTGTCTGATTAATTATAATGGGGAGGCAAGAGTTATTTAAAGCTCATGGTTTTGGAAAATGGGTAAAAAATCGAGGGTGGTTCGAGCTAGGAGTATGTAATACAGACAAAAGTGATGTTTGATAAACTTGCTTTTCTTTACTTCCAATTATAGACAATTTTCCATGAGTATCAAAATAAGAATCATGAAATTATTACCAGTTTTATTAGCTATGGTCTTTGCTCCCTCGGGACTAACAAAACTGGTTTTAATTTCATTTTTTAAATTAAATTCCTATTCCTATTTTATAACTTTTTCAAATTTTTTAGGTGCCTATTTATTTAAGTTCTGCCAAAAAGAAGCCTAAAGATGGGATAAATCAAAACAGAAGGAACATAATTCATTTTTTTCCAGCATTGAAATTATAAATTGCATATAATAAAAAGCAGTAAGGTTTTTTTTCTATCCGTTAAGATCTCTCTAATTACTGGACCGATTTCACTATATATGTCCCAGGATATTTTCAAAATATGTTATTCCAGTCTCGGCAGCCGCCTGTAAATCAACCTTTTACAATTTCAAAAATCATATAAAAGTCTAAACCTGGCCCAAAAATGGCAATTACTCTTTTCAAAAATTATTTAAGCAGCCAAGTGGGTTTTAATTAGAGGCTAATTCGTGGCTGAAACGCGGCTGCCGAGCCCTGTTTTATTATCTTTCTTCGCCATTTGAACAGTGTCCATAGATTTTATGTGTACAGCCACTAGTTGATTATAAAAAAATATATAAAGTAATAAGATTAATGTATAAAAATTAACATTTATAAAATTAAATGTACAGAATGTTTTGAAAATTATTTCCAAAAAATTGAAAACATGAAAATAGAATAATGAATTATGTTGTATTAGGATGTCAATGCCCATTGGACTACTTTCTGAGGTACAATATAGTGTTTTAAAAATTGAAATTTAGAAGTAAATTTTAATGATTATCGACCAAATATTATTGCATAGTAGAATTTCTATTACTTATGCAATTCCAACACTAGCTGTGTTTAGTGCCCTAGGAAAATGGGGATAGATATAACAGCTGTTGGCCTACCTATTCTATTGACGTCATAGTAGAGGGAAAGAGAAAAGACGTGGGGTATAGGGAATTTCCTGACGTGATCATGTATGAAACAGTCTTGTGACAATGCAATTCAGAGTTTCATTTTGTACATTACATTTAAATATATAAGTTAAAATCAACTAATAGAAGTATTAAATATATTATATAAGTATTTGTTTGGTCTTCTACTTTTTTTTTGAATAATAGGTCCAAAACTGCCAATTCATGCCGCTTCTAAATTCAATTTTGTTCTTTTTATTTTTTTCTGTAATATTGTTTTTTTTGTAGGATGGCGAGACTGACAGTGTAAAAAACATCCTAAAACTAAAGAAACTTGGAAACTCTAGGGAAACAATCATGTAAAAGAAAGTTTCTAGCCGGCTAGAAAAAAAACAAACATATAAATACAATATACATTGTTATATACACTTCTTAAAGGAACCGTTTTTGAATTCTATAATAGAACATCATTTATTAGTTTTAGTTATATAAGTTAGGTTAAGATAAATCTCTTTTCTTAGTATTTAGCTGTTGGAAGTATAGCAAAATTTAAGTTCTATCATAGTTTTTCAAACTTGTGCTAAAACTTTTTATATTGCCTATAAAAATGACGTCATACTGGCCTACCATTTATCAATAAAAATGTATACTGGCCTGCCATTGAAAATTTAGTCTTGACTTGTATCGATGAGTTTCCATCGATACGAGTCGTGGCGAAAATGGATTTTATCATTGGTTATTGTATTGTATGATGTAATTTTTTTATAGTCACTATAAACAGCTTCCTTGTGTCCCATTGAGGGATAAACATTGTACAATAGGATATATAAGTTTGAAGGAATTTTAATGTTAGGGGGAGATTTGAAATCTGCATCAAATTTTAAGGATTTTTTATAAAATTCGTTTTTTTATAATTCCTTATCTAAAAGCGGAAATTCAATTTAAGTTAATTAATTTTGACCAATAGGATAGGTGGATTGGAAACTACCTGCGCTCTAATTGGGTGAATGATGTACGAAACTTTAGCTTCTCCAATCAGAGCGAAGATTTTTTAAATCCGCCAATTACAGATGTCAAATTAAATTAACCTAAATTGTATTTCCGCTTTTAGATAAAGAATTATACAAAAAATGAATTTTATAAACAGTCCTTAAAATTTGATGCAGATTTCAAATCTCCCCCTAACATTGAAATTCCTTCCAACTTATATATCCTATTGTACAAACTATATTCGCTTTAAATATCTTAATTTGCCTCTAAAATGAACCAATCACATTGCGGATTGAAGTGAACCAATCACATTTCTTTATTTTATAAACAATCATATAATCAGTTTTTGCTTAAATAGGAAATAACGTTATTGGTTAAATTAAGCGGCAAATTATAAATTCTGAAATTCAAAGTTATGCTTACAAGTTGTACATAATATTATGAAAGATTGTTGTTTATTGTAATTTTTAAAAGCGAAGCTTTTCTATAATTAGGGTAGGTCCGTCCGTCCGGAACGGATAGCTTTTTTTGCTAATTTAGGCATGTTAGAATTGTCCTATTGATTTCAAACTTTGCATGGTGATTCCTGTAGTAGTTAGGTACGATTTAGAAAGCGTAGCAACTCTATAATCACTACCAGAATGTCCGTACGTCCATTTTAAACATGTTGATTTTTTAACTTTTTCAACAACAAATTTTTATGTGATCTAATAATCCGATTGATCTGATTTTTGTTATACTGATTCCTGGGACAACAAAGTACAATATTATAAGCGAAGCAACTCTATAATGAAGTCCTAAAAATGTAAGATTGTCCATAAACATTATTCTGTATCAAGCAGTTTTTCAACAATTTTACTTACAATTTTGCTTCGACATTTATACATTTATATTATGATTATTCAGTTCTGACACTGTACAAGTGTTAGTGTCCGTTTGTCCTACCGTTTCAGTGCTTCGCTTTTATGGATGTTGTCATCCTTGTTTCTATTAAATCAAATTGATTAAACTTAACCGGTGAACAAAAATGTTAAACAAAGTGTTAAAGTTTTTTTTATTATAAATCATGCATTAAATGATATATTTTTATAAGCACTTTATTCTTATTTCTTTTTGAAATCTATTTTTGTTGTCTAACTCTCCTTGTTTAAAAACTAGATTTATAAAATGATACATAACGAAAATAAATATTACTTAAAGTTTTATTTTTTTTAATCTTTTTCTCGTATTCATTTGAATCCGGTGGATAGGAACCGGTTCTCATGAATACGAAAAAACTATGTCTAGCATCGTATTATATCCAGTTTTCTACGAATATAGAAATGTACAATCATAAGATTAAAACCAGTTTTTTTAGCCGGTGCCTCCGGCACCTCGGGGCTAAAAAAACTAGTTTTAATCTTATAATTGTACATTCTATATCCGCGGAAAGCCGTTTATAATACGATACGAGAAATAACTATTACTGTATTTAAAGATTTTAGATAAATCCGCGACCGTGGCTCAATACGTAGCGCACTCGCTCGTCGTCGGGGAGGTGATAGGTTCGAATCTCGGCTTAACACCGCGTCATAACTAAACATGGTTCCTACTGCTTCTATGTCAAGTGCGCGACATTAATAGTTAGAGTAGGGGGAATGCCTTGTCCCAAAACAGGCGCAACTTATTACCATGCACAGGTAGGACTTCTCAGACAAAGGTCGTGCCATCAACGGGTTGGTTGTCTGATGGGTGTTACTGATGGGTTGTGTGATTCGGTACATAAATTAAACTTGACACTTTCGATAATTTTGATAATTAGAAGGGGCAAACTCTGGGAACTGAATTGTTATGAAAGTACTGAGCGGGTAAAGGAAGAAAATTTGATTTAGAATCGTTTGCCAGAATACTGATCCAGAATACAAACTACAATACTACTAAATGTAAAGGGAATAAAAAAATATTATAGTGTGGAAGTGAAAAGAAAAATGTGATGGGAGTAAAAATATCCAAATTAAAGTCGCTGAAAAAGCAGTCAATTATTGGTCTGTAAACTGTAAACGTCATTTTCCAGTTAAACCTGGGCATAGAGTAGTGTGTTAAAAAAGCCTGAGGTTTCGTGATTTTTAATGTGAGCAAATATATTTATTTTAGCGGTATAGGTTGTTTTTAATTCCCTTTTTATTTATCCCTATTATAACAGAGCCCTTAGATGCTAGAGGCGGAGCAGCTAGTGTAAAAGCAGCTCTAATTGTTTTTGTAATGTTCCAATGTTATGTAACACAAAACAATATTTTAATATTTCAAAGTATGGGACAAGTTTTTGCAATTTTAGTGAAAATATTAAAATAAATCTTTAATTAAAAGACGAAGAAAGTCCTTCAATGACGTCATAAAAATGAGGAATGAGGAGAGGTGGAGTGGAAAAGAAAACTCCTAAAAAAGAGATGGATAATCCCTCGTTTTTATAACGTAACATGCTGATTTTTGAGGGACTTTCTGCGTCTTCTTTAATTTACAATTGTGGGTATATATATTTTCCTTTTTTCACATTTTGTTGCATCTAAACAATGAATATAAAGTTACAGGGATGCCGTATAAATCATATCATTAATCTAATTCAAATAGTTATTGTAATGTTTTATTTGCAAGTATGGCTTCGAAACCGATTAGTATCCGCTAGATAAGAACCTGTTCTCCGTCATTTTGAAAAATCATGTATAGCAAAAGATAAAATTGATGACGGGTTTATCTGTTTTTTTTTTAAACTAAAATAGCTTCACCTGAAGAAGGTAGCATTTCCCTTATTTGAAGCATATGTTAAAGTCTGAAAGTTCAGTAACGTCTAATCCTGTAAGCACATGACAAGAGAAATGGGCGTAATAGTAGAATTTTCGCTCCTTTACCTGTTTAGTTTAGTATTAGTATTAAGTTTTGTAATACAATCAACTGCTCGGATGTCTTGAAAGTTATAAACAAAATCCGGATCAACTGCAGTTCAGGTTAAATATTCCTGGTAACGAATATTTACAAAAATCTATGACTTTTGAAGGCTGCTATCTGCCAAACGACTGTACGATCATACCCACACACCATTTTAAGCGGCATAAGAAGGCCTACAAATAATCTGTATTAGCAAAGATCCAATGATGGACAGGGAAAGCTTCACTGAAGAAAAAACGCGTAAAATAGGTCCTTTTCTCGCATTTCTCTGCACTGCGAGATAATTATGCATTATTGATTTATGGCTATTCCAGATTGTTTGTAGGCCTTCTTGTGCCGCTTAAAACAGTGTACGGGCATGATCTGTACGTTCAGCCGTTTGGCGGCTAGCAGCCTTTAAAATTCATAGATTTTTGTAAATATATGTTACCAGGAATATTTTACTGTGAACTGCAGTTGATCCAAAAATCCATAATGCCTCTGATATTTTATAGTGGTATCTAATTCCTGATGAAAACATAAACACATTTCTCGCATATCAATGGCACTTATGCATCTTCATATAGGCAATTTCATTCCATATATGTATAAACAGTTGTATGCATTTATTTTCTTGGGCTGTTAGTACTTCAATGCAATCGGTTCAACGTTTAGCGAGATCCTTCGGAACAGACAAATAGAGATCCAGTTACATTTATATAGTAATTCATATGTTATACACATTGAAAAATATTGAACATTGGAAGCACAGCAATAAAAAGCTGTATTATGAATGTTTTCGGTCTTGTTTTAATGTAAAAGTGTTGAGGTTCAATATATTTTGCGCAACAAGTATTTTGTATTGAAAAGTATAGAGATAAAAGATTACATGAAGCAGATAAATGTTTTTATTTCTATATTCTTTTTTAAAATTTCCACCTGTAAAATATAAAATATATTTTTTGTGGTTAAGCTACTCTATAAGTGTTCTTGTCTGTCCTTCTGTCTGTCAGTAATGATAGCCTGGCCCGATATTTATCCTAAGTGAAGATAATTTACTTTTCTAATGGATTCAGTATTACTTGAATATTACACCAGATTATCATACAATCTAATAGAGTGAAACTTGTAGCGGTATAAAATAATGATTCCCTCCCTCCACCCCGTTTTCCAATCTATCTCCTCTCTTACTACTGGATAAACAAACTGACTAATAAATGAAAATGGAAATAACAACCTAAATTGACGATGGTTTTTCTCCTGCCATATTATTCATGTATGTATATTCTAGATCCATTAATTTTCTTTACTACTTTTCATATTCTTTGTTTTCCCCCTCCTCTCCACATCCCCTCCCCAATCACTTTTTATATTTTTCTAACTAATCGTTAAAAATAAAGCATTCAGTACCCTTGACCCAAAACTTAATATTTGCCTTTAAAAGAAATATTTCATCCAAACTTTTTTCTTTGGGGGGGGGGGGGGGTAAATATATTTTAGGGGTCCCCAATATGTTAACCCAACATAAGCTATAATGAAAACTGACCATATATGAGTGCACGGCGCGCTTTTGGGATTTATAAGGGGTATTACCAATAACCGTACCTTATAATATTTATAGATAATAATTATTACAATGTATCTCTTTTTTTAAAATTTGTACTCTAAAGTAAAGTTAATAGTTATTTTTCAATTGCGACACAAGTGAAAAAAATAGCAAAAATTAGGCAACAAAGGATCATTATTTTTTAAAAACAATACCCGTAATAAATTTAAATAGATTATAACACTTATATGTTATATAAACGTAAACAGGAAACCTGTGTGTATCTGTATGTCTGTCGGTGTGTACCAAAGGATTTATCCTTTACAATGTATCACAACCCTCCCAAGAGATATAGCCGCTACAAAAAAAATGTCCGCCACCAAAAATTATAGAAGAAATATAAATTAAGATAGTATTGGCAATATTACAAGCGCAACTTTTCTTCCATTTACAAGAATCTTTTGAGGTTTTCAATTCTATATTTTATCATATTTGTATTACTTCAAGCTTCCATTGGGGTTCACATAACCACTGAACCCCGTATTTCACTGAAATAACACACAGGGAGTAAGGGAGGGGACAATGGATCGAATATTCAATTTTTAAGTAGTCTCAGACTTTGGGGACTGGCTTAAAGGGAATGTGCACGAATATAGCAGATTCTTACTGATTTTGGGGACTTGCGCATCAATGCCCCGCCAACTAGCTGAGCTAGTTTTGAATATGCAGACAGAAAAGTTTGTTATTTATCGCTGGTTTTAACAAATATTTTTTCCCAAGAAAATGTCTTTTCATGTATAGAAACTCTACTGTGATATTTATGTATTAAATAATCTAAGAACCGCTTGAATTTTGGGGTCAGTTATAAATATATTAGAAGGGTTGAGGGTGGTTTAAACAAGATTTTTCTAGTGATTAATTACAGAATGTTTACTACATTGTGATGTGTTGATAATTTAATTTTCAAGTAAATGATTTTTTTCTTAGAACTAATTTTGTTCTAAATTAGGTTACCATGATCCCCTTACAATTTTGGTAAAATTTTCTTGAAAAATCTGGTTTTCGTTGCTTTTCAGCGAACCCTCTTAAATTGAATTAATTGCCCATTGTCCCCTCCCTTACTCCCTGAATAACACAGGTCTTATGTAAATAGTTCTCTAGTTAGAGAGAAGATCAAATCAGGGATCTAAAGGGATAAGACAGTGGCCGATACATTGTTGTACATTCCCAATAATGATACACCTAAATACCCCTTCTGTAGAATACAAGAAGTCGTTTAAAACATTTGGACACTCTTTTATTGAACTAACAAATCAAAATTCATTAAAAGTGCCCAAAGTTGTTAAGCCAACGAATATAAAAAAGTTATTTTAAAAGAGAACTAGAGTGATAAACAGTCCAATGTCTCTTGCCTAAGATCTAATCCCTTAGATTTATATTTTTTTAAATACATTAATTTTTCACAGAAATATTAAAAGCCCTGTTTAGAATTTAACTAATTCAAAGGTTGCTACTAAGATACATATGCTGAAGCTCATCTAAACTTTGAATTTAAATATATCCTAACACAGGCATAAAAATATGTGTTTATATATAACTTTAGAATAAGAAAAGTATTACTAATCCATTCTAAGCAAAATTGAAAAAGTTTAACAAAACTATGATAAAAAAATATATTTTGAGTATTGTAACTAGCCAATCACAAATCACCAAAAATTTACAAATCAGAAATTGTTCAATCTAACCCTTTAAAGCTGAAAATTATGTTTGGCTAGTTTGTTTGTGATTGGCTAGTTTCAATTCTTAAAATAAACTTATATTTTTTATTATAGTTTTTAAAACTTTTTCAATTTTCCTTAGAATGGATTCATAATATTTTTCTCATTCTAAAGGTATATATAAACAGATATTTTTTATGTCTGTGTTAGGATATATTTAAGTTCAAAGTTTTTATTAGACCTAGATGCAAAAAAATCGATTTTTTCAATAATTATCCGACAGAATTAAAAAAACCAAGGTGTCAAATTAAAGATATCACTACAGTATGACCCTCGAAAAAGTATTTTTTAGGGTGTACAGCCCTTATTTCTTAATGTATCATTAAAAGTAGCATATGTCCATGTTCTCTGTACATTTCCACACAAGCATATATAAAAATTTTAATTATACCTCCATTTACACCAGAGATTTTTAGAGCTAAAGTTTTGAAAAAGTGACTGAGAAAAAAAAAAATTTTTGGGTTTCTTAGAATTTTTGGATGGTTATATTATGTCTTTCTGGTAACTGAAGAATGATATACAAAGAAAAACAAGTTAACTAATTATTTCTTTTTTATTCCACCAAAAAATATCAATTTTTAATGACAAAAAATACTACTAAATGAATTGATTATTTGCAAAGAAGCTGTATCAACTTTTTTGCTTTTTATTTAAGATAGCTAGCCGGTTCTTTCAGTAAGTAGTAGATGTAAAATTTTTCATAGAATTCAGATATGCAATCGTTTTTTTGTAGACCTCTTATTTTTTAAGTAATTTAAGTTTTTTAAAAAAATAATTAAGTCGGTTTTAAGGTACTAAAACGCAACAAAATAAAAGAAGAAAATGGCCAGTATGAACAAAAATAGTAAGATCTTTAATTTGACACCTTACTTTTAAAATTCTGTTGAGTAATTATTGAAAAAATCTATTTTTTTAACCTCGGTTTTATAAAAACTTTAGACCTAAATGTTTTCTCAAACAGACATAAAAAACATGGGTTCATATATACCTTTAGAATCAGAAAAATATTACGAATCTATTCTAAGCAAAATTGGAAAAGTTTTATAAAACTATAATAAAAAAAAATAAGTTTATTTTAAGAATCATAATTTTCGGCTTTAAAGGGTTAGCTTGAACCAAACCTGAACAAAACCTAAACAAAAGACAATGCAATGTAGCAGATATTTTTTAAACACAAGAAACAATAATGTATTTTTAACTACATTGTTTTGAAGTTTATAAACAGACTGATGCATATATGTTCATAATTTTTCATTCTTTACATGTTCTTTAATATCACTATATTTATTGTAGTATCTATTGTATATATTGTATGAACGTTCTCCTTTTTTTCTGGCAATTCTATAGGTTAATTTTATAGGTTAGGCTTCCCGATTCGTCAATTTTTGCAATTTGTGATTGGCTAGTTTAGTGGTTACAATTCTTAAAATAAACTTTTTATTTTTTCTATTTTTTATTACAATTTTTTAAAACTTTTTCAATTTTGCTTAGAATACATTCATATTATTTTTCTCATTCTAATGGTATATATAAACCCATATTTTTTATGTCTGTATGAGAAAATATTTAGGTTTAATGTTTTGATTAAACCGAGGTTAAAAAAATAGATTTTTTCAACAATTACTCAACAGAATTTTAAAAGTAAGGTGTCAAATTAAAGATCTTACTATTTTTGTTCATACTGGCTATTTTTTTCTTTTATTTTGTTGCGTTTTAGTACCTTAAAACCGACTTAATTATTTTTTTAAAAAACTTAAATTACTTAAAAAATAAGAGGTCTACAAAAAAACCGATTGCATATCTGAATTCTATGAAAAATTTTACATCTACTACTTACTGAAAGAACCGGCTAGCTATCTTAAATAAAAAGCAAAAAAGTTGATACAGCTTCTTTCAAGCTTTTTACTTACCCTTATTTATGAAAAGGATTAATTATGACTAATTATAACAGTTGCTCCGCCCCCTTTTCTGACATCTCAATCCCTTAATATGGGTTTAATTGAGCTTTTTAGACTAAAAAATCATTATGTTGTAATTTTATTCTCTTTATAACTTTTTTGTTATTAAAGTGAGGATTATGAAAAAGTTAAATTCATAAAGATTTATTTGGTTTTTCAATCTAAAACAATTTTGCCTAATATGTATGTTTTTAAAAATATCATTAAGCTAAAAAGACTCAAAAAATATTTATAAAAAATGCTTTTAACTTAAAACCTAAATATTTTATTTCATTTTTGCATAAAGTTTCTGCTAGTAACAAAAATAAAAGGATTTCTACCTTCATTTTGGTAAAAAAGTCGTTTCATGTTAAAAGTTACTTTTTGCTCAGTCACTTTAACAAAACTTTAGCTCTAAAAATCTCCGGTGTTAATGGAGGTAAAATTAAAATTTTTATATATGCTTGTGTGGAAATGTACAGAGAACACGGACATATGCTACTTTTAATGATACATTAAGAAATAAGGGCTGTACACCCTAAAAAATACTTTTTCGAGGGTCATACTGTATTTTTGTTCATAATGGCAATTTTCTTCTTTTTTTTTGTTGCATTTTAATACCTTCAAACCGACTTAATTTAAACAAAAATTAAATTAAAAAGATTAAATTAAATAAGAGGTCTACAAAAAAAAACAATTGCATATCTAAACTCTATGGATAATTTTACATCTACTACTTACTAAAAATACCGACTAGCTATTTCAAATAAAAATCAAAAAAGTTAAGACACCTTCTTTGAGATAAATTGTTCTTAACCCTTAACGGTCGGAGGGGGAGGGAGCGTTGAACGACCCCCCCCCCCCCCCCCTCCCTCTCCGGTTTTTTCTGTCTCATTTTCTGTGTTTGAAAGATAAAAAGCCCACAATGCATGACTTTTTAAGTATGACACATAACTGAGAGTTGGATTTTTTTAAAAATATCTCCATCCGGCCTGGCAGGCACAGGATGCCTGCAAACCTCTCAGGGTCATCCAGGTAAAGAGCAATAATATTTTTTTTTGACTCAAACAAAGCATTTTATCTTACCAAAAAACTAAAATTTTCTCTAGAAGTACATCCTCATATAAAATACAGGTGTCAATACAAAAGTCAATTTCAGGTTCCAGGTATGATCCTGTAGGTCCTGATCCTTCAGGTCTCCAGAAATCTTTAAAAGGCTCTTGTGGCCGCAATTTTTGACTTAGAGACTTCAAATTTGAAACCTACGCTTTTCTTACATGTCCATATGACGTATTAAAATTTCATAAAGACCCGGCGCCGTTTTTCCGCCGACCGAAAGCTGCGGCGGCTGTCAAGTACAGCTGCGGCCGCTGAAATGTATGTTTTGATATTTCTAATAAAAATTTACATGAAGATAAACATTTTCTGCAAAAAAATTGTTCTTCTAGCTTCAAAAATAAAAAAATTACAGCCGTTTGAAATTTTTAAGTAAAACAGGACCTAAAGACAAAGGTTGTTATATAAAAGGGTGAAGGAAGCGAAAATTGACTTTGACTCACTTAAGGTCGGAAAATTATTATCAAACAGGGGACTTGCACAAAAAAAATTAGCCCTCTAGATCTAATAGGAACGGAGATAATAGGGGGGAGGGGCGTTCAACGCCCCCCTCCCCAACCGACAAAGGTGCGGCAAGGGGCCCGACTGCTAAGGGTTAATATTGAGGACATTGTCATAACCTATGAACAAAGGTTAATCGATCAGGTAGGACAACTATAATTTGTATCTATAATCCTTAACAAAAGTAACAGGATGTCCATCTGTATGTACTGCAGGATTTCGCTAACCGCTAAACTGATTTGGTTCTACTTTACAATGTACCCTCGCATAGGTCAATAAAAGATTAATAACTATTTCGGGGGAAAACATAAATGACCCTTGCTCACCCTTTATGATAGGCCACATTGTAAAGTACAATCATATCGGTTCGCATTTTCCGAGATCCTTCGGTACAAACAGATCTTACTAGATTAAAACTTAAGCATAGATTTCTGGAAAATTTTTCCGAAGGATCTCGCTAACCGCTGAACCGATATTATTCTTCTTTACAGTGAAGCTTCTTATAGGTCATGGGAAGGTTTTAAACTATTTTTGGAGAGGGTGTCTTCACCCCTCTCCCTCCCAAAAAAATATTCTTTTTTACTCTTTTGAAACTCAAATTTAAAATGGGCTGAGGTCGACTTTTCCCTCTTCTACCTTAAGTTCCCCTAGAGGCTTCTAGGGGCGTCGCTGCTAGTTTAATAACAAAGTATCAGGACTGATTACATTATTTGTGGTATTCAAAATATTGAATCATTGTAGAAATAAACATCTTACGTACTATTAAAAATCTGTAGAAAATATTTCATAAATTAAAATCATGAAAAAATAGATACATATACAATTTTTTTCAGCAATTTATATTTGCAAACATGTTTAAATTTAGAAAATTATGAAAGTTCTCCTGGTTGTTACTTTGGTCGCTATTTTTCTTGGTAAAATTTTAAAGTCAAATAAAAAAATATTCTTTTTTATTTACATTGATTAATGTTGTGAAAAACATATAACAGTACTTTTACGCATCATATTATAGACAGCTTTAAAATAAAATATCATACAATTTATTAAATTTCATCTTAATAATCGTAGCAAATTGCCTGTAATACGATGCTATACATGATTTTTCAGTTAGGCTGAGTACCGGTTCTAATCCAGCGATTATTACTCGGTTTCGAAGCCATACTTGAAATTATGTTTTAATATTTTAGGATGCTTTGTAAGAGCTCAAGATCCATGTAATGATGTTACTGGATATGAGTGAGTTCAAATGAAAAATAAACTGAAATATTTTTATAAGCTTATTGTTTTTTAGACATTTAGAATTAATTTTAAAACTTATCTTGCGGGATTCTCCTTGGATTTAGAAAGATCATCAAGAGGATAATCATCCGACACTATAGAATATGAAACAGTCAACCAACCCTCTGATTGCATGATTCTTGTCTAGAATTCCAACTGCGTATATACTCAATAGGTAGCATTTTTAACTACTCTAGTGATTTATACCAATAACAAAAAAATATATTAATGTTGCAGTACTTGCATCAAGTCAATTGAAGAATTATGCGACAAGGCTCCAACAGACAATAATGTACGCAAAACCTGTTTGGAAAATGGAGGAAAAATATGCATAACCAACTTTTGCACTGGTAAAATATATTCATAATTTCTCTTATCAGTATTAAATCCTGATCTTCTGTTAAAAACAAAGACATTATTCAATGCATCACACTTATTAATGTTTATTATGTTAGGTACTGAAAGTAGAAAGAAAGGTGAACACTTTTCCTATTCTTTAAAATTTTTTACCCAAGACAAAAAAATTTAAAAATATAAATTTGATAACAGTTTTTTTTTTAGAATAAAATATTCTTTAACTAATCATTCAATTCAGAATTTATCATGTATCAAACAAGTGGTGGAGTGCTATTACCAGGTATTGAATTTTAACAAGAACAACTAGTAGAAGCGAACATGTTTAGTATTTTAAGCAAATTATATTTAAGCTGCTGGAACCTTGAGTGCGTCTTCATTATATATAGGGTGTTCCACGTAATTATTTTGATATTCGTGGAAAATTGACTGTAAAACGATGCTATACATGATTTTTCTGTATGGCTGAGAACCGATTCTAATCCAGCAGGTATTAGTCCGTAGCTATACTGGAAAATGTATTCTTATACCTATATTATATTATCTAGATACTTGTGATGATGGTTCTAACACCCAGGTAAACTAAATCTTTCCTTATGTAATAGTAGCAGGTTCTATGTGTCTGTCTGTCTGTCTGGGTGTGTATCAAAGGATCTTGCTAACCGCTGCGACAATATGGTTTTTATTTACATTATAGCTTCTCATACCCCCCCCCCCCCCCCACCCACTATTTCTTATTAAAACTAAAATCGCAAGTGGGGTGGGACGATTTCCACCCCACTCCCCTCTACCCTCAAGTATAATTGACAGATAGATTGTAATCAAACATTGTTCCTAGGTTTTTCCAAGATCCTTCTTGACTTGCAAAGCTTCATCTGAGTATAACCGGTATGGAACATTTGTAAATTTTTTCAAAGCGGAGCTTTTCATATTTTGAGTCGGCCCATCCGTAACAGATAGCTATTATGGTCAATTAAGAAATGTTACGAATGTCCTATCGATTTTTTAACTTTGCATCGGGATTCCAGTAACAGTGCGTCACAATTTGAACAGCGTAGCAACTCTATAATCGTCACGAGAAATTTAAAAAAATCTTGTATGATAGAGTAATCCTATTAATACGTTTAAAGGAATTATGATTCCTGGGACAATAAGGTACAATTTTAAAATCGAAATCCTAAAAATGTGTCCATGTACTTGATTGTTTTTTTTTTTCATTTACACAATTTTGAAACAAATTTACGTACAATTTTGTTTAGAATTTCGATCTGACACTCTACAAATATTAATGTTCGTTTTCCTTAACGTCTGATTCCAGAGCTTTGCTTTTCTTTGGGGGTTTGGGGGGTTATAATAACTAAACTAACACTGCATCTAAAAGAAATTGAATTTTTTTTATAGTAACTATGTTTGTGATACTCCTCTATCAGCTCCCTATATTCGAAGAACTGCAGGCAATGATTGGGCAGCTAGGGTAGGAATGCCAATAAAAATTCTGAATATTAAGTTTATATTAGGGTTGGGCCGGATATCCGGTGTGGCCGGATATCCGGCCGGTATCCGGCCATTTTCAATAACCGGCCGGATACCGGATATTGAAACTATCCGGCCGGATATCCGGCAATATAATCTTTTATATTTTACAACAAAAATCTCTGTTTTTTTTTAATCTTCAATGGCTTTAATGTTCTTAATATTGAAGCTAGAAGAACAATTTTTTCTGAATATGTTTATGTTTATGTAAATTTTATATTAGAAATCTCAAAACATAAATTTTGGCGGTGGTAGCAGTACTCGGCAGCTGCCAGCCGCAAACCGACGGTTGGCAGGTAAACGGCAACAGATTTTATGAAATTGTAATATGTCATGAAGATATATAAAAAAGCCTAAGTTTAAAATTTGAAATCTTCAAGTAAAAATTTGCGGTCACAGGAACCGTTTAAAGATATCTGGAGACCTGGAGGTTCAGGACTTGCAGGATTATACCTGGAACCTGAAATCGACTTGAACACCTATATTACATATGAGGATGTACGACTATAGGATATTTTAGTATTAAATAACATAAAATGCTTTGTTTAAGTAAAAAAATATTTTTACTTTTTACCTAAATGACCTTACCAGATTTGCTAGTATCATGTGCACGCCAAGAAGGAGGTATTAAAAAAATTTCAACTCTCAGTTATGTGTCATACCCATATTTCGAAAGTCATAGCCCTCTACCTTTTATACACAGAAAATGGGATAGAAAAAAATCAGAGGGGGGGGGGGAGGCATTCAACGCCACCTCCCCGCCAATCCTCCAACCGTTAGAGATTGATATTACAGATTAAGAGTAGTAATAGTCAATTAGATTTATTTACTAAGCTACTGATATGGTTCTCCTTTAGAGTGAAGCTTCTTTATAAGTCCCAGGGTGGTTTTAGGCTGTTTAATTTTTATAAAAAAGTCGTTGTAAGGTTTTAAGTTATTTTTCTGCACTTTCATGTCCCTTCTAATATATATCCCTAGATACTAGGGACGCAGACGCTAGAATAATATAAAACACCAGTTTATGAAGAAATTTTTTTGCGGGAATAGTCCCTTTCGTGGCAACGCCCCTTAAGGAGCAATTATTCGTATTTTCACAGTAGTGTATCTCCTATTTCTAGCCCCTCGCGGGGGACTCTAACCTTGCAGGGCCAATTGCCTTACCCTGCGGGAAAATCACCTTACCAAATATAACCTAACCTAACCTAAAATAACCTATGAAAAGCAATTTAAAAAATAAAACGAATCGCCCCTTAAGGTGCGTTGCCACGAAAGGGACTATATCCTTTTTTGATACTTTAATATGTAATAATTTGGCCGGTTATCCGGCCGGATATCCGGTATCCGGCCAAAAAAATATCCGGCCCAACCCTAGTTTATATTTTATAATTTATTATTAAATAAATAAATATGAATTAACTAAATTGATAGTAATTCTTAAGGGATATAATGGATGGATTGAAATCAAGTTCAAAAAACCTTCGTATGTCAAGGTAAAGAAAATATAAACTCCAAGAACAGAAAAAAACATTAAATTAATGGGTTTAATATTATTTGTATCACCAATTTATCATGTGCTCTAATGAAGTACAATTTTAGCTGGCTAAAATAACAATCCTCCCCACCTATCCACGTATATTCTATATCCATTATTATATCATCAAGTAAATATCTATTACTAGATGGTGCGACTAATGCAGAGATTAAGAGGCCAAGAAAATATTAGGATAGTATAGTTTGTATTTATCTTTAAATTAAAAAAATATTTTGATTTTTAACATATTTGTTTATTAACTAAACTATTTCCTAATGTGCCTTTTTTTAGGAAAGTTAGGTTCACATTTAGTGATAAAACTACTGAGGTGATAACAATTATTGAATTTAATTGTTGAAATTTTTATTACTAGCGGTCACATTCATAGAGGCTTCTACAGGGGTTATTAATTTTTAGGGGATATTTCTTTAAGGAGGTAGAAGATACCCTCCCCCAAAACAATTCCCGAAAGCTTTACTGTCTGTAAAAAAAGAACCATGTCGGTCCAGCGGTCAGAAAGATTCTAAGCTATATACTTACAAAGACAGACAGACATCCTGTTACTTTTATACAAGTAAAATTCTATATTTTCAGGAGGCTACCCTAGATGTCGTAAGCACATATGATTGGAATAATATCAAGTATGAAGTATAAGTCTATTCTAAATAATTTAAAGACAATGTCAACCATACACAGACAAACTTAATATAAAACTTGTTGTTATACTTTCTTCAACACTTATTTTACATCCTAGGTTGGATCGTGTTCATCCTACTTCATCTGTAAACATAACTATCCTAGAGGTAAGAATATTTACATATCTTTCTTTAAAAAAGGATCTACCCCTAATCAAAGTACATCATGTTTCAAAATTACTGCATTAAATAAGTTTTTGTGTCATGTAAATTTAATTGATGTGATTTTGTTAATTATCTTAAAACCCATTATATTTTTTATTAAACCTTGAAAAACCAAAGTTAGATTAAAACATTTTTTATTCTTAAATGTTCAGAGTACAAAAACAGAAAATCCTTTTTGTAAATAGAATGTTATAGATATTTTCAAATAATTGATAAAAACTTTTATTTAGATTTATCCTAAATCTGGTGGAAGTACAAATGTTGGCTTTAAAGGAATTCAGTTCATAGGATGCCCAGATGTGCAATAAATTCTTCTTTGGTTTAAAAATTGTTTGGTTTTTACAGAAATTGTGATTTATGACGTCAGAAAAAATTAACAATTAACCTATTAGAGGCCGCTATATATTTTACCATTGTGAATACTGGCTTCTTATTGGTTAATTGTTAATTTTTTCTGACGTCATAGTCAGACACTTTTACTGTTTTCGTGATTTATCTTTTTTTCAAATAAATTTTCTAAAATTTTAATCATATTTTAGTAGCGAACCTACTCTATAATTATCTTTGTCTTTCCGTCAGTCTGTCAGTAACGCTATGGGGGAAATGAGATTTTCTCGGCTTCCATTATAGACAGATTTTAGTGAAGGAACCTATGACAAATGCACATCTTCTAATCTATACATTATTATGTCAGTCTGTCTGTCGGTCATGCTTCAAAAGAAAACTTTATTTTAAGGTTTCATGATTTTCTTTTTTTATTGTTAGGAAAACTAAACATCTGCTTTATAACTCTCTTTGTCTGTTTGTCAGTTCCATCATTTTTTTTTTGCTTCCTCCGATATTTTACAGTTGTATCTTATTCCAGATGAAAATATAAACACATTTCTCGCAAATCAATGGCACTTATGCATCTTTTTATATAGGCCATTTCATTTCATATTCAAACAAACAGTTTTCTGCATTTATTTTCTTTGGCTATTAGTAGTGCAGCTACTTATAGTTTTATTTACTCTAGTATTTGTATGCAAAATTGTTTTATAGCTTTGCTTTCTCCGTATGCCTTTTGAAAGGTGGCATGTGGGCATCTTTCTTAATGAAATATTATTCATTATTTGGGTTTTTGGATTATTAAATTACTTCAGTTTACGTAACTGGACAATGTGTCTCAAAAATCAGCCATGTGACATTATAAAAATAACGTAGATGAGAGGAGAAGTGGGAAAGAAAACCAACATAAAAGAGATGGATAATCTCTCATTTTTATGACATTACATTTTTTACTTTGTCCAGTTAATCAGTTTGCTAAATAAGTTTAGCACTGTTAAATTAAGAAAATAAAATAAAAAAGGTTCCAAAGGCTTTGTTATTAGTAGTGCAAGCTGCAAATAGGTTTCGTGTTTAAAAAGAAAGAAAAACAAAAAAGTTATTTTTTTCATATTTTATTAATAACATATGAAATACAACATGGTAATAAATGTATACAAATCTCCAATTGCTCAGCTATATATCCATTAATAGATATGCAGACAGAGCCATCTTGCAAGCAGATTTTGTACTACATTTACTTATTTACATTATTTAGTTTAACTCCGACAATCAGAACTTTTACAAATTGCTCTCTTCAATGATTTTTGTTCTTTTTTTTATAATTTTCAGGTAACCGTGAGATTTTATGATTAAGCTTTTTAGATAGTTTGATCAATATGGTTATAATGCTATTTAGAAATATTCACAGATAGGTTGAATAAGGCCTGTATGAAAACAATGGGCAAAAACACATTTTTGCATAAGGACTGTCTAATAGAGCCTTATATAAAAACAATGTGCTAATTGCATTATTTTATACAAAATGGCATTTTTTGAGAATCTATCTATTTAAGCCTCAACCATAACATCGGCGGCCTCGGCGGCGGGCTCTTCAGCAGCCTTCACGCTGACAACGGGCAGACCATAGTAGGGCAGACCGTATCCGTAGTAGGGCAGATGTCCAGCATAGGGGTAGGAGGTATAGCCGTAGTGAGCATAAGATCCATACACAGCGGGGTAGGCGGCATAGTTCAACACGGTGTTGTGGACAACGGGGGCAGCGAAGGTGGGGAGGACGGCGGCGGGAGCAGCGTGAACGGCGGCAACAACAGGGGCGGCAACCTCGTGGACGGGAGCGGGAGCCTGCTTGGCGGCCAGAGCTCCACCCTCAACGTCGGCAAAGTAGGCGAGGAAGTCGGCCTTGGCGGCGGCTACGTCCTCAACGTCGTCCAAGTAGGCGTTGGCAATCTGAGGGGCCTACAAATGTTTTTCAATGTAAAACAAGTATTATCAGTTTTCTCTTTTTATCATGTTTGTTAATGTGTGTCTTTGATTAAAGAATAATCGTTGTGTTGTCTGTTGCAAAAAAATACATTCA
Source organism: Acartia tonsa (assembly GCF_053477335.1). Classification (NCBI taxonomy): domain Eukaryota; kingdom Metazoa; phylum Arthropoda; class Copepoda; order Calanoida; family Acartiidae; genus Acartia; species Acartia tonsa. Next base: position 21,915,650 of record NC_137268.1, read on the forward strand.
AAATCTTAATCATTCTTTATTGATGGATGTATGAATACTAAGCGACCTATTATATAAAGTAGTAAGGTTTTTGTATGTTCTTAAAGATCTTTGATTCAGTTCTCCATAATATAAAAGCTTGAAATAGGGATGGTTTTAGGCGATTTTATGTTTTATTAAGTCCTGTTAACTCTTCTCTTACAGAATACAGAACTCTTATTTGCTAGAGGAGCACTCACTAGTATTTTACAATACAATAATCTGAAGGTTGCGTGATTTTTAAAAACAATATTACAACTTGTAATTACCTGGATATCGTTGTTGACAGGGGCAAGAGCAGCATGAAGACCAGCCTTGGCCTCCTCAACTGCGGCAAGGTGGGCAGCTCTGGCCTCAACAACCTCGGGGGTATCCTCCAGAGGAAGGGCAGATGCACCAGCGGCCAACAACTAAACAAATAATTGTTAAATATGTATTGAAGAAATCTTGAAATATCAGTGATGTAGGGGTTATTGAACTATTTACAATGAAAGTTTTTTTATAACCACGCAATCTTATTCGTTGGTTAACAAACTTTGGGTACTTGTATTATATTTCGATTGGTTGGTTCAGGTCTAGAGTGTTTTTCATCAATGATTTAATCTACAGAATATAAAATTTTGTAATCATTTATGAATGATGTACAACAATTTATCGTCAATTGCCTTCTTGCGCGATGATCACTGAAAAATAATGATTTTAAGATAAAATTTGTCAAAAGCATAATATAATTTTTTATGGAAAATTTAGGAGTTTTGAGAGTTTATTCTTTGACAAAGTTTTAGAAAAATTAAGTATTATTATTATTTTTTTTCAAAATTGATTTTTTTCTCTTTCCCACACAATTGCATTTTTAGACCATTTTAAAAATATACGTAATACTTATTTAATTTGAACATTATTTTTAGTAAAAAAAGCTTTATTGCAGTTGTCAAAAGCTTCCTTTTTAGATTAAATAATAAATAATCTAAAATTGCCCAAGGAACATTATTCTAAAAAAACAAATGATTTCAGAGGGAGGGGACATTGAGCTGTTTATTTTATTAAACACCAAAGTTTTATAATACCGTTTTCTTATTCACTGGATTAAAAACTTTGAGGACTGGATTTTGATTGATTGGTTCATTAAATTGAGTGTCCAAACGTTTTAACCACTAATATAAATCTACAGAAGGAGTAATTTTGTGTATCATAATTTGGGTTGTATATAATTTTATCGCCATTGTCTTATCCTTTAGATCCCTAAATAATTTAAGGGATTGATAAGAAAATATATGTACACATATTCCTACCATCAAAAGGATTTTTTTTTCAGGAAAACTGTCTCTATCCTTATGTGTTTAAATTTATATATATAATATCCGTTTTATAATAAAAAGGTTAATGCAGAAAATTTTTTTTAATGACAACCATTTTTTATCTGTTATAATTAAATCAAGCAATTACATGGTTGTTTATTATTATTATAAAATATTTAACAACTCATATAATTGTTGTTTTGAAAAGCATTTGTTTTAATTATAAAAATATATTTCATATATTTTTTTAATTTAACTTAAAATTTAAAATTAATATAGAATATGGAAATAGTATGTCGATATGATTTTAAAACATAGCTAGATGGGCGTTTTTAAATTGTTTGCTATTGAAGGTTTTAATAATATGAAAATTTAAAAAATAATTAACATTCTTGGACAATAAGGCATAATTTTATAGGCAAAGCATCTCTTAAATTGACTCTTAAAATGTAAGTATGTTCTGTAGTTTTGGGATAGATATGTGGAGAATTTTTTATCAGACTTGTATATCAGAGAGAGAGAGGGGGGATAATGGGGTGTTTTTTTACACTAGTTCACAAAGTTTTAAAATATCGGTACGTTTTCTTATTCGTTGGCTTAGCAACTTTGGGGACTTCAGCGAATTTTGATTAGTTAATTTTCTAATTTGAGTGTTCAAACGTTTCAACCACTTATTTTAAACTACAGAGAGGGTAATTTTCTGTATCATCATTCGGGATTTAATAAGCCAACAAATACTAAAATATTAATATAAAACTTTGTGGATTAGTGTAAGTTACAGTCCCTTCTATATATGGGTTTAAACATTACCCTACTAAACTTACTTTTGATAAATATCTGTCCCTGTCGAAGCAAAATACAAAATCTAAAGAAATTTGTCTTCCGCTGGCATAAAAAATGAACAGGATATGTCAAAAATATTTTAGCTCAAAGACAATGAAATTTAACTTAGCTCACGACGTTAAAATACGCGTTCAAATATTTCAGTTTGTGTTACCCAAAAATTCTGCATGATATTTTGTCAAAATAATAAGAGTTGATTTTCTGTTGGGCATTATGAAGACTTGTGCTAGCGCGCTAAAGCACACAAAAATGGATAAATAGCAAAGGAAGATGTTTTTTTTTCAATCTTCAAGTTAATTTGCTTTTTTTTAAAAACGAAAATTTTGAATCATAATATTTATCTAATTTAAAATTTATATTATTCAATTCTATTAAATATTTAAATATTACCAATCAACAATTAACAGATTCTTAGAATTATTTGAAGGATAACATATTTTAATTTGGTTCATTTAATCTAATTTTCATTTAATTTATGTTTTTCCTTTTACTAATTTTTATTATTTTACTCTTAAACAAATATTAACTAAAATAATACAAGAGATGGGATTGCAAAATACTGCCTTTGTAATGAGAGGGTAGAAATGGTCAAGAATGTACTTAATTCCCAGGGATCTAATTGGATAAGACAATGGCCGATAATTGATGTACATCACCAATGATGATTCTTAAAAATATCCCGTCTGTAGATTACAATTAGTGGTTGAAACGTTTGAACACTTAATTAAATAGATCAACCAATCTAAATTTAATAAAAGTCCCCAAGATTGTTAAGCATACGAATAAGAAAAAAATATTATAATACTTTGGGGACTAGTGTAATAAACTGCCAATGTCACCTCCATCCTGCTTCAGTCCCCTGTCTATCTTGGCTAAACTTTGGATTAAATATCCATTAATATTAGATGTGTTTACAATTTTCTTATCAAAACATAATCTGTATATTTAATATTCAAGCTTCGCTGTGAATGTTATTGTCATTCTTGTTGATTTATGAAACAACAACAAAATATGTATTTTGAGTGATTAAGTATAAATCACACTATTGTACTGACAATTCTCGTCTGGAACAAAATCTGCAATTAAGAATATTATAAGCAGCGCAGCTTATGTTAATTACAATATGATCGTACGTCTGTCCATTTGATATTCTGTCTTTTTGTCATATTTAGCCTATACCTCGTTTCCCTACGTCCAAAAGCCTTTTGTTATTTGACCAATATCCCTTTAAATTTTGTTTACTTTTCTTTTTTATCAACGCTTTTGTGATAGTTATGGACAAAAGAAGACAATGGCCGATAAATTGATGTACATACCCAATGATGATACACAAAATATCCCCTTCTGTAGATTCCAATTAGTAGTTGAAACGTTTAAATACTCAACTTAATTAACCAACCAATCAAATTTCAATAAAGCCCACAAAGTTGTTAAGCCAACGAATAAGAAAAATAAGAATATCAAAAAAAAATTGGAACTAGTGTAATAAACAGCCCATGACCACCTCTCTCTCTGACATAATTGTCCTTGTTTGTTTTGCGTGTAAACACAACATTAATTGCAAGTTTGGTGGCGGGGAAATGTTTTTAAATTACGTTTAATATTTTTATTTTAAAGTAGGGCTGATACCTTATGATTAAGGTCTGTCTGACTGTCATTTACTGAAAATATCTGATAAATCGCTTAGGATCTAATCCTTACATACCCACTTTACCTTCTCAAAACCTTAACCTTAACCTTCATCCAGGGAGGAAGGGGACATTGGGCTGTTTATTATATAAGCTAGTCCCCAAAGTTTTATAGTAAAGTTTTTTTATTCGTTGGTCTAACGTCTTTGGGGACTTTATTGAATTTTGATTGTTTGCTTCATTAAGTTTAGTGTCTAAAAGTTTTAGCCACTAATTGTAATCTACATAGGGGTTATTTTTTGTATCATCATTGGGGATGTAAATCAATTTATCGGCCATTGTCTTATCCCTTGAAATTCCTGACCTTAATTATACTATTATACTATTTTACTACATTAATATTTCTTCTTTATTGCATGAACACTTCTGTGAACTAATTTTTAGAATTAATGACGGTATATATTTTTGTTTGAATTCTAGAATCCCCGCCGTCATGGCAAATTGTGTGAAATTTAATTATTTAGAATTATGTTCCTATAAACCAAAACAAATTGATTTCAGTGTGTATGTAAGATCTCAAGAACAGCTAGACTAAGCTCGTAAAAATGAAGTAAGAAATCTTTTTTTTAGATAAATGCCTTTGATTTAGTTAAAGGAATTTTTATAATATTTTTCATTGTACTGTACATTTATATTCTACCCCTTGTGAATTCATTCGATTTTAAACTTTTTTTATAATTTCAAATCTAAAATGTACTATGTTTTTTAAAACCTAAAATATATAAAGTTAATATTAGAAACAAATAAAAAATAAACCGTAAATTAACAAAGTGAAAATTATTTAAATCATACACTGCACTGCTTGAAATTTAAATTATCAAGTTATTGCCAAATTTGCCTACAGATGATAAATTTAGCAAAAAATAGCATTGCAACATTAAGAAATTAATCATTCTTATAAATAATCTGAGAAAAATTTAGAATATTATAATTATTAATTTTGATTGATTGATAAACATTCCAGAAATTCCGACATTTTTATTCATTTCATAATTCTTCATGTTTGGGCTTTTTTTACTACTAGATAAAAAATCAACCAAAAATTATTGATTTTGTTTAATTTAATTGCAATCTTTCTCATATAATATTCACAAATTATTTACTCTTTTAAATTATTGACGAAGACAAATAAAATTGGGTTGAAAAAAAAGTTAATACTTCCAAAACTAATTCATCCAAAATCTTTTGTAGTTATTTTTAGGTTAATATTAACACTTATCAAATGAAAGACATGTAAATCTTTTCCTAATTACCTTTTATAAAAAAAATCATTCTTTAAATAATCTATAATACAAAGAAGTACGATGTCTGTCTATCTGAGGCTTAAAATCTCAGTTACCACTGAACCGATTTGGCTCTACTCTTCAGGGAACTGGTCCTGTAATGGTTTTAAGCTATTTTCTTGATGGGTGCGACACCCTCAACCCACCAAAAAAATGAAAAATACCCCCCCCCCAAAAAAAAAAATTACTAAAATTAAAAAAGGGGGGTTGAATATCATAAAAGGGTAAATGTCTGGAAATGGATGATTGATTTTTATGATTATTTTTGCAACATTTTTTGTCTCTCTTTATAATTTATGCTAAAAATATCCAAAACAAAGAAAAACAATTAATAATAATAAAAATACTTTTTAAAAATTATGCAAAAAAAGCAAAATTTTTACACTTGGGTTATTACTATTATTGAGACTTGCGGTTATGTCTCTAGGGGCACTTTATCCCCCAAAATAGGTAAAAACCTTCCCTGGAACAATAAGAAGCGTTACTGTAGGCAGAACCATATCGGAACAGCGGCTAGCAAGGTATCAAGCTAAAGACAGACACATAGACGGACAGACAGACATCCTGTTGTTTTTATATGAATATGTATTAATATATAAAAAGGATAACAAAATCTACTAAAAGCAGAGCATAGATATTTTGCAAAGTTTTTTTGCTACTAATTTCATAGTTTTAGCATTGCTGAATTATTATATATAATCATTTTCGCATGGAATTTAAGTCAGACAAAAATATTATCAAAACATTTATTAAAAAAAAATAGTTTATGTGGATAAATATTAAATATATGATATTGTTGCTATCAAAGTTTACGGTAAAATCTTAGACCCATTAATGAGACCCTTCAATCTATTTTGAATACTGTATTTTAAGTCCCATAAACTCTAAAATTTAATTATGCTTTATAAATTGTAACCAACCATCACTCAGTAACTAAAATAAATTCTTCAATATTTCAACACTTCTTATTAATATTAACTTTTTTATTTGATTTTATACTTAAGATTAAAAACAATGTTTCGACCAAAAACAATTTATATGATTCAAACAATTTTCTGCTCAAAAACAATTTATAAGATTTAAACTATTATTCTTACTAATCTTACAATAAAAGACAGTCGTTTATCTTAGGGCAAGTTTAAATCTAAATCCTAGTTTAATAGGTTTTTTGATCATTAATTTTAAGTCAGTTTTAAAAAGTCAATACACTTTTAGGAACGTACTTGAAACATAAATAGGCGACTCCCTAGGCAATGAAAGATGAATTTATCTTTCTCTAAATTAATTCCATAAAATCTCTAAGCTACACAAGACTATCATTTGTCTAAATTTTCATTTGAGGGAAGGCAAAAAACAGAAGAAAAAATAAAGGATAACAGTTTACATTTTCTTTTGATTTTGACTAACGGAAGAATTAATTGCAAAAGTTCACTTTTTATCTATTGGCCCGTCGATGCCAGTATTTTCATTTTAATCACTTGAAAACCTTATGGGCAATTTCACTGAATTTAGGACCCAAAAAAAGAAAAGAAATTAAATTTTACCAGAACAGCAAATCTGAGCATTTTGAGGGAGAGTTTGTTTTTGTTGAGAATATTCGGAGTCAACTACTGACAAACCACCTCCCCCCCAACCTTTTTATACCCTGGGACATCTTCACATGTACAACTGCACATGTTTACACCCCACCCCTACCCCTCACCGATGGTCAGACAGCGCCCTTGTTTGTCTCCATCCTCCTCTACCGCCCCCCCCCTTTACTCCTTTTTACTACTACGATGGTTTGAACTACTTAGAAACAAGCAAAGAATTTATTTTATGCCATGGATATAAAGGGATATGACAATGGCCGATAAATTATTATATATCCCCAAAGATGATACACAAAATTACCCCTTCAATAAATTACAATTAAGTGGTTGAAACGTTTGAATACCCAACTTCATGAACCAACCTATTAAAATTCAATAAAAGTCCCCAAAGTTGTTAAGCCAACTAATAAGAAAACGTTATTATAAATCTTTGTGGACTAGTGTAATAAACAGACCAATGCCCCCTCCCTCCCTGATTTTATGGAGCAGGGATTCATGGATACGATAATAGATTTAAAAAGAAATCTATTTTGTTGAAATTCAGAAAGTAGCTGCTAACGGGGAAAATGGTTACTTTTACATAAGCTTTAGTGTCCTTAACCTCTCCTCCCTGATTTATCTATAATACAAAGTAAAATGATGTCTGTCTGTCTGTCCGTCCGTCCGTCCGTCTCCCTTAAGATCTCGGTAACCACTGAACCCCTCCATTTTTTAAATTATTTAAAATTAGTGGTGGAGTGGGGGCATTTTCAGGTACTTAATTTTTTTTAAAATTATCTAAAATTATAGGGGGCATCTCCAGAGGTACTTAATTTTTTTTTCTTTAATTATCCCTAGGGGCTTCGCCCCTAGGGGCTTGGGGCGAAGCCGCTAGTAGAAATAAATAGTGTTTTACTTCAAAATTGTTTTTGTTAAAATAGAGCAAGAATTTCATACCCTCCCCTTCCCGTTTCTCTTTTTTAGCTTTATCTCACTGTGCTTTCTTTAGAAATCATTCTTTTAGGTTTTGTTTTTTTTATCTTCGTTCTACATATTTTTACATTTCATACTTTTTGCAGCAACGCTTTTCAGTAACTGACTTTGTCAGTCCGACTTTCTTACTGCTTGAAAGGATATTGATTTAAGCAGTGACCTTAAGATACGACCATGGATGATGAATTGACAATTTGGACAAAATGACCCTTTTTATGGATTAAAATCATTGGCGGAAGTCTTGGACACTGCTAGTTAATACCAACCAATCAACCTTTGATAAAAGTCTTCAAAGCTTTTTGGGAAACAATACCTGAAAAGCGAAGCTCTGAAATCAGCCGGTAAAACTAACGATCAGAATATTAATTTTAAAAAAAATTGCGTAAATACAGGAAATTGTTACATGACATACATACATTTATAGAAATTGATTATAGAGATGCTTCGCTTAAAATATTGTACCTTGTTGTCCTAGTAAATATTGTTCAAAAAATAAATAGTATAATTATATCATACAAAAAATGTTGTCAAAAAGTTGAAAATCAGCATATTTTAAATGGACGTGCATAAATTAACGAAAATAGTTAACCGCTACGTACGGACGGACGGACGTACAGACCCTAGTTACAGAAAAGCTACGCTTTTAAATAAAGTAGAGAGAAATCCAAGAATATTTTGTAATTTCTCACGAATTGAAATAATGTTTATGGTTTAAAATTTATTTTAAATTTTTATTTATATTGGTAAAACTTGGATCAAATAGACCTTTTTAAGAGGCTAAATGGTTAAATGTTATTTATCGCATCTTAATTTAGACAGCTTTCCGCGGATATTAAAATGAAGAAGAAAAAACAGCTTTGTTAGCCCCAGAGGCCGAATTATAAGCATTTAATTTAGAATTTTATTGTTTGTAGAAAATAATCTGTAATACTTCGAACCGGTTCAAATCCAGCGGATATTAATCACTTTCGAAGCCATACTGAAATTTTTTTTTATGATATAGAATAAATTTAAGAAAATATATCCCGAATTGTTATTGAATATTACCATTAATGGTCAACAAATGTACGTATTTTCTTGAGATGCGTAGCATCTCTATAAAGTAATAATTGTTTTGTCTTAAGCTTAAGATATCGCAAATTGTTGGTGAAAATACGTTGTACTTTTTAGTACTTTGTAATTGTCTTTGTGTGGTTTAAGGCTAATTCCCAGGCCATCCCTCTACCGTCCTCCTGAGAGTCTAGGTTCGAAGCAACTAGTAAGCCCAAAGCAACATGAGAATAAGACATCACAATTGTTATTGTTTACAGATTTTATTTTGAATAGTATCATCCTTGTTCAGTTTTTAGCAAGTAAGGACATGCGAAAAAATAAATTTCTGAGCTTTTGTTTGGTTCCACGGTCAAGTAATTTTTCTTCGCCAGGGAGCAGCTACTCTATAATTCACATTATCTGCAGTTTTTTTTGTAAAATATATTGTATTGGTTCTTAAAGCAATGATTTGTAACAAATTAGGGCGCATAGTAGAGATCCCCCCCCACTCTTCTCACCCCTCCATCTCATCTTTAGTAGACAGAAGTCAGCTGAGATAATTGTATTAGACATGTGAGAATCGGCATATTGTTTTCAAACCTTGAATAAGGATTTCTGTAGCAATAAGACATTAATCATAATATTTTCTCACATTAATTGACAACAAAGAAGTCAAACATTTATCTTTCTAACCTGGAATTTTGAACTTGTAATTAACAATCCATATTTGGTGATATCTTGGGAAATTAGGCATTATTTTACCTAAAGTATTATAGGCAATCTATATTATATTAATTGAATTATAGATATTTTTTCAGACTTTGCAACTGTTAATGTTTGTTTGTTCTGCTAGAATATTTATCATGTTTTTACTTTCTTTGAATGTGCTTACCCTTGATACCACTGCTTAAAAATTTGTTAATAAATTAAGGATTTGATTTAAATTTTACAAAATAATTATCTTATATTTTGTTATTACGTCTTAGATTTTTAATTTATCTAGACGAAATATTTTAGCTTGAGAAGCTTTCTATAAGTTGTGTTTGTAGGTTATCAGTTAGTAAGGGAAAATTTAGACTCTATAATAACTTGATTTACCTTTCAGCAAACTAAATTTTAACAACCTTTAATTAAAAGAAATTAACAGTCGAGGCAACTAGGTCGGTAAGGATCGGGTTTGAATACTTTCGCAACCGGCGGCCGTCGGAAAACTGTGGCAGATTTCACTAATGTTTATATTTTGCTATCATGACTATTTCAGAGCTTCGTTTAAGTCAAGTGCTTTAAGATGAAACTGCCATGTTTGCTGGCACCCTGTGCCAGCTAGTACGGTAATATATACACTTTTGTCTTTAAGTACTCAATTTTAAAGTCAATTCCTCTTTTCAGAAACTGAAATAGGAGGAGGGTTTATAAGAATACCCATTTTAAATAGTACAAAGCAATAAATAATATATTTTTATTTTGATCTTAACTTATTTATGGCTTTTATCTTTTCTACTTGTTTAAAGATTAATTTTTATAATAGAATGATTTATACATTATAGTACAATTGTTATGAAATATTTATAGATGAGAATCTTTGCTATTAATGTATGGTTCAATCATTTGACTGCTTACTCGTTTTCTATATCCCAAAATAAATGCTCAGTTGAGGGGGATGGGGGTCGGTGGATGTTAATTTATAAAAAGAATATTTGACTGTAATACAGTATTGATCATTTTTCGCTTCCCTTGCCCTTTTATTGTGTTACCTTTATTTTAGGTCATTAACTTTTTGGGCTAGAAAGTCAAGTTGTAATTTAAATGTTTTCCTATAATAAAATCATGCATTTATATGCATAGATTAAAATATAAATATACTAAACAAAAAATCAGTTTTGAGAATCTTACACTACGGCTGATAAATGTTTGGATTAACCTTCAAACCAGTGGCATGGGTTAGGTGAGTAAAGAGTGGTGTCAAGACCCCTTTAAAATAAAAATTGAAAGGCCTTTTTTCTTTTTCACCACCTAATGGTTTCTCACCCCACTGGTAAATCGCAGTGAATGTCACTGATTAAAACGCTAAGTCTAGCAGACATGATATCATTTGTTTTTCACAATTTCTTAGTATAAATATTATTTTTCTCGTATTCATTCGAATCCGGTGGATAAGAACCGGTTCTCATCCATACGAAAAAAACTATGTCTAGCACCGTATTATATCCAGCTTTCTACGAATATAAAAATGTACAATCATAAGATTAAAGCCAGTTTTTTAGCCCGTGCCTTCGGCACCTCGGGGCTACAAAAACGATGCGAGAAATAACTATTATCATACTTTTTTATGGAACATATAACATGTTAAAAAGAAATTTATTTTGAAAAGTATAAATTTAAATAAGGACAAACAGCATATTAACTTTAATTCCCTTAAGAATTCAACCTTTATGAATGTACTAAAGATTTATTGTTCAGATATACTGTAAACTTAAGGGGATGAATTGTAAATATCACAACCCTTAAATTAATAGTAAATAAATTAGGCACATTGATTGCAGTATTTTCAAATGCAAGTTGATCATATGATATCACACTTTATCTGAGCTAATTTTAGGATTATTTTCTGAAAAAAGAGGGAACAATGAACTGTAATTTTGTAAATGATACTGTTCCTGAAATTCGTAAAGGTGTTAATTTCAATTCTGATTGGCATGTACAAACTAGTTAAAGTATCCAAGTTTTTAAATTATCAATATATATATATACATGAAATTTAGTAAAATTTAGATATTCATAATACATTTAAATTTTAATTTCCAGAATGGCTTCAAAACCGATTAATATCCTCTGAATTAAAATTGTTTCTCAGCCAAACTAAAATATAATGTATTGCATCGTATTACAGACAATTTTGACGAATATTAAAATAAAATTCATAAGATTAATACCAGTTTCGTTCAAATTTTCTTTTTAATATTTGCTGAAAGCTGTCTATAATACGATGCGATAGATAACTAATATACTTTTATGCTCCCATAAATTGAAATACGAGGGACAGGTGTGATTGAAAGATTTATAAGATTTCTTCTGCTTAAATGCAGTGGTAAAAATGTTTATAGGGTGCATTTTTTTAATTAGGACAATACAGCCACCCAGCCATGCTTGCATCCAACCCTTTTTTATTACTTTCATTGGATTTATTTGAAGTAAAGAAGTACAAACGAGGATAAGAACTTACAAAGACCGGGACATTTTTATTGATAGAAACTTATACTTTATCTTTAGTTATAAAGTTTATATTTAATTGGACATATTCGTCTTCGGCAGAAAATAAAAAAAAATTACAATTGCTATGCATCTCAAAGTCTACTCTTAGCCCCCAATTATACTTACAGAAATCGATATATAATTACTTGGATGTTGCACCAGATTTCATTGTACTCTAATAAAGTGATACTCGCAGCAGGATAAAATAACGATACCCCCATTCACCCCCTTTACCCCTTCCCACCCCCCTCATAAAGGATGAACGAACTGACCAATAAATGAGGGTCATTGGAGCAACCTGAATTGACGTAAAAAAAATCGCTGTCAATATATCCAAGTATTTCATATCCATTCTTACAGATCTTCTAAGGTTATCAAAAGTACAAGTTGAATAGTTTTAAATGCAAGTATTTTACAAGACAATACACAGCTAGCTTAAGCCAGGTACAGGTTTACCTGAGCACGCCAAAGAAACTAACTAGCAGGGGTGTTCTAGGAAGGTATTGTGAGTTCATAACCACTATTACTTAAATCGTAGCTGTAGCTTCCCTACTATGATTTTTTTCAAAATACATTTTCTTGGCTGCTGGGTTTCAATTTTTCTTTCTACTATAATTATAAAATGAATTGTTTGTTTCAGCGAGCTGGTTTACATGTTTTAAAGAGCAAATCTAACTGTTAACTGGATATTTCAATCATATAATCCAATCCATCAATGAAAAGTAATAAAAAATTCATATTCTTTTAGAGCTATACTACACAACATGAACAAACTTCTTAGTAGAAATTATATTTTGCTTTATTCAAGCCTTCTCAATTTTTATCATTTGAGAGTTTCTGACAGGTAATATCAGTGCATGTTAAACAATATGATCAGATAATTGACTCAAATTACATTGATGATTGATACCAGAACCTATTTCTTGTTTGTTAAACAAAATATTAAAAAAAGGTCTTTTCTTTTTTTAAGGTGTTTTATTATTTAGAATCTTATATACTAATTCAGATGATCTATACAGACCTGTATTTTTTTCAATCTTTGGGATCTTGCAGTCAAACTAATATTACAATTGCATTTATGCTCTGTTTCATCATCTGAGCAGGTATTTCTTTGCAGAATAAGATCTTCATAATCAAGCATTGCAAGTAATTTAGTTAAATTACCAGTTTGGCACTACTTAAGATATTTCAACATGTACTGCATGTGCCAGTTGGAAACACAGGATTGTTAATGTTATAGTTCACATTCATTAAATATACAGAAACTCTCAAATGATTGAAATTGAGAAGGCTTGAATAAAGTGAAATATATTTTCTACTAAGAAGTTTGTTCTTGTTGTGTAGTATAGCTCTAACAGCGTATTTTTTGAGAATTAGTTATACTATGTAAACTATTTTAGTATCACCTAGTCTTCTTGTCTTTTTTGTCACAATGGACACAGTCCTTGCCATATTTACCTGTTAGTGTAAAGATTATTTCAGTATACTTGTTTTAGACATATCCTAGTTTAGATGATTAAGTTTAAAATAATCTTATTTATCTGTGACTTCAAAGATATAATTAGCAGTAGAGAAATGAAAGATAGACTTGGTGTTTCAGAATTGTCTCAAAAATATTCTGGGACAATCTGATACAGATTCACCAGGCTTTTATCATTGCTTTCATCAATTAAATTAAAGACAAGGATGGTTTATTAGCCTAAATGTAGATTATATAACTTTAAAAGTATACTGTTTAAAATTTTATAATTAGTAAAAGATTATGAATTTTTTATTATTTTTCATTGATGGATTAGATTATATGATTGAAATATCCAGTTAACAGTTAGATTTGCTCTTTAAACTTTGTAAACCAGCTCGCTGAAATAAACAATTCTTTTTATTTTATAGTAGAAAAAAAAATTGAAACCCAGCAGCCAAGAAAATGTATTTTGAAAAAAATCATAGTAGGGAAGCTACAGCTACGATTTAAGTAAGAGTGGTTATGAACTCACAATACCTTCCTAGAACACCCCTGCTAGTTAGTTTCTTTGGCGTGCTCAGGTAAACCTGTACCTGGCTTAAGCTAGCTGTGAATATTTATGATTGTGATCAACATTAAAACTGCAGTATCAATGTTTATTTCAAACACTAATTTTAATAGACTTTTAAATTAAAGGTTAAGGTAAGATCATAGCCATTCTATATACCAGTCCAGAACATATGGTTATCAATATATTTCTATGCCAAATAAGATCTTTAGAATTGCTGGGCTAACATGATAATAATTAGCTATTTATGGCTTTGGCATTGGGCATATTTTGTATATTTTTAGGTAGATGGGTCTACCTAATCTTTTAAAACAAGGATTACAACATTTATAAAAGCGAATGTTAACACATGTAGACTGTCAAAACTTAACAAGCAGAATATAAATTTAGATCATACTTTAATGTACTTTAATGATCGCAGCAATATTTTTAATGAATTAAAATGTAATAGTTATATCTCGCATCGTATTATAAACGGCTTTCCGCGGATATAGAATGTACAATTATGAGATTAAAACTAGTTTCTTTAGCCCCGAGGTGCCGAAGGCACCGGCTAAAAAAACTGGTTTTAATCTTATGATTGTACATTTTTATATTCGTAGAAAGCTGGATATAATACGATGCTAGACATAGTTTTTTCGTATGGATGAGAACCGGTTCCTATCCACCGGATTCGAATGAATACGAGAATAGTTATTTCTCGTATCGTATTATAAACGGCTTTCTGCGGATATAGAGTGTACAATTATAAGATTAAAACTAGTTTTTTTAGCCCCGAGGTGCCGGAGGCACCGGCTAAAAAAACTGGTTTTAATCTTATGATTGTACATTTCTATATTCGTAGAAAACTGGATATAATACGATGCTAGACATAGTTTTTTTTCGTATGGATGAGAACCGGTTCCTATCCACCGGATTCGAATGAATACGAGAATAGTTATTTTTCGTATCGCATTATAAACTGCTTTCCGCGGATATAGAATGTACAACAGTTAGGGAGTTGAATCCATTTTTATAGAAGCAGAAATATAATCTATGATTATGGTTTGAACCCTCTAAAACTGTAATCTACCTTTCCACTTTCCCCTCTCTTGGTGAAGATATCTTCAACGCCGATACGATTTTTGAAATGTAAGATTCTACTTTTCCCTCTCTCGGTGAAGATATCTTCAACGCCGATACGATTTTTGAAATGTAAGATTCCACTTTCCCCTCTCTTGGTGAAGATATCTTCAACGCCGATACGATTTTTGAAATTTAAGATTCCACTTTTGCCTCTCTTGGTGAAGATATCTTCAACAAGAGAGACAAAAGTGGAATCTTATATTTCAAAAATCGTATCGGCGTTGAAGATATCTTCACCAAGAGAGGGGAAAGTGGAAGGGTAGATTACAGTTTTAGAGGGTCCAAACCATAATCATAGATTATATTTCTGCTTCTATAAAAATGGATTCAACTCCCTAACTGTACAATTATAAGATTAAAACTAGTTTTTTTTAACCCCGAGGTTCCTATCCACCGGATTCAAATGAATACGAGAATAGTTATTTCTCGCATCGTATTATAAACGGCTTTCCGCGGATATAGAATGTACAATTATGAGATTAAAACTAGTTTTTTTAGCCCCGAGGTGACGAAGTCACCGGCTAAAAAAACTAGTTTTAATCTTATGATTGTACATTTCTATATTCGTAGAAAGCTGGATATAATACGATGCTAGACATAGTTTTTTCGTATGGATGAGAACCGGTTCCTATCCACCGGATTCGAATGAATACGAGAAAAACAATTATTTACTTTTTTATTTATGTATTCTAATCTTAACTTCTTAGATTGGATTATTTTGTTATCCGTCTCATATTTTTAAACGCAAAAGTAATAGTAATTCTATCATGGACATAAACAAAAATGATAGAGAAAGCAAAAAATAAAGTTTTGATAGACTAATTGTAATAATGCTTTTAGAGCTACCTTTAGGAACAGAAACTATTATTAAGAAAAATAATTTTGTCTTTCAACCTACTAAAATAGGTGATTATTTGTAATTTACATAAATAAAGCTGCCCTATAAATACAATCCATTGGTTGTTGAATCTTGGTGGACAAACGGGCATTCCAACTTTTGTTTTAAAATCAGTATGATTAAAATTTTTCTAATTAATTATTCTATCTTTCTCTACGATACATAAATGGATGCTGACAAAATGAAATAATATGAAAATCATGATGATTGCTAACAGCAAGATAGTGGTAGTAGTAGTACTAATAATAATTTTTATATTAGGCTTCTGATGAATATTTGTAGTTTACCCATGTATTAACCTGGACCTTTATTAATGACAGCTGGCAAATAAAATTTGTAGATATTCATATCTAAAGAGCATCTTTTTTATAACTCGCTTTTTTCGTCCCTATAAAATGGAATTTAGAGGAATTGAATTGGATATATTGACAGGGGTAAATTTTTCGTCAATTTCGGGTGCTAATATGGACCTCGTTTATTGGGAATCAACCATTATCGTCTTGGATATTAACAAAGCCAAGTTGCTACAAAAGAGCAGAAAGCAATTTGCTAGCAGACGATAAGGGTCCCCAACATGGGGATTCAAGTAGTTGACTGATTATACATCTATACTATAAATTTATTGTAGACAATTTAATTGAATAACATAGGCTTCTGAAACATTTTTTTGAAGATTCACTTTGTTTTTCTCTTTAAGAATTTTATTTTGCTTTTGATAATGTTAATAGCCCTATTTATGGTTTGATTAATTAGGATCAGACAGACAGATAAAATTATAAAAAAGCATAATAATGATTTTAAGATTACCAAAAACAGCAATGTTTAATACTAAGCTATATAAATTATCAAAATCAATTGGTTTATTTATAGATTTACAGAAAAATAGATAGTTAAATCTTTATAAGAATGCAAAAGGATCTCTGTCTTTGTTATGTTGAAAGTGCACCGAAGGATCTCGCTAACTGCTGAACCGATATAGTTCTTCTTTACAATGAAGCTTCTCATAGGTCTTGTGAAGGATTATAACTATTTGGGGGAGGTATACACCAATAGGTCTTATTTTGTGGTTCACAAAACTAAATTTTGTCAGTGAAGTATATGATTAGGCGACTAAACATCCTATCGACCTGTATATGGAAGTCCTAACTTAATGGTAATGAGTCTGTTGAGCTTGTTACGGGCCAAAGCATTCCTCCTACTCTACTTAAGTCAAAATGAATAAGCATCATTAGGAATCACTTTAAACTTTTTAATTGAGGTGTTGGGCAGAGATTCAAACTCATCATCTTTTCGGACAACGAGCAGATGTTATGCCACAATTGCGGGTAATTGGTAAATAAATTGTTCTTAGTAGATATAGACAGAAAGATTAATTATAGATTGTCTTCGCTAGTTACAATGCTGGTTTGAGAGATACATAAACATTAGAATAGCTATTTCAAATCAATCAAGCAGAATTTTTTACTACTTTACCAAATTAGGAAGGTATTAATTAGTATTTTGTCTTATTTAAACAAGGATGACATCATCCAACAATAACTTGGTGCACTTGTACCTTTGAAAAATTGAGTTAATGTAATTGTGTTATTTTTGAGTAATCATCATTTTTTCTGTTTATATTTTATTATGACGACTTTCAAACTATTCTAGACCACTGAATTAAATAATAATATTGCATTTAGTACAAAACTCCAGAGTTCAGCAGCCGAGCGTCAGTCGTGTATAATCCTTAGTGAAATTGTCCTATTATAACTCTAAATTCAGCTGGATGTCTAAACCTGTTCCTAAACAGACACTCTCTCTTTTTGAAATATGTTTTTGCACACAAGCGCGGGACTGATTTCAGGCTTATGCGCGGCTGCCGAGCCCTGCAAAATTCAATGAATGAACTAAAGCTATTAAAAGATAACCGCAGGTTAGGTTCTGAAGCAAATCTTATCTATGTATGTATAGCGAAAAATCTCTTTTCACTGAACCCATGTGGTTCGTTTTTACATTAGATTTTTTTAGGGTCCTGTAAGGTTCATAACTGTTTTGGGGTGTTTTCTCACACAATCCCAAAAGAAACTGCCTATAGAAAAAACTAACTTCCCCCCACCTCCCCCAAATTTTCTTCTTTTTGTTTCTTTTTAAACTAGAATTGAAAGTGAGAGTAGATCCCCCCTCCCCCTTCTAGGGTCATAGCAGCTTGGATATTATATTATATATATGTATATATATATATATATATATATATATATATATATATATATATATATATATGATTTTAAATATATTGTCTTGGGATTGGTCCGAATGAACGAAAAAGTATTGTTGATGGAATGTTTTCATCCTTGTTACTTTGAGGTTTGGCAAACTTTAAAAAAGTTTCTTAAAACAAAAGTTTATTTGCAAATTTCTTCATATTTTTTTCAATTTTGCTTCGTCTGACAATGTTATTAAAAATATATATTTTTAGTAGCAAAGATAGTCTGCCTTTTGGGATTAAACGTCCAAACTATATGTTTTGACTAGCAACTACGTCACTAGAGTTTTGCAAGATCTTAAGCTACAGACACACAGACAAATGTTATTTTTTTTCTTAACAAGGTTAAAGCTATGTTGTTCAAGAAAATAATGAAATTAATTCATTCATTCTGGAGAACCGTTTATGAAACCAGCTGAACATTATGAAATAAACCTTATTGTCTTTAAAAGCTTTGATAATCAAAGCAACAATTGAAAATGAATTGTTTTCAAATATTCAGACCCAACAAAAACTTTCAGTGCACAAAACTCTCCATTATTAATTCTATCTCTCTCTATAACAAGGATAATAATTTCAATAGGCAGCGCAGCAACAAAAGATATTAACCCTTAACAGTAGCGTCCCTCTTTCAGACCTTTAGGATTCTTACCCCTTTTATTAAGCAACCTTTGTTTTGAGTCTTTTTTATGGCTGTATTTTTTTTTATTTTTTCAGAGGAAGAAAATATACGAAAATTTTTCAAACATAAATTTCGGCGGTGGTGGCGGTTCAAGTCAGCTGCCAGTAACCGCCGACATTCCGAAAATATACTTGCACATTTTTACATGAATCGTGGTTTTAGCGAATCTTTTGTCTTATCGCCTACCAATTTAGTTCTTAAGATAAGTGTCTTTCAATTCATGAATTCCTCACCTTTTTGTGACCATATTTGTCTCAATATCAAAACTGGATTAATTTTGGCACCAAATTTGCAAAATTATTGTATCTAGGGGGATAATTATTTAAACAATTTAAGGGGTGTAATAATTTTAACCCGCCCCTAATATTTTGTGCACATCCTCGATTTCTTGGTTTTAAATTTTTCTTGCTATTCAATTTAAATTCTTCTTTTTTTAGATTATAAAAGTGTGTAGTATTCAGGAATCTGACAATTCAAGGTAAATTGAAATACATTCCAAATGATGATAAACAAAATTATCCCTTCTACAGATTTAATTCTTGATGGAAAGGTTTGGACAATAATAATTTTGAATAAACCAATGAAAATTCAATAAGGTACCCAAAGTTTTTAAGATAGTGTTGTATAAAACGTTGGTTACCAGTGTAATTTACAGTACAATGTCTCCTTTCTCCCTTAGTTTTTCTTTATTTTATTAAATTATTTTTTCATGGTTTGCAATTAAGGAAATAATTATGACTCAATAAAGCTAACCAAACATTTTTTACAAAACAATCGAGAGATATCCATTAATGCGAAGTTCTTAAACGGTAGAAAAAACGAACATTAACACTTAAAGAGTGTCAGAACCGAATAAGCAGAATAAAAGTCTGAAAAAATTGTAAGAAAATTTATTAAAAATCTGCTTAAATACAGTATACTGTTTAAGTTAACATTACTAAATTGAAGAAAAGAGCTAACCATTACAGACATACGGACAGACCGACCGACCCCAATTATAGAAAAGCCTCGCTTTTAAAAATATACAATTATATCAATGATCGTCCTTGAAAAGAATTTTAAAATTTCCCAACATTAATCTAGTGAAATTTCAAAACATCAAATACTTTTTTTTATCATTTTAGCACAATTCCTTTTTTTGACTGCGAAGTTTTACAGTCACCTAGAAGTAGAAGAGAAAGTGGTGTTCTTAAAAGTAAAGCCATTGTATTTTTATGGTCGGTCCGTCAGTGCTACATTAGGATAATAAATTGTTGATAGTTAAAAATGCAGCTAAAAATTGTCCCATTGATTTTAAAGTTGTGCCTGGTGATTCCTGTTTAATAGATGGTTACCATTCAGAAAGCGTGGCAACTCTATTTCCATTACCAGATAGTCTGTATGTCCATTAAAACTCGTAGCTGGTTTCCCCAATCCACTCCCTTTACTCCATCCAATCCCTCTCTGCTGGATGAACGAATTCTCCAATAGATGATGTCCATGTTAGCATCCTAAATTGGTGACAATTTTTCCCTTGTGATAATATCCACAATTATTTATATCCATTGTTGAGTAAGTTGTTGTTGAGAGACCAAATAAGTTTGCTAATAATTGAAAATAACATAAATGTGAGATAACTTTGTTATAAAATTATTTTACAAAATAAATGAATTTCTTAAACGTAAGAATTTATGAAATTAATTTTAATATTTGACAAAAAAAAAGACTTTTATCTTTCTTTTAATTAGTTCAAAAAATTTCACCCAAAGCTTTTTAAATCAGCGGTATGTGATCTTCCGTTTGTTCGTTTTTCTGTATCGAATAAAAGCAATCAAGAATCGTACTAATAATATCAATGCTTGCATAAGGATTCATGTAGAAATAATGGTGTGCACAGGGTTCTGCTTTGGGATTCGCCAAAATTTTGACTCTTTGAATCTAAATAGAAAGGGGGTGTCATTGCGTTCAACCCCCTACATTATCTTCCTTCCCAAAAGTTAAACAAGCCTTTGAATGGTAAATTGGCCCACGAAGCGTGCAAATTTTTTTCACACTTCACTTAAATTTTGTTTTTATTTTTATGAGACACTTGTGTCAGCTTCCCAAGATCTCTAATGAGTATTTTTTTTTTCAATTTGACAACTTTTTAAAAGCACCATTCTGTTCAGTCTTTGGTTTATTCAATATTAATATCAATTTTGTCCTCATTTAAGTTATATTTACATCTATGACCATTTCCGGTCTTGCTTTAATGCCATTATTTTGTTGTATAATGGAATAAGATGTAAAATTTAAGCAGCTTATAGTGCCTATAAAAATTACGTCATACAATACAATTGACAATGTTAGGTCAGTATACAATGTAATTAACCAATAGTAATATGTATACTAGCCTATCATAGCCTAAAGGCTGTTTCAATAAAAAAATATTTTTTGTTAAAAATGATAATGTTTTGGCCTAAAATATCCCTAATTACACGAAGACTAATAGCCTGGTATCAAAAATGTATTTGTTTTAAGCATAATTTATTTAGAAACCTTTTTGTGAGGTGCTTCGCCCCAGGCAGAGCTGGTTTCTTTTCACTGTTGCCTTCGAGTCGTCGAGAAATATTTGTAACACTCAGGGCTTGGCAGCTGCGTGCAAGTAAAATGTTAGCAGCAAGGAAATCAACGTTTTATAACCTTAAAAATTAACCTGTGTGTCTAACCGTGTTCCTTATTGCGTTATTGTTTTGGCAAATGATAGCGCGACTGCCGAGCCCTGGTAACAATCATTTGCTCACTTTCTGAAAGCAACAAGAATAAGAATTTCAAGAGCATGCACGGCTGTGCTATAAGTTAACTATGCTCGTATGATCGTCTGGCTTCAATAAAAAGTAGTTATGGTTGGACAAATGAACATAATAACAACATATGTTGACAAAATAGCGATCCATAATTTTTTGTTTTGGTAGATTTAATACTCTTTGTCATAATTAAGCTAAGTGCAGTAAGAAAATCATTGTAAGCATTGTATTTTATGAATGGATATATTATTACTTGGATCTTGCACCAGATTTTCATGTTCTCTAATAAAGTGAAACCAACAGCGTGCTAATATAACGATTTTCCACCCCCCTTCCCATCCTCTCAACTCCTACTGGCCCGGGCTTTTAAAAATTGTATTAATTTTCTGATTTTCGTAAAAACTCTCTGTAATACGAAACATGTGATTTTCAGTATGACTGAGACCGGTTCTTATACTGCGAATATTGAACGGTTTCGAAGCCATACTCAAAAAAAATTATTTATGCTTTGCTTACATTTTGCTTGTAGAGTTGCTACGCAACTCTCTAAAATGGTCTCAAACTGTATCAACCCCCATCAAGCTAAAGGCAATTATAAAAAGAATACATATAAAATGTACTGTAATAGTTATCCTTCAGAGGGATGTAAATCTTTCTTTCATAAAGGGATAATCTTATACTTACGTACTTGTATCGCCTAGAAATAAAGAATATTAATGGATATAGAATATAGGGATATATTGACAGGGGAAAATTTGTCGTCAATTTAGGTTGCTATTATGGACTTCATTTATAAGGCAGTTCGTTCATCAAGTAGGAGGAGAGGGTTTAGGGTAAAGAGAGTGGATAAAGGAATGGTTATTTTAGCCAGTTGCGAATACAACTTTATTATGGTACAAGAAAATCTGGTGCAACATCCAATTAATAATATATCGAATGCAATAGTAAAGCTTTACTTTGGAACTTGATAAGGTAAATTAGATAGATGTATTTCAACATAAGCATACGATTTATATAATTTCATGCATAGTTTGTTTGTTCAATAATTTGGGCTAGCCGTTGCAAAAGCAAATTGATGTCATGGAAAATCAATGCTTTCAGACAAAGGTCGTGTAATAAAAGAAAGAAGTTGGTAGTTGTAATGAAAGGCGAGGTAAAACTTAAATTCTATTCAAATAAAAATAAATAAACTTTAATATTAAAATAGGTTTAAATTGTATAATTTTTCTCATTTCAAGACAATAACGCCTCTAAACTTCTAAAATGAAAAGCAAAAAACTAGAAATCGAAGAATGTCCCTTTAACCCCAAAAAATGCAAGTATTTGGCAACAACCGTCTACTCTACATCTAGTGCGCCGCGACGTTACCAGGGATGTAAAGGGATAAGACAATGGTCTACAAATGGAGATAATTCCCCAATGATGATACACGAAAAACCCCTTCTGAAGATTAAAATTAGTGGTTGAAACGTTTGGACAATCAACTTAATTAACTACTATTCAAAATTCAATAAAAGTCCCCAATGTTGTTATTATAATCGTTATTATAAAACTTTGAGGAATAGTGTAATAAACAGCCCATTGTCTCCTCCCTCACTGCGACGTTCCAGTCTGGTTCTTTAGTGATTTGTAAGTTAATAATCACACAAAAATATGTACCATGGCATTCACACTGGTCTGATGTAATTAAATAACCAAATAGCAGCTTTTGTTTGAAAGACTATTTTTTACAATTTGTACTGTAAAGATTAAGGTTTGAAGTTTATATATTTACAATTATTTCTGTTTTTTTTTTGTAGAATTTAATATTAAAACGCTTTTTTGCGTTTAATTTTTTGACCTCATTTTTTGCATAATAATAATAAAATTTACAGAAAGAATATGAACTTAATAAAAAATGTGGATAATTTATAAATTCAAGAATAGAAGTATGATGATTAAAAATCAAAACTGGAATTATTTATGATTTTTCATTTTATCATCCGCCGAAAGCTGTCTATAATACGATACTATAGATAACATTTATCTCTTATTTAGGCAGGTCGGACGGACGGACAGTCTTTATTATAACGTTAAGGTTTCTAAATAATCTGAAAAATGAAACTTCTGATTGCACTAAAAGGTCAACTTTGGGGAACTCCTTAATCCTATAAACCTAGAAATGTTCCTAAAGTCTTTTTATATTCTGTTTAACATTATAATACCAGGCTAGTCAATTTAGAAAATCTGTATTTATACAACTAGATAAAAGGTTTCTAGGACCCAACCAATGGTTGGTTCTAAAAGTGACGTCCCGGCGCATTTTAATACTCGTCTTAAAGGTCAAGGATGGGAAACACCATTAAATATTGCTTAGATCTTGTAATAGATGCTGTGAGTATTGGTGCAAAAAATATGACGTAACAAAAAAAATTAGCCAATGAGAGGCCGTTATTGACCAATGGTAAAATTTATAGTGGCCTCTCATTGGCAAATTTTTTTTGTTACGTCATATTTTTTGCACCAATACTCACAGCATCCTTGTAATATCATTTCCAGTATGGCTTCGAAATCGATTAATATCCACTGGAATAGAGCCGGTTCTTAGCCATGCTAAAAAATCATGTATAGTATTACAGACAGTTTTCATGAATATTGAAATAAAATCATAAGATTAATACTAATTTTGTTAATCCGCGTCTGCAACCCCCCGGGGCTTACAAAAATGGTTATAATTTTGTTATTTTGATTTTTAATATCTATGGAAAGCTGTCTATAATACGATGCGATAGATAACTATTTTACTTATTTATTGGTTATTTGCAGAGTTATTCTTTAGCAAGGGACAAAAAAATATCCATTAAAAGCAAAGATAGACATATGCAAAAAAAATATTTACATAACAGATGCTCAGTGGTCAAAAATCTATTGGAAAAATTCACAAAACTTGTATAGTTTTATATATTTTATTTTATTTTTTGCACCATGACTGACATACCTACGGACCAAGTAAACTGGATGTTTATTGATATACATAGATAATCTTCCCTATATTGTTACGGACTGACGCACGGATGACAGACAATATGAATTACAGGGTAGCTCTTCAAGCGTCATATATTTGTTCGTCTTAGCTACTTTTTTACGCTAATATTCTAATTTTAATAAAAAAAAAACATCTTAATAATTGTAATCATGTAACACGTAACAATTGAATTTTCTTTTTAAATAGTTTAAGTACAATTTATTTAATATTTTGATAAAATCTAGACTCATAATAAAAGCAATGAAAATAAACAAAAATGATTGTACAATTAATTGTTTTGTGCATTGTTGTAAGGGGAAAAATGCTTCTGGTTAAATGGTTGGGGGTAAAGATTATTTAGATAATAAACAAGGGGTAAAAGAATCCCTCAGGAATCTAAAGGGATAAGACAATAGACTATAAATTAATGTGCAGCCCAAATAATGATACATAGAATTACCCCTGCTGTAGATTAGAATTAGTGGATGAAACGTTTGAACACTCAACCTAATAAACCAGCCAATCCATTTAATTAAAGTTCCCAAAGTTGTTAAGCCAATGAATAAGAAAACGTTATCATAATACTTTGGTGGGGACTAGTGTAATAAACAGCCCATTGTCCTCTCTCTTTCTCTCTGGTAAAACATAAAGTTGGTTTTGGTCATAATATTGAATTCTTTATCGCACTGCAGAAAAATGTTTAGTATTTAAAAAATTTTAAATATTAAATCTAATTACTAACATCAGTGATTTAAAGAAGATATAGGTCAGTGAGGAAGGGCTATTAATTTCACTAGACCCAAAAGTTTTATAATTTTGTTTTCTTAATTGTTGGCTTAACATTAAGTTGACCAACCAATATTTTAACGTTTTTTTTCAAAACGCAGCTATAGGATATCCTAATAGAAATATTTTTTCAATTTTGAAAATTTTTACCCCCCCCCCCGCCCCCCCCCCCCCCCCCGACAGAACTATGAACTCTGGCCGCGGCTCTCGGCACCCTTGCCGTTTTCCAGTAGTTTATGCACTTCTATAAATGCTTAATATATTGATTTCATAATCTGTAACAAGTTTAGAGTTCTCAGACAAATGCATCTTGAAATCTCTATCTAGTATCTACCAATCTCCACCTACTTTGAATCCCAACACTCAAATAAATCAAGGATCTTAAGGGATAAGATAATGACCAATAAATTAATGAAACTTTGGGGACTAGTGTAATAAACAGCCCATTGTCCAGTCTCTGCAAATAAATACCTACCAAATTAACATATATCAATGTAATTTGATGTACTTTTTTTCCCTATAAGATCTCAAAATCAGCTCAACAGACAGGTCTAAAATTTTTAATAAAACAATTATAATTGTTTAATCTTAAACAAACATTTATGACAATAATATTGAGTGGGGGGGGGGGGCGGGGGAGGGGCAAATGACATAATTGGTAAATTATTGAATTTTCTTGGATACCTAAAGATCAGATTAACATTTCTTGTTTTTCTCATTAATTAGGTTCGATGAACTTAATGTATAAAATTTAAATAATGTTTGTCGACATCCACTGCAAAATGGACTTTAAATGCGTAGGACCAATAAATAGCTTTTCTGCAAATTAGAGACAATTGCTCTAATTGTTTTCAAGCATTCCGAAAGAATGATTTATTAGTTAGAATTTATTATATTATCATTTTAATTTGGGACAATGCCATTTTTACAACTGTCAGAAATTTATTGATGGTTTTTTTAACACGATTGTTTATTTGGATGTATATTTGACAGTAATTTGTGTGTATTTTGACAAAAAAAATATCTAATACATCCAAAACTGTCAAAAAGTCATCTAATTTTAGCCAATTATAAATCTATAATTGTTAAATTTTCATAAATATATCCTTTTTATGCCCTTTAGTTTACTTTCTTCTTATTACATGTTTTTCTTTCTTATAACATATTTGTGTATGATAGGATCAGAATTGTATTGAGCATAGGCGTCCAATGGGGGGGGGGGATAATGGGGCGATTACCCCCCCCCAAACGATTTTGGGGGTGCCGTTGGCACCCTTAAAATTTTTTTAATTTTACCCCCCCCCCCCATTTAAAATTTACCCCTACCCTGGGGGTGCCGTAGGCACCCCCAACCATTTAGGAGGGGGTATTTACCCCCCTAAAATAAAAAATCTCTAATAAAAAAAATTTTTGCGCGCTTCGCCAACAGATTTCAGGGGGGGGTAATTACCCCCCCCCAAGCAAATTTTACCCCCGGGGTAAAAATTTTGGGGTGGGTAAAAATATTTGCGGCGAGCTT
This sequence comes from Acartia tonsa, assembly GCF_053477335.1. Taxonomy (NCBI): domain Eukaryota; kingdom Metazoa; phylum Arthropoda; class Copepoda; order Calanoida; family Acartiidae; genus Acartia; species Acartia tonsa. The sequence continues at coordinate 21,942,682 of NC_137268.1, forward strand.
CGCGCGCCATATTACCCCCCCCCCCAAAAAAAAAAACGAATTACCCCCCCCTTAAAAAATTTTTACCCCCCCCAAAATAAAAAGCTTGGACGGCCCTGGTATTGAGCTCTAAAACTAGTCCGTTTTATTTTCAAAGTCTGAAACAAGAATATGGGAAGGAGGGTTCAAGAAAATATTGTTTATTCAATAAAATGATTACTTTCTATTTTAATATTTAATGGAAAAAAGAAATATTCCGAAAATTTATCAATATGCACTTCATATATGATGGGCTAAAATATTTGGTTGCTTGATGTTGCAGGGTCGGATTCGAAAATAGATTATAAATCAACATATCAGATAAAACCTTCCTACTCTTGCTATGCTTGGCACTCATATAAAAATAAAAGTAGGGGAATGCTATAGGTTTTATATTAACATTTTTCTTATTCGTTGGCTTTACAATTTTGGGGACTTCTATTGAATTTTGATTGGTTGGTTCATTAAGTAGAGCGTTCAAACGTTTCAACCACTAATTTTGATCTACTGCTAGCTTATTTTGTGTATTATCATTAGGGATGTACAATAAGAGATATAAGTTTTCCGGAATTTTAATGTAGGGAGTAGATTTGAAATCTGCATCAAATTTTAAGGATTTTTTATAAAATTCGTTTTTGTATAATTCTTTATCTAAAAGCGGAAATACAAATTAAGTTAATTAATTTTGGCATCCGTGATTGGTGGATTTAAAAAATCTGCGCTCTGATTGGATGTCGTACATCATTCAACCAATTAGAGCGCAGGTAGTTTAAAATCCACCTATCCTATTGGTCAAAATTAATTAACTTAAAATGTATTTCCGCTTTTAGATAAAGAATTTTACAAAAAACGAATTTTATAAAAAAAATCCTTAAAATTTGATGCAGATTTCAAATCTACTCCCTACATTAAAATTCCGGAAAACTTATATCTCTTAATGTACAATGTACATCAAGTTATCGGCAATTGTGTAATTCCTTTAGATTCCTGACAAATAACACGTATAGTACACGGCAACATTGTCTGACGAATTTCTTTCCTACTCCACCCTTCTAAGTAAACATCAGGAATCTTAAGGGATGGGCAAACGGGTGATAAATTAATGCTCCTATAATTATGATAAAAAAATCATCCTCCAAATTGATTAATATTATTGGTAAAAAAGTTTGCACACAGTTGATTTAACACCTAATAAGAATTCAATACTACCCCCTAATTTTCAAATCGAAATTTAGAAGTTATGAGGGGGGGGGGGGTAATATAATTTATAGTTCAGTGTCCCCTCCCTCCCTGATACAGAGAGACTTTTTAACCCATAAGATATCTCCTCATATCAAAACTTCAGTTTCAAAGTACGTAAAACGAGGTTTGTAAGCAGTTTTAGTAGCCTAAGAAATAAGAAATTCATTTAGGGTACGAAAGTCTGTTTAAAATCAGGGATCTAAAGGGATAAGACAATGGCAGTTGATTGGTGTACATCCCAGATAAAAATACAATTTATATTTATAGAAATTATAAGTATGTTTATAAAGTTTCATTAATTATCAATTATTTATTAGACTGGCCCAAAAAAACATGAATTTTTAAATCTTTACCATATCAATTTGCGCATACCTTGAAGTTGTTACCGGCTCAAATGTAGACCTTTTAGTAAAAACTAGACCTCTCTACAATGAAAATTGATCTCAAAATTTCAATCTTAAGCTTTTTATCAAAAACTTCATATTTTCATGATTTTAACAAGAAATAATTAAAGGACTGCCAACCTAAAATAATGTAACAAGAGTTCAAATATGAAGCAATTATAAAAAGTAGGCCTTCCTGTCAAATAATTCCGAAAAAACATCTAAAAACATTGTTTTATTTGAATTGATAATTTGTGTACGAAATTGAACTAAAACAGTAGCTATTAGTCTTATGAGAAGAGAGATGATGAAAAACTCTAAAAAATATACATTTTAAAGACATAAAATAGGAAAAAGTGTTTTTAATAAATTTCATGGCTCAACAGACATTGTCGCCAATAAAGAGACAATTTACTAAAATAAAAAATTAAATGAAGGTAAAAAAATATGTAATATACTTATTCTCATATTCAACTTTTAAAAAAAGCATACTAATAAAAAAATTAATATTGCAAAAAATAATTTTATTGTTTTTTATTAAACCAGGAATAAATAGTAAGGCTTATCTTTAATTATTTTTCTTCAATGATTTTGCAGTATGAATTAGCTTTCCCAAAATTATTGTAATTGTACAAAAATAAATTTTTATACTTTCTTTCTTCATATGTTTATTCCTGGTGATTTTAATATTTTATTTCAATGTTTGTAAACGAACAGACAGAAAATTTGATGTTTTGCTTTATATCTGGTGTAAGGCATTCTTAATTTGGGAAAGTAAAGGTGAAAATAAATATGCATTTGACGAGATAGCGATAGTTTTTTTCTTAAAATCAATTATATGGCTAAAATCTACAAACAATACATAACCTATTTTTACATTCCGCACATTGAAAAGCCATTTAGACCTTCATTTGGGACACACTATTATTTATAGATTAAATAATATGGATCTAAGGTTTAATCTAAAATATTATTAACTTGCACTTGCTGCGCTACTCATTATAGTCAATACTAACCTTCTTGTAAAATTATTTTTGTTGAAATGCTGTTCAACAAGAAAACTCTTATATTTCAAAACTTTTTTAGACTCACTTTGAAATTTAACAATCTTTTATATTGCTAAACGCAATCAACTCAAGAAAGGGTGTGGTTACAATGCTGCAAATTTGCTTGTAGTATTTCAAATGTAATTAGAATTTGTTTTGTAAATAAACAATGATTAAACTAATTATATACATATTATTTATATAGAATTATAAATTGTAACCAAGCAGTATAAATTGATGTTATGTTTATTTCTTTGCTTAGAGCGTGTTTAAAACTACATTTTAAAATCTAAATGGCTGTTTATTTTTAGATATATGTATTTTGCAAGAACACTTGTAAAACAGTTGCAAAATCTAGAGCATGCCCAAATACACCAAAGATTTTTTGTGAAAACATCGTTGCCTTTTAGATGCATTAACATGTCTAGGATTTAGTATGTTGGATATCAATATGATGCTTGTTTGATGTTTAATATCTCTAGAACAGCTGACTGAGGTTTAAGGTGTTTCGATAGTATTTCTCATAGAATGATTAACAGGTTGAAATGCATTAATTATTTTTTTGGTAAATTTGGCGATGTTTAAGCAATTTTCGACTGCCGTAAACAAACCAACGAATAAAAAAGTGCAACCTTCCCCTTAATTTTCAGTCCTTAAAATAAAAAAGGCGGTTTCAGTGCCCAATTCAGGAACTAAATGTTTAATTCATCTCTTTTCGAATTTCTCAAAATTAAAGTTTAACCACATATGCATACATGTGACTTGGTTCTTTAAACGGAAAAGTAGAAAAGGGTAAGGGGGTAACTAAAAAAGACATGTAATTTTTGCAATACTTTTGGCAATGGCAGAAAAAGTAGTAAATAGTTCCTAGAAGTTGTTATTTAACTTTGATATTGCCGGACACACATTTAATCTAGTTAATAAGTAGTTAGAAAGTGTCATCTTAACCCTTTGACGTTCAAAAGATCTTGAATTACACTTAAAAAATCAAATTTTATTTCAGAGCAATTTACAAAATAGGAGGATATATGTTTGTGTGTTGTTTGTCTGTCTGTCTGTCTGTTAGTATGCAACAAAAAGAAACGCCATTCGCTAGACAGGTTTGGTTTACCTTTAACAGGGTATAGTTAAAGGGTAGGTTTTAAGCTATTTACAAATCAATTCACTGTAACATTATATTACACCAGTTATATCCTAATTAAATAACAGCAGAATGGGTGGTTTCCCTAAAATTACTTCTAGACTACTAGGTTATCATAGGTTAGACTAGGTTAAGTAAAAGTTTCCCGCAGGTTTAGTGCTCCGTAATAATATGGTCCCAAATGGTTAGAGACAACCGCAGGGGATAGAATTTTAATATTTTTTTCAAATCTTTAAAATAAGGGGTTGGGGTTTTGCTCAAGAAGTAGGGTTGAGTGAAAAAACACCACACAACTGCACAACGTTTTTCGAAATTTTAACAAAGGGTTAAGTTAGATAACATGAGAGTAGAATTTAGCAGGGATATAAATGGATAAGACAATGACCGATAAATTGATGTACATTCCCAATTATAATTGATAATACACACAAAATTACCCTTTCTGTAGATTATAATGATTGGTTGGAACCATAGACGTCCAAGGGGGGGGGGGGGTAATGGGGCGATTACCCCCCCCCAAAATTTTTTTCATTTTACCCCCCCCATTTAAAATTTACCCCTATCCTGGGGGTGACGTAGGCACCCCCAACCATTTAGGAGGGGGTATTTACCCCCCCAAAATAAAAAAAACTCTAACAAAAAAAAATTTTGCGCGCTTCGCGCGCGTTTTTAATACTAAATATTTAATAAAATTTAAATTACCCCCCCCCAAAAATTTTACCCCGGGGGTAAATTTTGGGGGGGGTAAACAAAATTTACCCCTGCCAACAGATTTCAGGGGGGGTAATTACCCCCCCCAAGCAAATTTTACCCCCGGGGTAAAAATTTTGGGGGGGTAAAAAAAATTTGCGGCGCGCTTCGCGCGCCATTTTACCCCCCCCAAAAGCGAATTACCCCCCCCTTAAACAAATTTTACCCCCCCCCCAAAATAAAAAGCTTGGACGTCTATGGTTGGAACGATTGGACACTCAATTTAATGAACCAATCAATCAAAATTCAATGAAAGTCCACAAAGTGGTTATTGAACGAATAAGAAAACGTTATTAACTTTGGGGACTATTTCAATAATTAGCCCAATGTCCCCTCCCTCCCTGAAAATTTATTCTGTAATGCAGGAAGATAAATGCTAGAACAGGGAATAAGAAAACTAAAATTTAAGAAAGTATGTTTTCTGTCTGCTTTGGGAATTTTTTGATAGCCTTTCTCGTATTCATTCGAATCCGGTGGATAGGAACCGGTTCTCATCCATACGAAAAAACTATGTCTAGCATCGTATTATATCCAGTTTTCTACGAATATAGAAATGTACAATCATAAGATTAAAACCAGTTTTTTTAGCCGGTGCCTCCGGCACCTCGGGGCTAAAAAGACTAGTTTTAATCTTATAATTGTACATTCTATATCCGCGGAAAGCCGTTTATAATACGATACGAGAAATGACTATTCTCGTATTCATTCGAATCCGGTGGATAGGAACCGGTTCTCATCCATACGAAAAAACTATGTCTAGCATCGTATTATATCCAGCTTTCTACGAATATAGAAATGTACAATCAAAAGATTAAAACCAGTTTTTTTTAGCCGGTGCCGGGGCTAAAAAAACTGGTTTTAATTTTATAATTGTACATTCTATATCCGCGGAAAGCGGTTTATAATACGATGAAAGAAATAACTATTCTTTGTTCATCCATAGGGCAGAGGGCTGATTTTAAAGTTATTTTATTAAAGATTTCCCTCGCCAATATGTGCCCTGTATACAATTTACTTTGTCCGTTGGCTAATTTACAAAAGACATATACAAAGGTTGCATTATTTTATCATTCTCTTCACTTCCTATTTTTTCTAGTTTAATCTATGATTTTTGGTGTTTCTTTAATTATGGATGTTGTCCTGCTTGTTTTCATCTAGTTGGCCCATAGGATAGATGATAAAACTCCCATAAAATAAAATTAACTCAAACATTTTATTTTAAAACTAAGAATTAAGGTTATTATGTAATCTAAAAAAAATAATATATGTCTCTGCCATTGCATTTGTTGCAAATAAGAAAAAACTACATATATGATGGGTGAAAGCCCTGACTTAACCTTCAAAGAGGTTTTACATGAGAGAAACGCATGGGTTGAACTTTTAAACCCTTTCTATAGCAACATTTTCATCCTATAATGTAAAGAAGTAAGTTTTTTTGTCTGAAAATTTCGATGACTACTGAGCCGCATGCGTTTTTCATTTAAGGATAGCTTTACATAAATAAAATCCAGAGTGGTTTTAGGCTATTATGTCTAAGGATAGTTCTTAGCTACTTTTTCTTTATTCGAATACTAGGACCTTAGATGCTAGGTGCGCAACTACTAGAGTATTTATATAGCAAAGAAAAGTCGATCTTTAATTGACCTTTTAAATGTAGATGTAAAAAGTAAAAAAAAAAATAGTGCATTGTACATTTACAATGTGAATTATTTAAAATACTGCATAAATTTGAAATATTTAAAAAAAGGAATACTGATAAAAGGTTATTATGTGTGTTCTTTTGCTGCCTTCCACTAAAATCTAATTTTGTTTCATCTATTTATAATCTTTAATTGTTTGTGTTGTTACCACATGCCGTATTATTTCTTTTTTACTTGATAGAACCATTTTAAAATCAAACTTATATGTTAACCTTTACTAGATATAGTTACATAATTATATTTTCTTAAAAATACATATATTTTCATAGTGTTTTTTTTTAAACATGGATTGTACAGCAGATAACTAACAAATTGACGTTTCATCTGCTAGAATTTAATTAATTGAAAACTTTATTATTCAAATTTTTGATTTAAGATTAAGCATACTATTATTTGATTCATATTTTCTATCTGTCTGTCTTTTATAACGCTTTAGGGACAATGTGATAGTTATTTGCCATATAAAAATATATTTAGATAATCATTTATCGTATCGTTTAATAGACAGCTATCCGCGGATATTAAAACAAAAAATATTAGATTAAAACCAGTTTTGTTAACCGCTGTTTTAATTTTATGATTTTCATTTAATATTCGTCGAAAATCGTCTAAGATACGATAATATATATTATATATGATACATTCAGTATGGCTAATCCAGTAGATATTAATCAATTTCGTAGCAATACTGGAAAACTTTTTAAGTAACTAACCTTTTTTTTAAAGCGAAGCTTTTCTATAATTAGAGTCGGTCCATCCGTCCGTACGTCTGTAACGGATAACTTTTTTCGTTAATTTAGGCATGTTAGAATTGTCCTATCGATTTCAAACTTTGCATGGTGATTCCTGTAGTAGTTAGGTACGATTTAGAAAGCGCAGCAACTCTATAATTATTACCAGAATGTACGTACGTCCATTTTAAACATGTTGATTTTTTTACTATTTTAACAACAAATTTTTATGTGATCTAATCATCCGATTGATTCGATTTTTGGTATGTTAATTCCTGCGACAACAAAGTATAATGTTATAAGCGAAGCAACTCTATAATCAAGTCCTAAAAATGTAAGTATGTCCATATACAATATCCTGTATTAAGCAGTTTTTCAACAAATTTACTTACAATTTGGCTTCGACTCTTATACATTTATATTCTGATTATTCAGTTCCGACACTATATAAGTGTTAATGTCCTTTGTCCTACCGTTTCAGTGCTTCGCTTTTATGGATGTTGTCATCCTTGTTTTATATTTTTTAAAATTTATTAACTCTATTTATATGCATGCTGTCATCTTTATCTCTCGGGGTCAACAAAACTGGTTTAATCTTATTTTTTTTTTAAATCCACGGAAAGCTGTCTAAAATACGATGCGACAAATGACTATTCTAACTAAAAATAACTAAAATAACCAAATAACTCTATTTTCATGAACATTGTGAAATTACATAGGTATCTAAAATAGCTCCAAGCAAAGTAAAACCTTTTGCATGTATAAAGATTTCCTATTATTGCTTGTGGATCAGTAATATTTGACATAATATCATTTAACATAAATTCATTTCACATAAAACATTTGACATAAAATCACTTCACATAAAGGTACATTTGACATAAAAACATTTGCCATAAAGGTACATTTGCCATAAAGGTACACTTCACATAAAAACGTTTCACATAAAGGTACATTTGACATAAAGGTACGTTTGACATAAAGGTACACTTGGCATAAAGGTACATTTGACATAAAGGTACACTTGGCATAAAACGTTTCACATAAAGATACATTTCAAAGTCTACCCGAGGTTGTCATATTTTTCCCCGAGCATGGCAACCGGTGAACAGAATCTCAGTTCTGCACCACAAGCCTCCCACAACTGAAGTTCCCATGTCTATACAGTCATATTTATATGAAAATATTTTTAGAAGATTTTTGAATTTTTTTTGAAGATTTTCCATTTTTAAAAAGATTTTAGAAATTTTTATTTATTATTAAAAGAAAATCTTCAAAAAAAATTCAAAAATCTTCTAAAAATATTTTCATATAAATATGACTGTATAGACATGGGAACTTCAGTTGTGCGAGGCTTGTGGTGCAGAACTGAGATTCTGTTCACCGGTTGCCATGCTTGGGGTACCTTTATGTGAAATGTACCTTTATGTCAAGTGTACCTTTATGTGAAATGTACCTTTATGTCAAATGTACCTTTATGTCAAGTATACCTTTATATGAAATGTATCTTTATGCCAAGTGTACCTTTATGCCAAATGAGTTTATGTGAAACGTTTTTATGTCAAATGTACCTATATGTCAAATGAGTTTATGTCAAATGATACTTTATGTCAAATGTTTTATGTGAAATGAATTTATGTGAAGTGATTTTATGTAAAATATTACTGATCCATTGCTTGTATATGAAACTGTATATTTATATAATGTTTGATATTTAGAGTCATGCCAGTGACGTTCAATGGGGGGAAGGTGGTATTTTTTCCGGGTGGGGGAAGAGTATTAACCATAAAACTTTAAAAACCATCAAATCAATTTCTAACATTTAAATCCCTTAGGTATTTGTTTGTTTCTCAATGAATATTTCAAAAACTTTTTAATGATAATATATATAGATAAAAAAAGATTGAATATCCTTGAGCCATAACAACTTTTTTTTACAGCGAAGCTTTCCTATTGTGTCGGTCAATACGTCTACAAGTTATTACTTACAATTTTTTTTCGACTTTTATACATTTGTATTCTAATTATTTAGTTCTGACACTCTACAAGTTAAAGTTTGTTTGTCTTACTTTTCGGAGCTTCGCTTTTATGGATGTTATCATCCTTGTTTATTAAAACATCTAAGATAGTTCAACTTTTCAGTTCTGCTCCGATCCTCTTAATTATCTTTGAAAGTATAACGTATTGCTTAATTAAAAGGCACTATGTTGAAATAATCTTTAATTTAATTTCATGACAGTCTAATTTTTTATTAAGTTAATACATATATTACCTACCATACATTACCATGTATTTCAATAGACATTAACTACTTTAAATCATTAGTTTGTTTTTGTATATTTTATTAAGGGTTATAAATAAAACTATGAAGGTTTTTCGTAGCGAAGCTTCTCTAAATATCCAAATCTACGCTTAATTTTAACCCTATGAACAAAGTAGTTTTCAGGGGCTATTTGTTTTTAGAGTTGGGTCCAGCAGATATTTACTAACAAAATGCATTTAATATTCATAAAGAATATGTCTAAGGGATGTCTGTCTGTTTGTTGTGTGCCGGTATTAAAAGATCTCACCAATTTGTACACTGATTCAGTTTCTATTTCAGGGAAGCTTCTTATTGCAGATTTATAATGAATGGTATGTTCAACTCTTCCGAATAAAAGCCATTCCCATCAAAATAGAAAAAAAAATAATTTTAATTTTTAATGTTTTAGGCTTTTTCCTCTCTCGGTAGCTTCTTTGCTAGAAGCAAGGGGAGAGGATTCTGGTTTTGATGTAAAGACAAGAAGTATATAGTTATTAGTAAAAAAAAATGACAACATACAATACAAATGACCAATGATAGGCTTTTTTACATTTTACCATTGCATTGGTCAATTAAAATGAATACTGACCTATCATTGGTCATTTGTTTTGTATGACGTCATTTTTGATAGGCACCATAAGCTGCTTTAAAGACTAAGCATGAAGCAAATATAGAGCCGCCAGCATTTTCTAATTAAACAGTGAGTTATTTCTGCAACAAGCCTTCAAGCTAATTTATACAACTTTTAAAGAGCGTAGCTTTTATTTAGTTTACTTGCTTTAGTTTGTGTAGTAATTTTCTGATAAAATATCGAACATGTCACTTTAATAGCGCCTTTAATTGTAAAAAGGTTATTCTATAAAAAAACACTGTTGCTTTTTACATCACAAACACATTACCCAAGTAAATAAATTGAATTTTTTACTTTCACCATTTTTAAAACCTTTCATCCTTGTTTAAAATGTTTGTATTTGATTAATAAGATTCTAGATTTAAATAACCCGTATTATTTGTATCATTCATAATTTTGAATTCATTCTTTGTCAAATTAAATATAAGAAGATTGATAATATCTATAAGTTGTATAGGCAAGTAAGACAAAAGGAAGAGGGGCGAAATTAGTCATTGATAAACACTTGTAGAGTGTAAGAACCTAATAGGCATAATATTAATTTATATGTCTAAGCAAAATCTAATATAAATTTGATGTAAAATTGCGTGAATAAATGATACTGTTTTAAGACATACTTGAATTTTATTATAGAGATGCATCTCGCTTAAGTTATTATACCTTGTTCCAAAAATCAGATAAATGGGAAAATTATATCACACAAAAATTTGTTATTCATTGTAGACGTACGGACCGATCCTAATTAAAGAAAAGCTTCGTTTTTAATAATGTTAAGAATATACATATATATACATATATGCAGTGTAGTAATACAATTTTTAAATTATTCAGAAACAATAAGCTTATGCAAACACTTTCAGGCTAATTAGGTAAATTGCAGTGCCATAACCCTGCGTTATTTTCAACTGGCGGCTACGCCCCTAGAGACCTCTAGTGGCACTTTAAATGTTTGCTTTTTTTGGTTCAAGTCTCTGCAATACCTATCTATGTTGGGCTTAAGTCTCTACGATACCTACCTATGTTGCGTTGAAGTCTCTGTGCGTAAAAAAAATCATTTTTTTGTGATTTCTCTTGGAAGGGTGGTGGTATCCTCCCAAAAAATAGTTATAAACCTTTCCGGGACCTATGAGAAGCTACCCTATTAGGGAAAATCCGATCGGTCCAGTGGTTATCGATATTCTTCGGTTCAAACATACAAACACACAAACACACAGACAGAGAAACGGACATCCTGTTACTTTAGTATAAGGATTAATTTCAAAATCTGAGAGGGGGGAGGGGGGGGGGGGGTAAGTGTATCAGTGGTCAAAAGGGTACTTTGTGAACAAATATATCTCACCCCTTTGAAATTAAAATGAGATATGCGTTTTAACTGAAATCCTTTTTACTATAAATTCCAAGATCATAAAAACCAATGATTTCACTCTTTGTTGTAGTAGAGCTTTCTTTCCTTATTTTTTTGTATTTTGCTTTAGGGTAGACAAGGTATGTCTTAAATATACATTTCTGATGTTTATACGATAAAAACAAATTTAACAAAATTAGTTAATTGGTTAAATATGTTGAGTAAAGCAATTTTTTATTCTAGCTTCTTCATCGTCCCTAAAAACGCAACACCCGATGACACCAAACATATCCAAGATATTAAGCTTCAGACAAAAGAGAAACCTTATTACCTTATATAAAAGAATGTGCAAATATTCTGTACAGCTCCCAAACACATATTCTTAATTTATCAGGGTCTTGAAATTAATAAAAAAGTAACTTTTTGGTATTGTTAATCTCTGCGATATAATTATATTTTTATTACTATAGTACATTTTACTGTTCCTTATCCGACTTTTGAGGCTTTACTTCATTTAAACATATTTTTTGTTTACCATATGACACTTTTCTTGATTAAATTTTCTTTAGATTTGTTAGAATGGATAAACATAAACAATTTTGGCTAAAATTTAGATTATTAACAGTTCTTTCACCTTTTTCGTTGGTCAACTAGTTTGAAATATTATACTACAAGAATAATTTAATCCATTAAAGCATTTTAATTGGTACCCTTAAATTTTATAACCACGTTATCTTATTCGGTAGCTCAAAAGTTTTTGGTATTTTAATAGAATTTTGATTGGTTGGTCCCAGACTGAAAGTGTCCAAACTTTTGTTTGATTTAATCTACAGAAGGGGTAACTTAGTTTATCATTATTTTATTTTTGGATATATAAAATTTAACGGCCATTGTCTTAACCTTTAAGATCCATGCTAGTAATTCATATAACTTTATTGTTTAAGACGGGCTTGAAAATCTTAAACATGAATTGCTATATAATAAAAAAGTAAGATGACTAACGAATTTTCATCAAATTTTTAATTAAAACATTGTTAGCTTGGTATTGCTACACTACTTAGTAATAAAAATATATATGTGGACATCATTTTTTGTGAGTTCGGCATTAGGACCAACAAGCAACCATTAGTCATTGAGCTGCTATATTAATAAAAACAATTAAAACGTAGAAAGCCTTAATAACATTTAAACTTTTAAGGAAAATTGGAGTAAAAGCTTTCTTTAATCTATCTTTTCATTATTTAGAAATTGAATTTAAAAGGTAGGAAAAATGTTTTTTTTTTTACTTTTATTATTTGGGTCTAAACTACAATTACAAGAGATATAAGGCCGTCATTTCCAAGATCTCTTAAAAAGCTACGACTATTTAAGGCAGATTTATTTTGGTTCTTTTGAGTAAGAGAGGCAGAAATTGTAGTGAAAAAAATAGTGGAAAAAGGAAGTGTTGATGTTAAGAAAGGGAATAAAAAAGAAAAAGAAAAGTTACCAAAAAATGGCCTAACCTAGCATAATAGAAGGACAGACAGACTGGAGTTAACACTTATAGAGTCGCTTTGCAACTAAAAATCTTCTATATTTGAATTGAATGGCAAAAATGGAAAACAATTTTCCACTCTGGCAAAATAGCTATTCATGGACATTTAGATATCTTTATATAAGACTTACACAAGTTAAGATATCATTATTTACCTGTCTTCTACTTTACATTTCAGTTACACAGCTATTCTATAAGTATAGTAGTAAGTATGTTCATTCAGCTGTTCGAATTATAAATAAATTGATTGTCTATAATACCAGCAGTAACCAACTAATTATTTTAATAAATGTGTTTTTTTTATTTATGAAGCTAGTTGGTTATACCCATTTCTGTTTTATTACGAAGGTACACATACTTTTTTCAGATATAAAAATTTATATTTAATGGATATTAAAACAGAAGAAAAGTAATGTTTCTCATTACAATCAAATTCTGTTAATTTAATGGCTGTTATGTATTTATATTAGAGGCCAGGGGCGAAGCAACTAGTAACCAAATAAAGAAATGATCCGCTTATGACATAATAAGAACGACAACATTCATAAAAGCGAAACTCTGAAAAGAAAATTATCACTTGAAAGTGTCAAAACTGAATAAACATAATATACATTCATAAAATTGGAATGAAATTTGTTGTAAAACTGCTTTAAAAACAAGGATGACAACATCCATAAGTAGCGAAGCACAAAAAATTGTGGATGGTAATACGTAGAAGTAGATTTAAAGTGTATTTATTTAAATCAAGAATAGATTTATTGGAGAAAATAAACACAAAACCTTGTTTTATTTTGTATGATAAAGACGGTTAAAGTAAATTACATACTAGATGCACATAACAATGGGAAAAAATATTTTAAAACTGTTAATGCAAAAAGTTTTAAAATAAGACCAAAAATACCAAAGATATGGGGAAATATGTCAAGCATTTAAAAATAGCCCAAAACCTGCTAAAAGGCAGTTTGGCCGCCATTGTTTCTTTTCTTAAAACGCCAGAAATTTAATTTTAATATCTTTAACTGAAAATTTTTTGAAAATTTGACCATAAACACCAAAGATATGTGTAAAAATGTGGAAAATATGAAAGTAGCCAAAAACCTGCAAAAAGGCAGTCTGACTGTCATTGTTGTTTTCTTCAAACTACAGGAAATTAAATTTTGATATCTTTAACTGAAAAAATTTTGAAAATCGGACCATAAACACCAAAGATATGGAGAAAAGTGTGAAAAATATAAAAATAGCCAAAAACCTGCAAAAAGGCAGTCTGACTGTCATTGTTGTTTTCTTCAAACGACAGGAAATTTAGTTTTGATATCTATAACTTAAAAAATTTCGAAAATCGGACCATAAACACCAAAGATATGGGGGAAAATGTAAAAAATATAAAAATAGCCAAAAACCTGCAAAAAGGCAGTCTGACCGTCATTGTTGTTTCTTCAAATGACGGGAAATTTAATTTTGATATCTTTAACTGGAAAATTTTTGAAAATCGGACCATAAACACCAAAGATATGGGGAAAATTTGGAAAATATAAAAAATAGCCTAAAACCTGCTAAAAAGCAGTCCGACCGCCATTGATGTTTTATAGTTAATTGTGCTCCTTAATGATGGGAATGTTGTCAAAAAATTTCAGCTCTCTATCTTTTATAGGAGCTGAGAAAATCACGTTTCCCCCAATTCATTAATTACGGACGGACAGACGGACGGACGGACGGACAGACGGACAGACGGACAGACGGACAGACGGACAGACGGACAGACGGACGGACGGACATTGTGAATTATAGAGTAGCTTCGCTACTAAAAACTGCAAAACTGTTTAAGGAAATATTCACATTTTGACTTGACTATAGATATGCATCGACGCTCACAACATTGTGCCTTGTTATAATAGGAATCATTATTAAAAAAAATCAAATTAATAGGATAATCATAACACATAATAAAATTGATAAAAGTTGTTTAAAATGGACTTACGGACATTTTGGTAACAATACGACAATTCTAAAATACATAAATTAATGACGTAGATATACGGAACGACTTACGAAAGGACCGGCCTTAATTATAGAAAATGTTTGCTTTTCAAAATCATGTAGTTTTTAAAAAAGTTTCATATAGAATGCTTTAAATATGGTTAAGTAGATATAATCCCTAAACTTGCAGGACTACTTTCTTTAGCTTATAGCTAAAGATGGTTTAGACACAGTGTACTTTATTTAAGAATAGACAAATTTAAAAAAGATAAACACCCTAAAATAATGAGATCAATATAAGCAATTTCCAATTGGCAATGAGAGCTTTAAGAATTTAAAGATTTTAACTCAAGAAGACAATGTTGAAGCTCATATCTGATTATATAAAGTGGTAGGTTTTTTTGTCTAATAAGATTTCATAGGATGCTTCACAAAGGTCCCTAAATGGTTTTAGGCTATCTTATTCTTAGATTGAAGTCTTGGGATGGTTTTAGGCTATTTTTTGTCAACTCCTTACCCTTTTAAGACATATTCCCCTAGATGCTACAAAACACATTTGTGTTCGGATTAAAATTATTTGTGTTAGAAAAGTTAAGTAGGTTTACCACTAAATGTCTATTCTATAAATCTGTTATACTAACCCGGCAGTCAGACATTTACAAATTTCCCTCAGGCTATTTCCTCCCCAAAAACGTGTAGTACGTTCATACAAGGACTAGTATTCAAATAATCAATTTAATTTGATATCCAGTATGGCTTCAAAACCGATCATTATCCGCTGGATTAGAACTTGTTCTCAGCCAAACTGAAAATCCTTTATAGTAACGTATGAAAGAAACTTTTCCACGAATATTAAAATAAAAATCATAAAATTAATTCCAGTTTTGTTAGTCAGGGCCTTCTTCCCCTCGGGTCTAACAAAACTGGTTTGATTTTTTGATTTCTAATTTTAATATTCGAGAAAAATTTTCTGTAACATTTTATCATAATATCTGCAGAAAACTGTCTTTAATACGATTCGATAAATACATATTATTTTGTTAAAAATTTTCTTTAATTAGGGTCGTCTCGTAAATAAGTTCATAAAATAATCTCTTATCGACAATTTGCGCATGCCACAATCTTCCTTTAGTTTTCACAGTTTGTAAAGTCATTCCTGTAACAATTAGGAACAATTTAGAAAGTGTAGCATTTCTATTATCATTACAAAAAACTAGTATGTCCTAGTTTTTTTGACAGCACTTTTAAAATGATAGGTTTATTCTAATTACCTTTAGTATGGATTCCTTAAACGATGAAGTACAAGTCAAGACGACATAAAATGTGTTCTTATTTCAATATTTCTTTGTTTGTGACTGGTCGTTTGACATGTAGAGCTTCGCTATAATGGATTTTATAATGCATGTTCATTACTAAAAAGATGGATTCTGTTTTAACTCTACAAAATACATCTGGTATAAAAATAAAGGGATGAGGAGGTGTGATATAGATGTTCAGGTTGTGATATTTGTACAGTTAAATACTAAAGTAAAAGAATAGAGAGGGCGTGAGCTATATGAAACTCTGCCCAAAGGGCGGGGACCCTGTTCTGACATGTATTGGGTCTTTGAAACCAGCTAATAGCGCCGGAAATAAAAACACAGCCTACAAAAGAACAGAAAGCAATTTGCTAGCAGACGAAAGGTTAAGGGTCTTCACCATATGGCGCAAAAAATGTCTGAATTATACATCTATACTTATACATTTATTTTTATATAAAAAAGAAAGAAAACAAAGAAAACCCTTTCTCGTATTCATTCGAATCCGGTGGATAGGAACAGGTTCTCATCCATACGAAAAAACTATGTCTAGCATCGTATTATATCCAGCGGAAAGCCGTTTATAATACGATGCGAGAAATAACTATTCCCAACTCTCTCATTTCTAGATAGGAACTTTCAACACAGATAAAAAAAAATTTCAGAAAACTTGTATTACTCCCTGACACATTGTCTACATACTCAACTTGTTGCCCAAAAAATCTTCCGTGTTGCTTTTTAGAAAGCCAATCAAATGGCCAACGCCCTATTATGGTTGCGCATTCCGAGACTCATATAAAGTTTCCTATATTTTAGTTTTACTAGCCTAATGTTTTTATTAGTAGCGAATCTACTCTATAATTCACGTTGTCTGTCCGTCAGTCAGTCCGTAATGGGAATTGGAATGGGAATTACTCAGCTCATATAAAAGATAGAAAGCTGACAACATTCCCATCATTAAGGAGCACAATTAAATATAAAACATTCAAGACGGTCGGGCCGCTTTTTAGCAGGTTTTTGGCTATTTTTATATTTTCCACATTTTTCCCAACATCTTTGTTATTTATGGTTTAATTTTCAAAACTTTTTCAGCTAAAGATATCAAAATTAAATTTCTTGTCCTTTGAAGAAAACAGCAATGACATTTAGACTGCCTTTTTGCAGGTTTTAGGCTATTTTTATATTTTGCACATTTTTCCCCATATCTTTGGTGTTTAAGGTCCGATTTTCAATTTTCTTTTCAGTTAAAGATATCAAAATTGAATTTCCGGTCGTTTGAAGAAAACAGCAATGTCAGTCAGACTGTCTTTTTGCAGGTTTTTGGCTATTTTTAGATTTTTTACAGTTTTTTCCCATATACTTGGTGTTTATGGTCCGATTTTAAAAACTTTTTCAGTTTTAGATATTAAAATTAAATTTCCTGACGCTTTAAGAAATAAATCAATGGCGGTCAGACTGCCTTTCAGCAGGTTTTTGGCTTTTTTTATATGCTGTACATATTTCCTCATATCTTTGGTATTTTTGGTCCGATTTTCAAACTTTTTTGCGATGACAGTATCAACTCTATTTTTTCCATTGTTATGCGCATACAGTATGTATAGTAATTTACTTTAACCGTCGTTATCATACAAAATAAAACAAGGTTTCGTGTTTTTTTTTTGCAATAAATCTATTCTTGATTTTAATAAATACACTTTAAATCTACTTGTGCATATTCGATCCCATCCACGATTTTTTGTGCTTCGCTACTTATTGATGTTGTCATCCTTGTTTATACTAAAGCTAACTGTTAAAATAGAAAACAAACATATCCTCCCCCAAAATTTACAACCTAAACAAGCCCGAAAACGGTTAAGATGTGTAGATGTATTACATTTTACCTATTTCTGGCTATTTTTTATTTTCGTGTAATGTAATGTATTTTTGTCGTGTAATGTGTATTTTATTTTTTATTGCGTTATTTCTAAAAGCTAGTTTTAGAAAGAAATGATTATTATTTTTAGGTAAATGGTATCAGAAACAGTAAAAAGTTTTCTCGTATTCATTTAAATCCGGTGGATAGAAACCGGTTCTCATCCATACGAAAAAACTATGTCTAGCATCGTATAATATCCAGCTTTCTACGAATATAAAAATGTACAATCATAAGATTTAAACCAGTTTTTTTAGCCGGTGCCTTCGGAACGTAGTCGCTCTTGTTTGTCTATCATTGAGTTGTTATATCCAAACATAATTAGTTTTATTAAAGCACCAGGTTTCAAGTTTTGGTGATTTAATACCATGAAAAAAAATAAGTGACACTGACTATACAATATAGAGTGGTCAAATATTCTTCATGGTTAAATACTTTTAAACCATTCAAAGCCGTCCCAAGATGGCTGTAAATTCTTGTTTTTTCTCTTGGTAGTTTGAACATAAAAGTCGTATTCCTAATGAAAATATTTTGAAAATTTATACTGAAATTCAACAGTTTTTAAAGTCTCATTTGAATCATGTTACTCAAGTTTTAGATAGAATCATAGTACAGTTATTTGTCGCAGCATCAGCTTTCCGCGGATATTAAAATGAAAAATTAAAACATTAAAACCCCTCGGGGCTAACAAAACTGGATTTAATTTCAGTATTACTGTCAACATATTCTAATCCAGAAGATATTATTCGGTTTCTAAGTCATACTGGAAAGTTTTATCAACTTTTTTTGCTGCGCTACCTATGATCATTATTGTCCTTATAAAATAATAAATAAAACTATTATAATTATATAAATATATTTGTAGATAAATATTACTACAATATTAAATCTTACAATCTATGATATGTTCCTGTATGATATGATTTGGAAAATAAAACATTTTAGCAATAATTATTAAATGAAAATAGATTTTTTGAGCTTTGGAAAAGATTTCATCTAAAAGATTTTTTAAACATTTTTTGGATATGATATTCTCTTGTGCTTTTGAGCTTTGAAATGTTTGTAAATATTTCTTAAAGTGAACGTTAACTTTAAAATTAAAACATAGCTTTATATATTGTGTTGTTTTGCTAAGATATATCTTGAAGTTTTTTTCTTATTAAATATAATATTTACTATAAGCTACAGTAAAACAGTGCTTTTTTACATGAAACTGGTAAATTTTTATAGAATGCAATGAGAATATATTTAGATATACTAATAGTATAAAATCACTTTTATGACTGTAATAGTCTTTTATATATTTACAATTAATTTTTTATTGGAAGTTAAGATATGTTGTTTCATATTAGGTTAGGATATTTCATTGCTAGGCAAATTAAGCAATGCGGCATGATACCAACGATATAACTTAGGTTTTATCATTAAAAAAAATCCAAGAATTTAATATCTAAAATAATAATTTTGATTTTAATTTATTATTATGAATATATCTAAATACCCAAATTTGCCTAGCAAACTAAAAATATCCTTAGATAATAGTCAGAAATATTTTTTTTTCATTCAGAATGATAAATGACATAGGATACAACTGTACAACAACCATTTAATTTAGATTGGTCGGTCGATATGGGGTAGGTAAAGCTAAGCTTGGTTTTCCCAAAACAACGGTTATGCTCCTGTAAGGTTTAAGCCTCTAGGGGCTTGGTTGTTGTTAATTTTTGAAGACCCATGTGGGTGGAGTCTTCAGTCTAGAACCAAGGTTACAATTGGCTGTTTATTACATTAGTCCCCAGTGTATTACGTTTTATTATTCGTTGGCTTAACAACTTTGTGAACTTTTGTTGTATTTGATAGGTGTTTCAAGTTAAATGTCCAAACGTTTCAACCACTAATTATAATCTACTCAAGTATCCCATATCTAGAACATGGGAGCAGACAGGCTGGTATAATCAGGTGATTGTGTGGATTTCTGCTCCTCTGTCAGGAACTTTTCTTCACGTTTATCCTCTTCTATTTGGAACTCAGGACATCTGAAATGGATAATTCTATAAATTTTATATTTCATTAAGAACATGCATGCCCATAAATAGAACAGCATTATAAATGAACAATATTTGATTTTAAAATTAACAGAAAATAGTATATTACGCTTTGAAGCCAAAAACTGGATTTAGCGTATTAAGACTTCACTTATTATGTTATGCCAAACTGTCCTAGTAATCACCATAAACATATAGGCATGAGTATGAATTAATAAAGTAAATAATAATTTTTTTTAATTAGGGTGTTTGAAACAAAATTTGGATTATAGAGTTGATATGCTTTCTAAACTCACCATGAAAAGATTGAAATTTTTACATACCTAAATAAACGATTAGAACTTATCGTAAAAGACGGACGGACAGACAATAAATAAACCAAAGATTCGCTGTTTAAAAATCAAGGAACAAATTTGTACTTGAATGAACTATTTCTTTTAAAAAGATAATGTATTTTACTTCCTTAAGAATTTCCAAACTAAAAATAAGTACAGAAAATATTTAGTTTCTCATTAAATAGCACAACAATGAATGAAAGTATTTTTTGCAAAAATGTCAAAAAAAATGGATAAAGTCAGAAGTGTATTTTTCAGGTGTAAGGAAAAAATTGGGCCATTTATTACACTAGTCACTAGTTAAAGAAAGTTTTCCTATTCGTTGGCCTTAACAACTTTTGGGACTTTTATTAATTTTGATTGTCCAAAGTTGAGTGTCCAAATGTTTTAACCACTAATTATAATCTACAGATGGGGTATTTTTGTGTATCATTATTGGAGATATACATCAATTTAACTTCCATTGTCTTATCCCTTTAGATCCCTGCTTTTCTGCTTTAACATTAAGATCTCAATTATACCAAATTGTTTCCTAATCATTGAACATTGCTTTGTAGGAAAGCCATGTGTAAGTTCAACTGTTATTATTAATATTTGTAAAACATTCAAATGATATATTTGATACATATTAGAGTTTCTTTCTAAATTGAAACTATACCTTTTATGTTGATAAAATTACAGCAAAAATGTGTTTTTTTTTGTAAAATGATAAATAAGATAGTTTTGCTTTTTGTACGCCATTTGTACGGTATTTGCATTGTAATACAAAAATGATAAAAGTACTTGCATTGAAAAGTAATCAAAACTTTTTTTAGAAGCGCTGATGCTCTACAATCAATTTTGTTCCGCCTGAAACTGTATTGGATTTTATGAGAAAAAAAAGATTTCTTAAAAATAAACTAAATTACTAGCTAGAATATTAAATTAAACTATTTTTATATGATTTTCCCTAAAAGCTTTTGAAAAAAATGTAAATATCATAGAAAATATTTTTATACAGCAATAATTTCTCTTTTAAAATTTTACTACTGTTATGATTTAATAGTAGGGATAGGACAATGGCTAATAGATTGAATTACATTCCCAATAATGATACACAAAATTACCCCTTCTGTAGATTATGATTAGTGGTTGTATTGTAACGCTTAAACACTCAAATTAATTAATCAGCCAATCAAGATTCATTAAAATCCTCAAAGTTGTTAAGCTAACGAATAAGAAAATGTATTTATAAAACTTTGGGGACTAGTGTAATAAACAGCCCATTGTCCCCTATCTCAATTAATTATCTTTGTTATTTTGAATGTAAAAAAAAATAAAGTTCTGTTGATAGAGGGTGCAATTACGTTCGAAATAATAATTTAAATAATAAACTTATGGATCGATTTGAAGATAAATAAATTAAAAAGGTATTTATATAGATTAGATGAAACTTAACTGGAACTTTTCGAGAAGGAGCATATCTGAAAGTTTATCTGCTATCTGTAGTCAGAATACTTTAATTTTCATTAAGTCAGTTTTTGTTTTGTTAAATTCCCTTTTAACATCTCTTCAAATTAGCATTAAGCAGTTTCCTATAAGTGCCGAGTCGAGAACAGAAACCCCCCCCCGCACCCCATATTTAGAAATAAATTGAAAATATGGGGTGGATAGATTTCTTATATTTGTTTAATACTTTAATTTAGGTTATATTAGGAACTAAGTATACCTAATGTGATTTACTCCCCTCCTTTTTTTCAATAAATTTACAAATAAAAAAGAGGTTTAGTGATCGCTAGGTACTTTGAGGGGGCGCACCTAGTATTTTTGGTGAAAGTGCGGCTTTGTTAGTGTAGGACAATTTCATCTTGTATAATTATAACCTTATATAAAAGTAACAGAATATTTGTGTGTCTTTAGCTTAATACTTCGCTCGCAGCTGGGTCGCCTTGAATCTGCTTTATAGTGAAGCTCCTTATAGGTCCTGTGAAGGTTTATTCTGGTGTGTGTTTTATAACCGCCAAAGCCCTACCCCCCTCACCACCAAATAATAAAAGCATTGGATACCCCCCCCCCCTTCATCAAGTGCTTCTAGAGGCATCTAGGGGCGTAGCTGCTAGTACATAATATGGTAAATATATATTAAACTCTTCTTTTTATGCACCATTTTCACATGAAACTTAATTAATGAAAAGTAAATGGATTTTAACAATTAGTGCATTAAGTTTAAATCAATTTCTAGAACACAATTTTTAAAATTATTGTTTGGTAGCTAGCGAGAAATGTGTCAGATATTCAACACTATAAACTACTAATGGTATGTCCAACCGACGTACACCAAGCCTAATAAATTTCACTCAAAATAAGATTAAAAGACATAAACAACCTTGAAATAAAAAATATTTCTCTGCTGATTTTTAAAATCTTGTTATACAAGTTTTTGTGTTTTTATTCTTTTTTGTTGTAAAAACATTTCCAAGAAATTTTTAAAAAACTTTATAATTTGGGTCTAACAAACACAACTGAATAAATTGTAGAGTGTTTTTATTTTTATTTTTAACAGTATAATGTGTTTTTTATTGTTTATTCAAAAGCTACGTTACTCAATACTCATGACTATAATTGCCCTTGTTGTGTTGCAATAAATACACAAAAAGTTTGTTAACAAAAATATGTTTCCATTAAGGCGTCAGGAAAAAAAACTTTATTTACATTTTGTGGTTGATAAAAAAATATTCTTTTTGTTTATGCTTTTTAGAACGAAACCACAAAAAAAACTTTTTGTGTATTTTAGCATTAAAAAGATTTGAGATTAAGGATACTTTTTAGAAAAGTGAACAGCAATATTAAGTTATCTTACAAAACAAAAAGATATCTCCAATACACAAAAAATTCGACGAAGTTTCTGGTAAAAGTAAAATTATATTAATTAATCAATAAATTTGTTTTGCGTAATTTTTCCTCTTCTAAATTCTTTTAAAGAGTTTATATGTTAATTGTATCTTATTGTATTATTATGAGAGTGTGTTAGCAAATTTGGGCTGTTTGATGTATGCTTCAGGACAGCAAAAAGAGACAGCATTAGTTAATGCATTTGCTTCAGCTATAATTTAAATTTTTACTTAAGCAGGGGGGAGGGAGGTATAATGAGGTATAAAATTTGCAAACAATTGTTCATCACTTTACACTATAAGACTTTTTTCAGCTTTAAGATATTGTTTTAAAAAACTGTTCTGATAAGGTAAAAATTAAGGCTAGTGGGTGCCCAAAACTTATTTAATGTTCTGATTTTTTTGTTGAGTGTTCATTGACTTCTCTCCCCATTGTCTTTTGTATACCCCCTAAAGGGAAATTTTATGGAAAACTACCCTTCAACCAAATCCCGGCCTAGAAAAGTGCACACACAATCCCCTTCCCTCCCCCCCCCCCCAACCGCTTTTTATGTGCACGCTAACGTACCAGGGAGGGAGGGGTCATTGAGCTGTTTATTACACATGTCCACAAAGTCTTATAATAATGTTTTTTTTCTTGTTGGCTTAACAACCTTGGGAACTTTTATTGAATTTTAATTGGTTGGTTTATTTTGATACAGAATGGGTAATTTGTGTATCATCATTGGGGATATACATCAATTTATTGACCATTGTCTTATCCATTTAGATCCCTGCTAATGTAGAAAATTGTTGCTGGGTAATAAACAAATTTATTTTGCATAAAATAATAAATACCCATCATTTTATCATTTCAAGCTTTGCATTAAAGTTATTAGAATTTATACTTTTGCTAATGAAAAAGTAAGAAGCCCAACCAAAAATGCAAGATTAATTGTTTGTTTCCATGCTGAATAACATATTTTAATCTTATCTATCTATACATCTAACTGTGTATCTCGCTTTCCATCTATTATTTATCTATGTATTTATTTATCCATCTACTTGCGGCTAAACCCCTAGCATCTAGGGGCTCTGTATTCAAAGGGGTAGGAAAGGACCGAAAAATAGACTAAAACCGTCCCAACTTTCTTATTTAAATATGATATAGCCTAAAACAATCCCTGGACCTATGTGAAGCTTCCGTGAAAAAGTGAACTAAATCGGATTAGTAGATATAAAAATCTTAAATTCTATCTATGTATCTATCTATCCATCCATCTAATATCTATCCAACTATCTCCACAATCTATCAATCTATCGATCTTACTTGATTAATAATTGATATGCTTCATGTATATCCTGTAAATGTTCCGTCATTCTCGGAGGTCTATCTGGATCTACAGCCTTTTTACCTGGAAAATAAAAATATCACGTGGTTTCCATCAAAGGGCCTAGTCGAACACGAAACCCTTCCAGCCTTTTATTTAGAACAAAATAAAGAGAAAACAGATAGATAAACTGAATAGCTGAAAAAATGACTTGCACGTATTCACTCCTTCTATAAGATTCTCCTTTACAGTGTAGATCATCATAAATCCTGGAAAAGGTTAATAACCAATTTGGAGGAAGGTACTAATTTCCAAAGTGAAATTGCCCCTAGAAAAAATATCCCACATCAAAAAAAATATTTTCTCAATATTTATTTTGTAAAGCAAACATTTTACGTAATGGTGTTCAATTCACTACCACTACCACCACCCGCCCCCTATCACCCTAAAGGCTGTAAGGATGTAGCCGCCAGTAATAGTAATGAATAATGATACCTTTTGGTAGTTTGACATTCAATGAATCGTGCATGGTACTCACAAAAGCCATATCTAGATCGGCCCTGAAAAAATTTATAATTAAAAAATATTTTTTTGTTTCTTCTTATACAAGAGCTGCATTACATGCAATTTCACTCCAGGTGCCTAGTTGAGCATAGAAACACCCCCATATTCCATTTAATTTGAAATAAATTGAAAATAAGAAGGAGATTTTTTTTCTGTTTTAACTTAGGTTAGGTTAAGTTAGATTATATTGGGTACAAGGTATTAACGCAAGTAAAGTCTTCTTATTTTCAATTTATATTAAGATTAGGAGAAAATGAGTCTCTTTGCTGGCTAGTTACTTTGAGTGAAAGCACCATGTAATTTATAATGGCGATAAATTTAATTACCAAATAAATATTTTCCCTTATTCATCACTTGCAATCATTATATACAAGTTTTAAATTTGAAGTAAAATTATGACTTTTAGACATTAACAAAGCGCTTAACCTTCAACGTCGAATTTAATCAATTTAATCCTGAGGGAATGGACATAAAATTTAATTAACATACCCAATGATGAGAAACAAAATTACCTCTATTGTATATTTTAATTATTAGATGAAAATTTTAGACGTTTCTAGTTTTAGAATAAGAACAATCTAATTAAATCATTCTAATTTAGATTTATGAGAGTTAACAAAGTCTAAATTCTCTAGATGATCATTAACAAATCGAAGGAGAATAGCGCCCTTAAGAGGTAAAGTATCAAGCCTTCTTTGTTAGAAAAAGAAAAACAGTTGTTTTAAAAATGTAAATAATACCTTTGAAGGCTTCTGATGTTTTTTGTGCCGATACTGATACCAAGCTTCGATAGTGCTGAAGTTCTAAAAAATATTATTGATTTATTAAGATTGTAGCGACTGTGCCCTTTGCATCAGAGGCTTTGTATTCTAAGCGGTAGGACTGGGACGAAAAATACCCTAAAATCACCCTAAGAATTAAATCTTGAAATCAAATAGCGTAAAATCATCTTAGGGCATATATGAAGCTTACCTTTCATAAAGAATGTAATATACATTACTTTAATTATGTATGGAGAATAAACAATAATTTAGAGAAAATCTGTGAATTTAATGGATAATATATGGAAAGTGTCATGTGTGACGTCATAAAAATATGTCTTTTATTCATCTCTTTTTTTCGGGGATTTCCTTTCCCAAGTTTCCTCTCATCCTTTCTTTTTAGGCATATCTTTATGACGTCACACATGACACATGACACTTTCCGCTGTTCCAATTTAATAAATTCCACACGACTAAATTTCCTTCTGTTTTATAGAATCGTAGTCATACAGATATTAGAAGCGTCGCTGTTATACAACTTACTTTGGGTCCATGCCGCCCTTCCCCTTGACCACTCTGTCGGGCATGACGGTTTGAAACGGCATGATTTTGAGTAGATTTTACTGGGAACTAAAAACGAATATTCAAAGATTTTTATTTTTATTATAATGGGTTAGTTTTGATGTCGCTTCAAATTCAAGTCTGCTTGAAGGTTAGACTGTGATTTTTAGTATAGCTTTGTATTGATTGTAAATTAATTGGCTTATTCCCGTATAACCCCCAAAGGTTTTTGTTATTACGCATCCGCTTGCTATTGATAAGGTGTCGGGTTCGAGTAAGGAACAAACCACGTCGTACCAAAGACACCTAATGTAACTATGTCTGATTCTTTATGTGTTTAGACACACTGTCTATGATAATGCCTTGGCGCTAAAGCATTTACAAGACAAAGATCATGCAATTAAAGAACTGTTTCAGTTTGTCTATTCGGAAATACACTATTAAATAATCTAAAGTGTCATCGACAGCATTTTAGCACTTATTTTGTCAATAACTACCCTCTCTTTCTTTTCTTATGTATCTGAATTAATAAATAAAAATTCTTGAAATTCCTTGTCAAAAAAATTTAGTTGATATGTTTGTGGTGATTTGTTGAAGGAAACAATGTCCTGGTCTGTACAGCAGCTTTGAATCATACTGAAAAAAAAACAATTGTAGCATTTTATGATTTTAATAACTACAAGGATGACAATATCAATAAGTAGTAAAGCACAAAAAATCATGGACAAAGTGAGTTATAAAGTAGATGTTCAAAGAAAAAAGAGAGAGAATATGCAAAAACAATAAATCACAAAACCTTTAAAGAATAACCTTTACCTCTTTTAAAGCATGACCGTAAAATAGACGGACAAAACAATGTATAGATTAGATATGCACATGTCATAGGAATCTTCACTTAATTCCCCCAAGACTGATGGACAGACAGTAAATTATAGAGTAGCTTGCTTCCCTACTAAATATCTTTAAGGGAATATTTTTTTTATTAATGCCAAGAATGTAGGACAAAGGTTGCACAATCAAAGGGTTAGTGTAATTGCATTTTTATGTCTCTTTTATACCTCTTGAAATTCTTTAATTTACCTGTAATGAAAAAAAATTATAATGTAAAAGTCACTAAACACGTTGCTATCAAATTCATTTTTAAAATCTGTACATAACATATATACGTTATTTATTTATAAAGATAATTTGTAAAGTGTGAAGAAATGGAATTCGTATGCGGAATTTTTAATTATGTATTTACACATTGTATTTCTTACTGTTCTTTCATGATTAAATATATTGTGAGCTGGTTATTTTTGTACACACATGTCTTTGTTTAATCACCATTGCAGTATAGTTTATAATTGCCAAACATCTGTCTAGCAGGGCCCGGCAGCCGCAGCCGCAAGTCAACATAACGCAGATTTGGTAGCTGTTTTAAGAAAATTTGATGGCAGCCAAAAACTTTTTAAAACTCCAGCTTTTTTCATCTATTTTTTTACTAATCTAAAGCCTTAAACGGCCGCAATGAAAAAGCGACTGCCGAGCCCTACTGTCTAGAACTTAAACTTTTAAGGTCATTGCATATTAGAATATGTATGTGTATGTGTGTGTGTTTTATTTATAGTTTATTTCACATTCCCTTATGGGTTGTACACATAATAATTAAAACAAGGATCATACATGTTCATAAGAGGGGCATCATTAACAACACTTTTGATAAAACTAAATTTAAAACAGTTGGAATGGAAAATGGTGATCATAAAATAACGTTCATAAAAGTAAAATTAAAAGGATAAGAAGGTTTAATTTAGCTGTAGAGTAGGTACGCTTTTCACTTTCATTTAAGCGCTTTAACTAAAAAGCCACTTTAAGTTAAAAATTATACTGTCCATTTTTCTATAAATATAAAATGTATGTATACTGTTTTATTTTTGCAATTTTCGTGATTATGCTAAAGTCATTAACAGGCATTGTAAAGTAATATGCAAATTTATAACATTTATATTCATATACATGTAGACTTTTTTTTGCCAAGTTTGCAGCAACAAAACAGTTAGTTTTGAATCTAGTTACCTATATAGTATTGAATAATGAACCGTTTTGATGATATGACAAGTCAGATCATTAAACTTTTGAAAATGTTATTGGAACTGTTTTTTCACTATTGTTGGACCGCAATTACTCTAAAAAGTTTCTCTTTTTAAATCTTTTTGGTTTACACATTTGACAATAACATATAGCATTATTTGCTTCTTAGAAAATGACAGCGTCACAAGATAAATGTTCCTTTATAAATAAATACATCCATCTTTGAGTTGTTTAATAAGTGAGATTAGCCTTTATGGATGGCATTATTCTTGTTAGAAAATTAGAGATTATTAAAATATAAACTTTAAACTGATTTACTTGTATATTTAAAAACTTTTTAGGAATTAAATATAATTTTGTTCAACTCTATTTGATCACTGCAAACAGGAAAACAGGAAACACAACAGAAAATTACAATTTTACAACCTTTACATGTTGTTACCTTCACCAGTACCAAACAACTAACATGAAAATTAAAACGGAATTAATATTACTCCGTGCACAATTATTGGGAACCCAAAATGTGCATTTATTGTGCACACCCCCAGGGAAGGAGCGGACATTGGGCTGTTTATTACACTAGTCCCTAAAGTCCTAAATTGACATTTTTTATTTTGGCTTAGAACCTTGGGTACCTTTAATGAATTTGATTAGTTGGTTCATTTAGTTGAGTGTCCAAACGTTTTAACCACTAATTGAAATCTACAGAAGGTGTAATTTTGTGTATCATCATAGGGAATGTGCACCAATTTATAGTTCATTGTCTTATCCCTTTAGATCCCTGCCACACCCCTATTTTATCTATCTATGCACTACTGCAACCCCTATCTGCACATTAATTGTTTCGCAGCATTTGTTATGATTGTGGTACTTTGGTTATTTAGGGTTGCTGGAAGTTTGTAAGATGATTATAAATGCATGTTTTATCTGAATTTTCCAATCTTTATATTGTACATTTTTATAGATTTCTTGTCTTTGATTCTTATTATCGCAATTACTCTATATTAACGTACATCTAACACTCTATAAATAAAAGTAATGCACATATTTTACAATTTTTATTTCAATGAAACCTTTACATCTCTCCAGTAATGTTTCATAGTAAACTTGTATAAAACACTAGTCTTTTTAATAGCCAACATCTTCATGAAATATATATTCATTTTTTCACTTTTCTTATAAAATTTTCATCTAAAATATTGTGAACTTCTAGAGCACTTAAAGAATGAATTGTCCTTTCTTTCTCTCCCATTGTCAATTGACACAATTTAAAAGTAATTCAGGATTTGAAATTAACAACAATTTAATTCAACAAACAAACAAAAATATTTTTTATGTTGTTCATTAAAATTAATCCAAGCTAATAAAAGTTAATTTGATAGACATTGATGTTTAGGTTTAGGCTCAAAATAACTTCTTAATTTTGTGCAAATTAGATTGAAGGTGAAATAAAAAAAAATATGCAATATCCAAATGTCCAGATTTTAACCCCTCTCTTTTTATATTCATCACCATTGTCATTATCTCTTGGTAAAGCAATCATTTTCTGATGGTCTTTGGAAGTAGCATGAATTGAGACATTGCTTATGATTGAAATTTTCACCAGCTCAAGTTTATGTAGGAGTTTTCTCATCAAGATTTTTATTGTTTTCATGCTACCTGGGAAATAATAATGCTTATGATTCTGTAGCAAATAAGTGAAAAATAAAGAGTCAGTTCTTTTCACTAAAAGACTTACTTTTATCAAAAGTAGGACTTCTAAATTGCAATTCAGTTTAAAGATTTCAATCAGTCTCATATAATCCTTGTCAACCTTCAATGGTCATTTCTGTACTCAAGTTTATTGTTATTTAATGACAACAATACTATGTCTTGACCACTGATTCAACCCTTGAATGAAAACATGTGCAGTTAAATGTTTTAGAGGCATATATACAGGTTTTCATGCAGCAAAAGGATGTTACCAAAAAGTGCTTGTATTTTATTCCGTCATAAATGCTTTACCGGATTCATTTAATATGCAAAGACATTGCATGCCAAATTGCAAATTAACCAAGACTTCTTGGTCAACAATATATTGTATATTATATTTTGAGCTTCTTAGTTGGATTTGTACAAAATTTTATTATTGGAAACATGATAAAAATATTTCAACCATTAAATAAGATTTCTTGGATTCCTTTCATCCATTCAGAGTAAGTAGATAAATAATTATTAATTATAGGTTCTAGCTAACAGACAACATCCCTTTAATGTTAATAACAGATATCTTTCATATCATCAGGAATTTTTCTTATTTTAAGTATAATTATGTTTGGGCATCAAATTGTAACTTTAATACTTATATTTTCAATAGTTAGAAGTAAAAATCTTGGTTTGAAACTAGTTAATTCAGGATTTGTAATTAATAAAAGAGAACAAAAACTGATGGGAAAACATTAATTCCACTCCAACATGAAATATTCCCATACATTGTCTTTTTAATTGAAAAGTTGCAAGTGAATAATGTGCATTTCAAATTGCAATATAAAAAAGTAAACTTTTTAAATTGAAATGTATATTTTTTTTCAATTAGGGTGTTGCCAATATTTTTTAGTAAACAAATGTAAAAATCAAAAATTGAAGGTTGAGTATTATTGACAGTAAATAGTAATAATTTGAAAATAAAAGGAAATTAGGAAAATATGCATTTTTTAACTGAGCTCTCTTAGATAACACTAATTAAAATAGTCTAGAATGTACGTACAATGATTTTACAACACCAATATATTTATATTACTAATTGGAAATTGGATAGAAGACATAAAAATGGCTTTTTTAAAGAATTACTTCACAATCCTAAATCCCTAAGTTAATGCCTTTAATTTGCAAACAGAATTGGGTGCATAATATGCAAGTAAGGTTGGAAATTTTCAATATATGTGTTGTTGTTGAATAGTAACAGTTTCCTGGTTTTGCAACTTTTTTATGAAATATTATTGTATAAGTACAATATTTTAGCACAAGCAGATTCCAACAGCTTAATGTTTAGATAAATTATTTTTCTTTTTTAATAGTGACTTAATCTTTCTTTAAGAGCTTGAAAACCAATAACAATAATACATATTTTTTACCTTCAAAAAAACAAAAATATATAATTCTTTTTATATAAGCTAACTAAAGTTATTTTTAATTGTTTATATCTATTACAACTAGCAATTGGATTTGGACCTCTGAGTTAAATAAAAAAATATTTTTTGCAGGATATATCAAATGGCAAGAGGCTCTGTGTACACCATTGGCATTAGTTTAAAGCATGCCAGGTCTAATAAAAACCATCATCAAGTATAAAAATGTTTGATAAGAGATATTTTCTTATCACAGACTAAAGCATAAACACACATGCAAATCCCTAACAGTTTTATTTAATAAATGCTAAAACACCCTATTCCATATGATATTTTACCTAACTCACTAATTAAAGGAAGAATAAATAAACTAGACTTTTCTCTACAGTTTTTTATGTGTTGATAAAAAGAACTTACCAGTCTGACTGCAAGGATATCATATACATTAGCAATAACCACATTTTAGGTTTCACCAAACTTTTCCACTCAGTCGTAGTGTTATGCTTTTGCAGTAAAAGAGAACTAAGACATTCATGTTTTCAAATTTTACCTGTTAAGATTAGTTAATTTCTTCAATTGAAAATGAAAATCCTAAAATGCTGTATTTGAATGTGTGTTTAGTAAGATTTCAGAATTTGTTGGACTATTTTGTTCGGAATACAATCTTTTTTTCAGGTTTAAATCAACTCACATTAAATTCAAGGCTAAAGAATCCACTAATGATATATTAACCCTTACTAGTTTTTTCAATGTCATTTTTTTACAGGTAAGAAAGAGAGTTGTGACTTCATGACTTTTTAAGTTTAGTAATTATACATCGGCAAGAGTTGATCTTATAAGGATATCTAGTCTGTGTCAGTCGTGGCGTCCTGTCAAAGTCGGTTTGGTGGCACCAAAATTAGATAAAATTCTAAATAAATCTTAATTTCTACATTATGACTGTTGTGTATAAGATAGAGACCTAAAATTTGTTGAATACTTCGATATCAATGAACATCTGAGAATAGTAGTGTTATGACCGTTTGACCGATTGCTGACCAATTTATGACCAATTTTTTACTATAGACATATATCATGAATATCGTGGCTTCTATTACAGCTAGAGACCTAAAAATTTTTGTAGTAAATCCTTGAGCAATAATACACTTCTGTGAGTAGGAGGGTCATGACCAGTTGACTACTCCTTGACTAATTTTTGACAGATTGTCGATTTCTTACCTGTAATTTTGCCATTTGTAAGCTGCCAGCAGCCAAATTTCAGAACAGCTATAGTCCAACCAAATTTTTTTATAAAGTCTTTTATTGTGAACAGAAACAGATAAAAATATTAAATGGCGCTGCCAACCGCCGTTTTACTGCTGTAACTGCTGAAATTGGCGGTTTCCATTATTTGGCATTTTTCAGCTATGGTCAGAAAAAGTTATACCTAAAATTTGATGATCCTAGCTCTAAAATTGGTTGCTCTACAGCTGTTTTAATATTTTATCTACAAATGCACAGGAACTACCACAAAAAAATGTATGTCTCTAAGTTGTAACAGGAGCCAAGATAGAGGGGGGGGGGGCTAAATTAGCCCACTCCTTCCAATCTATTAAGGTGGGAATTGGGGCCCGTTCTGTAAGGGTTAAGAAGGGATCTAAGGGGAAAATTACTCAAAAACAATATTACGAAACTTAGGGGACTAGTTTAATAAATAGTCCATTGTCCCCTCTCTCTGTATATAAAAGCTTACTAACAAAATATATATTGTGTTATCTATTCCTATTATAATCATTTAGATGCAGGCTAAAACACAAATTAATGGCGCTACTCTTTTATTTTGTATCTCCCCAAAGACTTACATTGCCATTAAAAAAGGATATATCAATTTATTTTGTACGTCTAGTCGCTTAAAAATGTAGGAAAAAGTTGCTTTGGTTACAAAGAACAATGATTTTAAAACAAAATTTTTGATTATTGTGTTTTTCTGCTTGATAGACATGCATGTAAGATTATTGTCTATAAAACTCTCCCCACTCAACAAATATAATTCTAACTCCATTTGCTTAATTTGAATTACTCTTTTTTGGCCATATAATAATATCAAACTTATGCAGATATAAGAGTGCTTACAATACAAATGATCGAAAAAACATATAAAAGCAAATTGATCTTGTTTATGTACAAGTAACAACCCTGTCAGAATTGTTGACATTCTATCGATGTGATATTTCGAAAGGGTTTGTCTCGACTTTATAACTTTAATAAAAAGTAGCCATCGACTTGTCATTATGTACATATTTCTTTATAGATGTCCAGATTTTAAACAATTTTATAACATTTATTTACCTATTTAAGAATAATAATATTCTGTCTCAACAAAGTGATGTCTTTCCAGATGTAGTTGACTTTTGTTTGTTCTTGTCAGATATTTAATTCTTGAAATCTTGCGTCGACGTTGCTACTGACAATAATATATATCTACGCATTTTCTAACTTTTTAAATATTTTTTGGTTGTATTGCTTTAGCATAACCGCAGACAACCGCTAGTTTTATACGGATATAAATTAAAAGGTTTAATGCAAAACTTTTCCCCCTATACGTACATTGACCGTATCTTTACAACTTTAGACTGGGTACTTGTACGAACTTTTATTTAAAGGTATTGAAGAATAGTCTTCCCCCTTCGATCCTGAATAAAATAATCAATTTGTCTGGTATGGTACTTCATTACTTAGTACTAGCGGCTGCGCCATTAGCATCTCTGGGCTCTGTATTCAAAGTGATATGGAAGGGCAGAAAAATAGCCCAAAACCTGACTGTGACTTTTTATAAAAATAAAATAGCCTAAAACCATCCCGGGGCCTATAAGAAGCTTCACAGTAAAGGAGGACCATATCGGTTCAGCGGTTAGCAAAAACTTTACCTACAGACAAAAAAGCTTACTCCTACCAGTAGCATATTTCTTAATAAAACCTTAATCCAAGAAAGAAAAAACGCCACTGGAAAATTCATTTTTGCTTGGAACTGGTGGATTTAATATTCTCCCCACCTCTCTATAAAGTTCCCCTACATGAGTCAAGACCTGAAAGACATGGATGATTTATCTTATTTTTTGTGTGTAATAAATAGAAGATCATAACTGTAGGGCACAAGACGCCAGCAAACCTAGATGGGTCATTCTGGTACAGGAAAAAAAAGTTTTTTTTTCTTTTTGACTTTAACAAAGCCATTGAAAACAAAAAAATCTAAAATAGCCAATAATAAAAATTTTGGTTTAAAATGAAATAGTCCATTCCAACTTTTGGTTCCAGGTAAGTTCCTCTATGTCCTGATTCTCAGGGTTTCCAAGAAACGTTAAATAGCTTCTTAGCTTAGTAAGATCGGGGCTGTTCTTTTAGAATTAGGGGTTTGCCATACTGGTTAAAAATTAAAAGGAAGCATGAACATTATATTACAATTTACAATGAAATTATTCATTATAAATAAAAAGTCGTCTTATTTTACTTTACAAATAAAGTTTTATTTTATTTCTAACAAGTTGCTCAATAGAATACAATTCAATACTCTAGCCATTTTCGTGATCTTAACTTATGGCTATGGGGAAAAGTCTTTAATTTCCTTTTATCATAATATATTTTTTTGATAAAATCTGAAGGGAAAAGACAATGACCGATAAATTGGTATAAATTCCAAATGATGGCACACAAAATTACCCCTTCTGAAGATTAAAATAAGTGGTTGACACGATTAAACACTCAACTTAAATTCAAAATTTATTGTGAAACTTAGGGGACTAGTACGTAATAAACAGCCCTTTATCTCATAAAAAAATACTTTAAAGCTTTGTAAAACATTATTAATTGTTATGACTCAGGAATAGAGTTATTTTATTTTAGATGAACTCTGGCCGCAGCGCTCGGCTCCTTAACCTGCCTAGCCGCAGCGCTCGGCCCCCTGGCCTGCCTAGCCGCAGCGCTCAACCCTCTGGCCTGCCTAGCCGCAGCGCTCGGCTCCCTAGCCTAAAACTTAACCTTACCTAAAATAGTTGTTCGTCGTTGTCGGGGGGGGGGGGGGGGGGAGATAACGCCCAAAGGGCTTTCTGAATAGTAACGTGAACCGTTCCTTACGGACGGACATAACCTAATTATAGAAAAGCTTCGATCTACAAAATTAGTCTAAACTTCACCTAGATTATCTCTGAACAATTTGCTATCTCTTTTTTTTAGTTTCTTTCAAATCAGGAATATAGCATCAGCCAAAAAATATATACATATTGAAAAATACAAGTATATATACATATGTGTCCATACGTAACCCACTACGGTGGCTCAACACATACTGCATCCACTTGGCCTGAAACAACGTCATAACAAAAGACGTTAAAAAATGTTCCTACTGCTGCTATTTCAAGTGCACGACATAAAGAGTTAGAGTAGGGGGAATACCTTGGCCCTTAAGCAGGCATAACTCATCAACATGCACAGTTGGGACTTCTCAGACAAAGGTCGCGCAATCAAAGGGTTTGATGTCAATTAACCTAATATTCTAACCAGCGGCGGATGGTGCTGTGAATTCTTTAGATGATTACTTAAAAATCGAAGTAGTATCGAGGTAAGGTAAGGAAATGTCCATACGTAGCGTGCAACAACACTTTAGATGAAGAACATAGGAATAAAATCATACAAAAGAACTGTTTAACTTGTATGGCTTCTTCATACTGAAAAAACTTGTATTGTAACGTAGTGTAGACAATTTTTCACGAATAATAAAACAAAAATCATAATGATATTAACAGGTTTTTTTGTCCAGGGCATACGGCCACTTGGGGTTGATAAAACTGGAATAAAGCCTTTAACTTTTCATTTTACTATTCGTAGAAAAGTGTTTTTAATATCCCCTTTGCAATATCCCTCCAATGTGTGTTTAAATCATGTTATAACTTTGACAATATTTTACCATTGTTCATATTAAAGTTATAAAGTTTGATAGGATAATATTCTTTTGCTTGTCTGCCTCGGGCCAATATCATGGCTGTTAAGGGATAAGACAATGGACGATAAATTGATCTACATTCCATATGATAATAAAAATTATTCCATCTCCTGATTAAAATTTATGGTGGTTAATTTTTAACTCTCCAATGTCATAAAAGTAACCAAAGTCAACAAATGAAAGAAAATATTTTTGGAACTTTCCTCTTATGAAATGTCCCCTGCCTCCCTCACCAAAATAAAGTTAATATTTCCATATATTGCAAGGATATTTATTCTATTATGTAAAGAAGTAAGGCTATTTTGTTTCAAGCTTAATATCTCAATAAGTAATAAACTGATTGAGTTTTCATTGCAATTCTTATAGTTTCCATTTCGTTTTAGATTTAATAATTGGAATGGGTTTAGGCTATCATTCCGGCCCTTTTATACTCCTTTATTTAAAGAGCCCCTAGATGCTAGAAGCACAGCCGGAAGTGTCCAAGACCAGTATAGCTTTTTCAAGAAATGGTTTAAACATGTTAAAATCGATATATATGATTCGATCCTGTATATTATGGTGAAATTTTGTCTTTAAGTTGTCTGTATGGTCGTTAAAATCTCGCAAATTACCAATCGCTGTACAACTGTCAGGCAAGGATAGAAATATACCAAGGCAAATTTTACGCTGCGACGGGTTTGTGATAACTTACAGAAAAAACATTTACTAGGCCCATCCAAAACTAAAATAAGAATTAAACATGCATTTTACTCAAGAAGATTTGTTGTTGTGAATGAAGCTCTTGCCTATAAAAAAGAGGAAAAATAATATAAAACCTTAGGCAGAAGTATCCCGAATTACGTTATATTAGAACAATAAATGGAAAATGACGTCTTTCGAGATGTTTCGACCATTTTTTAAAATTTATCCTTTTTTTATAGGCACTACAAAGAGCTTCTGGTTAACATTGAGTACATGGGAAATTTGAATATTGTATTTTTGTTCCTGCTTAAAACACAATAACTTAAACAACTTTTTCTTCTGCATACTACATTGTTTTAACAATACAACTGAAAAAAACAGTTGATATAATCTGTAGAGAACGAGGGAGGAAGTTTTACTGGCGTTTGCTCCCCTAGCCTCAAGTGGCTCTGGAAAAGGAATGATAAAAAAAACAGAAAAATATCCTGAAACTACCCCAAGTCATAAATCGAAAAATTGAATCACATAAAACCACCCCAGGACCTATGTTAAGATTCTCTAAAATGGAGAACCAAATCGATTCAGTGGTTAGTGAGATCTTAAGCTACAGACAAAATACCATACTACTTTATATGTTTTAATAGGATAGCTTAGTTTCATATATTTTATTGAAACTACAATCAAACAAATGACATGATTTTTCTAAAATCGAAAACTAATATCGGATCTTTTTCAAACTAAATTTTATTTTTGTAGGTTAGAAGAAACATATTTAAAAGAATGCACTGCATAGGTTATACATTTAAAACTTTAAACTAAACTTGCAAGAAAAATAACATTTAAATAAGATTTATTAAAATTATCATCGATATATTACAATTAGATTTTTTTGTTTAATTGTTTGTATGTCACAATATGTAATTTTAATATATTTATAAGTATGACAACTTCCATAAGAAGCAAAGGACAAAAAATGTAAATGTTGGCCTATAGAGAAATACAATAGAAGATAAAAAAATATCTCCATACAAGTTTTCATTTTTGATTGGTTAATGACGGACGGACAGACAAGCTTTCAAGTTAAATTGGATTCAGAAAAATATCGTGAATAGGAACCAGAAAAAGTTTCTGTCGGACGCACAGACATTTGAAATAATAGAGTGCTTTCACAATTGATAATCAAAGATATTTTAAATATTGTAAAATACAATTACAATGTGCGTAATTAAAAATTTGCAATAATATTAATAATTTGATCATTGGTTATTAGGACTGTATTTTGATCTCATTGCTGTTTTTAGTGTACTAGCGGATACGCACCTAGAGGCCTCTAGTGGCAATTCAAATGTTTTTATTTTATTTTAAATATCTAATTTGCGAAATAGTTTGTCTATGTTAAGATAAGTTTTCTGGCGATTTCATTAGTAAGGGTGTTGGTACTCTCCCCCAAAATAGTTATTAACCTTCACAGGACCTATGAGAAACTACCCTATAGGTTCAGCGGTTTGGGAGTTCTTTCTGAACAGACAGACAGACATTCTGAATGGTGTTTTCTGAAACAGTAAGGTACGAATACGAAAGCGTATCAACTCTATAACTGATATTAGAAAGTCCGTAGGTCCATTTAAACTAAGTTGAGTTGATTCTTTGACTTTTGATGACAACTTTTTTACTTTTGATAGGTTTCACGCCAAACGTAGGAGTCCAAAACGTAGGAGTGAAAAAACATCGGAGTGGACAAACGCAGGAGTCCCAAACGTCGGAGTGGGACAAACGCAGGAGTGGACAAACGCCGGATTTTTTGAACAAACGTCGGAGTGGACAAACACAGGAGTCCAATTTTTTTTTTTTAATTCTAATTTTTTTTCTTCAATTTTTTATACAACATCCCCCCCCCCCCCCTTGGTCCCGTTATTTTTCTTAGTTAGGTTAGGTTAGGTTATAGACCAGGGGGCCGATCGCTGCGGCTAGGCAGGCTAGGGGGCAGAGTCCTGCGGCCATAGTCAGTATTTCGTAGACAGGGATATAAAAAAATTTCAAAATTGTCATATTATTAAAAAAGCGGACACTACTAGGTTTTACTTAAGCAATGTCCACTCTGACGTTTGTCTACTCCGACGTTTGTCTACTCCGACGTTTGTCCACTCCGACGTTTGTCCACTCCGACGTTTGTCCCACTCCTACGTTTGTCCACTCCGCCGTTTGGGACTCCTGCGTTTGTCCACTCCGAGGTTTGGGGCTCCTACATTTGGGGTAGGACCCAAATGATAATGTAATTTCACTGATTTTTTTAATGTTAAAATAGTAAAATATGCCATTAAACAGTATCCTGCATTTCATTAGTTTTATTTATAAATACATTTACTCTGCAAGTGTCTAAATAAGTTACTGTTCATCCTTCCCTGCCATCTAGTTTTAGAGCCTTGGTTTTTTGGATGTCGTCATCCTTGTTTCAATTGGGGTCTTCATCTCCTTTTGTGGAATTACGAAAAAAACATATAATAATCAGGATTCAAAAGTTTAATGATAAATTTTTGATAGCATTACAATTGTTTAAAAATAGTAAATTTTATATTGCCTATACCATATACAAATATTTCATTAAATTATATAAGTTTATACTTTTATTGGTATGATTATACATTCTTAACATTTTATATTTATGCAACCTAACTTAATATTCTAACCTATAAATAATTATCATTTCATATAATTATGTAAGAGATCATATTTTTATTTTATTTGTATGATTATAAATTTTTAACATTTTATTTTTATGCAACCCAACTAAATATTTTATATTACCATGTTATATGAATTTTATTTATCAATCCTAATTGATTATTTTTGATGATGAATATTTTGCACAAATTTCTCTTGAAAATATTATACTTCTCAGCAAAATTTGTAAACCTGCATGAGATACTTTTGTTCAAAAAAATGTCTATGGTCAATACTTTAACTCTCAAAATTAAGATTTATATGTTAAACTATGACTAAGAAAAACAGACAAAAGATTGCATAGAAAATGGCGGTAAAATGTCCAAATTTCGTCTTTGCACCATGAGATTTGAAATTATTGTGCTCTGTTGAAATGAATGTCTGCGGGGGCTGCTTCTCTCCCAGAACAACTATGTATACCTAAATAAAAAGTGAATTGATTATGTCTTAATGAATAAACTAGAGGCTAGGTCCCTGAAGGCTTCTAGGGGCACTTGAGGGGAAGGGGGGAACCCAACTTAGAATTTTAATTTTAAAAGAAAAAGTAGAATTTTTTTAGGGCAATTTCTCTTGGAAGGGTGGTGATAGCTTCCAACCAAAAAAGTTATAAACCTACCCAGGACCTATGAGAAGCTACACTGTACGGGAGAACCATTTCGGTTTAGTGGTTAGCGAGATTCTTTCGGGCAAACAGATAGACAAACAATATCCTGTTACTTTTTTTAAAAAGATAATAGGTACTTAATAATGGAGGATTTCTAGCTCAAACACCTAAAAATTAACTTCACGTTCCAGCCTCCATTTTTATACCTGAGTCTTTTGACTGTAGACATCCAAAATCTTCGCTTCGCAATCAACCACAAAACCTAAACAAAAAATATAATAGTGCAGTGGTAGGCTTTAAAAAATTGTAAAAGAAATCCTTAATATTAGTAACAAAACCGAAAAATTATGGAGTCATTCAATTGGTATCTTAATTCCAAAGAATTTGATTGCTCTGTTCAACAAGTCCATCATGACTGCCCCCCTAAAAAAAAGTTGGGCTAGCTATGTAGAAGGTGATTGACATAAAATAACCATATTGGACTAAAAAGAAGGTTTCTAAAAGTAAAGAACAAAATTCTTATGAAGCTTATTTAAAACCTTATTGGTTCAGTACTTATTAAGATCTAAAGCTTGAGACAAAAATCATATATTCATTTTATTATTATTAAAAAATTTTAAAACCTGCAAAAAAGAATAAATATAATAAATCACGTTTTTAAAATAAATTAAGTACAAAATACTGTTAAATAAAATCTTCAAATATCAAGATAAAGGGCAAACTATTCATTTTTATCATTCATGTCATTCAAATATTTTGTTACTATTTAATTTTCAGTAAAAAATTATACTATCTATAATACAAAGTAGCTTGATGTCTGTCCGTCTCTCCGTCCGTCTAAAGCTTAAGATCTCGGTAACCACTGAACCGATCGGATTCTACTCTTCAAAGAATATACCTACTGGTCCTGTGGTGGTTTTAGGCTATTTTCTTGGGGGTTGGGACACCTCCAATCCCCCAAAAAACAATTTTACGAATTTAACCGTAACTTTTTTTGATCACCTCTTGGGGCAAAGCCCCTAGAGGCTAGGGGCGAAGCCGCTAGTATAACATGTTCGGGTAAGTATTGTATTTAAAAATTGTTAAGTGACTTTTGGTAGCAAATCTACTATTTAAAGCATTTTGTCTGTCCGTCCGTCCGTCTGTAATTCCGTAATTCTATGAGATAAATTTAAAAAAATTATTATTTCAAGTTAGACGGCTGCAATTTATTTGTGAAGATTCCCTATATCAACGAGCTTCCATTATGTAATTTACATGATCTATCAGTCATGCTATAAAAAAAATATAAAAAGCATATATGAAAGGGGTTTCTTGATTTAATACCATTAAACATGCTCTTTATATCTTTTTGTCTGTCTTTCCATCGATGGTTTTATTGTGCTTCGCTACTTATGGATGTTGTCATCCTTATTGAAGATAAATAAGTTGATTAAATACTTTACCTCCAGAAAGGGATTTATCAATATCAGTTACCAGCCTCTCACGTGATATTCCCCTACAAATTGGCCTTTAGTAGATTTTTAAAAGCAAAGCTTTTCTATAATTAGGGTCGGTCCGTCTGGACAACAAATTTTTGTATGTTAAAATCATTCTATTCATCTGTTTTTTGAAACACTGATTTCTAATAATACAAGGTACAATACTATAAGCGAAACATCTCTATAATCAAGTCCTAAAAATGTAAGTATGACCTTAACAGAATCCTGTATTTAACTAGTTTTGCAACAAATTTACTTACAATTTTATTAAAACTTGTACATTTCCATTCTGCTTTACAGTTTTGAAACTCTACAAGTGTTATTGTTCGTTTGTCCTTCCGTTTCAGAGCTTAATTTTATAGAATGTTGTCATTCTTGGATATAGAAAAAATTTACTTTTTTAAATGTAAAAAGCAATAAATTAAAGTATTTTCAAATAATTCTTTAGTTAACATTTTTTGTAGACAATTTTATATAACTTGATCGATGCAATTGATTTTTTAAGAAGCTACATACAAACAACATAATGCTTTATAGGATTGACTAGCGACTTCGCCCCTATCCTCTAGGGGCTTTGCCCAAAAAGGTAATTTAAGAAAGAAAAAAAATGAAGGATTTCTGGTGCTGCCACTTACTTTGAAATAACTGCTTAATTTTTTTTTTTTCTGGGGGGATAAATTTAAATTTTGGGGTTGGGGGTGTCTCACACCCTAAAAAAATAGCTAAACCACCACAGGACCAATAGGTATATACCCTGAAGAGTAGAATCCGGTCGGTTCAGTGTTTACCAAGATCTTAACCCTTACAGCTCGGGCCCCAATTCCCACCTTAATAGATCGGGGGGGGGGGGGTGGTTCATGTGTATTTTTAGAGAAAATTACTTTTACTAGTCATAGCGGCCAGGCCGCTCCTTAGCCGCTTTTTAGCGGCCAGCCGCTAAATTTTAAAACAGCTGTAGAGCGGCCAATTTTGCAGCTAGGTTGACCAAATTTTAGGACGAACTATCATTTTTTATGACAAAAAAATTACTTTTTCTGATCATCGCCGATAAACGGCAAATAACGGAAACCGCCATTTTCGGCGGTTACGGCGGTAAAACGGCGGTTGGCGGCGCCAATTAATATTTTTATCAGTTTGATGTTGCTCAAGGATTTACCAAAAAAAATTATAGGTCTCTAGCTGTAATAGAAGCCACGATATTCATGATATATGTCTGT
The DNA here is from genome assembly GCF_053477335.1 of Acartia tonsa. Lineage (NCBI taxonomy): Eukaryota > Metazoa > Arthropoda > Copepoda > Calanoida > Acartiidae > Acartia > Acartia tonsa. Next base: position 21,985,994 of record NC_137268.1, read on the forward strand.
AGTAAAAGCCGGACAAAAATCGGTCATAAAGTCGGTCAGGGAGCGGTCAAACGGTCATAACACTACTTTTCTCAGAAGGTCATTGATATTTAAGTATTCACCAAAAAAATTTTAGGTTTCTCCTTATACACAAAAGTCATAATGTAGAAATTAAGATTTATTTAGATTTTTTTTTCTAATTTTGGTGCTACCCAACCGACTTTGACCGGACACCACGACCGACACAGACCAGATATCCTAATAAAATCAACTCTTGCCGACGTATAATTACTAAACTTAAAAAGTCATGAAGTCACAGCACTCCATCTTACCTACAAAAAAAATGAGATTGAAAAAACTAGAGGGGGGGGCTCTTGGAGCCCCCCCCCCCCCCGATCTGTAAGGGTTAAGGGACAGACAGACAGACGGACGGACGGACAGACATCATTATACTTTGTATTATAAATATAATAAAATTACCTGAAAGGACCTTTGTACGACTGAAAGATTGGCTCCAATTTCTGACAAGAAGAGAAAAAAAATTAATTACTAATGAAAATTAAATGTTTCTTTGACAAAAATCACCCCCCACAGTTCATTACTGTAAAAATTTAGTTTATAATTCCCAATCTTAACCAGACCACTGCCATCTAGCCATACAATATGCGTAGATTTCATATCTTGCAACCAGAAAATCCAATTAAATCTATTTTTTTTTTAAATTAGATTTGAAAATTTCAAGTTTAATTTTCATCCCCTAGGAGTTATCATGACAAGAAAAGCAAAGATTATTTATTTAAAATTTTGAACAAGTTTGCTTTTATAAAGTTCTTCATAAAACCACTCCTGAAGGGAGTTAATCAATAACCATTTTTATCAGTTGCTTTGCTAAGGTCACAGAAATTCATCCTTCAATAAATCATATATAGAGTGGTTTTATGAAAGACTTCATAAAAGCAAAGTTGTAAAGAATTGAAAAAAATGCATATTAGTTTTTCTCATCATGGATGAGTGTTAGCTCCTTGGGGATGAAATTTGAACTTGAAATTTTTAAACTTAAATTTTTCAAAAATTAGATTTCGTTGGATTTTCTAGTTGCCAGATATGAAATCTACGCATCTTGTATGGCTAGATGGTAGTGGTTTGGTTAAGATTGGGAATTTCAAACAAAATTTTTATAGTAATGAACTGTGCCCCTCCATGCGATCTTATTGAAAATAATAAAGTAAAAGGTTCTCTTTATGGTCCTACCCCAAACGTAGGAGTCCCAAACGTCGGAGTGGACAAACGCAAGAGTCCCAAACGCAGGAGTCCCAAAAGTCGGAGTGGACAAACATAGGAGTGGGAAAAACGTCGGAGTGGACAAACGTCAGAGTGGACATTGCTTAAGTAAAACGCAGGAGTGTTCGCTATTTTAATAATATGACAATTTTGAAAGTTTCTTATACCACTGTCTACCACTGTCGGCCCCCTAGCCTGCCTAGCCGCAGCGCTCGGCCCCCTGGCCTATAACCTAACCTAACCTAACTAAGAAAAATAAGGGGACCGAATAAAGGGGGGGGGGGGAGGTGGATAAAAAATTCAAAATTGAAAAAAAAATTCAAAATTGAAAAAAAATTCAAAATTGAAAAAAAAATCAAAATTGAAAAAAAAATCAAAAATTGAAGAAAAATTCAAAATAGAAAAAATAAATTGGGACTCCTGCGTTTGTCCACTCCGACGTTTGTCCCAAAAATCCTGCGTTTGTCCACTCCGACGTTTGTCCCACTCCTGCGTTGGCCCATTTCGACGTTTGGGACTCCTGCGTTTGTCCACTCCGATTTTTTTCCACTCCTACGTTTGTCGTGGAACCCTCTTTATGTATGTGTGTGTATCGAAGGATCTCACTAACTGCTTTACCGATATGGTTCTCCTTTAAAGAATATCATCTTAAAGGTCCTAGGAAAGTGTACAGCTATTTTTAGGGAAGGGTACAGCCACCCTCAAATAGAAATCGCCCCTAGAAAAGAATTAACCCCCCCCCCTCAAAAAAATCTTTAATTTTCATTTTTTAAAATTGTGTTGTCAAATACAAACCCACCATTCCCAAGTGCCACTTGAGGCTTCTTGGGGGCGAAGCTGCTAGTTGAAAACACAAAAACATAATTCATAGATAACAACAGAAAAAAAACTCCATGAAAAGCTAACCTGAGATCCAACTGTTATTGTATGTCCTTCAATTCTCCAGATTAGGTCAGGAGGAGGAGATCCTTAAGATTCAGTATATTATTCATTCATATATGTCTAATTCATATAATTTGTTTCATACATATTTTCTTTCATATAAATACATACTTTCATTTCATAATTATTTATTCTTTGTGCCTTACCCCTGCCGGGAACCCTAACCATGTTGATATATAAATCTGTAATGCAAAACTAACAAACCTAGGAGATGCTGTCCCCCCAGGCATCATAAGTGTTAAGACAATGATTATAAACAAAATTAACACTTCTAGTGGAAATCAAACAATTTATATTTGCTAAAAGTATATCAAAATAATAAATTTTATTTTTTAATTGTGCTTTTTCCCTAAATGCTTTACTATTCTGTACATCATTTTATAAGTCAGTGTTTGGCTTTCATACATAAAATCTTACCAAGATCACTTTCACATGTTATATTCAGTACATCTCCTTAAACATTTAATATAATTCTTAAAATATTTTGATTAACTTTTTTAGAAGCTCTTTATAGTGCCTATAATTTTTTTATTTAATTGGCTAAAGTATCCGGAGTGACATCATATTAGAATAGTTAATTATTTTAATGTGACAATATTCAGAATATTTCGGACTCTGTTTTCATAGGAACTGTAAAGAGCTACATTCTTAAATATAGGATTTCACTTATTAGAAGATTTTTACTTTCAAAAGAAAATATAAAATTAGACATATCGCTAGATAAGATAAACAATAAACATTCTGACAGGAAGAACGGTCATAATACCCATACCATAGAGTAGCTGCAGTTTCACCAAATCATGAATTTCATTTCCTTATTACCTGGTTTATACGCCGGGCGAACACCATAAATTCTTGGGGGCATTAATGGCTCTTCTAAAAGTAAAGTTCTCTTCAAAAAAAATCGAATGACCATTTGACATATTTTGACATATCATAGGTATCCCTATTATATCCTGTTAGCCTATTTAGTTGGGATTTTTCTGAACTTCCCATTAAAAATACTATTGGTTGTGTGGGTAACTCTCTCCACCCTTCACTTCTATCTACAAGGGATTAAAATGGAAAAATTAATCAAATAACCAAAAACTTGTTGCATAAATGGGGATGGGGATTTCAAATATGATACTGAATTAATCCCTCTCCCCTCCCCCTTCAAAACAAAAAATATAGCCCATCCCCCCCCCTCCCAAACAAAAAAAGAGTTATTTAACTTACCTACTACTGTTATGATGGCATTTTTTACAGCAGTGATAAAGGTTGGAGGTCCACCTGATACCTAGATACAAAATTATAAAGTTCAGACAAAAAAAGGTAATTCTTCTAAATAGATGTTGGGAGTCCCTTTCGTGGCAACGCCCCTTAAGGGGCGATTCGTCGTAATTTTAAAATGTTTTTCATAGGTTATTTTAGGATAGGTTAGGTTATATTGGGTTAGGCTGTTGCCTCAAAGGGTTAGGCAATTTGCCCCGCAGGGTTAGAGCCCCCCGCAGGGGCTAGAAATAGGAGGAAAGCTACTGTGAAAAATACGAAAGGGATTATACTCGGTTTTGAAATATTTTATTGATATATGATTTATTTGTGTCCTCTCTCAAAGAGCCTTGTTAAACACAGAACCTTCCCCCTTCATTTTGAAATTTGTTTTATTATTATTTTCGGTCATGATACTTAGGAGAAATGCAGGGTTGGGGCACCCCACTAGAACCCAGTAATAGTGTCGGACTGATTTTGACGCAAAAAAAAAGATTAGCCAATGAGAAGCCATTATTGACCAATGGTAAAATTTATAGTGGCCTCTCATTGGCTAATTATTTTTTTACGTCATAATCAGCCCGACACTTTTACTGGGTTCCCCCACTAGGGTTAGGAATAGGAAATAACTACAATGGTTGGACAACTTCATAAGGTATTATAGAAAAGCTTTGCTATATACTAATCAATTTTCTAGCTCACCTCACATTTATAATTTCCAGAGTTTGAGGGATCAACATTTTCAAGAATTACATTGGTTGGCTTAGAATTATTGGATATCTTAACAAACAAAAAATATTTTTGATCTACCAGAATGTAATTAGAAGCGGAGAATAATGGTTTTAGAAGACGAAGAAAGTTTCTCAATGACGTCATAAAAATGAGGGATGAGGAGAGGAGGAGTGGGAAAGAAAACCATAATTCCTCATTTTTATGACGTGACATGCTGATTTTTTGAGGGACTTTCTTCGTCTTCTTGGTTTTATCCATTTACAAAACAACTCCCTCAAAATTTATTAATTGCTAATGGCAGAAGATTTTTAAAGATGATTATTTATCCTGAAATTTTATTATTAGTTTCAAATGCTTTTCTTAAGTTAAAAATACATTAATTACTTAAAGAATAATGCATCAATTCTAATCCTATCATCTATATTGAATATAAATTTGAATATAAGGATATTTTTTTGGATAGTAAAAAAATCAAGAAAAGAGGGTGAACAAATTGAAATTTATAAAAAAAAATCAGTAATACATAAAATAATATTTCTAATATTACATATTGGCAGAATATATAGTTGCTTCGCCCAATAATATTATAATATTAAAAATGCCAAAACCTTATTTTAATAATTCCCCTTAGAAAACTAATACATGAATTATATAACACTTTAGCGCATAATCAAATCAGCTTATTTCGTGATTATTTCATAACACCATGTTGATAATTGGCCTGTAACACTTATTTTAAAAATAGCGTAACTCAGGGATCTAAAGGGATCAGACAATGGCCGATATATTGATATGTATCTCAAATATATACATAAAATTACCTCTTCTGTAGATTACAATTAATGGTTAACGTTTGGACACTCTACCAATCGAATTTCAATTAAAGTCTTTAAAGTTGTTAAGCCAAAAAACGTTATTATAAAACTTTGGGGACTAGTGTAATAAACAGCACATTGGCCTCTTCCTTCCTGAGAGCAACTACTCTACGTATTTACATCTGTTCGAGAGTATATACCTTCAATTTTGTTAAAATCCTTATATTTATATATAATTGTAAAAAATACGCGGAATGACCTTAATGACCTAATGTCAACTTAATCCTTGTAATAAAGTAACAGGATCTCTGATTATAAGTCTGCAACGAAAGATCACGCTAACTGCTGAACCGACATGGTTTTCCATTACAATGTTTCTCATAAGTCCAGAAATGGTTTAAAACTATTTTGGGGGAGGGTAGCGGCAACCTCCAAAGAGAAATCGCACATAGAAAAAAAAAATCCCCTAAACCCCCGAAAAAAAATTGTTTTTAATTTTTCTTTTTAAAACTAAAATAATAAATTGGGTTGTCTAATTCAAATATTATCGTCTATGTTTAATTACTACGCTACTTGTGAATATAGCATTCTCTGCTTATTTTTTAAAAAAGCTTTTATTTACTTTATTTTTACCAACCAATCTTAATTACTTATTGTAAACTCGCCTGGAAAAGCAGCAGTTACTAAGCTTTTTTATAAATAGTACCTACAAAAAATTATGACATTGGCCTACGATTGGTCAATTAAATTGCATACTGGCCTGCTATAGGTAATTTATTCTGTGTATTGGCCTATCTTTAGTCTTTGTACTAAATGACGTCATTTTCTATAGGCATTATAAATAGATTCAGCAGTTACTAAAAATGGAGAAACTTACCATCATACCAGACATAGAGAAAACTGTTATTGGCGGCGAATCTGAAATTATTAAGAGTACAATAATTAATTGCAAAGGGCTAAATCCTTTAAAATTTCTAAGACTAGCCTAGAAGTTCTAGCTTCTAACGTAAGGCTGAGTAGACAACTAGGCTGAATCCAACATAACTCCTATACTAGCCTACAATGTCTTACATATTTGTTTATTTGGTATGGCTTAGGAATCACTAACTATGCATCTAGCCTAGGAATTTCTTTCAGGATTTGTCCCAATATTTATAACTACACTGTTAAAAATATTTTTTTATTTAGTATCAATTGATACTCTGGAGAGTATTGGACTCGTAAGTATGCTACAACTATATAATTAATATATAACACTATGTAATACTACATAACACAATAATTATTACTATACAGAACCCATACATTTTTTTAGTATCGATTGATACGCTCTAGGGTACTGGAAAATACGCTACAGAAATGTTTATTAAAATAGTACTATTTGATACACTCTAGGGTACTGTAGAAATGTTTATTAATTCAGTACTATTTGATACGCTGTAGAGTATCAGACAATACGCAAGAGAATAGTTTATTAAAATAGTAACTATTCATACCTTCTAGGGTACGAAACTGTACTGTAAAGAATAATTGAAACAGACACCATTCGTACACACCTCTCATGGAAGTGTTTCAATGCTTGGTCGTTTTAGACAAAGATGAAATGTTACTATTTATGCTCAGATTTATAGTTTTGATTTTTGTAATTATGGCTGACCATAGTTTTTTATTTTTAAGGATCATGTTTAGTCCTAAACATCTTTAAAGTCATTTTTTTACTAAATTTACATTTAAATTAATTTTTTATGGCTCTGCTTGGTATGTTTGTTGATATAATAAAATGTATATGTACATAAAATAATCATATATTATAAACTGATCTTTCATCCAAAGTAAAACAGTTTCATACTCTACAGAGTATCAAAAATTATGATAGAGGGTATCAAAAATTGCGAAGGAGAGTATTAAAAACTTACTTCTACCATATTGAATATTATTCCAAAGAGCGTATTGGATAATACTATACAGACAAATACATTATTTAGTACTACATGTTACTCCATAGAACACTAAGTAATACTCAATACAGTATTGGAATCTTCCTTGTATCGTAATAAGGTTTTTTTCCTAGAGCGTACAGATTGATACTATACATTAATGTGAAGAATATATAGTATTATCTGATGCTAAAAAAAAATTATTTTGAGCAGTGTACTACAGACCCTAACCAAAGATATTTTCTAATAAGTTAAATTAAATAGAAATCCTATTCAACTTTGTCATAACATATTATCTTTTTTGATTACAATACCCCCCAATTACAATAGTTTAGTGTAGGCTCTCAGAGCATACAGTCGCATGCACAATGTGAAAGCTGCAGTAAACTCACTTGTGACTTAAGTGAGTAACTTCACACAAAAAAAATTTAAATATCAACTTTAGTTATAAAAATATTTATTCCAAAACATATCTTCTAGAATCTACAACTCAAAATGGATCTAAGTGATAACATCTACAAACCCAATTCAATGTCAACCACATTTCCTAGACAATATCAACACTTCATCTTCAAAATTTCATAATCCTCATAAATTAAAATCGCTACTATGTCATCTCTGCCTTCATTTATCAAAATAAAATTCTTCAAATTTAAAATATTTTACCTAAATCGGCCACTTATTCCCAAGAAAATAAGCAATATTTCATAGTCAACTTAGCCTTCAAAAAATGATATTCCATCAAATCTTCTAATATAACTTAATCTGCCAGACATTAGTTGTAAAATTATACTTACATCACTCACTTCTGTAATATTCATAATAAAATTGGCCTAGCATCAGAATTCTGCTAGCTAAGGGAGGGGTTAGCATTTTTCTAGGTTTTATGTAGGTCTCCAAAAAATTAGTCCTTAGATTTACACTTAATGAGATGGGGCATGAATCTATATTGACTACATATAATAATTTAAACTTCAGAGGTGTTTTTTTATTAAGTAGATTTAACAGCAAATGTCACCAATATCAACTGTAAACCTAAAATAATGTATCCTAATCGGCCACCACGTTCAATTCTTAATCTGCTAGACATTAGTTATAAACTATACTTACATTATTAAATTTCTGTAACAACATGACAACAATGGCCTAGTATCAGAATTTTGCTAGCTAAGTAGTGGGGTTAGCATTTTCAATTATAAAGGTCTACCAAAAAAAAGTCTTTAGATTATGCTTATTGAATGATGGGCAAGGGCATTTATCTATTTATGACTACATATACTAACCTAAACTTTCAGGAATGTCAATATGATTTAACAAAAATGTCAGCAATGTAAACTTCTCCAAACCAAACTACCGTATCCTAAACGGCCACCACATTCCATTCTAATAAATCACAGCTTCAAACAATTTAGACATCTAAATATAGAGTAGCTTCCTTCTAAATATCACAATAAAAAATTTTTATTTATGATACGATCAGCATAATTTTCTTCTAAACACACAAATCAGCATATTTTTTACATTTTAGAACTCATGACATTCATTATTTTTACAATTGTTTTACTTACAAAAATTCATTATAACTACAATAATAACTACATATATAACTACAAGGTAACTACATTTATAACTACATTTCTATATATACAAACAAATTCCAATAGAAACACATAATAAACACCAGTTAAGTCACATTTAATTTAATGCAGTGTAAATAACTGCAATCATATCTCCAAGGGGTTATTTTTACTCCCTTATCAGATAACACAAACAGCGGCTTGGGTAAATCCTCTAACTTGACTAATGGTCATAAATGAGGTGTCAAGTCGCAATTATTTACTTATGACTGACTTTATGTTCTATTTTGCATTATGATTAATTGTAATTGTTTTTTCTTCTATAAACTTACATAAACGTTGTCATATGTATAATAATTGAATTTGAAATATACATACATACATAAAGGGTGTTTAAAAAAAAACCAATCGCTCACAATTTGAACCATTATAAGTACTTCAAATCTTGGAGATAGACCCCATAACGTTTAAAGTTTTTGATGGGGCATGTAAAAACCTTTCTTTAGACACCTTAAACAGGATTCTACCTCAATCCTAGCCGATTTGGGATAAAAAAGGCAGACCCAGCCAACATTGAGGCATGGCGGCTCTGTTTAAATCTAGTTCTTGATGTTTGTCAGGTCTTTCTTTTTGATGCCAAATTGGCTAGGATTATGTTAGAAACCTTGTTAAGGTGTCTAGAGAAACGTCTTTACATGCCCCATCAAAAACTCCAAACATTATGGGGTCTATCTACAAGATTTCAAGTACTTAAGACGGTTTGTTCTTTTTTTAAAGAGACAAATTTGTCTTAATTTTATTATAAAATATGCACTTTCGGCGTAGGGCAAATATCTCTGCAAGGGCTAGGTTTCGAGCTCTAGTGCTCTGGAAGGGTGAGTAGATTTTAAATTCAATATTGTTTTATTATTGTCATTGCTTGGGCATGAATTGTACTATTTTTTTATTAGTTTTGGACTAAAACTGTAAGGTTTATATTGAAAAAAGTGAAGCGATTGGTTTTTATTTAAACACCCTTTACATACATACAATAAAGATACCTCCCATCCCTTTCCCTGCTACTGGATGAGCAAACTGACAAATAAATGAGGTCCATATTAGCAAGATAAATTGACGACAAATGTCAATATATCCATTATTGATTGTTAATCTCTATGCAAAGCTTTTTTCTTTATGTCTCCAATTAACCTTTTATCAAATTAACATTGATCTATATCTTATATCGACATAACAACAGCACACGTGTCTAGCATTGTGTATTACTAAGAACAAGTTGTATTTAACACAAGTTTAACTTTATTCAAGTTTTGTGTGTCTCCAAGGACTTTCTGTCCAAATTATTTGAAAGAGATGTTTACAAGACAAATTAAATGGACAGTCTGATCTTTTAGATTTTTATTAGTACAGCTATCTCTTTATAAACTATCCATGGGCTTAGATGCTAATATAAGATGACCACAAGACCCCTGTTAAGCTTTCCTAAAGTGAAGAACTCAATCAGTTAAGAAATTATAGAAATTGAATAAAAACCTTACTACTTTAATCAATAGGATATCGAAAAAAATTGGGAAAAATAGAGAGAGATATTTTTTTCCAGTAATTGGATTTAATACATTTTCTACCTATCATCCTTTCTTTTTAGTTTATATATGTAGCGGGACAAAGTGCCTCAAAAATCAGCCATGTGATGTCATAAAAATAAGGGAGATGAGATGAGAAGTAGGAAAGAAAACCTCCAAAAAAAAAGAGATGATAAATATGGATAATCCCTCATTTTTATGCCGTCACATGGCTGATTGTTAAGACACTTTGCCCCGCTACTTAATATATCTAAAATTGTTGAAGTGTCCTTTTGAATGAATAATCTTCTAGCTTTTAAAGAGAGCCACGCTAACTTTACTCTCGCCCCCCTTGGGGAACAAAAAGTATTCTAAAAACATTTACAACCATAAACAAAATAAGGAATAATTTAAACATCAAAATATAAGAAAGTAGATTTAAAATTATTTACAAAGAATAAAAACACTATCAGTGGAAATATATTCATGGCTTTTCATTGATGAAGTAACTTTTTAGTTATCTTTTTAGAGAACATCCACAATCATCAAAACTAAATGTTGTATCGCATACATTAGTTTAAAAAACATCCTTAAACGCTTTTGATATTACAAAATATAAAGCCGAAGAGAATGTTTAAAGAATATGTAAGATAAGTATAACAAAAAAGGACTGAAATTTAAATTTGGTTAGATATAGTTTAGTGCAGATAGTTTATTTGCTAACTAAACACTTGTAAGCGCAGCCAAGGTGACTAAAACTAACTATAACTTGAAACTTTTGGAGAATTTTTTCTTGTATTTTAAAATTATCTTAGACTTACTCTATCAATTAAATGTTAGCTGGTTTATATTGTTAATGACGAAGCTACTCTACAATTTCCCTCGTCTGTACGTCTGTACATTAGTCAGTGCAAAACGTTGTGGATGACATGTGATTTTTTTCAGCTGCTATTAAAATATTTATTTTTATAAAGTTTTCATGATTTTTTATGTAATTGATCGCACATTCTCTCTCTTTTTGAACACATGCACTATAACTCACTCGGTCCGTTTGTCCGTCTATGCCTCGTTACTTAAGAATGTTGCCATCCTTGTTGTCATCCAAACTATAATTATCAATTTTTTGCTTCGCTATTTATGAACTCACTGTTTAAGTATCTATTAACTAGAACAGAAGTGACAAAAGTTTAAGAAGAAAAATGTTATTTTTCCATGTATAGTTACATATACATATATATGAACATTAGGTCTGTTCATTTTTTATTTAGTCCTTTAGACAAAAAAAAATAACATTTGTATTGATACATATCTTTTTAGTAACCAATCAGCATTTAAAATAATCACCAAAGGAAAGCGCAAACGAAAAAAAAGTATGTATTTCGAGAAAGACTACACAGCATGCATGTAATGACATTAATATGAAGCAATTTTGCGCAAGGCTAATTTACATTCATGTTTATTTACATATAATTGTTACTGAATTAAATACTGAGCCATGCTACTGATCTAAACATACCAAAATGTGCATAAACAAGGATAACATTCATAAAAGCGAATCTCTAAAATGGAAGACAAACTAACATTAACATTTGCAGAGTGCCAGAATTGAATAAACTGAAAATTCATGCATATGTCCACACAAAATTGTAAGTAAATTTGTTGCAAAACTGATTAAATACATGTTACTGTTTAAGGACATACTGACGTTTTTAGGACCTTAATTTAGAGATGTTTCGTTTATAACACTATACCTTATTGTAATAGGAATCAGTATTCAAAAAATCAGATGAATTGGATAAATTTATCATTCAAAAATTTGTTGTCAAAAAAGTAAAAAAATAGCTTAAATGGTAACGATTATTGAGTTGCTGCGTTTTCTAAGTCGTACCTAGCTGTTATAGGAATCAGCATGCAAAGTTTGAAATCGATTGGACAATTCTAACCTGTATAAATTAATAAAAAGAGCTAACTGTAATGGACGGACGTACGGACGGACGAACTGACAGACTGACCCTAATTATAGAAAAGCTTCGCTTTTTAAAATTAGATTAATTGAGTTAGGTTATTGCATAGAAAATGTATTTATATTTTTTGATAATATTGAGTCAAACTACTGCATAGAAAAATATTCAAATTTTGAGTCAGGCTTCTGCACATGCAGTTATGTACATAAAAAAGTAAACTTTTCAAATAACTTTTCAAGGTTCACTCACTCGAAAAAACAACTTTGTGTATTTCTGATTTTTAAATCTGATTTTTAAATCTTTTTACTTCAAAGAGTAAATTTGTTAAAATTAGTGAAAACCTTAATGCATAGATTAGGCGGTTTTGTCATCTTATTTAGAGAACCTCTGTTATAATAGTATATTCCAGAGAATGAGATCTTATAGGAGAAGTTGAAAAGTTGAAAAGTTTGGACACTTCAAGTTTGTAACCAAAAACTTTGGGTACAGATCAGTTCCTCCCTGGTTTATAACAATCGAATTAAAAGCTTTACTTAAGTCATAAAAATACATTTTGCAATATTTATAAATATTTTGCTAGCGTTCAAGAGTCATCCTAGTATCTCTTGGTAACTCAACAAGTAGCGCATCTGCTCGTCTTCAAGGATGTGATAGGTTCGAATCTCGGTCCGACACTGCGCCATAACTAAAGACGTTAAAAATGGTTGCTACTACTGCTATGCGCACACTGTACAGTTAGGACCTCTTAGACCAACAATAATAACATTATTAGAGTAGATTGACTGTAAAAAAAAATCGTAATAAATACGTCTATACTTATGATTGTAATAAAAAGATAATATATAGTAATTCATATTATTATTAATATACAAATAAATAGTTTTCACTTTTCCTTGACCTCAGATTATCAAAGTGCATACAATTCCGCATAAGAATAAATTCAATAGAATTACTACTAGCAGAAAGCGTCAATATAAATCGATATATTATTTCTTGGATGTTGCACTAGATTTTCATATACTCTGATAAATTGATGCTCGCAGCTGTCTAAAATAATGATACCCCAATCCCCTCTTCTGGATGAACGAATTATTAAAAATGAAATATCAAATTATCAGAAAATCTTTATATCAATTATATATATTATTCATGAAGTGATGGGACATTAAAATATTTATTACACTAGTCCCCAAAGTTGTATAATAACATTGTCTTATTCTTTGGCTTAACAACTTTTAGCAGGGATCGGAAGCCTCACGTAAGCCGCGCATAAGCCTCAGGTTTAAACCTGCTTGTGAGCAGAAGAAAAAAATTTAAGAAAAAAGGATTGTCTGCTAAAGAGCCGTTTTATACATCCAGCTGAATTTTATAGTGATAAAATCACGATTTCACTGAGGCTTACACGCGGCTTACGTGAGGCTTCCGATCCCTGACTTTTAGGACTTTATTATTGAATTGTGATTAATTGGTTTATTAAGTTGATTGTCCAAACGTTTCAACCAATAAATTTAATGTACAGAATTTGGTAATTTTGTGTATAATCTTTATGTATTTACATCAATTTATCGGCCATTGTCTTATCCCTTTAGATCTCTGACTATGTTAGTCAAAATTAGTTACTATTTAACTTTTTTAAGATTGCGATCTTCACAAATTAGTAATTATTGGTAAATTTAATAATTCAACTCTGAAAATGGGTTGATTACGATACCTACCTAATTATCTTTCATAAGTTAAAAAGATCATGTAATAGCTAAAATGACAATGTGACAATGTAAGCATTTATAACTCATGCGGTAAGTAAGGCACACCAACAAGATTAGCATATCAATATAATTGCCATTGTTATATGTATATATATATTCTAGAATTCTTAGATTCATCCACTTATCAAGGACGTCAAAGCTTTTTTATTTAAGGGGGGGGAGATAAAAATTGTTTAATGGGGTATTGGGGAATTTGGGGGGGTAACGAATTTTTTTTTTAAATTATGAGGGGTTCGTAAATAAACCCCCCCTCCCTTGAAAGTCCATGCCACTTATTAGTAACTTATTAAAATTACAAGTGTTTAAAAGTCGTTTCTAGTTTGGATTCGAAACCAATTAATATCCGCTGGATTAGAATCGGTTCTCAGCCATATTGAAGAATTATGTGTAGCAACGTATAACAGACAATTTCCCACGAACAATAGAATAAAAATCATAAGATAAATGCCAGTTTTGTTATCCCAGGCCTTATGCCTCTGGGGGCTAACAAAACTTATTTTAATCTGTAATTTTGTAATATCGGCGGAAAGCTGTCTATAAAACGATGCGATAATAACTGTCTGTCCAGTGAGTAGCAAGAATTTAAGGTACATATATACATCTAGGCCTCTAGGGGCACTTGAGGAGGAGAGAGTCGAATTTAATAATTCAATTTCTTATTTTAGATTTTAAAAGAATAAGTTAAAAAATATTTTACGTTTGACGTTTATTTTTCGTTGAACTCTCTTTCTAAAATTGGGAAATTTTTAAAAAATTTAATTTCTCTAGGGAGGGTGGTGGTACCCTCCCCCAAAATAGTAATAAACCTTCCTGGGACATATGAGAATCTACCCTGTTAAGGAGAACCCGATCGGTTCAGCGGTTAGCGAGATCCTTCGGTACAGACACACAGACACACAGATACACACACAGACAAACATCCTGTTACTTTAGTATAAGGATATACATAGATATTTTCCCAAAAATAATAAAATTATTTTAAGTATTTTTTTTGAAATTCTAAATACCAACATAACGATTTGGTATTAATAATCTAAATTTAAACTTTAGCCATAAATACCAACCTTTTTTTATATTTTAATAATCCTAAATTCTATGAAATACACAGAAATATGGTAAAGCGATCCTTATTCACTGTAATGACTTTAGAAAGGCAGTTACTGTTTATTTAGGTCATGTATTTTACGTTCGTTATATTTAAAGTTAAGGTTATAATTGGATATAGAATATACGTGGTTATTATGACAGAGGATATTGTCGTCGATTGAGATTGCTAATATGAACGCCATTTAATGGTCAGTTCGTTATTTCAGTAGGAGGGGGAGTGGGTAAAGGAGGTGGATGGCGGGTTCATTATTTTAGCCAGCTACAAATTTCACTTCATTAGAGTACATGACAATCTAGTGTAAGATCCAATTAATAATAAATCCATTAGGATATAACATATTTATTTTAACAGCACATTTGATATATCATAAAATTTTAATTTATTGCATAACAGTTTATTTTTCTTTAGTCTAATTACAGTAAACTTGTTGTTGCTTCGCTACCTATGGAAACAATATCATTGCCAGCTTATTTATCAAGGATTTATAGAGTTTACTGTTATGGATATATAGTTTCTTGTTCATAATCGTAATACTAAAAAGTATATACAGAAAAAAACTTTGGTATAACTTTCATTAAAATCAAAATATATATATATATCAGTAAAGTCAATTACATACATTTGTAAATACTAATAGCACAGCAATAACACTTGGACAATAATGAAGCATGACTATTAATTTGTAAAATGGTGATTCCTTGGAAGATTAGGCTCAATGTTATATAAATTATTACCACTTTTAAACAGGCAAACCCCCTTCCGGACCTTTATCAGCTTTAAAGTCCCTCCCCTTGTTATATCAGCTCCTATTAAAGATTGAGAACTCCCCTTTTTTGACAAGGAAATATCCGACCAAAAGTCAGAGTCTGTTTTTACTTTTTAAGTCCTTTTTTACTTAAATACTTTGAAAGGCTGTAATTTTCTTTTTTAGGTTTTTTTCTATAAATTTAAAATTTAAAAACTTTGTTTAAAGTAGCTGCGTTACTAATACAAGAAAACTTACCATTTGGAATATATCTATAAATTTCTCTATCATCTTTATACCATTTCAAACTGTAAAGCTGGTCTCCCTATAATCATACATATTATACTTTTAGAGTTATGGTATCTAGATATCTGTCTATCTATCCATCTATCATATTTGTACCATTTCAAACTGTAGAGCTGGTCTCCCTATAATTATAAATAATATACTTTTAGAGTTATGGTATCTAGATATCTGTCTATCTATCCATCTATCATATTTGTACCATTTCAAACTATAGAGCTGGTCTCCCTATAATTATACATATAATACTTTTAGAGTTATGGTATCTAGATACCTGTCTATCTATCCATCTATCATCTTTGTACCATTTCAAACTGTAAAGCTGGTCTCCCTATAATTATAAATAATATACTATTAGAGTTATGGTATCTAGCTATCTGTCTATCTATCCATCTATCATCTTTGTACCATTTCAAACTGTAGAGCTGGTCTCCCTATAATTATACATATAATACTTTTAGAGTTATGGTATCTAGATACCTGTCTATCTATCTAGCTATCATCTTTGTACTATTTCAAACTGTAGAGCTGGTCTCCCTATAATCATGCATATTATACTTTTAGAGTTATGATATCTAGCTATCTTTCTATCTATCCATCTATCATCTTTGTACCATTTCAAACTATAAAGCTGGTCTCCCTATAAGCATTTACATATTATACTTTTAGAGTTATGGTATCTAGCTATCTGTCTATCTATCCATCTATCATCTTTGTACCATTTCAAACTGTAGAGCTGGTCTCCCTATAATTATACATATAATACTTTTAGAGTTATGGTATCTAGCTATCTGTCTATCTATCCATCTTTCATCTTTGTACAATTTCAAACTGTAGAGCTGGTCTCCCTATAATTATAAATAATATACTATTAGAGTTATGGTATCTAGATATCTGTCTATCTATCCATCTATCATCTTTGTACCATTTCAAACTGTAGAGCTGGTCTCCCTATAATTATAAATAATATACTATTAGAGTTATGGTATCTAGATATCTGTCTATCTATCCATCTATCATCTTTGTACAATTTCAAACTGTAGAGCTGGTCTCCCTATAATTATAAATAATATACTATTAGAGTTATGGTATCTAGAAATCTGTCTATCTATCCATCTATCATCTTTGTACAATTTCAAACTGTAGAGCTGGTCTCCCTATAATCATACATATTATACTTTTAGAGTTATGGTATCTATCTATCTATCTATCTATCCATCTATCATCTTTGTACCATTTCAAACTGTAAAGCTGGTCTCCCTATAATTATAAATAATATACTATTAGAGTTATGGTATCTAGATATCTGTCTATCTATCCATCTATCATCTTTATACAATTTCAAACTGTAGAGCTGGTCTCCCTATAATTATACATATAATACTTTTAGAGTTATGGTATCTAGATACCTGTCTATCTATCTAGCTATCATCTTTGTACTATTTCAAACTGTAGAGCTGGTCTCCCTATAATCATGCATATTATACTTTTAGAGTTATGATATCTAGCTATCTTTCTATCTATCCATCTATCATCTTTGTACCATTTCAAACTATAAAGCTGGTCTCCCTATAAGCATTTACATATTATACTTTTAGAGTTATGGTATCTAGCTATCTGTCTATCTATCCATCTATCATCTTTGTACCATTTCAAACTATAGAGCTGGTCTCCCTATAATCATGCATATTATACTTTAAGAGTTATGGTATCTAGATGTCTGTCTATCTATCCATCTATCATCTTTGTACCATTTCAAACTGTAGAGCTGGTCTCCCTATAATCATACATAATGTACTTTTAGAGTTATGGTATCTAGCTATCTTTCTAGCTATCTTTCTTTCTATCCATCCATCAATCCATCCATCAATCCATCCATCAATCCATCTATCCATCCATCCATCCATCCATCCATCTATATATCCATTCATCCATCCATCCATCCATCCATCCATCCATCCATCCATCCATCTATATATCCATTCATCCATCTATCCATCTATCTAACCATCTATATATCCATCCATCCATCTATCCATTCATCCATATATCTGTCCATCCATCAACCTAACTATCTATCTATACCTGTAAAGTATAAGAGCAAGATAGATTGATAGTATCTCCTGTATACGCCACTGTAGGGGTAGAATAGTCCTCTAGGATTTGAACTCCCATACATGCTAAAATAAAGAAATAGGCATGTCTAAAAGTTTCGGATGACAATACCCATATGAAACAAAGCACAAGAAAATACTGAAATGACAAATGGACAAAGTGAGTTACAGAGCATTTGTTTGGTGTTCATAAAAAAAAGAATATGCGATAATCACGATTCCTTCTGATAAAAAAGGGCATTTTTTTTATTTTCTTATTAGTCAGGGCAATTTACCCAAGAAATTTAAAAGACTATAAATAAAGCATTTAAGTAAATAACATTTCCCCCGTAAACTTTTTTGTATAGGGCAAAAAACATAAAATGTTTTTCCAACAGTTTATTGTGTTACTGAACTGTAAAATTCATAAATGTTTATAACGGATAAAATTTAAATTTAATGATCTAAAACCATAAATCTGAAATGTATTAATTAATAGCTTAATTTATAAATTCATTCATCTAATATTTTTAAAACCAAAAGACTCCCCTTTTGTTTTATGCTTTTAGCTTATGTAAAATAATTAGTTTTAGAACTCTTTTTCTCATAGATATCATAAATTATTATTTAACATCTACTAAAGGCAGAATTGTTCTTTTGATTGAAATCTTTGGAAACTGTTAGTTTATACAACCTAATCACAATTCCTCCATGATTCCTCCTCCTTTACAAATTAATCTTTTAATTATGAATACTTTAAAAAGTTTTAATTATAGATTAATAGCATGCAGGGAATAACTTGGCCAATAAACAGCTCTTAAAATACAAGTAAATATCTTTAAAGTGTGTTTTTTCACCAAAGGAACTCTAAACAAAATTAATTTAAACTGTTTTGATTTTCTATTGTAACTCTATTATGTTTTGCTCGGAAAGAAGAGAGCGGGACAGGAATGCTAAAAAACAATATACTTAAAATTACAATCTTATCGTAAACACTGTAAAATACATATGTTTATACTTAGCGAAGCAACATTATGCTAATAAATTTACAAAGAAGATTAAGATATGTTTGGCCAATTTGCTATATTAGTGACTTCTACTCTAGCTTTTATAGCCATATTTATTTTTAAAGACCATTATGGGGACATATACATATAGAGCTTTCCTAAAATTGGTGCAGTCGTTAAGATCTTTCAGGACAAACAAAACCATATTTTTTATATGTTAATAATAGCTGATTCACCCTTATCATTTAGGGGCTCTGAATTCTCTGGATTAAACAATGATTTGCAAGATTTTAACGAAGAAAAAAAATCATTTGTATTTGTGTCCCCTGCCTAAGAAAGGTTATAGTACTGGATATAAAATACGTGGAGAGATTCTCCCCTACCCTGAAAAAATGTTTCTCTTAGCTTGCTAACATAACAATTCCTCCCCCCCCCCCTCCATTTATGACTTTTTCCCATCCCCTCCATGCAGAATTGAACAATATCTGAGGACTTTTTTAGCAATCAAAATTAATTGTCCTGTGACAATATCCAGGTATTGTATATCCATTGTTTGAGTATATTCACGGTCTCAGCTTAATTTTCACTAATTATATTATTAATGCAATTTCTATGCTACTAAAACTAGGGAAATAGGGATAGATCAAGGGACAGTAAATTTAACCCCTAAAAAAAATATTAGCGCAGCTTAATTTTAAGAAGGTATGTTAATGCGTCCGTCATTACATCAGAAAGTCACTTTAGCACTAAGTTATATAAAACTAGCGGCTGCTCCCCTAGCCTCTAGGGGCTTCGCCTTATAAGGTAATGGAAAGTCAACCTTCCTATATAGAATTTTTCTTTGAGTTATAGATATTTTCAAAAAGTTATTTTTTGTCATATTACTTTTTGGCAAAATTAAACCTAGGTTGTTCGCCTTATACACAAAAATTTAAATTTGTAAAAAATAAACCCAGGTTGTTCGTATTTTGGGGATGATTTTTTTGTTTTAAGGGAGAGTGTGGGTGTGTCACCCCCTCACGAAAATAGCCTAAAAACACCAAAGGACCAGTAGGCATATTCCCTGAAGAGTAGAATCCAATCGGTTCAGTGGTTACTGAAATCTTAAGGGAAAAACGGAAGAACAGACGGACGGACAGACACCATTCTACTTTGCATTAAAGTTAACTAGCGGCTAAGCCCCCAGCATATTTTTTTCATTTATTGACCCATCCCTTTATCCTTGTATAATTTCACAATACCTTTATAGTGCTGGGAAGGGATATTACAAATTTCAGTTTTTTTCTAAAGAAATTTTAAAAATTATAGGAAAAGTTAAAATTTTCTAAAGGGGGAATGAGATATTATGAAAAAAATTATTTGTTGAAAAAGTCTCCTAAAACATTTTGAAAAAAATCATCAAATTTATTTTGTAAAAATTATTAGTATCTTTTTAGATTTAATGAATAAAATTGAAATAAAAACGTAATTTTAAGAGAAAAATAGCATAAAAACATCAGAAACTTAAAATCATTAGATAAAATTTTATAAGACAACCACTGCACTGTATATACATAATCCTTATTAGTGTATTTATTCATACTGTTAGGAAAGGGATACTTTTAAAAATGTATTAAATATATGGTTTTGACATATTTTTTGTATATTAAAATATCAACTTTACTTTCAAATAAATCCCCTTACTTATGATTAAAAAAGATGGTTAATTTCAAATGTTGATCCTTGAAGACTAAAAGTGAAGACTAACAAATTGCAGATCCAGACAAACAGAAATTTTAACATTGTGCCTTATCGTACTGTGAATAAAAAATCAACATAGTTAAAAAAAGCATAAAAATTCAAAAAAAAAATCATATTACTTTTTAGTGCTAATAGATAATATATCATATTATAAATTCAATAAAAAACCAATCAAAATTATATTAATAATTAACACTTTAAGTTTAAAGTTAAGTTACTGTTTCAGTATTTTACTGAAAATAAATTAATACGAAGAACGCATTTTAAGACATAATCTTACTTGTTAAGGAAGTAAGTAAAAGATAAAGAGTTCAAGAGGAAAAGTAAAAGTAAAGTGGTTTTCTTAAATACGACCATCTAGGTTGTTCAAATAATGTAACCAAAAAAATAAAGGGATGATTTGAGTCTTTTGGAGCTAAAATACAAATGTACCCAAATAAAATTATGTATCTGTTGATAATCCTATGGTATTAACGAATATAAAAATATCCAAGTAAAATTGTATTACCTTAGAAAGAACATCAATGACAAATTAACAGGTAAATTATAGCATTTTGTAAAGGTTTAACAAACTGACCCCTCTCCCCCTTAAGTTGAAATAAATTGTAAGGGTAGACCTGTGGTTTTGGGAATGAATAAGCCCCCCCCCCCCCCCCCCTGTTATTTTTTAATACTCCTATAAGACAAGAAAATTAGTTGTTATAAAAGAAATTGTTTTTGCTCATAATCTTCGTGATTTTCTGCTAAAACATTAAAACACCGCTTTTCTTAATTAAGCAAGTGTCTAAGTAAATTATAATAAAGGAGAGTTTATGTATATTAAGCTTAACAAATGTTTAAATTAAAAACTAAATTAGAAAATGAATAACTTAACCTTTACAAGAAAATAGCTTACTTAGTATCTATTACTTGCACCCCAAAGAGCCTCTAGATGCACCTAAAGGGGATGGGGAGTACTAGGTCACACACATTTAGACATCATACCACATTTTTATATTAGGAATAGTTGCTTCGCCCCCCTAACAACTACGAGACCTCCACCTATCTACCAAAAAAAGCCCGAAAACCGTTGTACTAACTGTAGGTATATTTCCACAAAAGCAAAGCTTAATAGGTTCAGCGGTTAGTGAGATCTTACGCTTGAAACGAACGGACGGGTATACTAACAAACAGACGGACAAACAGACGGGCAGACGTCGTTCTACTTTGTATAATAGATTAAAAAATACATATATTAAATATCTAAATAGATGGGCAAGACATTACCCCTAATCTTATTTTTAATGTCACGCACCGGACATAAATGAGACCATATTTAACTTCTTTTCTTTGACGAAGTGTTGTCAAAACTCAAACTTGTTACCCATAAACGCTATTTCAGCAAATAACTCGATTTGTTGTGCTTTTTTGACATATGTTTTTATTTTCATAATAAAATTACTATTTTTATTGAGGTTAATGTCCTTATTTGTATTGTAATACTTGTATTATTTTATTTTTCTTGCAAAACAAAAATAAATTTGATATTTTAATCTAGACATATTTTGCAAATAAACTTTTGTTTATTGTTATAATTTTGATCAAGCAACGTAATTTTAGAGTCCACATCATTCTTTTTTTGCGCATTTGTGTGCGCTGCGATATAACACTATTTTATTGAATATGGCTATTCCAGATTATTTTTAGGCCTTCTTTTATCATTTAAAATTTATGTGTGAACATAATACATAGGTTCAGCAGCCTTTAAAGTTATCAGATCTTCCTACCGGTGGACCTATATGACTCTTCTTCCTTATGGAAAGCTTATTATAGGTCACAGAGAGGAGAAAGGTACCTCTTACCCTACCATATAAATTTATATATTAATTTACCTTGTAAATATAACAGAATACTTAATTTACACGGATTCATTGTTATCTATCTATTTAATCATTCTGAAACAAAATAATGTTATATGTATAAGTTTGTAATACAGCGAGGCTTGTCTTAAAGCGAAGCTTGTCTAAGATTAGGGTCGGGTCGTCCGTTTGTTCGGAACGGCTAACTTCTTATCGTATATTTAGACATGTTAGAATTGTCCTATCGATTTCAAACTTTGCATTATGTTTCTTTTAACAGTTAAGTACGATTTAGGAGAGCAAAGTGCAAAGCGAAGCATCTCTATGACCAAGTCCTAAAAATGTAAGTAATGTTGTCCTACTGTTTCAGAGCTTCGCTTTAATGGATAATGCAATCCTTGTTTTTCAAAAAATATTTACAGTCGGGGGTTGCCGTTTTTCGCCCATTTGAGGAAAAAATTTTAGATGTTAGGGGCGACGCCACTAGTATTGAGTGAATAAATCTATGGTATATAATAGACGTTTAACCAGACAACTACACGAATAACACTGTTAGGGACCTTTTTTGTCTACAAGCGAATTGCTTTTTGCTTTTGTAGCGACTTAGATGTAATAATTTTCAAAGCCCCCGTCCCCTTCCTTGTTTAAATTTAATATCATATGTATAAGTTTGTATTTTTTCAACAAACATTAATAGTTGGGGGTTGCCATTTCCCGCCCTTTAATGGAAAAATTCCTAGCTGTTAGGGCCAAAGTCACTTGTAATGAGTCGTCAAGGCTGACACATTATTGTAACTAATCTACATCCTTTCGTCCAATACATCTTACAATGATATTATTTCCCTCATTTTAATTGAATACCTTGATTAACCAACCCTGAAAAAGGCAATCTTTGTTAATTTTGAATGAAAACAAAAGCCGAGTTTTAATAATTGAAATCCTATAATTGAAAATAAACAATGATTTATCAGAATGTATAATAACCAACAAAATTTTAGATTTATGAATAGATTAATGAAGCCAAAATGATTAAATGATTTAATTTAACCCCAAATTAAAAATTATTAAGCGCCCCCCCCCCCCCCCTAAAAACAATAGAAAGCTTGGACGTCCTTGTACCTCAAAACATATAATTAAAAAAGTGTTTTACTTATCAACTTTGTATGGTGATTCCTGTAAAAAATTTGATAAAAAACTATCATATTTACAAAAGTAGATGGATGTATGTCCGTATGTGTATATGTGTATCTGTCTAATTTTATACACTTTTGGTTTAGCACAATGCCTTTCTTATTATTCGTTCATTCGTTTGTTTAATTGACTAAACTGTAAGAGGTTTGTTTTTATGTATCAAGTAAAAGCTGTAACCAACAACAGAATAAATTCAAAAAAATATTCGCAGAGATTTTGTGATTTTAGGGGAGGGACGCTTCGTAGTAATGACGACCTTTGTACCCCCCAATTATTACTTCGCTTGTTGGCTATACCTTATTCCTGGTAAAATAATTATTTTTCTTCATTAAAGCTTTTTTTGTAACCTCCTTAAATGTAATTGGTTTGTTATCGAACACTATATTTTAGTCAAAAATACACAAATTATTTAAATACTTTACTGTAATTAAAACCTTTATTTACAATATTAGCGGCTACGATCCTCAGGGGAGCAAAGTAAGTGGGCTTTTCAATCTAGTTTTTTTCAGGAGCGATCTTTCTTTTCAAGGTGGAGGTACTTTTCCCCAAATAGTTATAAACCTTCATATTTGTTTAAGCTAAGCAAGCTTTACTGTAAAGAAGAACACTATCGGTCGAGATCTTAAGTTACAGACATCCTATTAGCTTTACATAAGTGTAATGTGAGTTAAGGACTAGCTTTGCTCCAAATGTATTTGTAACAAAACAGACAGCTAAAATTAGGGTAATGGCAAAAGGGGATAGCTGACATAATATTGCAAGGTGCTGCTTTAATCATAATATGCAAAGCTAGATAACTTTAGTTGGATTTTAGACTTGGCATTGTTGAGTCGCCCCTTAGAAGCTTTGGTTTGAGTCCCTAGGTGTAGACCCCAGAGTTACATTTTATCCAACCAGGATTCATTTAATACCTATATTTGCGACAACTTTTATTTAATGAAATCATCCAATTTGTAACATGTACAAAAGGGCCTGCTTTATTGCATCAAGATCCATGACAGATCTATATAGGAAATAAACGTCTATAAATGAGCTCGAATCTTCCAAGAGTATGGTGTATAAAACTCATAGTGCTCCAATAATCCCTATTAAATTCTCATTGACCAGAACGTTAAGACCCATTATTCTACTTTTAGCATCATAAATTCAGTTTTTTTAATTCATGTTGCTATTTAAATAACATTGACGTATTTGATTTCTATTCATAAAACAGAAAACTTAAATTTATAATATAGTAAATCTAAGAAAACTTAGTTTTAAAATGAAATGATTCATGCGACACTCCCGTAATGTGGTCAGATATGAAACTAAACATTTCAACCCTATGAGGACGATAAATTGAAATGAAGAATATTAGGATTTCAATCTTTAAAATATGATAAAAAATGGAGCAAAACGTTAAATCGTTTATTGTTACATTGGGTGTAAATATAAAACTAATAATTACTGATTAAATGTATATTAAACAGATATTCTAACGTAAAATGTTAAAGTCGAATCAATATGTGTAACGTATATATGAAGAGAGAGAAAAAGAGAAGAAGCGAGAGAGATAGAAAGAGAAAGAGCGGAGACCGAGAGAGAACGGGGGAATGAGAGAGAGAGAGGTTGGGGGGAGGGAGTGAGAGAAAGAAAGAGAGAGAGAGAGAGAGAGACGGGGGGGAGGGGGTAGTACATAATGAATCATAGGCATTCTAATTTTATTACAAGCTGAATTTGAAGAGATGATAAAATGGACATTTAATTGAAGAATAAGAGAATACAATTTTTAAGGCAAAGAGCGATAGTATTTAAAAAGAGTAATTATCTCTGATAATTAATAACATTAACAAGGATGACAAAATCCGTAAAAGAGAAACATTAATCAATTCTACTAAAGAACATTAAGAAATATAGAGTAGCTGCACTTTGATATTTAGATTTAAGCAAAAATTTAAGTAAATATGTCATTTAATAGCTTAAATAAAAGTTATTTTATTTGGACATACTAACGTCATGGTGATAGGGCTATCAGAACTATCTGTTAGGGACGTATGGATTGACAGATCAACCCCCACTGTAGAAAAGTTTAGCTTTTAACAAGAAATAGATCATTAACATTATACAACCCTTTTACCCCATTTCCTTCCCTCTTACTGGATGAAAGAACTAACCAATAGATAAGGTCCATACTGGCAAGCTATATAGGGAATATTAACACAATTTTCAGCCATTGAATAGGAAATGAGAAAATTACTTTTTCCTCTAATCCTAGCCAACAGACGAACGGACGGACATTTTGAATTATAAATAAGCAATAAGCAATTATAATAACAAATGTCTATTATAATCTTGATTAAAAATTTAAGCCATCTAATTTTTATAGCAGCTGAGAAAACAAATATTTTAGAGTGAATTATAGAGTAAGAAGGATAATTTCAATTCCAAAATTTCTTTTCCTCAGGGAAGAGGGTAACATATGACTGTAAATTACACTGTTAACCAAAGTTTAGTAACCACTTTGACTAAAAAACTTAATCAGTGTTTCGTCAGTTCTAAACAAGAAGTGTTCAAACTTTTAAATCAACCGAAGGCTTACCCCTGTTTATCATCATGGGGGATGTAAAATAAATTTAAAACATTATTTCCTAAGATCCCCGAGTTTAAAAATCATCAACAAGGATGGTAATATCCATAAGTAGCAAAAATCCTAATAGTAAAAGTAAAACTCAAAAGCAAAAAGAAGAAAACGCGGCATAACCAACAGACAGACGAACGATGATCAGTGCAGTGGTCATACAAATCTTCACACAAAATATTAGTAGTCTATAGACAGAATAACGGACTAAGTAAGAAATAAAACTTTTAAAGTTTAAATTAATTGACTTCGCTACTAACATTTAACAGGTAAATAAGGATGACAACATTCATAACTATAGAAGCTCTTGAATTTAAAAAAAAGCAAAGAAAATAAAAGCAAAAAGGGTGTACAACATACAGACATATAAAGTAATGATGCATAGTGAATCTTTATACAAAAAATATCTTCGATAAAAGCTGGGAAAATTATTTAAGAGCATTACCGATAGACCGACAGACAATATTATTCTTAGAGTAGAGGTGCATTGGTCAGCAAACATAAAATAAGTCTTCTGTCTTAACCCTGAAAGATCGGGTCCTCTACAAATTCTTAACTGATCGGATTTTATACCTTAATAATTGCATTAGCCTTCTACCTTTCCAGTACGGATATTTAATATTCTCAAGAGCATTACAGACCAGCGAACAACGTGAGCTGTAGGCTAGTATAAATATATACTATTATTTAGTTAATATTATTGCCTTTTACTTAT
This sequence comes from Acartia tonsa, assembly GCF_053477335.1. Classification (NCBI taxonomy): domain Eukaryota; kingdom Metazoa; phylum Arthropoda; class Copepoda; order Calanoida; family Acartiidae; genus Acartia; species Acartia tonsa. The sequence goes on from NC_137268.1 coordinate 22,013,154, forward strand.
TGTTAACAATAAAGAAATCTTGTATTAAAAAGTGGAGTTTATCTCTGGTAAAGTAGCGGACCTTCTCTATAATTAGGGTTTATTTGTCCTACGTCTATAATACATAAGGATTATCATTTAATTAAAAATCAAAGAATTATTGAAGAGGAAAAGCTCAATGAATTTATTGTATATCTCATTGTCGATAAGATAAGACAAGTAAATAGAACTGATTTAGACTTATCATCAAGGTAAGACTATACAAGATTTTATGTATATCCACAATAATGATAACCAAAATTACAGTAGATTAAAATTTTTGGTTTAAAACTTTAAATACTACTAGCCTGAACTATTTATTCAGGATATCAAAAAGTGCCATCAAATAAGAGAACAAATTTATAAGCATTGAGTATGAATTTTATAATAATTCTTTAAAAACGTGTTAGAAAAAATCTAAAAACAGCCTCCAAAAAGTACTACATACAAATAAAATTTAAGTCGTTTTATGAAGGATAAAGATGTCTATTTGTCGAGGAAATGAGATATTTGATCGATATTGGGTGTCTTAAATGTATGTAAAAACTGTTAATTTTTGATCCATGGGTTTATACATCTATATAAAAAAGCTTATTTCATTTTAAAATACGCAATTTTTTGTTTGTGACACGCAACTCATTGTGTACTCGTTTTTACCTCTAATAGAATATACGATAAATAAATGCTGAAATATCAAAAAAAATAAGACTTTGATATTATTTTTTTGTCCAGTATATAATTAGAAGTATGTTTTTATCCCTAAAATAGTGGGCTTCTCATTTCATATCCATATTTAGTTATTGATTTCCCTTTAAGATACAGCTAATAAACACAGAACAGAATTAGTTCTTTATTTCTTGGAAGCTTCACATAGGTGCTGAGATGGTTTTAGACTATTTAACCGCTTCACCTACCCTTTTAGTTTTAAAAATAAGTTGTTTTTTTAGAAGGTTTGTTTGTTGTTCACTGTCGGTTCAAGTTAAATGATTTATTTTCACTAATTTTCCTTGATTTTACAATTTAGCCATTATATACTAGTAAAATTTAGAATTATTGTTACAATAATGCAATTTTAAGTAATTTTTGTAAGTTAAACATCATTTATTTTCAGTTTTCATAAATATGATTTTTCTATTGTACATTTTGAGTTGCACACGTTTAAGTTTTAAAGTAACAATTTTATCTTATTTTAAGAACGTAACTAGCATTAACATTTGATTCATTTTAAATCAAAAATACATTTTCAATTTCTGTCTTTAACATTACACAATTTCTAGCAATTAAACTTATTCAGTTGCGCAATTACTATATAAATATTTGTATTCTTTTATAAAAAATCTAAAAACTTATTAGGTTAGGTAAGGTTGAATGGGATTTAAAATTAGTATTTAAAGCTACTCTATAGGTGATATTTTGTGTCTGTCTTTAATTCTAAATTACTGGTCTCTAGTCGGTTCTCTTTTACTGCGAGTTTAGACTGGATACAAAAAAAGATATATTACTTATTTATCTTTCTTTCAAATTACTTTCTCTCTCTCTAGATCTCTCTCTCTATCTATCTATGTATCTATCTATATATCTATCTATATATTTATCTATCTATCTAACCTGTCCACATAGAATAAAAAACAAAAGATTATTTGTAAAGCATCATGTTTCATGCATAAAGCAATCTTCATGCAGTTACACATACATATATATCTATCTATCTACATTTAAACCTTTAAATTTGAACATGTGATATTCTATCAATTTTTTAAATGTTCTGCACTTGAGTGAAAGATATTGTTCTTGTCGCGAGTAACAACTTTTTAAATTTCCTGATTGATGACATAACAACAAAATTAACAAGGATGTCATGCACCATCGCGTTATGTATAAAATAAAGTGTTACTATTTCCAGAGAGAAAGGGAATAATGGGTTGTTTATTAAACTATTCCCCAAAGTTTTACAGTAACGTTTTCTTACTCGTTGGCTTAACAACTTTTGGGGACTTTTGATTGGTTGGTTTATTAAGTGTCCAAACCTTTCAACTACTAATTGTGTACCATCATTGGGGATGTACATCGATTTATCGGTTATTTTCATATCCTTTTCGATCCTTACTATTTATTGGCATTAAATTTTGAGCTAAACACAGGGTAAGGATAGACATCCAAGGAGGAGGGTAAAGGTGTGTTTTTTTTATTGTGTATTTCCTCAAAATTTTAAAATACATTAGATTAATAATCCTCTCTAACCTTCGAAACTTCTCATTTTATAACACCCTTAAAATTTTGAAAATAAATTAGATTAACCCCCCAATCCTTTGTAAACCCATTCTACCCCATTAAAAAAGCTAGGACGTCCTTGTTCACCGTGAAATTCAAAATCAGTTCTAAGCATGGCAATAAACAAGTAAAAAATATTATAACAGTTAAGTATAATATAGTTTAAATAAGAAATATATAAGTAGAAACATAGTTATCTAAATTAAGTGTTAGTGTATAATGGATGCTGTGTGTAAACTGGAAATGTAATTTATTTAAATGGATATTATAACGTATGGACGGTAGTTAGAGATTAGCTGCGACACTAAAAACAATGATGACGTTTAAAAAAATGGTGTTGCCCAGTGGGGGATGGTACAATGGACTATGAATAGTACTCATGCCCCAAAAAAAGGTATGTGAACTTACTAAAATTCTACCATTCATTAGATTAAAACCTTTTGTATGTTACATTTGACCTTGATTGGGTACATACAAAGTAACAGTGTCCGAACCAAGACACTTAGAATCCGAATTTCAGGATGAAATGTTGAATGAGTAATCCTTGGTAGGTCTATTTCCCTAAGTCGAATAAATAGTTTGAAAAGTAAAGGCTAACGGCTGCCGGCTTAGCCGTTTTTCCGTTTTGGGAGTTTTTTAGAGCAAAGTTATTTTGTACAAAAAAATGTAAAACTATCACCCAAAAAGTTCATTCCTCCGTAATTACTGATGGATTTGCCCTAGAAATAGCCAAAAAAACGACTTAACGGCTGAGCCGCCAGCCTTTAATTTTCCAACTTTTTATTCAATTTAGGAAAAATAGACCTACCAAGGATTACTCATTAAAAATTGCATCCTTAAATTCATATTCTAAGTGCCATTTGCGCATTGATTGTATAAAAAAAACCTTATTTACTAAGTATATTTGCGATAACTTTTATTTAATAGATTCTTCCAATTTTTAACATTTACAAAACAGCCTGCTTTATTGCTTCAAGATCCATGTCAGATCTATATAGGAAATAAATGTCTATAAATAAGCTCAGGTTTTCCAAGGAATAAATGTTTAAAACTCATAGTGCTCCAATAATCATCATTAAACTCTCATTGACCAAAGCGATAAGACCTTTATTCTATTTGTTTATGGAATGGATAAAGTTTTTCAATCCATGTTGATATTTGAATTACATTGAAGTATTTAATCTTGATTTAATAAACAAAAAATATACGTTCATAATATAGAAAATCTAAGAAAACTCTGTTTTAAAAGAATTCGATTGTGGCGACACTTCCGTAGTGTTCAAATATTAAAACTAAAATTTTAATCATATTAACCCTTTGGTGATGGTAATGTAAATAAAAAATACAATTGAAGAAATCTTTTCAAAATCATTTAAAATATTAAATATTTACTTCTTTCTTTTAGAAAGTAATGGCGAGGGAGGAAAATTGAAATAGATAAATAGTTATGTACTTATAGAAAACTAGCCAATAGTGAGAGAGTTATATCGAGCCAACTCTAGTTTGAATATAAAAAGGAGATAATTTTGTAAATCCTAATATTTTTGTAACCCCATCCCTTTATATCCCTAATGGTTATATTTACTGTCTCATAATGAATAGCTGGTTTTATCTTTAAGTTACTCGTTTAAAATTTAATCTTTTTTATTTTGAAAGGTATTTAAATATGTTTACAAACTAAGCATTCATTCAAGATTTACTTTAGAAACAGCGGCTACGCCCCTAGTTTTAATCTTATAATTTTCCATTTAATATCCGCTGAAAACTGTTTATAATACGATGATGTAAATACAATTACAACATGAGACATTCTATAGTGTTTTATACAAAGCAAAATATTATTAAAAATATTTAACTAGTAATAGAAATTTAAATGTAACTTCACCAAAATATTAAAAGTAACTAAAAGGCTTTTTGTACTAATTTGTTTAATATCTTTATTGTGTATGTATACCTCTACCGCCGTTTTCTTACTTTTTCTAAGAGAGAAAATGTAGAGAGGGGGGTGGAGGGTAATATTCGGATAATTTCTTAAATTTCTGACGGAGGATTGGGCGACGGAGGTTGGTTGAGGACTCCGTGAAATTGAACAATATTGTAAATTCTATTTTCCATATGAATTCAGGAATAGTTATTTATCGCATCGTATTATTCACGGCTATCTACGGATATTAAAATGAAAAATTATACGATTAAAACTGGTTGCATAATATTAAAACTGGTTTTAATCCTATAATCTTCATTATAGTTTTAGTGGAATATTGTTTGTAATACGATGCTAAACCTATTTTTTTGCAGTGTGGCTAAGAACTGATTTTAATCTTGCGGATATTAATCGGTTTTGAAGCCATACTGGAAAATATATTCTGAAATATGATAATATCTTAATGCTAAGAGGTTTTTGATATGCATAAAATGTATTCTTAATGTAATTAGCGTCTCTATGTTATAACGAGACCTTCAAATCTGTTGTATGGAATAATATGACCGTTTTGAAACCTGGTATATGTTTGAAATAACTTAAACTTTTTGCTTAAGATAATTGCTCATTTTACCTACTTTTTTAGTAAACTAACTCTTTCATCCCCGAAGAAAACATCTCAAAACCCTCACAGGATCAGTAGGTGTATTCCCTGAGAAGAACCAAGACCTTAAGCTTTATATTACGGACAGACAGACACCCTTCTACTTTGTAATATAAATAAAGACTTGTAATTTACTATTTAAACGGGAAAATAATTATTATGTAGAAAATTTGTTGAGAAATTTGAAAGAATGCTTTTTCTGTAATGGAAAGAGATAAATCACTAGAGGCCAGTTTTAAATATGATTTTGTGTTTTATCTCATTTTTTTCCCTTAAATTCTTTTTGACAGTTCCCTCAACTGGATACAGGGACATAGGGGTTCGTCAAAGGAAAAAAACGACCCCTTTCCATTTTTTCAATTTTTTTAAAAATAAGGGGCAGGGGATGTTTAGTATACAATATGCACTCTAAGGGAAAGCATCAATTTCTGTATTTGGAACAAATACATTAGGCTGTCTTTAATAGATACAGACATGCTGATTGTGTTCTGCTTTTCAAGAATTTTCCTTAACTCCTAATTGAGCTTTTAAATTTCACCAAAAAAATTAAGATGTGGTATAAATTCCATCTTTTCGATAGATAGCGGAGCTTCAAGAGGGGCGGGGGGGTAAGGGACAAGTCAATGTTTATTAAGAGAATCCTGCCAAAAATTTTATTTTGATAGACTTTAAAAGGGATATTAAAATTATCATAAAATATCAAAAAGCTTCAACTAGAGAAAATCTAAAAAAGGTGCAGTAAAATTTCATTTTACGCGCGTTTTATTTTTAAAATACAGTCTGAATTACTTGTATGAAATAGTTGCAATTCAGATTTTTTTTTTAAATTGATACAAAAAATATATTTAAAAACCTGAGTTCAGTTTGTGTTGAGTCAGATTGGGATTTACATAAGCATAATACGAATATTAGCTTTAAAGTGTTCTCTTCATACATTCGCAAGTTTAGGCTTTTCATTATGATTCCTGTACCAATCAGTTCATAGGTTTCATATGATTTTTAATGATTAAATTCTGGGACAATGAAGCATTATGGTACTAGGAACGGTTAATTTGTTTCATACAAAATTTTTATACACTTAAGATTTATACGTAATGTATATCTAATTGCATATTCATAAAGCTTTCAATATTGAAAGCATAGCAATCCTATAATAATTACCAGAGAGTTCATACTATTCCATTTTAGGTTCCAGGACAAATGCAGAAGTGACAAACGTCGGAGTGGACAAACGCAGAAAGCATAGCAATCCTATAATCATTACCATAGAGTCCGTACTATTCCATTTTAGGTTCTAGGCAGGGATAAGGGCTGGGAAACGTAGGAAAATATTATTCAGGCCTATTTCAAGCCTAGGCCTAATAAACCAGTTTTGGGATGGCGCAGTGGTTCGTTATAAACACTAATGAAAAAGCTGTGTGTGTGTGTGTAGATAAAGTATAGAATCAAATTCAGGTAGCTAGTTTAAAGTAAAAAACTTAACTTTTTATAAACCTATATATTAATGGCTTTTGTTAAAATGAAGTTTTTTCTCTCCCAAAATTTTTTTATCTTTTACTTTGGTAATTTGAACTGTCAGAAAGCTATCGTTGGGTTTCCCTCAGACAGATTTTAGTTTGTATTATTTGCATTTTTATTAATGAGTAAAAATTTTATTTAAAAATTTCATTGCTAATTAAAATTCAAAATAAATAAATTAATATGCACTTGGGTAACATTCTATCTAGTTCTTTGGATACTATTATGTAGTGATAGATTTGTACTGTGTTGTATTGTACAAATATTAGGGTTAAGGTGTTGTATCAATTCCGTAATTTTTAAAATTCAAAATACAACATCTAATTCATAAACTACCAAATGAAAATTCATAGCTACCTTATTTCCAAAAAAAAATCCCATTATTTTTGTTTTTTCTATATGGCCCTTTTTTAATGTTTAACTCTAAGCAGATTTAATAATTAAGCTAATGTGATCTAACACCATTTATATTTATTTTTTAGTAGCAGACAAAATCATTATTTTTTCTAGAATTGTCTGCTTCTAAAATTTCCGCCAATTGGTGATTGGTTGTTAAAAACAGGCCGATTCTTATTGGTTTAGAGCGATAGCTACTTGGGAGCGTCCGCCAGTTTGATAGGAATTTGTAATAGTTGCAATATCCCTTTAGAATCTAGGCTGGGACATAATTAATGGCCAGGTTTCCTATCGCTTATCCCTGGTTCTAGGTCAAATGCAGGACTGATAAACGTAGAAGTGAGGTTAGGTTAAGTATCCATTCCGAAGTTTGTCACTCTTGCGTTTGTCCCAGGACCTTATTTTAGCCTTAATTTTCTTTTAAGAATCTACATATCAAGAAAAGTGTTGGTTGTAATATGTAAACATCTTTTTTTCACACCCAACTAGGCATAAAGGCCCAATTTAAATTAACTCGTTTTATCCTTTTAAAGAATTTTTGTAAATTGATTTTTGTATGTGCTTGTAATGTGTAGTAAAAGATATCGTGAACTGCTAAAACTGAAACAGTATTACACAATTGGTTCAACAATTTACGAGATCTTTTGTTTCATTGAGGACAGAAATGATTTATTATGGCTGTTGTTCTAGTTTTTAAAGCTACAATCATTTATACTATCTAAATATTGAATAAAATAATGTAAAAACATGGATGACAACATCCATAAGTGGCGAAGCTCAAAAATTATGAATGGATATCCGGAAAAACTGAACTATAGAGCAGTTTCATAAAAAAAACATTAAACTAAAAAAAATCACGATTTATAACATGAAAATTTAGAAATCGATCTAGCACCTTAACCAATAAGCAATACAGTGATATGTATATTGTTAACTTATTAAATCCCTTAAAATATTAGCCGTCTATCTCGAATAGGAGTAAAGAAAATCATGAAAACTAAAAAATCTAGGAATCGAACTAGCACCAAAACCAATAAGCAAATCTCGAAAAAAAAATTTATAAAAGTATGCAGAATATAACAGTATTCAATCCCTGAAAATTTCAGCCGTCTATCTTGAATAGGAGTTGAGAAAATCATGAAAACTGAAAAATGTAGGAATCGATCTAGCACCTCAACCAATTGATGAATCTTAATGAAACGTAGTGAAAATATGAAGAATGTTAACATAATTAATCCCATAATTAAAATTTAGCTCTCTATCTTTTATAGGGGCCTAGAAAATCACGTTTCTCCCTTTCTGTCAGACGGACGGACGAACATTTTGAATTATAGAGTAGCCTCGCAACTAAAAATTGGGAAGAAAATAAGAAAAGCAATTAATTTTTCAATATAATCAGTTTCCGTTTAGATTTCCGCCATTCCAAAATACTTCACAAATATTCCAATTAACACAAGCAGGGAGGAAACATTAAGCAGTTTATTATACTAGTCCTTAAAGTTTTGTAATAACTTTTTCTTATTCGTTGTCTTAACAATTGGACTTTTATTAAATCTGAATGGTTGGTTCAGTAATCTGATTGTCCAAATGTGTCAATCACTAATAGTTACCTACAGAAAGGGTAATTTTGTGTATCATCATTCGGAATTTATCGGCAATTGTCTTATCCATCTCAAAATAGTCTAAAAATCCACTCCAATTATTTAAAATTGGATTTAATAACATTTTTTTAGGGGAAAACAAACTCACAGTTATTGATCCTGTTTCCTTTTAACTCTAATAGAACGTCTTTTATTAATTTTTAAAGCGAAGCTTTCCTATAATTAGGGTCAGTCGGTCCGTCTGTTCGTAACGTTTTTTTTTTAGAATTATCCAATCGATTTAAAACTTTGCATGATGATTCCTATAGCCGTAAGAATACTATTTAGAAAGGGTAGCAACTCTGTAATCCTTACCATATGATTTTAAAAATACTTATTCAAATTACAACAAGGTACAATGTTATAAGCAAAGCACCTTGATAATCACGTCCTAAAAATGTAAGTATGTCCTTAAACAGTATCTTGTCTCAAAGCAGTTTTGCAATAAATTTACTTACAATTTTGTAAGTAAATTTTATGGATGTTGTCATCCTTGTTTTTCTATTTTTTCAGAACACTTTTTTACCATTTACTTTGAGTGACATCTAACAAATTATGATTACTTCTTTTACTCAATTTTTCATTTACAATATATGGCTTTTTCATAAAAAAAAACTTTTTATTTTTAAAGACCATGATTTTTTTTAGTTGCGAAACTACTATATAACCAAAGTATTTGGTCTAGTTGCGTGCATAAGGATTTTGCTAGGCTGATGTAAACCAAAATATTTTCGGGGGTGGGGGGCAGATTAAGGTAGGTAAATTACAAATAGCAAGAATTTTTAATACATTTTTAAAACTTGGCTGTATTAGGGAGGTGTATCAAAGAGTAGGTATTATCCTCTTAGAAATTTTTTTTTCAATATTGAAAATTTGAGTACCCCTCCCCCCCCCCCCCCCGACAGCGAACTATGAACTCTGACCGCAGTGCTCGGCTCCCTAGCCTGCCTAGCCGCAGCGCTCGGCCCCCTTGCCTGCCTAGCCGCAGCGCTCGGCTCCCTAGCCTAAAACCTAACCTAACCTAAAATAGTTGTTCGTCGGTAGTCGGTGAGGGGGGAAGGTACAAAATTGAAAAAAATTGAAAAAAAAATTTCTAAGAGGATAACGCCAAGAGATGTATCCCCTTTGGAAAGGGGTGTAAATGGGTGTATCGCTTTTTAAAAACAACAAGAAATTGCCACCTAAAATGAGAAAGAACAGAGGGGCAAGTGAAATGGTGGGTAGGAATCTAAAACATATTTTTACTGACAGCTGATTTTGCGCTACACAGAAAAGGAAAACACAAACCTTAAATTAGCCTAGATACAGATTAATATATTATTTTATACTTCCCTAATATTCATATGTATAGCATAAATCATCTGTATGTAAGCTAATAGATCATATCAAAGTAGGGCTATGTCCAATATTCTGGAAAAGAGAAGAAACAAAAATAAATTCCTAAATTGAATCCTGTATGGGTTGAATTATTTAACCCTTACAGATCGGGCCCCAATTCCCACCTTATCAGATCGGAGCCCCCCCCCCTCTATTTCGGCTCCTGTTACAGATAAAGATGTAAAACCCATGGTGGTTCATGTGTATTTTTAGAGAAAATTACTTTTTCTAGTCATAGCGGTCAGACCGCTCCTTAGCCGCTTTTTTGCGGCCAGCCGCTATTTTTTGAAACAGCTGTAGAGTGGCCAATTTTGCAGCTAATAAAATCAACTCTTGCTGACGTATAATTACTAAACTTAAAAAGTCATGAAGTCACAGCTCCCTGTCTTACCTACAAAAAAATGAGATTGAAAAAAACTAAAGTGGGGGCTCTTAGACCCCCCCCCCCCCCAATCTCTGAGGGTTAAGTAGTATACTATATGTAAGTTGAATCTTGTATTGGTAGAATTTCATGGGTTAATTTAGCTTACAATACGAATTTTTGGGTAAAGTAGACCCCCCTCAAAAAGTTTCAAAATAAATCAGATTTTACCCACCATAGAAAAAAAATCTAGAAAAAGTCCCTCCACAGATTATGACGTCATACGATAGAATAACCAATGAGAGGCCAGCATAAATTTTACTACTGGTGTATACTGGCCTCTCATTGGCTATTTTATCGTATGACTTCATATTCTTTGGGGGGACTCTTCTAGCTTCAAAAAAAATGGGTAAGGGGGAGAAATAACCATCATAACGTGAGATATAGGTTCTTTAAAAAGTTCGTATATTTTAAGCTAGGAGTAATCATCTACCTGAATCTATTCCATATTTTATTTACAACAAAAAAAAAACTCTACAGAAATATCCATTACAACTCTGAAATATGTCTACTCGTATCTCCACTGTACTTATGTATGATAAGTATATAATTGTTCCCTTGTGTGTAATTCAAAGTTGTAAAGTGGGGAGTATTTTATCATATTGTAGGTCCACTAAGACACAAAGTTTTATACACTTAGAGATTAATATACCTACATGTATGTATATACATATACAACCATTATAAATCATATTATACTCATAAGTGTGACTTGATTAATGTTTAGTTTTAGTTACAAAATAGTTGTAAATATTCTTGGTAACTCACTTTATATTATAAGTAGTTGCTTTTCTCTTAAAAGCCTATGGGGGCACTTAAGATTGGAAGGAGAAAAGTTTACTCTCCCACCATTTTTAATATGAGTTTTAAAAATAAAAAGCAAAAAAAATAATCAAAACTTCCCCGTATTTATAAGAACCTTCACTGTAAAGAAGAACCATACCGGATATCCTTCGCTACAGCCAAAAACAGCTTACTTCTTTATATAATAGGACAATAGGATTATGTTTTTTCCTACTTATAAATGCTCTCATCCCTATTACACCTTATCAGACATTAGCAGCTGCGCCCCTAGCATCTTGGGATTTTTAAAAGGTGCCTATTACTATCTCAAGGCTTAAATCTAAAAATAATTAAGCCTAAAACCACCTAAGAACCCATGTGCAGCTTCCCTAAAAAAACTTAATCAGTTCTGTAGTTTAGTTATTGAAATCTTAAGCTATAGACCAAAACCTTTACTACTTTTCATAAGAGGATAGATAAAACTAATGTGGTATTCTTTTATAAATTACTTTTGAACATAAAACTGAAGTAAAATTATTTTAAAATTTGAATAATAAAAGACATAGAGCACAAAGTACAGTCCTAAAAGGTGAAAATTTGAGTAATTTGCTTTTTCATTCATTACCTTGAATTTACTTTAAATCAAGTTGATAAAGCCCTCAAATTATATAAAGCATTTTTCCGTTTTAGAATAGTTATTTCTCGTATCGTATTATAAACGGCTTTCCGCGGATATAGAATGTACAATTATAAGATTAAAACTAGTTTTTTTAGCCCCGAGGTGCCGGAGGCACCGGCTAAAAAAACTGGTTTAAAAGAAAAAGTAAAAAAAAAATTTGGGGGGGGGCGAAAAATTTTGTTTTATTTTTTTGGGCGGGGTGCCTGCCCCCCCTCCTTTTTAATTTTAGTTTTAAAAAATTTAAAAAAAAATTTTTTTTGGGGGGGGGGATTTTTCAATTTTTGGGGGGGTTGGCCGTTGGGGGTGTCTCACCCCCCAAGAAAATAGTTATAAACCTTCCCGGGACCTATGAGAAGCTACCCTGTTAAGGAGAACCCGATCGGTTCAGTGGTTAGCGAGATCCTTCGGTACAGACACACAGACAGATACACAGATAGACAGACAAACATCCTGTTACTTTAGTATAAGGATGATCAATAATTTGTGTAATCAAATGTTTCTCTAAAATCAATCTGTATTTAATTATACAAATCTATAGGGAATAAATCGTCCCTTCGATATAAAACCCCAAATTACTGTTATTGCAAAAACGATAAATTAGGCGTAGCAACAAAAATCACAAAAAGTAAGTCCGTACGTCCATATTCTAAACATTTAAATTGTAGTTATTCCAATTTTTTTATTGATTCTATTTAAAGTTTTTCGATACTAAATTTCTATGATTTCTTAAAACTTAATTTATTCCTTGCTAATATAGTATAATATTATTTTTAAATTAAATTAAATCATTGATCTATAAATAAAAATCTTATTTACCAAATAACCTGTATAGGAGCTCTGCTATAAAAGTAATATAATTAAAGGTATCTCTATGAGAATAGGTGTTGAGTGTCATTATTGTTTTATCCTTCTACCAATCCTAGACAGTTTTGCACTAGAACTATCACATCACAATTCCTTAGCTCGTGAGTAGGGGCGGTATTTTCTTTCATTTTTAAGTGATCATCTAGAGAGTCCAGAGCATAATCCGCTTGTAATGGAATTAGGCTTAGTAACATCCAACAGACAACCAACCCTTTGATTACACGCACTTTGTCAGAGAAGTCCTAACTGTGGATGGTAATGAGTTGCGCCTGTTTATGGTCCAAAGAATTACCCCCACTCTAACTATCTATATCGCGCACCTGACATAGCAAAAGTAGGAACCATTTTCAACGTCTTTAAATATGACGTGGTATCGGGCCGAAATTCGAACCTATCATCTACCCGACGACGAGTGGATACGCTACGTGTTAACTAACTACGGTATAACATTTCTATTCTGGTATGGTACTGCCATATTAGAAAATAAAAAGAACAAACTCCTTTAAAAATCTCAGCTGCGCTGTAACTAGTAACCTCTCCTTTAGTAAATGAGTCGATCAATTATAATTTTTACAGGCGATTTTTCTTGGAAGTTAAAAATAGTTAAAAACATTTCCTAGATCTTTGAGAAGTTTTACTGTAACTGAGAACCATATTGGTTCAGCGGTTAGCGATAATCTTGATATTGTTGCGCTACTTATGTAAGGCCTTTTCACAATTGTAAGCATTATGACCCTTGACACATACAATAAGAGATAACTATAACCATTAACTCTCTTCTCTCTCACACACACACACTCTCTCTCTCTCTCTCTCTCGCCGCCTCTTCTTTTTTTCCTTTTGACTTTTTTTGTAAAAGCATAGCTTTTCTATAATTATTGTTAGTCCGTCTGTCTGTAACCGTTAGCTTTCTTCGTGTTCCGGTTACCTATTTCCGTAATTTCAAACATGTCCTAATAAAATGCCTACTACTTAACAACATTTTTTAAGTGTCATAATTATCCTATTTATCTGATCTTTGGAACCAAGATTCCTATTACATCAAGGTATAATGTTATAAGCGAGGCATCTCCTTAATCAAGTACTAAAAATGTAAGTATGCCCTTAAACAATATCCTGTAATTTAAGCAGTGTTGCAAAAAATCTACTTATATTATATTCTGTTTTTTTTCAGTTCTGACAGTCTAAAAGTGTTAATGTTAATTTGTCCTACTGTTTCAGAGCTTAGCTTTTATGGATGTTGTCATCCTTGTTAGATTAAGAATAACACAGATTAAAGATCATAAAAGAAAAGAAATGCTATTTTTGAGAGAGGGGGTGATGTGAGAGTAACACTTTTCACAATAATGTACAATTTCCCATACACTTTTAGAAAACATCACCATGATAGTTTTTAGTAGCTACTCTATAATTCCCTTTGTCTGTCCGTCAGTCAGTTCGTAAAGCTATGGGGAAAATATGATTTTCTCGGCATGTAAAAGACAGCTAAAATTCCTTTGACATATGCCCATTTATCATAAATATTGTTATCCTATTGTTTTATCCGTCTGTCTGTTGGTTATGCTGCCAAAGATGCAAACGTTATTTTTGAGGTTTTGTAATTTTCTTGGAGTTTTGGCATATTCTCTCTCTCTCTCTCTCTCTCTCTCTCTTCATTATTATAAGAACTGAATACCTGCTTTATAACTCTCTCTGTCTGTTTGTCCTTACTATGGATGTTGTCATAATTGTTTTTTGTTTTAAGGAGGGTGGGGAGATTTTTTTCTCGCATCAATCATTTTTTAGGGGGGCGATATTCCTACCCATCAAATATACGATTAGTGCATTGAATAGGTTTAAAAGCCTTTAGAATTTTAAATAATCAAAATAAATAACAATTTAGCTAGGTTTAAAGCATAAAATTTAGTTGATGGTATCCTGTTATAAAGAAAATTTTGGTTATAGTCCCTTTCTTGACATCGCCTCTTAATTAAAAGGCGTTATGTCGTATTTTCACAGTAGTTTATCTCCTATTTCTAATCCCTAATCACCTAATCTAACCTAACATAACCTATAAAAAGCTATGAAAACGCCCCTTAAGTGGCAATGAAACGAAATAAAAGTTAGATGTGTTGGTTTGATAAAAAAGAACAGTAGAGTAAGAAAAAAAAATTGGTAACAGGTCCAAATAAAATAGCTGTGAAAATAGCTCAGTATTCGTTTATTTGAGTGCCCTAAATGTTATTGTAACATTGCTAAACACCTTCAATAAAAGTCCATACTAGAATCATCCAATTTACAATAGTGGTGGTGGCTTAACACCTAGCTTTCAAGGGGCTGGTTTCTAATATAAAGTGGGGCAGGGGAAGGTCGTATAAGGAGAGGGAATAAATACGGGGATCTAAAGGAATACGCCCATAAATTACCCCTTCTGTAGATTACAATTAGTGGTTGTGCTGTTTGAACACTTTTAACGTAATTAACCAACCAATCAACATTCAATATAGTCTCCAAAGTTGTTGAGCCAACGAATAAGAAAACGTTATTATGAAACTTTGGGGACCAGTGTATTAAACAGCCCAATGTCTCCTCTTTTAATAACGCAAGATATGGAGTAGCTGACGGAGGTAGTTGGAGTTTATCCTCAATTTTATTTAAACTTGAAAATATTATTTAAAAAAAAATAAAAATGTATATATAAAAAATATTTAATTATTAAAACAATGCTGAATAAATCAGGGAGGGAGATGTCAATGCCATCTGTAAATCATTCCCCCCCCCCCCACCACTAGACGTCTCTGCTCAGCTATCAGATGTCAAGAATTTGGGGGAAGATTTATAAATCGACTTATTCCTGCATATAAGTATATTAATTATGTATTTTGTCATTAATTGAATTTTAATAGTTAACAGAGTAATTAATGACTTCTCATTAGCAGTGACAGCTATCAGTTATTAAAAACTATTTTATGTTTATTAAATTAATCATTAAATTTTACGGAGTAGAATTTACGTACCAAATAAAATTCTATTATTAGTATAGCATGGCTACTCTTTAATTCGAATGCCTGTCTGTCCGTCCGTCCGACTACCAGCTACGGTTGCTAATATAGATATATGGCTGTTTTTGTGAAGATTTTTTTCCAGAATGTAATTTATTTTCTCCGTCAGTCTGTCGATAATGTTTAAACTTTTGGAGAATTTTTTTTCCTGGCTACTTTTATAGATAGACGGCTGTTTTTTGGTAAAGCTACATCTTCTCGATAAGCTTCTTCCTTACAAATCACTTGTTCCGTCAGTATGACTGCAATGCGGTATCTGATATTATACATGTGTGAAATTTTGTTTGTCCTATCTTCGCTTTTCTCTTTTTTTAATGACTTTAATATTTTCATTTTCTTATTAGATCTGTTACAGGCACATGACGCCAGCAAACCTGGCAACGACATCTACGTCCGATGGGTACTGACTGATAGGTTTAATCCTTATAATAAAGTGACAGGATGTCTAGGTGTTTGTCTGTGTGTTTGTATGTTTGTACCGAAGGATCTCGCTTACCGCTGAATCGATCGGGTTTTTCTTAACAGGGTAGCTTCTCATATGTCCTGGAAAGGTTTATAACTATTTGGGGAGGTTATCACCACCCTTCCCAGAGAAATCGACAAAAAAAACACGTTACGTGTCCCTGGAGACCTCTAGGGGCGTAGCCGCTGGTTAATATATAGCGTAATAAGCGCGAGTGGCGGAATACTACTGACGGAAGTTACTCAGTTCAACTGTAGATCACCTTCGCACAGAGGTTTGTAAACAAGTTTATCTATACACAAGTACAACAGTGTTTAATTCAATATCTACAGATTTAGGATGGGTTAAATAAGATATAAACAGATTCCTTTCTTTTATATATATTTGGGTAAGGAATCAACAACACAAAAGATATGGTTTACCTAAATATTTACAAGAACATTATTATTATGTGTGTACAATATAGTCCCTATTCAACCTCAGCAAAATCCGAAATATATGCACACATGTAATCAGTGCATGGCATGCATTTTGTTTTGTCAAGGGGGCCGGGAGGGGTTGAGAGGTTAAAAAAGGATTTGAATAGGGGATGATAACACCTAGATGCAACCCCTCTGGCACATCCATGAATCAAAATTATAAATATTTTGTGTTTCTAATGCATTCCCTTAACTTGAAGCTTTTAAAATTTAATACAAAACTGGTCAATTTAAACATATTCTGTAAGTAATATGTTATTAAGACTTAATTTGCTATTAATGTCGGAATTTTTATCAAAATCAAGAATAACGAAGTTTTTTATAATGCCTATAAAAATGACGTCATACTGGCCTGGCATTGGTTAAATAAAATGTATGCTGGCCTGGCATTGGAAATATAGTCTGTTTACTGGCCTACCATTGGTCATTTGTATCGTATCACTAGGCACATCACATAGGCACTAAAAGGAACACAGTAATAGTGTCTGACTGATTATGACGTAACAAAAAAAATTAGCCAATGGGAGGTCGTTATTGACCAATGGTAAAATTTATAGTGGCCTCTCATTGGCTAATTTTTTTTGTTACGTCATAATCAGTCAGACACTATTACTGTGTTCCATTGTTGTCTTTGGACATCCATTCATGCCATGATTATATATTATTTTAGAAGCAGTCATAGTGCATATAAAATATGACGTCATAAATACATATAACCAATGATATGCCAGTACATATTTTACCATTGGTCAAATACAATGTATACTGGCTTTTCATATTGGTCATTTGTATTGTAGAACGTCATTTTTTATAGGTACTATAAGCTGTTTTTGATTTCAATATAACAAGAGCAACTAAAGTCTAACAGTGTACTTTTCTCTTGAAGTTTGATTGCAGTGAAGCTTTTAATTACATTAATTATGTTCTCAGCAATAATTATTGTTTCCCTCCTAGGTTGGAAATTATTCTAAACACTACCTACTAGCCTTGTAAAGTCATTTTGGTTTACAAATTTGAATTTGTTCAACAAAATTGTCATGAAATTGGTGCTCTCTTCAACTAACAAAAGTAGGGATCTAAAGGGATAAGACAATTGCTGATACACAAAATTACCCCTTTAGAGCGTAAAATTAGTGGCTGAAATGTTTGAACACTCAACTTAACAAACCAATCAATCAAAATTCACTAAAGTCCTTAAATCTGTTAAATCAACGAAAATGAACTTGTTGAGGACTAGTGTCTCATCTGTCTCTGAAACAGTAGACAAGTTAACATTTATCTAAAATAGAATGACAACATCCATAAAAACAAAGCTCTAAAATTGAACCTCGTAAACGTGTCGAACTATGACGTCAGAAAAAATTAACAATTAATCAATGAGAAGCCAGTATTCACTGTAATTGACCAATGGTAAAATATATAGCGGTCTCTCATTGGTTAACCCTTACAGATCGGGCCCCTATTCCCACCTTAATAGATCGGGGGGGGGGGGGGGGTCATATTGACCCCCCCCTCTATCTTGGCTTCTGTTACAGATAAAGACGTAAAATTTTTTTCTGGTGGTTCATGTGTATTTTTAGAGAAAATAACTTTTTCTAGTCATAGCAGTCAGGCGGCTCCTTAGCCGCTTTTTAGCGGCCAGCCGCTAAATTTTAAAACAGCTGTAGAGCGGCCAATTTTGCAGCTAGGATGATCAAATTTTAGGACGAACTTTTTTTTTCATAACAAAAAAATTACTTTTTCTGATCATCGCAAAAAACGGCAAATAACGGAAACCGCCATTTTCGGTGGTTACGGCGGTAAAACGGCGGTTGGCGGCGCCAATAATTATTTTTATCTGTTTATTGTTGCTCAAGAATTCATCAAAAAAATTTATAGGTCTCTAGCTGTAATAGAAGCCACGATATTCATGATATATGTCTGTAGTAAAAGCCGGACAAAAATCGGTCATAAAGTCGGTCAGGGTGTGGTCAAACGGTCATAACACCACTTTTCTCAAAAGGTCATTGATATCTCAGTATTCACCAAAAAAAATTTAGGTTTCTACCTTATACACAAAAGTCATAATGTAGAAATTAAGATTTATTTAGAATTTTTTTTAAATTTTGGTGCTACCCAACCGACTTTGACCGGACACCACGACCGACACAGACCAGATATCATAATAAAATCAACTCCTGCCGACGCATAATTACTAAACTTAAAAAGTCATGAAGTCACAGCTCTCCATCTTACCTACAAAAAAAATGACATTAAAAAAACTAGAGGGGGGGGTCAATATGACCCCCCCCCCCCGATATGTAAGGGTTAAATGTTAATTTTTTCTGACGTCATAGTTCGACACTTTTACGAGGTTCCTAAAATTAGACGGTATGGCAAATATAAACACTTGAGGAGTGTCAGAGTAAAATAATCAAAAAGTCTAAACTGTGGTAAAATATACAAAATTGTCTAAAGATTTTTGTAAATTTCTCATAGATCATAGATTATATTATAGAGATGCTTCACCTAAAAAATGTATATATCTATAATTTAGATTTTATCAGCATTTTTTAGATAATTAGATTAGTATTAGATTTTTAGCGATTTTGTTTGAAACACCAACTAAACTGAGTAAAGCCTTTTTTCATTGCTTTATTGCATCTACCTTAGGTCAGGGATATATCAATGGATAAAAATCTATCATTGATTATTTTTCATTATTTCTGCAATATGGCTCCGAAACTGATTAACATCCGCTGGGTTAGAACCGGTTCTCAGCCATCCTGGAAAATCATGTATAGCATCGTCTTACAGACAATTTCCCACGAATATTAAATGAAAAATTGTAAGATTAATAGCAGTTTTGTTAGACCCGAAGAGGGTATTTTTGGAGTGGGGACAAAACACCTCATTTAAAAATATATAATATTATAAACAACTAACTAAAAATACCTAACTTTAAAAATACCTAATTAGAAAACACCTAATTTTAAGCATATCATTGTTATCTTACGTTGAATAAAGTAGCAGGATCTGTGTCTGTCTGTATCAAAGTTTCTTGCTAACCACATAACCGATATGGTTCTTCTTTACAATGTAGCTTCTCATAGGTCATAGTTATGTTTATAACTATCTTGGATGAGGGTACAACCTTTCCAAGAGAAATCAATTTTTTTAAAAACTGCCCTCCCCACCAAAGAAAAATATGTTCAAAAACTAGAATTAAAAATAGGGAGGTTGGGCGACTCCCCTCCTCCAAAAAATTCCTTTAGAACTAAAATGAAATATGTTAGGTTGAATCCAACCCCCCAACACCTCAAGTGGCCCTTTAGGTCTCTAGGGGCGAAGCGGCTAGTAATAGTGACAACATATTGAATGTGTCTGTACCAAAGGATCTAGTTAACTGCTGAACCGATAGGGTTCTGCTTTACAATGTAGCTTCTCGTAGGTCCTGGGAAGTCTAATACCTTATCCCTCTCAAGAGAAGTTGCCTATGAATAAAAAAAACCCGGATTCCAAGAAAAATTGTTCTTATAAAGAAAATCCACAACCTCTCCACAATTTTTTCATTATAAATCTAAAATTAAAAGGGAAGATGATCGATCTTCCTCCCCACCCAAATAAATTAACACTAGATTTACTTTTACTTTTTATAGGATGGTTAGCTATTTTAAAATTAGGTATTCTTAATTAGGCATTTTTAAATTAGGTGTTTTGTCCCAACTCCATATGTTTAATATCCGCGGGAAGCTTTCTATAATACGATGCAATAAATAAATTGATATATTCGTATATTTTGTATATTATTTTTAGAAAAAATATGATTTTGAAAGTTCTTTTTTTACAAAAAATATAGATTTTTATTTAATTTTTTAAAGCAAAGCTTTTCTATAATTAGGGTCGGTTCATCCGTTCGTCTGTAACGGATATCTTTTTTTGTTAATTTATGCATGTTAGAATTGCTCTATCAATTTCAAACTTTGCATGGTGATTCCTGCTGTAGTTAGGTACGATTTAGAAAGCGTAGCAACTTTATGATCGTCAACAGAATGTCCGTAAATCCATTCAAAACATATTGATTTTAACTTTTTTAACAACATATTTTAATGAGATATAATTATCTGGTTTATCTGATTTTTTAAATGCTGATTCCCAGGACAACAAAGTACAATTTCTATAAGCGAAGCACCTCCATAATCAAGTTTTAAAAATGTAAGTACATATGTCCTTAAACAATATCCTGTATTTAAGCAGTTTTGCAAGAAATGTACTTGAAATTTTGTTTAAACATATATATTTATATTCTGATTATTCAGTTTTGACACTCTATAAGTGTTAATGTTCGTTTGTCCTACCGTTTCCGAGCATCGTTTTTATCCTTGTTGTCATCCATGTTTTCAAACTTTTGACTTGATGAATATAGCAATGATATTATTTCTATTTAATGCCTATATAGAATTACTAGTAGCCTCGTCCCTAAATTTTAGAGGAGGGCAAATGGGGTCAGGATAATAGCCTAAAACCACTCAAAGACATTTATAAAATATTTAGACTTTCTTGTATAAATGCTTCGATTCATACGTATTGATTGTTAAAGGAAACGCCATTCTAAAAATCAATGTTTGTCATTAATCCTGTCCTCCTATTATATAAAGCAGTAAGAGTTTTTTGTTTGTCCCGAAGGATCTTGCTAACCGCTGAACCGATATTGTTCTCCTTTACAGTGAAGCTTCTTATAGGTTCTAAGAAGATTTTAAACTATTTTTTGGGAGTGTGTCTTCACCCCCCAACCCCCCAAAAATATTTTTTACTGTTTTGAAACTCAAATTTAAAATGGGATGAGGTCAACTTTTCCACTCCTACTTTAAGTGCCCCTAGAGGCTTCTAGGGGCGTAGCCGCTAGTATTTTATAAAATAGTAAGCTTTTTTGTCTGTAGCGAATGATCTCGCTAATCGCTGAACCGATATGGTTCTACTTTAGAATGAAGCTTCTTATAGGTCCCGGGATGGTTTAAGGCTGTTTTATTTTTATTACACAAAAGTCGTTGTATGGTTTTAAGCTATGTTTCTGCCCTTTCATATCCCTTTGAATTTCCCTAGAAACTAGGGACGCAGCCGCTACTTATGATAAATTATGGAAATATGAATGTTATAATTTCAACAACAAGAAATAAACTAATTTTAATCATCAGAACAATCTTTTTTATTTAATTTTTTCTCTTTTTTTCCTTAAAATAAATATTCATTTGATAGCGAGATATTATTGGGAAAAAAGCGCTACTGCTTATATAATAGGATTTTATTCACGTAACTATAAAGTCTGTATTAAACCCTCCTTTGAAAAAATACGTTTTAAGCGTGAGGATGAGTTTACTTTGTAATTTACAATATTTTATAAAAATATTTTTTTTTTAAGCGAATCTTTTCTATAATTAGGGTCGGTCCGAAAGTACGTCCGTACGTCCGTTTGAGACAGATAGCTTAATTTAGGCATGTTAAAAAAAACTGTTTTCATCCTTGTTGTAGAGCTTCAACTTATATGCGAAGCAGTTCATAGTGCCTATAAAAATGACGTCATACAATACAAATGACCAATGATAGACTAATATACATTTTAGTATTGTTCGAATACAATGTATACTGGCCTATCATTTGTCATTTGTAGTATATGACGTCATTTTTCATAGGCACTATAAGCTGCTTCTGTTTTCATCCTTGCTGTATGGCCTTAACTTTTATACGCGCGCGCTCTCAATTTGGAAATTCCACACTTGCTATTTTATACCACCAGTGGCACAACCAACCCAGTTCAATACTATCCAGCACACCAGACAGTTAGCATTTTTATAAAAGTTAGTATTTTTACATGGTTCACCTTGTGATATGCTTTAATTCAAATTGAAATTTGTTCTTTTAAAATCAACAAATTCTATTAAATCAACTGTGAAAATTTAAAATTATCTTTAGAATTAATAGTTAGTCTTAAAGTTTGGATATTTTGTTGGTGGAAAGAAGGGGAGGGGGGGATTTAGTTTTTAAAAAAAAAAGTACTTAGGCTTGAGGATTGCAAAATTATATATAAAAAAATATACCTCTCTGTAATTCACAGGACATTTATCAATTGTATTATATGACGTCATTTAAGTATAGGCACTATAAGCTGCTTTTGTTTTCATCCTTGCTGTATGGCCTTTACTTAAATGCGCGCGCGCGCGAAAATATAAAAAAGTGTAATTCACAGAAAAAAAGTATGACACAAAGGGAGAGGGGTGAGCAGGGATTGACAGACAGATCAACCCAGCTGCGCTAATTACAGTGCAGTATAGTTACAGTTATTTATCGCATCATATTGTAAACAGTTTTGTTAGCCCCGAGATGCCAAAGGCACGGGCTAATAAATTGTTTTAATCTTATGAATGTACATTTGTACTGGATATAATTTGATGCTATACATAATTTTTCAGTCTGGCTGACTCGAGAACCTGTTTCAATCCACCGGATATTGATCGGTTTCAAAGCTGTACTGGAAATTTTTTTTATAGTTTACTTTAAATCTCTACTAAAAATAAGACATCTGTCTTTTATACATATGTACATAATTAGAGTGATTTACAGAAAATACTAAGGATGACAACATCCGTAAAAGCGAAGTCCTGAAACGTTGGTACAAACGAACATTAACATTTGTAGAGTGTCAGAATGAGAACAGAATAAGCAGAATACAAATTGATAAGCATAAAACAAATTTACGTAAATTTGTTTCAAAAATGCTTAAATAGAGAATATTGTTGAAGGACATACTTACATTTTAGAATGATTATAGAGATGCTACACTTATAACATTGTACCTTGTTTTAATAGGAATCAGTATTAAAAAAATCAGATGAAATTTATTGTAAAAAGGTTAAAATCAACATGTCTTAAGTGTTAAAATGTTTGAAATCGATTGAACAATTCTAACGTGTAAAAAATGAATGAAAAGACCTAATCGTTCTGGCCGTACGGACGGACCTACTACGATTATGGAAATGCTTCGCTTTCAAAATTGGGATTTCGAGGGAATATAAAAAAGGTGATTTGCAAAAAAAAATATCTAGTTTCATAGGCTTTCCTACAATAAAACCAAAAAAGACACTTTTACAATAAATAGTATATCATCAAGATTTTTCAAACACCATATTTTTAAATTTTTAATATATGAGCGACGTTTTGCTATAAATAGGGTCGGTCAGTCCGTCAGTCCGTACGTACGTCACGGACAGTTAGCTATTTTTGTTAATGTAGACAGGTTAGAATTGTCCTTTTGGTTCCAAACATTGCATGGTGATTCCTGTAGTAGTTAGATACGATTTAGAAAACGTAGCAACTTTTTAATTGTTACTAGAATGTCCGTACCTCCATTTTAAACATGTTGATTTTTGAACACAGTAAAAGTGTCTGACTGATTATGACGTAACGTGGCCTCTCATTGGCTAATTCGTTTTGTTACGTCAGAATTAGTCAGACACTTTTACTATGTTCTGATTTTTTAAAACTTTTTTAACAATAAATTTTTTGGAATACTTATTCCTAAGACATCAATGTACAATATTATAAGCAAGGCATCTCTATAATCATTAGGCATTGGCATTATATCCGGCAGGATATCCGGACATTTTCAATATCCGGCTGGATACCGGATATTAAAACTATCCGACCGGATATCCGGCAATATTTTCGGGTATAGTCCCTTTCGTGGCGATTCTTCGTTTTTTTTAAAGTAGCTTTTCTCGTGTTTCTAGCCCCTGCGGGGGGCTCTAACCCTGTGGGGCAATCACCTAACCCGATATAACCTAACCTAACCTAAAATAACCTATCAAAAGCCATTTTAAAAACACGACGAATCGCGCCTAAAGGCCACTACCCCGCCCAATCTTGATTCGACTTTTATACTCGGATTATTCAGTTCTGACATTCTACAAGTGTTAATGTTCGTTTGTTCTACCTTTTCAGAGCTTCGTATTTATCTGGAGTTTTGTATGATTTGCAGTTTGGCTTTCACAGAGATAACCTTTCTATAATTTTCAGATCCAAGATGGGAAATTCACCTAAAAATTGTGTTGGATGTCAAACAACATGTTGTACCTCACCCAAGACTGCCTGCCTTATCATTGCAGCAGTGCAAATGGTGAGCAAATTTAAATTCATTTTATTATAAAATTATTTATTTTTTCTGTAATGTGCCTGTATGAAACAAATCAATCAAACCTAACAACAAAATTGCTGACTTTCATTTCTTTTACCCTATCACCCTTTCTATGTTTTTAGTTTGGGTTTTATACTTCCATTACAAACACATTTTCCTTTTTTGTTGGCAGCTACACCCTTAGATGTTCCTAGGGGCATTTGAAGGAAGGGGGGGGGGGGGTATGTAGTCAACCCTTCTCTTTAAATTTTATTTTTTAAAGAGAAAGTAATTTTTTTTATATTTGGAATGTTAGTTTTTCTAGTGCGATAGGATTGTTCAATGTAAAGGAGATTTATATGGGTTCAACTGTTAGTAAGATCTTTCCCTACTCACATCCTATTATTTTTGTATCGAAGAATAAGCTAACAATTCTTTTTTTAGATTATCAGTTTCCTAACCCTTGTTGCTGGCTTTGTTGTAATTGGCTGGACTAGGTAAAACTGATTTTCAAAATTTAAATTACAATATTTGTTAAAATGATACTAATTTTACCAATCAAGTATATCAAAAGTGTCAAGGCTTAATGAAAAAAAAACCTACTATCCCTCCCCCTTTATTTTTTAAATAAATTGAAAATAAGGTTGGGTATTTTATAAATTTAAGGAAAATTAACGGAAAACGACATTAAAAAACTTCTCTGTAATGTGAAACCAATTTCGAGATATTTAGCGTTAGACAGCATTTAATTTGGTTGTGTCTAAACCCTCAAAAAGTTTTCTAGATGTGTCTGTAACGCTCTGTACGTAGATCAATCGTTATAACATATCATTAATAATTTATAGGATAGAAAATAGAAGACTTGATCCCGACACAGGCACTATTTATATTGAGTGGTATGGCAATTACATGATTGGGGGACTTGTATCAGCAGGAGGTGCTATTCTACTTGTACACTCTGCCATTCTTATCCATGGAATTAGAAAGGTAATAAATAGTCAATACTATCCCCTTAATTAGGGAAAATCATTATACTGATCAAACATTTAAAAGAATAATATATCCTATGATATAAAGTAGTAAAGTTATTTTGTATGAAGCAAAAGATCTTAAAAAGTGCTGGTTTTACTTGGTTGTACTTTTCAATGAAGCTTTATAATTGTCTTTGGATGGTTTTAGGCTATTTTCTTAACCTTTATCACCCTCGCCTAGAAGCTAGGGACAAAGTAAATAGTAACCTTACATACCAACACCAGCTCCTTAAAATCGTAATAAAGTGCTTAAACTTTTTTGAATTATAGAGACCTTCCTGTAGATATTATAAACTTCAATTATTTGCTGTTAACAAGATCATGTGCTACCCACAGAATAATAATTCTTTTTGTTGTATGACCCTTAGTCTTAGCTCACATACTAACTTGGCAATCACCAGCTGACTACAGTAGGTACAATAAATAAGAATCAAAATCGGCTTGACATCTGTTTCAACACTGGGTCTATGATAACTTGCCAGCTATGATAGCTAGTTTTTAAGAACCCAATTTGATATTTTAGACCATTTAGTGACTTAGTGTTTTTTTTCTTTTAGGGTAGACCTAGTTACCTTCTATGCTGGATGATTATTTTTGGTTTGATCATAGTTTCAGCTGCATTTGGTGTTCTAACTTATTTTACAATTCAGGTATTTCAATTTTTATTCATATTTTTAAAATGTTTTTGTAAAAAGACATTACTATTATATTCAAACAATTGTTTAAAAGTTTGACATTGTCAAACACAAAAGAATGTCTGATCATTAAGAATTGTAGAAATTCTAATATTCAGGGATAAGGGATAGGAAACCTGGCCATAAATTAGGTCTCGGCCTGGTTTTGAAAGGGATCATGCAACTTTTACCATTTGCCTAATTTAATGACCTTACTGGCGGACGGCTCATATTGGCTACCGCTCTAAACCAATAGTGTTCTGTGATTTGGGCTTATTTTGTATCAACCAATCACCAATTGGCTGGTTGATACAAAACAAGCCCAAATCACAGATGGCGGAAATTTTAGAAGCAGACAATTCTGGAAAAAATAATGATTTCGTCTGCTACGAAAAAATAAATATAAATGGTGTTAGATCACATTAGTTTAATTATTAAATCTGCTTAGAGTTAAACATTAAAAAAGGGCAACATAGAAAAAACAAAAATAACGGGATTATTTTTTTGGAAAGAAGGTAGCTACGAATTTTCATTTGGTAGTTTATAAATTAGATGTTGTATTTTGAATTTTAAAAATTTAGTACGGAGTTGATACAACACCTTCACCCTAATTTTTGTACAATACAACACAGTACAGATATATCATTACATTATATCCAGTATAGTATCCAAAGAACTTGATAGAATGTTACCCAAGTGCATATTTATTTATTTATTTTGAATTTTAATTAGCAACGAAATTTTCAAATAAAATTTTTACTCATTAATAAAAATGCAAATAATACAAACTAAAATCTGTCTGAGGGAAACCCAACGATAGCTTTCTGACAGTTCCAATTACCAAAGTAAAAGATAAACAATTTTGGGAGAGAAAAAACTTCTTTTTAACAAAAGCCATT
Organism: Acartia tonsa; assembly: GCF_053477335.1. Classification (NCBI taxonomy): domain Eukaryota; kingdom Metazoa; phylum Arthropoda; class Copepoda; order Calanoida; family Acartiidae; genus Acartia; species Acartia tonsa. The sequence goes on from NC_137268.1 coordinate 22,040,439, forward strand.
AATATATAGGTTTATAAAAAGTTATGTTTTTTACTTTAAACTAGCTACCTGAATTTGATTCTATACTTTATCTACACACACACACACAGCTTTTTCATTAGCATTTTATACGAACCACTGCGCTATCCCAAAACTGGTTTATTAGGCTAGAAATAGGCCTAGGCTTGAAATAGGCCTGAAATAATATTTTCCTACGTTTCCCATCCCTTATCCCTGCTAATATTAATTCATAAATAAATTTTATATCTTTAAGATGAAAGAAATGAAGGATAATTATTTTGGATCGATTGATCAGTCCGAATATGATACTACAATGAGTTTGGTAAGTAAAAATGAACTATCCTTGATAATTAACTTAAAGGGGTAGTTGCATTAAATGCATTTAAACTGCATATTCTTTTCTGTTCAATAGTTTAAACTACATCAATAGGACATACATATATTTGAAAGATTTTCAATTTTCTACCAGGTAGTTTTAAAACTATCAAGATTTAAAATTCATATTTTTTGGATATATGCAACTTATATGGTGGTCCTGTTTTTACAAACACAGTATCATACCTATTTTGGTGGTGCCTAATTGATTTCTATTTATTGTTATACAAAATTATATATGTTAGATGGTATTTTTGTAACTTATTCTCGTTATCAAACCGTTTAAATACACATCATGCAACTATCAAAAAAGATGATTTCAAATCTTTTACTGACATCCTACACCAAACATTCACAACCAAAATCTACCAACAACAACACATGCAGCATGTCATTTATGCTAATGCATGGGTTTAGTTACAGGGAGGGAAGGGACATTGGTGTGTTTATTGCACTAGTCTCAAAATTTTTATAACGACGTTATCTTATTCCTTGGCTTAAAAATTTTGGGGACCTTTTTGAATTGTGATACAAAAGTTGGATGTCCAAACATTTAAAACACTAATTGTAATCTACAGAATCATTGGGGATGTACATCAATTTATTGGCCATTGTCTTATTCCTTTTGCTTTTGTTAAGATTATTTAAAAAACAAAATCTATAAAATTATGAAAATCATTAGTTAACTTTACATATATTATTATTAGTTATGGGTATCAGCGACTATTGTTTTGGGTATTTCTGCTTACCTCATTGTCATTGTCAACTCTCATAGGTAAGTTTTTCACTGTTTTATTGTATTTGATGCAATAACTTAATTGAATAGAATATTTGACTTTGTGAGTGATATAATTTAATCAGGTCAAATGAATATTTTTCTCTTGGGGGCTGATTCAAGCTCCACATTAAAATTGATACTTACTTTAAATCAGAGCTCCAAGTTCATAAACCTGTGCCACATCTGGCTTATTTTACCTCAGCTCAACCTTTGTAATTTTAAGGCTTGGAAAGGCTTTAAAAATGAAAAGGTACATTTAGAATAATCAATTATCACTTAAAGGAAACAAGACTAGTTTTCATGGAGGATTAAAATTTTAAGTTTTAAATCTTATTGTGGCAAACTTTCAGTAGTTGTTTTTCATGCAAGCTTCCTTTAATAGTTTTATAGTTTTTATCATGTAAGATGTTAAAAGTAAATGAAATTCTAGCATATAATCTTTTGTCAAAAAGTAATAGCTAATTTTGCTCACAATTTGAAATAATTTCTAAAGTTTCTTGGTAGCATATTTTCTTGACAAATGTCTAGAACTTTTAGCTCTCAAACTATAGAAGATAGGGTCTATTGGTGGTGGGAGAATTTATAAGCAGCTTATTGAGGATGATAGTACGTATATCCAGAGAGCCATATTTTAGTCTTGTTTCAGCCATATATTTTTAAAACATTACATTTAAAAGAGCTTTTCTTGTTAGTTACAATTGGCTAACTAAATTCCTATATGATTACTGTGTGGTTGAGTGGAATGGACTTGATTATACCATTGTACTTGATTATCCAAAAGCTATATAATTTAGTAACAACACTACTTTCATTATCAAATTCTAAAGATTTAACTTATTGATTATTTTCCTGTAATTTGTATATTAAAGGATAAATAGCTATACTCACTACTAAATGTTGTCTTTATGCCTGTTTCTTTATTTAGGCGCCAGTTACTGAGTTCTTCTGAAATTAAGGATGAAGAAGGTAAAACTAATTACAAACTGATAAAAATAAAACCAAGAATTTATTTTTACAAGTTTAAAATACATTAATTTAAAGTTGTTACATTTGAGGAAAGTTGAACCCTCAACTTTTAATTTAATGGGGAGGGGCGTAATGATATCTAAACTTAAACAGTGAGCAAATAATCTAAATATTGAGCTAGATTCTTGAAACTTAGTACATAAGCCTAGTCCTGTAGGTACTACTTCTAAATGGAAAAAAATATCTTTAGGTTAGGTGAGAAAACCCTGCAGAATTGGAATTTTTAAGGCCTTTTTTGGTCTATTTTGGTATAGAAACCTACGTTTAATATTTTTTCTTCAGTTGTTTTCTTAGATGCACTTTGTTATTCATTATTTAAGATGATTTAGCAAATTGAAGATCAAAACTCAAAAAACATATTTTTGGATATATGACAACACTAAATAGGAAAAAATGCACTGCGAGCCACCCACCTAGCCCGCTAGGGTTGGTCTCCGACTTGCTGAATTATCTTAAATAATGTCCTTGTGAATAGATACAGTATATTCAAGGAAAGAAACTATAGAAAAAAATAATTAAAGGTAAGTTTCTACATCTCAAAATAGACCAAAAAAGGCCTAAAAACCCCATTTCCGCAGGGTTTTCGTACCTAACCTAACCTAATAAAAAATTTAAATTTTTTTTTCATTTAGATGTATTACCTAAAGGACTAGGCTTATGTACCAAGTTTCAAGAATCTAGCTAAATATTGAGACCATTTTGCTCACTGTTTAAGTTTAGATGTCATTACGCCCCCACCCCCCCTTATTAAAAAGAAAATAAATAAAGGGGGATTTCTCTTTTAGGGTGGAGGTGTCCTTCACCATAATAGTTAAAAACCTTTTTTGGACGTATAAGAAGCTTTACTGTAAAGGAGAACCATAATGCTTCTGTGGTTTGTAAGATCCTTTGCCACTGAAAGACAGCCTGTTACTTTTATATAGGGATTCTATAGTGACTCTGTGCCCGATTTTCATCTTGTCTAATGTCTAGGTAATAGGATTCAATAAAATGAAACTTACAATTAAGGTGAAGATTAAACCATAAGTAATCATAATGTTCAGCCATGGGCCATAATGTGTTACCATTTGCACCACTGAAAAAATAATTTCGCACCACTGTTTTCTTTGATTATTAATGATAGTGATATTAAAGCCCAATAATTCCTATTCATGTGAGACTAATTGTTGTAAACCTTATTTTTTTCAGACTTGAATCAACTAGCAAGTGGTATAACCAAGACAGCCTCTCTTATCATTGGAGTAGCACATTTGGTAAGCTAATCTGAATAAGTTTTAAATAAAATTAGCTCACTGTACTGACCAAGGCAAATTTGCTTGATTCACTTCAATAAGAGATGTGATAGATAATGAAGATTTTTTTTCTTTGAAATATGTTTTATTATGAAGTAGCAGTGGTTACTAATTTAAATATTATGGTTGAGATAGATTTAAAAGTGTTAAAAGAACATTTTTTCAGGTTATGAGTATCTTGATTTTTCTTGTTGTGTTTTTCTTCAGGTAAAAAAAAAGCTGTTTTTTGTTTGATTATTCATGGTTTCATTTATTTATTTTGTTATATTATTATCATTTTTAAAACTGTGAAAAAAAGGAATTAAAAAGGGGGGTGAGGGGTAATCTTTGTTGTATTTTCAAATTAATAGATTTAAATACGTCTTTTTTGTTAGGAATCTTAAAAATTTTCAAACTAAACAATATTCTGTATAAATATAAGATTTTTATCTAGCTTATATTTCTACACACACTACATGTATGAACTCAACACTCTTTCTTGGATTCCGGGATTTGGATTAGCTGTCATTGCTGTCCTAATTGCAGCCTCTGCCATTCTTATCCATGGAACAAGAAAGGTAATTCAATAAATGTAGAAAATCTAGACTACAACTCAGTAAATTGGGCAAATAATAATATAGAGAAGAAATAATCAAGCCATGTTATTGGTCTTAAAGAGTACATATTTTTAAAAATTGTACAATGAGTCAGCATAAATTAATCGAATTTCCATAAAAAAGCTTTGCTCTATAAATGGATTAACTATATACTAATCAATTGCTTTAAAATATTTACAAATCACATTCATTTATAACTAATTTGTTTGCCTTTTTGGAATTTATTTCATTTGTAAGATCATACTGTTGAATTTGATGATAATTTTTATATAAATCTATTATCTTGTTATGAATATTGTCTTTGGTGATTAAAATAAATTTAAATTTATATTTTTATGTCAAAGCTGAGTTATTTCAAGAATATCTGCAAAAAATTATTTAAGTTTTAAATATTTTTCCTAATTTAATCAGAGTTGTCATATTTCAAAAGTAACTGAGACATTAACCTGCTTATGAAATACCTATGTGACTTTATTTTCTTACTTGTAACTTTATGTTACTCTTCTAGGGAAAAAGTGGTTACCTACTATACTGGACAATTATGTTTGGTATTTGTCTTGGTATAACTTCAATTGGTTTTCTGACATATCAATCATTTCAGGTAATATATTTTTTTTCATGTTACAAGAATTTACATAAGACAATACAAATGGGTTGAAAGGAACAAAACTATGTCAGGATTTTGAAAAAATATCTTTAAGCTTGAAAAAATGTTTTGGTTTAAACATTTTTATTAATTTTAATATTTCATTTATAGCACTAATTATTGTAGCTTTTACCATGAGAATTTTATTTTCTTGTTTTAATTTATACATTTGTATACCAAATATTATCTAACTGATTAAGGAATGAGAAAAATAATCTTAATCAACAATTATTTCTTGATATTCAACCCATATTGTGTTTCATATTGCTAGGTTGCTATTGCTGTACAACATGACTATATTCCACAATGGGTGATTACTCAAATGATTATGGTAAGTTTCCAACAAGGAATTATTAATTGGAAAAATGTTTGGAACAAGTATATTTAAAAATTCAGATGCTATGTAACAGACACTGAACAGTGAAAATTCAGGGGATCTAAAGGGACAGGACAATGGCCAATAAATTGATGATGCACATTGCACAAATTACCTGATTGATTGACACTCAACTTAATAAACCTTCAATTAAAATTCACTAAAGACCCCATAATTGTTAAGCCAACAAATAAGAAAACGTTGTTATAAAACTTTGGGGACTAGTGTAACAGCCCAATGTCCCCTCTCTCTCTCTCTCTCTCTGCCTAATACCTCTAAGCTTCTCTGTATTAATAAATTGTTGTTGAGATTGTGTAAAATCTATAAAATATGAAAAACTTGCTTTTTCTTAGACTTGCGTAATAGTGACCGTTGTTGTTGGATTTTTCTCTTACCAGATGTGGATTGTCAACTCTCACAGGTTTGTTTTTTTCTTTTTACACATGGGATCATTTTTTTCACGTATTTTCCCTAAAGTTCTGTGTAAACGTTTAGGCCAATCTATTCTTGATCATGACCAAATGAAATAGTCATAATTAAGAACAGTTTGACTTGATAAACGTACTTGACAAAATGGTTACTCACAACTGTACAGAAAATACACGAAAAAATTACATCCTTTTGATAATTTTTTCTATGGTCCTATTGAAAATGAAACCTGGCTAATGTTTAATGATGAGCAATAGTTTACGATTGTTTCAACAAAAGGGTTCATATGGGAACACTTTTATTCATCAACTAGGGCCAGTTCAATCTCTGCATACTAGAACACTTAAAGGAAGCCTGCAAGAAATACATGCTTTAACTGCTGAAAGACTGCCACAAGTAGACCCAATACCCCATATTTGAAGCCTTCAGTCACAGATAAATAAAGCCATTTAATAGCTGCACTCCTGAGAAATTTTATATAAAAATTTTATGACTTTGATAGCAATATGAGTAATGCAAGAATAGGACACTCTGCAAGAATTAATAAAAAATATGTTTAATAACTAGTAATAAACACTCAAAAATAAAGTTAAAGTAATATTTGGAAACAAAAGTTTAGAATGAAATTACACTTTTGTAAAAAAAAAATTTCTGCCAAAAGATTCCATTCATTTAAATAAATTTACTCAAGTATCTTTTTTTATTTAGAAGAGAATTGCTGAGCCTCTCTGAAAATATGGATGCAGAAGCAAAAAATGAACCCAATCAAGAAGTGGAAAATAAAACTTACAACAAGATGTACCTGAAGAATGTCCAATGAGTCCTTGAAAAGATCAACAAAAACTTGAAATCATTATGTAAGATTTATATAAATCTATTGTTATAAATCAAAACATTATATACTACACTGTTAAAAATAATTTTTTTTTTAGCCACAGATAATACTATATATTCTTCACATTAATGTATAGTATCAATCTGTACGTTATAGGAAAAAAACCTTATTACAATACAAGGAAGATTCCAATACTGTAATGAGCAATACTTAGTGTTCTATGGAGTAACATGTAGTACTAAATAATGTATTTGTCTGTATAGTATAATCCAATACGCTCTTTGGAATAATATTCAATACGGTAGAAGTAAGTTTTTAATACTCTCCTTTGCAATTTTTGATATTCTCTATCATAATTTTTGATACTCTGTAGAGTAGGAAACTGTTTTACTTTGGATGAAAGATCAGTTTATAATATATGATTATTATATGTACATATACATTTTGTTATATCAACAAACATACCAAGCAGAGCAATAAAACATTAATTTAAATGTAAATTTAGTAAAAAAAATGACTTTAAAGATGTTTAGGACTAAACATGATCCTTAAAAATAAAAACTATGGTCAGTCATAATTACAAAAATCAAAACTATAAATCTGAGCATAAATAGTAACATTTCATCTTTGTCTAAAACGACCAAGCGTATGAAATAGTACTAAATTAAAAAACATTTCTACAGCGTATTTTCCAGTACACTAGAGTCTATCAAATAGTACTATTTTAATAAACATTTCTGTACTGTATTTTCCAGTATTCTAGAGCGTATCAATCGATACTAAAAAAATGTATGGGTTCTGTATAGTAATAATTATTGTGTTATATAGTATTACATAGTGTTATATATTAATTATATAGTTGTAGCGTACTTACGGTTCCAATACTCTCCAGAGTATCAATTGATACTAAATAAAAAAATTATTTTTAACAGTGTATATACTCGCATCTTATAACTAATATTTTTATTTTTATAGATCAGTTACACGGGTGAATATATTTCACAATTTCCTAATTCATGATTACAAACATAAATATTTACCTATATTGTTTTCATAATATAAATTGGGGAATGAAATTTTAACAGATTTTTACAAAAAATTTAAACTGGCTGATATTTTAAAGTGTTTTAATGTTTATTTTCAATACAGTATTGTTCAAAATGTAATTTTTTACATAAATTTACAATATTTTTCTAAAATTAAATATATTTATAAAAAAAAACTTATCATTTTTTATTGAAAAAAACAAATTTTATATTACATGTGCATATAAAATTTTACAATTAACTTTTTAGTTTTCTATCAAATGCTTTGTGTCAGTCAAATATTTTAGGGTTGGTTTTAGTCTTAATTTATTCAATTTTCGTCTTTTAATGATTAGCTATTAGTTTTAAAACAGATAAAAATAAAAACTCTGGGCTGAAGTTAATTGGCTCAGAAAACAAGAGAAACAGCTTCAAACATGTATTCAATTGCTTATCATTAGGTATGAAATATTACTATTAATTACAAATTCCCTCTTACCAAGAAAAACCTCATGTAATATAATGTCGTAGTTGTAGTTAAATTTACCAAAGATAATATTTCCATACTTTTAAGAATCTTTAAAACTTAGGGTCTGTTATGTCATAATTTAAGAAATATTATAATAATAATAATGCTGGGTAATTAGGTTTATAAGAAAGGATAAATCTAATTGAAGGTCAGGTTGGCGTCTTTGAGGGCTTCAATATCAGTTTGTTGAGCATACCACAAATGGAACCTTTTAAATCAATAGGTAAACTGCATTGATTGCAAATAAAAAAAACGCAACACTAAGATTTTACTGCAGATTTTACAAATTTTACACAAAACATTTTTCTATACATTTAACTTTTAGAAATAAAATATTGAAAATAAGGAGGGTGGGATTAGTAATTTTCCCTATGCCTAACTTCCTACTGGAGGTGCACTAAACATCAAAATCTAAATAAACAAATATCAAATAAACTGTTGCTGTCTATAGTGTAAAAGGGGGATAGATGTCACTGCATTTGGCCTACCTATTATATTGACCTCATGAAGTACCATATACCAGACCTCTTTTCGAGGGGGTTTCTTTCCCCCTTCCCTTTCTCTTTCCCTGTACTATAACATCAACAGAATAGGTAGGCCAAAAGCGGTGTCATCTATCCCCATTTTGCTAGGGAACTATAGACAGCAACGGGAATTAACAATTGACTCTGGGAGTCCAGAAAAAGTCATCAACAAATTGTAGGGAATGGGGAGACAGTTTGAATACTTCAATCCAGGCTGATTTACCCATCTCAAATTTGTCCCCATGTCCTAAATTTAGATAAATATATTAATAATATTCAGGTATAAGGTATAACTAACAAGTGAAATAAATCTTAAATAATATTTGAGGGGCAAATGGAGAGGTCGTCAATTTTATTATATGTCGCCCACCAACGACATCTGAAAACCACGTATAGGTTTCGTGATTTTTTTCGAATTAATTTTGTTATTGGTATAAGCTAAATGATAATAAAACAAGGATGTTAACTTCCATAAGTAGCAAAGCTCGAAAATTACGAATGTATATCGGGAAAAAAATATCTCTAGAGCATTGTCATAAAAAAAACACATTAAACTTGATAATATTGAAGTTTTTAAATCACGAAAACTTAAAAATCTAGGAATCTATCTAGCACTATAATAAATAGACAAATCTTAATAAAACTATTAAAAAATTTTAGAATGTGAACTTATTTAATCCCTAAAAATTTCAGCCGTCTATCTTGAATAGAAAGCAAGTAAATCATGAAAACTTAAAATTATAGGAGTCAATCTAGCACCCTAACCAATATAAAATTATCAATGAAGCTTGATAGAAGTATGAAGGGTATGAACATATTCAATCCCTGAAAATTTCACACGTAAATCTTGAATAGGAATCGAGAAATTCATTAAAACCTAAAAATCTAGGAATCAATCTAGCACCCAAGTTATTGGGCATATCTTAATGAAACTTGGTTGAAATATGCAGAAAATGAACTTGTTTAATTCATAAAAATTTCAGCTGTCTTACTTGAATAGTAGCCGAGAAAATCACGTTTTCCCCATAGTGTAACGGACTGACTGGCGGTAGGACAGCCAAAGCGAATTATAGAGTAGCTTTGCTACTAAAAATATATTGGTGATAAGTAAAACAAGTGAATAGGTGAATAAATACATAAGTAAATATATTCTAAATGAATAGATATATGGAATTATAAATGCAAGCCCCCTTGACCTTTTATATCTGTCTGTTTGTCTGTGTGTACCTAACTTACTTACTGCTTTACGGATATGGTCTCCTTTACAGTGAAGCTTTTCATAGGTACTAGGAAGGTTACTCAACCCTCCCAAGAGATATCGCCATAATAATAAAAAAAAAACGCTGCCTAGCGGATATTTTTGCTAGACAGCTAATCTAAAACTAGATTGAAAAGAAAACATTTTACGTGCCCCTAGGCATTAAAAGTTAGAAATGAATTAAATGTAACCTCCAAGACTATTTTTAGCCACATCAATTCCGTGGATGTCAGCCATACCATGATACATCTAAATAAAATTTAAATAATATTAAACATAAACATTTATTTAGGCATAAAAATGGAAATAAAGTAATAAAATCAAAAAATATATATATAGATAGAATTAAAATTGAAAAAATTATAACAACATTTGCTAATAAAGGGTAGTTTAGTAAACGATCTTATAGGTACAACGATATACATACAAGCCAAACCCTCTAGGGGGAAAATGTGTTAACGAGCCATCTCTTAGGTAAAACAATCTAGCATTTCTAAAATGATTTTAGTCCTATTTGTTTTCATAGGTTCATGAAAATAGGGTTGATAAAAGACAATAAAATGCTAATAATAAATAATTTTAACTATTTTTTGTAATCATATCTAAACTTGAAAAACATCATATATTGGGGAAAGATCATTATACATATCATTTTGAATTTTTATTAATATGAATATATAGTGACTGTACCTGCCAACTAATACAAATTTCCTCTGAGAGCTTGAACATACATTCAAAGAATTTCATCTGTTTTCCAAATAGTTTTGTTTCTGGATGCTTATCCAAGATTGTCTGATTCAAATATTAAGTTGATATATTTTTTATCTTATTTTATTGAACATACATGTTTATTCAATTATCATTAAATTATTTAATCTTTATGGTAAAGTCTTCAAGAACTTTAACAACTTTTTATTTTATTTTATACCTTAATTTGATTTTTTACCTTAATGTTGTTCGCCCTTGACCTAATAATAACTGTTTTATACTTTGATATAGTCAAAACCCCACTGAAATCAATTATTATTTTATTCAATTTCCATAGGTAAGACTACTTTCTACAACATTATTATAAATGGATACATTATAGATTATAAGAATATCAATAATTCCTGTGGATAAGCCATAGCCTCATCAGAACAATCTGTAGCTGCTTCTAAAAGGTTGATAGATAGTAATAAATGAATAAATAGTTAAATAGTTGAATATATGATGGATATATAAAATACTAAGAGACATACAGATCAATGAAAATACTAGATTGATGAACAGTGGCGTGCACAGGGTTTTGACAAAATTTTGCTTGACTATATTTGAGACCTCCCTTAAACCCAAATCAAGGAGGAGGGGTTGAATGTTTTTTTTTTTATAACAGAAACTAAGAGGTTTGTTAATACTTTTCTTGGTGATGTATCCACCCCCTTCTTAATTTTTCAAGGGAGGGGGGTGTATAAGCCCCCTTTTTTCCCGCCTCTTGGTGGATGCATGCATAGATATATAGACAAAATAATAGGAAGTATGCCTTATAGAAATAGAATAGAATAGTACCTTTATTCTCATAGACTTATGAATTGAAATATGAATAAATGTTGATATATATGTTACCATGGAGGGCTGTTTGTTACACTAGTCCCCAAAGTTTTATAATATCGTTTTTTTATTAGTTGGCTTAATAACTTTGGGGACTTTTATTTAATTATGATTGGTTAGTACATTCAATTGAGTGTCCAACCATTTCAACCACATATTGTAATGTACAGGGTCAGGAGAGGCAATTTTGTGTATCATCATTGGGGATGTACACATTGTACATTCATTCATTGGTCATTGCCTTATCCCTTTAGATCCCTGATATGTTACAGACCTGAAATATGATTAATAAAATCTTGATCTTCCCCTGCAGGAGTGTAGGTCATCAAACTTGCTAGTATATCTTTGCTAAAGTATTCCATCTTGATACTTCCATCTGAAATATAGAAATTTGATTTAAGTAATAATTAACCATTGCTCCTATATATACTAACCCGTATGGCATTTGGGGCCGGAAAAACATGGAATAAAATGTCGTCTTGAAAAACGGAAATTAGCTTAAATGTGTGCCTGATTGCTATTGATTTCGAATCTTGACCAATTAACGTCATTCTAGACAAAAAGATACTTATCTTAGTTCGAACTTATCACCTCCTCAATGACACTCAAAGCGGATACACTAGCTATGGTCTCGGGTACTCCCTCTTCAATATTTTTTTCTATAAATTGTTTTGTATCCGTTTATAAATATGTTTTAACATTCTTTATCCATTCCATGAGATCAAGTACACATAGGATGTCGAGGAAGAGCGTGTACGCCGTGCATCCACCAGCAATCAACACCTGCTGCAAAGTCTTCTGTACCTACTCCACCAAGGAGAGCCGTTCCATCATTATGAACAATTTTTCTAACCTATGACCAGCACCCTCCGGCATGCCTGGTCAAAATTCTTTTACTGAGGACCGGAATAGAATCAAATCCAGGGCCAAAATACCCATGCGCAGTATGTAACATCCATATCAACAGAGGCGTAAAAGCTGTATACTGTAACACCTGCCATAAATGGTGCCATGTACGGAAGAATAACAACTGCAGTCAACTTATTAACATCAAGCATTACAACATCAACAACTACATTTGTCCAAAGTGCAACATACCCCCGCCACCGCCGCCACCACTTAACCAACAACCAACAGCAGACCATGAAGAAAACATCAAAATAATACAATGGAACTGCAACGGTCTAAGAAACAAACATGATGAACTAATTAAATTTGTCTATGAAAACAACATCAAAATTATCTGCCTGCAAGAATCCAAGTTAACTAACTCTGCAAATATTGAAGACATTCCAAAGTTTAGCATGTACAGAATTGACCGGGACAGAAATAAAGGTGGAGGCATTGTCATCTATATACATGAATCCCTCCCCTATACCCCCCTCCCCATTCCACTTGATGACAACACTACAGAATCCCAATCCATCAAAATAGGTGACCTTACAATTGTAAATGCCTACATACCTCCAACTACAAGCTGTCCTCCAAATTACACCCCCAATTATGAATCCCTTTTTCCTGAAGGGGACGCACTTGTCCTAGGTGACTTTAATGCTCACGACACACTTTGGCACTCCAGCTTAGAAGACAATAGAGGTAGTGATCTTTCTGACTTCATCACAGACTCCAACTTTGGAGTTCTAAATGAAGATATGCCAACAAGACTCCCATCAAACGGCCAACCTACCTCCCCAGATATATCTTTTGCCAGCTTATCTCTACTTCCAGTTATTGAATGGACAACTGTTAAATCACTTGGATCAGACCACCTACCAATAGTTATTGAAATAACATCAAAAATCAAATCTATAAAAAGTGAAAACAGAACATATATCAATTTCAATAAAGCTGACTGGAATAAATTTGTTAACACCACAGAAGCGAGATTTCAACAACTAGAAAGCCCAACTGATATATATAAAGCTGAGAAAATTTTCCGCAGGATTATCAATAAAACATCAAAACAGTGTATACCTGGCGGAAGAATTAAAGATGTAATACCTGAAATGCCAACAGAAACAGTCAGGATGATAAAAAGAAGGGATGAGCTAAGAAACATCAATCCAGATTCTCCCGACATAGCCAGGTTAAATGTTGAAATTTATCAAAGTATAAAGGACTACAAAACCAAAAAATGGCGTGACACAATGAATGATATATCTAAATCCTGTTCAACCAAACTGTTCAAACTTATCAAAAATCTTAACAAAACCAAAGATAAACCAAATCTAGCGATAAAATTTAAGGGAAAATACATCTCCAACCCTTCCAAAATTTCCAACTATTTTAACAAACAATACTCATCTGTGATAAGACATTCATCTACCAAAGACAAACGCAAAATCACCAAAGATATTAGGAAAAATGAGCTTAACGACGCCCCGCAGTTTAACCCAGCTGAAACAGCTGAAGCAATAAAGAAATGCAAGTCTTCCAAAGCCAAGGGACCAGATAACATCACAAACCTCCACCTTAAACATCTTGGCCCCCATGGTATTAAATTTTTGACTGATATTTTCAATCTCTCAGTCAAATACAGTGTTATGCCCGCTATCTGGAAATCATCAACTATAATACCACTTCTCAAACCAGGTAAAGATCCAGCAGACAGCAAGTCATACCGTCCAGTTTCCTTACTTTGTCCAGCAGTGAAGATCCTTGAAAGATTACTCCTTCCAACTTTAAATGAACACCTTCCTATACCCGACTTCCAACATGGCTTCCGAAAATCTCACTCCACAATAACAGCTCTAAATGACTTTAACCAACATGTCTGCAATGGTATGAACCAGAAAAGGCCTCCAGACAGAACAATTCTTTTACAGATTGACCTGTCCAAGGCCTTCGACATGGTCAGCCACAACAAGCTCTTGAAAGACCTGAACAACACCACCCTACCTGATGCAGTTAAACGCTGGTTCAACTGTTATCTAAGAGGTAGACAGTCAAGGGTAAGTTTTAGAGACAGGCTATCTAACTCCAAAAACATCTACACAGGAGTACCTCAAGGAGCAGTCACCTCTCCAATCCTGTTTAATTTCTACCTGACGAACCTGCCCAGTCCACCTAAAGGTATATTTTTAGTACAATATGCTGATGATATATCCATCTACACCACAGGCAAGGATCTGAAAAGTATGACTGACAACATCAATAATTATGTAAACCATGTTATAGAATTTTTAGAAGAACGTGAGCTAGTTGTTTATCCAGAAAAATCCACTGTGACCCTCTTTACCTCTGATAACCATCAATTTAACTACCACCCTGAAGTAAAGATCAAAGGCCGCCAAGTCCCACTTGAAAAGACGCCCAAGCTTCTTGGGGTGATTTTCGACACCATGTACACCTTTGCCGCCCATGCCAAAAACACCATCAAACAAGTCAAGAAAAAAGTTAACATCTTATCCTGCTTGGCTGGCACGGACTGGGGTGCGGACAAAGAAACGCTGGTCATGTCATACAAATCAATAGGTCGCAGTGTTCTAGAATATGGAAACCCCATCTGGTCCCCAATTCTAGCAGATAATCACTGGAAAAATCTACAGGTAGTCCAAAATAAAGCCCTGAAAATCGCCACAGGTTGTCACAGAATCACAAGTATGGACCATTTACACCAAGAAACAAAAGTCCTACCTGTTAAAGACCATTGTCAGATGGTCACAAAACAATTTCTTCTTGGATGCCACGCCCCTAACCATCCTGGTAACAAACACATTGATGCTATTAGACCACCTAGAAACCTTAAACCAACGCTGTATCAACACAACCAAGAAGTGACCAACCTGCTACCTGTCAACACTAAACAGGTGCTTAAGAGAGGGATCAAATCTATTCACACCATATCAGTCAGAGACAGTATAAACAATCTTAAAGTGAACAGAGTTCTGCAGACAAGACCACCAGAAATCGACCAATCAGAAACCGAACTGAACAGAAAAACAAGATCTACTCTTGCTCAGCTCAGATCAGGTTTCTGTAAACACCTGAACTCATTCAAACACAGATGTGATGAAAACATTCCCGACACATGTCCTGACTGTAATGAAAGCCCTCATGATGTTCAACATTTATTTAACTGCACAGCCAAGCCCACAGAGCTTACACCCCTGGATTTATGGACGCAGCCTATTCTGGCCTCAGAATTTTTAAATTTACCTGACGACGGAATTACCTGAATTCCTAACTGATTTTAAAACTACTAATAATGGAACGGCTCCATCCCGCAGTGGCTAACCAACCAACCAATCAAGTACACATGTGAGATTACTCAGATATACATTACCTTCGTTTATCCATTCCATGAGACAAAGAACACATGTAAGATTACTCAGATATACATTACCTTCCTTTATCCATTCCATGAGACCAAGTACACATGTGAGATTACTCAGGTTTATATTACCTTCGTTTATCCATTCCATGAGACCAAGAATACATGTGAGATTACTCAGATAAACATTACCTGCCTTTATCCATTCCATGAGACCAAGAACACATGTAAGATTACTCAGATATATATTACCTTCTTTTATCCATTCCATGAGACCAAGAACACATGTGAGATTACTCAGATATACATTACCTTCTTTTATCTATTTCTTGAGACCAAGTACACATGTGAGATTATTCAGATATACATTACCTTCGTTTATCCATTCCATGAGACCAAGAACACATGTAAGATTACTCAGATATACATTACCTTCCTTTATCCATTCCTTGAGACCAAGAACACATGTGAGATTACTCAGATATATATTACCTTCTTTTATCCATTCCATGAGACCAAGAACACATGTGAGATTACTCAGATATATATTACCTTCTTTTATCCATTCCATGAGACCAAGAACACATGTAAGATTACTCAGGTTCTCCATCATTTCAACTTCATCCTCTACCATGTGTTCTGAGATAAAAATTAATAAGCATAAAGAAAATGACGTCATACTGGTCTATCATTGGTCAATGAAAATGTACGCTGGCCTTGCCATTGGGAATTTAGTCTGTGTATTGGAATATTATTGGTGATTTGTATTGTATGACGTCATTTTTTAAAGGCACTGTAAAAATCTTCAAAAATCAAACTAAAGTGTGTTCTATAATCCTTAGCTTCTCAAAATATCTTCGTTGTATCGTATAGATTAGTTTTAAAGGATCATAAGAAAATTAAGTAGCGGGTTTCATCATATTATCACAGTAGCTTTTCTCCTATTTATAGCAATGACAGGGGCTCTAAAACTATGGGGCCAATTTCCTAAAGCCGCGGGGCAATTATTAACATTTCTCGTATTCATTCGAATCCGGTGTATAGGAACGGTTCTCATTAATACGAAAAAACTATGTCTAGCACCGTATTATATCCAACTTTCTACGAATATAAAAATGTACAATTATAAGATAAAAACCAGTTTTTTAGCCCGTGTGTGTATAATTGTACATTCTATATCCGCGGAAAGCCGTTTATAATACGATGAAAGAAATAACTATTACCTCACCTAAATAACCTTTCAAAAGTTACTGTGAAAATACAAAGAAACCCACTACTTCGTTTTCTTTCCATGATCCGTTTTATTTTATAAACTCTATTGTCATTCTATAATTATGGTTCCTCCGTAATGGTCATCTCTGATAGTTAATTTAATCAGGGAGTAAGGGAGGGGACAATGGGCAGTTAATTCAATTTTATAGTTGTGACCCTTTAAGGTTGAAAACCCAGATATTTCCAGATAAAACAAGTATTTGCAATATAGCAACCTTTAGTGGAAATTTTTGACTTTTTGAATTGTTTTTAATTCGAAATGCACCATCCTTAAACTGATGCTTTACTACAAGCCTTTGATTCTAGAGATCAAAACCCTGGTTTACAATTCATTTCCATAATTGTTATTAATTAAACTTCGGAAAATTAAGGAAACATACCATTTTACTTTTACAACATCTTTTATCCAATTTTTTTATTGTATTTATTAAAAAGCTTAGACATGAAAAAGCCTTTAAATAATTATATTACAAAACTTACTAAAACAATTACCTTCCTGCAGAACTTTTAACTCAAGTTATTTCATTTAACGAAATAAAAATGAGATACCTTGCGTCAAAATTTCATACTACATAAATAAAAAAGTTGAGAACATAAGTACATCTTAATTTTAAAGATCTTAAGGTTTAAGTAACATATCTTAGGATAACTGGTAGCTGCGCTCCTAGCATCCAGGACAGAAAAATAAAAAAAAACCATCTTGAGATTTTAATTATAAACAAACCTTGAACAACTCAGGACTTCGTGAATTTTCCCTAAAATTTTGAAATTAATCGGATCATTAATTACAGAAAATTAAGCTAAAGACAAAAAACTTTTGCCTTTACATTAAATCAATAAGAAACATCTAACATGTCTAAAGTAACGAAAAGAGCTAACCGTTACGGACGTACAAATGTGCGGGACCTAATTATGGGAAGGCTTTGCTCATAATAACTAACAAGGTTGACAACATCCATAAAAGCGAAGCACTGAAATGGTAGGACAAACGGACATTAACGCTTGTATAGTGTTAGAACTTAATTATCATAATATAAATTTATAAGAGTCAAAGCAAAATTGTAAGTAAATTTGTTGAAAAACTGCTTGATACAGGATAATTTTTATGGACATACTTACATTTTTAGGACTTGATTATAGAGTTGCTTCGCATTATACATTATACTTTGTTGTCCCAGGAATCAGTATACCAAAAATCAGAACAATCCGATGATTAGATCACATAAAAATTTGCTGTTAAAAAAGTAAAAAAATCAACATGTTTAAAATGGACGTACAGACATTTTGGTGATGATTATAGAGTTGCTACGCTTTCTAAATCGTACCTAACTATTAGAGGAATCACCATATAAAAAAATTAAAATTGATAGGACAATTCTAACATGCCTAAATTAACTAAAAAAGCTATCCGTTACGGACGTACGGACGTACGAACGGACGTACGGACGGACCGACCCTAATTATAGAAAAGCTTCGCTTTTAATAATCTTAATATAATTTCTTTCTACAACGCAGTAATCGGAATGAATTAACATTAAACAAGAATTAGATATAAAAATGTAATGATTCAATTTACAAAATAATTTTCAAAATCAAAATATTCTGTCTGCTTGTTATTGTTTTCGTCTGCTTGTTATTGTTTATCTTTTTGTTGACGCGCTAGTTTGCCGCGAGATTATGCATGATTTTGCGTGACGTCATTCATAATTGGTCCCCAAGATTGGTTAGAAACTGCTAAATTCTTGCATGTTCCCTTTAAGCCAGTCCCCAAAGTCTGAGATTCCTAAAAATTGAATATTCGATCCATTGTCCCCTCCCTTACTCCCTGTAATTTAATTATGAACATAATGTTATAAGCGAATAATCTCTATAGTTAATTCTTAAATTGTAAGTATGTCGTATTATGCGTTTGAGTTATTTTGGAATTTTAGCTTTCTTTTTAGTGATGTTGTCATCAATGTTTACTAGATGTTTAATGACAATATGCGATATTGTTATCCCCTCCCCAAAAAAATTGTATTAATAGGTATTCTGATTATAAACTAAATACCTACCTTTTATTTCATTGATTTTTTCTTCACCTAGTGGAAAAACTGGCTCATTTGATTGTCTCTTTCTCCTTCTAAAATGATATGTAAAGTTTAATTATGTTTTGTTTTAAATGGCTGATATCTTAAGTATTATTTCTATTATTTATTCTATGTTAAATCATATATGTATATAAAATATTATATATTATTTTTCGCATAAAGGCCCGGGCTAACAAAATTGGTATTGATTTCATGATTTTTGTTTCAATATCCATTGAAAATTGTTGATAATACGATGTTATACATGATTTTTCAGTAAGGCTGAGAACCGGTACAAATTCTGTGCATATTAATCGGTTTCGAAGCCGTACTGGAATAAGTTTACCTTTTTCCTTCCATTAATTTTGTCATGGGATTCGGCATATCATACAGGTTGCAATTTTCATAAGCATTTCCAATGCTCACATACAGCTGATTCAAATCATTTATTTAGTCGATTTTTAATCTTATTGAAATTGGAAAGAAATCTTTAGCTGTTTTGTCTATCTAGTACAGAAAATAAGGGCGAGGTGTACTTTTTGTTCTTTATGTCTAGATCCTTCGGGGCCTCTACTTGCAATGTCCTAACCCTGCGAGGCTACCCAGCACCCAATATAACCTAACCTGATCTAATGAAAAAAAATAACTAAACTCACAAACCCTCACTCTCCTTATTTTCAATTTATTTCAGTTTTGTGCTTGATTAGTCACTTTGAGGGAAACCAGCAATCTTTATGTAAATGATACAAATAACCACAAAACCTATACTATAACAAACATATATGTGGAACAACTCTTAACAATTAAAAGCTGAAATAAATATTTTCCTGTCCGACAAGTTGTTCTCCAAAACATTTCTCCAGAAGGTTAAACCTACAAAAAATATATGCAAAGAATAAGTTGTTTAGAAATATTAGAATGCCGCAATTAAATTCAGTTTAAATCTTAATATAAATTTTCTCGTATTCATTCGAATCCGGTGGATAGGAACCGGTTCTCATCCATACGAAAAAACTATGTCTAGCATCGTATTATATCCAGCTTTCTACGAATATAAAAATGTACAATCATAAGATTAAAACCAGTTTTTTAGCCCCCAAGGCCTTCGGCACCTCGGGAATAAAAAAAACTGGTTTTAATGTTATAATTGTACATTCTATATCCGCGGAAAGCTGTTTATAATACGATGCGAGAAATAATTATTATATTCTACATAATCAAAAATTTTATATTTTTAGCAATTTCACTCAAAGTTCCTTTTCGAACACGGACTACCTTTTAATAAATAGATTTTAAAGAAGGGAGGGGGAGAGTACATCGGAAGTATGTATAGAAAAAAATACCCTGCCTTATTTTCAATTTATATAACATAGGGGATGGGGCGTGGAATATTTATATGAAACATGACAAAGTAATTTATAGTTATTTATCGCATTGTATCATAAACAGCTTCCTTAAACTTAAACTATTATTTAGCCCCAAGGGACCGAAGGCCCGGGCTTAAAAAAAAATTATGATTTTATTTTAATTTTCGCGAAAAATTGTCAAATTGTCAGTAATACGATGCTATGCATGATTTTTCTGAGAACCGGTTCTAATTTAGCGGATATTGTTCGTTTCCGAAGCAATATTTGAAACTTTTACCTGTGAAGTTTGCCCACCAAGTTCTTGTATATTTGCTGTTGTTCATGGCCAGCACTAAGTGTCACACTTGCCTAAATAGCCAACAATATGACAGCACCTTTTTGTGCTATAAGCATTTTAAATCTATTAAAGATATATTGGCATTTTAGACATGTTATTTCAAAGCTAAGATATGTCATAGAGAACATCTTTAGATTTAGTTGTCCTAGACAAAAGTATTTACAGATAGGTATTCAATATTTAGATATAATAACCATTGCTCCAGATCTCATTATTTTTGGTTGAATTAAAATAGTTTCTAAGCGATACTGAAAAAAATACTTTTCATGTATTTAATTGTAAAATATCTACGACAAAGAAAATTAAATTCGTGGGATTAATTCCTAATTAATAAAACAATTCCAGACATAAATAAAGATGAGCCTATTATCAGAAAAAGCAGGACCCCAAACATTTTTTTTTGTCTGTTGAAGCTTTCACATAAAAATGAAAACTAAAATGAAATTAGAAAATGCTTTTGCTTTATTTAATTTTAGATAATGGTATTTTCCATTCAGGGATTAAATATCTATTTCTGTGGAATTTAAATAAATTGAAAGTTTAGTACAGAAATAAATTTATAGTATGGATGTATAACCAAACAACTACCAGGATCTCCCTGTTAAGGACCTTTTTCGTCTGCTAGCAAATTGCTTTCTGCTCTTCTGTAGCGACTTGGCTGTGTTAATATTCCCTACGCTATTGTTTTTTAGGGTCCTTGGGAAAGAGATATACAGATATTTAACTCCTTCCCCCACTAGTGTTTTACTTTAATACTACAGGAAATTGTTACCAGATCTTGGCGTCCTTAGTAATCCACAATCTCAGCTTCGCACGCGGCTAACTCAACTAAAGCCACTACATGATTCTGACTTATTCTATTCTAAAGTCACCTTCAATAATTTTCAGCCTGATAAATACTAAACAATAGTCACATGATAGGCCGAGAGACAGACTAAAAACCAATGACAGGCCAGAATACATTTTAATTGGCCAATTGTAGGCAAGTAGACGTTATAGCCACTATAAAAAGCTTCAGGTATTTAATTCTAAGAAACAACCTGATTTTGTCAAGGGATATTTTGCAGCCTTTTTATCCTCTGATGTCCATGTAGAGCCCTGCATGGTTAAATAAATAATTCTGCCAGCATCCCTAATGTACGTGAATGTTTACTAATGATATAACAACAAAATGCAATTTATCTCGCCTGACACTATGAACAAGTAGCTTGGGTGTGCACATTTTTAAACAAGGATGACAAAATTTGTGAGAGCTAAGCTCTAGAATTAGAAAGAAGGATTCTTTTTAGCTGTCTATAGTGCCCTAGCATAATGGGGATAAATGTCACTGCTTTTGGCCTACCTATTCTACTGACGTCAGGAAATACCCTATACCCTATCTTTTTTCTAGTAGGTTTCTTTCCCCTTTCCCTTTCTCTTTCCCTCTACTATGACGCCAATAGAATAGTTAGGCAAAAAGCTGTGACATCTATCCCTATTTTCCTAGGGACTAAACACAGCTTCCAATACTTTTAGAGCAATAGTTTAAGATGCAACGCTTTCTAAGGCGTTATAGGAATCATTTTAAATAGATAGGACAATTTTAACATGCCTAACTTAACAATAAAAACCACTACAGACGCACGGACATATCCTTTATCATAGAAAAGCTTTGCCTTTAACAAAGAGAAAAAGTAAGGAACGTGTAGTCAATATTTGTGATGGGCAAGTGTAAGTTGATTTTAATGAAAGAAAAGACAATAGTGAATTTTAGAGTTGCTTCGCAACGAGAAATCTATTTATTAAGCATTATGTACATTTTAAGCTAGTCACACTTTAAATAGTCATATAATATATATGCCATTAATCTAAATTACATCACTTTTTAGTTTAAAAAGAGTTTTATATAGATTTTTGAATATCATTACAACACTTTTTTTACAATTTTAGAGGATTTTTTGTTGTCGCCTAAATTAAAATTAAATAAAACTTTTGCATTTTGAATAATCATGCAATGATGCTAATAACTAGGAATACAGTATCCATAAAAAGCAACGGAACTAACAAAAAGTGTTGTTCAGAGACTAAGGAAGATTTTGAATCAATGTTATATATTGCTTGATTTTTAAAAAAGAAAAAGAATATTCTCACATAAGATTAGACCGATCGATTACTCCTTTAAATTAAAATATGGTTTTCAATAGTCTATGACATTTTAAGAATACTCACTCTTTTAGCGCAGTTACTAAAACGAATATCATATAGCCTAAAAAAACTTCATAGTATTTATAATGCCTCCTGAAAAGTACTATAAATTCGAACTCTCAATTTCCGTGATCTTAATCTTCAGACAAAATAACACTTCTACTTTTCTCTTTATAGTACAGGATTGATTTTTATGAAATGAAAAATTGAATTTAAAACTTTTTCTACCTTTATAATTTTTTATCTCATATGAGGGTACTTTTTGCGAATGATAGATTACCGGATGTTATCTACAAAATCATGATTTCTCCCTAACACAATGCAAAAGGCATTTTGCAAAATTTTTAGGAATTATAAAGACCTATATTCAAAACAAAAAATTTTAAAAGTTTCATTGCAAATTGTTTCTAATTTAATTTAAAAGTAGACAGCAAATACTATTAACTTTAAGATAATTATTATTCTTTTTGAGGTACTCGCGGTAACGCCCTTAGCATCAAGGAGCCTTAAAAGTTAGCAAAAAGCTATGGTAAGCCTAAAAAAAGAAAATAATAGGGACTAAAATCATCCCAGGACATATGTAAACTTCCCTAGAATGATGAAATATATAGATTCAGTGATTGACGAGATCTTGACGAACTTGAATATTAACCTTACTACTTTACATAGACGTCCAAGGGGGGGGGGTAAAGGGGTGATTACCCCCCCCCCCCCAATTAATTTTGGATTTTCAATTTTTACCCCCCCCCCCTCCCCCCCAAATAAAACAAAATGCCTCTATGAAATAAAGATTACCCCCCCAAGATTTTTATTTTCAAAATTTTACCCCCGCCCCCCCCCAAATAAAAAAGCTTGGATGCCCCTGCTACTTTATATAGTAGAACTATGGGCTACGCCTCTTAACCCTTACAGATCGGGCCCCTATTCCCACCTTAATAGATCGGGGGGGGGGTCATATTGACCCTCCCTCTATCTCGGCTCCTGTTACAGTTAGAGACATAAAATTTTTTTCTGGTGGTTCATGTGTATTTTTAGAGAAAATTACTTTTACTAGTCATAGCGGCCAGACCACTCCTTAGCCGCTTTTTAGCGGCCAGCCGCTAAATATTAAAACAGCTGTAGAGCGGCCAATTTTGCAGCTAGGATGACCAAATTTTAGGACGAACTTTTATTTTTCATAACAAAAAAATTACTTTTTCAGATCATCGCCGAAAAACGGCAAATAACGGAAACCGCCATTTTCGGCGGTTACGGCGGTAAAACGGCGGTTGGCGGCGCCAATTAATATTTTTATCTGTTTACTGTTGGTCAAGGATTTACCAAAAAAATTTTAGGCCTCTAGCTGTAATGGAAGCCACGATATTCATTATATATGTCTGTAGTAAAAGCCGGACAAAAATCGGTCATAAAGTCGGTCAGGGAGCGGTCAAACGGTCATAACACCACTTTTCTCAGAAGGTCATTGATATAAGTATTTACCAAAAAAAATTTAGGTTTTTACCTTATAAACAAAAGTCATAATGTAGAAATTAAGATTTATTTAGAATTTTTTTCTAAATTTGGTTCCACCTAACCGACTTTGACCGGACGCCACGACCGACACAGACCAGATATCCTTATAAGATCAACTCTTGCCGACGTATAATTACTAAACTTAAAAAGTCATGAAGTCACAACTCTCTATCTTACCTACAAAAAAAATGACATTGAAAAAACAGAGGGGGGGGGGTCAATATGACCCCCCCCCCCGATCTGTAAGGGTTAAGGATTCTAGGGGTAATGAGTGTAAGGTGGTGGTTCGACCCTCCACACTTTGGTTTTAAAAGGAAAAAGTAGAAAACAATTGTTTTAATTGGGTGAATTTTCCCTAAAAATAGATCAATGACCTATAAGAAGCTTCATTTAAAAGATAACCAAAACGTGCCGCGATTAACGAGATCCTTCGATACAAACACACAGATAGACACCCTGTTACTTTCATATAGAATGGGATATGTCTATTATGGAGTTATTTATTTGGTATGATCTAAGCTACTCTTTAATTCACTATGTCGGTCCGTCCGTAAGTCAGTCCGTAACACTATGGGGGAAATGTGATTTTCTCGGCTGCTATTTAAGATAGAAGGATGAAACTTATTGTCAACATTCCCACTATTAAGGAGCAAAAATAACTATAATACAAATTATAAAATCTATGAAAATACCGAGGTTTCGTGATTTTTCTCCAAAAATCGATTACTGATTTTAAGAAATGCTTTTTGAATTTCCTTTTCTAATTTATTTTTTATGCTTCACTTCTTATGGATGTTGTCATCCTTGTTCTTGTACATATAATTCCACAAGAATAGCGGGTTTAAGTATGTGATTACCTTTTCATCTTCTTCTTTTTTACAAGAAACAATTAAACATTTTTAAATAATATTTCTGTGGTCTAATTAATTTTCAATATTATTAACCATGTCTGAAAAACAGGGTAGCCAGATTAGTTTCAGTAGCTTCACTACTAAAAAAGTTGGTTTATGTTTTTTTTGAGAGCTTTGATTGTACATAGTTCTAAAACCTTTAGGGCTAAGAAAGTCAATTTTAATACTAAAAAACAAATTTTGGCATCATTTTACTTGAAGGCTGTCATCCTTGTTTAAATAAAACTTGTGTAATGTGTAAACATTATTCTTTTTTTGGAAACCCTGACACATATATGTAACCAGCAAAGCATAAAGATCTTTCTCTTAATTTTAATCATCATAGTTTTCTTTGTTTCTATTGGCTTGGGATTACTCATACTAGAATTCACTTATTTATACATTTTGTTTCTTATCAAGTTGTTCACGGTGCTTTTTAAAAACTGAGAGGAAGTGTCTTTATTTTTTTGGAGGGGGGGGGGGTATTTTTCAATACTTTCCCTTAACCCTGCAGGGCCAATACCTGCCATGCCCTAACCTTGTAGAACTACCCATTAACCAAAAATAACTTAACCTGAAGTAGTCAATAAACAAATGAAAATTCCCTACACCCCTCTTATTTTAGAGTTATTTCAAATTAAAGGGGTGGGGTTCTGTGCTCGACTAGGAACTTTGAAGAAAACCGCCCTGTTCTCTGATGTTTGGTAAAAAGCCGATGTGGTAGAGAGAAAGGATTTGTTGGATAAAATACACTTTTTATGAACATGTATCCCTTTTGAATTGAAAAAAATCTTGATGTTTCATATCCCAAGTACCTTGTCACATATTAGACACGTATTAAAATGAAAGTTAATAAACATTCACAAAATTATACAATATAATACGTTTAACAAAGAAGTAAAATTTGTTTGTCACTCTGTCTGTGTTCTTTAAGAGACTACGATTAGTTGATTTATTTGAACCAATAAATTATGAAGAAATATATACTATTTTAGATGAGCAAATTATTAATTTGATTAATTTACTTTTATGGAATTTTTAAAAATACGACGAATAAAAAATAAAACTGGTAAATAAATTTATTGTTAAGGCCCTTTTCATTGCTATTAATATAACATTTTTTTTAACGCTTGAATTAACTTTGTATTTCTCTATTATATTGATGCTTTAAATTTCAAAGTTTCTTGGAAATTTATTATTCATCGGTGATTTTGTTTGCTGACAGACCTAAACAAGAATGATAGCATCTATAGTTAGTAAAACAGTAAGTTTAAAACAATTAATAAATTAAGAAAATGCCCAAACAGACGAAAAAGCTTCATAAAGAAGGTTATTTATAAAATAGACGCTCATCAATCTGGAAAATGGTTACGAGAAATTCCATATTCTTTTGAATAGTCAGGAGGAAGGGAACATTGGGCTGTTTATTACACTAGTCCCCAAAGTTTTATAATAATGTTTTCTTATTCGTTAGCTTAACAACTTTGGGGACTCTTATTGAATTTTTATTGGTTGGTACAATAATTGAGTGTCCAATGTCTTATCCCTTTAGATCCCTGATCAATAGCCATGTAAATTTCACTGACGAACAGACAAAAGGACAAACGCACTTTGTGAAATATACACCATTTACTAAAATTAAATAACTGCAATTAAAACAAGGATAACAAGATTCACAAGTATCGAAGAATTTAAAGCAGAATTTCAACAAGTTATTTGAGATGTTTCTCATAAATTGCAACCAACATAGTAATACTTTACTTATATTGAACATAGTCAGGGATAAGGGATAGGAAACCTGGCCATTAATTAGGTCCCGGCCTAGATTCTAAAGGGATATTGCAACTATTACAAATTCCTATCAAACTGGCGGACGCTCCCAAGTAGCTATCGCTCTAAACCAATAAGAATCGGCCTGTTTTTAACAACCAATCACCAATTGGCGGAAATTTTAGAAGCAGACAATTCTAGAAAAAATAATGATTTCGTCTGCTACTAAAAAATAAATATAGATGGTGTTAGATCACAATAGTTTAATTATTAAATCTGCTTAGAGTTAAACATTAAAAAAGGGCCATATAGAAAAAAACAAAAAGTAACGGGATTATTTTTTTATACGAACCACTGCGCCATCCCAAAACTGGTTTATTAGGCTAGAAATAGGCCTAGGCTTGAAATAGGCCTGAAATAATATTTTCCTACGTTTCCCATCCCTTATCCCTGAACATAGTTTATAAATTAGTAAGTTTTTTTTGTCTGAAACTTAAGATTTCAATAACTACTGAATTGATAGCGTTTTCTTTTTTAGTTAAGCTTCACATAATGTTTTAGGCTATAAATTCGTTTTAAGTACAATATTATAAGTGAAGCATTTATATAATCAAGTCCTAAAAATGTCGGTATGTCCTTGAATTGAATATAAGGGGTAGTTTTTCATGTTTTAGTTTTTACCTTAGGTTAGGTAAAGCTGGATATAGTGTAGCCCAGTGGGGTTAGGACACCTCAGGTTTTAATCCGCAGGGTAAGGCTCCCCCTTAGGGATTAGGTATAAAGGAAAAATAATTATACCCCACCACCTTATTTTTAATCTATTCTGTTTAGTTGGAGGGTTTTGTGCACATTTAGGGAAATCACCTAAATTGATAATTGCGTATGTTTCATTTGCAATTAAAAGTAATTAGGATATTTAAATAATTATAATAATGAATTTTTAATTTGCTAATCTTCATTTTAGGTCTAAATGTTGCTTCATCATTATCATTATACGGTTTATTTATTTTACTTCTAATATGCAAGTTTTATGTATATTTTGTATAATCCTTATACTAAAGTAACAGGATGTTTGTCTGTGTGTCTGTCTGTTTGTGTGTACCGAAGGATCTCGCTAACCGCTGAAATGATCGGGCTCTCTTTAACAGGGTAGCTTTTCATAAGTCCCGGGAAGGTTTATAACTATTTTGGGGGAGGGTACCACCACCCTCCCAAGAGAAATGACAAAAAAATCAAAAAAATTTAAAATTTAGGGGAGACTTCAACGTCAAATAAGGTGGTATCGTACATAAAAATTAACTTTAACAAACAAAAACATTTAAAGTGCCACTAGAGGCCTCTAGGGGGCGTAGCCGCTAGTCCTTATACTAAAGTAACAGGATGTTTGTCTGTGTGTCTGTCTGTTTGTGTGTACCGAAGGATCTCGCTAACCACTGAAATAATCGGACTCTCCTTTACAGGTCCCGGGAAGGTTTATAACTATTTTGGGGGAGGGTACCACCACCCTCCCTAGAGAAATCACAATAAATCGAAATTTTTTTTCTCTATTAGAGACTCCTACTTAACATTGCAAGGTATCGTAGAATCTTGATAGAGACTTCTACGTAACATAGCAGAGTATCGTATTATTTTAAAAAAAAAAACGTTTAAAGTGCCACAAGAGGCCTCTAGGGGCGTAGTCGCTAGTATAAAATAAGGACACAATCATAAGATAATCCTTACAAGTAACAGGATGTCTATTTGTTTGTCTCTCTGTATCTGAAGATCTTACTAACTAACTAACTCACCGATATGGTTCTCCTTAACAGTGAGGCTTCTTATAAATCCTGAAAAGGTTCAGAACTTGTTTTGGGGAAGGTTACCCAAACCCTCTATAGAGAAAAAAAAGTTTAAGCCCCGACGCCCCTTTCCTTGAGTCCTCCTAGATGCCTCTAGAAGCATACCCGCTAGTAAATTACATATGGTTGTCACCCCCAAACCCTCAAAAAAAGAAGAAAAACATTTTAAATCAATACATAGATTTTAAAAGAATTAATTTATAAAACAAATATTCGTAATGCCGTTATGTTTTGGTAGGTCAAACTTAACTTAACTGCGCGCATATTGATAGTTAATATAAGTTTGATTTTGATAAACTCATAATATACTGTTTATACAATAAAGCTCATCATTTAATTGTAGCCTCTGCATGTTATTTATATTCATTTGAAAATCTAACATTTGGAAAAATTGAAATGTTAAATCAAAAAGATTTTGGTTTATATCTTCATAGTAATAATGAGATCTTCCTATATTGTAAATCAAATATATACTTCATCCCAGTATGGCTTCGATTAGAACTGGTTCTCAGCCATTCTGAAAAATCATATATAGCATCTTATCACAGACAATTTTCCACGAATATTAAAATTAAAATTATAGAATTAATACTAGTGTTGATAGTCCGGGCCTTCGACCCCTCGGGGCTAACAAAACTTATTTTAATCTTATAATTTGCATTGAAATATCCGCGGAAAGCTGTCTATATTATTACAATGCGATAAATAGCTATACTCTCATTCTTTTTAAGGGTTTTTATTTATTTTTTTCTAAATTTTCATAAGTTTATATTGCTTTTGATTGCTTTGCTACAGTTTGACGTGATTGTCCTTGTTTGTTTTGTATCCCAACTTAATTTTGAAGTTTGGAATAGCCCCAAGACTAACGGAAATAAGATACCCATATCATCAGGGTGGGAGAGGACATTGGACTGTAAACTATACTGGTACCGAAATATTCTTAAAACACATTTTCTTATTCGTTGGGTACGTTGGGTACTTTTTAAAATCTTGATAGTTTAAGACAGGCTTTTAGTGTCTAAACTTTTCTTCAATCTAAAACTTAATCTAGAGAAGGGTTAATTTTGTTTATTATGATTAAATGTTTACCTCAATTAGTTGTCTGTTGTTTATCCCTTAGAACCCCTTCATATTATATATTGATACTGTGTGTTCATACTATTTTACCAAAAAATAGCCATTGCAAGTGGCATTTCTAGAAATGTTTTCTTAAAACACAATTTTTATGACGACAATATGACTTATAGAAAAGATATCACGATCATTAGTTTTCTTAAAAGCCCCACGAAACTTCTAGGGGTGTAGCCGCTAGTAATTTGAAATAAAAGTTTCTGGTATTAAATAAAAATTTAAACATTGCTCTAATAGGAGATAATTAAAAATGTTATCAATAAAATATGGCATTTACTCTTACAATAAAGAATAGATACTTCCAGCTGTGTTTCTGTTTAGTATCTGATCTGTTAAGCTATAGTTTTGGCTGGTGTTCTTTTAAATATGTTTAATTAGGTTATGTATATATTCGTTTGATTTCTTAGTTTGCACTCTTCAGAAGTCAATGTAAAATGTAAATGGGGTATTCCTGTCCAGTTTTTTGTTTAGGAATGAATATTTCATTCCCGAGGGAATAAATGATGGACCGATAGGTCATCATTTATTCACAAGGGACTAATTTGAAGTATTCCCCCAAAAGACAAGTGTTCTTACATAAAGAATTGTGTTGTCCTTATATCAAAAAGACAAAATATTCTATATGACATTAGAATATCGTTATGTAGATAATATGAATGTCAGGCATTGCCACTTTTTCTCTTAATCGTAACCTTATTTATTCTAACTCTAATACATAATTTTGCTATGTCCAATAAAATTTATGTTTTGTATGACTACCCTTTTTTAAATGGATGCATCTTAGCTGTTCGACGAAAAGCGCAACACTGCCGTCTTTACATACATACACATAGATAGATAGATGGATACATTTAGATAGCAGCTGCGCGCCTCTAGCACATCTTAGTATGGTCTCAGTAGCGGTGTAGCCACCATGATAATACAATACTTGGTAATAATAAAATATTAAAATAATTACTTGAACAATATTGTAATTATCAATTAGTGAAGTCAAGCATAGAGATAAAGAATAATTATAAATCTTTAATGCATTTGAAGAAAAATGTGTATAGCATTGTGAATTAATAATGTGACTTTATATATAAAAAAAAGTACCCAATAATTTATTATACTTAGTGAAGGGTTAAGTATGTAAAGAAACTGGTATTATTATTGTTTCCTTATGCTAAAATTGGTTATTGATAATTGAGCTCTGTAAATATCTTTATTTAGACTGAACAGAAATACTAAATTTAGACATGCTAAAATTTTCCTATATATTTAAAGCTATTATATATATTCATTGAACAGACGGAATCCTTCTAAAATAGAACCCTTCCCCTTTATTTTGAAAAATAATGAAAAAAAGGGTGAGGTTTTTTCGTTTGTCTGTTTGTTCATTAATTGGCCATTTGCAGGTTTTAAAGTAGTTTTCATACAGAAAATAATGTCCTCTATCTAATATGATTAGAGTAAAATTCTAGAGGGGGAAGGGGTTAGATAACTGTATATTCCCATCCCAAGGACCGTGTGCCAACTATCAATTGGGTCTTTGAAAGTCAACCAATAGGGTCGGAAATGTTAACAAAGCCAAGTAGAAGAAAACAATTTGCTAGCAGACGAAAAAGGTCATAGGAAAAGGGGGGAGGTAATTATCTGTATATACATCTATACTATAGATTTGTTATCTATTGTACTGTAAATTAATAACTGGTGTGAAAGATTGAAATTATATACCAATTATTTTTAAATGCAGATTCATGTTTTTAAATCATTTATAATTTTTCGCAGAGAACTTTAACATAAAGCTATAAAAAAATTGCATTTCAATAAACGGTCCTTTTTCTGATAGTGTAATTAGTTTGATTGATAACCAGAGCTCTTTGACAATCCTTATACTAAAGTAACAGGATGTTTGTTTGTCTGTGTGTCTGTACCGAAGGATCTCGCTAACTGCTGAACCGATCGGGTTCTCCTTAACAGGGTAGATTCTCATGGTTTCTGGGAAGGTTTATAACTATTTTGGGGGAGGGTACAAATAAAACATCTAAAGTGCCACTAGAGGCCTCTAGGGACGTAGCCGCTAGTGGACAATAAATTGGTGAAGTAAATACTTAATTTGTTAGCTTTGGGTAATAAAGAGAAGTTTTTATCAAATCTTCGTTGGTTAGTTAAAACAGTGTGTAAACATTTTAACCCATAGTATTAACCTCACGCGACATCTTAGCTGCCAATGTAACTGCAGAAGCAACACAAATATGAAATACTATAATTATAAATATACTTATGCTTATTTTATCGTATATTATTTTATTGTCTTTTTTTATATTGGAAAATAAATCTACCTACTGAAGGGGTAATATTATTTTAAATATTTGGAAAAGAATCAATTTATCGTTTTGGTACCCCTTAAAAATCTTACAAATTTATGATACAATTATGTAAAATTTGAAATTATAATCATATTTTTCTCAAGACTTATTCTTAAAAACTATGCTTTTTGATCAAGTCCCGTTTTAGGTATAGATAATATACCCGCTGATATTCATGGTCGAACCTTTGAAAAAAAAACATATTTTAACGTATATAACATATTCATTGTAGATTAGGTTGAGTAAAGGTCATAATAACCCCGTCGAGATAGAACACCGGTAAGATGGGGCACCGCAGGGTTGAGCCCTCAAAGAGGCTAGAAAAATGTTTTCAGCATAGTTGCTAAAATATCAAGACTGAAAACTTAAAACAAATTAAACTTTAGTAAAAATACAATAGTAAAAGAAAGATTACCAAAATTAGATCAATTAAAATGATGCAAAGAAAATTAAAATAAATTTATAACTTAACAGTAAAAATGTTTGAAAACTAATGCATTTTTAAAATATTTACGCTAATTTTATTGCTTTTCAATCGTGTTTTAAAAAAATATAAAAGTTTAACCAAAATGCATGATTATGTAAAAACCAGGAAAGCTTTGTTCAATTTTGCAGAGACAATTTAGAGTTGTATTGACAAGTACGTGGAAAAGAGTGTGGCGTTATTGTGAAGGACAAACAGACTGAGTTGTATACCAGATTTTTTAGTTGTCATAGAAAAAATAGTGAGATAATAAAAACTTTAAGAAAACTTTCTAAAAATATCATTATAAATGTCTTTTAAAGCATGTCTTATAAACTGACGGACCGTGTAAATTGTATACTAGATGCTTATTGGTACAGGGAATCGTCACAAAAAATTCAACTGTCTATCTTAATTAGCAGCCGAGAAAATCACATTTGCCTCATAGTAGACGGACAGACAGACAAAATGAATTATATTTAGCTACGAAAGATTGTAACTCTTACTTTTGACGATTAGAAATATTGAAAACAAGACCACCTTTACCAGTTAGGGAGTTGAATCCATTTTTATAGAAGCAGAAATATAATCTATGATTATGGTTTGGACCCTCTAAAACTGTAATCTACCCTTCCACTTTCCCCTCTCTTGTTGAAGATATCTTCAACACCGATACGATTTTTGAAATATAAGATTCCACTTTTGTCTCTCTTGTTGAAGATATCTTCACCAAGAGAGGCAAAAGTGGAATCTTAAATTTCAAAAATCGTATCGGCGTTGAAGATATCTTCACCAAGAGAGGGGAAAGTGGAATCTTACATTTCAAAAATCGTATCGGCGTTGAAGATATCTTCACCAAGAGAAGGGAAAGTAGAATCTTACATTTCAAAAATCTTATCGGCGTTGAAGATATCTTCACCAAGAGAGGGGAAAGTGGAAAGGTAGATTACAGTTTTAGAGAGTCCAAACCATAATCATAGATTATATTTCTGCTTCTATAAAAATGGATTCAACTCCCTAACTGTTTACTAATACAATGTTGTGTTCGGTTCATAAACCTTTACAAAATGTGATTTAAAACTGTGGTTAGAAACAATAAAATGGCAAGTTCTAAAGTCATTTGTCAGAGTAATGTGACTGAAAATTTATAACCTATATGAGCCTTGAACCTACTGTTACACCTCAGAATAAAATTTTAGAAATATTTGTTAGTGTTTGTATTGTATTTTATGGATGCTGTATTGTTAATTTGGATATAATATACGTGGATATGTATGGACAGAGGGAAATTTGTCACTTTAGATTGTTATTATGTAACTCATTTATTAGTCAGTTCGTTCATCCAGTATGAGGGGAGGGGAAGGGGCAAAGGAGGTGGATGGGTAGTAAATATTTTCACCAGCTGCGAGTATCATTTTATTATGAAAATCTGGTGCAACATCCAAGTAATTATACATCGATTATTGTCAATATTCTGACTTGCATTACTTTGTCTGGGGTTTCACCGATATAGGAGGATTCTTACATCTCTGTATTTTTTAAATTCATAGAATGTTTAATTTAATACACTTTATTTTTTTTTAATTAATGTGTTGGTTTTTTTCTATAGGAGCTATTTTCTTTGCGAGTGGAGATACCCTTCTCCAAAATATTGAAAACCCTTTTCTAGACATACCAAATAGGTTCAGCGGTTTTCGAAACCCTTTGCTATACACTATAGACATACACTGAGATATCCTGTTACTTTTATATAAGGATTATAACATATGCAATCCATTCCCAAATATAAAATACATAATCTGACATTAGTAAATGTGTATATTTATAAAGCTATTAAAGAATTGTTATTTAATTGATTATTCTTTTGATCCAAGATGCCTTTCGGGGATTTTTGGTTTTATGTTTGTAAAATGCATACATTATTTTATTTTGGCGTAAGTATGGTAAATGTTTATCAGCTTTAGAATATTAGGGTCGAAAGCAGTTAACGTTTAAATGTTCCTGGTCACGAATATCTCCAAAAATCTATGAATTTTAAAGGCTACTAGATGCCAAACAGCTGAACGTTCATATCATGCCCACACACAGTTTTAAGCGGCATAGGAAGGCCTACAAATAGTTTGAAATAGCCAAGATCCAATGATGCACAAGGAAAGCTTCACTGAAGAAATCACGAGTAAAATAAGTTTTTTTTGGCGCATTTTTTTTATTTATTATGTTTGTGCGTGTATAATATATACGTTCCACCGTTTGGCCTTTAAAGGCCTTTAAAGTTGATAGATTTTTGGAGAAATTCGTTACCAGCAACATGTTACCGTGAACTGTACTTTACCCAAATGTTTTTTATAAAATTCTACATTTAATTACAGTTATTTATTAGTTACCTCTCCCAAAATAGTTAAAAACTTTCTCTGGACCTATGAGAAGCTTCACTGTAAAGGAGAACCATTCGTTTCAGAGAGATCCTTCGCTACACAGACAGACAGACTTTCTGTTATTTTCAACAGGATAGAAAACTTTATTGATGAATAGATTTGCTGTATATATAGCTGTTTAAGATTTTTAACTTCAAATAGTTTTTTTAAGAAACCAATATACATATTGGTTTATTGTTTATGATTTAATTATTTAACTTTAACAATGATTATCCGAGTTCATGATTTAATTATAGATCTGGTCGCCTCTAACCAATCAATAGTAATTTACCATACTTCTTCTTTGGACCTACAGGACCCCCTCCCCTTTCTCGATAGGTTTTGATTTTGGGTGCATTGTTAAGGATCCCCATAGTTATCATTAAGAGCTATCATAGAAACAAACAATAAGGTGTGGGGGTAAAATTTTGGATCTATTATAGAAAAAAAGGATTCTTCTCATTTAACTGTATACATTTGTACTTGAACAATTAGAAAACTTTTTTGAATTTTTATACATTATACATACAACCAGGTATCTACAGCCGCACTTTTAGCTTAGCGGCTGCAGCTCAGTGTGGCTGCGACATAGTGTGGTTAGTGTTGGCTGTGGATGCGGCTGAGGGTAGCAGCGTCTAGGTGTTAAGCTTAAGCTGAAGTATGTAGCTGGGGGTAATATTGATCATCTGCGATTTTTTGTTGGGCTTAGGCTATAAGAAACTTTATTTATATATATATAATTCATTATAATTTCAAACCTTCGTTGCTTTATTTAAGACAATCATAATTTTTATTTATTCTTATACATAAATAATTTGAAATATTAAGCTATAAGATTAAAATTAAGATATAAGGAATATGCATGATTTAAGCTAGTTATAGCAATTTGTTTTGGATTGCATTTTGCTATGTTCATTGAATTAAACAAATTTACTAATTGAAATCATTAATACACACTGATTTTTAAAGTCCATTAAATTTATGAATAATTAAAATTTGTCGACAATTTACATAAGAGCAAAATTCAACAAATTAGACAATTATCATATAAATGAACTAATTAATTTGATTATCTTTTGTAGGTTTTTATGAACACTAATTAAAATAGATTGGGTTAATCTTGCAACATAGGAAGTTTTAGCAAAATGTTTAGTCATTGTCGCAAATTTTTAAATGGTATTAGTATTAATCATAATAGTATTAACCTAATAAAAAGAATAATATCCATTATTTTCTTGAAAAAAAGAACAATTAAATAAATATGATAAAATGTAAAGCAATTCAAGAAAATATTTCTAAACGACTTAAACAAGAACGAACCACGTAAAATTTCTTAGAGATATTTTATTAACTTTCAAATTGTCACAGTAAAAGTTATACGTTCTTACAGGAATAAGGTATAACCAACAAGCGAATTAATTATTTAAGCCTATTTCACCATAGTTGCTTAAAACCTGTTATTTTAAAGATGCAATTGTTAGTACTAAAACATTCATATTATGGTAATCGATATATTATTACATGGATATTGCACCATATCTTTATGTACTCTAATAAAATTATACTCGCAGCTTCCTAAAATGATACTCCCCATTCGCATCCTATATACCATCCACTCCACTCCTACTGAATGAACAAACTGACCAATATGAGTACCAAATAAGAAAGATGAAAATTTCATATAAAACAACCATATCAATAATATTTGACTGTATACATAAATGTAGATAATATTCATTAAATCATTTAATATTGTGTATTTTTATGTTTGAACACCCAAAAATAATATAAATAATCTACTCTAAAAAAACAACCGAATTGACAATTTTCTCCTGTCAATATATCCACATTTACTATATCCATTATGGTGAACAAGTACGTCCAATGGGAAGTGGGGTGGGGGTTAATGGTTAAAATCCCCCCCTTCCCTACGGAACCCAAAATTTTGAAGTTTGCATTTTTATCCCCCCCCCCCAAAAAAAAAAAAAAGCTTGGACGTCCTTGCTTATATGATATAAAGATTACTTCCCCCCCCCCAAAAAGAAAAAATAAAAATAAATTAATTTTGAATTCCCCCCCCCCCCCAATAAAAAAGCTTGTACGCCCTTGATGGTGAACAATGATCTGTCAAGTTTTGGCCATTTTTTGTTGAATTAAGAGGAATTTGATATTATTTTATTGATCGATTGCTGAAATGAATCACGGAGCATTCTCGAAAATTGTGCGTCACACGTTTCTATAACCTGCCGGCACACGAGTTGAAATCTCCTAAAACTTACTTTAAATCAAAACGTTTTTTATATTCTCATTCGTTTTCATTTCACCGATAGAGCTAGTACTCTCTCTTACATCGCTTTTTAAATACGTTTTCAACAGTAAGTTTTAGTTTTTTAGTGAATTATATATACTATTTCAACGTATTACTTCATTTACTATTTTCAGTTGGGGATTTTTATTTGCATTTGGGATTATTCGGGAGAATTTCAATAGTAAATGGAGAGTGGTTCCTAAATACTTATCGAATTCTTCGAATTTTCCCAATATTTAAACTCTTTTAGCTTACTTTTCGATGGATTCTTTAGTGATTTATGGAATATCGATCGATAAAAAATATTAATTGTAGCATAAGGAAACGAAATAAGACGTTTTTAATGGAATAACATGAAGTTACAAAATGGCCATTTTTTGTTGAATTAAGAGGAATTTGATATTATTTTATTGATCGATTGCTGAAATGAATCACGGAGCATTCTCGAAAATTGCGCGTCACACGTTTCTATAAC
Organism: Acartia tonsa; assembly: GCF_053477335.1. Lineage (NCBI taxonomy): Eukaryota > Metazoa > Arthropoda > Copepoda > Calanoida > Acartiidae > Acartia > Acartia tonsa. The sequence continues at coordinate 22,078,372 of NC_137268.1, forward strand.
CTGCCGGCACACGAGTTAAAATCTCCTAAAACTTACTTTAAATCAAAACGTTTTTTATATTCTCATTCGTTTTCATTTCACCGATAGAGCTAGTACTCTCTCTTACATCGCTTTTTAAATACGTTTTCACCCACCCTCCCTAACCCTTTATTTTATTATTGGAAAGTTTTTTATTTCTAATTTTCTGTATTTTTATATCAATATCAGTCATTCTAATTTGACATATTAAACTATTCATGTCTCTACATTTTTCAGATCAGCGTTTTTTAAATTCTCAGTGATCATGACACCATTTGAGTACTATAAACTAAGGAATGTCAAGACATTCCATGCTTGCAATCTCCGTGCCTATAAGGAGATTTTAACTTTTAACCTTCTTTATTATGTCACTTATCAAAGTGAAACTGATAGACATTTAATAGTCAGAGAAATGATTAATCGTGTATTTCGTTTTCGTGATCAATTGGAACAAATTAATCATAATTTAGAAGATTGTTTTTTAACCGCCAAATCTGTTTATGATGAATTTGGCCGGTCCTTCAAAGATTTTGAAGCTGAATGTCGCAACACCTTGTCAATTCTTGATTGAATAAGTTACTAAATTTTTCTTTTTCTTTTCTTATCCAAAAATTCTTATTTCTTCATTTAATTTTCAGACGCAAATTTTCTTAAATTAATTTCACTTTTTCTTCCTATTTAGATTTTTCTTTTTAAAAAAATACTAATTGTTAATTTACTGCATGTATTATTTTTGATTTTTGCATGATTTTTTCATGAATGTTTTTTATTTTATACTGTTTTTTCAATTTTCTTTCAATTTATTTTTCATCTTCAGAACTAAAATGCCTGTTCCTACAGGACATTCGCACAATTCCTCAGATGAGGATAATCTTCCCCCCCCCGCACCTTCTACAGTGGTTCCTACCACAAATTTATCTAGATCCTATTCGGTTCCATTAAATACCTCAGCTCCCTCGTCGGTTGTAGCTCCAGGTCCTTCATCGGCTGCACAAACGATTATTCCCCAGGATCCTAAAGATCCGTTGGGGTTAAATAACCTCCCTCCAGCCGGCTCATATTTGCCGGGGATAGGTTTTGTGCCACAAATAAATCAGCCGCCGAAAATGACAGCGCGACTTCAAGAGTCTGCAGCTTCAGCGCGACCATCGGTGTCTGCAGCTCCTCATATTGAATCTGAGAAAGTCAAGATGCCTGTTAGACATGCTTCAGTGTCTTCAGGTAAACTTAATACTTAGTAATCATGATTTTGATTCAATGATTTAGAATTTGAAGTTCATAAAAATTTGTCTTCTTGGCAGTTTTTTACCCCCATAAAATTTTCCTTTTTTTTAAAAACTTTAAATTTTTTCCCCCCTTTTTTTATTTTTTCCTTTCTACAGCTATAAACCTTTTTTCTGTTTTATTTCATTTTTTAAAAATTTTTATGTTTTTATTTAGACGATTTTTCCCCCAAACGCAAGAAGTCAAAAAAGAAGAAACGCTACTCTAGTAGTTCCTCTTCATCCAGTTCATTCTCTTCATCTTCGAGTTCTACGGAATCAGATGAACCTAAGAGGAAAAGAAAAGGTATTTTTTAAATAGACAAAATCCTTTCTTTCTCACATTTATGAACTTTTTAAATCTTAATGATATTTATCATAGAAATTTATTTTAAATTCAATTATTTTAAAATATAAATTTCTTGTTTTCTATGAACACTGACTGAATATTTGACGTTATTCTTTGGATTACCATTTCTTCATATATTCTTTCTTTAGGAAAGAAGAAGAAAAGAAGAAAAGCAAGAAGCACTCTTCTGATTCAGACAGTAGCAGTCAGCTAGTAGGTGGCCGAAAAGCTCGACGTCGCCTCCGGCGAGCAGCAGAAATCCTGTCAGACCCACCTGCATGGATAGGTATGACGTCTGCAGACATACACGCCGAGCGGGAACGCCTCTTCGAACATCTCAACGTAAGAAAAAACTTTAAAATTTTTTGATCAATCATATATTTTTTAATATATGTAGGGGTAAATTAGTCCATTTCAACAAAAAAGGGTAGTTACATTGGGTTAAGGGCATTTTCTTTTTCTAAATTTCATTATAAAACTTTTTTCTTTTTTCAACATTTTTTGGATTTCTGTTTTTTTTGGAATATTAATTTTTTGTTATTTCTTTATCCATGTTATCTTTTTTCCATTAAAATTCTTTTCTTGGGAATCTCACAATAGTTTTTTCTATTCAGTCTTTGGATGAAAAGAATGACGTCTCTCTCACATTTTTAAAATGTGTCATAAGAGACACCTGCCGTTCGAAGAATTATGTCGAGGACGCTGCGAAGCGTCTTGTGGCGTTGAAGGCCCCCAAGAATCTGTTATACGACTTACAGCAGTCGTTGCAAGCCTGCTATCAAGCAATAAAGGCAAGAACTTCATAATTTTTCTTCTTTTTTCGTTTTACACTAATCAAACCTACGTCATTTTAATTTTCTTACTTTTATGTTTGAATCCGGCAGATAGAAACCGTTTCTTTTACATGAAACCTATTTAGTATTTCAAAACTATTTTTATGAGGTGCAAGTACATGATTAGCACCAGTTTTATTAGCTCATACACCACGGAAAGAATTTTTATAATATAGTACGTGACATTTAATTATTTTTCGTTTCAATTTGAGTTATATTATTTGTCACTTTCATTTTAAAGAAAAGAATTTAATTCTTACGACAACTTTCTTTTCATAGAGCAGTTATCAGTATATTTTATTATAAAATTATCAAGATTTTCATTTTATCTAGATAGCTGAAAGCTCCATTGGATACATCGAACTGGCTTTTTCAAAAAATATCGGCCACGCCAACCGTGTGGCTCTAGCAGGTAACAGGCGCTACCTCACCTCACAGCAGCAGCGCATCTCGGACTCCTTACCTGACTTTCGAGGAGACTATAGCCGAGGAGCACGTGGCGGCTTCTCTAACGGCCGGTTTAACAATAATGGAGGCTCAAACCCTCGGGGCAGAGGATCCAGAGGACGAGGTCGAGGAACTCTTCGCTGTCACGGATGTAACGGCGAAGGACATAAAGTCGACGACTGTCCTTCCGCCAACTCTAAGTCATAATTCTACCCCTCTTTACACTATTCAAGATTTAAATCTACCGATACCTACCTCAGATATTCCAAATTTTCACATTTCTTCTCTAACAAATTTTTGTTTTACAGAAGATTATGAACATTATAAACGTTTATATGACATTCAAACAGATTTTTTATCTAGTTATTCTCCGGCTTATTCTATTCATTCGCTTACAGCAATTAATTTTTATAAAAATATTCTCAATGCACCACCTTTTGTTTTACAAACCCTTACCTTTGGATATCAACCAGGTAGATTATTGAGAATAATTCTTTCCATATTTACTTATATATTATTTCTGTTAAACAAATTTTTTTTTGTTTTTCTTCTTTTACAATTATTCTCCATAATCTATCTTTTTTAAGTTTTTACATCTCCTGTGTCACCGTATTTTGAGAAGAACAACAATAGCGCTGTTCGCAATCCAGATTTTGTTCGTCAAGAAATTCAATCTTTGTTAGACAAAGGTATTATTGCTCAAATTGATCATCAGCCTTATTGTTGTTCGCCTCTTACGGTGGCTAGTAGAACATGTAGTTTAACTAACACAACTAAACTCAGGAAAATTTTTCGACACATAAATATTATTTTCAAATTTCTTTTTTCATTTCTTTTTGATTCCCCTCCTTTTTCTATTTCTTTTTATAAAATATTCTTTTTCTTTTTCAATTCTTTACACTACCCCTCAAAATATCTTTTCATTGAATTTATTCTTCAAAATTTTTCAAATTTACTCCCCTTTTAAATTTTTCGAAATTTTTTCCTGCCTTTAGATTGTGCATCGATTTATCACGTCATATTAATCTACTTCTCCAGCCTGAGAACGTCTCTTTAAATGACATTAAGACAGTGCTGCCTCGCATTTCTCAGGATGTATTTTTTACATCTTGGGATTTGCGGGGCATGTACCATCAAGTACATCTAGATCCTGCTGTTACTGAACTTTTTGGTTTTTGTTACAAAAATACTGATAATTCCTATTCTTTTTACAAATATTTAAGGCTTCCCTTCGGGGTTGTCTCAGCCGTATTTTTAGTTGACGCCTTGATCCGTCCAGTCAAACATTTTTGTCACCGTCACAATATAGACATTAGTGTCTATATTGATGACGGTTTGACTGTCGAATTAAATTATTTTAAATGTCTTCTTAGTACACACTTTGTATTATCAGTTTTACTATGTGCAGGTTGGCATTTCCAACTTTCTAAATGTCAACTAGAACCTGTCCGTCGCATACAATATTTAGGTTTTATTCTTGATAGTAGTAAAATGATAATTTCCCTTCCCATCATAAAAATTCAAAAAGTTTTATTTCTTCTTGATAAAATTTTACTTGCTTTTGATTCTAATGACCCTGTAGATGTTACAATTTTAGCCTCTTTTTTAGGCAAACTATGTCATGCATATTTTAGTCATGGAGATTTTATTCGTGTTGTAGCTAGAAATTCTAATCATGCTCTTGGTGTTTACACCTCACAGTATGGTTGGAAAGGAGCTTTGTTTGTCAATGCAGACATGTTTCAAGAATTGTCCCTCTGTAAAGAACATTTTGTTTCTTTAAACGGACAACCCATTCGTACTGAATTCAAAACAATAGAAATTTTTTCCCCCCATCAAACATCTTTTTTAATTGACAACATTGATCCTAATGACTTAAACAAACATTGTAATGTTTTCGTGTCAGACGCTTCTGACCACTCAGCCTTTTCCTTCAAAGCTGGAGATTGTAAAATTATTTCTGATTATTTATTTACTCCACAAGAGGCTGAATTATCTTCAGGCCATAGAGAACTTTTAAGTATAATTAAAGCTTTTGAACATTACAGCAATTATTTTGCCACCCTCAAAGGACAGTTGGTTATTTGGATAACTGATAGTATGTGTCTTTACTCTTTTTTGCGTATTGGAAGCCGTAATTTAGTTATTCAAAAATTATTAATTCAATTAAAACTTTTAGAATTCCAATACGCAATTCGTATTTTACCTAAATGGATGCCCCGAGACAGCTCACTCATCACTTTAGCAGATTTAGGCTCTAAACTTTTTAAATCTTCTAATGAATTTGGAATTAGTTTAGATGATTTTCAATTTCTTCAAAGTTATTTTTCTATCAAATTTTCAATTGACTGTTTCGCAACATCTAAAAATTGCAAAGTAGAGAAATTCATTTCCCCTTTTCCACAACTAAATTGTTTTGATATTGATTTTTTCACAGTTTCCCTGACTAGTTCAGAATGTTACTACATCCACCCCCCAATTTCTCTCCTTTCTCGTGTCTTTAATAAATTAAAATTGTATGAGGATATAACAGCAGTAGTAGTTTTGCCCTTATGGCCGACGTACCCTTTTTGGAATTGCATTGTTAAAGGATCTTATTTTAATTCTTTTGTCAAAAATTTTCTTCTCTGGGATCCTTATTATATTGCTTCTACACCTAATAATTTTTTCAATGGCCATAAGACGTTTAAAACTCTCGCCTTATTGATTCACACCGGTAAAGACTATGCAATTCCTTTACCGAAATTTTAATCAATATGTTTTTTAATGAATTGTACAAAATTTTTTTAGCATCTTACAATGAGAACATCTTTCAAACATTCCGCTGTTAATTATCATAAGTTTAATGCTCCTTTACAAACTCTTAAAGACAATAGACCTCTAGAAAAGAGAGGCCCTCTTTATTTTCCTTCAGTTTTAGAGAAATACAACCTTACGGAAAAAAGGAAACGTCATATAAAACTGACAGCGTCTTCAAGAACTAAGTCCACGCAATTACTTCACAACCGTACTTTACGCCGTTTTGAAACTTTTTGCGAAAACAGAAATAAAACTCTGTTAAATTTCTCAAAGAAGGATTTAGCCGCTTACATAGAATATTTAGAGGACTCCGCAGCTAAAAAATCCGCCGTAGTCGGTTTGGCAGGCGCCATAGATTTTCTCGCCAGCGCATTGGATATGAAATCCCCCTGGACCCCCCAAATAGAAAGAATGTACCAAGGTATCACGAGAAGAGCCTCTGCAGAACAGCCTCTAACCAAGAAAGCGCCTAAACTGCCCATACAATACCTGACCTTGGCCATTGATAAGCACGTGACACCTTTTTTAAAGAATCCAGATCAGGTAATCAGCTTTCATACGGCTCATAAATCTTCTTTTTCGAATAAAATTTTAGTTAATATTTACCATTTAGCTATTAGAAATTTTCGGACCAAACTACTTTTAATATATGGAGTTCTACACTTTTTTTTTTTTTTTTTTCTTTTATCTCACATTAATATTGATTTCTAATAGACATCTTATTTTCTTAAGATTCCAATTTAGTTTTTCGGACCAAACTACTTTTAAGATATGGAGTTCTACACTTTTTTATTCTTTCATCTCACATTAATATTGTTTTCTAATAGAAACCTTGTTTTCTTAAGATTCCAATTGTAACCCTCCGAGCGATCGTGGCTCAACACCTCCAATACAGCTTGTATGCGCGCATATCTGACCTGCTGCGATTGAGAGCTTGTGATCTAGCGGTTACCACACTAGGAGACACGCCAGCAATGTCCATAACCTTCAGATCTTCTAAAACTGATCCTAGGTACTTATTTTTTGACAAGAAAAATTTCTTTAAAAATTTTTCTTTTTCCCAGACAATTTAAACTTTTAATTCAAGATTTTTAATTCAAAATTTTATACAAAATTTCTTTCTACCTATTTTCTTATTTATTATTAAGTTGAAAATTAAATCATGGTTGCAAAATAATTTCTAGTTCTCTTTAAACAAAATTCCTTTCAAAAGTTTTTTAATTTCTTAGTTGAAATTTTAAATTATGATTACAAACGATTTTTTAGCTATTGTTTAATTTCCTATCTCATATACCTTAGAATTGTTAAAGATTTTTACCATGGAAACCTTTTCCAAATTACAATTTTATAAATTTTTCAACTTCGTATCTCATCTAGAACATCATTGTTTTTACACAAAGACATAAACATTATTTTTCTAGATTCGAGGGCTCCACCAGTTACGTGATCTTCAACGGATCAGAGTACTGTCTTTATTCATTGCTGGTCCTGTATTATAATAGGCTCCGGTTATATTCATCAGATACATCCTGTTTGGATACTAGCTACCTTCTGCCACATACAGGAAATGGTACCACTTCGAAATCTTCTAGGTGAGTTTTTTAAGCATAATAAATTCACACATTTCTTTTTTCCTTTTTTATTTTTCACAAATTTTTATTAGTAATTATTTTTTAGAATCCTAGTTGCAGATGGACGTTATGCCATTTCAGCTTCCACCTTAATGAAGGATGTAAACTTAATTTATAGTAATCTAGGACTTAAGCATAAAATTACATCTAAATCTGCTAAAAGCTTAGGAGTGTCATCTGCCTTTAGACTAGGTATGAGCGATGATCATATCCGAGTCTTAGGCCGATGGCGCTCCATAGCTACAGCTCAACATTATCGAGCTATTGATGATACAACGCTCATTGAAATATTTTCCAAAATTATGCTAAAATCCTCGAGCACAGCAGTCCCCAGGTCTTTAGCAGCCCTTACAGACCAGGCCTCCAACTCCATCACTTCACGGACGACACCTTCTTGGTCCTCCGCCCATTCGGCATCTCTGAACCGCGCCCTTATTTTCCAAATTTTGTTAGCTTCGGGCTATCTAGACCCCCAAGGATGCCCTCTCAACAACGAAGGTTACCCTCTCCCTCAAGACGTTCCGGAGGTTAGAGCCAACGGCGAGGAACTTCTAGCCATTGAGTCCTCTCAGACTTTCATCGTGACTCTGCCTAATTAAGTTATTATACATTTTTGTATTATTTTTTATATATTATGCTCTTTATTTAAAATGCTGAAATAAAACAAGATTTTTTAAATTGCATATTAGTTCTTCTCTCAGTATTTTTTCAGATTACTTAAAATGTTTCTTTTTAAAGAAAAAAGAATTTTTTAATAGCTACCTACCATAGAATTTATTAATCTTTCGATTTCGAACTGGTTTATTTATCCGAATATTCTCACGAATTTCTTCGTTTCATTTCGATTGGTTCCTAAATACTTATCGAATTCTTCGAATTTTCCCAATATTTAAACTCTTTTAGCTTACTTTTCGATGGATTCTTTAGTGATTTATGGAATATCGATCGATAAAAAATATTAATTGTAGCATAAGGAAACGAAATAAGACGTTTTTAATGGAATAACATGAAGTTACAAAATGAATGGTTAATAAAGCGAAGATTTTATATATTGGATATGTTCTAGATATAAAATATCTAAATCAGACAATAGGAAAAAAGTTGAAGGATAATCATGCTAAATTAATGATTAGAAAGTGTACAGATTTTTATACAAAAGCTGGTCAGTTATTTTTAAATTTCATTGAGTGTTAATATTACATTTATTATAATAATGCTTTGCTTGGGTATAATTATAATGTAAAAGTTTCTTCCCTTGTATAATATGGGGCATATGACATAATATTTTCATTGTTTGAATTAATGTAAACAATCCTATATATGTATAAGTAAACAAAAAGGTTTTAAGTTTGACGGATTAAAAGGCCAGATTGTCCATCTATATCTACTATGTCTATTTATTAAAACCCTATACTAAAACTAGATGAACTGAAAGTAGTTGCCGAATGTGTACGCAGTTTCCTGAGTGTTTCCTCATCCTAGCTCAATATTTACTACTAGCTAAAAAAGCTTCAAACTTTTCAAAAAAAAATCCAAATTTTAAAAATTCAAATTTATAATGTATAATGTATAAATCGTTTATACATTCAAATTTTGAATTTTTTGAGGGAAGTTTGAAGATTTTTAGCTAGTAGTAAATATTGAGCTAGGATGAGGAAACACCCAGGAAACTGCGTACACATTCGGCAACTATTTTCAGTTGACCTCAAACTAGATTTATTTTTATTTTTAAAGGAGTGTCCTAATGAAAAAAATGGAATCATAAAATCTTTAGCTTTTTTCCCTAAAACTAATGTTTTCTGTTTAATTTTAAGCGGATTTTATATGACAGCATGGCGATCGAAGCCCTTTGAAAAATTTAACTTTGCATTTAGCTTTGTGAGATGCTAAAATAAGAAAGAAAGCTTCAAAGGTCACTACAAAAGGAGCACAAAAAAGGAGTGGGTGAAATTTATGATTAATAGGTCGAAATTTTGATCATGATGATGTCAACATAAAAAAACATAAACATAAAAAAATTCTGCGTTTGGACAGTTCTTTTTTTTACTTGACAAACCATTGTCTGCTATCTTGGAATTTTTTTGTTTACAAATAAAGCACAATTTTTTGAAAATGCCGCGATTTCTCTTGATTTCTCGATGGTGAAATACAAATTTTGCCCCCCAACGACAGCTGAAAAAGGCAATTTAATAAAGGTTGCGTTATTTTGCCCCCCAAATCAATTTTCGAATTAATTTGCTTGTTGGTTATACCTTATTCCTGACGTTCTTAATGTGTCATAGCTATAGAGTAGCCTTAATACTAATTAAAATCTTAGTAGAAGATAGCAATGTAAAGCACATACTTTTTTTGTGTAAAAACACCAAGTTTGGGCAGTTTATCTTTTAAGTGTCTAACTGTTTATTTGACAAGAAATTATATCAACGCTAGGACAAATGAATCCATAAGTAGAACACCAATTACTGTCAACTAATTGGGACAAAACAACATATACATTTAATAATCAACATCTATAAATAATAATTACATTGCATTAAGAATTTATTAATAAACTATTCCTTTTGTAAATAATGAATACTATAGGTTTAACACAATATAATACAAGTATCCAAGGACTGAAAAACGCCTGGGGGCGGTGTTGATTTTTGACTAATGTATAAGTAGATGAAAAAAGTATTAGTACCAAACCGGCAATATTTGGATGTATATCTGCCAAAGTAGCAGGGTGTGTGTGTGTGTGTGGCTGTCTGTAAGCAATTTTTGACCAAAACTATAAGTAAACATTACATATAAGATTTATACAGAAAACCTGTTTCCAGTATGGCTTTGTAACTAAATGATATTCGCTGAATTAAAACCGGTTCTCAGCCATACTGAAAAGTCATATATATCACATTTTATTACAGAAAATTTATAACGAATATTAATACCCGTTGTTATATAGCAAGGCCTGCGGCCCCTCGGGGCTATCAAAACTGGTTTTAATCATATAATTTCATATTATAATTTCCGTGGAAACCTGGATTAAATAACTAATATTGATGTAAAAGTTTTAATCATTTTTTATATATTTTAGGTGTTATCCTGTTGTGCTCTGTTGGTGCATGGTGATTATGGAAAGAAATGTCACTATGAATATGAAACTATCTATGAAACAGTTTATCACACAGACTATAAAAAGGCAGGACAATTCAGCATCAAATTATTTAGAATAATTGTTTAGTAGGTTTACTTTCTGACATTTTTTGTCGAAAATTAAGATTTCAATAACCACTAAATTTATTGAGTTCTCTTTACAGGGAAGTTTTACATAGGTCACGGGGTAATTTCAGGATTATTATTTTTATATTTAGGCATTTTGATGGTTTTATGCTATTTATATGCCCATTCTTAGAGCGCAGCTGAAACTTTTAACTAGATAATGAAAAAATTGCCATAAAAGATTTTTTTAAGGATGAATTATCATTCTTTAACCCTTAAAAATTACAACTAAAATAATTAAAACTTTATTGATTTACTGATTATTTTGATTTAAAAAGATGCATCAAATTATATTGATATCCTTTTTGAAATCTTTCATTTGTTCCTTATTTATTACTTTAGAAAAAAACAAGGAAATTATAATTAATTGCAACATCAAATTTAATTTTTTTTGCAATATCATCCCAATATTGATTTCTAGTATAATTTATCAGTTTGGTTTTAAATCATATTGATAGTTTGTTTTTATCTGACAACAAAATACTTTTAATATATAATAAAAAGAAATATCTTAACTTTAGCATAAATAATACATGATGCTTAATTATAATATAAAATCGTTTATTATGAGAACAAGATCAACGATGCTATCGTTCAAGGTGCATAACGAGTAAAAACCCTCCTCCATTCTCTTAGTTTTGAAAAAAAATAAAGGAGGGGTATTTTTCCCTTTGCCTTACCCTTTTGGGAGTACCCTATCCCTTCGGGACCTATACCTGCGGTCCCCTACCCAGGAAGGGCTACCCAGTACTTACCCTAGCCTAACCTGACCTAAGGTTATGAACAAAAACTACCCCTTCATGTTAGTTTTAATTTACTTCAAAATATAAGGTGTTTCAGTGGTCTACTAGACATTTTGAGGAAAACCACCATATCTAAAATTATCTTGGAATTAACTTAAATAAGAAAAGTGTTATAATAAGTTATAAAACAAGGATGGGAACATCAACAATCATCTTTGAAATCATTATTACAAAACAAATAAAATTAATGGGACAATTCAATAAGGTAGTAACTTAGTAAAATTAAAAAATCAATATGTTTGTACAAAACCTATTGACTTTCCGTTAATAATTGTAAAATTACAATACAACGCTTTTAAGATTATTTTTTTTTAAGCAAAACGACGATTCTAACATGCCTATATTTATGACCAAGGCTAACCGTTACGGACACATCCTAATTATAAGAAGATTAGCTTGAAATATTCATAAAAATAGAGTTTATTTGATAATTAAGGGTCATTGTTTTGTCTGATTTGAAGAAACAATAAGTATATTGTTTCATTTAAAAATGAAACAGAAATAGTGTTAATAAAGTATGAAAACTACTATCTTTACATTTTTGAAAAAAATTTATTTCTTCCAAAAGTGTATAAAGGAAAATAAACTTATATGTTGTGTGACAATATCAGTGAGAGTAGGAGAATGCCTTAGCCCATATTCAGGCGCAATGAATTACCTTGCATAGTTATCTTGCAATCAAAGGATGAGTTGTCTGTTGGATGTTACTTTACATAATAGCCTATAGATAGCGTTAAATATTGCATCCCATTACAAGCGAATTATGCCCTTCGGTTCTTTAGATGATTACTTACAAATGAACAATCGTAGGTTAGTATACATTGTAATTGACCAATGGCAAATTGTATAGTGGCCTATTATTGGTCATTTGTATAGTATGGCGTCATTTTTTTGGCACTTTACTCTGTTTTTTGACAATTTGCTGAATTGCAAATTCTTTTTGGATTATGTGAAAAACAGGTCCTTTTGCAGCAGTGATCGAGCACCATATAAATAGGGTGGAAGTATAATCGCAGCAAAATCATAATTGTTGCAACATATGGCTATAAAACGAACACACTTACTAACCAACTGAAAATAAAAGGATAAGTATTAAAAGTATTATTTACCCGATAACCCCCTATAAGTATAATATAATCCTTCCTCCCCTGGCGATACTCAAAAAACATCTTGAATATTGGTCAAACTAAACCCTAATGAAATAGATTGAAAATAAAAGAAAGAAGGTAATTCTTTATGTTTGTGTTTTCCTTTAGGTCATGATATTATGAGTACAGAATAGCCACGTTGGACAGCAGGTATAGGCCCCGCAGGGATTAGCGTAAAGTAAACTACACCTTCCTCCTACTTTTTTAGTTATTTCAAAAATATAGGGTAGGGTATTATGTACAAGCAAGCAGACAAGCAAGGCTCTTTTAATTAAGATTAGATTTTTAATTAACCCCAAATTTGTATACTATGTTCTACTTTGATTAATATAACTATCCTTTTATCAATGAAACGTACTAACTAACATCAAATCAATTTTAAGATTTGATAAGATAAATAATCAATACATGACTCTTGATTTCGTACATTTATCTTTTAAAATAGATTTTATATAGATTGATGTTTTCATATGAAAAATTTACGCTGTTTTTATATAGATTAGTTGAAGTCTCTTTATTTAGTGGATATAAAATTATGATTTCTTTACTAATAAAAGTCTTAGACATTTGAATATATTTATGTTAATGTAATCCTATTTTGTTTATTCAAAGAAATGCTTTGCCAAAAATGGCATAAAACCATAAAACATGCAACTGTTTTGTCTGTACCGAAAAATCTCGCCGAACAGCCGAACCGATATGGATCTTTTTAGCAATGTAGCTTCTCACAGGTCCTGGGAAGGTTAATAAAAAAAAAAATTTTGGGGGGGGGTACTAGGTCCACCACCCTTCCAAGAGGAATCGCAAAATACATAACCAACGCATATAGCGGCCGACAAAAATATTTTTTGGTAAAAAGCTGTTTTAACAGAGATTTTAAAAGTTTACGTGCTCCTAGAGGCCTCTAAGGGCGTAGCCGCTAGTTAAAGATAATTTATTTGATGCTGTATTGCTGGAACCAGGAGTGTGAAACCAAGTACAATAAGAAATGCCATACAGAGTACGATGTCAAGTATGATGTCAAATACAGGAATATTTGTAAAACATATCTTAATATAGGAGCATAAGGAAGCGAAGCTACTCTCTCATTACTCTTATGTCCGTCGGTATGTATGTCATCAATACATGGCCCTTCGATCATAAAAAGGATTCTATCTCGTTAAACAATTTTGATCTATAATTGGCCCGAAGCTACTCTATAATACACTTTGTCTGTCCATAGTTCGTAGCGCTGTAGGGTAAATGTGATATTATCGGTTGCTATTTATTATAGAGGGCTGAAAATGTTCCAATGAGCATCCAGTATATAAATTACATGGCCTATCTGTCTGTCATTTATACTTGATACTTAAAAAGATACTTATTTTTATAGTTTCATCATTTTTTTGTATGATTAATTACATATTTTTACTTTTTATGGACATATTTATGGATGTTGTCATCCTTATTTTTTTTATAGATAGTGTTAGCTATGTAGGTAAATAAATTAACCAAATAAGGGCAATTATGCTTACTAAATTGCTTTTTATAAGAAGATAAAGTACATTTTAAATGTTCTTATTAAAAGCGAAGCTTTTCTATAATTAGGGTCGGTCCGTCCGTCCGTCCGAGATAGATAGCTTTTATTTGTTAATTTAGGCATGTTAGAATTGTCCTATCGATTTCAAAATTTGAATGGTGATTCCTGTAGTAGTTAGGTACGATTTAGAAAGATTAGCAACTCTATAATCATTACCAGAATGTCCGTACGTACATTTTAAACATGTTGATTTTTCTACTTTTTAAAAAACAAATTTTTATGTGATCTAATTATCCGTTTGATCTGATTTTTGGTATATTGATTCCTGGGACGACAAAGAACAATATTTAAGCAAAGCAACTCTATAATCAAGTCCTAAAAATAAACATTATCCTGTATCAAGCAGTTTTTCAACAAATTTATATACAATTTTGCTTTGACTCTTATACTTTTATATTTTGATTATTCAGTTTAGACACTATACAAGTGTTAATGTCCGCTTGTCCTACCGTTTCAGTGCTTCGCTTATATGGATGTTGTCATCCTTGTTTTAAGTACATTCATAGTAGAAGATTAATAGCTTTCACGAGTTTACAAGTATCTTCAATGTTCATATGTGAGCACCATAAAATACTTTTATGTAGTAAGGACGCTCTATAACTTTATCAGTCTGTCAATCCGTAACAAATAGCGGAAAAAATAAATTGGCGATTTTAAGTGAAGATTCCCATGACCTATGCACATCCAGTATACAACTTACTTTTTCTGTCGGTCTGTCAGCCATGCTTTGGAAGACATTAAAATTGTCTAGAAAAAAGTGATTTACATGTCTGTTGTCATGTTATCATAGACAGTCGGCTAAGAAATCTGTAAGGATATTTCTGATAATTGACCATTTTTACAACGATTTTCTTGGTCTGTCGGTCTATCTGTAATACTCTGGTGGATATTCTTTCTAGCAATGCAATTTCTCAGCTTTTATGAGCGATAATTTTGAATTTTGCCCTGAAGATCAATGAAAATCTACTTTATCCGTCTGTCTGTCAAATAATAAATATTTACGAGCATCGCTTCTTATTGCTGTTGTCATCCTTGTTTTATAATAAATGATTATTTTCCTTCTTCTAGCCATTTAATTCACTTTAATATGAAGTGTGTAAGTTGTAGAAAAACAGACAAATATATACAAACGTAGCGCAGCAATAACATGCTAAATTACCCGAGACCGTGTCAAACACGTAGTGAGTTCTGATCTCGGCTCAACACTGCGTCATAACTAAAGACGTCAAAAATAGACAGATAAGTGGAAGAATGCCTTGGCCAAAAACAGGCGCAACTCTAAACTATGCACTGTTAGGACTTCCAGACAAAGGCAATTAAAAAGTCAGTTGTCTATTGGGTGTTATTTAATATAATACCCCAGGTTAGGATATACTTAGTTAACTAATAGCTGCGCTACAAAATAAATAAGAAATTATTTTCTGGTTTAATTTTCACATATTATGTCTGTTGTTGTTTATACTTCATTTAGACTTTACATAGACTTGCTCGAAATTTTAAACAAGAACAATAATATTAAAAGGTAACTAAAACAAAAACTATATCATGAATCTTTTTTAAAAAAACGGACAATTTTTTATTTGGAATTATTGAAAAACTGGGCTAACAAATTTTTATTGCTTGAAGTGGTGGGGGGTTGAATTCAACCCCCCCTATTTAATTTCATTTTTTTAAAGAAAAATAAAGTAAAGAATATGATAGGGAGGTTATTTTTTTCTAGGGGCAACTTTTCTTGGGTTATAAACTAGTTATAAACCTTCCCAGAAACTACATTGTAAAGGTGAACCATTGCTTCAGCGGTTAGCGAGATCCTTTGGTACAGACACGAGGATGTAAATGAAAAATGGAAATAGATTTCACCGCTTTTTTCCCCTACCTATTCTGTTGACGTCATAGTAGAGAGAAAGAGAAATGGAAAGATGTGGGGTATAAGGAATTTCCTGACGTCAATAGAATAGGTCGGCCAAAAGCAGTGACATCTATCCCCATTTTGCTAGGTCACTATAGACAGCTACATAAGGATTATTAATAGGAAAAAATGCCAGACTTAGAGTAGCTTTGGTCTTAGATATTAATGAATAACAAAACCACAGAGTTTTTTTGCTGATTATTAATTTTAACACATTGTTTATTTTAGATACTTAATGAATTAGCCGGTAGTTTCAGAAAATAGCTGAATGTTTTAATGAAATTATGAGTCGTTGTTTGTCCATTACTTACTGTACCAATTGAATTCTTTATTTCAGAGAAGCTGCATAATATCCTAGGCATGGTTTATATAACTTTATTTTAAATTTAAGTCTTGGATTGCATCTAGGGAATACATGGCAGATTTACCACTAGCAAAAATACAGTGATAATACTGTCATAAAGACAGTGATTTCATTGTCTTAAACACAGTTTTACTGTCAAATTCACACCTGCATTTTCAGGGTGTATGACAAAAATACAGTTATTGCACTGTCATATTCACAGTTTTGCTGTCAATTATACACCTACATATTATTGTGGTATCCGCCTAGGTTAAATGGCAGACACCAGAGTTCAAATGACTACGGCAGTGCGAACAGACGTGGACACATATATTATAGAGAAGCTACGCTTCTCTAGCAATCACTAAATAATAAACAGAGTCTATTCAGTTGTTCCTTTATTCAGGGTCTAAGGTTTACTAAAGTTATATACAACAAACAATAAATACACAGATAGGAATAAGTAATCATAAACAGAATCAATATAATACATATACAATAGTCAGTTTGGGCAATAATGATCCCCCATCCCTGGAAAGGGTGGGGGGAATTTACAATACAGCTTAACCATAATAAGGCTGTCAGAATCTATCATTAATTTTAGATGTAGGGAGGGGGTCGGCAGACCCCTTCCCCACGACTCGGGGGAGGGCCCTCGGCCCTTCCCCGAACCCAGGTCAGGGTTGCCATAGGCATGGCTCGCGGTTGCCGAATACCACAACTCTCCCCTCGGAAGGCTGGGAGGGGGTTTCCCTGCCAGACTTCCGACAGTGGTTGAGGCCTTCGGCCCGCTCCTTAGGGCTAATTTATATACAAGCGATAACGATTCAATGGAATCCTAGTGGTGATTTTCAGGGCTGATGGGCCCCCAACGTGGGATAGAAGGTAGAGGCTGGCTTTTGTTGGACACGTAGCTCGGCGCCAGCAGGTGTCAGGTTGGCGTGGGGCACAGCCGCTGCGGGGCCGGTCAGTAACGGGGCATTCTGGTTGTTGTTGGCAGCGGCTGGGGCACTGGCTACCAGGTTGACCGTCTGGGCGACCGCCTGTCCTCCCGAGGGGCCGCGGGGCTTTCCAGAGTGTGGCCCAGGCCTGCCTGGGCAGTCATTCCCACTATCGGCTGATTGCATGGATACCATTTCCTCGGCTGCTTCCCGGCCGATAGGAATGGCATCCCAGTCTACTGAAAAGTCCCGGGACTTGGCATGGGTGAGCCTGGCTCTGGCCAAGGCCTTGCGATACAAGGTTGGGTGGTACAGGAATACTTGTGACATCGCGTTCATGGCGGCCCGTACACCTCCTTGTGCGGCTGCCAGGGAAATGATGGTTAAGTCTCCCAGCAGCTTGAGGATCAACAACAGCAGACACAGTATGGCTGCGCCATCTCCCCACTCGTGAATAGCCTGTCTGAACCCAGCCCAGACATCCAGGGTTGCTTCTCCTTCCTCCACCAGTCGGTCAATATCGTAGGACACGATCCCATGGTCTCCGGTGGCTGAACAGCTACCTTGCTGGACGCATGAGCCATACGACAGGCCGGTCAGCATGGCGGCCTTATACGCTGGGAACGCTAGCAGCTGCTGCCAGTCGTTCAGCTCAGCCTGCGAATACAAGCCTCCCGAACTGAAGTCATCCAAGGGCTCGGTCAGCAGCTGCTTGGGTGTATCCAGCGGGGGCGGCCTCTTCTTAGGTGCGGGGGTTAGCTCTATCCATCCTTCCTCAGCGTGTACAGTTAGGGGGTAGGTGGAGGAGCAGGGAATTTTGGTGGCGTGGCCGCTATACACCTTTGTCACGGCATCTACAAATCCTGTGGGCTCCACCGGCACCTTGTCCCAACATTCATTGCTCACCCCCTTGGGGCTGTTGACCAAGGCGCCCACCATATCGAGGGTGAAGAACAGGGGATGGTTCAGCTGAAACGTCAATGGCTGGGTCTTGCCTGGCAGAGTGTAGACTCGGTTCCTGGCCAGGTCTCGGCACGTTTCTGGATCAATCTTGGTTGGCCGCATGAGGGTGGGGACCGAGGTCACCTTGAGGTGGCCCCATACTCCACACCTAAATGTCCACTGGGACACTGTGAGCTGACAGCTATATCCCGTGGTTTCCCTAATCTTGACTTGCTGCAGGACATGTATCTCATGGCCCAAGGGCACCTCCTGGTGTAGCGGCTCCTTGCTACACATCTGCTCCTTGTTGTAGGCGGTGACATGGGTGGGGTTGGCACAGTCCCATCCTACCAGGACATAGCTAGTTGTAGGCCACACAGCTGCGAGCAGTAGGCCCCACAGGACCATCCACCAGTGTGAGAATCTACCAGACAGCCATCGACCTCGCGCACGCATCTGGGGATCCTCGGCTCGGGCCACGGCTGCTTCTTGGGGCTGGACACTGCTAGGCTGCTCCTGGCTAGATATAAATTTCCATTGAGCGTTATCTTTGGGTGCCCGGGGCATCCCGATACCCTCCCCAATGACAGACTGACAGGCGACTGGCGCCTGCCTGGGTGTCGGCTCCCCTAGCCCCAAGGTGTCCCTTCCCTTGTCCATGGCATGCCCAGTGGCATGGGGCTGGAGTGCGTGTGGCACAGGCTCGCCCTGTATTACATCCCTCCCCTGCCCTAGGAACTCAGGTGCATGTGGCACAGGCAAGTCCTTATAATCCCAAATCTCAATCTCCCCAGCCTCTGGTGCGGGAGGCACAGGCAAGGCTGGAGGGTTACAATACTTTGGATACAATACATTTGTCAAATTTAACTTATCCTGGCTCAGTTGAGAATGGTGGACAGCTGGGTTCCCTCTGCTGGCAGGGGGCGCTGGATGGTGTATAGCTGGGCTCTCCCTGCTGGCTGGTGGCGCTGGCTGATGGATAGCTGGACCCTCCCTGCTGGCTGGTGGCGCTGGCTGACTGGGGGTGACGGATGTCACCCCTCCCTCTGGGGCTGCTGGCTCGTTCCAGGATCCAGGTATCTCGGTGGCGGCGACGGTTGTCGCCCCAGGCACCAGGGTGGGGGCGCTGGATAGCACCCCCCAGTCATCGCAGGTGGCGGCGGCGGTTGCCGCCCCAGACATCAGCTTGGGGGTGCGGGGGCGCACCTCTCGTCCTTCCCAGGTGGCGGCGCCGGATGGCGCCCCATACATCGACTCCGATGCGCTGGCTAGCGCCTCTTGCCTCTCTCGCTCAGCGGCCGCCAGGGCCTCCCCGTACACTGTCTCGGTGGCGCTGGGTAGCGCCCCTCCACTCTTGCTGGGTAGACTCGGTCTGGCAGGCCCCATCATGTTGAGGCTGAAGGGTTGAGGCCTCAGGACTTCTGGCTCTGCAATGTTGGTGGGCTGCACGAACTCCGGTCCCAAGTGGTTGAGGCTGAAGCCCAGGCCAACCCGATTGGGTTCAGCCGCTCCTCCCAGCACGTTGATCCTAGCTGGGATGGTTCCAAACTGCGGCATTCCTTCGGCTCGGCCCGTGGCGTTGGGGGCGGCTGCTTGCTGGAGTGTTGCTGGGGGCGCGCTCCCTTCCATGTTGGCTACTCTGCTGGGCTTTCCTGAGGGAGCGCCCTTGTCAGCGACGCGTCTCCGGCCGGCTACCTGGTCCCAGTCAGCCTTGCACTCGGCTGCCGTATGGCCTGCGTAATGGCAACGTTCACATTTGGCAGGACGGTAACGGCGTGGCTGGGTGCGTCTCTCTTCTAGGCTGACCTCCATAGGCGTAGGACAGTCTCTGACTCGGTGGCCCTTCCCATGGCAGCGATAGCAGCGGCCTGGAATCTTGTCATCTGGGGCGACCTTCCCCATCTGGTGGAGACCCGGAGCCAAGGCGCCAATCTCCATTGGCTCCGACTCATCATATTGGGGCAACTGGACGCTGGCCGATCCCGTGAGCCCGTCGGTGGGGTCCACTAGGCACACACCCTCCTTCAGCTGCTTGGTGATCATGGTCACGGTAAACATGGCTCGCCTCGTGTACTCAGGTACCGAGGCGATCTCATGTCCCATCATTTCACGTTTCACATTAGCGTTACGAATGCCACGATTTAATTCGTCTATCAATAATTCAAGGTCCTCATGGCTATAGGCCTCCCTATACAATGCACACTTTGTGGATATGTATGCTTGTATAGGTTCTGTCGAGTGCTGCCTATAATCTCTGAAGGCTTGCTTCAGGGTCTGAGATTCATAGGCTGGACGAAATAACATTTCACACTCGGCCTTGACTTGTTCGTATGTCAAGGCTTGGCCTGCCTCACCAAACAGATGAGAGGCCATCTCCGCCGCTTGCCCCGCCAGGGATAGTAAAAGGGCGTTGCGGCGATTTAGTGTGTCATGGGGGGGCACACGGTAAGCCGCCCATGACATTTCTAATCTCCGGATGTGGGAATTCCAGGATTGCTTGGGCGGTCCTCGGTACTCCGGCAGGTTACTCAGCATCAGCTTGCGGTACTCGGCTGGAGCCAGCTGGGGATCATCCTGGAGCCATCCTTGGAGCTGGTTGCCTCCTTGCGCTTGTGGCTGCTCCATCGGGTCAAAGGTTCAGCGGCGGGACACAAAGTTTTAAGTCAATACTATAAGTGGTTTACACTTGAGGCTTTCTAGCCTAGCAGCCAACACTGTTTATCACTAGGTTGGTAGTTTAACTACAAAGATTTAAATTAGGTGGACCTAGAGTACTTGTCACTAACTTCTGAGTTGTAGAGTAGGCTGGTAGGTGTAGATAGTTGTTGAGGGTCTGAACTGCTGTCAGGAACTGATTTGGTTTTCCTTATCACACTATAGATAGGAGGGAGGAGCTTGCAAGTCTTTTTTTCTAAAAATATCTCTGTTGGATGCTATGGAGTAGCTCCGCTCCTGTGTGTGTGTGTGTGTGTGCGTGAAATCTCCTTTCCTTGCAACGCGCCTACGCGCCGTCAGATTTGCGCACACAGGTGAAACGCGCACCTATCCCTCAATCTGCTCTCTCATTGGTCCGCTTTGTCTTATTCGTCCGTTGAATTTTTTGTGCGTCCCAAGCTCTGCTGCGCGACCCGTAAATGGCGCTCTGTTCTCCCGGTTGCTATCTCCACACCGTGGGCGGACTTATTCAAGTGTGGGTAGGAGGGGGAGCGCGTGAGGGGACGGGGTAAAACCGTCCGTTCCCCCCTATGGGGAGGGGGGTGCTGTAGGTTTGAAGTAACTGGGTGGTGAGGTGATTGTGCCTTTTCCTTAATCCTGAGCTTATTGTTATGTCACCTCAATTGTATTTGCTTCAATTTATGGTGGGCCCCTCCCCTTCTGTTGGGATAAGGGGTGTATTTGTTGTGCTGAAGGCTTGGGGAGTCAGATTGTTTATCAATGCATTGTTATATTACATCTAGGTTCTATTTTTGGCTTTATCACAATACACAACAAATTTGCTTACCAAGCCTGTTCTATTTTTGGCTTTATCACAATACACAACAAATTTGTTTACCAAGCCTTGCCCATAAATCTATTGTTCAGCTTTCACACTAGGGTGGTAATCCCTAAAATGTGATATAATATCTGTTTTCTAGATGGGTGGCTGCGCTGTAGCCTCTCAGGATACTTGGAGTTAACGTAGTTTTTCTTCTGCTTGGTACACTACACTCGTATTTTCGCTCACAGCTCGCAGCTATTTGGCTTGTTTCAGCCTGTCGGCGGCAGAGAATGTCCCGTCCTGCAGCGCCGTGTATCCGAATCCGGCTGGTGGCGGCAGGGAATGTCCCTTCCTGCAGCGCCGCTGGTTCGGATCCTGCTATCTCTTGCAGTAAATGTTGGCCTATTTTCAGCCGTTTGCACTTATTTGGCCTGTTTCAGCCCGTCCGCAGGCCTGTTTCAGCCCTTGAGCGCTCAATCCTCTGTTAGATGTCGGCGCTTCTCGCGGTTCTCCGTCAAGTTTCGCTGCTCTCCGCAGTCTCTCGTCCGATTTCGCTACTCTCCGCAGCTCGGGTTCTGCCACACTTAGTGGTCTTTTGCTAGGTTTCGCTTCCACAACTGCCGGATACAGAATTAGACCTTGCTATCCAGGGTGGGTAATTCAGGTTGCTTGTGTCAGTTTTGCCAGTTTCACTGCTGGGAGTACCTTAGCCTCAGCTGCGCGTCTGCTCTACACTTGTGGTTTGCCGTAATCTCACACAGCTGTCACCAAAAGTTGTGGTATCCGCCTAGGTTAAATGGCAGACACCAGAGTTCAAATGACTACGGCAGTGCGAACAGACGTGGACACATATATTATAGAGAAGCTACGCTTCTCTAGCAATCACTAAATAATAAACAGAGTCTATTCAGTTGTTCCTTTATTCAGGGTCTAAGGTTTACTAAAGTTATATACAACAAACAATAAATACACAGATAGGAATAAGTAATCATAAACAGAATCAATATAATACATATACAATAGTCAGTTTGGGCAATAATGATCCCCCATTCCTGGAAAGGGTGGGGGGAATTAACAATACAGCTTAACCATAATAAGGCTGTCAGAATCTATCATTAATTTTAGATGTAGGGAGGGGGTCGGCAGACCCCTTCCCCAGGACTCGGGGGAGGGCCCTCGGCCCTTCCCCGAACCCAGGTCAGGGTTGCCATAGGCATGGCTCGCGGTTGCCGAATACCACATTATCAAATATACATCTATTTTTTATCCCCTACCTATCCCTTTGAATACAGAGCTCCTTGATGCTAAGGGCTTATCCCATAGTTTAATAGTATTTATATGTGGAAGATAAATACGTTTTTTGAGAAGATTCTCCCAGCCAAATCAAATCTTTGTCCGTCATTATTTCTTGAAATTTTAATGCTTTTCCATTTATGTTAAATTTAGATTCTTATGTATATCCAAAAGTCCAAATATACTTACATCAATCAAGATTAATGTGAATAAATAGAGAGCATATAGCAAATAATCATCTTTATTTAAAATTATTAAAATTAACTGTTTAAACAAAGAATTAACATATACATTCGTACAATAAGTGTCTAGCCCTTTGTATATGCTAAACGAGAACAAATATTTATATAAGAAGGACAGCAATAGAAATCTTATTGACTTCAGATAAAAAAGGAATAGAATGTTAAACAGTAAATGTAATATAAATAGGATTAAAACTTTAGCAAAAGTAAAGATATAACAAATATTCGCATATATTTTGTTTGCCACCATTATGATTTAGTTCTACATTTTAGGGAAGCTTAACAGTGGTCATTGGTTCATTTTAGGCTGTTATTTTTTTAATTAAGTCTTAGACTGGTTTTTGGCTATTTTCTACGCCCACCAATCCTCTGCGAATACAGAGTTCCTGCGTTAAGGCAGCAAACACTAGAAATTTCAAATAGCTCTCTTTTTTGAATTATTACAGAATTATGAAAAGTGTAAATTATAGAGTGACTAAACTCCTAATTATAATCTAAGAATTTTATAATAAGTTTAAGTAAAAAGAAAGAGAAAGACAGTTACTTAATTATGTTAATAGGGTTAAACAAAATAAAAACCTCATAAAGATTAATTATGGTATTGTATTCAATTTTAGTAGAGAATCTACTCTATGTTATGAATGTCTGGCAGTTTATAGGGAAAACTTAATTAATTCGGCTGTTGAAAAAATGTGAAATTTTCATGCTGTTTATAAATTTAGATAGATTTTTTTCTTTGCAAATGAGAATCTTCTCTATATGTAAGTTTGTCCGTCCGTCAATAACGTTGCTTTCTCGGCTAATTTAAAAGATAAAAATTTGACATTGATAACATGCCTAATATTAAACGAAATACAATTACTTAGATTTATTGACAGCGGAAAGTTTTCGTTAATTTAAGTTGCTAATATGGACTCTATTCATTGTTCAGTTCGTTTCAAAAATAGGAGGGATGGGTTAGAAATGTTGTAGATTTTAGCCAGCTTTAAGTATCACTTTATTAAAGCACTAGCGGCTACGCCCCTAGAGGCCTCTAGGGGCACTTGAGGAGGAGAGAGTCGAATTTAATAATTAGATTTCTTATTTTATATTTTAAAAGAAAAAGTAAAAAAAAATTTTTTGGGGGGGGCGAACAAAAATTTTTTTTGGGGGGGGGTTTATATAGGTATATTTGTATATTTTAGGTGCATTCAATTTTAGCTTAATTAAAAATAGTCTTTGAAATGTGTGTGGTTTGACATTGTAGTAAGAGCCAAGGAGGGAGGGGGGGGGGGAGTTTATACACTTATAGGCAATGAAAATAAGTATAAAATTTTGCTCTTGATGTTTTTGGGTTTGTTGTTATAGTTATTTACCTGATTCTCTTTGTAAGATCTCTTATATGATTAAATCTACCAGTAAAAATATTTGAAATTGAATTTGGCACAATCCTTCTAGGGGCTAGTGGGGTAAAACAGCTCCAAAACACTAACATCTAAGGTCTGAACTTATTTTTAGAAATATCAAGCTAATTTTTTTAACATAATTTTTTTGCATTTTTTAGCTAAGTAGCCACTAAAGATTTCATTTTGGCACTTTACTTCTTGGGGATAGCAGTTTATAACAGCCCCCAAAACACTAAAATTAAAAGTTATGAGCCTATTTTTAAAGATATCAAGATGATTTTTTTAATTTAAAATTTATTCACATAATTGAGATACATAGCCACTAATCTTTCTAGGGGCTAGTGTACTGAAACTGCCCCCAAAACTACTAAAACTTTAAGTTCTGGGCTTTTAAAAAAATATTGGGCTTATTTTGTTAAGTAATTGAACTAAATAATCATTCATTAAAGTTCAACATGTTATCTTTGAGAATAAGCTCAGAACTCATAATATTTGTATTTGGGGGATGTTTTACCCCACTAGACTCTAGAAGAAAAGTGCTAAATTGAAATCTGTAATAGCTACTTAGTTTAATTATGTGAAAAATGTTTACATTAGAAATATTAGCTTGATATCTTTTAAAATAATCTCATAGCTTATAATTTTAGTGTTTTATTGGCTTTTTACCCCACAAGCCCCTAGAAGGAAAGTGCCAAAAATAAAATGTTTAAAGTTTTACAGCTAGATCCGATCATATAAGAAAATTTAAAAAAAAGAATCATATAACAACAAGTCCAAACAGCCAGGGCAAAATCTCAATTATAAGAATAAATTTTAAATTAAAAAAATCATCTTGATAGGCTCATAACTTATAATATTTGTGTTTTGGGGGGTGTTAAAACCCACTAGTACCAAGAAGGAAAGTGGCAAAATGAAATCTTTAGTACCTACTTAGCTTAATTATGCAAAACAAAGTTTACAAAAAATTAGTTTGATATCTCTAAAAATAAGTTCAGACCTTAGATGTTAGTGTTTTGGAGCTGTTTTACCCCACTAGCCCCTAGAAGTATAGTGCCAAAATTCAATTTTCAATATTTATTCTGGTAGATTTAATCATATAAGAGATCTTACAAAAAGAATCATGTTAATATCTATAACAACAAGCCCAAAAACATCCAGAGCAAAATTTTATAATGAATTTCATTGCCAAAAAGTGTACAAACTCCCCCCCCCCCCTCCCTCCTTGGTTCTTACTACAAACTATACACATTTCAAAGACTATCTTTAATTAAGCTAAAATTGAATGCACCCAAAATATATAAATATACCTATAAAAATAATTATATAACTCCTAGGTGCTAAGCAATACAATTTTAAAAAGGTTTGTGTAACAAGTATCAAACTTAAAATTCATGAAAAAATTGCATTTATTAAACTTGTGTATACTTCAGAGGATAGCTCAAAAAACAAAAATAGTACAAAAATGTTATGTACCAATATGAAAACTAGAGGTTATGAGCTTTCCAATGGTATGCGTAGCATTTTTCTACCACTTCTAGGTGCTGAGCAATGACATGTTTAAAATGTCTGTATATTTCTTTGCAGGCTTGCCAATGTGAATTTTAGGTTAAAAATAGCTAAAATCTTTTTCCCGGATTTTCTCCCAAGAAGGAACGCTTTTGATTTCGTTTTTTGCATTTTTCATTAGTCTATATATGTATATATCAGAATCTGTAATAATCCCAGAGAGCCTGTTTCAAAAAACTGCTTTTCCCTTCCGGCGACCAGTGCCCCCCCCATTCATTTTTAGTTTTAGTTAAAAAAATGAAAAAAAAAATTTTTTTGGGGGGGGGATTTTTCATTTTTTGGGGGGGTTGGGGGTGTCCCACCCCCCAAGAAAATAGTTATAAACATTCCCAGGACCTATGAGGAGCTACTCTGTTAAGGAGAACCCGATCGGTTCAGCGGTTAGCGAGATCCTTCGGTACAAACACACAGACAAACAAACACACAGACAAACACAGACATCCTGTTACTTTAGTATAAGGATAAGGAAAATTTTGTACAACATCCATGTAATTATATATCGATTTTAATAGATCTGAAGTAACAAAAATAATCATAAAACAATAAAAAGATATGTTTTAACAACCCAAATGTAAGGCCAAGATGTGTAGTGGACTATATCGAGCAATGTAACACATTTTTCTCCACTAAATATGATCATAAATGTGATACAAGCTATGAGAAGAAATGTCATACTAGGTAACTATTTTTTTGTTTTTATATCGATTCCTGTTTTCTATCTATATATAGAAAGCATAGCAACTATATAATCGTTACCAGAAAGTCCGTACTTCCAATTAAAACATGATGATTTTTTTGATTTTTTTGACAACAAATTTTTGTATGTTAGAATTATCCGATTTATCTGATTTTTTGAATACTGATTCCTATTACAAAAAGGTACAATATTATAAGCAAAGCATCTATATAATCAAGTCCTAAAAATGTAAGTAGGTCCTTGAACAGTTTCATGTATTTAAGCAGTTTTGCAACAAATTTACTTGCAATTTTGTTTAGACTACAAGTGTTAATGTTTGTTTGTCCTACTGTTTCAGTGCTTTGCTTTTATAGATATTGTCATCCATGTTATATAATTCTTTACTTAACTTTATATCATTAATCTCTTATCATCAGTATAGTATATGTGTATTCATTATTCATCTATTTTTCCATCTTTTTTTAAAATTCATCATATATCTGTATAATTTATCTGGTCATATTTCTATATATCAAATATACATTATTTTTTTATTTATCTATCTATCTATCTATATATTTAAGATATGACACAAAGTACTCCACTAAATATGACAAGAAGTGTCATATAGAACATGAGGAGCAGTGTCATGGTTATGGTTACCATCAAAAATGTCGCAGCTATCCTAAAGGAACATACAAAAATTTATTTTTACTAATTTTTTTCATTCTTTGATTAATATAAATTGGTAAGTTATTTTGTCTGAAGCTGAAGATTTCGAAATTGGTGGTCAGATTGAAAGAAACGTCTTGGTGTGGTTTTTGACTATTTTCCGACCTCGCCCGCCCTCCCCTGGAAGCTAAAGGCTAAGTAATTATTAGTCTATAGATGATTGGATACCCAAGATATCTTATTATGTTGTATCTTTGAACCAAATTGTATCTTAGTGATGTGCATGATTATTCGATTAAACAACCAACTTTTTGATTGTACGATCTTTATCTGAAAGACCTAAAAGTGCATGATAATAAGATGCACATGTTTTTGTATGTCCAATGAATTTCCTCTACTAGCTATTTATGTTAAGCAAATGACATAGTAGAAGTAGGAACCATATAAGATAATTTATTTATAACGCGGTGTTGGGCTGAGATTCAAACCTTTACCTTCCTGACAATATGCAGATGCGCTTCATGACAGCTACCTATTTGAAAGCTTACAAACATCAAAGTATTAATATCTACTAAATTGTATTTGTCAAAACTATGTCAGAATACTGTGAGGAAGTGCCAGTAAAAGTGCCACACAAAGTGCCCTATGAGGAGTGCTATGATGTGCCAAAGAAGCACTGCACACAGATACCCATCCACCACCCGCATAAGAAGTGTAAAAAGCACCCCAAGAAAAAGTGCTTCGATGAACCCTACCATGTTCCATATAAGGTGGCTTTTTTAAAATTATAAGATTGAAGTGGGGATGGGGGATGTCTGAGCCCAAAAAAAGGTTCAACTAATTAGAATGCACAGTTTAGTCCTTCAGGCAAAGTTCGTGCAATGAAAGGGTTGGTTGTCTACAATATTTTGAGTGTAATATGTAAAGGATGAGCTATACTGAACCATCCCCATAAGTTTTGATTGATAAATGTTATAATTGCACTGTCGGATGGTACATTAGTAATACATTTTTATACATCGTTGAATATTGTTTTGAGAGGGGAAATGTATGGTTGGTTTCTATGTATAAATTCCAATAAGGCAAAATGCAAACATAAATAGAAAAACGAAACTTTTACTTTTATCCAATTCTTATTTTCATAGGCGTAAATTTTACTAAGGAAACACTTAAAGAATTAGCTACTTGCCCCTTAATTTACATATGTTCCGAGAGAGAGGGGACAATGTGCTGTTTATTACACTAGTCCCCAAAGTTTTATAATAAAGTTTTTTTTATTCGTGACTTAACAAATTTGGGGACTTTAGGATATTTTGATTGGTTGATTCATTAAGTAGGTTGTTCAAACGTTTTAACCACTTATCTTAATCTACAGAAAGATAATTTTGTGTATAATCATTAGGAATGTACATCAATTTATCGGCCTTTGTCTTATCCTTTTAGATTGCTGACATATATTTTAATTTTAGGTACCCCGCAAGGTATGCAAAGATGTTCCCTATGAACACTGCTACAAGGTTCCAATCAAAGTCCCACAGAAAATTCCCAAGAAGGTAAAATGAATATATAATTCGTGGATATAACTTGATTTTCAAGTCTTAAGAATATAACAGAAAACTATTGGATGATAAATAATAATTTAACGCAATAGATATAGAAGACTTTTCCAAGCTGGCCTTATAATCCGTCAAACTTTAAAGGGATTCCTACCAGATGAATACTTTTGTTTATTAATAGCTATATTAAATTCATTCCAATAATACGATCGATGAATCTTCAAAGACATAATTTCCCGAAAGCTAGCTTTATCGTTAGAAATTTTTAAACTATTAATCGCTTATTTATTATATATGCAATCATATGCTACAGGTTTTTTGAGCTAAAACTGTATACAATATAATTTACCAAAGTAAAACTTTATTCTAAGACATTCGACCATTTATAGCGACAATGTACACTTTCTAACCAATAACATGGCCGGATTGGTCCTCCAATGTTTTCTAATTGGCTGAGTTGGAGCTTGCGTATCTAGATTTTCTATATTTATTTCTGACACCGTTATTATCTACAAAAAGCAATATTATATCTAAGGTATTTTTTTTTCAAGTATAGCTTCAAAACAGATTAATATCCGCTGGATTAGAACCGGTTTTCAGCTAAGCTGAAAAATCATGTATAGGATCAAATAAAAGACAATTTTCCATGAATATTAAGATGAATATCATAAGAGAAAAATCTGTTTTGTTCGCCTGGGCCTTTTATAGATAAAAAAAATGTTTTGTGTAGGTTGAACACGAGGTGTGCGAGGAGCCCCACTACGGCTATGGACACGAACCTGAGCACCACGGTGGTTACGATGATCATCATGGCGGATATGATGACCCTTACGGCCATGGGGGCGGGGGCGGTGGAGGTTTTGGCTTTGGCGGTTTCGGCGGATTTGGAAGATAGAAAATATATACAATAAAAGTAAAAAATCTGACTTTTGGTAGAACAGTGCAAACAAAAACTCTTGGATCTTGTGCACTGCAGTGTGCATGATTCTTGTATCGATTATCTGCATAATCAAATTTAAAGAAATTTGAAGGCTGCTCACGGCCAAACGGCTAAACGAACATGGCATGCCCGCACACCGTGTTAAGCGGCATAAGAAGACCTATAAATAATCTTGGATAACCAAGATGTTATAATGCACAGGGAAAGCTTCACTATCTAAAAAAATGTAGATAATGGATACCATGATTATTTTAATGTAAACTGCACTAGATCCTAAAACTTAGTTTCTGTAAAGTATAATTTTCATTTAAAATTTGATTTTGAAATTTAATTGCAAAAGCTGTCTTCCAAGCTAAATAATGCAATAATGTTTTAGGTCGATTTTTATTAACATTACATTACATTTGTTAAATCTAATAATCTATTGATGAACCTGGCATTGTAAATCTTCATATTGAAGAAATTCTATTAAGCATTAAGTAGTAAGGCATTACAACTTTACGTTTATTAACAAAAATAATGTTCTAAAATCATTAATAAAGTTATTTTCAAACTTCTAATCAGTTTAATTGTAGAAGTTTTTGAGTAATGAATTATTTTTCATTATATTTCCCTAACAAATTATAAGAAGTTATTTCAAAATATCAGGCAAGAAAAATAAGAAAATAGCAATAAAAATTTTTTTTTGGCAGATGTCTTATCAAAGAAATTTTGAAAAATTAGAATTTATGTTATACTATTAGTTTATTTTCAATCAAGTGGCTACGCCTCTAACATCTATAGGATCTATTTTCGAATGATTATGATACTGGAATAGTAGGAAAAAACAGCTTATATACTGGTACTAGACCTGTATGACCCTTTCCAATAACGGAGAACTCAAACGTTTTAGAAGTTAGCGAGATCTTAACAAATAAAAACAATCTTACTAATAAAGATTTGTTAAGCATGTTAAGTTATGAGAAAACGCTGATTCTACCAATATTTGTTGTGTTTTGTCAAATCAACAAATTATTTCTTATAATACTTATTCTTATGAAGAAAAAAAACATTTAGTTATAATTATTCCTGATTTACTTGTAATGGAAGTAATATTGGATTTTAACCTTTGCAGCGAAGCCTTATTTCTTTTAATAGCTTGTCTACTTATATTGCTAATATTGATATTTTATTTGTTATAAATAGCCACACCAATCAACAGCTAGACAAATATATTGGCTAGGAGCAACACAGCTGTGTGCAAGGTCATCTTTTCTGCAACCACAGCACAACAACAGTTTGGTTGTTGATACATTCATAACAACAACAATAATATGTAAATCAAAAGTCAAATAGAGGAATAATAACTAAAGAAAAAATGCAAATAGTATGTAATTTGAAATAGAAATTAGTTTAGCGTTGAAAAACTTTGCAAAAAAGAAAGCTATTAAATAATCATAAATAAGGGGAATGCCATAGCTCAAAGCCTCGTTACAATACACAGTTTGGGCTGCCGGGTAAAGGTTGTGCAATAAAAATTTTTGTTTTATGTAGTTTGGGGGTGAATAAGGACTTGAGACTTCTCTCAACCATACTCCCTGATATTTTTACACATATTAACTGACTCTAGTAACTTTTCTTTTATACTTGTGGCTGTGCCCCTAACATCCAGGGGCTGTGTATTCAAGTCGGGTCAGAAGGGGACAGAAAAGTAGCCCAAAATCACCCTAATGATAAAGTTTAAAAAATTCTGGGTCATATGCAAAGCTTTCCTGAAAAGGATATCTTAATCGGTTCAGTAATTACCAAAATCTTAAGCTTGAGTCAAATAAAAACCTTACTCCATTATTAATTAACTAGCGGCTACGCCCCTAGAGGCCTCTAGTGGCACTCTAAATGTTTCTTTTATTTCGTGTTTATATTGCCTTAAAGTCTCTTGAATATTTTTAAAAAAATTATTGTCTATGTTTCGTTTCAGTCTCTAGTTTTTTTGTGATTTCTCTTAGGAGGGTGGTGGTACCCTCTTCCAAAATAGTTTTAAACCTTTCCGGGACCTATGAGAAGCTACCCACTTAAGAAGAACCCAATCGGTTCAGCGGTTAGCGAGATCCCTCGGTACAGACAAACATACATCCTGTTACTTTTTTATGAGGATATTGCAACAATGGCATTTCAAGTAGTGCCACTGCATTAATAAACTATTGTCTTTGAAATATTATCTTCCTACCAAAAAACAAAGTGCAATTTACGAAATTTTTTATTGGCAATTTTAAGTATTTCCTTAAATAAATTAATAATAAAGTACAAAGTACACTGTAAAGATATTTAAGTTCTTATTTACTTCTTAGTTATACTAAAGTTTAACATCTCATAATATTATATTTTTAGGGAAGTTTAGAAGCTCTTTATAGTGCCTAAAAAAATGACATTACACTATACAAATGACCAATGATAGGCCAATGCACAGTATAAATTAACAATGGCAGTCCAGTATGACGTCATTTTTTATGGGCACTATGAAAAGCTTTCGGAAATTTATTTCTCAAAGTGTGAGTTATTAAGATAATTTATTACAGCCATTTTCTTTTTATTTTGTCTTACATTGACAAATTATAATTTGCTTTACAAGATGAATTTTTCCACAGAATATCACTAATGTTCAATGTGATTGTGCATGCATAGAGAAAATCATTTTAACAATATTGTGTTTCACAGTTATTCTTAGAACACCATGTATATTAATCAGGGATCTAAAGAGATAAGACAATGACCGATAAATTGATGAACACACCCAATGATGATACACAAAGTTACCCCTTCTGTGGATTACAATTAGTAGATGAAACGTTTGACACTCAAATAAATGAACCAACCAATAAAATTTCAAGAAAAGTCACACTCAAATAAATGAACCAACGAATAAGAAAACTTTATCATGATAAACAGGTCAATGTCCCCTCCCTCCCTGGTATTAATGCATTTATTTATAATTGTCATTTTGCCATGATTTTGCTGATTATTGCTATAGAAAAAAAACATTATCTGTTTTTATAATTATTATCAGAATAGGGAATACTATTCTTAAACATGAAAAGAGATTTAATAAAAGGGAGGGAGGGTACTTTAGATTGTAAATAATACTAGTACCCAAAGTTTTATAACTACGTTAACTTATCATTTTGCAGAAAGACTTTGGGTAATTTTATGATTTTGTTATTAGTTTGTTACAAACTGTAGGGTTTATTTTGTTTATCATCATGGGGAATGTATATAAATTTATCGTCCATTATTACAAAACTTTAGCAATATCAAGATTCTGATTATAACAATAAAAAAATGTTTAAGAATAATGAAATTTAAGAGTATTAACCGATATTTTTTTCATCAATAATTGTCCATATTGTAATTATCATTTTGTATTAGTCATTTATCTGATGTGCAATATATTTAGGGTGTATAATCACTTCCACATATTATCACATATGTATATAGTTCTTATCATTTTCTTAACAAAACACAATAGCCAAATTAGGAAGCTTTTTAAAATGACGGCATACAATACAAATGACCAATGATAGCCAATACACAGATTAAATCACCTGCAATGGCAGGCCAACTTACATTTTGATTAACCAATGATAGGCCAGTATGACGTCATTTTTTATAGGCACTACAAAAAGCTTCATTCATAGTTCTTAGTCATATTTCAACAAAACACAATAGCCAAATTAGTAATTATTGATTAAGAGTAGTTTATGCTACTAAAATAAACGCATCCCTGCACTACAAAAAGCATCATGCATAGTTCTTCATCATATTTTAACAAATACAATAGCCAAATTAGTAATTATTGATTAAGAGTAGTTTATGCTACTAAAATAAATGCAATTCTGATCACTTGATACATTTGCGGAAGTGAAAAAACACCACAACATAAAATTTGTTCTCTATTGAAACTTAAGTTATAAAAACTGAGATATTGAAAAAATAAAAAATACTAACCAAAAAGAAGTCTTTTGTTAGGAAAAGGAATTGGCATTTGAAGAAAACCTATTTTCGCCACTTATTTCACATATGTTATACATTTTCTTTATTGGTAATAAATGATTAGGTTTTAATCTATCATTTGTCAAATACCAACTATTTTCCAACTTAAAGTAAAAAACTTTACTAACAAATGTTATATATTATATTTATTTATATAATGTAGATGTGATTTAGTTATATATGTGCAATATTATTAGTGAGTAGCAAAAATGCTCTATAGATAGCTCTGTTAGTCTGAATAAAATTCAAAATATTGAGGTTATTCAAGAATATCTCAGTTAAAATTGTGAAAGTTTAGTCAGCTACTGATTTTAGGCCTATTTATTAGAGAGAGGGGACAAATGGCTGGGTTTTTTTTATTAGTCCCCAGAGTTTTATAATAACGTTTTCTTATCGTTGGCTTAACAACTTTGGGGACTTTTTTGAATTTTGATTGGTTGGTTCATTGAATTGTGTGATCAAACGTTCCAAGCACAAATTTGAATCTACAGAAGGCCATTGTCTTATCCCTTTAGATCCTTGCCTATTCATTCATGTAAAATATTAATCCCTTAAGCTTCGCTACTTATGGACATTGCCATCTTTGTAAATAGTAAATATATTTATATTTATTTTTCTATTTATTTATTTTAAGATTTAGATAAATATATATTGTATCAAAAATGTTTGTTTCAAAATTAATAGAAGATTCGAATCTACAAAAAATGATTTAAAAAATCCAATTGATAGAATCAAAAACAAATTTTTACATAGCGACAAAATTAAATGATTTTAAAGAAATAAAGTTGAAATCCATTAAAAAAGCGTGAAAACTGTAATTTAAAAACGTGCCTAGTGTTTCATTTTAATCAACATAAAGAACATTGATAATACTTATGGACTTTTTTCTGAGTAAATTTTTTGTAATGGTTAAAATATGAAAAAAAGAAAACTTTTTTTCAGTATGGCTTTGAAACCGATAAATAACCTCAGGGTTAGAAACGGTTTTCATACATACTGAAAAATCATGTGTAACGTCGTATTACAAACAGTTTTCCACGAATATTAAAATAAAAATCACAAAACTAATGCTAGTTTTGTCACCTGGCCTTTGGCCAAAGCTGGTTTTCATATAGTAATTTTTCATTTTGATATCCGCGGAAAGCTTTCTATAATAAATAACTGTTTTAGAAACTGTAAATCCACCAGTCCAGCCGTTTACGAGATTGTAAGTAGCTTCTCTATAGTGCATCCGGAGTTCTTATTTTGCCGATAAAGACATAAAAAAAATATTAAGATAGTTTTAGATTCTTTATACGTAAAAAAAAAACACCTCCTTCTGTTACGTAACGGGGCTCTGCAATTGTGAGAAAAGATAATCATTAAACAAGGAGGAAAATATATATGAGTAGTGCAACTACAAAAATGGTAAACTTTTGTTAAATTGCTATATCACACACATATTAAAGTAATTAAGTTAATGTTTCAATTGATAAAGTTGGACCCGTGTTTGGACATTTGGAAGCGTAAACAAGAGTTGGTTGGCAAGATAGAGTCAGAAGATACACCACGCAAAATAAGGCCTAAAGGTGTATTCCGTCCTTTAGAGGTTATCTAGGTAAGGAATTTTAAAGCAGATTGGTGCAATTGGACACATCCATAGACATTAATTAAAAGGTTTTTTTTTAAAAAAACAACCTAAACGAATAAGTCATTACCAAGACAGAATAGCTATTTATCGCTTTGTATAATAGACAGTTTTCCGTGCATATTAAAGTAATTTAAAAAATTGAAAATAAATTTTTGATAGCCCCGAGGGGCCAAAGGTTGGGTCTAACAAAACTGATATTAATTTGTGATTTTTATTTTGATATTTGTGGAAAACTGTCTGTTATACAATTATATACATGATTTTTTCAGTATGGCTGAAAACCGGTTCTAATCCAGCGGATATTTTTAGTTTTCGAATACATGCTGGGAATATCTATCATTTTGTATTTTTAGAAAAAGGTTTCAAATTAATTTAGAGAAGCTGCAAACTTCATGTATAGACAATTTATCTTAAACAGACAGAAACATTAAATCATAATTATTAAGATCCTAATTGTTCCAAGAATTAGTCTCAGCACACCTGGTCTGAATAAAATTACAACTTTTATTTTTCTATTTTTATGCAGTCTAACTTTTTGTAAATAGAGGTCTAAACAAAGATGACAACATCTATAAAACCGAAGCTCTGAAATATTAGTACACCAGTAGAGTGTCAGGACTGAAAAGAGAAACAAAATTGTAAGTAAATTTGTTGCATAACTGCTTAAATACAAGATACAGATATACTGACATATTTATGACTTTATTTTAGAGATGCGTCGCTCTTAACATTGTACCTTGTTGTAATAGAAATCAGTATTCCAAAAATCAGATGAATAGGATAAGTATGTCACATAAAAATTGCTGTAAAAATGTTAAAATCAACATGTTTTAAATGGCCGAAAGGATATTCTGGTTATGATAATATAGTTATACTGTTATAGGTATCATCATGCAATGTTGAAATCGATATGACAATTATAACATAAACTCTCAAACAATTAGAATTTTACAAAGAAGTGTGTTCTTACTGTGTAGTTAGCTCTAGCCGCGCGTTTTTTGAGATTGGCAATTCTAACATGTCTAAAATAACGAAAGAGCTAACTGTTCCGGACGGACAGACCGACTCTAATTATAGAAAAACTTCGCTTTTCAAAAAGAAAACTTTCTTATAATTTTTTTCTCTTTAAATGTACTTGTTTGACATAGTATAAGGTAGCATATTTTTTATTGTTTCTATTGTGACTTGGTTTCCAAGCTGAAATCTTCTGGAAATGTTCTGAAATTTAGTTCAGGAGTCATGTATTCAATCATTATTATTAATTATAAAGATTTGAATTGTTCTCTATTAGTTTGAAGATTTATAATTATCTGTTGTCTATTTAGTTCTTTGCAAATAGACTATAACTTATTAATCGACTTTCGGCTACGCCCCTACGCTCTGGTGGCATTTAAGTAATAGGGGAAGTCAAATCTCCACTTTCCATTCAAGTTTTATTAGAGAAAAAGTATTAGGGCTTATGTTATTGCATTTTTAAGTCCTCTTATACTTTAAAAGGTCGTGAAATACCATTTGACAAGCTACAAAAAGCTGGAAATTGAAACAACTCTTTGGTTTTACGACCTTTGTATATAGGTTATACATGGGTATAATTTTGGCCTGTTTATATGCCAGGGATTACCATTACCTTACCATTATTGTCTCGGGTCTAATATAGATGCATTAAAAAAGATTTGTAGTGTCTTCAATCATCTATAATACAAAGTAGAACGATGTCTGTCCGTCTGTCTGTCCGTCTGAAGCTTAAGATCTCAGTAACCACTGAACCGATTGGGCTCTACTCTTCAGGGAATATACCTACTGGTCCTGTAATGGTTTTAAGCTGTTTTCTTGGGGGGTGGGACACCCCCAACCCCCCCCCCAAAATTTTTTTTTTTACTTTTTCTTTTTAAATCTAAAATACGAAAAATTAGGTTGATCAAACCTCTTGGGGCAAAGCCCCTAGAGGCTAGGGGCGAAACCGCTAGTTTATAATACAAAGCAGCTTGATGTCTGTCCGTCCGTTCCTTAAGATCTTGGTAACCACTAAACCGATTTAATTCTACTCTTTAGGGGATATATCTGCTGGTCCTGTGGTGGTTCTAAGCTATTTTCTTAAACCCCCCTCAAAAAAACTAAAAAACCGCTAGTGAATTATATATAGAGATAGATTTTAGTTAATAAAGTTATTGCATTTTAATTGTTTTAATTTTGTTATTCTCACTGTTTTAGCAGCGTTCCTCCTTTACATCTAGGATAAAAAAATAAACAGTCACTGACGTGATATGAACGCAAAGCGTTCAGTCTTAAATAAGCATCAAAAGTTAAGCATATTGTTTTATTTTGAGAGTGTACTTTTTACATTGGACAATAAACAAATTTTAAATTGTTGTTTAAGTAAGTGTTAAAAGCAGGAATCTAAAGGGATAAGAGAATTTTCGATAAATTGATGTACATCCCACATGTTAATACACAAAATTATTTCTTCAATATATTACAATTATTGGTTGAAACGTTTAGACAAATTTACAAACAATAATTAACAAAGTAGTTGCAAACCTTTCCTGGACCTAAAAGAAGCTTCACAGTAAAGGTGAACCATATCGGTCCAGCGGTTAGAGAGATCTTAAGCTTCAAATATTACGACGATGTAAAAACTCGCTCTTGTTTCATTACATAAAATGAAACAAAATCAACAAATTTACCAAAAAAATGCTTATGTCATAAGGATGACAGCTACAAATCTAATTTTTCAAAACTAAGAAAAGGGACTTTTGTTAAAAAAAAGAAACATGGACAGAACCTAAAGAGGATATACATAATTGGGATTGTATTATAACAAAACATCAGATTCATAATAAATGATACTAATATATAAAGTAGTAAGTCTAAAAAAACGCGTGGCTAGAGATATACTACTCAACAAGAACAAACTTCTTAGCAGAAAATTTATTTCGCTTTGTTCAAGCCTTCTCAATTCTATTCGTTTGAGAGTTTCTGTACAAGTAAGTAAGGTAGTAAGGTTTTTTTGTATAAAGCTTAAATTTCGTTAACTACTGAACCGTTTGAGTTTTTCAATTTAGGGGGGCTTCACGTAGGTTCCAGACTGGTTTAAGGCTATTCTATTTTAAGATTTGAGTCTTGGGGTGGTTTTAGGCTATTGTTCTTTGAGTACAGAGCCCCAAAAATTCTTGGGGCGCAGCGATAAGTATAGTTTTAAAGTAGCTTTACACATTAATTTTAAATATTGTGCTTTAATTTTTTTACAGAGTAAGCATCTCTTTCCTTTGATAAGTTATAATTTACAATGACTGTTTATATAAAAATTATATAATTGAATTAGAGCATGGTGAAAAATACCGCTTCTTTAATAATATCTCATTTTTAGTTTCATACATTAAAAATTAAGGGCTTATCAGTGATCAAGAGGTTACTTTGTGTTAGAGCGCTGTCATATATATACCCTTACTTATTTTTACATTTCGTTAATATTATTTTGAAAAAAAGATACTCTAATTAAGATGTGTATTTTTATGTTTTCAGCAATACATATTCGGACTATTAAACCGAAACGCCCTAGATGTTGAAAAACCTTGATTTCGACAGAGCAATAATTGATTTAAAGTAAAAATACACACAAAAAAAAATTTAATTCATTTATTTTTTTGCGTGTAGCTTTAGATTTTATTAACTATTGAGTTATTCATTCTAAGAAAGATTTACATAGGTTCCAGGATGGTTTTAGGCTATTTCATTTTAAGATTTAAGTCTTCGGATTGGTTTAGGCTATTTTTCTGATCTTCCCTACTTTTAAAGTACCGAGTCCCTAGGGGCACAGCCGCTAGTTGAGTCTAGTAAGATGAAAGAAGGGCGGTGGTCAATTATCTTCAATTGTGTCATGACAATAATAATTTTAAATGCGAAACAACTCTACGGGTGTTTTTAACATTTTTCTAATAGTAATTTCAGAAATCTTAAAGGATAAGACAATGGAGGTAAATTGATGTACCGCACCAATGATTATATACAAAATTACCCGTTATGTAGATTACAATTAGTGGTTGAAACGTTTGGATCCTCAACTAAATGAACCACCCAATCAAAATTCAAGAAAAGTCACTAAAGTTGATAAGCTAACGCATAAGGAAACCTTAATATAAAACTTTGGGAACTCGTGTAATAAACAGCTGGATAGCCCATCCCGCCCTGGGTAATTAAGATTTTCCTTTTATATATCTATCTATTCATCCATGCATTAACCATCTATCCATCCATTCAAGCAATCATTCTCTTATTCAATAAAAAATAAATCTGTCCAGGTATTAATTAATCCATTTATCCATCTATCCCATGATGCATATAACATCAATCTATCCATAAATCTATCTAGCAATAGATTTATTGATTAATCTATTTATCTGTCTGCATGTTTTAATCCTTTTTCTTTTTCTAAACAATTATCATGTAAAATTTTCTATTTATTTTTACAATATGGCTTCAGAACCGACTAATATCCGCTGGATTAGAACTGGTTCTCAGCTATACTGAAAAAGCATGTATAACATCGTATTATTGACAATTTTCCACAAATATCAAAATAAAGATCATAAAATATATACCAGTTTTGTAAGCCTTTGGCCCAATGGGGTTAGCAAAACTGGCTTAAATCTTATATTTTTTACTTTAATATCCGCCGAAAGCTGGGATAAATAACTCTCGTCCAAAGCTACACATTTCATAAGAATTTTATTCTTGTTTTTGAACCGCATTTGTCATTTAAAGATGATTTCACAATTTACCAATACAACAATACCATACAGTTCTGAAAATTTTTAATAGAATTTTCAAAGAAATATAAATTAGAAGTGGAATGACATGAAAATGAAATAAAGAATATATTTTTTTTTTTGGGGGGGGGGGTTAGTTTTACTTGGGTCGATTTCTCTTTGGATGGTGGTGGTGCCCTCCCCAAAATAGCTCTAAACCTAACCGGTATCTATGTGGAGCTACATTGCAAATGAGAATTGTATCGGTTCAGCGGATAGATAAAGACCCTGTTACTTATATAAATGGATATGTTTAGAAGGTTACGATAAAATCTTTAAATTATAACACTCAAGTTTTTACAAAACTGTCTTTATGTTTAAGGTTTTATATGTTTTACAGCATTCTAAAATATATTAAATCTATAGTATTTTGATACAGTTTGTCTTTTTCCAGGGATCTACCGGATAAGACAATGGCCGATAAATTGATGTACATCCCTTATTATGATACAAATAATTACCCATTATATAGATTACAATTAGCGGTTGGAACGTTTGGACACTAACCTGAATGATCAGACCAAACAAAATTCCATTAAAGTTCCTACGTTTTTTTTAAAAAGGGAATAAGAAAACGTTATTATAAAACTTTGGGGACTAGTGTATTAAACAGCCCTGGTCTTTTTCTCTGATTTGAAATCATTCACAAATCATTGTTATGAGTGATCTTTCAAAATAAATTATAATCTTTAAACAAAGAAATTTTTAGATAGGATGACATTATTATATTTTTAGATATAAAGACTTTTTTATTTTTTGTTTAGTGAAGCTACTCGATTAGCATTTCTAATGGTGGCTGTTACACCGATCTAACTCCTAATAGACTGCCACAAGTAGAAGCAATACCCAATTTTGAGGCCAGCTTCAATAACAAAAAAAAACATCTTAAAATGATATTTTATGGAGTTGAAAATATTTTTAAAAGAACGTGTGATTTTTTTAGATAGCTAGTCGGTGTTTTTAGTAAAATGTAGATGTAAAATGATCCATAGAATTTAGATATGCAATCGTTTTTTTGTAGACCTCTTATTTTTTAAGTAATTTTTTTTTAATTAAGTTGGTTTAAGGTAGTAAAACGCAACAAAAGAAGAAGAAAATTGCCATTATGAACAAAAATAGTAAGATCTTTAATTTGACACCTTACTCTTTGAATTCTGTTGAGTAATTATTGAAAAAATCTACTTTGTTGAACCCCGGTGATTCAAAACTTTCAACTTTGTGAACTCGTCACGAATGGGTTAAAGAAAAGTTACAAAAGTTAGGACACGTTCTTTCCAAATCATATCAGAAATTTTAGTATTAAGTTACACCAGCTAGAAGCAAAATTAGAAGCTTGATTTTTGGCACAAAGTCTGAATGTTAGTAACTGATTTTTAAACCATAAAACACCCATTCTCATAGTCAAAATCAAAGTTGGGGTATTTGGTTTACTTGGTGCAGTCTTTCAGCAATTGGAGCGGTGCCTTTCCTGCAGGCTTCCTTTAATGTTTTTCTATTACTTTAGAAGAGTTTTTGTGTACAAGAAGAGGTCGAGAAAAAAAACAAAAGAATTACATTTTTAATCAATTTATATTATTTTTTTTTAAAACCTTCGCTGCTTATCTATGTTGTCATCCTTGTTTTAAAAAATATTGAATAGAACTTCTGGCAACTAAATTTGCAGACATAATTCATGGTCTAGTTATTTTAAAATGCTATTAAGATAACTGCAATCAATCTATATATATTGATATGTAATTGTGCATGATTATCATTTAAGATTTTATCATTATCACCTAAGTAAAGCTAATCTATGATTCCTTCCGTCCTTCCGTCTGTCTTTTTGCTTACAATTACAATTGTTATTTACTTTCTAATTCTAATATCATCTTTGCTTATTATCAGATTGTGTAAAAAAATGTCCATTGCTGTTTTTGCACTAAATAATAGTATTAATTGTTCTAATTACATTATTTGTCATTTTACATGTAATTAAAATACGGTTTTAATAAATATTTAATATGTAATTATTTCTTTTTTTAAATTATCTTTTTTCTTACACAACCTGCAGTACTGACAACCAGAAACAATCATAAAATCATTTAATTTAGAAACAAAACTGTTTATGTTATTTAGATCTGATTAAACAAGAACAGTTATTTTCAGAAGAAGGATATCATTTACAAATAAACTAGAAATGAAGAAATTTGTTCGCACAAATTGGAAGTTTTTATATTACCTATAAAAAATACGTCATATTGGCCTACCATGGGTCAATTAAATTGTATACTGGCCTGCCATTAGCTATTTAATCTGTGTATCGGCCTATCATTGGTCATTTGTAATGTATAACGTCATTTTTTTTATGCACTGCACTATAAAGAGCT
The DNA here is from genome assembly GCF_053477335.1 of Acartia tonsa. NCBI lineage: Eukaryota > Metazoa > Arthropoda > Copepoda > Calanoida > Acartiidae > Acartia > Acartia tonsa. Next base: position 22,121,272 of record NC_137268.1, read on the forward strand.
TTCAAAAAATAGACCGAAAATCACCCAACCTTTCACAGATCAGTAATTTAATTGTAAACTTTAAAAAAAAAAAACACTAAACTTGTACATAATCTTAATATCTTAGTTTATAATAAGGACATACAATTACACATAGGTCTTGGATTTTTAGTAGCTGTGCTACTAAAAAAGATTGATTTGTAGAAATGCATCTTGTAAAATTAACCACGTAATGATAATCAGTCAAAGACGCTAGGCAGGGATCTAAAGGGATAAGACAATGGCCGATAAAATTAATGTACATCACCAATGGTAATACACAAAATTTCTCCTTCTGTGGATAGCAATCAGTGGTTGAAACGTTTGGAGACTCGACTTAATGAACCAACCAATCAAAATTCAATTCAATCCCCCAAAGTTGTTGAGCCAATGAATAAGAAAACATCATTATAAAACTTTGGGAACCAGTCTAATAAACAAGCCCAATATCCCCTTCCTCCCTGGAACTAGGCAAGTATTCTAAATAAATTTTTCTGCTGTCTTTGTTTCAGTATGAAAATTAATAGTAAGAGTAATTGTAATGCCTTGACACAAAAACAGTAACTAATTTTAATCATTTAAAGTTAGAACTAAATTTAAATTTAATTCAACTAATAAATCATAAGAATTGCACATTTTTTTTAAAGCAATAAGTAATGTTGTCCGTGGAAAGGAAATATTAACATTATATAGACAAATTACATTTTTGTTGGCCCTAAGTGGTACTTAGTCCTTTACCCGCGACCGTTGCTCAACACGTAACGCATCCGCTCATCGTGGAGAAGGTGATAGGTTCGAATCTCGGTCCAACACCGCGTCATAACTAAAGACGTTATAAATGGTTCCCACTGCTGCTATGTCAGATGCGTGACGTAAATAGTTAGATAGGTCTTGCATCTCAGAGAGTTGGTTGTCTGTTGGGTGAATGGACGCTTTACACCGGAATCATAAGCGGAGTATGTTTCAAGGTGCTTGGAGAGAGGTCTAGTACCCGAAGCGACACCAAGCCCCCATAGAGTCTTAACTATTAACTCAGGCCTTAAACAAAAATGTGTTAATACTATGATTTAAATATTTTCGGTGAAAATTTCAATACTATAATTATCTAATAGTTATTTATCATATTTTCGTAATATTGTGAATGCTAGAAAGGATATTAAAATCATTTCAACAATTTTGGTCATGTGATCAAAATTTGAATTTTCCTTCTACTATTGCCCCCTCTGGGGGCGAAGTAGGTGGAAATTTAAATTTTTGTCACTTGACCTTAATATTGGTGAAATAATTTTGAATGACCTTTCTTGTATAAGCAATATCAATAAAATATGATACTTGGTTTTGTCTCATTCTCTATCTTTTTCTTAAATTCTAAAAAGTCTATCAAAAAATTTACATCATCTAAGGGTGAACAATAAATATCTCTGTCTATTTTTCTCTATATTTCTTCCCCCTCCCCCCTCCCTCACTTTTCTGTCTATTTCCTTCTCTCTCTCCTTCTCTTTTGTACGTTCATTTATACAATAGAGATAACTTAGAGATAGCACAAGGGAATTTTGTTTACATTATGTATCAGCTATAAATTGTTGAATATCTTAGGTTAAAGCTTTCCTTGGGTGAAATATTTGAAGAAAATATTTCTTCCATCATATAATGTGAAGCGTATGACACAACATATAATAAGTTAGTTATGAATAATTTAATTTCTTATAATAAAGTTATCTTTCTAAAAATTATATCATTGCAAAATTTAGTTAAAATAATGTTGCCTATAGGGCTGTATTTTATATACAACAAAAAGTGAACAAAGGTTTCTTTTAAAGAAAAAAATGGGGTCAGATTGACCATCTATGTCTAATGTTTATACCCACATCAAATATTAAATTATAACAATGTACAGTAGAGTGGATCAATTTTGGACATTGAATTTGTAATCAACATCTACAGTTTAAACGTCATATAAGAAACCTAAATATAAAAAATTGATTTTGTCCTTGAGGGGAAATGGGGGGAAGGTGTTTCCATGCATTAAAAATTTTAGAAGTTTATTCTGGAGGTGCAACTTTTTTTCTTTCAAAGTATTGGTTTATGCATCTTTTTGAATTTGTCTTGTTGATAAATATAAGAATATCAAATTGGTTTTAAAAAATATTCATCCAAGCATGAAAAATCTTAAATTAAATGTAAAATCTCTTGGTTTTTAAATTTATTTATGGATTTTTTTTCCTAGGATCAATAGTTTTAAAAACAGATTTTTTATTCTTATTCTACTCTTCAAGACAAAATTGGGAAGGTGCATAAAGCTATACTTTGAAAGAAAAATAATTGCCCCCCCCCAAAAAAAAAAAAAAAAAATTCTCCCCACAAGTGTCTTTCTAAAAGTTTACATGCATCAACGAGCCTCCCCATTATTCAAAATATTTTCTTTTCATTTTTTGGTCTCTTATATGATGTTCAGACAGAAAGTGTATGTAGCACATTTAAAATTAGAAAATCATTGAAAATCAAGCCACTCTAATGTACAGCATTTATTTCTTCAATTCCACAGTACAAAATTATTCCTGTATTTAAATTTAACATATCATATAGGAAAAAATATTCTCATTTTATACTCTGAAAAAAGGAATTGACAAAAAATAATAATTTTTATTCCAAACTTTTAAAACAGCATGCCTATTTCTTATTGGTTGACACTCGAATTAAAATAAAATAATGAATATTATTTCAAGACCAGAAATAAATTTGAAATAAATAATTTTCTTTCCCCTATATTTTTTATTCCAAAATGCCAAGAATTAATTTTGAAATAAAATAATTTATTTTCCAATATTTTTATTCCTTTTTCTTATTGGACGTCATTTTGTGTCCAATGAGAGACTAGTGTTTAAATATTTTAAAGCTTATTACAGCATTTATTTTGAATATGATAATAGCAACATTCTCACATTAAATGTGATAAATCTAATTAAACATTTAATGAAAGTCAGAATTCTTTTTCGCGTATTCATTCGAATACGGTGGATAGGAACCGGTTATCATCCATACGAAAAAAAACTATGTCTAGCATCCGCGGAAAGCTGTTTATAATACGATGCGAGAAAAAGCTATTATTCAATTAACCACATACTTATTCCTCTAACATAAGAACTTTATGTCCTGTTATTGTTTTTAAAAATATTACTTGACTAATTAATTATCTATATATGGAGATGTTTATCCTTGTTTATAAGATTCTAAAACTCATTGTTAATTATATGTTAAATATATAAGACACTTAAAAATCGCAGCTATTCTCTATATAATCCACCTCACCTGCAAATATCAAATTTTAGTTCAGCTATACTCAGCCAGTATTGAACTCAGACTATTCGAGCCACAGCCGCAGCCACAATTGGCCTGTACAAGCTTCGTTCAAGCTGCAGCAATAGCTGCAAAAATACTGATTTGGTCACTGATGTAGTTGTTAGACTTATTTTTTAACCGCAGCCACTTAATTAAAGATTTCTGCATTTGCGTTTTAATAAAATATTTAGTCCATATGACGACATATTTTTTTTAATACCGATGAATAAAGGAGTTACTTGGATCTTACTCTAGATTATCATGTGCTCTAATAGACATAGCTAGGGGGCCGAGCGCTGCGGCTAGGGTGCCGAGCGTCGCGGTCAATAATTATTTGTATTTTGAGAAAATCACGCAACCTCTCCAATATCACACCATCATACTTTTCTAATAAAGTGAACCTTATAGTTTGGCTAAAATAACGAACCGTCCCCCCACCCCTCCTACACCCAATACCCTCCCCTTTCACTGGCTGAACGAAATGACCAGTAATTGACAGTGAAAATAGCAACCTAAATGGACGACAATTTTTTCCGAGTCTAATATCCACATTTAATTTACATTTATTCAATGAAAAAAAAGCGTGTAGATTAACAGGATAAACCAATAAATAGAGTTGATGCGCATTTATCAAAGGAATAGACAGGCATAGAATATTAAAGTAAAATAAAACATTAATTATTCTGCAAGCGTTAATTTTCTACAGTTTTCAATCAGAGGTCTAAAGGGATAAGACAATGGAAGATAAATTGATGTACATTCCCAATGATGATACACAAAAATACACCTTCTGTAGATTACAATCATAAGTTGAAACGTAAGACCACTCAACTTAATTAAATTTCGATCAAAGTCTCAAAAATTTTGGCCAACGAATAACAAACGTTATTGTAAACGTTGTGGACTAGTGTAATAAACATCACAATGTCCCCTCCCTCCCTATTTTTCAACACTTAAAAAATATAATCTAAACCAACAAAATAAGCAAATAATTGGTTTTATTATTATTATTTACAAATGAATTGTTATCTGATTATCTTAATCCTTTAAATCACCCCCCCCCCCTCACGCCCCACCCTAACAAAAAGCACAAAGTTAGGTATTAACATAATCCTGTTACGAGGTATTAGGGTTTAAAGTGGGTGGGGGAGTGTTTGCTTAATAACGTAAAAGGATACTATTTGGTTTGAAATATAATTTTTGCATTATTTAGAGACATTCGTTGATACCCTAGAAATATTTCAAGTATGGCTTCGATTCCGATTAATATCCGCTGGATTAAAACCAGTTCTCAGCCATACTAAAAAATCATGTATAGAATAGTATTACAGACAAGTTTCAACGAATATTAAATTAAAAATCATAAAATTATAACCAGTTTTGTAACTGGTTAACATTTTAAATTTATCCGCTGAAACCTTTTCTATAATACGGTGCGATAAATTATTAGTACTACATTTACAGACTTAATTTTATGACAACATCCATAAGTAAAAAAAAACAAGGATGTACAAACGAACAAAATGAGTGCTGCGTTTGTAAAATTTATAACATTTCATTGTCACAAGAAATTAAAGGTAAGAGTTTCCTTTCAGCTAAATTGTTTGTTATGTTTCACTTCGATCTCAGAAATGATAATTCAACATTAATTGATGAAATTTTAATTTCTATGGACCAAATTCAAAGATAATTAACATTTAAGTGAGAAAGCAACCTTATCAATAAAAGCATTGCAAATATTTCAAACTTTTTGTTTTTCAATTAGTTCTTTAGAAATACAAATAATACAATTATATAATTTAATAAACATAATAATCAGATTAGGTTTAGATATTACTAAATTGCACAGAATTTAAGTTATGGTTCTTGCATCTTTATAACCTCGACTTATATGGTAAATACGCCCATCTCAAATACTTTAACTTTTATCAATTTTACAACAAGTTTTACAAAACTTCGCTTGTTGTCATTCTTGTTTTGGCAAGAAAATTCCAAACAAAACTATTCTCTTCTAAAGCTGTAAAGTTAATTAGTAAGTATCAACAATTGACCCATACTCATTAAAAACAAGGATGACAACGTCCATAGAAATAAAGCTCCTTCTGCACGTTGTAAGATTGGGTATATTATGTTCATCATTTAAAGGGCATTTAATGGCTTCTTCAATTACATTCCATTACTAGGCATTGCTAAGTAACGGCCATGCTTTAATGTATTATAATGCTGACAATGAGTTTCTACTCCTTTTACCCAGGGTTAAATTAGTAGTTGAAACGTTTGGACAATCCACTTCATGAACCAGCCAATCAAAATTTAATATGAGACATAAAAGTCTAAAAAGTTTTTAAGTCAACGAATAAGAATACATTATCATAAAACTTTAGAGACAGGTGTAAAAATAGCCCAGTGTCCCCTCCCTCCTTGCTTTTCATCATAAAAATCAACCCTTTAATTCCACAGTCTTTGTTTAAGGGTCCTAAATTCGCATGTTAATTGACAACAGCATAACCCCCTTTCTTACTTTTAGAGTCATGCAACAGAACTGGCATAATAACAGCTGGTGAAATCTTTGGTACAAATTCAACACAACAACGTACAGACCTACTTGTGGAATAGCCTCGCTCCCAAAAAGAACCCCTACGGCCCCTAAAATCCCCTTTCTCTTAATTAACCTTCCCCCTTTCTCCCTAACCCTCTTCTGTAAAAAGAATTGTTTTTGGTGTAATAACAAAGTCACTTCAGGGAAAGAGAACAATATCCCAGTAAGGAAGGGAACAATGGGGTGTTCTTTAATAATGTTGTCTTATTCGATTGCTCAACAACTTTGAGGACTTTTAATGAATTTTGATTGGTTCATTCATTAAGTTGAGTGTCCAAACGTTTCAATCAATAACTGTAGTTTAGAGAAGTGGTAATTTCGGTATCATCATTGGGGATGTACATTAATTTATCGACCATTGTCTTATCCTTTTAGATCCCTAACAAAATCCTATATACTAGAAAATATATTCATTTGTCTGTGTGTTTTAAAAGGTCTCGTAAACGGCCGGACTGATCGCTCCACAAATTTTAGGAAAGCTTGTTATTGATCCAAGACAGGTTTTAAGCTATGTATTGGAGACTAATACAAACCCGTCAAGATAAATGTTCCCTAAAAAAATAGCCTATATTTATTTATATTAGCGGCTACGCCCCCTCGAGGCCTCTAGGGGTACTTGAGGAGGGGGGAGTTAAATTTGATAACCAAACTTTTTTATTTTAGATTTGAAAAGAAAAAGTAAAAAATGTTGGGGAGGGGGGTATTTTTATCTAGGGGTGATTTCTCTTGAGAGGATATTATAAGTATTTCTTGAGTTTTTTTTATGAAGACAATTTAAAATGAACTAAGTTTTATATTTTTAAGATAGTATTTTTATAACAAGAGAAACCCTCTTGGCTTTTGATAGATTTTTATATAAGCTTAAAGTTAAGAAAAAAATAATTGAAATCTTTTTATGAATTACTTTCTCTATCCCAAGCTAACCAACACTTATCTTACTCACTTCTCTTCTTTCAAAGTTTAGAATGTCTCCTAATTATAGGACAAATGTCCCCTATAGTAAAAAATAAAAATGACTCACTCTCTCATACTAAAACATGACTCCAAATTATGTGACACTACGGAAATAAATTTTTTACCCCTTCTCTAATTTTTTTTAAAAAGTTTACAATGTCTCCTATTTTAAAAGGCAAGTGTCTGCTACAAAAAAAAGGCTCACACGAAGGAGACTAACCTCTAAATCGTAGTGTGAAGGAAGCTAGCCGTAAATATCTTATTGTGAAGAAAGCTAGCCCTCGTAAATTCTGAATAAATATGATAATGAACATATCAAATATTTGTTTATTGATTAATTTAGATAAAATCGCATATCAATCAAAAATTAAATAGAAATAAATAACATAAATTGTTAAAGGCATTATCACCAACTTTATGGAAATAGATTGATATTATCCATCAAATTTCTACAATTTTTGTATTCCTAATTCAACGACAAACAACCACTACAGAAAGTTTATCTCTCTCTCTCTCTCTCTTTTCAAATCTTAAATTGACTCATAATAGAATTACAAGGGGAAAAACTACAGAAGTAAATACATTACCCATATATAAAACCAGTTTGATTTCGATTAAACAGAAGTAGGGCATGGAGAAATATTTTCGGATGGGTCATTATCCAACATTCTAGTTTAATTCTCACAATTACCCCTGTTAGTAAATATTGTCTAATTCCCTTTCTGGTTAATTTTCAAAACAGTAAAATAATTGTCAATTTTGCTAAAAAATAAAGTACAAAAGGGGCTCACATGAAGGAGACTAGCACCGGTGCTAGTATCTTTCATTCTACACCATTTGGTGCTAGGGTTCTTCATCCTTAAAATTTACAAGATTTCTAATAGTCGGAGGGATTTTTGGTGTAAAAGGGCCGGGATATATTTTGTGTGAGAAAGAGGGAGGAGCAATTTATGTATTACTAGCGGCTACGCCCCCTAGAAGCCTCTAGGGGCACTGCACTGGTAGGAGAAGGAAAAGTCGACCTCATCCTATTTTAAATTTGAGTTTCCAAAGAGTTATAAAAATTATTTTTGGGGGGAGAGGGGGATTAAGACACACTCTCGAAAAATAGTTTAAAACCTCCCCAGGACCTATAAGAAGCTTCACTGTAAAGTTCAGCGGTTAGCGAGATCCTTCGGGACAGACAAAATATGATAAGATTAATACATAATACAAAGAAGAAGGGTCAAAACATTAGGTGCTAGCTTTCTTCACTTTAAGACATTTGGTGCTAGCTTTCTTCATTCTTCGATTTCGGTGCTAGTCTCCTTCATGTGAGCCCAAAAGGTTATATAGTATAGGATAACTGATAAAGCAGATAAAAGGGACATTGAGCTGCTTAACACACTAGTCCCAAAAGTTTTATAAATAATTCTTATTCGTTAGATTAACTACTTTTGCGACTTATATTGAATTTTGATTGGTTGCCTCATTAAGTTGCGTTTCAAAACGACTAAACCATTAATTGTAATCCGCAGAAGGGGTAATTTTGTGAATCATCATTGATGATGTACAATGTACATCAATTTATTTTTTCCATTGTCTTATCCCTTTAGATTCCTGTGAATAAAGGATTGTAGTATTATACAAAACTTGTATTCCTTTTTTACAATTATATAGGCCTTGGTCTCAAGTGAGTGAAGCCATAACAAAAAGTTTAAAATATAGAATAATATTTTTATTTTTTTTTTCATTTTGAATAAACACCTTTATTCTTTCCAAAACGAGGGGATTTGAACCTTCTCCCCATATTTTATTTTAATTCTTCGCTTGTAAACGATTCCACCTTTTGACCATGGCGCCAGTTACCCCTTTCCACGCCTCCATCCCCCCGCCTCTCTTACTAATTCCTCAAAAATCTCTCACCTATGAACCTCTCCCCTCCCCCTCTTTTGCACTTGTCTGTCTGGAACACACACACACACACACACACACACACACACACCCAAACACAAACATACACACCCGCGCGCACACTCACTCAGTGATTTAATTTCTCTACAAGTGAATAGTTATTATGTTATATAATTTCATAGTGATGATAACCAATTAATTGGGTTAATTTTGGTTATTTAAATAATTTGGTGACGAAATTTAGAAAGGTTAGTACTTTTCCCCTTAAATTAAATGATCGTTAATATGTGCTTGTTATACTCGTCCTGTCAGTTTTAAACTTTGCCAGCTTATTCCTGTAACAGTTAGGTATACAATACAAAGAACAAAGCGACTCAAAAATCATTAATCCGCGCGTCCTTTTTAAATATGAAGATTCTATCTTATAATGTCATTATTTGTAGTTAGAGTGATTCCGACAACGATCAGGCATCTTTTAAAAGACAAAGCAGATCTCTAAATGTCTAAAAGTCTATTAGGTTAGTACACCGAAATTAAATACCCTGCAGATTTTGTCAAGATGAAGCCAATGATTTACCTAACCACTGGAATGACATTTACATGAGTATATTTGATTGTTTTAAGCTATTTTCCTTGGGATGAAAAGAATAAGGGACAAAGATGTGTAAATAGATGAGAATTTACAGCTTTTGAATTCTTGTGGTTGTAAATTTAGAATATCAATGATTAAATTGATAAAGGGAGTGGTATTTCAATTAATCATTTTTGTGTGTACAGTCATTTCTATATTTGGTGCTTTCCCTCATTGTGTTTATCGAGCTCTGAACACCCCCTGATATGAAATAAATAGAAAAAAGGGGGAATGATAGTTTTTTTCTAGGCATAATCCCTATTGGGTCCCTAACCATATATGCGGACCCTAGACATGCGGATATACATAAACTACCCTAGAGTAAAAAATACAAAATTTCTTTTCGATTTTTTTCTGGGCTCTTTGAGGAAAACCGCTCAATAGTTTTTTCCTGATATAAGATACGTAAAGAATTACACTTTTTTCCTAGAAGCACTACTATAAGATATGTTATGAAAACGCCCTCGGATAAAAAAGAAGATATGTTTACTATATTTATAAGCAGTGTTGCGGATCCGCATTGATTGTATGCGGATCCGGATCCTCCAAATTTGGTCCGAGCGGATCCGGATCATTGACAATAAAAATAAAATCACCAAATTTTTCAAAAAAATATTTATTCTTTAATCTCGAAGTCAAAAATACTTTTAATTTTCAAGTCTGAACCTAAACCTTAAAGATTGGCTCTCATCACGAGAATGTCTGATTTTCAAAATTTGTAAGTGACTATTTTATATAAATTTAGGTAGATTTTTCCATAAATTTATACCCCAGGATCCGGATACTTGGACTCTAAATAATGCGGATCCTTGCGGATCCGGATTTGGATCCACAACACTGTTTATAAGCATTATATTTGTTTTTGTTGTACTATTCTTTTCTATTTAAATATATGTCTACCCAGCTAACATTTTCATTGAAATTCATCTAAAATTCATCTTTTTCGCTTACATCTATTCATTTAAAATCATCATGCCAGAAAAATGAAAATCAGGGATATTTCAGAATCAGCTCCCTTCTAAAATGGCACCGATTTTGATGATTATAGAAATGAATTTTAAATGAAAATCATTTTTGAGAAGACCTGACTTTTAAATGAAAATCATTTTTGTGAAGACCTGACTTTTAAATGAAAATCATTTTTGTGAAGACCTGACTTTTAAATGACAGTCATTTTTGTGGAGACCTGACTTTTAAATGATAGTCATTTTTGTGTAGACCTGACTTTTGAATGACGCGGCATTAAAAATTCATTTAAAAATAATAAAACAAATGAAAATCTATAAAAAATATATATTTGGTAAATATTTCAATTGATCAGACATTTTAACAGCACCACAATAACAGATATTTAACGCATCGTATTATAGACAGTTTTTCGCGAACATTAAAATGATAAAGCTAAGATACGGCCCTTCAAGGCTAACAAAACTAGTATATTTGTCATTATTTTTATTTTGTGGAAATTGTCTATAATAAGATGCTATACATGATTTTCCAGTATGACTAAGAACCGGTTCAATTCCTGCAGAAATTAATCGGTTGTAAAGCCATACTGAAGACTAAATTACCTACTTAATTAGTCAATAAATTACAATTTTATTACAGAATAGGTGTCAACATGAAGGATAGAAGGCGTTGGTGGTGAAGAGGGAATCATCCCTTCCCCCCACCTTCCCCGTGTTCCAACATAAAACAAAGATAATAATATCCACAAAAGTGAAGTAACAATTATTCTGGTGTCAGAATAAGCAGAACATTTGTAAGTAAATAAAATTGTATAAGTTGTTTTTAAAAATTACTACCTACTGAAACAAACCTTTAAAGGGCTTAAAAATGACTTGTAAGATACTAGCGGCTACGCAAGAAGACTCTAGAGGCACTTAAAGTTGGGGGGGGGGGGAGGAAGAACAATTTTGGGGGAGGGTACCACCACCCTCCAAAGAGAAATCGCCACTAAAAACGTATCCCCCCCCCCCCCGATAATAATTATTATTTTTAAAACTAAAATTTTAATAAAAAAAAATAGGTTTTGGGATTCACCCTCCGCAAGTGACCCTAAAGTCCTCTAGGGGCGAAGCCGCTAGTAATTTATATATTACTAGGGCTCTACTTTCAAAAGAATATGGAAGGGCAGAAAAATAGCCTAAAATATACCTACACAGACGTTTTAAAAAAACATAACCATCCTAAGACCTATATGTATCAGATAGTGAGATCCTTTGCTACAGTACAGACAAAAAAAAGCTTACTACTTTATATATTAGGATGATTGTATATTGTAGGTACATAAGAAATACATTATTAGACAATATAATAAAACCCATATTCAGCACATAAGCAAAAAAATATGAATTAGGCTTATAATAATTAAAACATAAAGTTACTGAAGTTTTTTAATTTAAGAGCTGTAGTTTTAAACTTATTGATATTTAAAGCCATTATTGTTGTTACACAGAATAATATCATTAAAATATCAATCAGGCAAGAAATAAATCTGCGAGTAATAAAATAACACTCACTCGAGTCTTTGAAGTAAATTAAGAACTTTGGTTTTTGACTAGAAATAAAAAGTAGGTCTATTTGAACAGTACTGGCTAAGAAAGATTGATAAATTATTAAATTATTGTTCTTCTCGACATTGATCTTCTTCAACTCTGCGCCCAGGACTATTGCGGATATGTTGCACACAGATTTTGGTATCTGAAATATTAAATTTTTTTTATTTATTCTGTAAATTGTCTTTTTTTACTTTCCCTTTTACAATGATTTACAAAATAAGAAAAAAACAAAGCTATTATTGTGATGTGTATGGTTGTCTCAAGTCCTTGTAAGAAAAATTACAAAGAAAACTTTATTCCTTAAGTTTCTTCTTTGAAAGTTTTACTATCTATTATCTTAACTAATTTAAAGAGGTAGTTGCACGAAATGCATTTAATCTTGAATTTAGTGAACTGCATATCTTTTTCTGTTCAATGGTTTAAACTACATCTAAAGGACATATATTTGAAAGAATTTAAATTTTCTACCAGGTAGTTTTAAAATATCAAGATTTGAAAATCATATTTTATTTATATTTGCAACATAAATGGAAGTATGAAATAAAACATAGAATAAATAGGTCCCTCACACAAAGTGCCTACAGAGCTTGGAATCACCCTCCTTATATTTTTTAAAAAATGGTGTTGTTATTTTTTTTATAAACTAACCCTTTAAGGCCCTAACCCTGTGGGGCTACCCAATACAACACAACATAAACTTACCTATCCTATAGTGACAAAAAAAATATTTTCAATTTAATTAAAATAAAGAGTTTTTTTGGTATACCAAAAAAATAAAAAGTCGAAATTTTAAAAAATGTTAAATTTTTAGCTTTTAGTTTCGACATATATATGTACATATACTAGACAGACAGGCAAAATCCACTTGCAAATTATTGGCACAAATATAAAATCTAAAAATACGATTGCTCAATTTCTTCTAATTGTAAAAACATACGGACGGACGGATTAGTGAAAGGACCTCTATTTATAAAAAGCTTAGTTTAATCATTCATCTATTTTCTCAGGTCATTAGGCATACTGGAACTTTAATAAAAGGACTTTTTTGTGAATCTTACCCTTAAGTACAGACGGACTGGCGGGGCAGTGGTGAACTAAACAGAAGCACCAATTCTGCTCAACTACAATCAACACAGAAATAAGCTTTACATAATATCTAGCATCTTAAGGGATACGTCTAAAAACAATAAATTTATAAACATTTGGACACAACTAGCTAGGACAAAAGTATATAATATTTTTAAACCAACGAATATAAGAAAGTGTTTATAAAAATTTGGGAGTGTATTGTATAGTCAATTGTCCCCTCCCTCCCTGATTACCACAATTTTCAGGAAACTATAACGTGATTTTAAAAGTTTCTAGAATGCTTTATCAAAATTAATTTTACAAAAACTTCTATTACAGATAGGTACATTTATCAGATGTAATATCTTGTTTTTAAAAAAGATGCCAAATCCCTTATGCAGAGTCTTATTTCATTCCTTGAAGTTGAGTTCCAACTATAGAATTCACAATCACATCCACCCTTGCTCTCATTATTCACCTTAAAACAAAACAAGGATGACAACATTCATAAGTTTCTTTCAAAGCACAAAAAATCATGGAAGGACAAATGGATAAATTGATTAATAGAGCAGATATACAGCTGTCATAAAAAAGCAAATCATGAATATTACAAAGATATGTTAACCTTGCTACTGAAATCGTTCAAAGGATATACCAAAAAAAAATATGATTCTTTAAAAAAGATAAGTTACCTACTTTGTATGAAAGGACACTCAAGTTCAACTCAACTAACCAATAAAAAAAAGGGGGGGGGGGGGCGAATTTGCCACTTTTTGAACCCAAAAGTAAAACACGCATGATCTTAGCCCATAAAAGAGTTAAAGCTCTAAAATTCGGTAAAGCAGTTGCTTACGTGGAGAACAATATGGAACTGTAAAGAAACGGCAGCGGCGTTTACAAAAAGTGGCACATCCCCCCCCCCCTTTTTAAAACCCTTAAGTTGTTAAGCCAACTAATAAGAAAATGTTATAATAAACCTTAGGGGACCAGTGTAATGAACAGCCCATTGTCCCCTCCCTCCCTGACTAAAAATACTGACAAACCTGAACTCAAAGAAGGCAGAAAAATAATGTTCTTGCATCTCATCTTTATCCCCTCTGCCTGGTTACATATCCGACAAACAATAATCTAAACATTATTTTCTTTTTACATACCTATCTTAATTATGATTAATATAGTTTTTTCAGTCCCACTTTGAAACCGGTTAATATCTGCTGGATTAGAATCGGTTATCAGCCATACCAAAAAATCACGTAGAGCATCGTATTAGAGACAATTTATGACAATCATAAAATTAATATCAGTTTTGTCGGCCTTTGCCTTTGGCCCCTAGGGGTAAAACAATGGGTTTAATCTAACATTTTTTTATTTTACTATCCGCGGAAAGCTGTCTATAATACGATGCGACTAATAACACATCTCTTAAATAAACGTATCTGATAAACAATATCTTGGTTTGATTAAGCTATTGAATTTAGTAAAACATTTGGATAAATATATTTAGTTTTCTACTGCATGTACAATTCCAAGGCTCAAATAACCATGCATTGCATATGTCAGTAACCACTGAATCGATTGAGTTAGTAATATATTTTTTATAATCTTTATTAAACTTTAGATAATAATTTCTGCAACAAGGCTATATGTCAATTTTGATCATGTTTAATTATTGGAACTTAAAAAAGCATTTTCTTTAGGTACTTGGTTTTTAAAACTTTCCGACCATTGTTTTCTCACTTAAATAAGAAATTCTAAGTAAGTGTCTCTGAGCTTCTATGTTAAAAAATTAAATAGTCCACACCTGTACGTCCAAAACTTCTTAGCAGGAAGAATAATTAAGGTTACATTTGATGAACTTCTGGTAGCTCTAGCGCCATCTTTAAACAGTATACGAAATATTTAACAAAAACAGGCCATCTAAAGTTAAACAATTAATTCGAAACATCTGAAAATATAGAAGATTAGTGAAAAGTATGATAATATTATGAATGAGTCGCATACAGTAAATTTTAGTCGAAAATGGGTTTATTTCTTAACTTCTAGAAATAGTACGCTTATGCAATGATTATCATAAATATTAACTAAAGTTTTTACATCTTATTATATCATATGATAAATAAAACATAACAGAGATAACAATTTGAAGTCCATAAAACGCGAACATAAGGGCTTCGCTTTTTAATTATAACCGTTGTATTATTTTCAATTTAAAACTGTCTGTCTGCTGCAACAAAATATGTACAGAAAATTCTCACCTGTAAAAATTCCTCGCATAAAAGAGATTAAAATCGTCCATAGGCAAAAGTTTTTTGAAATACTTTATTTCATATGATTTAAAACTGTTTATTTTATACTATTTTTTAAGTTTCAAGAGAGCATAATCGTTAAATTTTTACAATTTTCTAGATGATTTGATTTTAGGGGTAAAATTGTTATGCAGAAAATGTCCTAAATCCTAGAAGGAAATGAATGCCGCGTTTAATTTTGTTTAATTTTATATTTCAAATAAAATAAAATGTCGTATTTTAAAACTCACATTTTATTAACGTATTAAATGAATTTTGGATGAAATTCATTGATTTTTTTTAAAAACATAAAATTGAAAAATCCATGCTACATCATTTTTTTTTCACCACTAGACTTAAAAAAAGATTTCTTTAAAAATTAGGGAAAATTACAAAAATGAAAAATAAATGCTGGTCATTCTCTTTTCATTTTCAATGAAAAAAACATTCTTTTCATCTTTCTGGCATTTGGGGGAAAATTACAAAAATGAAAGAAAAATGCTGGTCATTTATTTTTCATTTTCAATGAAAAAAAGATTCCTATCATTGCTATGAATTTAAAATTGTCATTTGATTTTTTTGGAGAGATGACGCATGTTTGACTGGGTATCTTGTCTATTTTAAAATTACTACAAATTCTGTACTATTTGACCTACAGTGATAATAGACGTAATCAAAACGCGTAGATAGAGAAAGAAAAACGAAATTAGATTAGCTAAAAAAAAGATTTTTTGAATTTCAAAACATGTTTAATTTAAGGGTTAATTATTTTTAGATTTTTATTGTTTCTTCTAAAAACAGTACATAAAAAAGTAAATTCGATGACCAACAATTGCAAAGAGGAAAGGGGATAGTTGTACATATTTTGTGGTTGGAAAGAAAAAGAATGTATATAAGGGAAAAGTGAGTGTGGGGGGGGGGTAAAGGAAAGCAGTTTTACTACAATTCTAAGCTAATTCCATACAATGTAACCAAATTTAAACATTTGATAAAATAAGGATGACTAATTGTCATAAGAAGGAATATTTTTCAAAAAATATAACCCTGTAGTAATTATATAAAATATTTACAACAAATAAATGAAACTATTTACAGTGCCTATAAAAAAAATGACGCTATACAATACAAATGACCAATGATAGGCCAATACACATACCTATACAAATTACCAATGGTAGTATACATTTTAATTGACAATAGGTAGGCCAGTATGACGTAATATTTCATAGGCACTATACAGTATAAAGAGCTTGCAAATGATTAACATTGTATTAATGATTTTAAATCTGAACTTTTTGATGATACCTTTTATTTTTTTATACAATAATCTTAATACAAAAATTTAAATAAATATGACTATTCTAAAATACTGAAAAAAATTCCTACAATTCCCTACAGGTGGAAGGGCAAATAGACTTTGTTATTATGATACGACATTGATAAAATAAAATTGACAATTTTTAAATTTATGTGAACGCCATCCCACTCCCTAACTCGAAAACTACTCTTTTGCGTTTAAAAAGTGTATAATATATTGTAGCAAAAAATAGCTGTATTTCAAATCTTAAAATCGATTTTTTTAAATAAGGATAATTAAAAACATGAAACCACAAAAAAACAATATATATAAGAAAAATTTTATATTTTAAGTCTTTATTACCAATGTAAAGTTGACTTTATTTATGTCCCTTAAGTTCTCAGAAACAGAAAATAATTATGAAATAATATTTGTAAAGTTTTTATAGATAAAATACTTTATACTACATGGTAAAAGCGACCTAAAATTTTGAAACCTGTTTCCCAATCCCACCGAACTGCCTTTTACTTACTCTTTTACTTTTTAGGCATTGCGAGAGCGAGCGAGTTACTTTTTCCGTATCAGAGCGAGATAGAGAAAGGGAAAGGCGGATTTGTTGTAGCCTACCCACGGCAGTGCGACAAGGGGAAGGCAGGAACGAAAAAAGAAGTTTTCAGTCTGCTGCTAGTGTAGTAGTGCGGTGTGTGTTTGTGTGTTTTGAGCTTAGCAAAGCACTTGTTTTAATAAACATACACTTGTCTCTCTCTCTCTATGAAACAGACAGACGCACACACAAACACAAAGCAAAATCAGCTGCTCTGCACTTTTTTTCGCAGATTTTTTCAGAGAATTTTAAGCTGTGAGTGTGTTTGCTAATTCTAGTGAAAAGAAAGATAATGAATTAATGAATGAATCTTTAGAGGCTTTGTTTCATTGTGACTTTTTTTTAGAGAAAAGTGAAAACTAAAATATGTACATTTTATAATACAGAAAGTACATTTCAATAATAGTTCAAAATCTTTTAAAAACTTAATTGTGAAATAGAATATCTGAAGATAAAAGATGACAACATTAAACTCTTTGTTTTCCTTTACCTCTCCTGCTGTTAAAAGGCTCCTGGGCTGGAAACAGGTATAATAGTTATTTATCGTACCGTTTTATAGACAGCTTTCCGCGGACATTAAAAAATGAAAGAATTTTTGTTAATTTTGTTAGCCCCGAGGGGCCGAAGGCCATTTTAACAGAACTTAAATTAATTTTATGATTTTAATTATAATCGTGGAAAATTGTCTGTAATACATTTTCTGTAAGGTTAAGGACCGGCTTTAATCCAGCGGATATCAATCGGTTTCGAAGCCATACAGTACTTTTTTGGGGGAAGCGAATCTACTTTTCAAGTGTGACTAAATGGGCATGTAGTTATTTCAACATGCGGGTACTTTCCCACGAAGTATCTGTCGAGGAGTGAAAACCCCTCCTATCTTCATAATCATAATTATGGAGTCTGAGGGGTAGTTTTTTTCACGTACATAACCCATTCAGGAACTATACATGGCGTGGCCTTAACTTCTAATTTAATTTTTAAATAAGAGGGTCGGAGCAATTGTTTTCAACAAGGCAAAACACTAATATATTCTTGGTCTATTTTATCCAAAGAAACACTTGTTTGCTATCAATTCTCAACGAAACTTACATACTGTTTGATATTTTTTAATGTGTTTATGTAGGTAAGGTTGTTGAAATTTCAAATAAATAGTTTTTGTCTAAAAATCAAATACATTTTTTTTATTTTTTTAAAAATCAAAACATTTATATTACTTAAACATGTACCTAATAATTACAGAGAAAATTAGGAAAAAATTACAAATTTCAAAGTCCAAAGTTTTGTTTATGTTTTGAACGTATTAATTAGTATATATGTTACACCTTATAATATTAGAAATTACGCATTTGCAAGGATTTGTAAATTAAGATAAATAAAATACAATTATTTCCAAAAGACACATGGATAATGGATATGGCCTCTGATTTACATGCAACTGTTTTCTAAATAATAATAATGATTATCAGACAAAATAAATTTGTTTTGATTTATATGAAAAAATAGGCAAAAAATTGTTTCTTTCTAAAACTTAATGAAAATTAAATAGCCTAAAACCAACCAAGGCCACAAATAAGCTTTAATTAAATGGAGAACTAAATCGATTCATTAGTTATAGAAATATTAAGATACAGACAAAAAAAACCTTACATTAGGATAACCTTGTAAATTGGCGAAATTTTTATTTATCTATTATTTATCATCCAAGGTATCTTTAGATATTAACAAGAACAAAACTATTACAGGGTGATGAGGAGGAGAAATGGGCGGAGAAAGCAGTGGACGCTCTTGTGAAGAAATTAAAGAAGACCAAGGGAGCTATAGAGGCTCTGGAACAGGCTCTGTCCTGTCCGGGACAACCAAGCAAGTGTGTCACCATCCCCAGGAGTCTGGATGGCAGGTTACAGGTACAAACATTTCAGGGATCTTAAGGGATAAGACAATGACCGATAAATTGATGTACATCCCCACGAAATTACCCCCTCTTTAGATTACAATTTAAGGTTGTAACGTTTTAAAGACTCAACTTAATAAACCAACCAATAAAAATTCAGTAAAACCCCCCTACGTTGTTAAGCAAAAGAATAAGAAAACATTATTATAAGACTTTGGGGACTAAGGTAATAAACAGCCCATTGTCCTCTCTCTCTAACAAACATTTTAGGGGCTCTTTATTCCTAGGTTGAAGGGTATGGGCAGAAAAATAGACAACAAATTTGAGATAGGCTAAAACCATTTTAGGGCCTAGGTAAAGCTCCCTTAATTGGAGAACTTGTGTTCGTGAACAGCAAAATCACATCGTACAAACATAAAACTTACTCTGTATGTGTGGTAATACGACACCCATACGGACAGGCCCAATACAGAGTTGCTTCGCTGTGACTTATGATAACAAACCCACCGCACTAATCCTATTATATCACTATCCATCTCATGACCGCTGTTAACCCTGCACCCGGCGGTCAAACTAAGCCTGCCTAAATGTGGGGAGGGGACTTGAACATGCAACTATCACGAGTCCATCATGCACTTATATAATCGGGAGGCACTGCCTCCCCTTTTACCACCGCTGCCCCCACAGCCTGTCTACCGTCGGGCGCTAAGCCCTAGCGCCCCACACCCCCTTCAAACCTAACTATTGTCATATTTTTGTTGTATATATATAGTAAACATAACTTGTAAATATTATTCAGTTTTAAATATATAATTCTGTATGATTGAATCCTGCTTGTTTGTTTGGTAGAATACTTAAAGGCTAGGGCCCGTTGAATCCGAACTCGTTACCCCGTGGGCCGAGTACGCTCGGCTTACCAGAACTTGGTGTCAGCGTGTTTCAATCGAGCCTTACAGAACTAGCCTATTCTACCTCTGATTGGACCCTTTGGCAAGTAAGGGGACAATCAGCCGCCAACTGAGAAGCCAACTGACCCGTGAGACGGCCTTTTTAGGTCGAAATTCCATCATTTTGAACGCAATATGTGGGCCTCTGGCCTACGGCAAGCAGATTTAGCCTGCTAAAAGCGCCAGTTAAGACGCTTTGTCCGTGTCGTGTAGGAGTAGCGCTAGGTGCGCAGCCACGGCAACCGGATAATTTAGCTCAGACGGCTACAAAACTGAGTCTAAATTGGCAAGTGTAGCTGGGACAAGCCCCAGGACACCCAGGCCAAACCTACGAGACAGACAGCTGTGTGCTGGTCTCCCTAAGAAGGCAATGTGTGGCTGCGAAGCTTCAGCACACAAGTAAGCCCTACCACTGCGACGGATAGCAGATTTTGAGCCACAGGCACGGCAGGACGGGACATTCCCTGCCGCTGTCTCCCAGGATTCGAACCCGAGGCGCTGTAGGACGGGCCATTCCCTGCCGCCATTTGTCGGGATTCGAACCAGCGGCGCTGTAGGACGGGTCATTCCCTACCGCCGTCACCCCTCTGAACCTTGCAGGACGGACATTCCCTGCTGCCAGTGCTTCCAGAATCACACCTAGAGCTCCTAGTGATAACAACACATCATTGTGTATAAAAAGTCAACCAAGTGATAAAAATAAATATAAAATTGTTGACCAAGTGATAATTAATAAGCTCTAGTGATTCGAAGCTACAGTCTAAGCCACCATGGTAAGCGATACCACCATAGCTGCGGTGCGGCCACCACAAAAGTTTCTGCCAACCCCAGCCGAATGAGAGGCCCCCTTGTCTCAAGGGCAGGACCTCCACTTCCCCTGCCATATCAGGGTGAGGTTTCCTACTCCTGACCCTGCCCAGCATGTACAGGTTGATGCCATGGTTGATTCTGGCAACCGTGTACCAGGGTCTGCTGTAATTTCTGAGCACCTCATGCACGCGATGGGCGTACAACGCATGTTGATTCCGGACAACACCCAGATCCTGACTGCTAATGAGGAAGGCCAGCCCCTCCAGGTAATTGGAAAATTAAAAGAGTTATATATGGCAGTTTCACACACTCTTATACTCCATCTATACCACGTGACTGTGGTCCGAAATCTCTCCCACCCTCTGAACTTAGGAGGGTATTTTCTCAAGGAGTTCGGAACTAGGCTCTGTTTCGACATGCAACCACCTTGTTTGTGGGCGCGTGGGGAGTTTATCCCACTCCGTGGCGTCCCCATTGACCGGGAGACAGCCGAGAGAGAGCTAAGCTATGAGGGGCCTCTGCCAGGCCCCCTGCCTGAGCAGCCGCGTGTGGTTGAGAAAGGCACACACTGGGTGGACGCTGAGCTCAACGCACACAAGGGCGCTAACCTGCTAGCCATGGGGTTGCCCCCAGTGCCCAAGGTGCCAAGGGAGAGCCTGCCAACAACGTTTCCTGAGATTGCCAGCCCTCCAGAACCAATCTTCTCCTCCGACATTTTTATCAACGGCCAGCCGTGTCCCCCTGGCCCCCTCTACCTGGGACCTCCAGCCAGTCCACCAGCCAAGCCCGAGTCCAGACCCGTCAAGTCGCGGTCTGATGTACCCGGAGCCACACTCAACTCTCAGGCCCCAGCCTCTCCCGGCGCCGTGCCCGTCAAGTCGCGGCCGGACGCCCACGGAGCCAAAGCTGGACCCAGCATTTTGGCCTCTCCCAGCGCCGAGCCCGTCAAGTCGTGGCCGGACGCCCCCGGAGCCAAGCCTGGCTCCGACACGTCAGCCTCTCCAGAAGCCGAGCCCGTCAAGTCGCGGCCGGTGGGTCCCGGAGCCAAGGCTGACCCCTCACCAGCCACGTATAGGCTGAGCGCTGTCACTCCAACTGACGGTCAACCACCCCAGCTCCGCACAGCCAAGCGGGTGGTCCTGCCTGGCCGCGGGGTTATGGCAGTCCCTGTTGAGCTAGTAGGCCATCGCACCAAGGATGCCATTCAACTAGCTGCCCCAGAACAGAGGTTTGGGGAGGACCTTGTTATTCCAGAGGGCCTGTATGCCCACAGGCCTGGCTCTGCCACTGTGTTTAGAGTACTGGTGGTCAATGAGGGGGAGGTGCCCCTCTTGCTGGATGCTGGCCTCCCAGTGGCAGGGGAGCTGGTCAAACCTGACATTCTGGAAGTCTCTGATACGCCTCCCCCGCGTCTCCACTCGGTCCAAGAACCTGCTGAGCCTATAGACATGCAAGAGTTGTGGGAGGCCTTGGAGATGGAAGACAATGAGTTCCTACGCAAGGACCCCTTGCTCAGGAAGGAGGTCTGGACTACGTTGTCAGAGTACAGGGACGTCTTCTCCAATTCTACCCCCGGCTGCACAGATGTGGTTGAATTGCAGCTGCGCCTCAAGCCAGGGACCCAGCCGATCCGCCAGAGATTTAGGGATCTGAACCCGCGGCAAGAGGCTGAACTGGAGAAACAACTGGACACTTGGCTGCAGGAAGGAGTCATAGAGCCGTCGGACTCCGCCTGGAGCAGCCCCCTGGTGCCCATCAAGAAGAAGGACGGGAGCACCCGCTGGGCCGTCGACTACAGGGCCCTCAACAAGTGTCTGGAGCTGGACAGCTACCCCCTGCCTAGGATCCAGCAATTGGTGGAACGAGCTGGCGGGCACCGTGTCTACAGTGCTCTAGACGCGGTGGCCGCATACTACACCATCCGTGTGTCTGAGGATAGCCGGCCCTGCACCGCCTTCACCACCCCCAGGGGCTTGTATCAATGGAAAAGGATGCCCTTTGGCCTGGCTACGGCACCGTCTGTCTATTCCAGGTTTATTGCAGGGGTCCTAAACCCACTAGGCACAGCCAACCTCCAGTCATACCTTGACGACGTCCTGACCTTCCACCAGGATACCTGGGCCCACCTGGCCAGGCTCCGAGAGGTCTTGGAAGCCCACCGCAGGGGAGGGATCCGCCTCAAGCCAGCCAAGACCAAGTTGTTCCGGTCCAAGGTGGATTATCTGGGTCACACCCTCAGCCGAGAGGGGATAGCCATGCAAGAGGACTATATTGACCGCATCTTGGACTGGCCAGCCCCTAGCACCCCCAAGGATTTGCTGGCGTTGCTGGGCTTCTTTGGGTACTACCGCCTGTTCATCCCAGAGTATGCAGACCTCACATACGAGATGAATCGGCAGAAGACGGCCAAGGCCCTAACCTGGACGCCTGAGATGGAAGCCCAGCTGCTGCAACTCAAGGACAAGTTCCGACAGGCCCCCATCCGAGCGCCGCCCAGGTTTGATTTACCAGCAGTGTTCCAGCTCACCACAGATTTCAGCAGCCGCGCCATCTCTGCCATATTGAGTCAATGCCAGGAGGGCAAGGAGAGGCTGATTGCCGCCGTGGGGCGCAAGACAACCGACCCTGAGACGCGCTACCCGTCCTGGAAGGGAGAGATGGCCGCCATTATCTATGGGATCCGAAAATTCCACGGCATCTTGTCCTACCGCAGCTTCCAGATCAACACTGATTCCTCTGCCCTGCTACAGATGAAATCGCTGAACACATCCACAGGGATGGTGGCCCGCTGGCAGGAGGAGCTAGCGGCCTTAGACTTTACCGTCTGCCACAGGCCTGGCACCCAGAATACCAACGCCGACGCCCTCAGCCGCCGGGAAGATGCCAACATGCCAACGGCTAGCGCCGAAGAATTAGCAGAGCAGGCTGAGTATATCCACAACCTGGCCCAGCTAGGGGAGCCCGCAGCTAGCCGGCCTCCTGCCGCCCGACTGGACTCAGCTAGAGTATTGGAAGCCCAGACACAGGACCCCCTCCTGCTCCGTGTCCGCCAATGGGTGGCTGATGGCAAGGCCCCAACCAAGGCTGAGCTGCGTGGCAAGGAACGAGACGAGCAGCAGTACGCCAGCCGCTTCTCAGCCCTGGGGCTTGACGAGCATGGCTGCCTCACCACCACTGACCAGACTCTGACAGGAGAGAGGACAAGATACCTGCTGCCTGCGGCCCTCCAGCAGGATGCGTTCTTTCTAGCCCATGGGACCCCCATGGCTGGGCACTTTGGGATGGACGCAACTATCGCCCGCGTTGCCATGCACTTCTGGTGGCCCAACCTGGCCCGTGACGTCCGCCTGATGGTACAAACCTGCCCTGAGTGTGTCCAGAAAGTTACCAAGGAGAGGCTGAAGCAGGGGATCCACGTGCCCTCCCGCCAGGGGTATCCACAGCAAGTCCTATTCATCGACCTGGTGGGGCCACTGCCAGAGACCCCAGCTGGGAACCGCTACATCCTCACCTGCCAAGATGGATTTAGCCGGTTTGTCAGCCTCTACGCCATCCCCAACAAGCGCACCCTCACGGTGGCTGAAGCCCTGTTGCACCGCCACCTGGCCACGTTCGGGTGCCCCCTGAAGATCCATTCCGACAATGGAATGGAATTTACCGGCCAGGTATTCCAGGAACTGGCCTCCCGGCTCGAGATTGGCCTGACACATCCACCACCCTACAATCCGCAGTCCAACCGAGTGGAGAGGTTTCATAGGACGCTCAACACAGGCATGCGCCTGTTCCTAGACAGAGACGATAACAACTGGGAGCCCCACCTGCCTGCCATCGCCTTTGCCTACAACACCAAGGCCTGTAGATCCACTGGTGTGACCCCGTTCCTGGCCTTCTTTGGGAGAGAGGCCAAACTTCCGGTGGACATGGTGCTACGGCTGCCAGAGACCGAATATGCTTCAGTTCCAGCCAACGTCCAAGCTCTGTTGCAGCGCTACTATGCAGTTTATGATGCCATCCAGCAGAAAGAGGAGGGAGCCATCAGGAGGAGCGCGGCAGCTTACGAAGGCACGGCCAAGTATGAGGTTGGAGACTTGGTCTGGTACCTGGCCCCTCGCCTGGTGCCAGGAAAGGCAGCCAAGATTACCAAGAGATGGACGGGCCCCTGGAAGGTAGTAAGGAAAGCTACAGAAGTCCATTATGTCATCAAACCTGCCTCTCCAGTAGCCAGGATCTCAGAAGTTACCGCGCATGTAGGCCGACTGCGCAAATACACTGGAGATGTGACTGCCCACCAGATCCCAGAAGACATCCAAGTTGACGTGGACGGCGACGAGGACGCCACCGAGCTGCCAGTTGGAGCGGCGGCGCCCGCAGCTAGCAACCCAGGAGAGTTCCCAGTGCACCAGCCAGCCGCAGCCGCCCCACAACCTAGCGGCCAAGATCGTGACCCAGTGGAGGAAAACCTGCAGGAGCAACCCAACGAACCACCGCCACCGCCGCCCGCTCCAGAGCCACTCAGAGATGCCATCTGGAACCCTGACGCAGACATGGAGAACCTGCCAGCCAGCAGCGGACCTGTAGGAGAAGAGCCAGCCACTGCGATGGAAGAAGCCGCCCCAGAAGAAGAAGAAGAAGCCATGTGCCCTCTGCTGATGACAGCCGTCCCCATCCGGGTAGGAGCTAGGAGGCCAAGCAACCTGAATCAAGCAGGCGCCCCCATGGAATTCTATGCGCCCTTTGCCATCACCATTCCACCCTTAGGAACCACCAGAATCTGCCTAGGCCTCCGTGTCCAGTTACCAGCCGAGACCGAACTGATCCTGCAGACGAGGAAAAATTTCCAGCGGCGAGGCCTGGCCGTGGCCAACCCACGCCTAGAAGCCAACCAGGAGCTGACAATGCTGATCACCAACCACAGTCAGACCGAGCAACGAGTGTCCCGAGGAGCCTGTGTAGCCCGAGCTGTCCTCCAACGAGCTGTGCCCCAGGAACTGCCTGTCCGGCGCATGAGCCGGCTGTCGTATCCCCAGGTTCAAGGCCTGGTGTCTCAAGAGCCACGCAACCCTTGAAGGGGAGGTTGTGGTAATACGACACCCATACGGACAGGCCCTATACAGAGTTGCTTCGCTGTGACTTATGATAACAAACCCACCGCACTAATCCTATTATATCACTATCCATCTCATGACCGCTGTTAACCCTGCACCCGGCGGTCAAACTAAGCCTGCCTAAATGTGGGGAGGGGACTTGAACATGCAACTATCACGAGTCCATCATGCACTTATATAATCGGGAGGCACTGCCTCCCCTTTTACCACCGCTGCCCCCACAGCCTGTCTACCGTCGGGCGCTAAGCCCTAGCGCCCCACACCCCCTTCAAACCTAACTATTGTCATATTTTTGTTGTATATATATAGTAAACATAACTTGTAAATATTATTCAGTTTTAAATATATAATTCTGTATGATTGAATCCTGCTTGTTTGTTTGGTAGAATACTTAAAGGCTAGGGCCCGTTGAATCCGAACTCGTTACCCCGTGGGCCGAGTACGCTCGGCTTACCAGATATGCTTTGTGATCTTAAAAATCCAATAAAGAAAGATAATAATTGAGAAATTATTGTAATGACATGTTATTGTGAGTGGTAATTTACTTAAGATTTCAATAACGTCAAATAAATACTTTTCTCGTATTCATTCGAATCCGGTGGATAGGAACCGGTTCTCATCCATACAAAAAAACTATGTCTAGCATCGTATTATATCCAGCTTTCTACGAATATAGAAATGTACAATCATAAGATTTAAACTAGTTTTTTAGCCGGTGACTTCGTCACCTCGGGGCTAAAAAAAACTAGTTTTAATCTCATAATTGTACATTCTATATCCGCGGAAAGCCGTTTATAATACGATGCGAGAAATAACTATTTCAATATTTTTCTTCCTGGCCCATGCTTATAAATTCACTGACAAATGTTATACCGTATTTAAGAAAAATCTGTTCAAAAAATAAATTAATCACAAAAAAATCATATCATAGACTTAAGGGACGAAAAAACAGCTAATTATGATAAAAATTAACATTCTATTTATGCCAACCAAATATTGTTTAAAAGTTGTAACAAATGAAATACAACTATAAATACTAAGTATTATTGATCATAACTTTTTACATTTTACACATGAAACATTTTATTTTCAAATGTTTTAATGCCTGGGATAAAGATAAATATTACAGAAAACTAAATTGTTAGAAAAAATATTGGAATAGATTTTCATCGCATCGTATTATAGACATCATTCTGCGGATATTAAAACTGGAATTGATTTTATGATTTTTATTTTAATATTTGTGGAAAATATATACTAAATGATACTTCTATATTGTTTTTCAGTATGTCTGTGAACCGGTTCTATTCTAGCGGATATTAATCGGTTTCAAAGCCATATTAGAAATTAACTTTAATTAAATTTTATAAGAACCAAATTTATAGAATTACCCATCTCTTAATTAAGTATAGCTCTCGCTACTAAAATTCCAGAAGGGAAAAACTATTTACCACATAGCTTAACATATTATGATATATATTTTGGGGTTGTGGGGGGGGGGGGACGCCCCCTAACCTAATCCCATTTTTTTTTTTATTTAAATTTTTTTATATTTCGGATGTGTTGATTTTTTTCTAGGGGCTATTTATCTTGGGAGGGTGGTAGTACCCTCCCCCAAAATATTATGAACCTTCCCGGGATCTATAAGAAGCTACCCTGTTAAGGGGAACTCGATCGGCTCAGCAGTTAGCGAGATCTTTCGGTACAAACAAAAGACAGACAGATAGACATCGTATTATAGATAAGTAAAATACTTGTACCCTAAAAAATATTATAGAAACCTCTTCTCTCTTATTTGATAATTGATAAAATCAATACTTTTATTTAATCTTTATATAAAATTAACAGGATGTCTACTGTGTGTCTACACAGCAGTTCTCGCTTACTTCTTGACAGAAATAGCTCTTCTTTTCAGAAAAGCTTCTTTTATATAAGGTTTTTTTTAGGGAAAGTTACCTTCACCCTCCCAAGATAATTTGACACTAGGAAATGCTTTATCCTTCCCCCCCCCCCCCTTCCCCAAATCATTTTATTTTATTTATACATTTTAAAACGAAAAATTGAAATGATTTTAAAAGTTTGGAACGTTTTAAGATAAATTCAAACGTATTTTTGTTTATTTCGTATCAACATTAGAATTTTGCGATTTACTCTCTTCACAAAAACACGACATTTTTAGATGTGGGTGATACGATTCATGTTAATTTTAATAATTCGTTCTTTTTAGCTATTTAAATTTAAGTCTTGGAGAACTAGGATATAAACCTCTTTTTATATTTAAAACTTTTCTGCTTAACACAAAATCAAGGCAATCATTTTTATGCGATTTAAACGCTTATGCGTGATGAATTCATTTATTGCAAGATTTTTGTAGAACCTCCCTTCATCTGTATTTGTGAAGTTGAGTCATGCAACGCTTTTCAAACCTTGTATGTAACCCCCTTGTGTTTCATGTTCAATAGTTGCTTTAGTTTTTTGTACATTTTTCACCTTGAAAGTGAGTTAAAATTACCTATAAAAAAGTGGGTATACCTATTTCCACATGGATGTAGTTATGCTCGCATACGCCATAGGTCAACTTATCTTAGTTTGGTTAAACTAACCTAAACCAATAAAACATCTAAGATTTTTAAAGGATAAATTTAAAGTATGTAGAATTAAAACTGTTGATTAGCTTTTGTTAACATTTCACCCGAATAAAGAAAAATAATACTTTTGGGACACATCTTTTAACTTTTACTAAAATTCCTATTTGTTTCAGTTTTGTTAAGCAAAGCATTTATTTAACAGTCTTAAAAAACGTGCATATTAATAATCCTGTATTTAAGCAATTTTGTGACTGCTTTATATGAATTTGTGAATCAACCTTTAAATTAAGTGCTGTTTTGATAAATATTAAAAATGCTATTTAATATACTTATTGATTTTGTCATCCATTTTATAGAAATCTGTAAAAGTTCAACGACATTTATTTAACCTTGATTTTTTTAGTTAATCCCGTCACATTTTTTCTCAAATATACGATTTGTACTTTTACAGCGTGTCTCAATAATGTGGAATACGATAAGAATTTGCAAGGAAGATTACATCAAATATTTTATTTATAAGATTTATTTGCAAAATTGAATTGATTTTTAAAGGGGTAACCGTGCACAATCATTGCCGTGCACATAGTTTATCGAGGGGGTGTAATTCTTGAGAAAGGCAGAAATTTAAAATTTCTTTTTAAAGGGGCGTTTGACTCCCCCCTACAACCCCCTTCTGCACGCTCATATAATTTGCAAATTGTAATATGAAAGGTACAGAATGGGAGTTATAAGACACTTTAATTAGTAGTAGCATAGCTACTCTATAATTCACCTTGTAAGTCCATCCATTAGTCTGTTCGTACACTCAAATCAAATGTGATTTTCCCGGCTGAAATTGCTATGACATATGCGCATTTAGTCTAAACATTGTTTTTGTCCGTCAGTCATGCTTCAAAAGACATAAACAAATGGAGGCAGCGGGTCTGACACTTTTGCGTAAACAGTGATTATAGGCTTTGTCTTTGGAGTGATAGGATAGATTATTTCACAAAAAAAGTTTCCTTATGGGATGTAGTTTTCCTATTTAGAAATAAAAAATTTTGATTTTACCTCCAGGTTCAGGTGCTGCAGGCCTCCAGGTTGTCTCTGGACAGGAAAAGATGAAACAAATTTTTTTTTTACGAGTTAAAGTTCAACTTTTTAAACAAAATATGCATCTTTTATCTTCAAATATGTAAATAACAGTCAAAAAGAGGCATATTTTGTTTTATAACCTGACTTCTAATTATTAAAAAAAAATTATTTTCATTTTTACCTGTCCAGGGACAACCTGGAGGCCTGCAGCACCTGAACCTAGAGGCCAAATCCAATTTTTTTTTAAATAGGAAAACTATATCCCAAAAGGATTTTTTTGTGAAATAATTTATACTCTCATTCTAAAGACAATGCCTATAATCACTGTTTACGCAAAAGTGTCAGAACCGCTGCCCCCCTTATTTAAAGCTTTCTTGTTTTTATAAAAATATATTCACTCTTTTTTTCTTTCTTAGTTTTATACTTTGTACTTTGTTTTTTTCTAATCGGAGATCTAAATCTCTATATGGCAATGATCGATTAATTGATGTATATCCCCAATGATGATACACAAAAATGCCCTTTCTGTAGATCTCAATTAGCAATAAAACGTTTAAAGTCTTGGACACTCATTTTAATGAACAATCAAAATAAATAAATTCTCCAAATTTGTCGAGCCAACGAAAAAGAAATTGTTTTCATAGAACTATGGGGACTAGTGTAATGAACATCCCAATGTCGCCTTCCTACCTTCCTTTTATGCTAACATAGTCACACAGAAAATTTGTTATTGCAATGTAGATTTGCTTCTAAAAAAAAAGCTGTCAAACAAATGACACAAAATAAAAGAGCACATCAAAGTTGACGCTCTCAAGTCTGATTGTTTTTTATGCAAATTTAAAAATCCAATAAAATAGGTAATTTGTTTCCTAGTAAAGGCTGAGTAATTATCTAATTATTTCCGATCCAAATTTAAATAGAAAATTACTTGTTTTCTCATCTAATATCTTTTAAGGCTTACAAGCTTGATAAAAAAAACTCATAAGTGTCCAAACGTTGTAACCACTTCTTGTAATCTACAGAAGGGACAATTTTGTGTATAATCATTGGGGATGTACATAAATTTATTAGCAATTGTCTTATATCCCATTGGATCCCTTAAAAATGTACCTTTGTCAGTTTGATTAGATAAACATTTACCAGGCTTTCATTTAATGAGTGTCAGGAATAGAAATCATGTACACTTATGCAAATAAAAGTCTATATCTTTGAAACTAACATAATATTCTGTCTAAGGATTAAGCGCGGTAGCGTTGTTAAAATGATTTATTCATCTTATTAAAAAAAATCATAAATAATAAAAAGAAAAATACGAACAATTAACTAACAAAATGATACACAGATAGCAAATAATCATTAGTACATTAAGTTAATAACAATGTTTAACAATCTCACAGTGAGATAGATATGTTCAAAAACGATAAATATGATAAGTTAGTTATGAGATTATTAGCAACATAATGTTATAACATATAAAATATAATGACACATAGGTTATAATATGGTTAATATCATGATATAATTCAAAAGGTTTGTGTTTATTTATATCTTTAATCTTGTTAAAGTCTTTTCTTCATAAAGATTGTTTTTAGAAATTTACAAAACTTGCTATGTATACCTAATAAAGAGAAAAAAAAATATTTTTTTCTGAAAATATCCCTTACGTTACTGTAGAATTGCTAATTATCGAAATTGAGTTATTTTAATTCAATTAAGAAAATCTACACTAGACACAGTAGACATATTGATAAACTAAGACTTAAACTATACAGTGAAAGCACAGTTTAGAACGATTTGCTGTTTACACAAAGTAAAAGATCTTGCTAAGCTGTTATTCTCTGGGAATCTTACTAGTTGTTTTATTCTAGTTTTATTAGGATATAGATTTAAGTTATTTTTTTTATAAAAAAAAGAGCTGATTAATACATAAAACAGAGGCTTAATTTTAATGCACTTTAAATTTTTAAGGATAAGGTTAAATTTTCTAAAAATCAAATAGACTTTACCTAAACAAAGGGGAAAAATAAAGGCTATAAATAAAATGTTAGCAATTTCATAAAACACATAAATATGCTTCATAAATATGGATTTATTCAAATTTAATTGGATGGTTTTAAAGTAGCGTTTAAACTTTTAAAATAATAATATTAATCTACACAGAAGGGGTAATTTTGTTATCATTGGGGATATATATAAAGAGGGAGGTCATTTTCTAGTAAATCCCGTAAAGGTGTGTGTTATAAGGCCTAAAAATAGTAGTAGAACGATAAGGTGCTCTATATATTTGTATTCCCTATTGAATAGAACAATAGGGAAGAAATTTTTTTTTTTTTTTTTGATAGCCGTACCTGGAATATCTGGAAATTTCTATCAAACGCTTTGTTTGGCTCAAGCTGACAAAAATAAAAAAAAATATAATTATAATAAATCAACCTGTAAAGAATGGCTTCTTCCTTAGTTTAATGGTATAGATTGTTCTTAACCTTTACATTGTACCTATAGAAAACATTATTATTATAATTATATTTTTTTTTAATTTTTGTCAGTTTGAGCCAAACAAAGCGTTTGATAGAAATTTCGTATTTTTTAAAGATATTCCAGGTACGGTTATCAAAAAAAAAAAAAAATTCCCTATTGTTCTATTCAATAGGGAATACAAATATATAGAGCACCTTATCGTTCTACTACTATTTTTAGGCCTTATAACACACACCTTTACAGGATTTACTAGAAAATGACCTCTCTCTTTATCGTCTATCCCTTCTGATCTTTGCTTAAAACCGTGCAGTTTTCTCAAAATTATTTGCCAATTACCATTCCCTTTCTGGAATTCCTTAAACAAGGAATACTGTCTTAAAAAGTGACTTCATACAAAGCGTGCACAATTTTCATTGATAAAATTAAAAGGAATTCCACTTTGAAGTTTTAATTTGTTTTTCATTCAACAAATCTACAAAGGATTTTTCAATGAAATAGAATAAAATATTTTTTAGATTGTTTTTTTTACTTTAAAACAGAGAGGGGACAATGGGCTGTTAATTACACAAGTCCCTAATGTTTTATCAAAACGTTTTTATTCGTTGGCTCAACAACGTTGGGTACTTTATTCGAATTTGGCTTTGTTGGTTTCTTTAATTGAGTGTCCAAACGATTCAACCACTAATTGTAATTTTTTGTATTAGCATTGGGGAATGGGATGTACATCAATTAGTCAGAAATATTCTTATTCCTTTAGATTCTTGATTTCAAAAGGTTTTAAGTTAGAGCTTTGATTTGAGTTCTGTATTTTGATAATGATTTTTTTAAATAACTTGTTGAACCCTAACTGACAAATTATGTAATTCTGGTAAAACCAAATTTGATTGACATACATTTACGTCCATATTATTGCACTAAACAACCTTCTTATATTTTATGCAGGGATATAAAGGGACAAGACAATGTCCAATAAATTGATGTACATCCCCTTTGATGATACACAAAATTACCCCTTATGAAGAATAAAATTAGTGTTTGAAACGTTCAACTTAATAAACCAACCAATCAAAATTCAATGAAAGTCCCAAAGGTTGTTAATCCAACAAATAAGAAAACGTTATTAGAAGACTTTGGGGACTAGTGTAATAAAAAGCCTATTGTCCCCTCTCTCTTTCTGATTATAACTATTATTTATGTTGATAAAATAACAGCCAATATTTTTAACAGGAAAAACTATGGGTCAAAAGGTTACTAAAACAAGTGATTACCTAAAATGTTTTTATGTCATATTTTGACAAATATCAAATTTTCCACTCTCTTTTTATTGTGTAAAATTTGCTGTAATATTATTTTTAATTTTGCCTGTTTTTTTCTACTATTTTTTTTGTACTATTCAGGGAGGAAGCGGGTATTGGGCTGTTTATTACACTAGCCCCCAAAGTTTTCTAATAACGTTTTATTATTCGATGGCTTAACAACTTTGGGGACTTTGATTGGTGGGCTAATTAAGTTGAGTAATAAACCGTTTTAACCACTAACTTTAATCTAAAGAAGTGGTACTTTTATGTATCATTGGGCATGTACAACAATTTAACGACCATTGTCTCATCTCTTTAGATCCCTGAATTATAACTTAATTATATTTGCAGGTGTCCCACCGCAAAGGTCTGCCCCACGTGATCTACTGCCGAGTATGGAGATGGCCGGACCTTCAGTCTCATCATGAACTTAAACCTCTGGATATTTGTGAATTTCCTTTCAATAGCAAACAAATGGAGGTGAGATAGATAGATACCAAATTATATAGGTAGATAGCCAGAAAGAAAGAGATGAGATAAATAGTATAAAGTTACATTTAATATTAAGAAATCAAATATCTAGATATTCATTTGGACGTAATTTATAATTGCCTAGTGACTTAAATACTCTTGTAGATGCGCTACTTAAACATATCAGATAGATTAAATTCTGAAATCAAATATTTTAAAACCAAAGAAACCATAAGAAATTTGAAGGAAAAAAATGTGATTGTACTATTCCTTATGCAATTTTTTGTCACAAAAAGCTTCGGCCCTATCTTATAGACGCTCATTGAGGGGGGTAGAAAGAAGGCAGAAAATGGCCTAAAACATTGCAAGTCTTTTATAAAAAAAGAACAGTTTTATCAAATACCTTTCCAGGATCTAAATTCATCAAGAAACTGAAAATCAAACCAAAAATTACTACTTTATATCAAAGAATATTATACAAAAAAAATCTTACTACTTTAAAGCCTCCAGGGCATTGAGGGAGGGAGGGGGTGAGAGAAGTCAACCACCACCCTAATTTCAATTCAAGTTTTTTTCAAAATTATGAAAAATATTTTTCTTGTGAGGATTTAAATACTCTTCTCCAAAATAGTTTAAAACCTTCCATGGACCTTTATGAAGCTTCACTGTAAAGAAGAGCAATATCGGTGCAGGAATTAGCGAGATCATTTGGTACACACAGTCAGACAGACAGACATCCTATTAACGTTTATGTAAGGATAAAACAATTCTAAATATTGTTTAGGTGTGCATTAACCCGTACCACTACAAGCGCGTGGAATCACCTGTTATGCCGCCTGTTCTTGTACCAAGGCATTCGGAATTTGCTCCAGGTAAAAGATAGATATTAAGATAGGTATGTAAAAGTGTCTTGTTAAGCACATTTTTGAAAAAAAAGTTTTTAACAATATGGGTATTTTTTATTACTTTAGATAAGATTAGGTTAGGTTATATTGGGTATTTGGTAGCTCATCTGAGTTAGGGGGTTATGCTTTAATAAAAAAAAAAACCCTCCCCACAATTTTGTCTATATTTTTTAACATGTAAAAAATAGATCTTTAACGTCTAGTTATGGGGAGGAAATCTTTGTAGAACTATTTTAATCTAAGTTTCTAGAGCATTTAAAATAACAAAATCTTCCTAGAGTTAAAGATTTCAAACGTTTTAAATAAAGTATAATTACATAAATATATTAAATCATCATTATAATTAAATCAAAATCTAAACACTACGCACTCATACACACACACTCATACACACACACACACACACACACACATAAATATGCTCATGTTTTATTTTAATCATACTACATGGTAAATTAAAGTTTCGCACAGATTATGTTCGTTATGTTTACTTTGTGGATTTTTATATGCGTAGCATCTCTATAAGTATCCGCCTTCCTCACTGACTGACTAATTCACTAACTCCTTCCTTCCAATTGGAAAGTTGTATAACGCTATTAATATACTTTAGTGCCCATGGCGACAAAGCTATTAGAGTATATTGGAGTATATAATATATCTATATTCTTTAAACTAAAATTGATTTTGATGCCTTTTAATCTTTTAAAACCTCATACTCTTATGCTCTTCATTATTTTAAATTTGTTATGGAAATACATGATCTTGTTTGACAATATTTATGTAGTTTTTGCGTAGTTCTGCATAATTTTAGAGTGCAAAACATGTGTGCAGTTTATGTGTGTGTGTGTGTGTTTGCAAAATATTTTATGCGCAATCCATCAAAAACATTCACATGTTGAAACAAGAATAACATTTATTGTATATGAAGTATGAAAAGCTTACGAAAAATAATTAAGTAAGGAAAGTTCCTATATGAGTTTAGCAAAAGCAAAAGAATGCTCTTTATAATTAACGACGTCATACAATACAAATAACAATAAACTATATGTTAGAAAATTATGATTTATTTTGTTTTTTTAAGGACATTCTTTGTTGCCGTATCAACAGATTCCTGAGCCAAATATGCCACACAATGTCTCTTTCAATCAGGTAAGCTTCACTTTGGTTCAATTTTTCTTCCAAAAAATCAGTCATTAAATAATTTTTCAATATGAAAAAGTATCATTCTTAAACTTTTCATATGTTAAACAAGAAACATGAGAAAAATATAAATGAGAATATGCTTATTTTAAGGAAGGTTAGGTTATGTAAAGGCTAGAAGATCACCACAGTTAAAGTACTACGTAGGAATAAGTCTCCGCAGAATTAGTTACCAGTAGGGAAAATGATCTGAAGTGTTAGAGCCCCTCACTAGCCCAGAAGTACCCATATTTTTTTTTTGTCAAATAAAGGGTACCTACGTAAGAATGTTGCTTTAATTTATTAATTTATTTATTTTGTGCTTAATTTATTGTCTTTTTCTTTTAGAATGGGTACCCCGGACCTCACAGCCCGTACCAGCAACCTCCCCCACATAGTCCTATCTCAGTACCTTCTCCTGGGGGCAGCACTGTCTCGGGTCATACAGGTAATCCTGCGATTGATAATGAGTATTTGTTACTTGAAATATATGATAATGATGAAGTACTTATAAATTGGGCTGAGAAAGATTTCTAATTAATTATTTTTTTCCTTTTATATAAAGTAGTAAGCTTTTTGGAATCTAAACCACTGTACCGATATGATTCTCCTTTATTGTAAAGCTTCTTGTAGGTCCAGGGAAGATTTTTTACTATTTAACTAAAATATGGCCAAAATTTTTTTTAATTTCATTTTTAAAACTCAAATTGAAAATTGGGATGGAGTCGACTTTCATGAAAATATGTAAATAGAAACTAGAGTTGACAAGAAATTAGATAGAAAGTTGAAAAGACATATAAATTTTGGAAAAGTATTTGATTTTTCTAAATATCCCAGGCAACCCTCATTCTCCATTCTCACTGGGACCAGAAACTCCCCCGCCCGCCTACAGCCCTCACGACGATGGTGGCGGGTTAGACCGGCCACCCGCCCCCAGCTCCGCGGGATCTATACCACCCGGCCAGAACATGGAAACTGATAACACGACGCTTTCTGAGGCAGTTCCCTATCAGGTAATTTTTAAAAATTTCAGGTGCAAAGTTAAAAACTTTCCAGGACCTTTAAGAAAGCTACTTTGTAAATAAGAAACACATCGGTAAGCGAGATCCTTCGGTTCAGACAGACATACACACACAGATCCTGTTACTTAATTATAAGGATTCTAGCGGTTGCGCCCCTAGCATCTTGGTTCTCTATATTCAATGGGACTAGAAAAATAGCTTAAAACCATTTCAAGACTTAAATCTGAACATTAAATAGCCTAACACCATCACGGGACCCACGTGAAGCTTACCAAGATAGCGAAACCAATCGGTTCAGTAGTTATTGAGATCTTAAGCTTCAAACTAAAAAAAAAACTTACTACTTTGTAACTTTTTATAAAAGGATATCATAATACCTAGGTATTTTCTTTTAGGAGCCAATCTACTGGGCCAGCATAGCATACTACGAGTTGAACAGTCGGGTGGGAGAGGTGTACCATGCCAACACCCATTCTATCATCATTGACGGCTTCACCAACCCATCTAATAAGAATAACAACAGATTCTGCCTGGGCCAACTATCCAATGTTAATAGGAATTCAACTATTGAGAACACTAGAAGACATATAGGTAATATTTATTTTTATAA
Organism: Acartia tonsa; assembly: GCF_053477335.1. Taxonomy (NCBI): domain Eukaryota; kingdom Metazoa; phylum Arthropoda; class Copepoda; order Calanoida; family Acartiidae; genus Acartia; species Acartia tonsa. Next base: position 22,158,899 of record NC_137268.1, read on the forward strand.
GAACGTAGCTACTCTATAACTGACATGTGTCTATACGTCCGTCAAGTTTTGGATTATTGATAGATATAATATCATATATAGGGGATATAACTATTGAATAAAAAAAATAAGAACTGTTTTTACAGATATTTATTGGAACAAAATGTAATATCTTGTGTTGAATTGTTATCAACAAAAAAGTAGATCGTAGAAAAATCGCACTAAACTTTTTTACTTAAATTACAAGGTGTATCTTTTTCTTACATGAAAAGATTTAATTAAGAACATTCAACATTTGTTTTAAATAATGTTCAAAGCAGAGTTGTGGATCCGCATTGATTGTACGCGGATCCGGATCCTTGACAATAAAAATAAAATCACCAAATTTTTCAAAAAATATTTGTTCCTTAATCTCGAAGTCAAAAATACTTTTAATTTTTAAGTCTGAACCTAAACGTTAAAGATTGGCTCTCATCACAAGAATGTCTTTGTAAGTGACTATTTTATATAAATTTAGGTAGATTTTTCCATTTTTTTCGCATTTTTTTGAGTCCAAGGATCCGGATCCTTGGACTCAAAAAAGTGCGGATCCTTGCGGATCCGGATCCACAACTCTGGTTCAAAGTAGAGGCTATGTCCTATATGTAAAGCAGTAATACAAAACAAATCAACTAGCTGCTAATAAATCAAGGCATTTCCCTAGCTCATGCTATTTTCGTCAATAAACTATTAATTAAATAATTGGCAACACCTCTTAAGGGGCGTTTCCTCGTAATTCTAAAGTTGCTTTTAATACGTTATTTAAGGTTAGGTTAAATTAGGTTAGGAGATTGCCCCGCAGGTTTAGGCAATTTGACCCGCAGGGTTAGAGCACTCCGCAGGGGCTAGAAATAGAAGAAAAGCTATTGTGAAAATACGAAGAAATAATGTACTCAAAATAAAATTGGAAGATTTTTAGTATTGAACTGGCGGATTTAAAAAAAACAATTAAAAATTTTTTTTCCGTTGAAAAAAATTGTTAGTTTGACTTTAATTGGATAACAATGGGTGTATTATGTACAAAATGCAGTATGTTAAATAACAAGGATCAACACATCCAGAAAACAGCAAAGCAAAGGAACATAGATGCATATTAAAATAAAGTATATGTAGCAGAAAAAAATTTATAGAAGTCGGGCGCTTTGGAGTTAAGACAATGGACGATAGTTTGATGTACAATTACATCCCCAATGATAATCAACAAAATAACCATTTCTGTAGTTAAGAATTTTTGTTTGAAATGTTTAGACAATGCTAGTTTTAATCAACCAATCAAGATTCATCAAAGTTTTTAAACCAAAGAATGAGAATGTTTATGAAACTTTGGATACCTTTATAATTTGATTTTCTATTAATGAAAAATAGATTGTACAAACTATACTTAAGTATATGAAAGTTTTGCAGTTTAAAATAGTATCAACTAGTGCATTCATTTTTTTTGTAAAATTTGCAAGTGCAACTCCTTAGATACAGAACAGGCAATTATTAACTAAGGAAACAAACAAACAAGGATGGAAAAATCCACTGAAAGCGAAAAAGTGCTTATTACACTATTGTTTTTTATTCAAACGGCAATCTTTTTGTAATAGTGGACAGTGAAATATAAGCTTTAGAAAAGCATACTAAACTTTTTTTACCAGTATTTTTTATTAGGTAATAATTTAGACAAATTGTTTTTGATGCTTTTTTTTAACAAGAAATTGTAAAATATGATAGGAATAATTTAAAAAGTTCCGAACTGGTAAAAAGGTGGAGGAAATAAAAAAACATATAAATAAATGGGACACATGTTGCCTGCCCAGGGTTTTCCAGAGTTTTATTTCTTGAAGGGATTAAAATTTTAATTGAAAGGGGGAATTTGACAACCCCCCCCCCCCCTTTTGCACCCTATGAGAGACATTATATATTTTAAAAAAGAATATAATTATTAGCAACATAGTATTGCAACATTTTTATTAAATTTAGAGGAAGGGAAAAATGTGTTGTGGTATTTCATAGATTTTTATTGAAACTTTTATTTGGAAGATTATTATTATAGTAGCTTCGCTATTAAAAGGAACTATGCACATATGAAAGTATGTTTTGTATGTGTGTGATCATGTAACAAAAGATTACCTAACAATTTACATTTTCTTTTCATAACTGTCCTCAAATTTGCAACAAATAATTCATCTTTTAACACGACGAGTAGCAACTTTATAATATGTACTAGCGGCTTCTCCCCTTGACTCTAGTGGCTTTGCCCCAAGAGGTAATTTTAAAAAATCACCACTACATTTTAAATTAACTGCCGAAACAATGGGGAATGGATTTTTATTTTTGGGGGGGTTGGGGGTGTCCCAAGTCCGAAGAAAATAGCCTAAAACCACCACAGGACCAGTAGGTATATTCCCTAAATAGTAGAATCCGACCGATTCAGTGGTTACCGAGATCTTAAGGGACAGACAGACGGAAGGACAGACGTCATTCTACTTTGTATTATAGATTGTCTTTAGTCTTGTGTAATGGGATGCAAGTGTCAATTGCTCCAACTTTGTATGATCCATTTTTAAAAATGGTTTAAATGAATTTTTATCGAACCATAATACCCAATGATCATAAACAAGGTAACCCCTTCTGTAGATATAATTATTGCTTGAAACATTTAGACACAACTAGTTTAAACTAACCAATCAAAATTTAGTGAAAATAAAAGTTATTGAGTCAAGGAATGAGATAACGTGGTTATAAAACTTTGGGTACAAGTGAAATTTATATAACTGTCCTCTTCCTCAAACAGTATACTGATAAACATGGCTTTGGAGCGATTTAAATAATTTTATTTAACTCACTTACACTTTGTTACATCCAAAACCATATATGTATATCCTAACTTTACCCTGACAAAATACTGTCTTTAGAAAATTCCAATATTTTAATCACGGCCCCAAAATATTATTTATTTTTTATATATGAAATTTCTTTTATAATTTCAGGTAAGGGAGTGCACCTTTACTATGTAGGAGGGGAGGTGTATGCCGAATGTTTGTCCGACTCGGCCATATTTGTGCAGTCCAGAAACTGTAACTACCACCATGGATTCCATCCAACCACTGTCTGTAAGATTCCGCCAGGATGTTCCCTCAAAATTTTCAATAACCAGGTAAATTTTGCAATAGTGCTTTGGGATGTAGTAAATTAGGACTAAGGTAGAGTAAGGAGCTAAAGTAAGCTCCACTTAAATGTATCTATGAATGAATGGATTATCCATCTGACATCAGAAATTTAGGACTAAAAATATTTCTTGCTATATATATCTATACTAGCTAAAGCAATGAACTAGAATACAAATGACTAATTATAGGCCAATACAGAGACTAAATCGCTGGCCAATATACATTTTAATTGAACAATGGTAGGCCAGTATGGCTCCATTTTTTATAGGCCGTATGAAAAGCCTAAAATACAGGAGTAAGTTAAAAACAAAAAATATTTTGATTTTAAGGATGAAATAAATTTTGTATTTCAAACTTTAAACATTATATGGGAGAAAAGGATAATTCTTAAAAACATTGTTTACATACCTACATTAGTTACATCCTTCGAAATCATCCTCTTGCTATAATTTTTATACAAGCATGTTTGTATATTAAAATTCTAATTTGTATTTAAGCAAGTTTAAATTAAGGACAATTATAATAGAAAACAAATGTCAAATAAGAAAAAGCTTTACTTTCCATTGTTTCAAATATTTAATACATTATAAACGTTGTTTAACTTCTCAAAATCCAATCTGTTTACTTTCGTTTAACCTGGGTCTAAAAGGATAAGACAATGACCGATAAATTGATGTACATCCCGAATGATGATACACAAAATTATCCCTTCTGTAGATTACACTTAGTGGTTGAAACGTTTGAAATAATAAATCAACTAATAAAAATTCAATAAAAGTCCTTAATGTTGTTAAGCAAACAAATAAAACTTTATTTTAAAAGTTTGGGGACTAGTGTAATAAATAGTCCAATCTCCCCTATCTCCATGGTTTAACCCCTGCGGGGAGTCTAAACATGCATAATAGTTTTGATAGTAATAGACTTAGTTCATTCAAATGGTTTTGAAGTATGATTGCCTACATCCATGGCTTTAGTTTTGACAAGCGCTAAATCAAATAATGTCTAGAGAAACATGCAATTAAATTTTGCCAGTACTCATTTCAACAAGGATAATCACTTCAGTTAAAGCTAAGCCTTGTATGCATAATAAAACAAAGATTTTTTACTTGTTTTTGCCTGACGAAAAAGTTCATGGATACTCATTTGCCTTAATCTAAGATGTGATTTAATTCTTAATTGAAAATAGTTCTACAACCCACTGACAGAGTTGCTGTGCTCCTAAGGGGTTTTTGCAAAATATTGTTATTAAAAATGTTTAAAAGGTATCATGCAATAATTTTAATTTCATATATTTACTTTTTGAATAAAATAGTGTAGGTTACATATAAAAAAGATTAGCTTATGGAATTTCCCGTATCGCTTTGAAACCGATTAATATCCGTTGAATTAGAACCGGTATTCCTTCTTACTGAAAAATTATTTATAGCATCGTATTACATTCAGTTTTCTACGAATATAAAACTGTACAATTTTAAGATTAAAACCTTATGATTGTACATTTTTGCATTCGCGGAAAGCGGATTATAATACGATGCGAGATATTCATATGTATCAAAATACAATAATGTTGTAATAAATCCTTACGAAAAAATAGAAACTGCGTAGAGACTGTACTAACTTTGGTCGGATGTAAATACTTAGCAAATCTACTACCTAAAATATCAGTTTTAAGTAAAGATACTCATATACTATTCAAACATTTAAATTATATAATTTTTTAGGAGTTTGCAACTCTTCTGACCCAAAGCGTGAACCACGGGTTCGAAGCCGTGTACGAGTTGACGAAAATGTGCACCATTAGGATGTCATTTGTCAAGGGCTGGGGAGCTGAATACCATAGACAGGTAGTGTAGCAAGAGATAGATAGAGAGATAGATACAAATACCAATAGATTAAGGATACCTAGAAAGATATAAAGATGTAATTTGAAAAAAGTTGGAGAGCTAAATACCATAGACATGTACCGTAGCAATAAATAGATAGATACACACACATATAGACAGAAGAATCATTGGGACAGGCACAAATGTAGACTTTCAATCTTCTCAGGGATAAGGGATGGGAAACGTAGGAAAATATTATTTCAGGCCTATTTCAAGCCTAGGCCTATTTCTAGCCTAATAAACCAGTTTTGGGATGGCGCAGTGCTTCGTATAAAACGCTAATAAAAAAGCTGTGTGTGTGTGTGTAGATAAAGTATAGAATCAAATTCAGGTAGCTAGTTTAAAGTAAAAAACATAACTTTTTATAAACCTATATATTAATGGCTTTTGTTAAAATGAAGTTTTTTCTCTCCCAAATTTTTTTTATCTTTTACTTTGGTAATTTGAACTGTCAGAAAGCTATCGTTGGGTTTCATTCAGACAGATTTTAGTTTGTATTATTTGCATTTTTATTAATGAGTAAAAATTTTATTTGAAAATTTCATTGCTAATTAAAATTCAAAATAAATAAATTAATATGCACTTGGGTAACATTCTATCAAGTATTCTTTGTAGTGATATTATGTAGTGATCTATTTGTACTGTGTTTTATTGTGTATTGTACATATATTAGGGTTAAAGTGTTGTACCAATTCCGTATTAAATTTTTAAAATTCAAAATACAACATCTAATTTATAAACTACCAAATGAAAATTCGTAGCTACCTCCTTTCCAAAAAATAATCCCGTTATTTTTGTTTTTTCTATATGGCCCTTTTTTAATGTTTAACTCTAAGCAGATTTAATAATTAAGCTAATGTGATCTAACACCATTTATATTTATTTTTTAGTAGCAGACGAAATCATTATTTTTCCCAGAATTGTCTGCTTCTAAAATTTTCGCCAATTGGTGATTGGTTGTTAAAAACAGGCCGATTCTTATTGGTTTAGAGCTATAGCTACTTGGGAGCGTCCGCCAGTTTGATAGTAATTTGTAATAGTTGCAATATCCCTTTAGAATCTAGGCCGGGACCTAATTAATGGCCAGGTTTCCTATCCCTTATCCCTGAATCTTCTAAATTTCTAATTATAGACAGATTCTTATAATTTTTATTTTAGTATTGTAGAAAATTTGTCTTTTATACGTTGCTATACATGGTTCTTTCAGTAAAGCTGAGAACTGGTTCTTATCCTTCGGATAATAATAAGTTTGGAAGCCATACTGGAGATCCTGTTACTTTTATAATTGACATTATTTAATCTTTTTCAGGATGTGACCTCTACCCCCTGCTGGATAGAAGTGCACCTGCATGGCCCCCTCCAGTGGCTCGACAAGGTCCTCACACAAATGGGAAGCCCTGGAAATCATATCTCTTCTGTGTCATAATTATCACATGTTATGACTAAATAGATGGTCTTGGTCGTAAATAAAATCTTTTCAAAGTAATGACTAAAATAAGGTCTAAAATAATCAAACCAATTCTAATGGCAGGAAAATGTGATTTGACAACATATAAGTAGACAATGAAAATCTGTGAAAAATAACGTTAAATTTGGCATAATTTTTTAAAGAAAATACTGACACATAACTTCAAAACCAGGTTTAGACTTAAAGCATTGTGAAAGCAAATGTTGTGAAATTCTTATTAGAATATTCGTTTAGATATTAAAATAAATAATATTTTTGATAATCATTAGAGAACAATGTAAAAAAAACCAGAAAATTAAGTGTCTTAAAAGTACAAATCTACTAATAAAAACAGAGGTGGATTCTTTAAAAAAAAAAAATAAGGGTCACAGCATTGCTGGTGAGGCAAAATTGTTTCTTGTGAAAAATCCTCCAAAACCAAATAAAAATATCTACAAAAATTAAATAAAATCTTATGTTAATAGCCCTTCTATGATTTTATTTAATTTTTGTAGATTTTTTATGTGACTTTTGGAGGGTTTTTCACAAAAAGATTTTGCCTCACCAGCGAGCACCGACCCTAACTTTTTTTTAAAAGAATCTACCTCAGATTTATTTATGAATTTAAGTTTTACATTTTTTCTGTATTTAATATATAGTGCCATTTTAAATTATAGGAAAAACTTCTGACTATAATGACATGTTATGTTTAATATTTTTATGAAATTTTGACATACAACAACAAAAAATTACAACTGCAAGGCGCCAAGTTGTTTTTTTATTATTTGACAAACAAAAATGATAAAAATAATTGAAATTAATGATATTGTATCTTATTATTATTGTATCTTACATTATATTGTGACGTTTATATTTTATAAAAAGATAACAAATAAATTTTAAGTCAATTCTTTGTATTGTTTATTTAGATGTGTTGTTTCGGGTTCTAGCCATCTCCATTCTCCACGTACCTTGTAGTATATTTTATATTATAATTGCAATGTAAAGCTTTCATTCGCCCGATGGCTTATTGATTGCACGGTCTTTGTCTGGAAGTCTTAATTATGCACAGCACAGTAATGAGTTGCACCTGTTCATGGGCCAAGACATTTCCCCTTCTGTTACTATTGATATCATGAGCCTAACATAAAAGCAGTATGTACCATTTTATGGTCTCTAGTATGATGAGGTGTAGTTCAAACTGGTCCTTTAAGTATATGTAATGGCAAAGAACCCTATCTCCAAGTCTTGCCTAGGAAATTTTATAGGACATGGCCTAATGACCAGATTGATTTTTCATAAGATAAAATTTTGTCATTAAAATCGTCTTCATTAATAGTTTTTAAAGAGGATAATTTATATTAATAATATTAATAAAAAAAAGACTTTATATCTACTTCTAATTACTATATTTAATCAATGCTACACATATTAAACTAATGCTACATGTATCTTTAAAAATTTGGTAGGACTTCATTACCAAAAGCAATTTTGCATTATATAAACAGCAAAACAATAATAAATACTAAATTTTCATTGATGACATTTAATGTTAAATTAATCGTGCCCCAAATTCCGCTTTCGGTAACTTTGAATGATCTTTGAAAATCGTACATAGTGTTTTTTTTAATTCAAAGACAAAAGTATTTCTTTATTTAACCCACTTACCAATGACAGAAGTCAAAATAATCACTTTGTAAAAACCAGCAATTAAGGCATGATTTGTCCCACGCCAATGAAGAAAATGTCAATAGTAAGTGGGTTAAATAAAGCAATACTTTTGTTCTATTAAAAAAACACACTGTTGTTAAGCAGATTAATTTATATGTCATGCACTCACCCATTTAATTGAGACTATGAAAAAATTAGCAAGAATTTTGCCAGAAGTTCATATAGAATCCTGAGTAGCCAACACCAGCCCCAGTAGTGCCAGCAATGTAGTGCTCGTACGTGTTCTGGGCAGTAGCGGATGCAGGGGTGGCTATAAATAGTATTAGTTATTTATCGCAACGTATTCCATAAACAGCTTTCCGCGGATATAAAAAAAATTGTAAAAAGCTGGATAAAATACGATACGATACAAGATTTTTCTGTGTGGCTGAGTACCGGTACTTATCCACCGGATATTAGTCGGTTTCAAAGCCATACTGGAAATGTTATTATGAATTTTAGTGCACCATATTAAAACTGTCATCCCTAGATTCTTGGGTCTTCGTCCAAAGAAGTGATTGGAAATACCTTTTCACATTTAATACCTACATTTGCGACAACCTTTAATTGATTTAATAATCTTAAAACCACCGCAGGACCCGTCTGTATATACCCAGCGGTTACTGAGTCACAGACAGACGGACAGACATCGTTCTACTTTGTATTATAGATATACCATTTTATTTCAAATGTATAATATTTTCGTTGACTTTAACAAAATGTGGTTATAACTGACATAATATCGACCTATCGACTGTATAATTACACTTTAACTAGATAATTATAAGTCAATATAAATGATAAGACAAATAGAAGCTGTATGAATGTAAATTATATAATGAAGTTGTATGTAAGGGTTAGTAAAAGTTACTGATATTAATTAAAAGTTTATTTTTTAAAATCAAAGCACTTTACAATGCCCATAAAAATTTACGTCATTAAATACAAATGACCAATGTTAGACCACAGACTAAATTACCAATGGCAGGCCAGTATACATTTTAATTGACCAATGGTAGGCTAGTATGACGTCATTTTTATTGGCACTATGAAAAGCTTCTTCAAACTCACCAATAGCAATTTCCTCTCCATTGAATCTGACCCCCCATTTAAATGGAGTGGACCATGTACATGCTGTAGACGCTGAGCTAGGACTGGCAGCTGCTTGAGCCGCGGCGGTTGGGTTGGCGTTAAACACAGTACCACATATCCTGATTGTAATCAAAACTTCAGTCCGGAATAATTATATATTGCATCATATTATAAACAGCTTTCCCAGAATATAAAAATTTACAATTATACGATTAAAACCAGTTTTGTTAGTCCTGAGATGCATAAGGCACGGGCAAAAAGAAAACTGGTTTAAATATTAAGATTTTACATTTTATACTCGTAGAAAACTGGATATAATATGAATACGATACGATACATAATTTTTCACAATTAACCAGTTCTAATCCACTGAATATTTTTGAAGTCGTAATAGAAATAGTTTTAATAATTATTATACAAAAGGCAACATTAGCTATCTAAGACATGTTCTTTTTTCATTTTTTTTAAATTGACTATTTTAAAATTTCCATTACAGATAGGAGCTATAGAACATCATCCCTCTGGGGGAAATTTGGCCCATACCTAAAATTATTTAATGTTGAAATAAGCACCAATAATACAGTTTTTTGTGGTCTTGTGAATAATGCTTAGAAATCTCCATTAATCTTTTATTAACCCCACTGTGCTAAAAAATGTCAAAATTCTACCTGGAAGTGCCAGCAGTCTTTGTGGTCCCTGTACTCGGCTGTAAATTCTTAACCTAAAATAGTTATTTATCGCATCGTATATAAGCAGCTTTCCGCGGATATTTAAAGGTACAATTATAAGATTAAAACTAGTGGGCACGGGATTATATGTAGAAAACTGGATATAACACGATACGATTCATGATTTTTCAGTATGGCAAACTGTTTCGGTTTCCATTTTGTGTAGATTTGACCTTAACAACGTGGTTAATGTAGCAAAACATACAATTTGTTTTAAGATAATATAAATTTTTATACTAAAGTAACATGATGTGGCTGTATGCTTGTGTGTCTGTGTTTAACCACAGTTATTGCTAAACACTGAACCGATATAGATTCCATTTATATTTTACATATGTTTAAAGAAGGTTTATAAATATTTATGGAAAGGTACCTCCACCTTCCCAAGAGAAATCACCATTAAATAAAATACCAACCCTAAAAAAATATTTTTCTTTTATTTAAAAAAAAATTATAGGTGGAAAACAACTTTCAACCTCCTATCGTGCCCCTAGAGGTCTCTATGGGCGTTGCCGCCAGTAGTATTTACTCCAGTACAATACATTCAACCAATTACGCCAATAAGGCGAATAAATTTAAATCCAATTGCTTTGATTTAAATTCTACCTCAATGTAATCTTGAGTTGCTGGGTTTATAGCTGTGGCTGATGTCACTAAAATTATACATATCATTAATTTTTATCTATCTTCCAACATCTATATGATTAAAGTAAAATAATGAGTGGGCAAGAGCTATATGTATTATGTAACTTTCTCAACGTGGCAAATACCCTGTCAAAATTATTTATTGGCCGGGTCTTTGAAAATCAACTGATAGTAGGTTAAGAAAAAATTTCAAGTTCTTTTTCGTCTGCTAACTTAAGGGTCTTTGCTAATTTGGAGAGGTAGTTGTCTAGAATATTTATCTATCTATCTTACTATCTATCCAACTATCTATCTATATTGTCTATCTATCTATCTATCTATCCATGTACTTACTGCCACAGAGAAGACCAATGGCAGAGGTGCCAGGTCCCGCTCCTGCCGCGCTAACCCCAAAGCTTGTAAAGGAATTCGGGGATGGAGTTACTTTGAAAATCTGAAAAGAATTAAGCTGCTTATTTAACCTATAAAAAATGACGTTATACAATACAAATTACCAATGATAGGCCGGTATACATTTATATTGACCAATTTTAAAATGTATGTTGCCTATCATTAGTCATTTGTATTGTATGATGTCATTTTTTATGGGCACTATAAGATGCTTGATAGAAAAATTAACATGTGAACTTATAAACAAGATAATGAAAAAAAAATCGAAACCTAACGTAATAAAATTTAGCAGTGGGGGGTGGGGGGTTGATTTTTTTTCTAAGCATGGCCTAAAACCTGCGGGGTCTTATCCAAGATACAAGGTGTAAGGCTACCCTGTACCAAATATAACCTAACCTTAAAATCTCCTCCTTATTTTCAAATAGTTTCAATTTAAGGGGGGGGGGGGGGTTCTGTGCTCTACTTTTCATTTGAGGGAAACTGTAATTTTTTATACCTGAGGAGTAAAACAAAGTGAGCAGTACCCTCGTTCTCTTCGGAAGCATATGTCATAATATTGGTTCCTAAATAACAAACACAAAATAACTGTTATTTGGGAAACTAATCTATCCTAACTTTCAGTCCTTGTGTCTTCCTTACGCGCTAAGTTTTGCAAATCGCAAGTGTGTCGGTTAGTTCAGAAAAATCGACTTGCAATGTAAATAATGTGATTAGGCCGAGATTTGAACATAGCACCTTTGTTTATTTAAAGTTTACATGAATTCTTAAATCCCCTGAAGATAAAATAAAATAATATAAGCATTTTCCCTAGAAAATGATAAGGACATTTTTTCATGAAGTTGGATAAACGAAATAAATGTAACAGAATTAAATAATCTGCAAACAATTTTTAATTACTTTAAATTTGTCAAAAAGGAGTAACGTACAGACGGACGGACATACCCTAATAATTGTGTAGCTGCGCTTCAACCAACTTTCTGTAGATGAATATGTGAGGTTGAGGTAACAGTTGTAACAGATTTGTCCCATCCAAACACAAACAGAGTGACATACAGACAGACGAACATACCCTAATTATTGTGTAGCTGCGCTACTACCAACTTACTGTAGATGAATATGCGAGGTTGTGTGTAACAGATGTAACAGATTTTTCCCATCCAAACACAAACAGTGACAGACAGACATACGGACATTCACATACCCTAATTATTTTGTAGCTGTGCTACAACCAACTTACTGTAGATGAATATGCGAGGTTGAGGTAACAGTTGTAACAGATTTATCCCATCCGAAACTGTAAAATGTACCAGAGGTTCCTGAATTAATTCATTTAAAATAAAAAAAAGTTGTTATCACATAGATTAAAACCAGTTATGCTAGCCTCCAGGACAAAAGGCCAAGGCTAGCAATATTGGAGTATTTATAGTATTTTTCAACACTAATGTATTGTTGAAGTCATAAAGGAGTAATAATAAAAATAACCTGCCAGGTTTGCTGGCATCCTTTAGGATGAAGATATTTTTAAAAATTAATATTATTAGAATTGTAAGTAATTACATATGTAGAATATTAAGAAAAAAAGCGACCCCCTCCATCCTTAATAGTAAATGATTGACTGTAAATATTTATTTCTATTAGGCCCCGTAATGTTGCATCGTTCTAGGAAGTTTGATTATGAAACCCCTACTATAATCACTCATATTTTAAGATTTTGTGATTAATCTAAATAATGACACAGCTTGATAGCTTTCTAGTTAAAAAGTTAACCTGTATGATACTGTAGACAATCATCTACGGGAATATTTGGACTGCTGCACTCATACTGAGTAACCTGAGATATATAGATAGATAAATATATAGATAGATACTGTAGACAATGCTCTACGGGAATATTTGGACTGCTGCACTCATACTGAGTAACCTGAGATAGATAGATATATAGATAGATAGATACTGTAGACAATCCTCTACAGGAATATTTGGACTGCTGCACTCATACTGAGTAACCTGAGATAGATAGATAGATAGATAGATAGATACTGTAGACAATCCTCTACAGGAATATTTGGACTACTACACTCATACTGAGTAACCTGAGATAGATAGATAGATAGATAGATATATAGATAGATAGAAACTGTAGATAATCCTCTACAGGAATATTTGGACTGCTGCACTCATACTGAGTAACCTGTGATAGATATATAGATAGATAGATACTGTAGACAATCCTCTACAGGAATATTTGGACTACTACACTCATACTGAGTAACCTGAGATAGATAGATAGATAGATAGATATATAGATAGATAGATACTGTAGACAATCCTCTACAGGAATATTTGGACTACTGCACTCATACTGAGTAACCTGGGATAGATAGATAGATAGATAGATACTGTAGACAATCCTCTACAGGAATATTTGGACTACTACACTCATACTGAGTAACCTGAGATAGATAGATAGATAGATAGATATATAGATAGATAGATACTGTAGACAATCCTCTACAGGAATATTTGGACTGCTGCACTCATACTGAGTAACCTGGGATAGATAGATAGATAGATAGATACTGTAGACAATCCTCTACAGGAATATTTGGACTGCTGCACTCATACTGAGTAACCTGGGATAGATAGATAGATAGATAGATACTGTAGACAATCCTCTACAGGAATATTTGGACTACTACACTCATACTGAGTAACCTGAGATAGATAGATAGATAGATAGATATATAGATAGATAGATACTGTAGACAATCCTCTACAGGAATATTTGGACTGCTGCACTCATACTGAGTAACCTGGGATAGATAGATAGATAGATAGATACTGTAGACAATCCTCTACAGGAATATTTGGACTGCTGCACTCATACTGAGTAACCTGGGATAGATAGATAGATAGATAGATACTGTAGACAATCCTCTACAGGAATATTTGGACTACTACACTCATACTGAGTAACCTGAGATAGATAGATAGATAGATAGATATATAGATAGATAGATACTGTAGACAATCCTCTACAGGAATATTTGGACTGCTGCACTCATACTGAGTAACCTGACATAGATAGGTAGATGATAGATAGATGATAGATAGATAGATAGATAGATTAAAATATAGATAGATAGATTGATAGAATGATTGATTGATTGATTGATTGATAGATAGATAGATAGATAGATAGATAGATAGATTGATTGATTGATTGATTGATTGATTGATTGATTGATTGATTGATTGATTGATAGATTGATAGATAGGCAGAGAGATAGATAGATAGATAGAAAGATAGATAGATAGAAAGATAAATAAATAGATTTTTAAAATAAAAAAATAGAACAAATGGGTAGGGCTTTTTTGTAAAAATTAAGATTTATGCAAAAAAAATTGCTTTTTTATTTGATTTCCTTGTTTTACCTTGATTTGCCAACTTCTGGTGGTAGAGGTACCGGTATCAATATCTACTTTTATCTGATTACATTGGTCAGAGGCTGATACAAACATATGCTGGCCAGTATTCACTCCACAGATTACAGGAGGCGCCTTTCCATCTGAATTGATAATATAGATAATTGGTTGAGTTATAGATAGATACATTGATCATACAATAGATATATCAATTGATTATTGGATTGGAGGAAAGATAGATTGATTCATTTACAATCCATGCAGATGGATAGATATAAATAGATATATAGATAGATCATGAAAGAATCCAAATGGATTAAAATTAAAGACAGATTATTAGAGCAATCAATACACATTTAAATAGTCAAACTACAAGATAGATTTGAAGATCCTTGGATTGATAGACTCATTTAGTGATGTTTCAACTTTTGAAAAATGAAACTTCTTTACCTGGATTAGTTACAGTCAACGTATCCTTCTGACACTGTCCTGCCTAAAATAAAATGTTGCTATTTTACAAATAATTTTTAAAAATGTGTTTATTAATGTTAAATTTTGTTCATTGGCGTGCGGTAGAAATTCAAAAATGATATTCAAAATCCACTTAAAATCTAAATTGGTATCAAAATAAAAAAATATTACTAACCTCTAAAGCTAGAAGAACACTATAGTATCAAGAGTACTAGATGTATCAAAATAAAAATATATTACTAACCTCTAAAGCTAGAAGAACCCCAGTAGCAAGAGTAGCAGAAGTATCAAAATCTTCAGGATCAGAGAGAGTCATACTCTCAAAATCTATCCTCAACTTGCAAATATCACTGTTCATCCTAGATGTATAATAATATCATTTACAGCAATATATTTAAAAATTGTGAATTAGCTACAAAAACTGGTATTTTCTTCACTGCTTGAAGATGTTTATTTTCTGTTGACGATTTCCGGATCATAGAAAATCTACATTTTTTTTATGTTTGTACGTCTGTCTACAGGTATCTATTATATAACTTATTTTGTCCATCCTTCTGATTCAGCTTTAAGATCAATGTCTTTAATTGAAAAAAACTTTAATAATATTAGTATTATTTATTTATACAGATGTATGTCATATAGATAACATAAATCAATAAAATTGTTTGTTGAAACAATAGATTAATCATTTCAATCATTATATTAAGCAGTTTAAGAGATCTTAATAACAACACATAGACAAAATATCAAAACTTACTTGCAGATTGTGTAGATACATGGGTCAGAATTAGTTGATGTAGAATAGGAGGTCATAATGGCATACGTGGCATTTTCCTTCAAATTTCATATGATCTTGTTTTAAAATGATCATGAAATCTTATTTTAACAGATGGCAGTATTTTCACTTTGCCTTATCCTAAAATGAGTATAAATGGGAAAAAAATATGTCTTTAAAAATCACGAAACCTAAAATGTTTCTCCCATCTGGATAATATAATAATAACCAACATCCTCTCCCCTGGCCATGGAGGAGCGTACTGACCAATACATGAGAGCTATATTAGCAACCTAAATTGACGACCAAAAATTTCCCTGTCACAATATCCACCTATTTTTTATCCATTATTTTAATATTTAACAAGAACATGCCGAAGCTTTGCCACCGCAGGCAAGAGAGAAAGTACAACATACTCCAAAACCAGAGGCACAGCTTCCTGACGATGTTCCTGACTGAAAAATTACCAAAATTATTAATCTATCTATCAATTAATTTATTTATTTAATTTTAAGATTAAGTACTACAGTAGCAGAATATCTATTTGTCCATTTGAACTAAAATGTTTAACTAATCGCCGGACCGAAATGGATTTTTTTCTTTACAGAAAAGCTTCTTATTAGTCCCGACAAATTTTTTCAATCTATTTCTGAGGTGGGTTTATCTAATCCTCTAAGAGAAATCGCCACCCAAAAATTTATCCCCATACCCCCTTTTTTACCTTTTCTTTTTATTAGTGAAACCTAGGGTTGACTCTGCTGAAAGTGCCTATAGAGGCCTCTAGGGATAGAGCCTCTAGTTTTTATTCCAGAAACTTTGAACAGCATTTTAAAAATGTATGAAAGAATTGTCCTACCCTGTCTGAACATTCAGATTCTGTATAACAGGTTCCATTCAGGTTATTTGTTCCTCTGAATTAAAGAATGAAGTTTATAAGAGATAAGACAATTGACAATAAACTTTCGTAGAGTCATTTACAATATCTTTATAAATATAATCCTAGATTTTAAATCATAATAAGATTAATTATATTGTAAAAATAAACTTACGTGCATGGTTCATTTTCAAACTGGACAACATTAAAAATTCCAAGATTTTTTCTTTTTCTGTCCAGTGTGGAATTATCATAGGCACTAAATATTAACAAATAAAATTTAGGTAGAAAAAAATTTATTTAAATAGGATTCAGATAAGTTATGCAATATATATGGTAATTGTAGAAAGGAATAAAAATTTTCATTACAATTAAATATAGAATGAATACAAGGACGTCAAAGATTTTTTTAATTATTGAGGGGGGAGGGGTGATCACCCCTTTATCCCCCCACCCTTGGACGTCCCTGAATGATTAGTACACAACTTAAAACTCCGATCTTTTCCCTTATATTTGAAACAAATAGAAAATAGGGAGGGGGGATTGTATTTTTTATTAATGCCTAATCCCTGCAAGGGTCCCTAACCTTGAGGGGCCAATACTTGCGATGCCCTAACCTTACAGTGCTACCAAATAAGCTATATAACCTACCACCTACCCTAAAGTGGTAAACAAATAAACAAAGATTTTTGTGCTCGACTAAGCACTTTGAAAATATGAACCAGACCTTACTGTCCTTAACTTAATCATATAAAGACAGACCCTAATTTTAGAAAAACTAAAAGAAAGAATCAAAACTTACCAAAATATACTTGTTATGGCAAAAAATATCAAAAACAATAACATTATATTAGGCTTCATTTTTTCTAAAAATAAAATGTTATTTTTTTAATTTCTTAAAATAGAATTAACATGGAAGAAAAATATCAATGAATTCAAATGACATATTTTTTTATATATATCAAAATATTAAAAAGGTAAAAGAATAGAGGGTGCACGAGCTATTTATCATAAAAAAGGATAAAAGATAAAATGTTTAAACATTGAATAATTTTGAAGCAATAAGTATTTCTCAATTTTGTCAATAAAAAAAGGGCTAAAGTCGTAGTTTTTATTATACCTGGACGGACAACGAGACAAATTGAATTGTAGAGCAAATGTCTAGTGGTAATAGAAAAGAAATGAAAAGAAAAATAGAAAAAATAATAAAACCTTTCTTTACAAATATTTATATGCCCTGTGGACAGACCAAGTAAGTCATAAACTGAATGTTCTTTTGAAAAAAATAACAATCTATCTTAAATATCAGAATAAAAAATAACATTTTGGCCATAACGTTATGACGGACTGTTGAACAGACAGTTAATTATAGAGTAGCTTCTCTCCGATAAATAAATATCAAATTAATATCTATTGGCATACACACATCCCGATACTCCACTTATGGAAGTTTTTTAAGATTATGTCAGCAGAAAACGCCACACTGTTAGGTTGTCACTATTCCGTTTGTTACTGTTAGCTTTCTTCAGTAGTTTTCATTCTCAATGCATCGCTGATTTAACCAAGTGCCGGTAACCCAACTAAGGGTGATGAAAAATATTTTGAAAAATTTGTATTTAGGATATATATTTTACCATAAAATCAAAAACAAATAAGTTCAGTAAATAAAAATAAGTAATATTGAAGAAAAAATATCTTATTATTTTTTTTATATATCCATTAATAAATTTCACAATCCTGAAGAAAAATTAAATTTATGAATATCATATCTAAAGATCTTAATTAGAGACACTTTTTTCTTAATTATTTATATAATTATTAATTAAGGAACAAAAGAATTTTCACCTTTTTCACCTTTAAAGAGGCAGTTATGATATTTTAAAATAGACTAAAAAATATTATAGCTTAAACATACAAAAATACTTTGAAACTGGAAATTGTACTTTTTCTAAACTCATAAGAAATATGTTTTCCAGTATGTCTTCGAAACTGATTAATATCCGCTGGATTAGAACCGGTTCTAAGCCATACTTAAAAATCATGCATCGTATCATATTATATTATTATATCATTTTATATGAAGAGTAAAATGAACAAAATCATAATATCCGGGCCATCAACCACACGGTGCTAATGCTGTCAATAATGCGATGCAATAAATAACTTTTCCTTACTTTTAATTAAAAGATTTAAATAAAAATCAATATTTAAGTACCATTTAAAATGACGACTGCGCTCTCTTTATGTGCAAAGAAAGTTAATATATAGGGAAATTAGAGTATTTTAATGCAGATCAGTTAGGAAACTTGGTGCTTTCCCTCAAAGTACCTCTCGAGCTCAGCCCCCCCCCCCCCCTCATTCTTAATTTTGGAAGTAATAGGAGAGGGAGTGTTTTTCTATTTATGCATATCCCTAACCCTTCGGGGCTACCCTGTATAACCTAACCTAAAATAACAATACCACACGAATCTAGGCATTTAGTTGAAACCTGCCGAAACTTGAAATATTTGTTGAGTGCAATTTTTAAAAAAATTTAAGGCTGGATTGATTTGGTAGTAATTTCCAAAGATTTCAGATTATTCTTAGTCGGAAAAAGCAAATGGCAAATACTTCATATTTGCAAATTTTCAACATAGGCTGACACCTGGATGCCGAGCCCTGCATGAAACTTCATCATTGATTCAACCGTATAGTTACAAGATAATATACAGAAGAATATAGGGTAGAACATTGTCCGAAATGACAAGTAATAAAGCATACATATGTGTGTGTGTGTGTTTGTCGAGCAGCTGATTTTGGTCAGTGGTTTTATGCCTTTATGCTCTTCTTCTTTATTATTCACCATACAATACAGCAAATATTTAGAATAGCAGTTTTAAAAATAGTAAATTATAGGATTAATCCTGTTTGTAAAAATTATAATAATCACTAATATGATAATAATAAATAGCGAGTTATAGAGTAGATCATTTACATTCTTGAAAATTTTCACAAAAAAAATCTTTATATCCTACATAATAAAGTAGTTAAGATTTTCCTGTCTGAAGCTAAAGACCTCGAAAATTGCCTGACATATAGTTTGTAAATTTTAGGAAAACCTAATGAATATAGGGTGGGTGGTTTTAGGCTATTTAACCTACCTCCAAATTTTCCCTAGTTGCTAGGGGCGAAGTAACCCTTCCTCATCACATTGATAGTAATACAGATTCGAGATAAGTCTTTAACTGTAAAAAATCTTCCTTTTCATAATTTCTAAGATTTATTAGCTGCTTTATGTAAACATATTTTTTCTTGGTTTGTTCACCTGTTCAATTTTTATCCTTCAGTGTTTACAAAGGTTTCAGTAAGATAACTTTTTCATAAGGGTCTCAAGTTTTTTTTCCACATTTTTCAACTATACTAGTTTTTTTTCTATTTTATCTTAATGCAAATTAATTATCCTTTTCTATTGTAAAGCTTATAGGTCTTCTTATTACAACAAAAGGATTTCCTTATTTAGGCTGAGGGGATTGGTAAGTTGTGTGATTATTCAAATTGCTGCAAATTCTACCACGAGCAAACATACACTTACTTGACAAAAAGTGGGTGTGTTTTTGTCAATTTAGTTATTTTCAGTATTTTTGGCAATGTTTTCTGTCAAAATTACACTCTTATCACTTTCATATATGCAGTTTTATTGTCATTATTGTCACACCCATAAAATTTGACAATAAAGCTGTGTTTATGACAGTAGCATGACAGTATTTTTGCTAGTCGTAGATCCGCCATGTACCCATTTAAACTTTTGTTTGTAAAAAAAAAAACTTAAATTTTTGTTAAAGTCTTTTCAGAAATAATGGAATACAGAAAATGTTTGGTATGGCTGATACTGATATCAATGTCTATAGTATGTTCTAAAAGTTTTTATGATAAACACAGAAAAGATAGTAAGTTGTTTTAGTTCAGTTATACCCAAAAAATAGATTACAATATCTTTGAAATAGAATACAAAAAATCCAAATTAATTGATCTGTATTTATCTAATTGGTAAATATTTCAGAGGTTTTGTCATTGTTTTCCTTGGTTCAGTTTGCAAATGATGTGAGTATTTTCTAAATTTTAAATTCTTATTACATTATCACTCAAATCAGACCTTAAAATTTTAAAAAGTGTCTTTAATCCACATCCATTCTTGTGGCTTCCCTCCTGGCCTCTGTGGGATATATCCTAAGATATGAGCCCCCTTTCCTCTCTAATTATTTTTGTTTTCAAAAACACAAAAAAATGCAGGGGTGTGCAATTCTTCAATGAGAGAAGTGTCCCAAACTTCTAAGTATGAATATACCCTAAACAGTAGAGCCCAATCAGTTCAGTGTATACCGAGATATAAAGCTTCAAACAGATAGACATCCTGTTACTTTTTAAAATTAAAACATGACTATCTTAGGCCTGTACATCCTCCTCTAACAGTGCAGTGATGGGAACCTGCCTGACCAACACAGAGTGTAATTATTATTATCCTAGGCCTGTACCTCCTCCTCTAACAGTGCAGTGATGGGAACCTGTCTGACCAACACAGAGTGTAATTATTATTATCCTAGGCCTGTACATCCTCCTATAACAGTGCAGTGATTGGAACCTGTCTGACCAACACAGAGTGTAATTATTATTATCCTAGGCCTGTACATCCTCCTCTAACAGTGCAGTGATGGGAACCTGCCTGACCAACACAGAGTGTAATTATTATTATCCTAGGCCTGTACATCCTCCTCTAACAGTGCAGTGATGGGAACCTGCCTGACCAACACAGAGTGTAATTATTATTATCCTAGGCCTGTACATCCTCCTCTAACAGTGCAGTGATGGGAACCTGCCTGACCAACACAGAGTGTAATGCTGCTGGTGGTTCCAATTCTGGTTCCTGTGCTGCTGGCTTTGGAATATGCTGTAAGTTCAGTTTTAGAAAATTAAATAGATTTTCAGCATGATTCATAAAGAATCCTAGATAGATTGATTCATTCATTAGTACAATCATTGAAGGATTTATTTATTAATAGAAAGATTCAGTGATGGATATATTTATTAAGATATAGATTAGGATAGATTTATATAAAAAAATAGATTCATCTAAGGATATATTCATCAAAGGATAGATTCATCAAAGAATACATTCATCAAAGGATATATTCATAATAGAATTGATTCATCAAAGGATAGATTTATCTAAGGATAGATTCATAAAGGGATAGATTTCTCAAAGGCTAGATTCATCAAAGGATATATTAATCAAAGGATAGATTAATCAAAGGATAGATTAATCAAAGAATAGATTCATCAAAGAATAGATTTATCAAAGGATAGATTTATCAAAAGATAGATTCATCATAGAATAGATTCATCAAAGGATAGATTTATCAAAGGATATATTCATCAAAGGATAGATTTATCAAAGGATAGATTCATCAAAGGATATATTCATCAAAGGATAGATTCATCATAGAATAGATTCATCAAAGGATAGATTTATCAAAGGATATATTCATCAAAGGATAGATTTATCAAAGGATAGATTCATCAAAGGATATATTCATCAAAGGATAGATTTATCTAAAGATAGTTTCATCAAAGGATAGATTCATCAAAGGATAGATTTATCAAAGAATAATTTCACCAAAGGATAGATTTATCAAAGGATAGATTCATCATAGAATAGATTCATCAAAGGATAATTTCATCAAAGAAAAGATTCATCAAAGGATATATTCATCAAAGGATAGATTTATCAAAGGATAGATTTATCAAAGGATAATTTCATCAAAGAATAGATTTATCAAAGGATAGATTTATCAAAGGATATATTCAACAAAGGATAGATTTATCAAAAGATAGATTCATCACAGGATAGATTCATCAAAGGATAGATTCATCAAAGGATATATTCAAAAAAGGATAGATTCATCAAAGGATAGATTTATCAAAAGATAGATTTATCAAAAGATATATTCATCAAAGGATATATTCAACAAAGGACAGATTCATTAAAAGATAGATTCATCACAGGATAGATTCATCAAAGGATAGATTCATCAAAGGATAGATTTATCAAAGTATAGATTTATAAAAAGATAGATTTATAAAAAGATATATTTATCAAAGGATAGATTTATCAAAAGATAGATCCATCAAAGGATATATTCTTCAAAGAATAGATTCATCAAAGGATAGATTTATCAAAGAATAGATTCATCAAGGGATAGATTCATGAAAGGATAGATTTATCAAAGGATAGATTCCTCAAAGGCTAGATTCATCAAAGGATAGATTAATCAAAGGATAGATTAATCAAAGAATATATTCATCAAAGAATAGATTCATCAAAGGATATATTCATCAAATGAAAGATTTACTAAAAGATAGATTTGTCTTTAGATTCATTTCTTAATATAGATTTTTTGAATAATAGATTCATGATCAGGTAGATTTATTGATAGAAAGTTTCAACTTAGATAGATCAACTTATGAAAAGATTTATCAAAAAACATACTTATCATTAGTAAAAACATTTATCAATAGATAGATTCATTATTTGTAAGATTCATCAATACATAATGCCCTTGTTTTCAAATTATGTAAAAAATAATTGATTTTCATAATCATGAAATTCACTGTAATATATAGGTTATGTGGCAACTTCAACCTGTGGTGATACTATAAAATCTAACAATACCTATATAACAAATCCAAACTATCCGAGTTCCTACACTCCTTCATCAACTGGAACCTGTACCTTTACTGTCAGCAAGGTTAAATCTTAAATCATCTTTCCAGTATGGCTTTGAAACCGATTAATATCTGGTGGATAAAAACCAGTTCTCAGTAACACTGAAAAATTATGTATCTTATTGTATTATATCCAGTATTTAATAAATATAAAAATATCCGCGGAAAACTGTTTATAATACAATGTGATAGATAACTAAATCATTTTCTGATACTATTAGATCTGTTTCCTAATAAAAAAAAACTTTAATTGTAGAGTAGTAGCTCTGATAAAATCTGTCAGATGAGATTTGACTTTCCAACATTTAATGGATTTACAGTGAGCACTGCTGGAGTCTGTTCTGATACTTTTGCTGTCTCAGGTATAGTGTTAAACAGCTATTTTAACATTAAGTAGATCAATTCTGAGAGTTCCAGTCTTTTTCCTTCTTTATAGTATAATAATGAATCAGATAAAAGAATTACACATTAGAAATGTTTTTATTCCAGGCCAAACAGGATTGAATCCACCATCCATATGTGGAACAAATACTGGTTATCACAGTAAGTGACAATTATAACCATTGAAGTTGCTAAATTTTTGTACCAAAATACTAAATTTAAACTAAATAACTTATAGCTATCAGTTTAATCCTCAAAGATAGAAAAAAGCCTAATTCTTTGTTTAATGCTAAGTTATTTACAATCTCCTGTGGGTAATAATTTGAGTATTTAAATATTGTTAATGTTAAGTGTATCTTGAGGTTGGTGAAGCTTCTAGTGATACAGCAACTGTTACCATAACCTATGGAGATACTTCTACTGCCAAAAACTTCTTTATTCTCATCAGACAGATTGAATGTGATAATCCTAACAGGTATTAAATTATTAATTTTAAAAGGGGAATCACAAAACATACAAATAAAAACACTTATTCTATTAGATTTTTTAATACTGGCATATATTGCTGGTTGTTCATTAATGCAATTTTGCTAAGTGGGTAATATTTTAAAGAATTTATAATATACTAAATTAAAGAGGAAAATAACAATGTAAATTTTCTTTAGAATGGAGTTTAGTTAAAGTAATACATATTATGAAACACTTCAAAATAAATATAATATTTGAATTAGGATATTGCTTACATTATATGTGTTTAGAGCCCCCAGAGATTGTGTGCAATGGTATACAGGAGCAGCAGGCAATCTTCAGAGCTATGGACACAAGGGCTCTCAGCTTATTCAGGGAATGGACTATGAAATTTGTATCAGGTAAACATGAACTAGGATCTTTACACATAAGTTTAATTATGTGTCTTTTCTAATTCAGATTAGTTTAAAATTTGTTCTTGAAAGACATCCTTATTCTAAAATTAGAACTAAACTAAAATTTCATGTTACCAATCTTATTCAATCATAAATATTAATTGATGTTTCAAACTGTATTTGTTAATAATTACTACAAAGATAATGAATATTAAACACAGTTTTAATATTTGAAAATTGTACAAGGGATGAGAAAGGATATTGTGGTATCAGCTATGTAGAAGCCAGTGGTCAGAGTATTGATACATTTTCTATGCTTTCACCTGTAGCCACTGGAACAGCAGCTGCTGAATCTACCACAGGTTGGCCAATGGTTGTTTAATTAGATAGATGGTAGGATAGATGGAAGGATAGAGAGAGAGATAGAGAGAGAGAGAGAGAGAGAGAGAGAGAGAGAGAGAGAGAGAGAGAGAGAGAGCTAGAGAGAGTGATAAAATCAATAAATATAAAATCACTGCTGAATGGAAGGACAAACATTACAAAAAAAATACAATTGGGAAATTGGAATAGACATAACAGCAGGCAAAAAGTATATGTTCTTCATAAAGGGAAATCACAAATCACTGAAGTTTATTTTGACAATGTTTCTTGACATTAAAGAGTACTTCATTTTAAAAATTAAGAATGAGAGAGAATAGATTAATCAGTTATTACACCTAATTATGGATAAACAAGATTAGTATAGATTACTAAATATCTTTAAGAATAGAGAGACAGATAAACTTGTGTAGAAAGAAGTGCATTATGTTTCTGGACATAATTGAATCTGATTATGGCATACTGATAGAAACTGACTATGCTAATATAACTTATTACTTTAGGTACATGTTCACCCCAAGGTATTCTGATAACCATTCCAATGACGAGTGCTGATGGAGTGGTGGGATTCACCCAGCAAGGATCAAGCTCCCCTGGTCTCATTCCATTCCCAAATGAATTCTGTGGGGGATTTTTTGGAGTGGATGGGGCTGCTTCTTCTACTAGGCTTACAAGTAAGCAGGATTTACCATTCTTTTTTGTTGGAATTAATGTATTTGGATCATGTTAAGCAGAGTATGCTAAATACAACAAGTAATGCAGAATGTGCCAATATTTTGTCAAAGAAAGCAGAATATGCAAATAATTCATCAAGTAAACCAGAGTATACAAAAATTTCGCCAAGTAAAGCAGAATATGCCAATATTTCATATGCCAAAGCAAGGTATTGGCACACTCTGCTTAACTTGATCCATGTATTCAATTCTTCATTTCCATTGCTTGGTTTTAAAGTGGCTAATTCTGTGTGAAAAATTCATAGAAAGTAAAAAAAGAAAAATTTTGAAACAAAACTCTTATTATAGCAAATTTTGATTTTTAGCTGTGCAGAAACCATTTGGTATCCATGTGTTGACCTCTCCAGCTGGAACTATAACAGCTCCAAGCACAGGATTCAACCTGGATTATACACAGGTAAACTTTTTTATTTGGTCCATACTCTGAAGACTTTTCATGCGGGGATCTAAAGGGTTAAGACTGCAATGCTCGATAGATTGATGTACATCCTTAATAATGATACAAAGAATTATCCCTTTTTCGATAACATTGAGACGTTTGAACAAAAAAATTAATTAACCAATCAAAATTCACTCAATAGTCCCAAAGTTGTTATGCCAATGAATAAGAAAACGTTATTATAAAACTTTGGGGACTATTGTAATAAAAAGTTTAAAGAAAACAGCTAACAGTTTATTGATTGCATCTTAAGAGATTAGTTTTTTTAGAATAAAGTAAAACTTATCACAATCAAATATTCTTTTTCAAGGCAAAGCTTTTCTATAAATAGGTGCAGTTCGTACGTCCGTATGTAACGGTTAGCTCTTTTCGTTAATTTAGGCATGTTAGACTTTGGAATCTATGTTCTGATTATTAAGTTCTGACACTTTACAAGGGTTATTGCGTGTTTGTCCTTCCTTCTGATTTTAGGGCTTCGCTTTTATGGATGTTGTCATCCTTAATAATCTAAACTTTTTAGAAAAAAAAGTAAAACTAATACTAATGAAATATTCTTTTTTTAAATGTTAACTCTCTTTTTAGGTGTCCTGTTAGATAAAATTTGTTTTAAGAGTATTAAATGAAAACAACAACCTTGTACCTTAGATTTAAGATAGTTATTTATATTGTGCCTCAAAAAAGTTAATAAATTATGACAGCAAAGTTTGTTTAATAAATATTTAATTAAATACAAAATTGCATCTAGTTGTTTTAAATAAGAATTTATAGTGGAAAGCTGTCTACAATACAATGCGATAAATATTTTAACTCTCTGGTTTAGGTGTGATACACTTTTTACTTAATATGTAATAACTAAAATTATATTGAATATTTATTTGTATAACAATTTTTATAAAATGAGTTAATAATCATAATCATAATCGTCATTTGAACTTTCATCTTCAGCTGGTTCTGAAAAAAATTCTATTTAAACTATATTTTGCCCATTACTTATTATTCCCTCGTTTTAAAGTAATTTAGCAGCTAATATTTTTAAAGTAAGGAGAACCATGTAGTTCAAGTGCATACGCGAGAACTTACAAACATACAGACAGACTGATATTTAGACATCTTTCCTTTTCATTACAAAGAACAGCAGAAGTCTCTAGGGGAACATGAAGGAGGGGGGGGGGGGGGGTGGGAGGTAACACTCCTATTATGATTTTAATTTTTAAAAGTAAAAGAAGTTATTTCTTTATAAATTTTACTTGGGAGGTTGATTGTATCCTCTCCCAAAATAGTTATAAACCCTTTCTGGACCTATCAGAAACTTCACTGTAAAGGAGAAGCATATCGGTTCAGCAATTAGCGAGATCAATTAAGATTTGAGTCTGTTTGACCAGTAAGATCTTCTAAACGGCTGGACCGATTGTTCCATAATTTTCAGAGTAGTTTTTTAGGTCTAGGGTAGTTTTAAGGCTATTTACGAAGGATTAAATGGTTAGTAACCCCCCCCCCCCTCCCCCTTAAAATGAATGTTTTGTGAATGTGTCATAGATTTTATTTTACCTTTTTCCTCAGTAATTTCACTTTCAGTGTCATCATAACTCTAAATATAAATTAAATTATATCCATAAGTAGCGCAGCATTGGTTGAATTGAGCAAAAGCTTGGATAAAAAAGAACAATAAACTATTATTAAAGAAAAAACATTAAGTTTAAAAAAAGAAATATATTGAAAAAATTATATGAAACGTATTAGTTATTGCATCGTATTTTATGTAGACAATAATTTCTATCTGCATAAGGTATAGTTTATCATCATTGGGGAAATTTATATCTGTCGAATTTATGTATTGTACAGTGTGTATTTACCTCTAAAACTTCATCAAGTTTGTTGTTAAGATCATCTAAATCTTCCTCTATATCTCCTTCACTATCTAAACAAAAATGATTGAGTTCATTTGTTGCGAAGCTCTGAAATTCGTCTAAAAACAGTAAATTATTATACAGGAAAGTTTAAGAAAATCTTGTAGCACCTTCAATATGGCAATATTATATGTATTTACATATAAAACAAAGTATAATGATGACTGTCTGTCCGTTTGTCTTTGGGGACTTTTATTCAATCATGTTTGGGTGGCACAAACTAGCCGTTTCTTCCAAAAATATAATCTTAATTGGAGGTTACATGTTGGTTTAGGTGATTCGCCCACAGGGTTAGAGCCCCCCACAGAGGCTAGAAATAAGAGAAAAATCTACTGTGAAAATTCGACGAAACGCCCCTTAAGAGGCGTTGTCACGAAAGGGACTATACCCCATGAATCTATTGAGACCTCTGGTACTTTTAGATCTTAGAAGCGATGCTACTATAAAGCTGTACTTACCCACTGCACCATAAATAGGAAATTCCGAGGGTGTTTCGATGGTCTTGTCATCTGATGTATTATAATCATAGTCAGACCCACTTTAATCAACATTATCCATACAATTTTTAGTCAAACAAATCAATGGGTATATAATATACTTGGATATATTGACAGGGGAAAAGTTGTTGTCAATTTAGATTGCTAAAGGACCTAATTTATTGGTTAGTATGTTCATCTAGTAGGAGGGGAGGGGATGGGGTAAAGGGGGTGGGTGTGGGGTATCGTTATTTTGGCTAGCTACGAGCATCTATCAGAGTACATGAAAATTTGGTGCAACATAACTTTAATAATATATTGATTTCCAAAAAAAAGATTCATCTTAAAACACCGCTTTGTAAAATCGTCTTGAAATTCCAGAAAAATGTATCCACTAAATTAAATTAGTATATAGCGGCGGTATTTGCAGCTTTTCCAAAGCCGCGCTGGCAAGTGTAAGGGTATGTGATTTGTGTCAAGTTTAACTGCTATCAATATACCAAATAAGGTTACTTAAAATCACAAACGGCGATTTTAAAAATCTCTAACCCCTTAGGCACTGTTCATCAAATATTAAATTAATATTGAATAATTCCTGTCAATAGAAGAGGTTTCAGGTTCATCTTTATTTTCATAATCAGAATAATCTGAACCACCATCATCTAAAGTATATATACTGGTGTAAGCTTTTCTGAAAGACAGACCCTTTAAACAGGGATCGATAAATTTATGTTCATCCCCAATGATCCAATGATGATACACAAAATTACCCCTTATGTTGATTACAATTCGTGGTGGAAACGTTTGAACACTGCACTTAGTTAAATGAACCAACCAATCAAATTTCAAGAAAAAAAATAAATTTGTTAATACTGCGAATAAGAAAATGTTATTACAAGACTTTAGGGACTAGTGTAATAAACAGCCCTATGAATCTCAAAGGACTAGTACAAAATTTTCTCGTATTCATTCGAATCCGGTGAATAGGAACCGGAACTATATCCGCGGAAAGCCGTTTATAATACGATGCGAGAAATAACTATTCCAAGCTATTTTTTTCAGCCGTTTTATAGATCCTTTGCATCAAAAACTTCCTATAACATAAAAGTCACCTTGGTTACTATTCTCCTTATTATCAGGCTCATCATAATCATATTCAGGAGCTTCTGAAGAACTATCAGAGGGATCATCACTATCTGTTACTTCGGTGCTACTTTCAGTTGTTTGAATAGGAATCTAATTATTTAAATATAAATTAGAATTTTGCATAGAATTTTGTCAGAACCACAAAGCAATATCATCAAATTCCATAATATTTCTGTTATTGTTACTTTTTCTAACATGCTATGATTTTTAGCTCTATCAGAGTGATCAAAACTTCTAATTTTTTTGAAGATCTTATAAAATATTATTAAATCCAATATTTCATTTTAATATTTTTGGGAGGAAATGGTATTGCTGCGTTTTAATTGTTAAAGATACTTAAAAATATAGAAATATTTTGAGAAAAAAATTACCAGTCTTCCATTACCATTACTCTCTCCTGATTCTAGGATTCTGATCATTGACTGAAAAATAAGTTTTTTACTTCATATTTTTATGAAATGTTTCTTTAGAATAAAAAGACAGACATACAGAAAAAAAACAGACAGAAGAACAGACAAACAGATAATCAGACAGACAGACAAACAGACAACAAGACAGACAATCAGACAGACAATCAGACAGACAATCAGACAGACAATCAGACAGACAAATAGACAGACAAACAGACAGACAAACAGACAAACAGACAAACAAACAGACAGACAAAAAGACAGACAGACAATTACACAGACAAAAAGACAGACAGACAGACAAACCAACCTGAAGATCAGTGGCACTCTGAACAAACTCATCCAATGCACGATCAAAATTATCTTCATTATTCCTAAACAAAATAACGACGTATACATAATAATATTCTAATTAAGTATTCTGTATTATAGAGTAATAATGTTTTTTTAAGATCTCACTAACCACAGAAATTAATTGAATTTTTTCATTTTCAGATACTAGGATGGTTTAAGGCTATTTGATTATCTCTTTGGATAGTTTTAAGGCAACTTTTCTGCTCCCCGTTCAATATAGATCCCCTAGAAACTAGGGGCGCAGCAGTTAGTATTGTTAGTTAGCAGTAGTAGTCAGTGTTAAATGAAAATTTCGAAATTTATGATTTACCTTCTCTAGGTATACATTTTGTTAGTTTAATGATATTTTTACTGCTGCCCTATTTACAGACAATATGTTCCTTGTTATGTACTGAACAGTAATTAAATAATCAAAGCATTTACTTAATAGCATCTTCAAGAGCTAGAATTGTCAGGGAAGCTTCCAGGTCTCCTTCTTCAGCCAATCTACACCATAAAGTTGATTTTAAATTAGATTCAGGAAAATTTGACAAATTCAAAACCCCAAAAAAATAATTTCTGAAATGGAGTCTAATTTTTTAGGCGTTACAAACAAAAACTAATTTTTTTCCATGTTATCTTTTAATAAAACTTAGTTTCTCTTTAAATTTCATTTAAATTTTCTCACCCTTTCTAGTTTTCTCTTAAATTCTCCGTCCTATTCTTCTTTGATATATCCATAATTAATTAGATGCGTAGTATCTCTATTAGTAATCTCTTCCCTCACTAACTGACTGACTCACAGTATTACAGACTAATTGACATGCCAAAAAAAGAAGAAATGCCTGTAAATTTCTAACAGCTGTTTTTTGGCGGAATTAACTTCTCTTGTGTCTGGGATGGAAACCGGTTTAGGCGCCAGTTTGTACAATAAACCGTCAGTAACTAAAATATAAAAAATATTTCTTTTTAAAAAAACATATAAATGAAACTATTCTGTAACAACAAAAAATTTAATAAATGGTGAAAATTTCTTAATGGGAGGATAGGAGGGGGTAGCATGCAGCAAATTTTTCTTTCAAAATATTTTTTAAAAGCGAAGCTTTCCTATAATTAGGGTCGGTCCGTACGTCCAGTCAAAACATGAAGATTTTTAACTTTTTTGGCAACAACTTTCTGTATAATATAATTATATATTAGACTTACAAATTAAATAAAATTGCTTGTTTGTCCTTCCTTCTGATTTTAGAGCTTCGCATTTATGGATGTTATCACCCTTATTTTTGTTATATTTTACCTAGTTGAAAAAATCTTAAAAATTCATCTCTTGCCTTCTGAACCTCTGGTGTGTAGGGAATATACTAAAATTATAGATAAATCATTATGTTTCAGTTATTTCATATGCTTAAAACATATATCATTTTAACATTTCTAAATATTTGAATTAGCCCAAAACCCTTAAACACATACTGAGGGGTAAAGATACTGAAGGGTAAAGATACCCTTCCCCTAATAGCGATAAAGCTTCCTTGGACCTCTAAGAAGCTTCACTGTAAAGTATAATTATATCCGTCCAGTGGTAAAACAGATCCATTGCTAAACACAGACAATAAGACATCCTGTTAATTTTATGTAAGGATTGTATGAAGACCTGCGACCCAACAATGCCGTTTTGAGCATCTTTGAAAGCTTTTTGGAACATTGACCTGGCATCTCTAACCTCTACCGTATCTATAATATTAAATGTATAAGTATGGATGTATAATCCAGATTACTGACTGGATCCAGTGACCCCCCCCCCCCCCCCCGACTGCGAACTATGAACTCTGGCCGCAGCGCTCGGCTCCCTAGCCTGCCTAGCCGCAGCGCTCGGCCCCCTTGCCTCCCTAGCCGCAGCGCTCAGCTCCCTAGCCTAAAACCTAACCTAACCTAAAATAGTTGTTCATCGTTGTCGGGGGGGTATATAAAATTTTCTAAGAGGATAACGCCAAAAATTTTCATTATATTTTCATCCTATTATATGAAGTATTTTTTGTTATATATATAAACACAGGTTATTTCCTTAACTTTTTATTAATGGAAGACAATTGTTTCACTATTAAATAGATCATCAGTTCCAATTAAGATGTATAAAATAAGAGTTAAAAAAAATTATGTCCTTTCATTTTGAATCCTTTTAATAGACTTTATAATCATATAAAGTAGGTATTTTTGTCTGGAGCTAAAGACCTCAGGAAATATTGGTCTAGAGAAGTTGTGCTTTTAGGGGAAGCTTTATAAATGTCAAGGGTGGTTTAGGGCTATTTACCGGCCCCCTACCTCTGCTAGAGGCTAGGGGCGTAGAAATTAGTGTAATAAATTTTTAAAAACATTTAATAAACTCACCTTCAATATAGAAGTTTTCAATTGTATTGATAAGTCCATTACTTGCAGCTTCAAAGGTCTTAAAGAACTCGGCTTTAGCTTGCCTCACTTCGGAAGTGTCATCTGAAATATTTTTAATATAGCTCAGCTACTCTACAAATAACCAATGTCTGTCCATGCGTCACCTTGTCTGTAAACAAATTAAAATAAGATACTTGTTATGTAATGTTTGTTTTTTCTATGTCTAGTCTAATCTGATGATTTTTACGTTAATGCAGTGCTCCTTTTCAATATTGTATTTGGAAAATCTCATGGACCTAAAGAGATATCATTGGCTTATAAATTGATCCTTTCTGTAGATTACAATTAATAGTTGAAACATTTGGACACTCAACTAAATAAACCAACCAATCAAAATGCAATACAAGTCACCAAGGTTGTTAAGACAACGAATATAAAATTTTATTTTAAGACTTTGAGGACTAGTGTAATAAACAGACACAATACAATCTTTCCCGATTTTGTATTAATTTTGCGGAACATGATTCCAGTTACGTTATATTTTTCTTTCCCGAAAAAGGGAAGGGGGAAGAAAAAAAGAGATGGGAGAAAAGGGGGTTTTCCCCATCTTTTTTGAAAAGATTTTCTTCCCCCCTTCCCTTTTTCGGGAAAGAAAAATATGACGTAACTGGAATCATGTTCCGCAAAATTAATACAAAATCGGGAAAGATTGTATTGTGTCTAATAAACAGCCCAATGTTCTCTCCTTCCCTTGTAAAATCTACATTTTTATTGGTCAATCTGTCTGTGAAGATTTTTTTTGTTGATAATTTGGAAAGTGAGTACGAAGAGAAAACGAACAGAAAATTCACATAATTTTTAAAATGAATTGAAAATATAGGGAAGGGGTCATTATGTCAAACCTCTACAAAGGGCTAACCCTGCGGAGCCTAAACCTGAGTGATCATTACCTTGTAGAACAGAGCTGACAAAACCCTGGAAAGATTTGGTGAACTCAGCCATAAATTCAGACTTTACCTCCTCAACTTTGGAGTCACCTTGGCTGGACTGAAATAATAAAATATAAACAAGAATGACAACAGCCATAAAAGAGAATCTCTAAAATCAGACAGTAGTGCAAAGAAACATTAATTCTTGTGTAGAGTGTCAGAATATAAATTTATATGTCTAAACAAAATTACGTTTTATTTCTTATTTGCAAAATTGCGAATACATAAGGCTGTTTAGGAATATACTTAGATTTTTAAAAATCAGATGAAGAATGATTTTAAACACAGACAAATTTAAATTACTAAAAGATTACCTAAAAGCATCACTAAGACCATAAAAAAATTCCAATACTGGAAATATAAATTATTACTTACATCTCCAGTGATGTCTTCAATAAGATTGTCCACAGCATTGTCTAACTCCTCAGTAAAGTCTTTGAAAGCATCTTCTATACCAGGCACTGCTTCTAAGATAATAAGTCAGGCTTTAGTCTATTTGGCGGGGGATGATCTTAAAATATGGCCAGAGGAAAAATTCCGTTGAAAACAGGTAGGGAGTAGACATTGGACTGTAAATTTAACTAGTCACGTTCTCTCGTTCGTTGGCATTGGGTACTTGATTTGTTGATTCCAACTAGCAGTGACCTAACTTCAACTAATAATTTTTATCTACAGAAGGGGTAATTTTGTTTGATTAATTGTGGATTTTCATTAATTTATTTATTAACCTTTGTTTTACTACTTCAGGTCAATATCTTAAATGCTTTGTATTTTCATTATCTTACCAACCAAAATTTTTATTTCAAGAAAATATGAACTTTCTGTAAAAACAGCTTAAAATTTGTAAAGTTTCGTAGATGATCAAACCATTTTAACTTAGGAAGACGGGATTACACTAAAATATAATTCTAACTTATTATTCATGAAAAAAATAATGCAAACTTTTGCATAATTAGTTCTACTTACCTATGGGCTGAAAGGCCAATTGTCTAGAGGCTCTAGTTTGTTGGGGTTCGAACCTATGAATGTTTAGTTCATACAATAATGGGAACTTAATATTACAAAAAAAATCCAGTTCTATTAAATTTAATTCTAGATTATACCTAATTATTGCAGGAATCATAATCTAAGATCTGAAGTTGATAGGTTGATATGTACAAAGGCATAGCAAATGTCCCCTAACATCTAGGGGCTCTGTATTCGCACCATACCAAGACTTAAGTTTTAAAATAAACCGGGAATCTATAGAAAGCCTCACTAAAATGGAGAACTCAATTGGTTCAGTAGTTGTCGAAATTTGAAGAACCTGATGACTATTTTAGATCAAATAATTATAAAATATTTTACAAAATTGTATGACTGTAAGAACATCCTGCCTTGGGGCTGGCTGGAAACGTCCTGATGATTGCTTGAAGGGAAAATACTGGACTGGAACGTACCTGGCGGGCTCATACTGAAATTATGAAGATGTTTATAGTGCTATAATAAAAGTACGTCATACATTACAAATGACCAATGATAGGCCAATACATAAATAGTCTAAAGGGGTAGTTTCACGAAATGCATTTGAACTTAATTTAGTGAACCGCATATTTTTTCCTGGTTAATTGGTTAAACTACATTTATATGGCATATATTTGAAAGAATTTTAATTTTCTACGTGCACGTAGTTTTGCAAATATCAAGACTTGAAAATCGTCTTTTTGTGATATATGCAATTTAAAAAGACGATTTTCAATTCTTGATATTTAAAAAACTACGTGGTAGAAAATTGAAATTCTTTCAAATATATGCCATATAAATATAGTTAAACCCATTAACTAGCAAAAAATATGCGGTTCACTAAATTAAGTTCAAATGCATTTCGTGAAACTACCCCTTACCAATGTCAGGCCAGTATACTTTATAATTGACCAAGGGTATGACGTCTTTTTTTATATAAAGTATTAACAATTATATATATATTTTTAATGATCAGAGGAGTGAAAGAGTCAGTTGGTCAGTCAGTGAGGGAAAAGGAATCTTGTAGAAATACGAAAAAAAGTTTTCCATAATATTGGAAAATAAATACTCCAAGGTTATGAAAGACATAGCAAGCAGAGAGAGAGAGGGTACAATGGCCTGTTTATTACACTAGTCCCCGAAGTTTTATAATAACGTTTTCTTATTTTGGCTTAACAACTTTGGGGACTTAATTGAATTTTGATTGGTTGCTTAATTAAGTTTAACTTTTCAACTACTAATTTTAATCTATTTTGTAATTTTGTGTATCGTCATTTGGGATGTACATCGAAAACGGCGATAGTCTTATCCTGTTAGATCCCTGCATAGCAAGCGATTCTTTTGAAAGTTAAAGGTTAATTCATAGAATGGTTTTTCCATTCTATAAAAATCTAAGATCTTATTTTTGTCTCTTTTTATAATGAAATAAGATTGACAATATCTATTACGTTGCGGGGACAAACGAACATTGTAGAGTGTGAGAGCTTAATAAGTCTAACAAAATTTAATAGATAGATTGCAAAATTGCTTAAATAAAAACAGCCAAACTTTTATTTTATGATACATAGACATTGACTATCTGATATACTACTTATAAAGAAGCTGCACGTTTTCAAATGCATTGCATCGCGTCATGATGATCCCATTTTTTTATCAAACGCAAAACTTTTATACTTTTTTGATTGGTCTGTCCATACATCCGTAACCGATGACTCAAATCGTTAAGTTCAGAAAATTATATTGAATTAAAATTACTTTTACATTTTATTTAAATTTGGCGCCCTACAAAAAAAAACAAGATTTTCATATTTAAATGGAAAAGAGTAAGGTTTTAAAAAGAGGTTTTTGAAACTTCTATGTATGCAATTGTTCTTGTTGCTTGAATGCAAACTAAAGGACAACCTAAAATGCCATGTTATCTATGATATGACCTTTTTAGTATGCTTTGAATAGGGGGGGGGGGGGGGTGGAAGGTAGGGTGAAATTTTCCGCCTCAAAATGTTTTGGTGACATTTTATATTAAGTTTCCACATAAAACATTTTTTTTTTCATTCTAGTTCTTCAAAATTACTTATATACAATATACATATAGATGGTCTTTCTAATATCTATAATACAAAGTAGAACGATGTCTGTCTGTCTCTTTGTTTGTCTGTCTGTTTGTAGCGAAGGATCTCTCTAACCGTTGAACCGATCGGGTTCTCCTTTACATGGTAGCTTCTCGTAGGTCCCGGGAAGGTTTATAACTATTTTCTTGGGAGTTGGGACACCCCCAACCTCCCAAAAAATGAAAAATACCCCCCCCCAAAAAAAAAAAAAAATTCTTTTTAAAACTAAAATTAAAATAGTGGGGTCGAATACCCCCCCAAAAATTCCCCTCCCCCCCCCCTAATTTTTTTTTTTTAATTTTCTTTTAAATCTAAAATACGAAAAATTGGTTTGATCAAACCTCTTGGGACATAGCCCCTAGAGGCTAGGGGCGAAACCGCTAGTTTGATAAATAGAACTATATTTTAAATAGAATTAATGAGACTTAATCAAATGTCATATCTAATCTTTCCCTAACCTTTTCGTTTTCAATAGGGTATACAAATTTTTATGATCATCATATTTACTTGATTTTTTAATATGGATTTCCTAAGACCAATAGGTATATATATAATCTAGTTCTCATATGTAAGTATGTCATGGTTCATAATAAACATTAGTATTAAATAATTTCGGTAAAGATATATATACAGATTTTTGTTGAAGCTTCTACATAATGTTGAAGCAGCTTACAGTGCCTATGAAAAATGATGTCGGTATTATCCTCTTAGAAATTTTTTTTTCAATATTGAAAATTTGAGTACCCCCCCCCCCCCCCCCCGACAGCGAACTATGAACTCTGGCCGCAGCGCTCGGCTCCCTAGCCTGCCTAGCCGCAGCGCTCGGCTCCCTAGCCTGCCTAGCCGCAGCGCTCGGCCCCCTTGCCTGCCTAGCCGCAGCGCTCGGCTCCCTAGCCTAAAACCTAACCTAACCTAAAATAGTTGTTCGTCGGTAGTCGGAGGGGGGGGGGGGGGGGTACAAAATTGAAAAAAATTGAAAAAAAAATTTCTAAGAGGATAACGCCATGATGTCATACAATACAAATGAACAACGATAGGCCAGTAAAAATTTGATTGACAAATGGTAAAATCTATACTGGCCTATCATTGGTCATTTGTATTGTATGACGTCATTTATTTAGCTTCAACCATAATGATATATGTCAAATGAGATAATAATTCTTTTTTCTTGATTTGTTAATATTCGCTATTATGGATGATGTTATTCTTGGTTTTTTAAGAGAGGAGGGGTGGGGGGAAACAATCTATCTTTTGTCATTTTTTACCTGGAATGAAAAAACTGGAAGAGCTGGAGCTTCCTGTACGGATAACAGGACCACCAAGGGTACCAGAACTATCTAGAGAAGAAGAACAATAAACTGTTATACAGCAAAATAGTATAGCATATTTGATGCTTTAATAGCATAATACTTATAACATTATATAAAAATAATCATAAATGAAAACTTAGATTTTCATGACATTTACGAAAATTGCTTAGTTCAATTAAATGATCCAGTCGTTTTTTTAGCAACAGCTACAAAATATAAAAGCTAGATGTAATTAATTTTAAATAAACTTGTCAGTAAGCAAAGCTTCTCTATTAAGTGCAGGAAGGAGGGGGACATTGGACTGTAAATGATAAGTCGGTATCAAAGGTTTTATACGTATGTATTCTTAATTGTAGGTTGAAGAAATTTAGGAAATCTTTTTATAATTTGATTGGTTGGTTCAAAGTAGCATTTTATAAACTTTTCTAACAATGACATTAATCGACAGAAGAGACTTATTTTCATCATAATTTTTTCATCCCTTGTCCATAAATCACTGACATACGTGGACATACCATTAGTTACAGAGTAGCTTTGCTACTAAAAAGATATAATTACCAAAACCATGTTAAAAACGGCTCACTGCACTTTTAAACCACAAAATCACAACTACTAAAGCACTTGGACGTGCGGACATATCCTATTTATAGAGTAGCTGCGCTATCACAACTATACAAGTATAAAAACGTTCGGACATAACCTAACTATAAAGGAGCTGCGCTACTGACAAGATTTAATTACCAAAACCATGTTAAAGCCTAACCACTGCACTATATATCACAACTAAGTACTATTGCCAAACCATGTAAGACCAACTAAAAACTGAGAAGTAGTTTTTTCTTCTTCGCCAGAAAGTTCACAAAAATACGCTAGTAATGCAAGGAGGGTGGGGTGGGGGGTTGAGGAGTAGACCAGGGGTGGAGGTATAGGTCAGTGAAAGATATATTCATTTTTATTATATAATCATACATTAGGTTAAACAGATATTTAAATGGTTAATAATAAGTCATTAATTTTTCTATTTGATATTTAACCTTTAGAGGCATTGTTATATATCTAAAGTTATATTAACAAGTTCTCTCATTTGTCGGCTGAAAAACTTTTAGGACTTTAATATAAACCTTGATATTATTCATTAATTTATCGTCCTTCGTCTTAAGATCCCTGTATATTTAGAGTAATGAAATGGCACCGATTAATTTGAGCGCTTTTTTCTATCTGAATCTGCTATTTACTTATCCCAGAATCTTGGGGTTTAATGCAATGAAAAAGATTGCTTTAGTAAACCTATTATATATCTTTTAACAAATTAAACCTGATTTTATTTGGTGAACCACATGAAATTTAAAATAAGTTGTCGTCAAAGAATACTTTTTAAAAACTTTGTTAATTTTAAGAGAAAGGTTTAGAGGTATCAAAATCAGAATTTTATTGTATAGGATGGATGATTTTGATTTACCTTTCATTTACATTTTATGCTCCTTTTTCAGTTTAACACCCTTCAATAAAATTACAACAGCCCCCCCTCCCCTTCCCGATAAGATTTTTTAAATGTTGCGCTCTTTGTGAAAATTAATGTCCTTGTTAGAAATGAAAATTTAAAAAAAGAAGTTATATGTATTCTAAAAGTAATATTTGTGGAGGGGGGGGGGGGGTGTTGATGGACTTTACAAAAGCATAGAACAATTTTCTTTTCTTTTTTTCCTTGCAAATATGCCACTCAATGATCGTAAAGGATAAGACAATGGACAAAAATTTATGATTACCCCTAAAACGGTAAAGGCATACCCCTTCTGTAGATCAAAATTATTTTCTAATTCAATTAAACAGCTCCCTCAGTTTTTTATCCAAGGATTATTTTTGTATATATTTTGTATTTCTAATATAGGTTTCAATGTCCCTTGCCTCCCTTCAAACGGTTGACATTTAAGCTATATATAGTGTTCCAACAAAAGAAATAAAATTTGCTCTAAAAATTTGCTGGGAAGCAGCTTATAGTGCCTATATAAAATGACGTCATATAATACAAATGATCAATAATTGACCAGCATACATTTTACCATTGGTCAATACTGGTCTATCATTTGTATCGTATTGTGGTATTCGGCAACCGTGAGCCATGCCTATGGCACCCCTGATCTGGGGTTCGGTGGAGGGTCAATGGCCCTCCCCCGAGTCCTGGGGAAGGGGTCTAGTGACCCCCTCCCTACGCTTAGAATTAATGATTGAATCTGTCATGTTTATTATGGTTAACTGTATTCTTAATTCTCCCCCACCCTTTCCAGGGATGGGGGAATCATTATTGCCCAAACTGACCATTGTATATGTATTATTTATGCTTTTATGTTATGATTACTTATTCCTATCCATGTAATTATTGTTTGTTGTATATAGCTTCAGTATCTTTTAAACCTTCAATAAAGTGACAACTGAAAATAGATGTTGATCATTATCTAGTGAAAGCTAGAGAAGCGTAGCTTCTCTATAGTAAGGTGTCCACGTCTGTCACACTGCCGTAATCTAATTGAACTCCGGTGTCTGCCATTTATCCTCGGCGGATACCACAACTTTGGTGACAGCTGTGTGAGATTACGGCGAACCACAAGTGTAGAGCAGACGCGCATCTGAGGCTAAGGTACTCCCAGCAGTGAATCTGGCAAAACTGATGCAAGCAACCTGAATTACCCACCCTGGACAGCAAAGTTTAACTCTGCATCCGGCAGTTGTGGAAGCGAGACAGCGAAATTTGACGAATAACCGCGAGCAGCGCTGATATCTAACGGAGAATTGAGCGCCAAAAGGGCTGAAACAGGCCTGCGGACCGGCTGAAACAAGCCAAATAAGTGTAAACGGCTGGAAATAGGCCAACTTTACTGCAAGAAATAGCAGGATCCGAACCAGTGGCGCTAGCAGGACGGGACATTCCCTGCCGCCATCAGCCGGATTTGGATCAGCGGCGCTAGCAGGACGGGACATTCCCTGCCGCCGATAGGCTGAAACATGCCACATAGCTGCAAGCTGCGAGCTAACATACGAGTGTAGTGCACCAGAACAGAGAAAAACTACGTCAACTCCGAGTATCCTGAGAAGCTACAACGCAGCCACCCATCTAGAAAACAGATATTATATCACATTTGCAGGGATTACCACCCTAGTGTGATGGCCAAACAATAGATTTATGAGCAAAGCTTGGCAAACAAATTGTTGTGTTGTGATAAATCTAAGAATAGAACAGGCTTGGATTATTGTGTATTGTGATAACAGCTAAAAATAGAACAGAGTTGGTAAACAAATCTGTTATGCAATTGTGATAAGGACAAAAATAGAAGCTAGATGTAATATAATAAAGACCCTGATATACAATCAAAACAATCTCAAGCCCACAGCACAACAACAATACACCCCTTATTCCAAGGGAAAGGGAGGGGCCCCTCTCCATTGAAGGCAAATACAATCAGGGTGATATAATAGATAAGCCTAGGATTAAGAAGAAAAGGCCCTATTACACCAGCACACAGTTACCCCCCTCCCTCACAGGGGGAACAGACGGAGTTACCCCCGTCCCCTCACGCGCTTCCCCCTTCCTACCCACACTAGACTAAGTCCGTCTGTAGTGTGGGGCTAGCGATCGGACACACAGAGCGCCATTCACGGGTAGCGCAACAGAGTGCGGAAAATATCATAAATCCAACGGACGAAGCGGACCAATGAGAGAGCGAGTTGAGGGGTGAGAGCGCGTTTTCCCCGTGTGCGCGGATTTGACGGCACGGACGCGCGTTACAAGGACAGGAGATTCCACGCACACACACACACACACACTCACACCGGAGCGGAGCTACTCCATAGCATTTAACAGGGGTATTTTTAGCAAATAAAGAATTGCAAGTTTCTTTCCTTCTAGCTCTAGTGTGATAAAGGAAAACCCAATCAGTTCCTGACAGCAGTTCAGACCCTCAACATCTATCTACCTCTACCAGCCTACCCTACAACCTCAACACCTAACTAGTGATAAGTACAGCTAAGTTATATCTTTGCAACTAAACTCCCAACCTAGTGATACAAACAGTGTTGGCTGTTAGGCTAGGAAGCCTCAAGTGACAAACCATTCATTTTAGTTTTGTATAACTTTGTGCCCGCCGTTTCACCGTTGACCCAATGGACCAGCATCAAGCCCCAGGAGGTGACCAAGCCCCAGGATGGCTCCAGGATGACCCTCAACCGGCCCCAGCCGAGTACCGCAAGCTGATGCTGAGCAATCTGCCGGAGTTTAGAGGGCCGCCCAAGCAATCCTGGTCGGCACATATCCGCAGACTTGAGATGTCATGGGCGGCTTACCGCGTGCCACCTCATGATTCCCTCAACCGCCGCAACGCCCTACTACTGTCACTGGAAGGGCAAGCGGCGGAAATGGCGTCCCATCTGTTTGGCGAGGCAGGCCAAGCCTTGACCTACGAACAGGTCAAGACCGAGTGTGAATTGCTATTTCGCCCTGCTTTTGAATCCCAAACGCTTAAACAAGCGTTTAGGGATTACAAGCAACACTCGACAGAACCTATACAAGCGTACATATCAACTAAGTGCGCCTTGTATAGGGACGCCTACAACCATGAGGATCTTGAGTTGTTGGTGGACGAATTAAATCGTGGAATTCGTAACGCCAATGTAAAACGCCTCATGATGAACCATGAAATTACGAGTGTACCTGAGTACACTCGTAAGGCCATGTTCACCGTGACCATGGTTACTAAGCAGCTGAAGGAAGGTGTGTGCTTAGTGGACTCGACCGACGGGCTGACTGGATCTGCCTGCATCCAGTTGCCCCAATATGACGAGTCGGAGCCAATGGAGATTGGCTCCTTGGCTCCGGGTCTCCACCAGATGGGGAAGGTCGCTCCAGATGACAAGGTTCCAGGCCGCTGCTACCGCTGCCAGGGGAGAGGCCACCGAGCTCGAGACTGCCCAACGCCTGTGGAAGTTAGCCTAGAGGAGAGACGCACCCAGCCACGCCGTGACCGTTCTGCCAAGTGTGAGCGTTGCCACTATGACGGTCACACGGCGGCCGATTGTAGAGCTGACTGGGCCCAGGTAGCCAGCCGCAGGCGCACCGCCGACAAGGGTGCCCCTCCAGGGAAGCCCAGCAGAGTGGCCCATATGGAAGGGAGCGCGCCCCCAGCACCACCACAGCAAGCAGCCGCCCCCAGAGCTGCGGACCGAGCCGATGGGATGCCGCAGTTTGGGACTGTCCCAGCTAGGATCAACGTACTGGGCGGCGCGGCTGAACCCAACCGTCTTAACCATCTGGGGCCAGAGCTGATACAGCCCAACAACATAGCCGAGCCAGAGGTGCTGAGGCCCCAGCCTTTTAGCCTCAACATGATGGAACCTGCCCGACTGAGCCTACCCAGCAAGAGTGGAGGGGCGCTGCCCAGCGTCCCTGAGACGGTGTATGGGGAGGTCCTGGCAGCCGCCGAACGAGAGAGGCAGGAGGTGCTAGCCAGCACCTCTGCATCGATGTATGGGACGCCACCCGGCGTCGCCACCTGGGATGATGGGGGGGTGCTATCCAGCGCCTCCCACCTGGTGCCTGGGGCGACAACCGTCGCCGCCACCGAGATACCTGGATCCTGGAACGAGCCAGCCTCCAACCTGATGTCTGGGGCGACAACCGTCGCCGCCACCGAGAGACCTGAGTCCTGGAACGAGCCAGCGGTCCCAGAGGAAGGGGT
Organism: Acartia tonsa; assembly: GCF_053477335.1. Classification (NCBI taxonomy): domain Eukaryota; kingdom Metazoa; phylum Arthropoda; class Copepoda; order Calanoida; family Acartiidae; genus Acartia; species Acartia tonsa. Next base: position 22,202,859 of record NC_137268.1, read on the forward strand.
GACACCCGTCACCCCCAGTCAGCCAGCGCCACCAGCCTGCAGGGAGAGCCCAGCTACATGCCAGCCAGCGCCACCAGCCTGCAGGGAGAGCCCAGCTACATGCCATCCAGAGCCCCCCGCCAGCCAAGGGAACCCAGCTGCTCAACATCAGGATAAGTTGAATTTGTTAAATGTGTTGTATCCAAAATATTGTAAACACCCAGCCTTGCCTGTGCCCCCTGCACCTGAGGCTGGGGAGATTGAAATTTGGGAAAATAAGGACTTGCCTGTGCCACATGCACCTGAGTTCCTAGGGCAGGGGAGGGCAGTGAGTAAGGGCGAGCCTGTGCCACATGCACTTCAGCCCCATGCCACTGGGCATGCTTTGGACAAGGGAAGGGAGCACTTAGGGCTAGGGGAGCCGACACCCAGGCAAGTGCCAGTCGCTTGCCAGTCTGTCATTGGGGAGGGTATCGGGGTGCCTCGGCCGCATACAGATAACGCTCAATGGAAACTTGTATCTAGCCAGGAGCAGCCCAGCCGTGTCCAGTCCCAAGAAGCAGCCGTGACCAGAGCTGAAGATCCCCAGCCGCGTGTACGAGGAAGATGGTTACCTGGAAGCCTCTCCCATTGGTGGATGGTCCTGTGGGGCCTCCTGCTGGCAGCCGTGTGGCCTACAACCAGCTACGTCCTGGTGGGGTGGGACTGTGCCAACCCCACCCATGTCACGTCTTACAATAAAGAAAAGATGTGTAACACGGAGCCCCTACACCAGGAGGTGCCCCTGGGCCATGAAGTGCACGTCCTGCAGCAAGTCAAGGTGAGGGAAACCACTGGGTACAGCTGTCAGCTCACCGTGTCCCAGTGGACATTCAGGTGTGGGGTATGGGGTCACCTCAAGGTGACCTCGGTCCCCACCCTCATGAGGCCAACCAAGATAGACCCAGAAGCGTGCCAAGACCTGGCCAGGAACCGAGTCTACACGTTGCCAGGCAAGACCCAGCCACTGACGTTCCAGCTGAACCACCCCCTGTTCTTCACCATCAACATGGTGGGCGCCCTCGTCAACAGCCCCGAGGGGGTGGGTTGCGAGGGGGAGGACGTCCACTTTGAGGGCCAGCTATACCGCAACGAATTAGTGCTCCAGGAGCGGCGGCTGCTGGTCAAGGAGGAGACCTATGTGGTGGAGGATGGACGGGTGGAGTCCCAGTCTGACCACCTGACCCTAGAGTGTCCCCATTCTGAGCTGTCCTGCATCACTGGGGAAGCAACCTACGTGTGGGACCACCTGGGAAGAGATTGCCCCTTGAGGCTGATCCGCAGCCTCCAGCCCAGCCTGGTGATGGATGCATATCTGGTTGACCATCAGGCCCAGTTTTTCATCAACATGACCAACCCCACCTCGATTGTGAACTGCGACTTCGAGGCCCATGCCACAAACCATCCAGCGTTGTTCGTGGCAGCTGACCCAGCCGCGGCTGCGCTGCCCAGAGTGTCGGCCAGGGATGTTGACGTTCCCCTTCAAGCACAGATACATGCAGGTTATATTGGGTTTACCCTGGAAACGCGCATGAAAAGCACCGCAGCAGAAGAAGTAGCGGCCAACTGCTGGAAGCTCCAGCAACTAGACCCGGCCCACCCGGTGCGTGTCCAGGGGAGCACGTTCTCGGTACTGAGGGGAGACATCCTGCTGCAGCTGACCTGCCAACGTCACAAGTACGTTGTCCGCGAACACAAGGAGTGTTGGGACAAAGTGCCAGTAGAGCCCACAGGTTTTGTAGACGCTGTGACACGGGTATACAGTGAACACGCCACCAAGATTCCCTGCTCCTCCACCTACCCCCTGACTGTGCACGCGGAGGAAGGCTGGATAGAGTTAACCCCTGCTCCCAAGAAGAGGCCACCCCCGCTGGATACGCCTAAGCAGTTGTTGACAGAACCCTTAGATGACTTCAGTTCAGGTGGCTTGTATTCGCAGGCTGAGTTGAACGACTGGCAACAACTGCTGGCGTTCCCAGCATACAAGAGTGCCATGCTGACCGGCCTATCCTATGGCTCCTGCGTTCAGCAAGGCAGCTGTTCGGCCACAGGAGACCATGGGATAGTGTCCTACAACATTGACCGACTGGCGGAGGAAGGAGAGGCAGCCCTGGATGTCTGGGCAGGATTTAGACAAGCCATCCACGAGTGGGGAGATGGCGCAGCCATACTGTGTTTGCTGTTGTTGATCCTCAAACTGCTGGGGGACCTAACCATCATTTCCCTGGCAGCAGCACAGGGAGGAGTCCGGGCAGCCCTGAATGCGATATCACAAGTGTTCCTGTACCATCCAGCTTTATATAGGAAAGCGCTGGCTAGAGCCAGGCTCAACCATGCCAAGTCCCGGGACTATTCAGTGGACTGGGATGCCATTCCCATCGGCAGGGAAGCAGCCGAGGAAATGGTGTCTATGAAATCAACTGACAGCGGGCATGACCGCCCAGGTAGGCCAGGACCGCCCTCTGGCAGACCCCGCGGCCCCTCAGGAGGACAGGCCGCTGCTCAGACGATCAACCTGGCAGCCAGTGCCCCAGCCGCTGCCAACAACAACCAGCAGGCCCCACTGCTGACTGTTCCAGCAACAACTGTGCCACCAGCAAACCTGATACCTGCCGGCGCTGACCAACGTGTCCAACCCAAGTCAGCCTCTGCCTTCTATCCCACATTGGGAGCCCATCAACCCTAAGAAGATACTCACCACTAGGATTCCATTGAATCATTATCGTTTGTATATATTTTAGCCCTAAGGAGCGGACCGAAGGCCTCAACCACTGTCGGAAGTCTGGTAGGGAAACCACCTCCCAGCCTTCCGAGGGGAGAGTTGTGGTATTCGGCAACCGTGAGCCATGCCTATGGCACCCCTGATCTGGGGTTCGGTGGAGGGTCAATGGCCCTCCCCCGAGTCCTGGGGAAGGGGTCTAGTGACCCCCTCCCTACGCTTAGAATTAATGATTGAATCTGTCATGTTTATTATGGTTAACTGTATTCTTAATTCTCCCCCACCCTTTCCAGGGATGGGGGAATCATTATTGCCCAAACTGACCATTGTATATGTATTATTTATGCTTTTATGTTATGATTACTTATTCCTATCCATGTAATTATTGTTTGTTGTATATAGCTTCAGTATCTTTTAAACCTTCAATAAAGTGACAACTGAAAATAGATGTTGATCATTATCTAGTGAAAGCTAGAGAAGCGTAGCTTCTCTATAGTAAGGTGTTCACGTCTGTCACACTGCCGTAATCTAATTGAACTCCGGTGTCTGCCATTTATCCTCGGCGGATACCACAGTATGACGTCATTTTTATAGGCACTATATTTTTTAAAAGAAAAAGCCTATCAACAAAAAGCTTATAGCAGAATCACTTTTACTACGAGTGAACCTTTGAACACCCCTCATCAAAGACGTCCAATGGGGGGGGGGGGATAAAGGGTCCCCCTAAACGAATTTGGGGTTGCTGTAGGCAAATTACACTAGTCACTCAGATCTTTACTATTCCTTAATTAATCTTACCTAACCAATATTAAAACAAATTTTTAAATTGAAGCTTTCCTATAATTAGGGTCGGTCCGTCCGTAACGGATACTTTGCATGGTGATTCCTGTAGTAGTTAGTACGATTTAGAAAACGTAGCAACTCTATAATCATTATCAGAATGTCCGTACGTCTATTTTAACATGTTGATTTTTTTACTTTTTTTAACAACCAATTTTTATATGATCTAATTATCCGATTGATCTGATTTTTTTGTATATTGTTTCCTGGGACAACACTATACATTATTATAAGCTAAGCAACTCTATAATCAAGTCCTAAAAATGTAAGTATGTCCATAAACATTATTCTGTATCAAGCAGTTTTTCAACAAATTTACTTACAATTTTGCTTCGACTCTTGTACATTTATATTCTGATTTTGCATTTCTGACACTATAAAAGTGTTAATGTCCGTTTGTCCTACCTTTTCAGTGCTTCGCTTTTATGAATGTTGATAACAATAAGATGTGGGAGGCCTTATTAACTCATTTTTTTTTCTTCAGAAAATTAACCCTTTGCTTTCACAACCTGTGACTGAAAACCCATGACCTAATCATGTATTGTCCTAGTAATATGAGGATCTACTTAACTTTACTTAAACCTAATCTAAACAAAAAGTTAAAAATGAAATAATGATTGTTAGATGGGTAGAGGGGTTTGAATGCAAATATGATGATTAGATAGATTTTGCATTTTTAGTTTGTACATGGTTTATCTTGTAATCTATTCGTCAGGAATTAGGGGTATATCAATGCGAGATAAATTACTTTATGTAACATGTTTATTTAATTATTTTCTCAATATATTAAAGCCGTCCTCAATTGTAAAAGTGTAGATATTCAGCTGGAATTAACAATGCTTTTTTTCTTTCAATTGGCCTATCCCTGTTCGTGCCATTTGCCCTTTTTGCTTTTACACTCAGGCATTTTAAACATTTTTTAGAAAGATGAATAGAATAACATGAAAAAAAGTCTCTTTGAACATTAAGCATCCTTATATAAAAGTAACTAGATGTCTCTGAGAATGTCTATCTGTCTGTGTGTATGTTTGTAGCGAAGGATCATGCTAACCGCTGAACCAATATGGTTCTCCTTCACAATAGAGCTTCTCAAAGATCCTAGGAAGATTTCTAACTATTTTTGGGTAGGGTATCACCATCCTCAAAAGAGAATTCTTTTTTACATTTTCTAAATGGCTCAACACGTAGCGCATCCGCTCGTCGTCGGGAAGGTGTTAGGTTCGAATCTCGGTCCGACACCGCGTCATAACTAAAAACGTTAAAAATGGTTCCCACTGCTACTATGTCAGATGCGCGACGTAAATAGTTAGAGTGGGGGGAATGCCTTGGCCCAAAACAGGCGCAACTCGTTACCATGCACAGTTAGGACTTCTCAGACAAAGGTCGTGCATCACAGAGAGTTGGTTGTCTGTAATGTACTGTACCACGGGTATGAGGTGAAGGACCAAGAGTCTGGCCTTGAGTTGACAAGTTGACTGTTCAGTCCAGGTGCAACTCACCCATACGACATTAGCATTAGCATCAGCATTAGCATACATTTTCTAAAAATAAAATTTAAAATGGGGGTAGGAGCAGCCCTTCCCCCCCCCCTCCCCCCAGCACTCATTAAGGCCTCTAGGGTCACAGCTGCTAGTGACGAAAAAAGATGAATATCTTGTTTTTTTTATACCTAAACTTTATGTAATGTTTGTAACTTATGTTTTTATCTGATTTTCAGAGAAGCTTCATTCTTATCTTGTGTTGTTTTATAGCTATTGCTCAGAATTATAGAATTTAAAAGCTAAAATAAATATGCTTAAAATCTTAATCAGTGATTTGAATTTGCTTTATTGGCTTTTTTTAATACAAAGTGTTGGTTGTTGCACAAATTATGTATTTAGTTGTCCTTGATTTTGGTAACTTGTTTTTTCCTGCTTTCAACAAATAAAAATGTTAAAGTTCAAACAATGACTGACAATTCTATCTTTGTAAGAAGTCACCCCATTATGAAATTGCCCTAGGCGGAGATAGGGCAAATGAAAATAATCACCAAAAACATTTAAGGGGGGGGGGGGTCCACCTCAAAGATATCTTTTAATGGATTCGAACAAGAAAACGAACTACTCTAAATAATCAGGGATTCAAAGGGATAAGACAATTTGACCGAGAAATTAAGAACTCCTAAATGATGATGAACAAAATTCCCCTTCTGTAGATTAAATTTAAAGGTTCAAACGTTTGAACACTCAACCTAATTAAGCAACCAATCAAAAATCACTAAAGTTCCCAAAATTGGTAAGCCAACAAATAAGAAAACGTTATTATAAAACTTTGGGGACTAACTGCCCAGTGTCCCCAATCTCTCTTGCAAAATAATATAATCTACCAATTAATTATATATTGGGTACCATCAAAGTGGAGGAGTCAAATTGACCCCAACCCAATCTTGCAATAAAACCTTTTTTTTTAAAAAATGACCTAGATACCGAAATTTACCGAGGGGTTTAAATTATTTAGATACCTGTAAAATACCTCATGGGGGCGAGGTGTTGCCTTAGGCTTGAGTCCTTCAGCTTCACCTTGGTCCATTTATCGCTTGCGAGAAACTGCGACGAAACGCGTCCATGCGCCCATGAAATATCCTAAATTATCTAGATGCCGAAATTTAAAAATGGTTTTACCTGGGTCAGTTATGATAAAATATTATCTTTTTTTTCTATAAAAAAATCTATATTTTGTAAAGGAGAACCATACCAGTCGAGCGGTTAGCGAAAACCTTCGTAACACAAAGACTTACAAACATCCTGTTACTTTTGTATAAGGAAAAATGAAATGCGTTTCATTTTAACAAAGGAAACCATAAAAGGGTATTATTTAAAGACCGAACCTGAAGATCAGCTGATTTGGTTGTTTTTATTGTCTGCTTTGGGGAAAAGTGAAAAACAAAACAATAATAACCATTCTTTAAAAATTTGATGCAAAAAAAGGAAAAATAGATTTTAAAAACTTATAATTATGATTTAAATAATGTTTTAAATACCCAGAGGGTTCTTAATGTATAAGTCAACAGATCCCACAATAATGATAAACAAAATTACCCCTTTCCTTAGGTAAATAAAATTATTTTTGAAAGTAGAAAGCTTCGTAAACACTTCTAATTTGGATTAACCAACCATGATTAAATATAAAGTATTTTAGCCATTGAATGAGAAAATGTGTTTATAGATACGTTTTTGGGTCATGGGTACTGAAATATACTAACTGTTCCAATTTATTTTCAGATAAAACATGTTTTCTTAAAAATAATTATTTTTATTAAAATAGGACAATGTGTCCTTTTGTATCTTATAAAAAAATATTTATACTAATTTTTGTTTTTAATGAAAAACAATAAAATATGATTAAAATGGATGAAGGAAAAATGCTATACTTATTATTAAGTTTTTTGGTAAGTTTAACTTTATTTAATGTTTATAATGTCTTGGCCCAAAACTGGCGCAATTCATTATATACCATATAAAGATAGAACTTCTAGATAGAACGATCGATGTCTGACGGGCGTTTGACCCTATAATTATGCTTATAATTATAAGCAAGATTTGGTTTAGACTTACACCATAAAAGATCTCGTGGTGTATACTGTCTTCTGTGTGGGCTATTCGAGGTTACACTCCCCTCATCCCCGCTCTTCAATATTTTTCAAAATAATTGTGAGGATATCTGTTCGACAAGGCACTTTTGAGCAGTGTTGCGGAGCCGGGAGCCGTGGAGCCGCCATATTTTGCTGGAGCCGTAATTTTCGTCAAAAAACGGCTCCAGCACCGGACCAGATAAATAAAGAGATTTTTTAGGTAGAAATAATAAAATTATAATTTGGTAACTCTGTTTTGTCATGTGCAAATGCCCTTTTTAAGTTTTCAAGTCCATTTTTATCAAAAATTGAACTTTTAAAACCTTCAAAAGTCTAAAATAGACGTGGGAAAAAAATGTCGAGTTTTTCTTGATTTTAGGTCGGAGCCGGAGCCAAATTCGGAGTCGGCAAAAAGTTGTTACATTTTGCCCAACAGTCGAAAACTTTCCTTGGACCAATGATACTTACTGATTAAAAATTTTTCCAAATGCTTTAACTATGTTCACTTTAATTATCACATTTAGGTTTTAAAATCAGATGGAATCGGCCGTTTACCAGATGCCAGCCAGGAAGGTAAGATATTCTTCATTTATTCCTATATTAAAGCAACATAAAGTCTATCTGTATGTCTTTAGAGATGGATATCGCTAACCGCTAAACCGTTATGATTCTCCTTAGCATTTGTTACACCCAGGAATAAGGTATACCTAGCCAACAAGCGAAAAATCTAAAATTATATTTGGGGGCAGGTAAAAAGGTAGTCAATTTTACTATGTGTACGTGTAGCCCCCCAACGACAGCTTAAAATCACGTATAGGTTTCGTATTTTTTTATTTAATGGTATAAGCTGCTTAAAATCCAACTAGAATAAGCTTGCTATTAATGTGGGACATTATCTGTCATTTATATTTTTCTGCTTTGAAGGTATTCTGAAGCAGTTTACATCCCTGGATGATATGTCCCTGTTTCATTACACTGTGCCTCCTGATACCACAAGAGCTACCTGGGAGTTTGCAAGTTTTCAGGTATAAATATATAAGTAGGGACAGGTAGCTTTTTTAAGGAGTCCAAAATACAATATTAAGGTATTAATTAGATGTTAATAATTGTGTGGGATAAGATCTCAAGAACTTTTAGACCAGCATATATTAGCAAGTAGGTCGGTATATGGAAATTATATCTTGTTTTTATTTCTTCCTTTAATAAGCCATTACTTTAAATTAACTAGAAGTTGCACTTTTTTCGCAATGAAAAGTTTTTATTTGGACTCGAACTCAAGTCCTACATGCAAACCATTTGAACGTTTACACAATACTAATGATGTTGTTGTACAGGACGAACCTGGTTGTCCCAGTAGAGAGGTGATGATCTACCTGAGACATTCAAGTTTCCCAGTTATTTCACCAGATAATACTAAACTATTGTTGTACAGGATGAACCTGGTTGTCCCAGTAGAGAGGTGATGATCTATCTGAGACATTCAAGTTTCCCAGTTATTTCACCAGATAATGCAACCTTTAGCTCTGATAGGTTTTTACACCTCAGGTAGGTACAAAAATGAAAAAGCAACATCATTTTGGCGGTTTTCCTAAAAAGTGCCTAGTCGAGCACTTTTCCCCCATTTTTTGAAATATAGATTAAAAAGCAAATTGGCGGGGGGATTAGTTTTTCGCTTGATTGTTCATTACTTAGGGTTGGGTTAGGTTATATAGGGTCTATCGGGTTAGGGTCCACTGCAGTATAGGTTTGGGGATAGGGAAAAAAACTGGCAATCCTCTTTCTTCTTTCCCTCCCCCTTTGTTTAAAATTCATTTAAAAAATAAGGAGGGAGGAGGGTTTCAGGGCTCAACATGCACTTTGAGATAAAACACCTCTTTTCTTATTGGCACTTTTTTCGGGGGTTGATGGGTTGGATTAATTTTCCTGTCTCTTATGTCGCCATCTGTTGGTGTGATTTTGAACTATATCATTTCAGAGATGACATGCATTATATATCAACAGTTAGTTCCTACCAACCCCATGATTCCACTGTATTTCCAATTTATAATCCAGGTATACGACACACATTCTAAGTTTTTAATCATTTACAAATTAATCATTGAGATGGGTAACCTCCCCTTGTGGATATTAGACTGAATCCTATTCTAAATCTATATGGAACATTCTGGTAATTCAAATATGTTGCCGGGAAATACTACAGACAGAGAAACTGACTTCTTTATTTTCTTAGGTATTAATGATGAAATGTTTTATTATATGAAATATATTACTATTTGCAAGTCTGAAAATTTCCGTGAGGAAGAGGGACTGTAATTTAAACTGGTAACCAAAGTTTTTCAAACACGTTTGCCTGGGTAATGTTGAAAAATCTTGACTGTCTGGTGAAAACTTGCATTATTTAAACTTTTCAACCAATAATTTCAATATAATTTCATTTTAAATACCCCTTTTATTATTAAGAGCCAGGTTCGTGGTTTGCATTCGCCTTTCTGTCTCCATATGAAGAAAAGATAACCCAACAAGGTAAAATTTTCTTAAAATGTTTTTTTTTGGGGTGGGGAGTTCTCCCTCCCCCTTTCCCATTACTTCTAAATCGCTCAAAAATTTTAGCGCCATGGTTCAAAGCCCTTGACAAATCACAAAACAAATTTATGATTTACCCGGTCCCCCTCATATACGCCAAAAATATTTAGGGGGGTAAAAACACCTCTATGTAAATTTTATCCCATGGGGAAATTGGGGGGGAGGGGGGGATTACGATCGCTTAGCTCCATTTTATGCTTCAAAGACCCCCCCCCCCAAAAAAAAAAAATGGACTTACTACTGTAGGCAATTTTTTTTGGGATATTTCAACTTTGCATAGAAGCGCGTCTTAATCGCTCGACTAACGGCTAAAGTAAAAACGATAACCTCGCGAGGGTTGAGGTACTCTTCCTAATATACAGGGTGCGCCACATAAATCCGGACATTTTTCAAACGGCCATAGCACCAAAACCACTTGACCAATCATGACGCTTGACCACACTAAAAGCTTAGGTAATTACCTTTTTGCCCATAAAAATTTTTGGACGATGGAGGACGTGTTCTCCGAGCTGGCAGCGCTTATGTTTAAGATGGCAGAATCGAATTGCGCTGATAGTTTACCCTGGATTCTCGACTAGGGCCCACAAAATCTGACCTCAGCCCATCTGTAGGTGAGGTAGAGTTATGCAACTTGCTGGGGATACTGTTAGATACATAAGTAAGACAGTAGAAAAGACTAAAGCTCTCTATCTGAAATGGCTTGGCCGTAGTACTCCTTCAAAGTGAAACGTGGCAGATTTTGAGATGTCGAAAACGTCAAAAATTGTGAAAATTCGTGAAAATTTCTCAGTTCTCGACTACAAAGACCCATTTGTAACCTTAAAACTCGTTTTAGACTATGTGTTGCGATGATAACCCTAGCTTAATCTTTACGCCATTTCCAAAAAGGTATTAAACGTTGTTCTAGCTTAATTGTGGCCCAAATGAGAGCCGCCGTGTTGAGAGGTAGCTTGAAAGATGGGTGAATTTGGATCCTGCAGTTTCTCACGTCCCTAAGGAGATATGGCCTCCCAGCGCCCCGATCTTCATCTAATTGACTTTTGGCCTGGAGCGCCACTTAAGCACGAACCAATAGACGCGCCCATACCACAAAGACCTCCCTCATTGCCACTATCAAGGAGAACTTCGCCAGCTTGGACAGGGACATGGTGACCAGGATCTGGGGGCGATTGAGGCTGGTGGCGATTTTATTGAATAATCTAATAGTCATATACCTAGTTTGCTTCCCAGTTTTTAAAATTCAATAAAATCTTTAAAATTGACGATTTTATGTTCATTTTTTTTTAAATAAGAAAAAGTCCGGATTTATGTGGCGCACCCTGTATATGAAAAAACTTCTGTGTATAGGAACCATATTTGTCAAAAGTTAGCGAGATCTTTTGGCCCAGACAGACTAGCATATTACCTCTGTTATATACAAGGAGAACTTTTATGAAAATTTTTGTTTTATAGGGCTGTTACACAAGTGCCGATATTCATTGGGATCTATAGCACTCTGGACCAAAGCAGATCAAGTAGAATCCATCATACCATTTCAAAGGAATAGACTTGCAATGAATTTTTAACATAACTTGTCGGTTACCATAAGAGGGGATAAAATGGTATCTAATGCTGCTATATCAGGCACGTTACACAAATAGTAAGAGTGAGGGTATTGCCTGGTCCTTAAACAGATGCAACTGATTACCAAGCACAGTTCGGACTCTCAGACTAAGGTGATACAATCAAAGAGTTGTTACCTAAACCTTATACCCATCGGGCGCATAGACACTAAACAACGCAATCGCAATAATTTGATTATTAGTATCAAGATATATTTTAGAAGAACAACTTTTAAAATTCATAGTAGTGCTAGCTAACAATGTTTTAATTTGCATTTATGACTTTAAATCCGCTGAATGAAATAAGCAATATGCTCCAAAACAAAAGAGTACTTAAAGTCTATTTATGTTGAACAGGAAAAGCTATTCTACAAAGAAGCATTTCTCCTACTTTAAATTTCATCTTCCTGAAAACGTGGCCAGCTTTAGGCTGGAACTGTCTGCCTGTCAGGTGGTCCATAAAATACAGGTAAATTGATACGGTTTTAGATGCTCTGAAAAATTAAGAGATGATCCATACACCATAAACGATGGTTTCCTTCAAAGTACCTGGTCGATAAGAACCCCTCCCACTTATTTTGAAAAAAAAATAAAAATATGGGGGATGGGTAGATTCAATCAAACGTGACAAAAATCATTGTCGACTGGAAATTCCATTTTAATTTAGACGAAATATCATGTCTTATTGACCATCTAGGTTTATAAATCTATTACAGCTACATTGTTTGTAGAAGCTTTTTATCAGTGGCGTTCGAACCGAAGGGGGCATTTGGGGCAATTGCCCCCCCCTAGCGACCAAAACGCCTCCCCCTGCCCCCCCCTAGCCACCGCCCCCCCCTAAATGTGGAAAAATGCCCCATTTTGCCCCCCCCCCTGGTCAACAAAAATGCCCCTTTTTGCCCCCTACCCTACAAAAAGCAAAACTATCCCAGTTTCCAAAAAAAAGATCAAGAAAAACTCAACAAAAAAATTTTGGCGCTTCGCGCCAAACAGACAGTTGCTATTCATTTAACCTTACCAAATTTTTTAAATTAGTGTAGAAATTAGGTTATCATCTTTTTTCATTGAACATAACAAACCAGGTAATAGGAAGTATATATTTTATTTTGTATAATATAAACTTTTTACTAAAGAAATTTTGTACATCCCCAATGATGATACACAAAATTACCCCTTATATAGATTACAATTAGTGGATGAAATGTATGGAAACTCGACTTAATTAACCAACCAATCAAAATTCCATTAAAGTCCCCAAAGTTGTTGAGCCAACGAATAAAAAAATTTTATATGAAATATTGGGGACTAGTGTAATAAATAGCCCAAAAACCCCTCCCTCCCTGCATATTTGAAGAAAAAAATTGCGCTTCGCGCCCTTCCAAATGGTTTCTGCTTTTTATCACATTGTATATTTTGTTTTTATTTCTATAAAAACATGTGTAAACAACAAATATTTATTCAAAAAGTTATTTTATATAAAAAAGAAACAGCGTTGATATTTATTTAAGCCTTTTTCTCAACACTGTATGTCTGTCTAAATGAATAACTATGTATGATGTCATTTTATTTTCAGGATAAGTTTATCATTTTTTTTGTTTACATACCCTTACAAAAAGACATGTTTTTTTATGGCAATTTTCATTAAAACTAACTACACTCTATATTCCTAACTTGATCAAATACGCCACTCTTGTTGTCTTTAATTGATTTTAGTTCAAAGGGGGAGTAAATATTTTTTGGTGCGCTTCACGCACCGCCCTTATAAATCCTTGGAAACACCCCTTAATCAAAAATGAATAGAGTTTTAAAGTGCCATTTAAAGAGGGTAGGATATGTTGATATAACTTTTTAGCTTCTCTATAATTCACTATGGCTGTCAGTACGTAATGCTAAGGGGGAAATGTGATTTTTTCTACTGCAATTAAAGATAGAAGGCTAAAACTTAATGTTAACATTCCCATCATTATGGAGTATAATTAACTATTAAAAGTTCATGGAGGTCGGACTGCTTTTCAGGATGTTTTTGGCTATTTTTGTATCTTTTAAATTTCGGGTATAGTCCCTTTTGTGACATTGCCTCTTAAGATGCATTTCGTCGTATTTTCACAGTAGCTTTTCACCTATTTATAGCTCCCGTGGGGCCAATTGCCTAACTCTGCGGGGAAATCACCAGACCTAACTTAACCTAGAATAACCTATTAAAAGCTACTATGAAAATATGATGAAATGCCCTTTAAGAGGCATTGCCACAAAAGAGACTATACCCCAAAGTTTTCCATATTTCTAAGAGATTTTTATATCTGTAGATGAAAGGACAAGTAATTTTTTTTATTTTTTACATAGTTCTTTATATCTTTGGTTTTTATGGTACGAAAATTTTTTTTGTGGATTATAATTTTAAAAAAAATGAAATTTCTCGCTGTTTCGAGCATCCAGTATGTAATTTACTTTGACTGTCATCACACAACATACAGGAAAAAGGATTTGTGACTTTTTCTACCTAAAATATATATTCATTTCATTCATGCTCTTCAAATCTACTTGTATGTATGTATGTATATGTATACCTATTTCAAATTCAATTATTATACATAACGACAACGTTTATGTAAGTGGATTATAGAAGAAACAAGGATGACAACATCCATAAGTAGCGAAGCACAAAAATCGTAGATGGGAATACGTACAGGTAGATTTAAAAGGTTTTTACTAAAATCAAGAATAGATTTATTGGATAAAATAAATATGAAACCTTGTTTTATTTTGTATGATGACGATGGTCAAAGTAAATTATATTAAAGATGCTCATAACAATGAGAAAAATTATTTTGATACTGATATCCCATAAAAGTTTGAAAATTAACACTTTGATTTAGGGGGGGGGGGGCAAAGTTTTACAAAATCTTCAAAATGCCCCCCCCCTAGACAAAGTGCTTCGCACGCCACTGCTTTTTATGTATCTATAAAACTTCATGTCATATAATTTGTCAATTTAAATTTTACTGGCCTGCCTTTGGATATTTAATCTATGTATTTGCCTATCATTTATATTGTATGACGTCATTTTTTATAGGCACTATAAAGAGCTTTTTGTTTTTTGTATAGGAAAGTATCCACGGCAAGAACAATTGTATGGAGTATGTGAATCTCCGAGCAAATGCCCTGCCACGTCATGATCCGGGAATTCAAGGATATCAAAATATTTCTAAGGTATCATGTATTATAAAGTAACAGAATGTCTACTAGTCGTGGGGGGGGGGGGGGGCTTTTCACAGGGCCTAAAAAAGTCTTTTAAATGGGGAGGGTTCGGTAGTTAAGAAATAGGTTTTAGTTAAAACAATGAAATATCACTTCTAGTCTCATGGAGGTTGAATAATGAATAGATCTGCAGTTAAGTCTATTTATAATTCTATTTATTAATCAATATCTATTAATTTGATTAAGGGGGGCGGAGTTGTATTTACAGAGTCTCGGCCTTTCAGAGGAGCAACATACTACCTTCTAGTTTTTGTCTTTTTTTTTATTTTTCCGTTAGGCTATATATCTATTTGTTTATTTAAGGGGGGCGGAGTTGTGTTTTCAGAGTCTCGGCCCTTCAGAGGAGCAACATACTACCTATTAGTTGTCAGCACTGCTGTTATCAACTTTAGCTTAGGTAATATCATTTTTTATTTAATTATGTAATATCTTTTGAAATATGTAAGGTTTCGTGATATTTTCTGCAATAACCCATTCTTGATTTTAACAAATGCTCTTTAAATCTCGTTTTCCCATCCATGATATTCTGTGCTTTGCTACTTATGGATGTTGTCATTCTTGTTTATTTACTTGGGAGGTTTTACAACACAAAAAAAATATTAGGTACACAGTTATTGATAAATCATACCTTAAAAAGTTGCTTTGCAAAAGTAGGTGTTCTTTGATGTATTAGTTGATCAACCTATCAATTTAACTTGTAATGCTATTTACTAACCATCTATCTCTCTTATTTTCTATCTTATCTATCTAGAGGTTAAGCTATCATATTGTGGTTTACCCATCTATCTATCTATCCATCTCATTATCTATCTAGAGGTGAAGACATCAGATTGTGGAGAGATAGGTCTGTATGGTGGCAATCAACAAAGCTGGTACCTCACAGAGCAGGGACTCAAGTTTAATGACTCTGCCGATGCTAAATTCACAAAGGTATGCTTAGGAAAATCTAAAAGGATTTTAATATATTTTTAAGTTTCAAATCCATGGCTTTGGTTTACTATGAGGCTCATTTCGTCCTTCTATAAATGCTGGTAAAATGATTGTTTTCTTTATAAGATCTCAAAAACAGCTAGCCTTTTTTTATTCTTTCAAGGGTACCTATTTGAAGAAAGGTCAATCTCCTAGAGAAAAAAACAAATGTGCTTTGAGTAGAAGTACAAATAATAGTAGTGCAATAGATTAAAATCTTTAAGCTAAACATTCTTAAATTCCACTAAGATTTTTAAAAATGATAGGTACCTATTTTTTTTTTATAAAATTCAGAAATAATTACTATTTAGGAACCAGAAGATGTGTTTAATTTGTTTGCCATTGACACGTCAGCAAGTGAAGCTGCTAGCAATGATACTCAGGATAATTATGATCTGGAAAACGCTTTGCAGGTAGTGATTGGTATTAATAATTAGAGGTTTTAAGAATTGAATAATAAGTGAAAACATCAGGGTTCTAAAGGGATAAGACAATGGCCGATAAATCAAATTACATCTCCAATGTTAATACACAAAATTACCCATCTGTAGATTAAAATTAGTGGTTGAAACGTTTGGACACTCAACCTAATGAGCCATCCAATCAAAATATGGTATTAGTCCCCAAAGTTGTTAAGCCAACGATTAAGAAAACGTTATTTTAAAATTTTGGGAATAGTTTAGTGAAATAAACAGCTCAATGTGTCCTACCTACCTCTCTGAAAAAGTCATTGGACGATGAATTGATGTACACTCCCAATTATAATTTCCCCTTGTAGGTTGAAAGCATAGGTTGAAAAGTTTGGACTCTGCTAGTTTTTACCAACCAATTAAGATTTATTAAAAGTATCCAAAGTTTTTGATCTAAGAATGAGAGAGCGTATTTTTAAAACTTTGAGTACCAATATAATGTACGGACGGACAGAAAACTAAAAATACAAAGGTAGCAGTAACCCCAAATCTATTTTTAGGAAAGTTACAATAATTGTTTTTCTGAGTTTCAATTTAACAGAGTTGATATGGTAGAGGATTTTTCTGTAAAGTTCATACTGCAAGGTAAAACAGCTTGTTCCCTCGAAAGTGTCTTATTGGGCACAGTACTCCCCTTTCCATATTTTTTACTTTGAAAATAAGGGGGGGGGGGGTATTGCTTTAGGTCAGTTTATGTAAGGGGGTTGATTTTCAGTGCTTGACAGGCACTTTTTGGGAAAGTACCGTAAAAAACTGAATCTACATTTCTTTTAAAGTAGCTGTAAAGATCCCTCAGAAGGCAGAAAATTATAGGTGAATCCTTATACAGCTAACATACTGACAGACAATCCACCAAGACAAATGTTTCTAAATGTTGTATATATTTCAGGTAAAACCTGGTATACCAAATGGATGTCAGTCTCTAATAGATTTCCAATAATTACAAGGTAAACTTTCTTTACTAGGATTCAGCTAGGACTTACAGACAAAGTTCGTGCAATAAAAGGTTTGGTTGTCTGTAGGACATTGGGACGCGTAAATATTCATAAACTTTAATGGCAAGATTTGGTTCAGAGATGCAACAAAATAATTACTCATGGTGTATCCCGTAATCTAAAGGTTATCCATTAGGATATACAAGTTGGAAGGAATTTTAATGTTAGGGGGAGATTTGAAAATTGCATAAAATTTTAAGGATTTTTTTTATAAAATTCGTTTTTTTGTATAATTTTTTATCTGAAAGCGGTAATACAATCTAAGTTAATTAATTTTGACATCTGTGATTGGTGGATTAAAAACTATCTGTGCTCTGATTGGAGAATCTTAAGTGTCGTACATCATTCACCCAATTAGAGCGCAGGTAGTTTCTATCCACCCATCCTATTGGTCAAATTTAATTAACTTAAATTGTATTTGTGCTTTTAGATAAAGAATTTTACAAAAAACGAATTTTATAAAAAAAAATTCTTAAAATTTGATGCAGATTTCAAATCTCCCCCTAACATTAAAATTCCTTCCAACTTATATATCCTATTATCCATCCAGGTTAATGTTCTGTTTAATGTTTCCAGGGCTTTCAGGATCATACCCGGAACTTTTAAGTAGGATTAACAACTTCATTTAAATTGTTTTGCACTACTATGTTATTTAACTTATTAAAAAAGGCCTTTTGGCCTGTTTCTGCTAACGTCCTTTTTCCAATGACTAAATTAAAAAGCCATTATAAACCAAAAGAAATGAGGATTTGTTACAAAAAAAACCTTTTTTTGGTGTATTGGTAATCTCAATATAATGTCAGGTTCGAAACCCACGAATACACAGATATTGGCGGAACACTGAACCTTGTGATGCGCCTGGATGACCTTGGCGTGGCCGAGGCACAGCGCCAGCTAGATGAGGATGGGGGTCAAGGACAGGTGACACTTTGTTTTCTTTGTCAATACGTCTCTTCCAAATTTTACCTTGTGCTTATTTTAATACTAAAATACGAAGGTATGACATATAACTAAATAAATTCGAAAAATATATATTTTAGCTATTTTTGAAGGGCTATCGTTGTACCTAAATACCAAGATCCTCTTCAAAACAGCTGAAATTACGATATATATTTTTGTCATATTCAGTTTTTGGTTACAGCTCGTTTTAACATGATAAAAAAATTTGTTTCTAAATTTCTCTAAGTGCCATTTCTTGTTCAATATAGATTAAAACCTGCCTGGGACTTATAGGAAGCTTTGTTGAAAATGAAAACCTAATAGTACCTGTTTATTGTCTATTTAGCATGACAGATGGACCTAGTAAATTACATACTGTTTGTTCATTGTTACAGGAAATGTAAAGAAGAAAATTGGCTGTAATTAGAATTCAAGTTTCCACAATCCTGTTTCTCACAGACTGACATACGGACATTTCGATTTGTACAGTAGATTCGCCTCTCAAAATATTGTGGTCTCTAGAATAAAAAAAAAGTTTTTAATATTTCAGGTTCTGCGGGTGTTTGCCTGTGTAAGTTATGGACGGTATCCAGAGGTAGGCAATACCATGAAACATATAGTTTCCCTTAAAGTGCCTTGTTGAACATATTAACACTCCTTATTTTAGATTGATTTTAAAAGTTTGGGGGTAGTAGGAGGTAAAGGGTTAGATTTTGTTTGTTTGTATTTTATTTTAGGTCAGGTTAGGTTGTATTGGGTACAGGGTAGCCCCGCAGGGTTAGGCCCTTTTAAAAAAACAACAGTGGGGTTTCTGTCCTCACTGGGAACTGTGAGGGAAAGCACCCATTCTTCTTAACAATCCAATTTAATTGCTTTTTTAGACCAATTTAATTTGTATTTTAGACTAAAGATGGAATACTTGAATGTGAGGATGGTGAAAAAATTAAAATAGATACCGATATACCAGGTGAAAATAAGTTATTTTTTTGACCTATAGTTAAATAAGTTAAATTGTTTTGATTAGCGAATTTAAATTTAAAGAAAAAAATATTGCTGTATAATTATATACATATGTATTTAAAATTTTCAGTTGGTAATGTAACAAGGATGATACCATTTCCGAAGCCGGGACTATGGTTTGTTGGAATACAGGTAATTAAAATTATGATAAATGAATCATACTACTATTTCAGTATTAGAAATTGATTTCTTGTAGGTTTTTTAGAAGCTACTATACAATTCGATATGTCCGCCAGTTTGTTAAAAACGATTTGGAGGAAACGTGAATTTTATTTTTAAACATTTTATTTATAGAACTAATTTGCCAATGTCCATTAATCAGCTGTTTACTTTCAGGTTGAATGTATAAATCCAGAAACAAGATCAAGAGAGGATTGTTGGGGTGATAGAAGGTCATTTTCTTTTGTTATTTTAGGAGATTTTATGGTTGGATGGTCTTTCCATTTTGACGGGAGGGGAGGGGGGGGGGGGAGTGTCTCTAACTTTGTTCCTTTTTTGGATTTTGAGAAATTCTCTGCTGCCATTTACCTAATCATTAAATAAGAACACTTACTTGCTTACTTTTGAAAGCGAGATCAATTCAAGTTTTGTTACTTTAACCTTAGAGTACCATTCGACCTAGGGGGGGAGTGGACATTGGAATTTTTAGTGTTTACACTAGTCCCCAAAGTTTTAGAATAACGTTTTCTTATTTTTTGGCCCAACAACTCTTGGGGACTTTTTGTGAATTTTTATTTGTTGTTTCATTAAATTAAGTATCCAAACGTTTCAACCACTGATTGTAATCTACAGAAAGGTTAATTTTGTTTATCATCATTGGGTTTGTACATCAATTTATCGGCCATTGTCTTATCCCTTTAGATCCCTGCTGTCGACTTCTTTAAACTGAAAGGGGAAGTAGGTTTTAAATGAAGTCAAATTTATAACTGTATGACATTAAAAGTATTCATTATATAAAACTATGATCCAGGTATAGTTCCATGATGACCTCTCTAAACATTCACCTGCAGCCCTGTGGGTACCGGGAACAGGATCAGATCTGCGGAGACTTTGGCGTTTGTGTTAGATCACATAAGGTGCTAATATTATCCTTATAGTAAAGTACCAGGATGTCTGTCTGTCTGTACCGAAGGATCTCGCTAACCGCTGAACCGATAAAGTTCTCCTTTACAGTAAGATTTTTATCGGCTCTAAGATGGTTTTATGCTATTTTGCTTTTTTGAATAATTCTGGGACTGGTTTAATGTTATTTTTCTGCCCTTCTTTTCTACCGTATAGTTTTGAGGATACATGAAAACTTATAAAATTACAAAAATTGTATGTATAATGAATTACATAAATATTACCTATTCGGTTTTCTGAAACTAAATGGAACAATCTTTTTAACAAAATTTTGATTTTAATATTTTCAGGGTAACTTTCTGTACACGTCCTGTCGTTGTGCGAGCGGATACCGGGGCTGGACATGTGATCAGACAAAGCTGGATAATCCTGCAGCTACTCATCAAAGGTAATGTTTAGTTTAGCTATTGATTGATTTTCAAAGACACAATTACAAGTCAGCACGTGGTTCTCGGGGTGGAGACATACAGTTGTTTACCAGCCTCACGTATTGTTTTACTCTAGGTACCTAATATATATTGTAAAAATTTTAGTAACACTCTGCTGTTGACGTTATCGAACCTGTCCTTCCTGCCAGCCATCCTGTTGTCCTTGTGGTACAAGCTGTACACTGAATCTCTGCTGTACACCAGCACCATGTTCTTCTCCAGCTTCTATCATACATGTGATCAGGTACAATACAGGGTTTTATGTAAAATAATATAGTTTTTGTTCTGAAACTTAAGATTTCGATAACTACAAAACTTATTGAGTTCTTCCTTTTAGGGAATCTTCACTAGTTGCAGGAAGGTTTTAATCTATTTTGTCCCCATTCTTACTCATTGTAATACAAAGCCCTTAGTTACTAGGGGCGCAGCCACTAGTAATTTATATTGTCATAGAGAAACACCACTACTACCCCCTTATTTTCAATTTGTTTTAATGATAATAGAAGATAACTGTGCGATAATCTGGCTATGTTTACTTCCTATCTAAAATAGAATATTATAAGTAAGGGGGATCATGAAAAATAAATTGTTTCATTACCAAATGTTAAGGGATTTAAATTGTCACTGTGTAATTTCATTTTTTTTTATTTCAGGAAATAAATCAAAAGCATTTACCTGAGCTGTTAGAAAAGGCTTGTGCTCAATTTTACTCCAAAAAGGTAAAAAGATAATTCAGGTTTTTTTTGAGACAGTTATTGTTTTTACTGAAATAGAAATTTGAATTATTTTTTTCTCATTTAAAAATATTCATTGCAAATTTCCTTTATTTAGGAGGTAGTTCAGTTTTGTGACTTTTTTTGTGCCATATTATCATTCTGGGTGACAATCATTACAATGGCAAGGTTGCCAGACAAACTTGTCAACTTTCTACACATGTTTGGTAAGTTGCTTGATTCTTAAGATAAGGTTGCCATATTATCTTTAAATGACAAATTTCCTTTATTTAGGAGGTAGTTCAGTTTTGTGACTTTTTTTGTGCCATATTATCATTCTGGGTGACAATCATTACTATGGCAATGTTGCCAGACAAAATTGTCAACTTTCGACTTATTTTTGCTAAGTTGATTGATTCTTAAGATAATAGTGCCATATTTCCTTTTGAGTGACTTCAGTACTAAAGCGAGGTTGCCAGACAAACCTGAAACTTTTACCTACATATGTTGTTGTTGTTGTTTTGGCTGCTCATAGTCAGTTTCCGGTCCGGGTAGTCATCAGTGGGGTGAGGGGGGGGGGCGTGGGCTTATGGTGGGGGCTCTGGAGGGGGGCGTTGGAGGGGAGGAAGGCTGGTGAAACTTGGATGGGAGGAGAGGAAGGCAGCTACATGGGTGGGATTTTGCCAGAGGTCCATAGGAGTAAGATTTGTAGGATTATTTGGGCATGAAAAGAGGATACAAACCTACATATGTTTAAAGAATTATTCGACTCTTACTATGCCAAGATAAAGATTTTTTCTGTCAGTCTATAAGGAAATCAAAGAAAATTTAAAATAAATCTAATAGGTATTTAGTATTTACTTGATATACTTATTTCTTTCTAGGTGTACTGTTAACAGCTGTACTAGTACAGTATAATAGGAATGGAATCCAGGTTTTCGCAGTGCCTATACCTTTGGGGGTCGCTGTTCTTATCATTTCTATATTTGTCAGGTTAGCCTTCAAAAAAATATGTTCTTGGTTTCATTTTTATCTAAAAGGCCTCTGCCTCTAGCCCCCCTGAAGTGTCTAGTCAAGTTTGATTAATAAAAGGCCTGTACAAAGGAACAGTTTCCACCAATAATTTTTTAATTCAATTTAGATTTTAATTTGAATTTGTGGTAATCAAATTTTGAGGGTACATTAATTTATAACCTTGGTTTTATTTTCTGTAGATGTTATCAACGGAAGAGGATGTTAAGGGCCAACAGAAACTGTACCATCTGGCTCTCATTAGCTCTTCTTTCTGCCATTTCAGGTAAAAATTTATTTGCTTTTGTTTTTGTCCTTGTTATTATAAAAGTACTAAATTAAAATCCTGTTTATTTTAGCTGTGCTAGTGTTTGCTTTTGTAGAAACAACCACAAATTACCAGGTAATGAATTTTTTAGTGAAAATAAGGGCATTGTAGGTGTATTACCTTTCTCATGAAAAGTAAAATAAGTTAATGTTTTCTGCATTAAATGCATTTTTATAGAATTGAAAAAATGCTACTCAAAGACTTATATGTTACCTAGTGTATTTTTTAAGTATTTGTTTTATTGAATTTTTGATTAACTGTTAATAATTGTTTTCTTTAGTATGTTCACAGTGTATGGCATTGTCTGATTTCCATGTCCTTGGTATTTCTTCTACCTTATTGTAGAACAGAGAAACAGAAGGTATGATTCCTGTAATAGTGAGGTATAATTGTCTTGTCTTGATTGTGTTATCAAGGAGGGTAAGGGGGTTGTTTCCCCCCCTACCCTCTTCTGCACTACTTTGGCTATACTTCTAATGAACTAGATATTTTAAGTTTTCTTTTTTAATGTTATTTAGACCTAATCAAAGCTTTTGATCCCACGAAATTATAACTTTCATGTTTGTATCCAACTAGGTCTTCAATTAGGGGTCTCAAAAAATCTTTACGACTTATTGTCTATCTTTTTACATATTTCCAGACGTTTTATCAAGAAATAGGATGTTTATGTGTCAAAGTATGAGGATGTCTGTTTGTCTGCCTATGCGTGTTATAGCATTTTTCATCGGTTTTGAAAATTTATGTTTGGTTGACCTTATGGGCTTTGTACGTCTTAAATGAAGCGAGATTTAGCTTTTTATCGCCAAAGGTGCAACACTTTACTTGAAAACTAATCTTAATGTGTATTTAGATAACTTTTCTTGCTGGTTCATCATTACGGAGTAGCGTTGAGACTCAAATTCTTCAAATGAGTTCAACAGGTAAACTTAACTTGTTTTGGTTAACATGGTTGTAATTGAAGCTTTTCTACAATTGGGGTCGGTGTGTCCTTCCTTCTGTTACAGATTTGGTTTGTTTAAATTGTCTTCACAATTAAAATCAGAAAGCGATGAAAAGGGGAGAGACACTGGCACTCTGACACCCTCCCACATAATAGTTATAAAACGTCTCTGGAGAAATCAGAAGCTGGTTTATTGCATTAGGAACCATATTGGTTCAGTGGTATGGAGTTTTTGCTACAGACTGACAGACATCCTGTTATTTTTATATCTTTCTATAAATAAAAAATGGTATTAAAAATAAATTTATATTTTAGAACATATGACTAAATATTAATGTGTTTAGGTACTGAAATGAATCTAACTGAAACCACTACCTCAACTATGACAACCAATACAGTATTAGCTGGAACAACACAAAGTGCACCTGTCACTGTTGATAACAACATTGAAAATAATCAATAGGAGTATGGATGGACACCCAAGAAATTTCAACTTAGTTAAATATTAACAATAATACAAAATTTTAATCTCTCTCTACAATTCTTTAGTAATCCAAAAATTTTGTCTAGACAAATTTTTTCATGTTCTTTTAAAACAGTAAAAGTATATTGAGCCTGGAGGGGACATTGGACTGTAAATTATTCTGGTGCTCAAAGTTTTTAAATTTGTTCTCTCATTTTAGTTCTTTTGTTAATTCCTGATTGGTTGGTACAGGCTTACAGTGTCCCAACATTTCAAACAATAATTTTTATCTGAAGCAGGGTTAATTTAGACCATCATTATTGGTGATTTCCATCAATTTACAGTCCATTGACTTATCTCCCAAGATCCCAGACTTTTTTGTTATTTGAGAAGAAATGTAACCCAAAACAACAAT
Source organism: Acartia tonsa (assembly GCF_053477335.1). Classification (NCBI taxonomy): domain Eukaryota; kingdom Metazoa; phylum Arthropoda; class Copepoda; order Calanoida; family Acartiidae; genus Acartia; species Acartia tonsa. The sequence continues at coordinate 22,227,301 of NC_137268.1, forward strand.
CAAATAAGATATTCAATTATAAACAAAGTACATTAAGTAGATACAATTGAATTGTAAGAAAACTACCAATATATATTCACAATAAAATTTGATACAAACATTAGAAGGGGGGTGGGGGGGGGGGGGGGGGAGATCGTGTAGAACAAAGTTTTTAGTACATTCAGAAACATTTTAGAAAGCTAAAACTTTATATTGATTTCTATAAATAGGTAATAGGAAGCTTTTAATTGTACAAAAAATTTTTTTACAGATTCTCTATGTAGATTGTAGATTTTATTCATATAGTTAATTATGAAAGCTCACAAAAACTATTATAATACTCAGAATTTAGTCACTTTAAAACAACAAAGCAATGTATTAAATAATCAGTATTAAAATTAATTTCCCCCTTCCAAATTATTTTTAAATAAAAAGGTTAGTTATACCTAAAAAGTTTTGAAAAATTATACAGCAAAAAATATTTTCTTATTCTTGCCCTTTTATTGATCTCTATGAGAAAATTAAATGAATATTTTATGTAATATAAGATGACATATTTTTATAGCTTTGTATATAATATGTATGTTATGTAATTAAAATTGACACTATATTTTTTAAAAATGTATTTTTAGATAATAAAAGCTTATGAGATGTTAATAATTATAAAGATGTAAAACGAGATCATTTCCCTTTAAAAACCTTTTAAGGAAAAGGAACCCCCCCCCCCCTAATTTTTTAAATAGATTAAAAATAAGGGACCGAGGTAATTCTTTTCCTATGTTTAATCACTGCAGGGGTCTAACCAAAGAAACTAACCCACCCCCCCCCCCCATTCTTTGTTCCCATTTTTTTAAAATTATTGTGTTTGTGTGCTCGACTATTCACTTTAAGGGAAACCGCCCATAACTATTTACATGAAGTGTTTATACTTCTCTCGTTTGTTTGTTTGGATTTGGTAAAAAAAATATCCACAGGAGATAAAATTCACATCTTTAAAATAGAAGCTCAGCTCTAATTGATAATTTATACGTGTTAGAATTGTCCTATCTATTTCATACTTTGAGTGATGGTTTCTATAACAGATGTTTCGATTTAAGAAGCGTAGCAACTCTATATGTATTACTAGAGTTGGCTCAATATAAATATATCGCTATTGGCTAGTTTTCTATTAGTACATGTCTATTTATCTATTTCTCAATAAATCAATTTTCCTCCCCCGCCATTACTATCTAAAAGAAAGAAGTAAATATTTATTAATTTAAATGATTTTAAAAAGATTTTTTCAATTATATTTTTTTCACATTACCATCACCAAAGGGTTAATATGATTAAAATTTTTGTTTTAATATTTTAACACAAAGGAAGTGTCGCCACAATCGAATTCTTTTAAAATAGAGTTTTCTTAGATTTACTCTATTATGAACGTATATTTTTTATTTATGAAATAAGGATTAAATACTTCAATGTAATTCAAATATCTACATGAAGTGAAAAACTTATTTCATTCCATAAACAAATAGAATAAAGGTCTTATCGCTTTGGTCAATGAGAGTTTATTATGGATTATTGGAGCACTATGAGTTTTAAACACTTTACCATTGGAAGACTCGAGCTTATTTATAGACGTTTATTTCCTATATAGATCTGTCATGGATCTTGATGCAATAAAGCAGGCCATTTTGTAAATGTTAAAAATTGGAAGATTTCATTAAATAAAAGTAATCGCAAATATACTTAGTAAATAACTATTTTGTGAACAGCTTTTTGTATGATATAATTTTTATATATATCTGATTATTTGAAGGATGAATTTTAACACGAGAGGTCCAATGTCAAAAGCGATGTCTGCTTATAAAGTTCTGACACTCTAAAAATTTTAAAACTTTGGGTTGCCTGCACTCCCTGCCTTGGACGTCCTTGCCCCCTCCTCTCAATTATGATGAACAAAAATACCCCTATTGTAATAAGGTTCTCACTACTAGTTTGTAGCGAACTATTACAAAACAACATAGATCCTTAAGAATTTGAAGTCAACGAATGACGGGACATGTTTTGAAACTTTGGAGGCCAATATAGTTTACAGAACCGATTGGGCTCTGCTTTTCAGGGAATGTACCTACTGGTCACTTCATGGTTATAAATTAAATATTTTCAAATTTATTATTACGTCAAAACTTTTTGAAACAGAAAATTTTTAAAGTCTGAAAGATAAATATAAAAAGTTTGTAAAAATAAGAGTTTATGTTAGCTAGATATAGAAAATAAGAGGGAAATATGTTTAAAATTGAATCTTGAAGTCTATTCTGCACCTATCTACGTCAAAATTAAATATACAAGATGTATTTTTTGCAATAGAATATTGCATCATACATAAATAAACAAAAAATGAAGTAAAGAGGGGAGGCGGATGTGCCACTTTTTGAAACCAAAACTAAAAGTCAAAGGAACTCAACTAAAAAAAGAGTTACAGGTCTGACATTTTGCATGGTAGTTGCTTTATAGGGGTACAATATGGAACTGAAGAAACGGCGGCGCAACCGCCGAAAACCGCCGAGAAAAAGCAAAAAAAAATTCGGCGGGAAACGGCGGTTTTCGGCGGTTGCGCCGCCGTTTCTTCACAGTTCCATAGTGTACCCCTATAAAGCAACTGCCATGCAAAATCTCAGACCTGTAACTCTTTTTTTAGTTGAGTTCCTTTGTTGACTTTTAGTTTTGGTTTCAAAAAGTGTCACTTTCGCCCCCCCCCCCCTTTAACAAAAATCTACTTAAAAACTCAAAATGTTTACTTTTTAAATCAAAATAAAAATTTTAATCTTATAGAATAGACCAAAAACTCATAGTTTTCGTTTATATTTGAGCAAATTTTCTTTTGGAGTTTCACAAAAGTATCCCTTCGTAAGTGTAAAAGGTTGGGGTTAAAATATTTTAGCAAAAGTTTCGAGATTGAAAACAAGAGTTAGTGGTCATTGGAATGTAAATTTTGAAAACACATTTTCTCATTCGTTGGCCAAAAAACTTTAGGTTTTACTATCAAATCTTGGTTAGATGAGTTTATTGTAATTTTAAATTTTTCAGGTAATTTGATTTTTGATATTAAATACTAATTTTCAATTTTCGCAGATATTCTAAAGTTAGGACCTGTCAATATGGAACTGCTCTAGAGTAAAATCTATTTTTTTATTCTAGATTTTATACCTAACACAAATTATCTAATGAAATCAGCTTTATAACGAAAATGTGATATTTAGTGATTTATTGACAATCAAACTGTCGAAGATTTAAATCTATGATACTTTATTCTATTTTTGCCCTACTAAACTCATTTGTCATATTCATTCGATTTTATTTAAATTTCTATAATAATTATGACTTATAAGATTGCACGGAGGGAGGGTTTATTGGGATGTTTATTACACTAGTCTTATTTTGTTTTCTTATTTGTCGACAACTTTGGGGACTTTTATTTAATTTTGATTGGTTGGTTCATTAAGTTGAGTGTCTAAACGCTTCAACCACAAATTGTAACCTACAGACGGGGTAAATTTGTGTATCATCATTGGGAATGTATTTCTAATTATTGACCATTGTCTTATCCCTTTAGATCTCTGATAAGTTTAACTGCACACCAAGGGATCACCAGGGATTTCAAGGGAAAGGACAATGGATGAAAAACTGATGTCTAAACTCAACAAAAAAATACTCCTGAATATTAATGTTATACCAAAGCTTGGATTCTAAAGGTTTTTACTTTTTAAACTAATTATGATTGTATATAAAAATACATAAAGTTTTTAATCCAACTAATAAGATATCTTTTTTATAAAACTTTGGGTACCAGCATTATTTTCAGTCCAATGTCCCCTCCCTGAAAAATTACAGGCAGTTTGTTTATACAAGGCGTATATATTTACTGCTTCAGTTATACTGACCAAGTTAGACAAGACATGTGAGTTTAAACTAAACATAAGAAAATGTTATCCATGAAAACAAAAATCTTTTTTATTATTTGTTTGATCAACGTATTAAAAGGTCAGTTTATTTGTTAAAATTACATATAAAACTAATCAAATTTGCTAGGAAACACATATATATTTATATATATATTTTACGCTACAGAAATCCCGTTAATGGATTTATTATTACTTGCATGTTACAACATATTTTCAAGTATTCTTATATAGTAAAACTTGCCGCGATAAATAGTGAAATAACCCCTTCCCTCCTGATGGATGAACGAACTGATCAATAAATGAGTTTCATGTTGGCAGGCTAAATAGACGACAGTTTGCACCTGTCATAACATCCACTTATATTATAAATCCATTATCCTTCTACTTTTAAGTATGGCTAGTATAGATACTTTTTTTTCATAATTATAACTGTTTTAAATGTTATTTCAGGAGTTAAATCAAATAACAGAGAAAACGTTGGTGGAGTAAGAGCTAGTCTCCAAACAAATTATCCAATTAGCAAGGTAAAATAATTTCAGTTGGTTTCCCTTAAAGTTCCTAGACGATCTTAGACCCCCCCCCTCTCTTCCTCTTATTTTGAGTTAATTTTAAAAAGGGGAGAAAAATAGTGTTTATTTTGTCTGTTAATGTTTTGCTTTAGGTTAAGTATATTGGGTGCATGTTGGTCCATCAAGGTTAGGTCCCCCCTGCGGGTTAGGCATCATGAAAAAAACTGACAATTCCCCTTTATTTTTAATCCGTGTAAAATAATGGGGTTTCAATTTCTTTAAAAACTTGTTGTTTTTAATGGAATAAATTGTTTTGTTTGTTAAACATTGTTCTTAAGTCAAGATGTCATTAATTATGATAAATGTAATAAGGTTATAGGTTTATTTGTTTATCCGTTAAGATATCGATAACTACTGAACTGAGTTCTCAATATAAGATTTAAGATTCCTTTTTTTTTAACACAAACTTTACATACTTATTGGCTTACAGACTAACAATCAACAAAAGTTTAATAAACAAAGCTTTTTATTGATTATTATATAAAAAAAAACAATTTAACAAAATTTTAGGATAATAGAACATTCCAAATTGGAATTCTGATAGATGAGCATGATCGAAATATGAAATTTCATGTGAATGAATCAGTACATGCTTATAATAAGGTATTATTTATCATAGCTTTTCTATAATTAGGGTTGGTCAGTCCATCCGTTCCGGACAGTTAGCTCTTATCTTTAATTTAAACAGTTTAGAATTGTCCTATAGATTTTAAATTTTGCATAATGATTCCTCTAATTATTGGGTATGATTTAGGAAACATAGCAACTCTATAATTATTACCAAAAAGTACTTATATCCATTTAAAACATGCTTACCACAATATGTATATTGTACAGTTTTGCAACAAATTTGTTTGGACTTATGCATTAATATTATGCTTATTCACTTCTGACACTCTACAAGTGTTAATGTTTGTTTGTTCTACCGTTTCAGGGCTTCGCTTATATGGATGCTGTCATCCTTGTTATATTACAAATGCAATTAAATAATGATGTCTCCTAATATAGATTTTGATGCATTCTGCTATTACAATTTCCAGTTAACACTAACATTCTTAAGACAGCAATTTTTATGATTTCCTAATGCAAAATAGTATTTTAATGTAATTGTACATTTTAGAAAATTTCTGTACAGATTTTTTAAATTTTACAGGTTGACAGAGCATTAAAATTAGAGTTTATTGTGGTAGAAATTGATCCTAATGATACTCTTGGCCTTCTAAACAGTGTCTGTTATGCTCTTAAAAATGGCTTGGTAGCAGTTATATCTACTCTTCAAGAAAATGATGATATCCAATCTATAGGTTTGTACATTTAGATTATTTTTTTATGCAAAAATCTTTATATTAATATTTAATTTGTTTTATTTTCTAGTGTCCAATTTTGGCATACCTTTGATATTGATAATCTCAGATAAAACTGAATCTCATCAAACAAATGTAATAAGTTTATTTCCAAGCTTAAAATTTATTTCTGAAGCAGTGATAGATCAAATGGAATCAAGTACTGATCTAAGCTTAATTTACTATCACAATCCAACTGATATTAACCCATATCTTGAACACAAAACTAAACTAAGACAATTTGTTTTCCAGTCTGCCAGAAATCTGTCAATTAAAAGTATTAATGAGAGGCACATAAAGAATATTATACTAAGTAGATGTGATAAAGAAACTGGGAAGAAGTTCCTTGATGAAGCTATGAATGCAGGAAAGCTAGTACATTATGTGATTTATTCTTGAAAACTTTTAGGATCTAGTAATATATTGCCAAATTCATAAATTTATTTTCCCCCAAAAATGGAAAACAGTCATGTAATTTTATGAAAGAAACATAATAAGAAATTACCTGAAATATTTTAAACTAGTTGACCTAATCAATTCTATAAATGGAATTCTTTATTTTTTAAATTCACTGAGTGAAAAAGTCTTTGATACTTCCCAGCTATTTATTGAAATATATTTCGGTGGACATTGCACCCTCATCAGTCTAAATGACATAAATTATATTAATTTAATTTACATATTAAAAGATAGGTAGAAATAAAGAAATTTGTAGAACTATAAAGGCAGAAATGTTGCTAAAAAAAGAAGAAAATAATATGATCAACCTTGAGCTTAGTTGGATGTTAAAAGTAAACTAGAAGGGATTTTTTTTAGCAAGAGACAATATCAGCAGGGGGGAGTGTTTAAAATACATTAATATACATAAATTTTAGTATTTAACATTTTATATGAAAAAAATTATTTTCTTTTTTATTAAATTATCATTCAAAATTAAAGCTTACTTTTATAGATAAAGTATTTAGGATTAGGTTATGCTGTATAGATACTGTAGAATAAAATTAGTATTTAGAAGTCAAGCTGTTTATACATTATTGTTGATAGTCAAAAAACAATTTTTTTGGTTATTTTGAAAAAACTTTTTTATATATGGGAGTAAGCTATCATTTACTATTGAAATAAATATGTACTTTCTATAACAGGTTTGGTGTTTTCAAACAAAACATTTATACTGCCCTGTCTAAATTTGAAGGATAGATATATTAGAAATTACTTAAAACTTGGTGCAAGTGTTGTTCTTTTAAACCTGAAAACTAATGAAACAACGAATCTGATCTTCAACCTACTATCAGATAGCTTCAAATTGTTATCAAGAGGAATTGCTAAGGTAATAAAAGCTCATCAGCTAGAACCAATTAACATGTCATCGTGTTCTAACCCACAATATTGGAAATCTGGTCAACCTTTAATGAAGAAAATGCTGAATTCGTCTTTTCTGGGCAGGTCTGGAATCGTAGAACTTGATGAAAATGGCAAAAGGGCCAACTTTGATCTTAATATTTTGCATATAAAGTTAGGACAAAGATTCCATGATGGAATTTGGAACAAAAAACAAGGATTGTACATGTCAAGGTAAAGGTTGTGCAAGTCAAGCAAAATTAAAATAATGAAAGATATTGATCATTAAGGAAATTAAGTGATTAATGATATCCAAGACCTTTGATTTTCATAATCAGCTGTTCTTATTTTTATTGAAAATGACATAAAAATAAAAAAAGTTTTGATAAGTTAAAATAAACATATCTGGTTTTCATTATATACTTCCTAAATGAAAATCTTTTAAATATTGTAACAATTATCATGGGTATAAATAAAATCTTTTGTTGACAAATGCACAACTTGTCATATAGTTCAGATCATGTGGAACTAAACAACTGGTTTGAACCTCTGATTAATAATGCCCAAGCTGATCTAGTAGTTGCAACAGTTCTTAGTGATCCATATGTGATGAAGGATGTTAAGGAGAAAAGGCCCATTTACAAAGGCTTTGCAATGGATCTAATAGAGGAAGTTGCTAAACTTGTTGACTTTAAGTACACAATAGTTGTTAAAAATGAATATGGAGTTGTTGATGACAATGGTAACTGGTCTGGCATTATTGGAGATGTTATAGATGGAAGAGCTGATCTTGCTGTTGCTGATCTTACTATCAATTATGACAGAGAAAAGGTCGTTGACTTTTCCATGCCCTTCCTAGACCTGGGGATCTCTATACTTTATGTTTCAGAAGAACAATCTAGGTCACATGATTTATTTTCATTCCTGACACCATTTTCATCATCCGTATGGTGGATGATGCTTGTGAGTGGCTTGGTAGTATCATTAATTATGTATCTAATAGCCAACATATCACCATTTGAAACAGCTAAACTAGATTCTGCTGAAGGTAAAAGTGATTTTGCATCTCTCAGGCATTGTATGTGGTTTCTAATGGCAAGCTGGGTCCAACAAGGATGTAACTTTATGCCCATTGCATTCTCAACCAGAACCATTGCATGCTTTTGGTGGTTCTTTATTGTTATAATCATTGAATGCTATACAGCAAATTTAGCAGCATTTCTAACAATTGAAAGAATGAAAATGCCAATATCTTCTATCCATGACCTGGCCAAGTCTAATGTCATGTATGGATCAATACAATCAGGATCAACTCTGGAATTTTTTCATGACCATTCAGATCCATTCTATAAAAGAATGTACTTCAAAATGAAAGAATGTGATGAGTGTCTACCAGATTCCACTGAGCATGGCGTGGAAAAAGTTCTTGAAGAACAGGGTCAATATGCATTCTTCATGGAATCTACAAGCATAGAATACCATACGGAGAGAAATCATAACCTTGTGAAGATTGGAGAAAATCTAAATTCCATTAGTTATGGTATAGCAATGAAGAAAGGATCTTTACTGAGGCCAGCAATAACAAGTGCAATAATATACCTGAGACAAAATGGCACACTGGACAGGCTCAAGCAGAAATGGTGGAAGGATAACAAAGATCATGATTATGGCCATTCCCATGATATGGAACCAATATTGGAAGGTGTGAGTACTTTATGCCTGAGAAGTCTGGGAGGTCTCTTTCTTGTTTTGTTTCTGGGCCTTCTCTTAGGTCTGGCAGCATTAGGTATTGAATTAATTTGGATACACTGTAAGAAAAAGAATTTGTTTATCTAAGTTTTGATTGGGAATTATAATGTTGTTTGTAAAACATAAAATGATACTAATAATAAAACCATTCATATTTTATAAATGTTTTATTTGCTACTAGCAGCTTCGCCCCTAGCTTTGCGCCAAGAGGTACTTTAAAAAAATAAATAAAAAATTGGGTGAGCCTGCTTCCATTTCGAGAAGAAAAAAAATTGAGGGGAATTTTTTTTTTGGGGGGGGGATTGGGGTATGTCTCAGCCCCCCAGAAAATAGCTTTAAACCACCACAGGACCAGTATGTATATTCCCTGAAGATTAGAATCCAATTGGTTCAGTGGTTACCGAAATCTTAAGGGACAGACGGATGGATACAGACAGACATTGTTGTTCTACTTTGTATTATAGACTAGCGGCTTCGCCACTTGCCTCTAAACAAAAAAAAATAAGAACTACTGGTTCTGCCAGTAGTTTTATGGCACTGACTTCACAATAAACAAAATATTGGGGATTTTTTGTTTGTTTTTTTTGGAGGGGGATTGGGGTGTTCCAATAGAAAATAGCGTAAAACCACCACAGGACCAGTATGTATATTTAAAGAGTACAATCCAATCGGTTCAGTGGTTACCGAAATCTTAAGGGACGGACGGATAGACTGATAGACATTAAGCTACTTTGTATTATAGAGTGTCAGTCTGTAAATAAACTAGAAAAATTACTTATATTTAATAATTATATTTCTCGTATTCATTCGAATCCGGTGGATAGGAACCGGTTCTCATCCATACGAAAAAACTATGTCTAGCATCGTATTATATCCAGTTTTCTACGAATATAGAAATGTACAATCATAAGATTAAAACTAGTTTTTTTAGCCGGTGCCTTCGGCACCACGGGGCTAAAAAAACTAGTTTTAATCTTATAATTGTACATTCTATATCCGCGAAAAGCCGTTTATAATACGATACGAGAAATAACTATTCTCGTATTCATTCATATCCGATGGATAGGAATCGGTTCTCAGACAGACAGATAGACATCCTTTGACTTTGTATTATAGATAACTAGCGGCTTCGCCCCTAGCCTCTAGGGGGCTTTGCCCCAAGAGGTGATCAAAAAAAAGGTTTCACGCCAAACGTAGAAGTGGAAAAACATTGGAGTGGACAAACGCAGGAGTGGGACAAACGTCTGAGTGGACAAACGCAGGATTTTTGGGACAAACGTCGGAGTGGACAAACACAGGAGTCCCAATTTTTTTTTTTTTAAATTTTTTTTTATACAATCCACCCCCTCCCCCCTCGTTCCAGTTATTTTTCTTAGTTAGGTTTGGTTATAGGCCAGGGGGCCGAGCGCTGCCATAGTCATTATTTTGTAGACAGGGGTATAAAAAAGTAAAGGACCAAGGAAATCTTCAGCAAAAAAAAAGAAATGAGGGGATTTTTTTTTTTTTTTTTTGGGAAAATAGAAAATAGCCTAGAACCACTACAGGACCAGTAGGTATATTCTCTGAAGAGTAGAATCTGATTAGTTCAGTGGTTACCGAGATCTTAAGGGACGGACAGATAGACGGATAGAATCAAGCTACTTTGTATTATAGAGTGTCAGTCTGTATGTAAATAAACTAAATAGAAAAATTCCTTATATTTAATAATTATATTTCTCGTATTCATTCGAATCCGGTGGATAGGAACCGGTTCTCATCCATACGGAAAAATATGTCTAGCATCGTATTATATCCAGCTTTCTACGAATATAAAAATGTTAAATCATAAGATAATTGTACATTCTATATCCGCGGAAAGCTGTCTATAATACAATGCGAGAAATAACTATTCTTAAATCAAAACAAAAATCCTTTAATCTTAAAATAAGGATGACAAATTCCATTAAAGCGAAGCTCAAAAAAGGCAAAGGGAGACAAGGCCTTGAACACTTTATGTGTCAGAACTTAACATGTAGAATTTAAATTTATATAAGCCTTAAAAAATTGTATATATGCATTTGTTGCTAAATTGCATAAATACAGAATATATTTAAAGGATTTACTTTCATTTAAGGACTTTATTAAAGAGATGCTATGCTTTTAATAGTACTTTGTCCTATAAATCATTATTTAAAAACGTAGATGAATAGGATGATATTGATTATCAGGTAGTAGCAATATTATAGAGTTGCCACGCCTTCGAAATCGTACAAATCACCATGCAAAGTTTGAATCTATTGGTCAATTCTATCATGCCCAAATTAACGATCTTAAGCTAAAGACAAAACAAATCCTTTATACTAATTTATTTATAAAAACATTGACCGATTTTTGAAGGCCTAAATAAAATAAACTGTTAAATAATTCAACCTGCGGCGGTTTAAAAACTGAACTTTTTTGCTCATAACTCGAAAAGGCATAAGATTTAAAGCGCACTTTTAAGGATATGTTACACGTACCTTAGTCCACATACCAATTTATATGATGGTACGGAGAAAAAATCAGGGATCCAAAGGGATAAGATAATGAACGATAAATCGATGTACTTTATATTGCATTAATGATACCCCTTCTGCAGATTATAATTAGTGGTAAAAAGTTTAGACACTCCACTTATGCACCAAGCAATCAAAATTCAATTAAAGTTCCCAAAGTTGAAAAGCTAAGGAATAAGAAAACGGTTAATATATCATTGGAGACAAGTGGAATAAACAGCCCGATGTCTCCCCCTCCTCCCTGAGAAAGAATCCCGTTTTACGAGGGGAGTTCAGTTAGTTAAGCTAAGCCGGATTTCGATAGCAAGTTAGAAGAAGAAGGCCATGTAAATGAAGCAATTTTACCAAATTTTTTAATCAAACAAATCTTTACATTTCTTATTGATTTTTAAACTTGAAAAATCGAAAATTAACCCGTAGAATTTGTATTTAATTTACAATATCTTTCAAATAATAAAGAATGTTCGAGCTTTTTTAACAATTATTCTTTAAATGCAAAATTATTAAAAAATTCGGGGGAAAAGTTCTCCTAAACCGGTATTTATTTTTTCTTACAATTTTTTTAAAGCTAGCTTTTAGCTGGTTGATTAAAAGATTTCTTATAATTGCTTAAAAATGCCTTATTAAATTGACAAAGTTATTTACTTATTTTTTAGAAGCTAGCTTTAATCAACCATAAACAATTACAAAAGTGAAAAAATTCGTATTCCCTGGGTGAAAGTAGGTTGGCCTTCTAATTCGTGTAAGGGAAGGTTCTTCATGGCTTGAATGCAGGGTTGCCGTATTTCGATAGAAAAAAATATAAAAAAAATCAAAAATATCTAAAAAATATTTCGTAAAATAACCGTTTGGCAATTTCCCAGTTGAGGAGTGAGATTCTACCCCATCTGAAAAAATAACCCCCCCCCCCCCCCCGCCATCTATCAAAATAAACCCCCCCCCCCCCGGCATCATGAAATTTATACCCCATCGTGTGATTTTGTCCCCATCTTGTAATTTGATCCCCGTCTTCATATTTTGTTCCTCTCCAAGAGAAACAAAATAATGTTAGAGAAGGGATAAATTATTGAACAGGGGACAAAAATGAAGGATGGGGTCTAAATTTGAAGATGAGGCCAGAATTGGAAGGTGGGGTCTGATTTGATAGATGGGGGCATGTTTGGCAGAAGGGGAAATAAAATCTGGGTGGGGGGGGGGAGAGTCTAGAGGGGTTTGCGAGGTGAGCCTCGCGCGAAAGAATTTATATTAGGGTAGCATAAGCTACCATGCTCCACTGTAGTGAAGCTATGCCTTTCACTCTTCTATATTTTCCTATATTTTGAATAAAATTTAAAAATGCCTCTATTTATTTTTTTTATTTCTCTTTTAAGACTTTTTTTATACTAAATCACCAACATATTCTAATACTTTACTTCACCTAATATTTTAAGATAAAAATTTGGCTCCATTGAAGAAAAAAAAACAATAATTTGTTTGAAATAGGAACATCTAGTGGCAGATTATTGAACTACATAATATACATTTTTCTGGATGTCATCAAACATAATTAGTGGTTGAGAAACACAGATGGGGTAGCAAACAATGCTATGATATTAACATTGAAGCAAGGGGTTAAAACTCACACATGGAGGTCAAAAAATTAATATGGGGTCATTTTTTCATGATGGGGTAGCTTCAAGTGCTTATATCTGGAGAACCGTAAGAGATAGAGGCCTAGTTGCTTGACTGTGGTAACTCAGATTTACACAAGGAAGCCATTTATGCACATGGGGTGTCAAAATTTGATATGGGGTATTTTTTTCATGATGGGGTGTCAAAATTTCATATGGGGTATTTTTTTTCATGATGGGGTAGTTTCAAGTGCTTATATCTGGAGAACCGTAAGAGATAGAGGCCTAGTTGCTTGACTGTGGTAACTCAGATTTACATAAGGAAGCCATTTATGCACATGGGGGACCAAAATTTGATATGGGGTATTTTTTCATGATGGGGGTAGTTTTAAGTGCTTATATCTGGAGAACCGTAAGAGATAGAGGCCTAGTTGCTTGACTGTGGTAACTCAGATTTACATAAGGAAGCCATTTATGCACATGGGGGACCAAAATTTGCTATGGGGTATTTTTTTCATGATGGGGGTAGTTTCAAGTGCTTATATCTTGAGAACCGTAAGAGATAGAGGCCTAGTTGCTTGACTTTGGTAACACAGATTTACAAAAGGAAGCCATTTATGCACATGGGGGACCAAAATTTGATATGGGGTATTTTTTTCATGATGGGGGTAGTTTCAAGTGCTTATATCTTGAGAACCGTAAGAGATAGAGGCCTAGTTGCTTGAATGTGGTAACTCAGATTTACACAAGGAAGCCATTTATGCACATGGGGGACCAAAATTTGCTATGGGGTATTTTTTTCATGATGGGGGTAGTTTCAAGTGCTTATATCTTGAGAACCGTAAGAGATAGAGGCCTAGTTGCTTGACTGTGGTAACACAGATTTACAAAAGGAAGCCATTTATGCACATGGGGGACCAAAATTTGATATGGGGTATTTTTTTCATGATGGGGGTAGTTTCAAGTGCTTATATCTTGAGAACCGTAAGAGATAGAGGCCTAGTTGCTTGAATGTGGTAACTCAGATTTACACAAGGAAGCCATTTATGCACATGGGGGACCAAAATTCGATATGGGGTATTTTTTTAATGATGGGGGTAGTTTCAAGTGCTTATATCTGGAGAACCGTAAGAGATAGAGGCCTAGTTGCTTGACTGTGGTAACTCAGATTTACACAAGGAAGCCATTTATGCACATGGGGGACCAAAATTTGATATGGGGTATTTTTTTCATGATGGGGGTAGTTTCAAGTGCTTATATCTGGAGAACCGTAAGAGATAGAGGCCTAGTTGCTTGACTGTGGTAACTCAGATTTACACAAGGAAGCCATTTATGCACATGTGGGACCAAAATTTGATATGGGGTATTTTTTTCATGATGGGGGTAGTTTCAAGTGCTTATATCTGGAGAACCGTAAGAGATAGAGGCCTAGTTGCTTGACTGTGGTAACTCAGATTTACACAAGGAGGCCATTTATGCACATGGGGGACCAAAATTTGATATGGGGTATTTTTTTTCATGGTGGGGGTAGTTTCAAGTGCTTATATCTGGAGAACCGTGAGAGATAGAGGCCTAGTTGCTTGACTGTGGTAACTCAGATTTACATAAGGAAGCCATTTATGCACATGGGGTATTGAAATTTAATAGGGCTACTCAATCTTAAACTAACCTAACTTGATCTAACCTAACCTAACCGAACCAAACCCAACCTAGGTAATTAGGTTAGGTTAGGTAATATTGAGTAGCCCTGCAGGGCTACTCAATCTTAAACTAACCTAACTTAACCTAACCTAACCCAACCAAACCTAACCTAACCAATTTTAAACTAACCTAAACCAACAAAACCTAACCTAAACCATTTTAACCTAACCTAACCTAACTTAACCTAACCTAACCCATCTTAACCTAACCTAACCCATCTTAACCTAACCTAACCCATCTTAACCTAACCTAACCCATTTTAACCTAACCTAACCTAACTTAACCTAACCTGACCCATTTCAACCTAACCCAACCCCTGCAAGGGGGCCTTTCCCTTTCCCTTAATATTACTTTACCTAACATGACCTGATCTGACCTAACCTAACCTGATTTCACCCCCCAACTGCATCATAAAAAATTGGCCCCTATATTAAATTTTTACCCACCATCAGAGAAAAATGATATTAATTTATGTATCCCCATGTGCATAAATGGCTTCCTTAATTTAATCTGAGTTACCACAGCCAAGCAACTAGGCCTCTATCTCTTACGGTTCTCCAGATAAAAGCACTTGAAACTACCCCCATCATGAAAAAAATACCCCATATCAAATTGTGGTCCCCCATGTGCATAAATGGCTTCCTTATGTAAATCTGAGTTACCACAGTCAAGCAACTAGGCCTCTATCTCTTATAGTTCTCAAGATATAAGCACTTGAAACTACCCCCATCATGAAAAAAATACCCCATATCAAATTTTGGTCCCTCATGTGCATAAATGGCTTCCTTATGTAAATCTGAGTTACCACAGTCAAGCAACTAGGCCTCTATCTCTTACGGTCCTCCAGATATAAGCACTTGAAACTACCCCCATCATGAAAAAAATACCCCATATCAAATTTTGGTCCCCCATGTGCATAAATGGCTTCCTTGTGTAAATCTGAGTTACCACAGTCAAGCAACTAGGCCTCTATCTCTTACGGTTCTCAAGATATAAGCACTTGAAACTACCCCCATCATGAAAAAAATACCCCATATCAAATTTTGGTCCCCCATGTGCATAAATGGCCTCCTTATGTAAATCTGTGTTACCACAGTCAAGCAACTAGGCCTCTATCTCTTACGGTTCTCAAGATATAAGCACTTGAAACTACCCCCATCATGAAAAAAATACCCCATATCAAATTTTGGTCCCCCATGTGCATAAATGGCCTCCTTGTGTAAATCTGTGTTACCACAGTCAAGCAACTAGGCCTCTATCTCTTACGGTTCTCAAGATATAAGCACTTGAAACTACCCCCATCATGAAAAAAATACCCCATATCGAATTTTGGTCCCCCATGTGCATAAATGGCTTCCTTGTGTAAATCTGAGTTACCACAATCAAGCAACTTGGCCTCTATCTCTTACGGTTCTCAAGATATAAGCACTTGAAACTACCCCCATCATGAAAAAAATACCCCATATCAAATTTTGGTCCCCCATGTGCATAAATGGCTTCCATATGTAAATCTGAGTTACCACAGTCAAGCAACTAGGCCTCTATCTCTTACGGTTCTCCAGATATAAGCACTTGAAACTACCCCCATCATGAAAAAAATACCCCATATCAAATTTTGGTCCCCCATGTGCATAAATGGCTTCCTTGTGTAAATCTGAGTTACCACAGTCAAGCAACTAGGCCTCTATCTCTTACGGTTCTCAAGATATAAGCACTTGAAACTACCCCCATCATGAAAAAAATACCCCATATCAAATTTTGGTCCCCCATGTGCATAAATGGCTTCCTTGTGTAAATCTGAGTTACCACAGTCAAGCAACTAGGCCTCTATCTCTTACGGTTCTCAAGATATAAGCACTTGAAACTACCCCCATCATGAAAAAAATACCCCATAGCAAATTTTGGTCCCCCATGTGCATAAATGGCTTCCTTATGTAAATCTGAGTTACCACAGTCAAGCAACTAGGCCTCTATCTCTTACGGTTCTCCAGATATAAGCACTTAAAACTACCCCCATCATGAAAAAAATACCCCATATCAAATTTTGGTCCCCCATGTACATAAATGGCTTCCTTATGTAAATCTGAGTTACCACAGTCAAGCAACTAGGCCTCTATCTCTTATGGTTCTCCAGATATAAGCACTTGAAACTACCCCATCTTAAAAAAAATACCCCATATGAAATTTTGACACCCCATCATGAAAAAAATACCCCATATCAAATTTTGACACCCCATGTGCATAAATGGCTTCCTTGTGTAAATCTGAGTTACCACAGTCAAGCAACTAGGCCTCTATCTCTTACGGTTCTCCAGATATAAGCACTTGAAGCTACCCCATCATGAAAAAATTACCCCATATTAATTTTTGGACCTCCATGTGTGATTTTTGTTCCCCATATTTTATATACTTACCCCATATGTAATATTTTATCCCTATAACTCATAGTTTATTACCACCAAGCTTTGTTTTATACATTGAAAATTACAGGGACCAAAATTTAAGATGGGGTACAAATCACATGATGCCGGGGGGGGGGGGGTTTATTTTGACAGATGGCGGGGGGGGGGGGGGTTTATTTTTTCACATGGGGTAGAATCTCACTCCTCAACTGGGATGGTGCCTAACCGTTTTAAATATTGAGATCAAAAAAATTTTGAAAAAATATTTTCCACAAACTTTTTCGGCAACTCTGTCAGAAAATTTCTCAAAGTGAAAGAGAGAGAGCACAAATATGTTATGTATGTGTGTGCGTGCGTGTGTGTGTGTGTGTGTGTGTGCCTTGTAATGTTAGAAAGCTACGTGTGCGTGTGTGTGTGTGTGTGAGTGTGTGTCATATGTATCGAATAAAAGAAAAAGGAACAGGGATCACAATGTCGTGTTTTTTACACGACTTTTGCCTAAAAGTCGTGTATTTCACTTTGGTTGCGTGTAAAAATTATTGAGTCGTGACACGACCTTTTTTTGGCCTAAAAGTCGTGTAATTTCTAAAAATGTCGTGTATTTCTCAAATTTTGAAGAATGTCCCAAGAAAATTCTCTTTGAACCCAAATCTGAAAAATGAAGTGCACATTTTTTATTGTTTGGTGTTATATTTCACCATAGGGGGTATTTTTAAACGTCATCCAGCTATTCCCTAAATTTATCTCTTTTGTGACTTATTAAATGGAACACATAGATCCAAATATTTAAAAAATTCCTTCTATGAAATCACAGCAGATTTTTGGGCAAGAATCGATATTAAAGCTTAATCTGAATGTTACTTATTTTGACTTAAAAATCGGAATGCAAGTAAAAATTTCCCCCTTTACCCCCCCCCCCTTTTTACTTTCCCCCTTCCCCCTTTTTTCTACCCCTCCCTTCCCCTTTTAAAAAGTCGTGTAAAGTCGTGTATTTTTGCTATGAAAGTAGGGTAAAAAATTTTTTTGACTTGAGATCCCTGAAAAGGAAATAGTTTGTATCATATACTTAGGCTAAAGTTACGCCAATTGTTTTTTTTTATAGTTTTTTTACTTCAAAATGTACTTTTAGTGACTTGAAAACAATGTATTTGTGAAATTGTGACTCATGAGTGATTTATTTCAAAAGTATCAGGTTTTTTTTTATATATACAATTAACATTACAAGCGAAGGATATCACTAAATATTTAACCACTGAACCAATATATGGTTATATATATATTAACCGTGAAGAATTTTATTAAAGGTTCAAAAAAGATTTGTAACTAGTTATGGGGAGGGTACCTCTGCCCTTTCAAGAGAAATATAGAAAATCCCTGTATTATTTTTTTTCTCTTTTAAACTGCAATTGAAGTTGTATTTTTGACCCTCCCCCCCCCCCCCCCCCCCTTCTTATCCGGCCCAAGTGCCCTCTAGAGGCCTTTTGGGACATAACCCCTAGTTAATTACAAAGATGCTAATTAAATATTATGAAATATGTTTAATTTATATTGTACTTTAAAAATCAAGTTTCAGATGTTAATTACTAAAAATGAAATGAAACCTTAAAAAATCGCTAATTATTGTTTTATAGGTATTATTGTTAATTGGTGAAAAAAACTTAGTTTGTTTGAAGAGATGGAAAATAACAGTTTAATTCCAGTAAGTTTACTTTTTAACAAGTATAACAACATAACATCCATAAAAGAAAAGCTCTAAAACTTAAAGACAAACGAACATTACACTTTCTACGCATTCTAAGTCGTACCTAATTGTCATAGGAATCGATTGGACAATTCTAGCACGTTTTAATTAACGAAAAGAGCTAGGTAACTTTTCGCTTTAAGAAAATAAATGTTACTTAGTGCATTATATGATGGATTGGGGGTGAACTGATAAAAACCGGCCCAAGACATGATCTTAGAAATAAATCTGATTAAGGTTTCCATTTTAGGGAAGCTTAAGATGAATAAAAAGTTACTAAACTAATTCTTAAAAATATACCTAAGATTTTCGAATTTTACTGTTTTTAAACATTTTTAGATTTTTAGGTAAGTTTTTTGCTTTGATTGTATGACCGTAAAAATTTTAGTCTATAAGTTACCTATGTATTTTTGGATCATGGAAAGAAAACGAAGTAGCGGGTTTTGTCGTATTTTCACAGTAGCTTTCGATAGGTTAAATGTTAGGGTAATTGTAAATCATTGCCCCGCAGGATTAGAGCCCACTTCAGGGGCTAGAAATAGTAAAAAAGCTACAGTGAAAATACGACGAAACCCATCACTTCGTTTTCTTTCCATGATTCGTATTTTTTTTACAGGTAGCAGAGAATCTAAGCGGTCAATCACGCGCGGCTATTGAAATAGAACTTCTGCGAGCACAACAACGCGCCACGCTAGAGGCGCAACAAAGGCATTGATAACTAGAGATTATTCATGACAGTGTTTATTTAGGAATATCAATTTAAAGTAAATTTTACCCAAATTTTTCTATTGCTTATAAAATAAAAAAGAATGGACGATAGATTGATAGACGTACCTACTAAGAGATATAAGTTTTCCGGAATTTTAATGTAGGGAGTAGATTTGAAATCTGCATCAAATTTTAAGGATTTTTTTATAAAATTCGTTTTTTGTAAAATTCTTTATCTAAAAGCGAAAATACATTTTAAGTTAATTAATTTTGACCAATAGGATAGGTGGATTTTAAACTACCTGCGCTCTAATTGGTTGAATGATGTACGACATCCAATCAGAGCGCAGATTTTTTAAATTCACCAATCACAGATGCCAAAATTAATTAACTTAATTTGTATTTCCGCTTTTAGATAAAGAATTATACAAAAAACGAATTTTATAAAAAATCCTTAAAATTTGATGCAGATTTCAAATCTACTCCCTACATTACAATTCCGGAAAACTTATATCTCTTAGTACCTACCCAATAATGATGACAAAATATTCCATCTGTGGGGCAAAATTGTTAGTTAAAAAGTTTGGACATTTCATGGGTAAACCAATCAATCAGGATTGGATACACCTAAGAACCTATTCAAAGTTTTCTAGCTAACGAATGAAAATGAGAAAATGTTTATGAGACCAATAAGTTTATCAACTTCCCAACCAAAAACATATTTTGGGGGGTTTTATATTGTAATTACGATTCCTAATTCCTATGATCAATTAAATTTTTTGTGTATTTTTAATCGAAGCCCCTCCCCCCCACGCTTTAATTGGAAAAAAATAACAAATTTCTTAGTCTGTTACTTTAATGAATGTAGAATATACGTGGATATTATGACAGTCGTTAATTCAGCTTGTATTGAACTCGTTCATTGGTCAGTTCGTTAATCCAGTAGTTGGGGAGTGGATCATGGGGCAAAGGACGTGGACGTTGGAAATCGTTACTTTAGCCCTCTGAAGTTTTTACATTATTAGAGAACATGAAAATCTGGTGTAACATCCAAGTAAAAATATATCTTTTATAACTCTATAGTTATCAATGACTGATGTCAGGGCTCAACAACAGGCACAACAACAGCAAGCACAGCAACAACAAGCACAGCAACAACAACAGTTACAACAACAACTGCAAAGAAATAATACAGATGTTCAGGAATTTGTTTCATGTTTGGTTTTATTGCATAGCTATCAATTTTTGGACTGCTTTTGGAGAAACATTATTCAATATTCCTAATTATATAAAGAGAGATGTGGGTGGGTTGTGTATCTCTACCTTCCCAAAAAAAATTTCCTCTTTTAAAAAAATTACCCCAAAGAAAGAAAAAAATCTACCCTCTTTCAATTGCCCCGAAAGGCCTCTAGGACTAGGTAGGCATAGCCAATAGTTTTATCTAATAAATGAAACACATTATATTGTACAGATGTCGAGCGTTGACCCAGATATGAGTAGGCTGACCCCCCGGGCTAGCACGGAGTCATCTATAGATTTATCTGCAAATAACAGGTAAGTGTTCTATAAGTATAATTGTTCATATATCACCATTTACATGATGTTTTTTCTCTGACAACATCCATAAAAGCGGTGCTCTGAAACGTAAGACAAACTACCTGGCATAAATACTTGTAGAGTGTCAGAACTGAATACCTAAGTAGAATGTAAATGTATAAGGCTAAACAAAATTGCCAGTAAAGGGGGGGGGGGGGGGCGAAAGTGACACTTTTTGAAACCAAAACTAAAAGTCAAAGGAACTCAACTAAAAAAAGAGTTACAGGTCTGACATTTTGCATGGCAGTTGCTTTATAGGGGTACAATATGGAACTGTGAAGAAACGGCGTCGCAACTGCCGAAAACCGCCGAGAAAAGGCAAAAATAAATTCGGCGGGAAACGGCGGTTTTTGGCGGTTGCGCCGCCGTTTCTTCACAGTTCCATATTTTACCCCTATAAAGCAACTGCCATGCAAAATCTCAGACCTGTAACTCTTTTTTTAGTTGAGTTCATTTGTTGACTTTTAGTTTTGGTTTCAAAAAGTGTCACTTTCGCCCCCCCCCCCTTTATTGCAAAACTGCCTTAATAAAGGATTCTGTTAATAAGGGCATACATACATTTTTAGGACTTAATTATAGAGATGTTTCGCTTATAACATTGTACCTTGTTATAATAGGAATCAGTATTATAAAATCAGATGAACAAGAAAATTTTTTCACATAAAAATTGTTGTTAAAATGATTAAGAATCAACATGTTTTAAAAGAACGCACAGACATTCTGATTATTTAATTTTAATTTGTCCTTGGAGTGTAAACCAGAGAGTTAGTACAGATAAGGAGGACTCTGACCAAGATAATGATGCTCATAATCATATTTGTACTGGGAGTGTAAACCAGAGAGTTAGTACAGATATGGAGGACTCTGACCAAGATAATGATGCTCATAATCATATTTATACTAGGAGTGTAAACCAGAGAGTTAGTACAGATATGGAGGACTCTGACCAAGATAATGATGCTCATAATCATATTTGTACTGGGAGTGTAAACCAGAGAGTTAGTACAGATATGGAGGACCCTGACCAAGATAATGATGCTCATTATCATATTTTTCCTAGAAGTGTAAACCAGAGAGTTAGTACAGATATGGAGGACTCTGACCAAGATAATGATGCTCATAATCATATTTGTCATAGGGGTGTAAACCAGAGAGTTAGTACAGATATGGAGGACTCTGACCAAGATAATGATGCTCATAATCATATTTGTACTAGGAGTGTAAACCAGAGAGTTAGTACGGATATGGAGGACTCTGACCAAGATAATGATGCTCATAATCATATTTGTCCTAGGAGTGTAAACCAGAGAGTTAGTACAGATATGGAGGACTCTGACCAAGATAATGATGCTCATAATCATATTTGTACTAGGAGTGTAAACCAGAGAGTTAGTACAGATATGGAGGACTCTGACCAAGATAATGATGCTCATAATCATATTTGTCCTAGGAGTGTAAACCAGAGAGTTAGTACAGATATGGAGGACTCTGACCAAGATAATGATGCTCATAATCATATTTGTACTAGGAGTGTAAACCAGAGAGTTAGTACAGATATGGAAGACTCTGACCAAGATAATGATGCTCATAATCAATCTCAGGTTAGTTTGATTTTCACAAATAGTTGCTTATGTATTAAACCAAAAGAAATTAGAATATATTTTGAAAAAAAATCTATTTTTGGCTGTTTTACTTTTTAAGTTATTAAGATTGAATGACTAAGACCACCTGTAAATGGGCTAGAAAGGTGGGTTTAAAAAAAAGTTTTAAAGCTTTACGATTGGATGTGGCTAAATTTGCTAGGTAACAAAAGAACTATTTTTAGATCAAATTTTTGTAATATTGAATATTAATGGATTAAGCCAACCATTACATACATTGCGTCAATTTCATTCAAGCGAGCTGATCTCATTATAAACATGGTCATTCATTTGAATATATCCAGGGTGGCCACAATGTACGGATGTACGGAAATGTACGGAAATGTACGGATTTTTAAAAAAGTGCTAAAAAAATGTACGGATTGTACGGATTTTTCATTTTGGTGTACGGAATTTCCGAGCATGGTGTTATAATTAGTGTATTATCTTTAAAAATTAAGTAAAATGTATCATTTTTTGGGATCATGAAAAGAAAACGAAGTTTCCGGTTTCGTCGTTTTTTTCACAGTAGTCTTTCTCCTATTTCTAGCCCCTGTCGGGGGCTCTAGCCCTGCGGGGCATATTTTCTAACCCTGCGGGGCAATCATTGACATTTAATTAACCTAACCTAACCTAAAATAACCCTTCAAAAGCTGCTGTGAAAAAATACGATGAAACCGGCAACTTCGTTTTCTTTCCATGATCCATTTTTTGTTCTGTATCATTATAATATTTGTAAGTTACATTTAGATTTCACGGGAACCAGTTTGGACAAGAATGGTGTACCAGAAGTTTAATTATTCAAACTATTCAAGATTTGTCTTCAAAGTTTCTATTCAAGGGGGGGGGGAAGTTCTGACACTTTTGCGTAAACAGTGATTATAGGCTTTGTCTTTGGAGTGAGAGGATAGGTTATTTGACAAAAAAGTTTCCTTTTGGGATGTAGTTTTCCTATTTTTAAAAAAAAATTGGATTCGGCCGCCAGGTTCCGGTACTCCAGGCCTCCAGGTGGATTCTGGACAAGTAAAAAAAAATTTCAAGTAAGAACAAAACTTATTTAACAAAAGTAGCTTCTTTATAGATGGTATTAACTAATTTGAAGAAAATTTTGAAATCGGGCTCCAGGTTCAGGTACTGCAGGCCTCCAGGTGGATCCTGGACAGGTAAAAATTGAAAATTTTTACTTTAAAAGTTAAAACAAAACTTATTTAACAAAAGTAGCTTCTTTATAGATGGTATTGACTAATTTAAAAAAAATTTTGAAATCGGGCTCCAGGTTCAGATGCTGCAGGCCTCCAGGTAGATCCTGGACAGGTAAAAATTGAATTTTTTTACTTTAAAAGTTAGAACAAAACTTATTTAACAAAAGTGGCTTCTTTATGGATGGTAGGAACTAATTTGAAGAAAATTTTGAAATCGGGCTCCAGGTCAAGGTACTGCAGGCCTCCAGATGGATCCTGGACAGGTAAAAACTGACATTTTTTTCTATTAAAGTTAGAACAAAACTTATTTAACAAAAGTTGATACTTTATGGATGGTATTAACTAATTTAAAGAAAATTTATAAATTGGGCTCTAGGTTCAGGTACTGCAGGCATCCAGGAAGATCCTGGACGGGTAAAAATTGAAAATTTTTACTTTAAAAAATAAAAGTTATAACAAAACTTATTAAACAAAAGTAGCTTCTTTATAAATGGTATTATCTAATTTAAAGAAAATTTTAAAATCGGGCTCCAGGTTCAGGTTCTGCAGGCCTCCAGGTAAATCCAGGACAGGTAAAAATTGAATTTTTTACTTTAAAAGTTAGAACAAAACTTATTTAACAAAAGTGGCTTCTTTATGGATGGTAGGAACTAATTTGAAGAAAATTTTGAAATCGGGCTCCAGGTCAAGGTACTGCAGGCCTCCAGATGGATCCTGGACAGGTAAAAACTGACATTTTTTCTATTAAAGTTAGAACAAAACTTATTTAACAAAAGTTGATACTTTATGGATGGTATTAACTAATTTAAAGAAAATTTTTAAATTGGGCTCTAGGTTCAGGTACTGCAGGCATCCAGGAAGATCCTGGACGGGTAAAAATTAAAAATTTTTACTTTAAAAAATAAAAGTTATAACAAAACTTATTAAACAAAAGTAGCTTCTTTATAAATGGTATTATCTAATTTAAAGAAAATTTTAAAATCGGGCTCCAGGTTCAGGTTCTGCAGGCCTCAAGGTAAATCCAGGACAGGTAAAAATTGAATTTTTTACTTTAAAAGTTAGAACAAAACTTATTTAACAAAAGTGGTTTCTTTATAGATGGTATTAACTAATTTGAAGAAAATTTTAAAATCGGGCCCCAGGTCAAGGTACTGGTAGGATCAAGGAACAGGTAAAAACGGAAATTATTTACTATTTAAGTTAGGAAAAAATTTATTTAACAAAAGTTGTTACTTTTTAGCTAGTATTACCTAATTTGAAGAAAAAGACGAAATCAAGTTTTGTTCTAACTTTATTAGGAAAAAATTTTCAATTTTTATCTGTCCAGGATCCACCTGGAGGCCTGCAGTACCTGAACCTGAAGCCCGATTTTAAAATTTTCTTCAAATTAGTTCCTACCATCCATAAAGTATCAACTTTTGTTAAATAAGTTTTGTTCTAACTTTTAAACTAAAAAATTTCAATTTTTACCTGTCCATGATCTACCTGGAGGCCTGTAGTACCTAAACCTGGAGCCCAACTTCAAAATTTGCTTTAAATTAGTTAATACCATCCATAAAGTATCAACTTTTGTTAAATAAGTTTTGTTCTAACTTTTAAAGTAAAAAATTCAATTTTTACCTGTCCAGGATCCACCTGGAGGCCTGCAGTTCCTGAACCTGGAGCCCAATTTCAAAATTTTCTTTAAATTAGTTAATACCATCTATGAAGTATCAATTTTTGGTTAATAAGTTTTGTTCTAACTCTAATAGAAAAATTTTTCAGTTTTTACCTGTCTGGGATCCACCTGGAGACCTGCAGTACCTGGACCTGGAGCCCTATTTTAAAATTTTCTCCAAATTTGTTCCTACCATCCATAAAGAAACAACTTTTGTTAAATAAGTTTTGTTCTGGAGGCCTGCAGTACCTGAACCTGGAGCCCGATTTCAAAATTTTCTTCAAATTAGTTAATACTATCTATAAAGAAGCTACTTTAGTTAAATAAGTTTTGTTCTAACTTTTTAAGTAAAAAATTTCAATTTTTACCTGTCTAGGATCTACCTGTAGGCCTGCAGTACCTGAACCTGGAGCCCAATTTCAAAATTTTCTTTAGATTAGTTAATACCATCCATAAAGTATCAACTTTTGTTAAATAAGTTTTGTTCTAACTTTAATAGAAAAATTGATCTTGATCAGTACCTAGTATGAAACCAATTTTACTAAATAATATATTTACTACATAGTAGAAAAATGTACGGAAATGTACGGAAATGTACGGAAAAATGTACGGATTTTTTTTTTAGCATGCACGGAAATATACGGATTTT
The DNA here is from genome assembly GCF_053477335.1 of Acartia tonsa. Taxonomy (NCBI): domain Eukaryota; kingdom Metazoa; phylum Arthropoda; class Copepoda; order Calanoida; family Acartiidae; genus Acartia; species Acartia tonsa. The sequence goes on from NC_137268.1 coordinate 22,253,669, forward strand.
TTTTAAAAACCTTGTGGCCACCCTGTATATCATTTGAGTTACTAGCGCATGCGTCCATAGCCTGAAGGTAGGTCATTAAATAGCCTAAAACTATCTCTAGAGATAGATTTCAAATTGATATAGTCTAGAATCATCTCGGGACCTTTTGTGAATTTTCTCTTTAATGGAGAACCCAATTGCTTCTGTTGTTAACGTCATCTCAACGGTCAACCAAAATTTTTGTTTATATGTTTATAATAGGAAAACTACCTATCTTTGTGCTTCGCTTCTAAGGCTTGTTTTATTTCTTGTTAATTATTTTAGGAGGAAATCCCTGGAGGTGACCAGGAGGATGGTAAATCTGGGAAGCTGACCCTGTCCATCCTGCTGGCGGAAAACCTTATTGAACCTGGAGATGGTGTCCTTTCCATTGATTATCTAGGACAGTCTTTTAAAGGTAAACATTTAACAATAAACTTATTCTATTTAGGATTAAATCTATAATGAGATGATTTTAATCATTTGCTTCGCCCTTAGCCCTTATAGGAGAGCGGGGGATGTCAGAAATATAGCCTAAAACAACCAAATACATTAGGAAGCATCTTAGAAGAGTACAACCAATTTGGACTAGCATTTTCCGAGATATTAAGCTTCATACAAAAAGACCTTAATACCTACCTAAAACTTAGGAACTGTTACCATGGCTTGTCTTTTTTAGGTGATCTACTGCCCATCGGTCAGATTAGGTCTGTCGGCTCAGGAATGATCTTCAGCAACCCAAGTGCTTGGGCTATCCACTGTAAGAAAAGTGTGAACCCAAACAAGAGATCTGGCTGCGGATGGGGCAGTATCAAATACAAGGTATAATCATTATATACAAGAAACAGGATATCTGTCTCTCTCTCCCTAACTTTAGATCGCGCTAACTGCTGGACCGATTTGGTTCTCCTTTATAGTTAAGCCACTAAAAAATTCATTCCCTAACAAAAAAATAATTTTATTTTTTTCTATTTCAATTAAAATGGAAATTATAGGGACGGTTCCTTTAAGTGTCCGCAGATGAACCTCTTAGGGCGTAGCCGCTAGTTCAAAAATACCACGTTTAGATTATTACATTCTATTCTACCTATTAAGGTTTTAAAATATCAATTTAATACCTAGTCTTAATTCTTAAAAAAAATATCTGTATTTTAATTTCTTAATAAATTGATTACCTAGGTAGGTAGGTATTTCAAAAGGGCATTTAACATTGCTGCAACTTTATATAAACTTTTTAAATTTATTGCAGGGCAAAAAGATGGACTTTTACAAATCCTTATGGTTAAAACGCAAAGCTCAGCGTGAGGCAGAAAACGCCAAAAACGAGGCGGCACATGCACTGACCGCCTTATCGGCGGCTTTCACATCATCTCCAAAACTCGTCCCAACAGCCCCGCCTTCCGGCAGTGTTTCGCCGGTAGTTGGCGGCGTGTTGACGCCAAATTCGCCGGCAACTGCTGTGGTGAGCAACCCCTTGGCTCTGTTGGCCACCACCTTACCCATGATTGTGTCACCAGTACCTATTCAGCAGGTCACTGGTTCCGCATCTGCACCCTCGGTTTCAGGTAATATTGACTTAATACCAGGCATCTAAATAGATAAGACAATGGCCGATAAATTAGGATACATAGTATAAAAATTTGTCCCTTACTTAATAAGTTAATACCCAATCAAAATTAAGTTTATGGACATCTATAAAAGTTGATCTAGTTATACCTATACATACTTTTATTTGATAGAACATCAATTTTTTTATATTTAGAAACAATAAACACATATCTTGGTATTCTATTTGGTTTATAGGTTCAGTAGTTAGCGAGATCCCATTGGACTGACAGACAAACAAACAAATATTGATCTACTTTGTATTTTAGCCAACACACCTATAAAATTAACTTTTTATTGTAGGTATGCCCGACCTTGAATTATTACACCAGACGCCACTCTTAACAGTTCCTGCTCCCAACCTGACCGCCCCCTCCCTGGCGGCCATGACCAGCTCTCTGCAGGCAATGAATGCCGCCAGCTCCATGGTGGCCCTTTCTGCCAGCTCACTGGCGGTGGCCGCGGCTGAAGCACAGGTATTCTATTTTCTGGTTATGGGACAGGGATTTGGCACTGTTGAATAAAATTCATTTGACATCAACTTTTCTACCAGTACAAATTATATAACTACCTACTGGTCCTTATATAATTTTAATAATAATCTTTAAAATTTTTAACCAATTACAGTATACACTGATACAGTTGTAAACGAAAAAAGATCTATATACTTTATTTAAATTATGTAATCATCATTTTAAATGATCAAAAATACGTATCACATATAAACCTGTAATTCATAGTATTATCATATTATGTTTTTTAGGGTAAAACAGTATTGAAACATAACCAAATGCTGCGTGGCCTCCAGGAGCCAAAGGATCATTACGTTGAGCTGGAATCTTTTATGATGGAGGTAAAATATTTTATATGAAGCATTCTTACAATAAAGGGAATACTTTAATTAGCTAAACTTAGTATAAAGAACTATTGGCTTCGCCCCTAGCCTTTAGGGGCTTTGCCCCAAAAGGTAATTAAAAAAAAATTAAGCACCCCTACTAAGGTAACCCCACTACTTTCTGTTAAAAAAAAAAATTTAGTACTGTTACAAAGGTGTCCCCACTACTTTCTATTAAAAAAAAATGGGGTGAATTTTTTGGTTTTTTGGGGGGTTGGGGGTGTCCCATCCCCCAAGAAAATAGTCTAAAACCACCATAGGACCAGTAGGTATATACCCTGAAGAGTTGAATCCAATCGGTTCAGTGGTTACCGAGATCTTAAGGGACAGACAGATGGACAGACATCAAGCTACTTTGTATTATAGATAACGACAAATAAGTATGTATCATTACGAAGAGAGAGTAAAAATTGGACTGAAAGTTTTATTGTTTCTCAAAGTTTTATAAACATGATAGGTATCTGATGGTTGGCTTTAAAACTTTGATTCCTTTTATTGGGGATTTTTTACCTTAATTTTTCGTCAATTGTCTTTCTAATTATGATTTCTGGTATAGTATTAATCTACACTACATTTATTTTAATGATTTAGGGAAAAATGCAACCATTCACAGTATCAGTGTCCACCAGTGCTATTCTGGTCCTGGATCTACATTCTCATCTGGCTAAGAAGGATGTCTGTGGATACTTAGCAGGTATGGGACGGGCCTTTTATTAATTTAAGGCAAATTTGAAAAAAAATAAACATGGATTGTCCTCTTTTCATTCCTAAACGTTCTTTAAAATTTTTTTAAATATTAGGTAATGGTGAAAAATTTCTTTTGTAAAGATAACAAAAAAATGCTAATATTAAAAGTTGGTTTTTGGGAATGTGTGTGAGGGATAGATCAAGATAAATATGTAAAGTGTCTTCAGAGTTTACACTTGGCTTTGATAGAAGGAGTGGGTGGGGGGCTTCTTAGATAACTCTTTGAATTATTTCTGTGGACCCAATTCAATGGTTATTGGTTAGGGATTACTTAGTAATCTGTAATTAACATTTGCATTTGACATTCAAATTTTATTTATTAAGGGTATTGGGACACCAACTCTCACAACCTGGCCATCACTGCGTCCTTCCCAGTGTTGCTGGAACCAAACATGTCCGGCACTGAAGAAGCACAGAGAGTTGAGTCAGACATCTACACAAAGTTGTACAGCAATCATTTATCCTTGATAGGTAACTAATTTTATCCTTATACTAAAGTAACAGGATGTCTGTGTGTCTGTCTGTGTGTCTGTGTGTACCGAAGGATCTCGCTAACCGCTGAACCGATCGGGTTCTCCTTAACAGGGTAGCTTCTCATAAGTCCCGGGAAGGTTTTTAACTATTTTGGGGGAGGGTACCACCACCCTCCCAAGAGAAATGACAAAAAAATCGAAATTTTAAAACACGTTTAGGAGACTTCAACGTCAAATGAAGAGGTATCGTACAAAAAAAATTAAAGTAGAGACTTTATCAAACAAAAACATTTAAAGTGCCACTAGAGGCCTCTAGGGGCGTAGCCGCTAGTTTTTAATAAAGTAATTAGGAGGAAGGGAGGGGATAATTGACTGTAAATTATACTTGTAGTTCCCAAAGTTTTATAAACACACTTCAGTCATTGGCTTAAAAACTTTGGTTACTTTTGGTAGGTACCTTATAATTTTGTACGCAACAGGTCGTGTTATTAATTAAGTGACTGGGCAATATTTTCATTTATAAGTATTTTATCCCTAGACTAGGTAGCTATTAAATGTGTATTAGAATTTCTGTATTTACTTTATTATTATTGTTTTCAGGATGGTATCATTCCAGTCCGAAGGGACCCTCAATTCCAACTGTAAAAGACTGTTTCGACCAACTTGACTTCCAGATTAAATTGTTAGGTATGTTTTTACTTTTTATTTAAAATAATCTTATGAATTAGCTTGATACACGACTAATGAAATAAATCGATTGACTTAATATGGGGCCAGCAAACTGGATGTACAAAAGTTATTTTTTTATTGTTACAGGGAATGGAAACGACACGTACACTCCCTGCATTGGGTTGATCTGCTCCCCATACGAGGCCTCCGGCTCCAAGTCTCTGGATTCCAGTATTGTCCTCTACTGGATGTATCCCCCTTCAGGTAACGAGTCCGCTAGTTGGCGAGAAGCTTATAGGTTCCTACTGCCGCTATGTCAGATTTGTTTGAATGATATAAAGAGATGTTGGGATTTTTATAATTTTTAATTCAAATAATAAAAAAATAAAATAAAGTTCCTTTTTTGCTTTATGTTTGGTTTGGTTAGTTAAAGTGGAACATCCGCCCCCCCCCCCCCCCCCTCTCTAAGAATTTTCATCTTTTGGTTACGGTTTCTTTCCTTTTTTTTTATCATGAAACGTAGTATCTAAGGTTTTTTGCTTTTCCGTTAAGATTTCGCTATCCACTGAACCGATTGGAATCTCCATTTTAGGGAAGCATGATATAGGTCCATGTATTATTTAGTATTTTCTGCCCCTCCCCCCCTTTAATTATAGTGTCCCTATATGTTAGAAGTGCCGCCGATAGTTTATTATTATAGTTAAACCTAATTTTACTGAAAACTTTGAATTCATGAGATAATAAACTTGTTATTTGTATTTAAGAAACTAACGCCTCTGATTATGGGAAGCCAATGAGGATGTCCTACTCTGCAATTGCGGATCCATGTTTGTCCTCCGAGTGCATGGAACAAATAGATAAGGTAAATTTGCTTCAAAAATCATCCTTTCTGTAGGTTTAAATAATTGGTTGAAAAGTTTAGACACTGCACTGCTAGGAATTTGAACTAACTGATCAGAATTTAATAAAAGCAAAATTTTTAACCTACTTAAAAATTTTTGGTACCAGTATAATTTACATTTTAATGTCCTTCCCCCCCCCCCCCTTGGGTATTCAGCATAAACAATGACATTATGTCATTGACCACAAGTAGCGCAGTTAACAATAGCGTAGATAAAAGATAACACTAAATTGTTATTAAAAAAAAGAGAGGAAATAGGTAAAAATTAAGATATAACAGATTTAACTCACTAGAATTTAAGATAGTAAATTAAATTGCGAAACATAGTAATCTTAATTACTTTTTCGCTCAGACATATGTGCTGACATACAACAATTTGCAGATTAGCTGCGCTTCTATAAATTCTGTATCTTTAAATAGCAGCGGAGCCTTATATATAACTAGGATTTATTTAGATCACTTAGTTCTGAAGTTTTACCGAAAAAAGGTTTTAATTAGGTTAGGTACTTAATCTAAATAATGTGATCTTGATAATGTACTTATGGGTACATGCAAATGAGTTTTTTCCTTCAAAAATCCAACGTTACTTTATTTAAGGTTTTGGCCTTCTACAAAGACAAGGACACCATGGTTGACTTGAAGTCACAATATAATGCTGACCTAAGATTTGTCGACAAGATTGGTAAAAGTCTGGCCTCCAAATTTCCTCAGGTGACTAATTTTATACCTTAATATTTAATTTCTATCCAAGACGTACAAGGGTAGGGGTAAAGGGGTGTTAGCCCATCTCAAACGTTGAAACCCTTCATTTTATCCCCTCAAAATAAATAAAATACATTAGATTACCCCCATCAAACCTTATAAACCACTAATTTGACCCTCCTCAAAATAAAATGCTTGGATGTCCCTCTTCTCCTTCTAGCATCTGTGGAGGTATAACTGTAAAATAAATTGTATAAACCATCCCAAGATGTAAGGATAAACAAAAAATCCTTTTACTTTTCCAAAGAATTTCAAAGTTTTTTTAGTTTATTTAGGTTCAGGTTAGTTTAGTTTATATTGGTTACTTAGAAACCCCGCAGTGTATAGGCCCTGCAGGGTTAGCTTTGTTATTTTCAATTTATTTTAAAAGTAAGGAAATGGGGATTATCCTTTCTCAACCTGCTACTTGTGGGAAAGCACAGTATTATCTAACTATGATTTTGTAGGATCAAGACAACCAGCTGTGGCAGTACATAAAATGTCAGCTGATTGGTAAGGATGACCGGCCTGAGCCTCACTCTGACCTCAACAACTCATCATTATCTCATTCTCAAAATATGGCAAAATCTTCCAGTGGTGCTTCAAGGTATTTATTTTTCCGTAAGGCTCCGAAACCGATTAATATCCACTGGATTAGAACCGGTTCTAAGCGATACTGAAGAATCAAGCATCGTATCGTATTAGAACCAGTTTCCTACGAATATAAATATATATACCTAATCATAGTTACTCCTTGCCTTCGTCAGCTTGAGACTAACAAAACTTAATCTTATATTTGTACATTTTATATCCGTCGGAAGCTGTTTGTAATACGATGCGATAAATAACTATTAATTTCTTGTGTAGATTGAAAGGATTACTAATCATATACTTGATCATAAGACACTTTGTCCCTCTCCGTGGCAAAAATGGCAATTTTTGGAGAAATGATATTTTTTAGATTGTATGCTATTGCTTTTGCAGTTAGTTTAAATTTTTTTGTGAAGATTCCAAAAACAAATTAGCGTTCGTTTGTTTGGCTGTTCTTGTTAATTTGTAAGTTTATTGAACATTTCTGAAATTCTTGGCGTTACTTGTTCAACTTTTAAACGTGGATGTTAATTTTTTATTTACTGTGGGTATTTTTCACAATTTTATCATGTAAGACGACATGCTAGTTTATTTCATTTAGAAAAAGAAGTGCTGCCCAATTTTTATTTCATATAAAAATGTAATTATACTTGGATATTATGACAGGAGAAAAAATGTAGTCAATTTATTTTCCTCATAAGGACAGTTCGTTCATCCAGTAGGAGGGGCGGGGATGGGGTACAGGGTGGTTGTGGGGATCGTTATTTTAGCCAGCTAAAAGTTTCACTTTATATCATAGAGTAAATAATAATCTGGTTTAACGTGCAAATAAGATTAAATTCATTCATATAAAGATACAGTAACATTACATAGGTACAAGATCAGATGTTTTCAGTTTAAAATAATAAATCTGTATGTAATCTTTATTTATTTAATAGGTTGCCTTGCGGACTGGCCAATGGCGTTGCGGCAGGTAGCCGCCATCCGCAATCAATCAATCACTCACAATCAATCAATCATATGAACCAAGAAGAGGAGGAAATAGATGATGACGAAGAAAGTGCGCTAAAGGTAACTTTTTTTGTGGAGATTCCCATGACCAATTTTCCTCCAGTTTGTTGGTTGGTTGTTAATACCAATATATAAGATAGGCGTTTGAATTTTGTTATTGAGATACGTTGACCATCTACTTTATAACTCACTTTGTCAGTCAGAAAGTTCGTAATGCTACGCTAGAGTATCTTTCTCAGCGGCTGAATAAAATGATCTAGTTTAAAAATTTCATTTTCAACCGTTTGTACATTTTTTTATACCTATTTTTTCTCTGCTGAAATACCTTTGCACGCTGTTTTTTTGCGCTATTTATTGAGATTATTACCTATATCAAATAATAATTTAAGAATTTTAAAAATTTCTTCATCTTTTAATGTTTGCCTTGTAATTCCTACTTATGAATTCGAAAAAAAGACATAATATGTTAATGTTCTTGTAGAAGTTTTGCTTATTAAAGCTATAAAAAACTTCTTAAAAAATAAATATAAAGAGATATTAACGACTAGATAAACCTGTGACGTACTTACATTTGAAATTACTTAAGATATAAATCTAATTTATGCCTGTATTTATGATAATATTCAACAAAAGCAGTAGATAATTTCGGTAAACAATTTGTACAAATTTAATCGTAGTTAAATCTGAAATATATAAATTATTATGGTAGTATTTAAAAAACCAATCATTATCGACAATCACAGGCAAAGAAATATCACATAATATAAATCAACACTAATATAAAAATAAGCTACGATCATAAAAAATCACAACCACTTCCGTTGAAATATAAATTAATAATAAATTTACGTAGCATTTATCCCACATGGGTGAAGAAGTACACAGCGCAAATGCCGCGTAAAATTATCTAATCACAAATGTCGTCTTCGTATTTTCTTATATCATTAAACGAACACATATTTCACAACACTCCCGCAACAAAAGATGAAAATACAAAAAAAACGACATTTCCTTATCCAGTTAGGTTCTTAAATAAAACCTCTACTGATAATAAGATTAATTATAGTATTGTATTTAGTTAGGTTGTAATGAAACCTGTACTAAAATAACATTAAATGACTCATATTTGCAGTTAGATTTACAATAACCTCTACTGACAAATAGAAATACATATGAATCTCTTGTAAAAACCATGACTTAATAAAGGAAATTACCAGTTAGGTTGTAATAAAACCTCTACTGGAATAAATTACCTTAATAATTAAGAACATCTTCCCACATCTGTATCTCCTTCTTACAAGGTAATAATGATCTGAGATCAAAATTAGCAGCCCTCTTCAAACGGGATGGAGCAGAATTCCTACCAGCATTACTGGATGTAGATGACCCAGATTGATAGCCGCTAGATGATCCATATTGTCTGCTAGTAGATGGTCCAGATTGACAACCACCAGATGGTCCAGGTTGACTATTACCAGAAGGTTTTGGTTGACTAGTTTGAGAAAATGCAGTAGACTTGGTTCTATCCTCAAGGACATTCAACATAGCAGCTTTACGTTTAGACCTTCTAGTGAAGTAATAACTAGGATAGCATTTACGTTGACTGGCCCTCTTGTATTTAGCCTTCCTCTTCTCATTCCAGATCCGATTTCTAGCCGTATTTTTTCCAGGTATCTGTCTGAAAACAGCTTGATGTATACCTGAAGGAAGAGGGTCATCAGATGAAGAATGGTGATTCACTAGATCAACTCTATGTTGCTGTAGCAGAAAATCAGCCTGTTCCACATTATCTTGAGCATGAAGATTAGCAAACTTTCTTTCTTCAGCAATTTGCTGCTGCAACACATTTTCTCTAGAACGAGTCAACAAGAATTCCAACCTCTCAACTCTCTTAAAATTGACATAGAGTTTGTCAATAATATTTCTCAATCCTGTATAGACTCTGGGATTAGTCACCCAAAATACTGTTAGATCATGATTAGACAAACGATTCATATCATCAAAGAGATCTCCAATTAAATGAGGGTTTAGTCTTCCCCACTCAAGATGAGTGTGAATGTATGGACGACTATCAAACGAGGATAGACGACAAACATCTTCAAAGACAGAATCAGTAGACATAACATTGGAGCACTGAGGGCTAGGCTGCAAACCATACCTTCCAGGCTTTAAAGGTTTGCCAGAATCATCATCATTACGGTAATGTCTTCCAAACATTATGTAATGATAATCAAGAGGAGTCATAACATCAGGAGTCTTGCTTACAGAGGAAGCCATTTCTCCAGACTTGATAAGATCCTCAATAACATGATACTGATTCCAGAACAAGTAACGAATATGGTGAAGGTAGCGAGGACCACCATATTGCAAAGCAGGAACATCTATGCATAACTTGGCAAGAGCAATGATCTTTTCATCCTTCTCATTCAGAGACCTAGTCATAGAGAGTCTATCTCTCTCACATTCTGATTCAGCTTGTTGGTAACTAACGACATAAGCTCTTTTCAATGCTTCTGCAATGAACTCAGTAAACCAGGATATAAACTGAAGCTGAGTCAGTTTGAAAGAAGTCAGGACCACAACAGGATCAGGAAAACAGGTTCTAAGAATATGACCAATTAGAACATCATAAACACCTGTTATCTTATACAACTTTTGTAGAAGCATATTAATATTCATTTGGAGCCTTCCAGGACTAGCAAGACTTGAAACCCGGCAATCTTCTGTTTGAAAGGAGTTGCCAATGACCACACTTGATAAACTGAACAGACTATAGTCGTCCAATTTGCAACCAGCAGTTACTGCAAGAGAACCAAGGTCAAAACCACGCAAATCCACAAATACTCCATACATCTCTCTGAGAAACCCTCTCAAGGTCAATATGCTTCTATGAGTCTCATCCGAATACAGAATTGGGAGCTTACCCATAAACTTAATAAGTTCATCATGAGGGACAGCATTAGGATTGAATGTAATACGTTTAATAGTATCACTAATGTCTTCTTCAACAAATGGGAAAGCCACAGTAATGGCAGAGAACTGTCCATCAAACACAATGAAATGTGAAGGAACATCAATGAGATCCTCAGCACTGTATTTGGAATAATCAATGACCAGTTCATTAGACCCCTTGAGAAGCAGCTCATACATATGCTTAGGGATCTTGATGGCCAGTAAGTAGAAAGGAAGTGAAGGAGAATTAAGCTTAAGAGCTCTTCTTTCTTCCTGTTTGCTCCAAAAGTCAGCAGATGACTCGCGAAAGTCATCAACATTGAAGCGAGCTAGATTAAATATACTCATATGCAGTTTAGCACTAGTATAACTTGTATCCAGCTTTGGTTGACACCAAGATTGGTGGTAATCCATATCAATGCGAAGAGCAGTTTTCAAACAACCACCCTCAGTCTCTATCCAATGATAATCTCTCTGAGAACGTTTATCAACATCATCGTAATTAGAGATGACATCAGAAAGAAATGCATTATAACGCTCCTTACAATTATTCTCCCAGGCAGGGAAGAATATCTTGTTGGTAAAATCAAAAGGATTATATCCTTTACATCTATACTCTTTGTAGAGAGTAGACATCTTGACAATGGAATCCACCAAGCTGGAACCTCTGATAGACAACCATAATTAGATAATTAAGTAATTGAATTGGGTGATCAACTTACCCGTATTCATCTCAACTAGAAGATTGATATCTTCATAAAAATAATGAAATGTTATAAAATGATGCTAAAAATAGGAAAAACATCTCCATCTTAATATCAATTTTAACCACCATACACATACAAAAACACTATATATGATTATTAACTATAGTACAGTATATATTAAATACAATATGTATACTTCTATATCTTTTTTTAAGGTTTTTTTTTAATTTTATCTTTTTTATATTTTTTATTATTTTTATTAAAAAAAAAACAATCAATTTATCTTCTTTATTTTATCAAAAAACTCCTTGGAGTTTAGATTCAAATCATCAATTGAAGACACTAAACAGATATCTCTTACAGATCTGTTGACTACTGATAATTTACTGACACCATTAGGCAAGATTTGAGGATAGGAGATAATAACTCCTCGTCCTTCCTTCAGTATTTCTACAACTTTACCAATTTTCCAAACTTCCATTTTGCTATTAACATTATCCTTAAAACGAAAAACAACAATATCCTGAAGTTTTACCTCATCTGATTTGGACCAATTATCTGGTTTAGGTATCAAATGATGAAGCCTGTCAAGAAGAAGTTGGTACCAATAGCGTTGGATATCATGAACTCTTTTCAATAACTGAGTAGGTGAAGTACTTTCAGAAATGATCAATGGACCATGAATAGAGCGGTTATTAGCTCTACCAAGCTTGAATCGGTTGGGAGTAAGGAGCTCCCATCCAAAGTCTAGATGAGATTGGTTATCAGACCTAGCCATGGGGATATCATCAATATCTGAAGACATCCTAGCAAATATTGTATCCCATTGAAGTGGGGTCATGGCAACAGCAGTGTCAATAGCAACCTTTTTGAGCATGTCTCTAAGAGAACGAATTTTTCTTTCAACACGACCTCTTGACATGTGGTTCTTTGCAATTGACGGAAGTATTTTTAAGCCTAATGATTCACGCAGCTGTGAATTTGCGTCTCGTAGAGACACTTCAAGCTTATTAAGAGAAGTCAGTTGAGTACCTTGATCAAGGTACAAAGCAGCAGGAACACCATGACGAGCAGAATGGCGTTCTAATGCAAGAACAATGTCTTGTGTTTCTATTCCCTCAAGTGCAAGAATACTAGTTGCAGAAGTCAAGATACAGACAATAACAAGTCCATAAATCTTTAGTTCTGGTTTGCGAGCAGTTTTAAAAGGTTTGCCTTTGAAACCATACACTATGTCACACATACTATGGTAGAAAGCAGGAACAATTTGGTATCTAGATTGGGGATGATTTCCCATTTCCAGCTCAAATGTTTTTCTTAGAATCAGTCTACACCTGGGACAGTGTTTACGCACAGCTAAAACAATTTTTCTGGCATTGCCAATAGGGAAGACAACCTTAGTCAATTCTCGCAATGTAGCCTCTGTGCCACTGTGTCTACGGACATTATGATGAATGTGCATCAGAATAGAATAGAAAAGTTCAGAATCTGAAGAAACAACAGGCAGTGATGAATGAATGTCCTGACCATCAAAGAAGATAGAGAAATCAAGATCCTCTGTTACAACTTTGGCATCCTGATCTATACGGCTCTTATTAAAATAAATGCCATCTTTTAAGATAAAACCTTTAAGCTTTGCTGGAGGCAAGACTTTGGATAATCTAGAGGATTCCAGGCGAAAGAAATAGTCCTTTGATTCCTTCATGAGGAACTTATCATATTCAACTTGTATTCCATTAGTAAGTTCAATTGTAGTACACTTTTTGCATAGCTGGGAACGAATAATTCCCTTGCTTGTATGTACCTTGTGTTTCAGTGACCATATAAAATCATTTACTCTGGACATGACTGAAATAGCCTTTGAGTAACCTGTTGATAGAATATCTATAAGTGCAGCACCTTTCCCAGATTGAAAGAAAACAGAAGAATGTGATGAGCAGGAACAGTTAAGGCAATGAAGATTCTCTAGTGACGAACCATGACAATCATGAATGGAGAAATGACCATTGGTTTCATGACAGCCATCACAATGTATAGCAGAAAACACAACATCTTGATTGTTCTGTGAAGGAAGACTTACTTCTGGAAAGTATTCAGTGCTTATTGCCTGGTTTTGCTGAGAAGATATTTGAATTTGTTCAAATGAAGTCAGTGGCATGTCCTGTTTGGGTTTTAACATCCATGAAAGCCCTGAATGCCAATCACTACTGTATGATATATCTTTGGGAGAAATATTGTTAGGCTTGGTGAGAAGATCAGCTAAATTAAGCTTACCATCAATGTGAAAAAGAGGAAGGCTGTCAGACTTGCCACAAATAGAGAAAATAAGACGACGAATCTCTGCAACACGGTTAAGACAATATAACCTGAGTCTCTTATTTGTGTTTTGACACCAGCTGAGGGCAACAGATGAATCTGTAACAAAGATTACATCAGTTACTAAATCCCCAAGAGCTTGCTTGACATCATAAGCTAGACCTGCAGTGATACGAATTGACTCAAGTTCATTTCTTGGTATACTCTCTTTCAAGAGCTTGCTTCTTGAAGCAAGAAGCTTACAACTAAATGAGCCATCAGGAAGTTTGACACCAGCATAGATACAGCCACCTCCTGCATTTTCTGCAGCATCACTAAGACATAGAAGTCTTATATTTTCAGCAGGCACATCAGGTGGAAAAATGTATCTCTCAACCTTCATGTTTGGAACCTCAAGGAATTCCTGGAATTTAGACAGCCAAAAATCCTGATTTTCCTGTGACAATGGTAAATCCCAATCCATTCCATTCAAGAGCTGAAGACCCAGTTTTAGTTGGATTTTATAAGGTTCCCATTTTCCTAACGGGTCAAACAACTCAGCAGTCTTTGAAACAGCAGTTCTCCTTGTGAGGTCAACAGAATCAAGAATTTTAACAACATCAGATGGATCCCGGATTGGGAAGGGGTTGGGGGCCTTCATACCCCGTTTCTTCTTAGAAAAATTTAATTCTGTGAAACCAGGGGCAATAGAATCCTCCATGACATTCCATTTATATCCTAAAATTCGAATGAATTCTTCCTGGATCTCTTGACCAGATTGGATAATGAATTTAGGAAAGAATCCACCCTTTTGGAGAACCTCTGATACCTGTCTAATTTGTTCATTTACAATTTCTAGAGAAGAAGAACCAGGTAAAAGGTCATCAACATACATGTCAGAATGTATAACTTCAAAAGCAAGTGGATATTCATCCTTTAGGAGACGGGATAGCTCCTCTAAGGCATATGTTGCTTGGTTTGCACTGCTTGTAACACCATACCAACACCGAACAAGAACATAGACTTCTGGTGGAATATTTGGATCAAGACTAGTATGGAAAAGGAACAGCTGATAAGTATAAGAGGATGGTTTAAGGTATAGTCGGTTATATAACTTTGAAATGTCAGAGCTCCAAAGATACTTCCGACATCTTGCTCTGACTAAAATATCATTAATCTTACGCATCCTATTTTCACCTTTAGCAAGACACAAATTAAGACCTGACATGCTAGGGTCTACCACAAGCCTGACCGGCGTTGTGGTAGAGTCCTTTCGCACTATACGCCAAGGCATGAAGTGTGAGAATCTATTACCTCCTACCAGTGATTGGTGTTCAGGAGGAAGATCACTCAACTTCTTCAGAAATCCTTTCTCTATAAGGTCACTGTGAACGTTACGGATCTCATCTTTAACAGAGTCAGGAAAGCGACACTGAGATTTGTAAACACGATGAGCCTGAGAGTAATTGTCATTACCTCCATGTTTTTCTGAAAGATATTTATCTGGATCCTTGATAAATGGCAAGTCAACTTCAACCCTTTCCTTTTCAAGATTAACATGCACAGATGCTTTAATTTGCTCCTGCTCAATTTTTTCATTTAAAGAGATCATTTTGAGGCGATTGGAGGAATTACATTTGCATTTTTGGCATTGATCACACCGGTAGTTGATTGTTTCGTCAATATCATCCTCATCAAGGTAATCTCTCTGTTTAGACAATGGAATCTTAGCTTTGTAAGCATAAGAGGTAGCAATGCAGATACAGTGATTAAGAGGACAGTCAGCAGAACTAATAGCTTCTTCATCTTCAACAAGTTTACCAGCCTCTGTAAAATCTTTACAAGTAAGAGGAGTTGGAAAGAAATCATGACCTGAACAAGACTTTTGAGAATAGTCAAGAATTGGATCAGCAACCAAGTGCACACCATGCCCAGTGTCAACAAGATTTGGTTCCAAGTTGCTCATGATAGAAGGATACAAGGAATTTCTATACTGAGAAATAGCCTGAGTGAAGAAAACAGTCATGAAATTTACACTGCCATTAAAACGTTTATTGACAGCAGTGAAAATCTTGCTGGGACCACCATAACAATATCTAGATCCATGAGCATCAATAAATTGGCTTTTGTAGATACCTACACCATTTGGAATGACAAAAACACACTCCGGTTCCATTTCAGAAGCCTTTAAACCAATTAGAAGTTTGACTCTATCTCCTCCAATGTAAGGTGGGAGTTTAGTTTCAAGGGGAAGGTTGGAGTGCTGCATTGCTTCAGTATTAAGCTCAGCAAGATCATACCTTGGGAAACTAGAGGTAATGGCAGACATGCCTTGTGCAATGATTTCATAATATTTGCCCTTAGAATTAGGGCCTAAGAAGGTTGAGTATGAACCATACGAAGTCCATATGTTACCTCCACTAACAACTCCAATAGCAGCAGGTTCTTCATTAACAACCTTGAAGGATAACTCCTCAGCCAATTGACCTTCTACAAGGTGCTGATTGGCTCCTCTGTCAAAGAGAGTTAAGACGTGCCGACCCTTAATGTTAAGGGTCTGCATAACTGCAATACTATCTTCATAAGTTTCTTTGACACACTCAATATCAGAAGAATCTTCCTGATCACCAGTGCAGGTGTTAAAGACAGGAGGAGATTCATTAGGATTCATTGGGCGGGACAATGATTTAGGTTTAGGAGCAGATTTTGATGAACTTAGGACCTGGAAGTGCGAAGCTAGAATGACAGGTGTTTTAAGAAGAGATGACTGAAAGCCAGGAATGTACTTTTCCAATCCTTCAAGAAGACTGGCATTGGATGGTTTCTGATGCTTATCTGAAAAGCAAAAGAGGACACAGAATGGTATTCTTGGTCTACCTGGTTTGCTTTGGATTCTACAATCATTACAGACAAGAACATCAGGAACTTCATTATTCCCACATGTCCTGCCCTTGCATAATTCAGAGGATTGTAAACAAGTGGAACAATATCTATACCTAAACTTCTTTTTAAGCTCAACACGCTCCAGTGGGGTTTTAAGAAAAAATTCTCTACACTCAGCAATGGAATGCTTGTGGTTTGGAATAAGACATGGAAACTTGGTTTTACTTACCGGCTTAGGAGGCTTGGCTTCTTTTCTTTCAAATAGAGCCTGATTTGGTCCAATAGCCGAAGTGTAAGTAGAGTGTGAATCATTAGAATCATCAGACTCATTGCCAGTTTCATTGGCATGAAAAGTTTTCACTTGTCTAGCCCTTTCTGGTTCTTTCTTAGCCTTAGAAGGTGGAGCAATGTTAGCCTTGGTACGACAAGATCTATCTGCAAGTTGGTAAGCCTCATTGACAGAATTTAGAAGAAGCTTGAAAGCAGTCCGTCCCTTTATGCGAATGGTATCTTCATTACATCTATCCATTATCTTAAAGAATTCATTTTTAGCATCCTGGGGAACAAGAGTTAACAAATGATGCAAAAAATCCTGAGAATAGATGTAGGACTCTACATCCTCATTGTCTTTTGCACTAAGCATGGAGCTGATTTTCTCCAGAGTGCTCTGAAGTTTTCTTAAATAAGAAAGTGATTTGACAATGTCAGAAGAGTCAGGAATGTGATCCTTTGTTACAGGTGAGAGCAGATTGTGCATTATTGTTTTAGGATCTCCATACCTGTGTATGAGAGTCCTTTTCATTGCATCATAATCATTCTTAAACTTTGTGGTTTCCTCCTGTAATACTGGACTCAGGAATTTGTTGTAAAGAAGAAGAGCTCGCTCATGATCAAATTCAAAGTCCTCAGTGGATGCTTCAAATCTCTTAAGAAAATCAAAGATGTCTATGTCTGAATTATTATCAAAGACTGGGATGGTATCATAGAGCATGTTTCCCTGTGATTTTCGAGAAGCACCTTTAGACTGATACAACTCACGAATTTTTGATGTCCACTTAATGGCATCACTTATAACATCTGAGACTCTCTCTCCAAAACTGTAGGAAAAACCTGGAGTTTTGCAATAATCTCTTAATGCACGATTAAGATCTCGTGTTTGCATTTCAACAGCAACAACCTTGTTTTTGTGAAGATCAAGAATATCATGCTTGGATAGCTCATCACTGATTGAAGGGGAGAGAAGATTTACTAGACCATTCATTTGATCTTGGAGAAGTTTACCCTGCAGATTAAGTGTACTGACTACACTACTATGCACAGAATTGTTATCATCATTATTAACAGATATGTTTCCATGATGAACCGGCCTATTCATGAATTCAACCTGGGGACTGATGGGTTTGAAATTATGTTGTCCAATAAATGCAGGGGGGTCGGAAGTCTTATTGCCATGAATATGACCTGCATTGGAATCCAACCAATTACTAACTCTACCTTGTGTATTAGCATTATTGCCTGTAGGACATACAGGCGCTGTGCTATGAATAAAGTTCTGATTTCTAATATTAGAAGCAGACTGAGTTAAAGGATTAATTGGTGTTTGGGAATTATGTACCCCTGGTCCTGGTGGAGAATACTGATGGAATTCAGGATTGACTTCCTTAGATTGTTTTGATGTAGTCAAATTAATCATGTTTGATTTGAAACTATTGAAGTCAGCACGAAGGGAATGAGCATTGCTAACAATCTGAGTAGAAAGTGCACGAATGGATTCCTGATTTAAGGAGATACCTGTACTTACATTGAGTAGGTTATCTACCTTATTATTCAGGAGTTCTACCTGATCCTTTAAGCTGGAGAAATCCTCTGATTGAGGGTTAGAATGAGCAGAGTGTTTAGATTCTAAATCTGTTAACCTGTGTTCAATAGAAGATAATTGTTCAGGTAATGCATTCAATGATTGAATGGATGAATCAATTACATCTACTCTACTGAGTAATTCATTGGGTGAATGTTCTAGTATCCCTACTCTCTCACTGATTAAACTTAATCGTTGTCCCAGTGATTTTAGGTGAAATCTGTCTCCTTCCAGAGCTGTCAGTCTACTAATAATTGATTGGTCTGTACCCCGTGAAACATTGGCATGTAGTGTGGATGTGAATCCATTGAAATCAGACAATGAAGTTTCACTGGCAACAGCAAGAGACCATTTCAGTTTGTGGGCTTCTAGCTGAGAGCTAAGAGAAGAGAATTTAGTTATCAAGCGTTGATTATTCAATTCTGAAGCCTTTATTTGACCTGGGGAGACTAGTTCAAGAAGAGCATTATAGGTAGAATGTATACGACTAGACCAATCTGGTTCAGATCCAAGATTGGTACCAAAGTATGCAACATGAATGGAGAGCTGATCAAAGTAATATTCAAGACTCTGTGCATTCTTGACATCCTTTATGTCAGGAATCTCTGGAAGGGTAGTCAATGCTGTTCCAGCACTATCAATGAGAGGGGTAGTCATATAATTATCTCCACTGGCACTATTGTAATTAGGTGGAGTAAGAACTGATGTGGACCTAGAGAGTGATTGATTCGGGGTAGAAGAAACAACCTTACTACCTGTAGGTGTAATCCCAGATACTCTTATATCAGGTGGGTTTAATCGCCTTACATTCTGTGGATTAGTAATACCACTGTGGGGCGTACAGCTAGGAGAAACTGAAGAACCTGCAGCAGACCTGAGGGTATTACGCCTGGAGCGAGGATTATCATTCATCTTTCCTCTGTTTTCAAGAAGCAATCACACAATCTTTTAGAATTAGGTAATCCAATTACCTCTATTCTTTAAAGAACTTAGCATTGAGAACACAACTGATTGAAGACAAATAAAGCCTGTTGAAGTAAACTTTAATTTTATTGTTTAAACTGTAGTATGTGATAATCAGGAGCACAATTATATTAAAGTATTATATGTAATACTTTATTCAATTTTTTCTCATCTTAATTATATTATCTTAAGTGTTATATTTAACAATAATTAGCTGTTGTTGAAACTTGTGTAACCTTTAATGGATTATTTAACTAATATTTAATAAATAGAAAACTGAATTGGGTAATCAAGTTACCTATATTCATTTAAATTTAAATTATATTTATTTTACTTAGGTACCTACTGATGCGTGTAATATTTTCTAATATTTAGGAATGAAGTTTTTTCCTTAATTATATAATATTACTATACAAGGTAAATAAGCTAGATTATAATACTAATATCAAATATTCTATATGAGAAAAAATATTATATAATATGATAATGCAATTAAACTTGGATTAATAAAACTGAGTTTAAATGACTGAGTATAATGAGTACATGATAAATTGTACAAATCTTTCAATACCTTACCTACCAAATTAGGCAGGGGATAAAAATTAAAAGGGGGGGGGGGGAAGGGTTAATAAACCATGTTCCAGATATTTAGTTACCACTTTTTTCTTAAATCTTTACCACTAAGCAAGTAAAATGCATGTATAGAGGCTTAAAATAGAGCAGAAATGGTAATTGATGTTTTAACACAAGCAAGAGAATGGGTTCTGCATTAAACCCCTTTCTCAAGTGTATAGTTTCCACCCAGAGTTATATGGGGGGGGGGGGGGGAAGGGTAACAATAACCCTTTGACCTAAACCTAAATCCCCTAGTAACAATAATGAGGTTTTGACACGAGCAGAACTGCATAAACTTATTGAGGTTTGATCACGAGCAAAATGCTAAAGTTTGATCGAAGTTCTAACATGAGCAGAAGTGTATAAACTCAATAGAGTTTTAAAAACGAGCAATGGAATAGGTTCTACATAAAACCCTTTTCCTTAATATAATATGGCTCTGTTCCTTTAAACTTAATCCCTTAAATAACAATAAAGGGGATGTTTAAATTTGAGCAGAAATAGTGGTATGCACTTAACAATATTATAACTATATTATATAATTCACTAACCTGTAATGAGAATGAATAGTAACATAGAACTCAAGTACATACCAATTGGTGGCGCATTTTTAATAAAGATGAAGATGTTTTTTCAATTAAAAAATGCTAATGAATTTAAAGTTAATGAACGAAATAGTATAAAAAGGCACGCACGCGATTTTAAGATCGTTTTTCACTATTAAATTTGTACTGTAGAAGTTTTGCTTATTAAAGCTATAAAAAACTTCTTAAAAAATAAATATAAAGAGATATTAACGACTAGATAAACCTGTGACGTACTTACATTTGAAATTACTTAAGATATAAATCTAATTTATGCCTGTATTTATGATAATATTCAACAAAAGCAGTAGATAATTTCGGTAAACAATTTGTACAAATTTAATCGTAGTTAAATCTGAAATATATAAATTATTATGGTAGTATTTAAAAAACCAATCATTATCGACAATCACAGGCAAAGAAATATCACATAATATAAATCAACACTAATATAAAAATAAGCTACGATCATAAAAAATCACAACCACTTCCGTTGAAATATAAATTAATAATAAATTTACGTAGCATTTATCCCACATGGGTGAAGAAGTACACAGCGCAAATGCCGCGTAAAATTATCTAATCACAAATGTCGTCTTCGTATTTTCTTATATCATTAAACGAACACATATTTCACAACAGTTCTATTATTAGAACTTTAGGTTGGATTGGTTGATAAATATAAAAAGCCTAGATGACATTTCGACCAATTAGAACAAACCAACCAAATTATTGATTCGAAAGTTGGCACGTTTTAGTATGAAAGGCTGTTAATTTTTTTCATAAATTTTTCTTGAATAAATCCAGATGTTCTAAAATTTTTGTATTAAACAGGGAGATTAAATCATGATATAAACCAAATATGAACAAAAACCTTAGTCTTCTATAAATTCCTTTTTAATTTGACGGATTATTATTTCTGATTAACCATCTAGGGTGATATACCTATTGATTGGATAATAGAGGAATTCAAGATAAGAATTTAAATATTCTTATTTAAGCTTAGTTCTCACTAGTAGATATATGGACACTTTTTAAACGCCTTTCTTTTCTTCTATTAGGGTCAGTCCGTCCGCCTACTACGTTTTTTGTGTAATAGTTATCTTTTCGATAATTTAAACATGTTAGAATTGTCCCATAGATTTCAAACTTTGTAGGTATGATGATTCCAATAACAGTTAGGTACGATTTATAAAGAGTAGCAACTCTATAATCGTTACTAGAAAGTCCGTACGTCCATTTAAAACATGCTGATTTTAAACCTTTTTGACAAAATATGATTTGATTATCCTATTCATCTGATTTTTAAGTAATGATTCTTAGAACAACAAGGTACAATATTATATACGAGGCATCTATATAATCGATTCCTAAAATAAAACCATGTCATTTTGTGTATCCTGTATTTAAGCAATTTTGCAAAAATAAATTTTGTACAAATGGATGTTGTCATCCTTGTTCGAGAGGGGATTTATTTTTGGTTTTCCTTCATTATGTATTTTTAGAACCAAGATTTAAAATTGTACATTCAACATGTACGTAAAGAATGAGAAATTGGTGTTCAATCATATCCGCTAAATAGTATGTTTTTTACAATACAAAAATGTATATAACACTGCCCAAAGGGCGGAAACCCTGTCCCGATTTTGTTTTGGGTGTTTAAAATCTCATAAAAGGTAGCGTCGGAAATATAAACACAACCGAGTTCCAACCAAGAACTTAAATCAATTTGCTAGCAGAGGGGTCTCCACCATTTGGGCCAGGTAGTTGTCTGAAGTATACGTTTATAATTATACATTTATTTGTCTATATGAAAGCTCTATTTTTTAAAAATTTTTAATAGGTACCTAGGTACTTATAAGTTTTCCTACTATTTTCTGGTTATTGCACAATTGTTATAAAGGGAATAGTAGCTTTCGCAAATTTCCGTAAAGTTGTGAGTAAGATTCCAGTCAAATGCGCTTATTAGGTCAAACTGTTTTTAAATATGCGTTTGATTATCCTATTCGTTTGGTTAATATTAAGAACAGTTTGACTTAATAAGCGCATTTGACTGGAAGCTTGCTCAAAAATTTACGGAATCTTGCGAAAGCTACTATTTCCTTTGTAAATACTAGAAATAATATAATTTAGATTTTGCTAAGGTGATGGGCCACCAAAACAAATGAGCAGGATTAAAAATTTGTAAAGATAGGGACACATAGCAATTTTCTTAAATATTCTCTTAAAATCCTTTAATACCTAGGTAGTCTATTGAGGCAAATATCATTCATTCCAACACAATGCCTGTAATCTTACTAAATTTTGGATATTTGTCAGGGCTATATTTGTTTATAGCATTCATATTGTAATGTACTTATTGTATTTAAGACTTTTGATTTAAGCACTTCACAAAAATTGTCTTATCTCTTATGATCAATGTCATGTTTATCTTACATTGATTTACATAGTATTTTTCCATTTTAAATTTTGTAATTAGCCAGGGAAGAAGGGAAAGGTCATTGGACTGCCGATTGTACTGGCAACCTAAGTTTACTTATTAAACAAACCCTATCTCAATGTTGGCTTAAAAACTTTGGTAACTTTATTACTAGATATGCTAATTCAAACTTATCAAACAATAATTTTTAGGAAAATGACGAGGAGATAGATGATGATGAAGACAAAGCAATTGCAACCTTCCATTCAAGAAATGGTTTTCCTACAGGTTGGATTTTTTTTCAGGGAGGGAGGGGACATTGGGCTGTGTATTACTCTATTCCCAAACGTTTTATAATAACGTGCTTCTTATTCGTTAGCTTAACAACTTTGGGTACTTGAGTGAATTTAGATTGGTTAAGTTTAATGTTTAAACGTTCCAACGACTAATTTTAATTTATAGAAGGGGTAATTTTGGTTATCATCATTGGGGATGTAAATCGTATAATCGGCCATTTTCTTTTTCATTTAGATTCCTGGGTTTTATATACAAACCCAGCTGCGCTATTTGTAACAATACTACCTAGTTGTTAAGAAATTCTCTGTAAAAGAGAGCTATACCTGACCAGAATTGAAGTTGGCGAAATCTTTTAGTGCAGATAGACACAGAGACAGACTAGCATCCTCTTACTAACTTTTATATAATATAGTTGCTGTGTTGGTATTTTGAATTAAAGTAGTGCAGATAGTCCATAACTTGCTTCGGTCCGTCTGTATGACAGATCTTTTGAACATAATCAGATTTTCTCAGCTTCTTTGAAAGATAAAGTTTTACATTTTTATAACAGCATTAAGTTGAAATAAAAAATGTATAACTAAAGGTTCCCTTTTAATTTTCAGGAATGAGAAACTATTCGCCTCTGTCGTTTAACCAAGTAATATCAACAAGTCCACCAAGACTGGGACACAATGGAGAGTTAGATCTTACTACATCAGGTTTGTACATTATTTCTGTTTTATTATTTTTATGCCTTTTGAAAAAGCATGTGTACAATTTTTAATACTTCAACCAATTATTTAAAAAAAAAAATCTTTTTCGTCATTTGTATATCAGTAGGGACCTCTATAACAGTGTTTTCTATACCTAAAGTTGGTCTGAGGTGCGAGGTTGTTTTTTTTTGTGTAGCACTTTTTTTAGTTTTCTGCTCCTATGTCATTCTTAACCAATTAAGTTGTATTTTTCTGTCCTTTTATGCAGTAATTGGATGTCTATCTGCCTGATTAGTAGGATGTATGTGTTTCTGTCTAAATATTTTTTTTTATTTTTTTTTAAAACCCGTTGTTTCAAAGTGCGAAAAAATGTTATACAATTAGAATATGATTTGCCCTAAAGTATCAGAATTACAAAATACATGATAAAATTATAGAATTTTTAATTTCTAAAATGATTTTTTGTGCATCTTCATTTCATACCTACATTATGTAAATATATGGTCACGGTTTGTTTTTTATTAAATGAATAAGTTAGGGTACAATGTTTGGCACTTTCGATATAAGTAAATGATAATGAAAAACCCATAGAATACGATAATACCTTCAGAAAAATCGATGAAAATAGTTTTCATACTAAATTTTGATTTTTTAATTTTTTTTCTTAAATGTCATAGCAGAAGATGCAAAATGTCGTCTTAGTTTTTGAGGGTTTTCATATTCTCTGAAATCTAAATTATCAAAATATTTTTTTTGTAAATGATTATATGATATATGTCAAACATTTTATCAGAAAAAAATATTTAAAATTATAAAGTAGAAACCTGAATAATTTTTCTTGTGGAAATACTTTTCTTTAATTTTGATAAACATATGTCTGCTAGCATAAAGATGTTTGTACTGCCAATACACGTTGGGTTTTATTTAAAGAATTTCTTTAAAATGTTTTTTTTACATTGTATACCAATAACGCAAATTGCTATCAGAAAACCCCCGTACCCCCCAATCGACTAAGACTCGCCTACGGCCCGATCTTTTAGGATTGCTTTGTAATTCACATTTTTGAAAGTCTTTCAATAGTATACACAGCAAATTCTCTCTTTTTTAACTAACTTTCCGAATTATATACCTAAAGCATTTGAATTGACAAAGGTTATGCTAATATTTTTACCATTCAAGTTTATTTAATATTCTAATAAATAGCGCAACCCTCCAAGTTATGGCTACTTTTCATGAACATATGATCTAAAGAATAAGCTCTGACGCAATGTCATATAAGGATATTATAATATTTATTAAAAAAATTGTTATTTTTGCATATATGTTACATTTTACAGTGTTTTGTGGCTCAAAAGAAAGACAATTAAAATTTATTTCATATTATATAGTTTAAATTGCATAAGATAACCTAGAAATAGTAAAAAAGTCCCTTTCTTTTTTTGTCGTACAACAGAAATTAACAAAGATTTTTATTAAAAAACATCTTAGTGTAAAAATTAAAAATTTTAAATATGGTCACAAAAAGATTCAATTAGTTTATTAAATGTTTCATTTTCAGCAAATGACGATTAATCTCTATTACAAAGAATAAAGTGTAAAAAGATATTCTCGTTTTAATTTTAAGCAACTTAAAATGCATTTTATTTGATTTATTTTTTAAAACATCATTTTATAAAATATTATTGATTTTTAAAGTTATATATTAGAATGTTTTTAAATTTTGTTAACATTTTGTTTTAAATGTAGAAAATTGGTAATTCTAAACATTCAAAAAATGATTTTATTAGATTTTCATCACTTAAATTGCATGTTTGATGAAATTTTCAACTGATAATTCAAGAAAAATCGTTTAAGTTTTATTATATTTTACTTTGAAATGTTAAAAAATATAATTATTGTCAAAAATGTGGAAGTTATACTTTCCTCAAAAAAAGACCTAAAACATGCAAATTAACACGTGTAATGAGATTTTTTTTCTTTCAGGTTTAATTTTAAGTAATTATTGATATTTTTTGTAAAAAGGATTTTATATAAAAAGTTTTAAAACTCGAGTTATGTAGTGGTTCTAAAAAAGGTTGCGAATTTATGCAATTTTCTTGCAAAAAAAATTTTCTAGGATTTTAAAAATAGCAAAGGGTGTTATTAGACGTACTTACAGATACAATTGCTAAGTCATTTTGGCCAAACACTAAAATAAAGTTTTGACATCTGAGGGTCCAACCGTGTGGTACTTATTTTTTCTATTTTTTAGGAAAATCTAATGCTCAAACCATCACAATGTATAGCCTGCACGGACACGAGGGTGAGTCTCGTGGGGGTGCTAACCACCGCCCCGACCACGATGATGACGCTGCACCGTTAAATTTAACCAGGGGCGCTTCTGCCACCAACTCTCCCTCACCTGCGGACTCCTTGCATCTGCTGGCCCAGACCTCTGCCTCCCTGTTGGCCGCCCACAGGATCTCTCCAAAGTCCAGCAAAGGGGCTGGGGCTTCGCCTGTAACTGCCTCACAAATAAACAGGTAATATGATTTTAATCTTAATATTTTATCGAGAATTATAAGTTTGCTTATTAGGAGAACAGATTAAAACATGTTGATATTTTTTATTCATTTGATACAATTTTAAATTCTATTAGGTATATTTTACTATTAATGAATAACATTTGATTATAAATACTAGACTGGTACGTGTGTCATTTTCCTGTTTTTATGCATTAAAATTTGGATTTTAGATTAATTTTGACGATTAGGTATTTAACGAATAAATATTTTTCTAGTTACGGTCGACATCTTACAACGACATCAAGTAGTTTACTAACCAGCACGAGTACGCTGTCAGATGCTGCCAAACTTCAGCTGTTAGCTGCCAGCACAGCCTCCCTGCTCACTATCCCGGCTGGACTAAGGAATCTCTCTCCTCTACCCTTAACAAGCCAGGTAAGAAGATTTTCATTATGGCTTCGAAACTTCGCTGGATTAGAACCGGTTCTAAGCCCTACTGAAAAATCATGTATAGCATCTTATTACATTGAATTTTCCACTAATATTAAATGAAAATTGTAAGATTGATACCAGCCGAAGGCCCGGACTAACAAAACTGGCTTTATTCTTATAATTTTCATTTTGATATCCGCTAAAAGCTGTCTATAATACGATGCGATTAATAACAAACTATTTTCCCCTTTCTTTTTCAAAACTACAAGGTTGATATATTTCCCATTGAACACAGGGAATGAACTTTCCCTGTAGGGCTCCTCTAACCTGTTACTTAAAACATGCATAAAAAAGGGTTTTTTTCTTGAATTTTTGTTTAATGTCTTGGTGCATTAGTAGGGAAACTGATATTTTATATTTGCAACACGAATCTTTCTTGAACTTAGGTAGATATTAGGTACTAAACTAATTTTTTCTAAATTTCAGAGTGGACCGATACTGACGCCACGCACCACCCCTCGTGCTTCCCCTCTACCCTCCCCCTCAGCATCTCTGTCAATACATCCGACAACTACAATAGGTAAGGAATATATGACAATATTTAGTCTGTCTATTGTCCTTTTTGTAATTTTTTGTAGCAGCAAAAGTTCTCTGTTGATCTCCTTGCCTGCCTGCCCAGCCGTTATTCTGTAAGTCAGTAACGCTATGGGGAAATGTGATTTTTTCGGCTGCTATTTAGATAGCCTGCGCATTTTTATGTGTGATGGTAAAAAAAGAGCATTTAGTTTTTAACTTACTTTGTCCGTCGGTTCTGCTAAAATAGACAAATTCTACATTTTTTATGGATTTTAAAACGCCTCGAGATTATTATTTGTCTGATCCTTCTTTTTTTCTTATTCTTCACCTCTTTTTTATTACCACTACACGGTACATTGTCTCTGCAACTCACTTTGTTCGTCTGTCCATCCATGATTATTTTGTGCTTTGTTAATGGATTTTATCATCCTTGTTTAACAATGAATATGTTGATTTAGGTTCCCGAAGTTTACAATCGCCCGTGGTTGCCAGTTTGAGTATGACTTCGCCTAATTCTGGATCAAGGATCATAGCTTCTCCAATTACAACAGGTATGCAATAAACATTTTTCACAAATTACCTAGAGGTGTAAATATTGGATTTTTTAAGCCTTTTTAAATAAAAGGATCGATATAATTTTCACTTATTGTACCATTTTTATAAATATGAAATAAATTTGATGTATATTTTCATAGAAAGTAAGAACTTATTGTTCTTTTTATTATTTTGCTTTTTTTGTTTCTCCAAACTGGAAAACAACATTATAAAACACCCTTTAGGTACAAAATCTATTCAGCTTAACAAATTGTACAAAATCCCGTGTACCTATTAACTTTATTTTATCTAGGAATACTCTCAATTCCCTCACCATCGACTACAACAGTGCGTACCTCTCCGCTACGCCTCTCCCCGCGGGGGAGTGTTTCTAATTCTATGCCATCATCTCCTAGTGGGGGAGCTACTGTACAAATAACAACACCCAACACAACTCTTGTTGGTCCTGATGGAGCTAGGAAAGTGTTTTCACATTATTATTCATTTTAGATTTTGATAATGTTGAATTTTATAATTGTAACTGCCTAATGATTTTTTTATATGCCATGCAGTTTTTCTAAAAAGAAGAAAAAGATAAAAATTACACGTACTACAGTTTAAAAATAGCCTAAGGACTCTACCAAACTTTAATTTATAGATAAATTAGCCTAAAACCATTCCATATCTATTTGAATCACCACTAAAAAGGGGAACTCAATCGATTAGTGAGATCTGAATGTCTTGCTAAGATAGTCCTCAGAGATTGTTTAATATGTTCCTCCATGGTACGTGGAGGGGATTTGATTGGGTAAAGTCATAAGGGGGTCTGGAGGGTATCGTTATATTAGCCAGCTGGGAGAAACAGTTTATCAGAGTATGCGAGAATCTCACATTATCCAATCCACTTATTAAATATCCAAAATAATTGTCCTTGTTAAGTAATGAATGAAAATACTTGACCCCAGGTCGTTATTATTATCCCCGCGGCAAGGCCTACCTGTCAACTTGTCACCATCTGTACACCAGGTCTCCAGACAGACCCTACCACTCAATCTTTCTCCTGTACCCAGGTAATTAAATCCGGGATCTGTAGGGATAGGACAATGGACGATAACTTTATTTTTTGTATTTCCCATTTCCCAATAATTGTTGTAGTTCAAAATTATTGATTGAAACCTTTGGACACTGCTAGTTTGAACCAACCAATCAAGATTGCTCATTTTAGCTTGCAGTCCAATGTCATTGTCCTATCCCTCTCTGAGATTATTTTTGATTTTTGAATATATATCTACCTAAAAACTTTACTCCTATCAAGTTTTATTATTTTCCTAAATCTTTTTATTTGTAATTTTTAAATATGTTTTAATGAATAATTTTACAGGCACAGTTTACCAGTAAACCTGTCTGTTTCCCCTGTAACCAGTAGGACCCTGTATCAACCATCCTCTAGTCAACCTGATAATACCCAGGTATAGATAGATAGATATATGTATGTGACTAGAATGTATATCATTTTTAGTAGCGAAGCTAGTTAATAATTTGAAATGTTTGCCTGTACTTCAGAAACTTTAAAATTAAGTTGTTGTTTTTTATAAAAAGTTTATAACTTACTTGGTCCGCTGGTCTATCGTTCATGCTACAGGGGATATTTATAGAAAGGCTTAGTGCTTTTCTATTTATTCATTATCTTCATTTTTTAACACAACATCTCTGCCCATTGTCTAATTCTCTAACATTAAAATTTGGGCTTTGCTTATGCTTATTATGTTTTTTTATCATGGATCT
The DNA here is from genome assembly GCF_053477335.1 of Acartia tonsa. NCBI lineage: Eukaryota > Metazoa > Arthropoda > Copepoda > Calanoida > Acartiidae > Acartia > Acartia tonsa. Next base: position 22,283,416 of record NC_137268.1, read on the forward strand.
AAAGGGATAAGACAATAGCCGATAAATTGATTTACATCCCCTTTGATGATACGCAAAATTGAAACGTTGGAACAATCAACTTAATGAACCAACCAATCAAAATTCACTAAAGTCCCCAAAGTTGTTAAGCCAACGAATAAGAAAAAGTTATTCTAACACTTTGGTTATTAGTGTAATTAACAGCCCATTGTCCCCTCTCATCCTGGTGTGTTCATTTTTAACTGTGTTTTTACTTTTTTAGGAGCCAACACCTTTGAATTTCTCCTTGAGTTCTTCGAAGTCAAAATAAATGACTATCTACCTATTATCATGTACCACCGAAATTATGTATTGGCCAATTAAAAATTGTACCTACCACTTTCTTAGTTTTTATATAAAAATTCATATGCAATTTTTAATATTTTTGTTTTCTAAGTTTTATAAAAAAAAATGTGTTGTTTCAAAAATTTGCAAACGGCCAAAATAATGACTGAATTTTTATATATGTTAATTTATTTCATTTTTGAAATATTTTTGTAGTAAAAGATTTGTTAACTTGACAATATTTAGAAATGTGTAATCATGTTATTTAAAGTAGTAAGGTTATTTGTCTGTCAGTTAAGATCTCGCTAACTACCACCGTGTTCTTCATTCGGTCGCGGGATGGTTTTAGGCTGTTTTATATCTAAATTAAAAGTCATTGGATGGTTTTAGACTATTTTTCTCCCTCCCTTATTCCGTCACCTTGAAAACAGATCCCCTAAATGCTATCTAGGGGCGAAGCCACTAGAATCTTATTTCAAACAAAAAAATTTGCGTTTTACCATAATTTGCTGCGCTGTTAAAAATATGAATATTTAAGTTTTGAATAGTTTTAATCCTTTAATTAAAAGTGCTATTTTTAACAATAGTTTTTTATGTTTATTTTTGGTGTCTATTTACATTTGTTTATGGAATATGTTTTTTGCATTATATTATGTTAACGTTTTAGTTTAGATTCCATTTATTAACTATCATGTCCAGTGAAAAAGTATTATTCCTTTTTTGAAAAAACTTATAGTACTGTACAGTGTACAACTCTTCCGTTTTATTTTATTTTTATTTCCGTTTTCATAATTTTCAATAAGTTAAAGTTAAAGAATATATTTTACAGTATGGCCTCGAAACCGATTAATATCTGCTGGATTAGAACCGATTCTCAGCCTTACTGAAAAATTATGGATTGTATTACAGATTATTTTCTACGAATATTAAAATGAATAGGTAGTCATAGAATTAATACCAGTTTTGGTAGCCTGGTTTTTCGTCTCATCAGGGCTAAGAAAACTGGTTTTAACCTTATAATTTTTCATTTTTATACCCGCGGAAGGCTGCCGATAATACGATGCGATAAATAATTATTCTATCAAGCATTTCATAGTATTACAATTAAAGAATAAGTGTTAATTCATTAATGCTTGTTTTAATAAATATATACAATTTACTATGTAACTTAATTTATGAAAATTACTCTTGAGTCCAATTCCAGTGTTTACTAGATGTTTATTTGTATTTAAACTATGATCCAGTTTATTAATATTTTTTTATGTTTAATTTAATAATAATAATAATTGTAAACTTTATACCTTGTTGACAATCACTGCGAATAAATGTTGTTCTTGTTATTTACAGTTTTTTCTTAGTATCGAAGCTACTTCATAACTCTTTCATTTCTTTATATGTTGTTTAGTCTGCCTGCAACATAATTTTTGGATTGGTATTTGAATACATTATAACAAGGATAAAAGCGATTAAGGGAGGGAGCTGAAATGACACTTTTTGAAAACAAAACTAAAAGTCGAAGGAACTCAACTAAATTAAGAGTTACAGCTCTGAGATTTGACATGGTAGTTGCTTTATAGATGTACATTTTGAAACTGTGAAGAAACGGCGGTGGAACCGTCGCTCCCGCCGAAAACCTCCGTTTCACGCCAAAATTTATTTTTGCCTTTTCTCGCCAAATTAGACAATTCTCAATCATCTGAGATAAACTTTTCTTTTCATAAAAATTTCTCTTATATGTTCACTATTTTAAACATGTGCAAATATATTGAACAGCATCATACTTCTAGTAAAACCACACTTCTCTTCTACTGCATTAGCAGCCTTCCACTTTCCTGTCGTTCCTTATATTTGCATTTGGCGAAAAAAAGAATGCGGCGGTTTCGCCGCCGTTTCATCACAGTTCTATAGTATACCTCTTTAAAGCAACTGCCATGTCAAATCTCAGAGCTGTAACTCTTTATTTAGTTGAGTTCCTTGGATTTTTAGTTTTGTTTTCAAAAAGTGTCACTTCCGCCTCCCCCATTTTTCACAAAAAAAAGAGTGACTGCACTGCAGGGGTGTATATTCTGCATGGTTGTCCCTGCTAAAAATTGCAGGGGGATACAAAATATGTGGTTGGGGGGAAAAATGTAAAAATTAAGAGAACTGAAAACATGTTTTCCCGTCCTTGGTGAAAAAATAAAAGAATCTGTGATATGAATAGTTTAGAGTTCTGAAAATTTTTTTTTCACCTTCCTTGCCGGAAAAATTTAAGAGGGGACAAAAAAATTGCAGCAGCGGGAAAAAATGAATCTTGTGCAGAATATACACCCCTGCTGCACTGTCCTTGAATAAAAATAACAGGATGTATTTCTATGTAACTGTCTGTAGCATTAGATTTCTTTCGCTAACCGTTAAACGAATATGGTTCTCCTTTACAGTGATGCTTCTTACAGTTCATGGTAGATTTGTAACTTTTTTGGGTAAGGATACCTTTACTCTCCCAAGAGAAATCCGATCTAGAAAAAAATACTCCCACTTAAAAAAATTAAACAAAACATGAAGAATTACGGGACATTGGACTATAAATTACAAATTTGCAGAGAGGAATGGGCAATTAATGCAATTTAAAAGTTTTCGCTGAAAAGCAATGAAAACCAGATTTATCCAGAAAATTTGACCAAAATTATAAAGGGATCATGGTAATATAATATAGAACAAAATTAGTTTTAAAAAAAAATCATTTACTTGAAAATTAAATTACCAATACATCACAATGTAGTAAACATTCTGTAATTAATCACTAGAAAATCGTGTTTAGAACTTGGTCAACCCTTCTCATATATTTTTAACTGACACCTAAATTCAAGGGGTTCTTAGATTGTTCAATACTTAAATATTACAGTTTCTATTCATGAAATGACATTTTCTTGGGAAAAATATTTGTTAAAACCAGCCATCTAATACAAATTTTTCTGTCTGCTATTTTCAAAACTAACTTAGCTAGTTAGCGGGGCATTGATGCGCTAGTACCCAAAGGCAGTCAGAACCTGCTCAATTCTTGCACATTCCCTTTAAGCCAGTACCCAAAGACTCTTAAAAATTGAATATTCGATCCATTGTCCCCTCCCTTACTCCCTGCAAATTTGTATCCTAAGTTTTACAACAAATAAAGTTATCTTATTCCTTGGCTTTAAAACTTCAGGTACTTGGTAAAATATAATAGTTTCCAAACTTTTAAACCAATAGTTTTCAACTACAGAAAGGGAAATTTGTTTATCATCATTATGGATATAAATCAATTTATTGTCTTTTCCCTGACATTAGAATTCAACAAAGTTTACAAGTTTAATTAAGTAAAGTTTATGACATCATGATATGTAAGCATACACAAGTTGAAAATGAACATATTATCACCAAATATAACTTTCAGTCAAGAAGTTGAAATATATCACCTCTCTTAAAAGAATTCTATAGTCTGATAAAGGGAGGGGATATTTGGATAGAATCAACCTTCAACCTAAAGGAAGGTAAGGACAATGGAATATTTATGTTAGTTTATATTGGAACCGTATGGTTTATTTTAGCGTTATATCATTGGTTGGTTGGTTGGCATAAATACTTTGGATAATTTTGTTAATTCTTTTATCAGCAACGTTATTTTAGCCAGCTGGAAGTGTCACTTTATTAGAGTACATGGAAATCTGATGCAACATCCAAATAATTATATATCGATTAAAGAACGCTTTTTATGAAGGCACCATAAACATATCAACATATCCTTCTAGGTTTAACAAAGCAAAATGTTTTAAATTTACAACTGAAGTGAGTAAACACTGAATACACAAATTTATATTTCTTAATATATTAGCTCAAAGTCAAGACATAAAATGAATAGCTCCTTTTAGAGTACAAGTGGCCTGGCCTCTAAAGGTTTTTCCTCATGCAAGAGGTCATTTAACTGAGGAAATAATACACCTGTAATGTACAAGAAATAAAAATGACGACATCCTTAAAAGCAAAGCTCTAAAATAAGTATAACTTAGTAAGCAGATTACATCAATTTATCATCCATTATATAATCCCTCAGTCAAAAAGAATTTTCTCGTTTTTGTTTGATTAAAGATAACGGAAAAATACTGCTATAATTCTTACCAGAGAGAAAGGATAATTGATTCTTCACCCCAAAGATAAATAAACTAATTCCTGTCTTTGGTAGCTTTTTATTTTAAAGGTTTAATAAGAGGACAGAAATATGAAATAACATCCAACCAAATTCCTTCCAATAATTTTAATCTGCCAATGAGAAATATTGTTTATTATTATTGGAGTTAAGAATATTTTTTTATCATTGTCTTATCACTGTGTTGCTGATATTTACCCTTTGACAAAGTATAAATAGCAGATTTGTGGTTTTGTGGCAAGATAAATAAATTAAGAATTACTAATTCAAAGATATTAATTAATTTAAATCATGTTTTATTTGTACAAAAAAAAGATTTATACTTGTATCTTTTGTTTAAGTTAGTGGAAGAGGGGAGGGGGGTGGGTAGAAACCTTATCAAAACTCACTTTATTATTTTTTATTGGGGATTTTGCCTTCTGCAGGTTGTGTGGGGATATTGGAATGTAAATTAGTGTCCAAATTTTTATTCAATAATTTTAATCTACAGAAGGAGTAATTTTGTTTATAATCGCAGGGGATTTACATAAATTTATCATCCATTGTCTTATTCTTTATAACACTGGGCCTACTGTGTTTATTTAAGATTGACAGATTTTTATAATTATGTATTATGATGTTTGGTTCGTATCAGTCTTCATTAAAGGGAGTGGTAACTTATTTTGAAAGCGAAACTTTTCTCCATGCAAGGCGTAACCATCAATTTAAAATTCAAGAAATATAATCTTAATTTTGACACAAAAATTTTCATGTGATAAAAGTATCCTATTAGATTAAAATTTTGAAACATTTGGTCATATAACCAATTTATAAGCAAAGCATCACTATAATTAGGTTTTGAAAAAAAGAACGTTAATATAAAACTTCCTGCATATTCTGATAATTATAAAAATTGTTAATATTTTTATGTCTCTCTGTCTGATTTTGTAAGTTTCGCTTTTATGGCTGATTTCATCCTTGTTAAATAACACGGAAAAATCTAAAGTTGAATTAGATATTAAAATTTATGGCATTTATAATAACTTTATCGTCAAAACTAGAGAAACTTTATTTTCACACCCATGGAAAAAGCATATTTAGACGACAAAATTTATAATTTTGAAAAATAGTTACAAATCGTTTATCTATAATACAAAGTAGAACGATGTCTGTCTGTTTGTAGCGAAGGATCTCGCTAACCGCTGAACCGATCGGGTTTTCCTTTACAGGGTAGCTTCTCATAGGTCCCGGGAAGGTTTATAACTATTTTCTTGGGGAGTGGGACACCCCCAACCCCCCCCCCCAAAAAAAAAATTCTTTTTAAAACTAAAAATAAAATAGTGGAGTCGACTACACCCCCCCCCCAACCCCCCCCCCAATTTTTTTTAAAAGCAAAGCTTTTCTATAATTAGGGTCGGTCCGTCCGTACGTCCGTCCGTCCGAGATAGATAGCTTTTATTCGTTATTTTAGGCATGTTAGAATTGTCCTATCGATTTCAAACTTTGCATGATGATTCCTGTAGTAGTTAGGTACGATTTAGAAAGCATAGCAACTCTATAATCATTACCATAATGTCCGTACGTCCATTTTAAACATGTTGATTTTTTTTACTTTTTTTTTTTTTTTTTTTTTTTTTTTTTTTTTTTGGTTTAAATGATTTATTCATCTTTTGGAATAAAACATACATGATAAAAATACAAATAATTTTAATTGAAAGGAACACATCATACATATAAATTAAAAAAAACATTATCATTTCAGAGAATAATATTAATAATAAGCTAACTACATATGATAGAGATAAAATTCGTTATAAATGAGATATTGTCATAAGACATCTTGATCCTCCTTGGATCAAAGGTGAGATAGGGCACTATGGGCCGCAATGTTGCCATAAATAGGGCAGTCTCAGTATTTCTTTGGTTAAATACTGGAAAATAATGATATGCCTATGTTATTCTCCATAATAACATAGTATAATGCATATATAATAAAGATTATAATAATGATATAATCAACATGATAATAGATAATATAGATTTGTAGTTGAATATATTGATGCTATTCTTCTTTCAGATATGTTCTTTAGATTGATGTGATGAAGATTCCATGGAAAGAATGATGAATAAAACCGTCAGCTTTGCTATTGAGGATATTTACAGTTTGTACAGGATACTGATTTCTTCTGTATTAATACTTGGCGGAAAATTAACTTGAAAATGCCTTAGTATAAGACAGTTCGTCTACAGCACGACGCAAACATTTAATTAAAAATGATCTAATTATCCGTTTGATCTGATTTTTGGTATATTGATTCCTGGGACAACAAAGAACAATAGTATAAGCGACGCAACTCTATAATCAAGTCCTTAAAATGTAAGTATGTCCATAAACATTATCCTGTATCAAGTAGTTTTTCAACAAATTTACTTACAATTTTGCTTCGACTCTTTCGATACTTTAATATTCTGATTATTCAGTTCAGACACTATACAAGTGTTAATGTCCGTTTGTCCTTCCGTTTCAGTGCTTCGCTTTTATGGATGTTGTCATCCTTGTTTTCTTTTAAATCTAAAATACGAAAAATCGGTTTGATTAAATCTCTTGGGGCAAAGCCCCTAGAGGCTAGGGGCGAAGCCGCTAGTCCTTAAAGTAGTAGGATGTCTTTCTGTCTAACCACTGAACCGTTCTGGTTCTCCTTTACATTGTAACTTCTGAAGAAGGTCCTGGGAAGGTTAACAACTATTTTGGGGGAGGGTACTATCACCCTCACAAAAGAAATCGCCCCTAAAAGAATCCCGCCCCCTAAAAAAATTAACTAAATTTCAAAAAGGGAGGGGTTTAGGGGCTAGCCCGATACTGTCCCTCAAAAACGTCCTTAACTAATTACCTATTTAAAGTGCTTACAGAATATCTCTGCTACATAAAATATAAAAAAGTCTGCATAATATTAAATTATATAATTCTAATGGATGTAGAATATACGTGAATATTATAAAAAAGGAAAAATTGTCATCAATTTAGTTTGCTATTTTCCCTGTCATTTGTTGGTCAATTCGTTCATTCAGTAAGAGGGCATTGGATGGGACATGAAAATCTAGTGTAAGATCCAAGCAATAAAATTTCCATTATAATTCCATATTTAAAATCACACCCAAAAATTAGAATATTTTCCTTTTTAAAATACGGAAAAGCATTTGAATATATATAAGAAGATTTATTAAGATAGATGTGATTTCTCAACTTCTCAGGGATCTCAAGGGATAAGACAATGGAGGATTGATTGGTTGCAAAATTACCCCTTCTGTAGTTAGATAAAATTAACCCTTCTGTAGTTAGATAAAATAATTTTTTTAAGTTTAAACACTGCTAATTTGAACAAGCCAATCAAGTTTTAATAAAAAAATTTAAGCATAGAAATAAAACTTTGAGTACAAGTTTAATTTGTATTCAAATGTCCCCACCCTCATTGCGAATTTTGATAATTGACTCACAGACGATAACTACTCCTGTAAATAAAACTCCCCCCAAAAAGAACTATGCTTACCCCCCCCCCTCTACCCTATTGAGATTAAGTGTACCATCCCCCCAAAAGTAAAAGGCTTGGCCGAACATTCTTGCTCTTATTCGTTGGCTTAAAAAAGTTTGGAAACTTTAATTAGATCTTAGTTGTGTTGTATTATATACTAGCAGTGTCCAAAGTTTCCACAAATATTTTTGACCTGAAGAAAGCTGAACAAATCAGATTTAGCCAAATAAAAAACGGACAGTGCGCGCACGTTATAGAGTAGCCAGGATGCTAAGAAAATATAATGTAATAACTAAACAATTTACATGAAAAATTTGTAATAATTGAAGTCTTTTGTTCATTTAATAATGTTTATCCTCTAATCTCCATCTTTGTTATGTTTTATCAAAACAACTAAATTTTATTCTATTATAATAGCCGTTTACAATTTCATCTTTAGGGATAAGACAATGGACGATATGGATATCGAGTAAAGCTAAATTAAATTACTCTTCTATAGATGTAAAATATTTGTTTGGGCAGTACTATTTTCAAACAATCAAATAAGATTTAATAGAAATACTTAATAAAAGTTTTTATGCCAACAAATGCGAGAATGTGTATGAAAAACTTTGGGTACCAGTGTAATTACCCAGAGAGAGAGAGAGATAATGGGCTGTTTATTACATTAGTCCCCAAAGTTTATAATAACTTTTTCTTATTCGTTGGCTTAACAAATTTGGGGACTTTTTGATGATTAATTCATTAAGTTGAGTGTTCCAACGTTTCAACTACTAATTTTAATCTACAGAAAAGTTAATTTTGTGTAATATCATTTGGGATGTATATTAATTTGTCTGCCATTGTCTCATCCCTTTAGATCCCTGGTAATTATCAATGTCCCCTCCCTCCCTGCTCTTTCTAGGGTAGATTTCTATAGTATCTTTATGATATGATGTAACAGCAACAATTCAGCCTGTCCCTGCAAGCCAATGTACTATAACCCTTCAATAATTTATAGACTTTAGTATCAACCTTGATCTTTGAACCCTACTCTAGGTAAATGACAATCTTACGATGATAGCCAAAGTTAGGCTCCGATTTTGTACTGTATGTACTATGTACATAAGTATGTATGTTTTTTTAGTTTTACCTAATGTTTACTTTCTAAAACGTACAAAAAGAGACTTTTAAATATAATTATTTAAAGTCAACGTTTAGAAATAAGAAGTATTTTGGTGGTTATTTGCCCTTGTACTTTTGCGTATATTCTCGAATTAATGAGTATATTTCACCAAATTTTACTACCGTTGTCTTAATAGGTTTTTTATTCACAAAAAGACTTTGTCTGTTTGTGTCTTTAAAAGCGAAGCTTTCTTATAATTATTGAAAACGAAGCTTATTAACGGTTAGCTCTTATAGTTAATTTAGACATGTTAGAATTGTCCTATTGATTTAGCCTTGGATGATGATTCCTATATCAGTTAGGTACTATTTTTGAAGCGTAGCAACTCTATAATTAGTAATTAGTAAGTCCGTACGTTCATTTAAAACATGCTGTTTTTTTTTAACTTTTTCACATAAAATTTTGTATTTATTTTTATCCTTTTTATTTGATTTTTAGAATTTGATTCCTAGGACAACAAGGTAGAATATTTTAAGCGAGGCATCTCTAAAATCAGCTCTATAATCAAAGTTTGCTTTTTACTGTATCCTGCATTTAATCATTTAAGTTCTGACACTCTACAAGAGTTATTGTTCGTTTGACTTTCCTTCTGATTTTATGGCAACGCTTTTTATGGATGTTGTCATCCTTGTTTATTTATATAATGCAATAAATGCAGATAAATCTATTTGTCTAGCTGCTGTATTTTAAAGTACTAGCGACTACGCCCCTAAAGGCCTCTAGTATCCCTTAAAGTGGAAGTCGACCATGAAAAAAATTAAAAAAAGATTGGGAAGGGTTTCTTTTTTTTGGGAGGGGGGGGGGTTGATTTCTCTTATGAGGGTAGTTGTACCCTCCCCCAAAATAGTTATAAACCTTCCAAGGACCTGTGAGAAGCTACACTGTATATAAGAACCATATATGTTTCGCGGTTACAGAGATCCTTCGCTACAGATAAAACTAGATTACTATTTTGTATAACTAGCGGCTTCGCCCCTAGCTTTGCCCCTAGAGGTTTAATCAAACCAATTTTTCGTATTTTAGATTCAAAAGAAAAATTTAAAAAAAAAATTTAGGGGGGGGGGGGGTTGTCGACCTCACTAATTTAGTTTTAAAAAGAAAAAAAAAATTGGGGGGTATTTTTCATTTTTTGGGGGGATTAGGGTTGTCTCACCCCCCAAGAAAATAGTTATAAACCTTCCCGGGAAAACATCGTTTTACTTTGTATTATAGATAGGAAAGCTAATTAAATTTTGAATTGCGAATCTACTTTATTATTCACACAGTATGTTCGTCCGTTCTTAAGTCTGTCAGCCCGTAAGGCATACATAACAATCATAGGATCATGGAAAGAAAACGAAGTTGCCGGTTTCATCGTATTTTCACAGTGGCTTTTGAAGGGTTATTTAAGGTTAGGTTAGGTTAAGTAAATGTTAATGATTGCCCCGCAGGGTTAGAAAATATGCTTCGCAGGGCTAGAGCCCCCCGCAGGGGCTAGAAATAGGAGAAAGGCTACTGTAAAAAAAAAGACGAAACCGGAAACTTCGTTTTCTTTCCATGATCCCAATCATATATGGCAAATTCAAAAATACTTGCTTAGTGACTTAACGATTATAATTATAAAAAAAACTTCGCTTTAAAATAATTTCTTTTTAGAATTTGATAAACAAAGAAACTCTTGTTAATGCAAAAAATTAATGATTTGAAATTGAAATAAAATGATTATTCTAATTTTAACATTTTCCCTAATGATTTGACATATAAGGTTTAACAAGTAAATATTGCTTTATCATTAGCTTTAAATTATCAGGAATATAAGATATTTTGGGTCATGTCAAGGAAACAAAGTTTCGGGTTTCTATTTCTAGCACCTGCGTGGAGCTCTAACCCAGCGGGGCCAATTGCCTAAACCTGCGGGGCAATCACCTAACCTAACTTAACCTAAAATAACCTTTCAAAAGCTATCGAGAAAAAACAACGAAACCCGCATCTTCGTTTCCTTCACATGAATCGAGATTTTTAATTCTTCTTTATTTAAGTTCGTCTGTACGTCTGTAATGGATAGCTTTATTGGTAAGTTGAGGCATTATGATTTCTGTATTAATTTAGTAAATTATAGAAAGCATCACAACTTTATATTTATTACCAGCATAAATTTTGTGATGTTGATTCATAAGAAGATTTGACACAATAATGTAATTAAGTGGCAAACTGTAAAAACTGCCATATCAATTATATTGTATTTTAAGAAATAGTATTCAACTAATTAACAAATTATCATTAAATCTTATTTTAACATTAAATTAAAAGTGTAAATTCCATATTACATTAAAGTAATAAAAGAATTAAAATATAGCTGAAACACGCTTGATATAGCACCAGTAGGTCATATTTTCAACGCTTCTAGAACATAAAATTAAATAAAATAAAATTTGCCTTCATTCCTGTTTCTTATTGGGGAAAATAAGGTAGGGCACTTTATCTAACATTTTTTTGGTTTCTCCTTTTTTTCTCCCAACTAATCGATATATAATTAGTGGATGTTGCACCAGATTTTCAAATACTCTGATAAAGTAATACTCACCACTGGTTAAAACAGCGTTACCCCCCTATCCACCCTATTTACCACACCCACTCCCTTTCTACTGGATGAACAAACTGACCAATAAATGAGGTCTATATTAGCAACCTAAATTGATGGCAAATTTTCCTCTGTCAATATATCCATGTATATTATATCCTTTTCTCTACTTAACGATCTTTATGATAACAAGGACAATCATGCAGCTTCACTTGATTGCATAGCTAAATCTGTAAAGAAATAAAATGATATAGTACTTTCCCTCAAAGTGCATATCAATTCCCATATAATGGGTTCCTATGTAAAGCTAGCTAATAAAATCTAAATTCTACGATTAAATGATTTGAATAAGATTTACAAATTATGGACGTATCCCTGTATCTCTAAATTACAACTTACTAAAAACTAGTTACAGAGTAACTATGCTATCAGAAATAAAACACTAAATAATTTGTTACCTAACATGCCAGCGTTCGTGAAGTTGAGACGCTTTTTCGCTTGCGCATTTACGCGCACATTAAGTGAGCGTCGCGCGCCTTCGTAGTTTACGTGCATGTGCTTTCTAATATTGTAAGACAACAACCAAAAATTAGGCGCTTAAAGATGAGTATAAAATGGATAGAAAGAAAGAGAAAGCGAGCGCGGTAGAGAGAGAGAGAGAGAGAGAGAGAGAGAGAGAGAGAGAGAGAGCGAGAGAGAGAGAGAGAGAGAGAGAAATAAAGAGAGAGATTGTGAAAGGGAGCGGAACTTTTGACAATAATTATAACAAATAATCAAAGTATCTAAACAAAAACAATTTATTACATAAAGTAGTAAGGTTTTTTATTCGTCTGTCTGTTAAGATCTCGTTAAATGACCGAGTTATCTTTGCTTAGTAAGATCTCGTAAACTGCCTGACCGTTCGATTAACAATTTTCAGATGAGCCTGAAGTTATTCCAGGGCAGGTTTTAGGCTATTTTACAAGATGGGGAAGGGCAATTAGTATTTTTTGTCATAATCTAAAATCCAAACTAAAAAAACTTAATTCTAATTTGCAATACTTCTTATTTAAAAATGTACGACAGCATCTTCTGTTGAAGTGCGATATAACCAAGGAGGGAGGGATTACTGGACTGTAAATTATACTGGTACCCAAAGTTTTTGAGAACAATTGTTCCCTTATTAGTTGGATTTTAAAAAATCGGTAATTTAATTGAATTTTGATTTGTTGGTTCAAACTGCCAGTGCCCATCATTTGGAGTTTATTCAATTTATCGTAAATTGTCTTATCCCATGTAACCATGAAAAAACAAGACAACACGAAGAAGGTTACGGCTTCTACGGCTTCAAAAGGGTGCGTAAAATTTTGGTGTTCCTTCATTATTTATAAAAATACCCAAAATCAGATAGCAAATTTAGCAAATTGAGTTTTAAATTTTTAGAATTAAATTAAAGAAGATATTTGTTTTGAAATATTTGATATCAAATCAACTATTTAAGTTCTCTAATTCAGTTAGACTAATATAAAAACCAATCAAGTTTTATCTTATTTTTTTATAAGAGTGTCTATTGGTGCAGACGCTAGCCTTAAAAAAGAAATTTTAAGACATTTTGTAGCAAATCATATAAAATAAATAAACTTCAATATCGCGCCCTCAGCATTTAGAAGTTAGAAGGTGGCAGTAAATAGCCTAAAACCAACAAAACATTAAATCTAATATATAATAGCCTGAAACCATTTTGGGACGTATTTAAAGCTTCCTGAATATTGAGAACTGTTCGGTGGTTTTTGAGTTCTTAAACGAACAAACAAAAAACCTTACTAATTTAAAGAAATTGATTAAATGTTTGTCATGAAAAGTTTGGTATGTTTACATGAACATCTTGGTAAAAATGGGCCGGAGAAATGTTGCGCTACGGGGAAAAGACACTCCTAAATTTCAACTTAATTTCATCTCCCTCCCTTGCTATCTCTCTATCTCATTTTCTATCTTTTGCTATCTCTCATTACCCCCCACTACCCGTCCCATCAAATTTCCCCCCTTTTTTCTAATTTTTTAATTCTTTATCTTGATATATTTTCCTGTCGGTTATAAAGCATTAAGATTTTTGGATGTGTCAGTTTATAAATGTCATTGGAATTAGAATGATTATTCAAGTGAAAATTTTTTTAAAAATCAGTGATTATTTATAATTTTGTATCCTATTATATAAAGTAGTAAGGTTTTTTAGTTTGAAGCTTAAGATTTCAATAGCTACCAAACTGATTAAGTTTTACTTTTTAAGTAAGTTTCACACATGTTAATGTAAGGTTTAAGGATATTTCATTATTAGGTTTAAGACTTAGGTCATTTACTGCCCCCTTGTTACCCCTTTGAAAACTGAGCCCCTAGATGCTAGGGGCACTATCACTAATAAATAAATGGTAATAAATGTCTGTAAAATCACCTAATAGACAGAATGACTTAACTTTACAGAGAAGCACTTAATAAGCCAGCCTCTAAATCTAATTGGGTTGTGTGCCTCTTAATGACGTGATTCCATATGTGCTCATTTCTAAACCACCAAATCACAAGGATGACTACATCCATAAAAGCACTGAAATGATAGGACAAACGGACATCAACACTTGTATAGTGTCAGAACTGAATAATCAGAATATAGATGAATAAGAGTCAAAAGAATAAGCAAAATTGTGAGTGAATTTGTTGAAAAACTTCTTGATGAAGGATAAAGTTTATGGACATACTTACATTTTTAGGACTTGATTATAGAGTTGCTTTAATTATAAAATTGTACTTTGTTGTCCTAGGAATCAGTATAACAAAAATTAGATCACATAAAAATTTGATGTTAAAAAAGTAAAAATCAACATGTTTAAAATGGACGTACGGACATTCTGGTAATGATTATAGAGTTGCTACGCTTTCTAAATCGTACCTAACTACTACAGGAATCACCATGCAAAGTTTGAAATTAACGAAAAAAGCTATCCGTCTCGGACGTACGGAAGGACGGACGGACCGACCCTAATTATAGAAAAGCTTCGCTTTTAATAACCTTTAAAGTTGGTGAACTAATTATATGTTTGATCATGCTTTGGCCATAACTCTGTCAAAAATAATTAGTTGGCGGACTTTAATTGCACAACCTTTGTCTGAATGTTCTTACATCTCCAAGGGAAGAGGAATCGTTCTTAAAAAAATACCAACCCTTTAAAAAATTACATTTTCTTTTTAAAACTAGCTAAAGTTATGATTTTAACAAAAGCCATTTTCCCGGGATAGACTAAAACACATTTTTAGATAAAGTCTACAGTTGGTTTCAGGCTATTTTCTTGCCTTCTCTACCCTTTTCGTTTGTCATTCAAGATCTAACTAACCACTGCTACGATTGAGATCTCTATTATAGAGAAGATTCACATAAGTCCTGGAATTGTTTTAGGAAGCGTTTCCATCCTCACCCCTCATTTTAAATACACAGCGTTATATGATCCTTGTACATATAATAGTGTGAGTATGTCTTTCAGCCTGTTTGTCTGTGATAGAGAAAGATCTCGGTAACCGCTTGACCGATATTGTTATCCTTTACACAGAAGCTTCTCATAGTTCCAGGAAATGTTTATAACTAATTTTTATTCCCTTTTCATTTTAAAGTTGAGGGTGAACTCCAATCCCCCTTCCCTCAAGTGCTCCTAGAGTCCACTAGGGGCGTAGCCGCTAGAAATGTATAAAGAAAGACAGTACAGTATGAATATTGGGTTAATGGTAATTGTAAGATCATATCTACAAAATTTATATTCCAGTCAGATATTTACTGCAGCAGTTATTTTCATACCTAGGCCTAGCATATAATTTTTTTTGGTGGAAAAAGTTTTACTTTAATGCTTCTAAAATATAATTTATTGGCGATTATAATTTTTAATTCACTAAAAAAATTAGAGGGGGGTGATACCTACCCTTAAAATAGCTGTAAACTTTCCCAGGACCTACATATGAAGCTACGCTGTAAAGGAGAACCATATAGCTTCAGCGGTCAGTGAGACCCTTCTATACAGACAAAAAAGCTTACTACTTTTTATAATAGGATTAGTGATGATAGCTTATAATTCACTTAGCCTGTCTCTCAGTCTGTAACTCTGTTGGGAAATGTTTGATTTTCTCAATTCAAATTTCAAATTGAAGGTTAATAAAAGGATGATATTATTACCGTCCAACATAAAGCTTTTACTATGGTGCTATTGGCAATTATGCAATTTGGAAAAAAGGTGAGGGAGAGGAAAGGTCACAAATCCGTCCCCTTTTTTCAGAACATTCTAAAAAGCATTTTAGGTAAACTCAATAATGTAAATCAAGGTATAGCGGTAAGCAAGATTTTAAGTTTCTGACGGAGGGACATCATTCTACTTTGGGGTATAGTCCCTTTCGTGGCAACGCACCTTAAGGGGCGATTCTTCGTATTTTTCACAGTAGCTTTTCTCCTATTTCTAGCCCCTGCTGGGGGCTCTTACCATGTGTGGCCAATTGCCTAACCCTGTACTGTGGTGCAATCACCTAACACAATATAACCTAAAATAACCTATAAAAGCCATTTTAAAAATACCACGAAACGCCTCTTAAGGGGCGTTGCAACGAAAGGGACTATTTTCCTACTTTGTGCTATGATCCAAAATATCGTATAATATATTTTTACTTTTTTCTAGTAAAGTATTACTCGCTAAAATGAGAATACCCCTCATTCAAACCCTATAAAATATCATCTTACTTCCTACTGGATGAACGAACTGACCAATAAATGAGAACCATGTTATTTAGCAAACTTTGACGACAAATTTTCCCCTGTCAATATATCCACGTATATTATGATCATATTTATTATCTTCAGAACACATATCCCTCTGTACACATACACACACACACACACACATGCCAAAACAAACATAAAAAATGTTGTCCAAAATGTTTATTTTGATAACTGTTATGATTTGTGATAATATTGTGTCAACACTGGCCACCCAAGATCATCATCAGCATCAGTTTATGAGGCAGGACACACAAATTAGACAGGAATCTAAAGGGATAAGACAATGGCAGTTAAATTGATGATGATAAACAAAATTACCTTTTTTATAGATTAAAATTAGTAGTTAAAACGTTATAACAATCAACTTATTGAACTAACAAACAAAATTTACAATGAATTGAAAACGTTGGGGACTAGTGTATTAAACAGCCCATTGTCCCCTATCTCTCTGCAAATTAAAAGTTTTCATGGCAGCGTAGCTTCTCTTCAAGTATTGGGTGTTTGTTTGTCTGTTAGCGTAAAGTTGTGTGGAATCTCAAACTTAATTCCCTTTAGTTTTTAAAAGACGGTTGAGAAGGGGGGGGGGATGGTACACAAACATCCAATTACCTTATTATAAGGATTTCTTTGAAATTAATGCTGGAAAAGGTACTGTTTTAACAAGATGACGATAATGACGAATGAGTTTTGGGAGGGGGGCCGTGGGGGTACAAATCCCAATACAACTTTCTGGAAAATTGTCCAATAAAGACCTATAATACAGTTATTTCATTGGAATCATGATGACACAATTTAGATTTTTAAAATAGTCTAATGACATTGCACATATCTCTACTTTTTTAAGATGCGCACAAAGACAGAGAAATAGACAAATATTTGGTAGAATAGTAATAATTTAATTTTTGGTAGCAAAACTAATCTATGTCTATCTTTCTGTTTGTCTGTCATTGTGCCTGTTTGTCTTTCAGTTGTTAAATTCTTATGTCTACGTATAATGGATATAGAATAAGAGGATATTTTGTGACAAGGAAATATTTGTCATTAATTTTGGTTGGTAAAATATTCCTCAGATATTGTCAATACGTTCCTCCATGGTCTTTCGAATGATTCTCGTTTGCCTAGAGACTGTAAATTACAATTAATAAATGTATTCTTTGTAAGCACAAAATTTAAAATTAAATTTATCATTTATCTATTTTTCTTAATACTCGATCCAATTTTTTGACAAAGGATTAAACAAAGACTGGATATTTGCTCAGGGATATTAAGGTGAAATACAATGGATATACAATACATGTGGATATATTGACAGCAGAAAATTTGTCTTCCTAATATGGACCTCTTTTATTGGTCAGTTTGTCCATCCAGTAGGAGGGGAGGGGATGTGGTAAAGGGGGATGGACGGGGGGTATTGTTATTTTAGCCAACTGCGAGAATAAGTTTATCAGAGTACTTGAAAACCTGGTGCAACAACCAAGTAATAACATATCGATTGCAGACAAATTGATCTTAAAGACAAAAAATTATTTTTATTATTGGTTGAAAAGTTTTGACACTGCTAGTTGTAATCAACCAATCAATATTTGAATGCCCAAAGTTTTAAGCAAAAGATAGTACTTTGAACACTTTGGGTACCAAAATAATTTACAGTCCAATATCCACTCCCTTACTGCCATTTCTTTAATAAAAGGCCAAATCATAATAAATATTAATCAGAAACAAATTGATAAATAAATTGGATTTTGATAGAAATATTTTTATATCCTATTTTTTTTTCAAGTTTAAGTTTAAGTATTGTAAAGGTCATCCTTATATAGAAGTTTTAGATTTTAGTGAGTATATCTGTCCAATACGAAGAATCTCGATAACCGTTGAATCGATATGGTTCTCCTTTAAATTTTATCTTCACATAGGTTATGGGAAGGTATATAACTATTTTGGTGGAGAAAAGAAATCACTTCTAGAAAAAATGAGACCCAATCCCCCAATTTTCTTTTACTTTTTTAATTAAAACTAAAATTAAAAACTTATGAGGGGGAGGGGCAACGTTCCTCCCCTATTAAAGTACCCAACTATTGAACAATTACATTAAAGTATTAGGTTGAAAACAGCACCTGAGTTTCTGGTATTTAACTAAACTTAGACATCACGCATGATATTGTTTCTATGAAAGTATTTGTCAGGGCTCGGCAGTAAGAATTGTGTAACAAGTCGACGTTTTTACATCGTATTATATAATTTATTGAGAATGGTTTTGAGGTATTTTGTTTTTAGTTTAAAGTCAAAGAATTGTTTAGGCTTAATTACTAGTAATTGTATAAATCAACTAGATGTCTTTACTTGGTTCCTATTAAAAGCGTAAAGTGGTTAATAAAGGTTCCTATCCGTTTACTTTATTCAAAACTTGGGTTAAGTCCCTGTAGTGGCAACGCTCCTTAAGGCGAGTTTCTTCGTTTTTTTTACAGTACCTTTTCTCCTATTTCTATGCACCTCCGGGGGGCTCTAACCCTGCGGGGCCAATTGCCTAACCCAGCGGGTCAATCACCTAACCCTATCAAAATACGATGAATCGTCCCTTAAGGACTATACCCCAAAACTTAACTATCCCTTGATTTCTGCTGATATTAAATTTGAAATAAGAAAGACTAATTGACAGTTCTTGTATGATTTGTTGTTTTTTCATTGTATTTATTTTATTTAATACCTTTGCGAGGCTTGGTCAAATGAATTGGCAAGTTTCTTCAAAACTTTAGTGATATACACATACCCCCCCCCCCCCTCAGAAATGTGTTCTTTGGTTTAGGGGAAGGATCTCATTTGAAAAGAAAATAGACAATAAATTCATGTACATCCCGAATGATGATAAACAAAATTTTTTTTTTTTATAGATCAAATTCCTGGTTGAAAGCTTGGACAAAATTAATTTGAAGCAACAAATCAATATTTTATACTTTTTATGTCAACGAATATGAGAATGTGTTTATAAATATTTGAGTACCAGAATATATACTGTCCATATGTTCCAGACGGAACAAAATGATTGACTTGTAGTGTAGTTTCGTCACAAAAACAAGGATGACAACATCTATTAGTAACGAAGCACAAAACGGTTATTGATGCACAAACACATAAAGTGAATTATAGAGTGAATATCAGTGGTAATAAAAATTACAACGAAAGTTCAGTATTCTATCATAAATAGCAGACAATAAAATCTTATTTTCATCCTAGCTTTAAGGACTGACGGGCAGACAGTCAAAGTGAATTATCGAGCACTTTAGGTAACAACAAACAAAAAAAATGGAATATCTAATGTAAAACAACAATAAATTATTGTTGAACACAGCTTTAGTTTGCACTTTTACTTTTACTTTAGAATTATTTAGTCTTACCATGGAGGGAGGGGTCATTTGACATTTTAAATTATACAGTACCCAAAGTTTTATAAATAGGCTGTCTTATTCGTTGGCCTTATAGCTTAGTGTTCAATATGATTGGTTAGTTGTGTCCAAAGTTTTGGAAAAATAGTTTTAATCTTCATAAGGGGTAATTTTGTTTTACATCGTTGGGGATTTACAATGTACACTGCACAATCGTCTTTTTAACTTATCCCTAAAGGTCCCTGAGGCTTACACATTCTAATTTATTACCGCTAAACTTTGCTACCATTTCTCACAAATTATCCTGTATTCTGGTTAGCTACTAGGTAACTAAACTTGCATATGCAACAGATCTATATTATAGATATATACAGGCAACTACCTCCCTTCCTTTTTCAAAGACCTCTTTCGTCTGCTTCTAAATTATTTTCTGCTACTTGGCTGTGTTAATATAAGCGACACCCTTGGTTGAATTTCAATGACCCAATAAAATTGTTGCACATGAAGAGATAAAGTTATAATTAACCTTTTCTCCTTTCAGTGTTTTACTCTAATCATATGACCTAGATAATTCTTACACGGGGGGTGTAAGAATTAAATCAAAATTGAGGGAAAGCGAGCTTAAAGGAGTATAATACAACCTAGAAGATGGGTGTAGTTTGATTGTCAGGGAGGTGTACACACCCTCTACAAATGAATATACTCAAAAGTGAAACAATCGTTCTACGCTAGTTAAATTGACGCAGAAAGATCGGATTTTTTTACCCCCCCCCCCCCTCCCCCTAAATTTAGGGGTGTGTTATTTTATTTGATTAGTTCAATCATATGGAAATATTTATAAAGATGGACAGAATCTAAAATAAACCTCAAAGCCTTTTAAATGGACTGCGCAATTTCTTTTATCGGACACCCTTAAATTTTAAGGGCTGTTTTTGAGCTTGTATCACAGAGATGAAGACCGCTTATAAGGTGTTTAAGTTGTAGTCCCTACAGTACCCCGTCCCGTTTTAGAAAAATTTTGTTAAAATTTTTGCCCCCAGCCATAATATGGTTGATTTATGCAAAATAATGACCCATGCAAAATAGTTTTTCTGTAATGCGAAAATTGTGATGGTACAAGCACTGCAAAGTTTTTAAAATTTGCAAAAAGACCTGTTTTTAAAGCTCTTGTACCATCTCAAATTAAAAGATTTTTACAAAATTTAAATTCTAGTGTGTCGATATAAACCTGAAATTTACCAAAAAAAATGGGGGCAGTCTCAATTATAACATATTAAGGACAAAGGTGCAGCCACTAATTTTCAAAAGTAAAAATTGCCAAATTGCATACACAAATAATAGGGTTGGGCCAGATTGGACGGATACAGATAACCAACTGATTTAAAATGCTGGATATCCGGTATTCAGGTTTATATTGGCACACTAGAATTGAAATTTTGTAAAAAAAATTTAAAATTGAGATGGAACAAAAGCTTTAAAAACGGTCTTTTTGTAGATTTTAGAAAGTTTGTACCATCTCAATTTTAAAGATTTTCACAAAATTTCAATTCTAGTGTGTCAATATAAACCTGAATACCAGATATCCAGCATTTTGAATCAGTCGGATATCCGTATCCGTCCAATCCGGCTTAACCCTATTATTAATGTATGAAATTTGGCAATTTTTACTTTGGAAAATTACTTGCTGCACCTTTGTCGTTCATATGTTATAATTGAGACTGCCCCCATTTTTTTTTGGTAAATTTCAGGTTTATATCGACACACTAGAATTTAAATTTTGTAAAAATCTTTAAAATTGAGATGGTACAAGAGCTTTAAAAACAGGTCTTTTTGCAAATTTTAAAAACTTTGCAGTGCTTGTACCATCTCAATTTTTGCATTACAGAAAAACTATTTTGCATGGGTCATTATTTTGCATAAATCAACCATATTATGGCTGGGGGCAAAACTTTTAACAAAATTTTTCTAAAACGGGACGGGGTACCCTACAGGGTGTATAAATCCTATATCCTCCTACACCTCCCTTCTGTAGGCTTTAACAAATTTGTAATCATTGTATTTTTATATTATCTTCGCTTCCTTTGTAAATTCTGCTCCTTAAATTTAATTAGTTTCAATGCGTAGTAAAAAGTTTGGTTTTGCTAATTCATGGGGTTTTAAACAAAATGGCCGGAAAAATTAATTCTTGAATGCAAAAGTTTTTAACAGTAGGCAAGATATTCATGTTTTTGTAGTGCTCAAATGAAGATGTGTAGATTTGATTATCATTTTATTCTTTCCTAAAAAAAAAGATTTTTAATGCTCGGCAGCAATGCATCATCCGCGTGTAAGCCTCCGTGAAATCGTCATATTATAAATTTTAAATTCGGCTGGATGTCATAACCTGTTCCTAAAATCTATATTTTCCGATTTTTTTACTTATTACAAGGTGGTTTAATTTTAAGGCCGAGTCTTGCAAATTTTTATCATAAACTTGATTATATCAAAAAGATCATAAAATTTTTAAAAGGTTACATTTTTTATTAGTTTTTAGAATCTCAAATTTAAATATAAGGTATACTACTAGCAGTATAATCGGCTAATTACAGCAGGTTTCCTTTAGTTTAAAACTTATTTATTTCGAATGTGGACTTTTCAAAAAATGGCCCTTCATATTTTTAGGAGGGCTCGAAAGAATTAATAATCAACCCAATAAGCCTTACAATTAACTGCACGGCTCACATAAGCAACCAAATAAGCGTCAGCTGCAGTTACAATTTATCACTTCCAGCCAAAGCTAACCACAACCAACCTCATTCAGGCTGTTGTATCCGTTTAGTTTTGACAAGGTAATAGTCGCCCAAATACTTATGGAGAGGACTTTGTCACTTTCAATTTTATGGTAAAATAGGAAGATGAAGAAAGTTTCCATAAAACGATGGATTCTTCATCTCTTTTTTTAGGGATTTTCTTTCCCACTCCTCTTCTACTCACCCCATATTTTTATGACGTCAGAATTTTGAGGGACTTTCTCTGTCTTCCAAAATTGTTAGGAGGGTTCCCCTTTATTACACCCCTACCCTTGATTAGAGGGGTTAAAAATCAGTTTTTGACAGGACTCGAACCTTAACCCCATTGCGTTTTTTTGCATGTTCCTAATTAGAAAGAGACTTGAAAAAATATACATGAATCATTAAAAATAATACATATTAATTTTGTTAGTAAATAACCTAATTTTGTCACTCATAAGTGTCATAAACCAATAATTACCTCATTAACCACCAAATTATTATTTCTAATTGTAATTACCTACAGAGATAAGGATAAATGAGTAGAGAAGCACAAATAAATATCATGGATCGACCAGCGGACAAAGTTAGTTAAAACTATCTTTCAGAATAATAGATTTTTTTATAGGCTTGTATATTAATGGATATAGAATACGTGGATGTTGTGTGAGATTCTCGCATACCCTGAAAAAATATGTTTCTCGCAGCTGGCTAATGTAATGATACCCGCCATCCCCACCATCTTCTGACTTTACATCATCCCCTTCCCTGACCATGGAGGAACGTATTGACCAATCATTTTAGTGGTGAGCCAGATCGGGGTGAGCCAACTTTCCACCAATGAGAGCACAGCATTTACTGAAATGCCACGCTGTGATTGACTGAAATTCTGCGCACCCCGATCTAGCTTACCACTAAAATGATTTAAAGATCCAGCTCAGGAAAAGTTCCCTGTCACATTTATAAATTGGATAACAACTATCTTCAGAGCTGGATTTTTAAATCATTTTAGTGGTGAGCCAGATCGGGGTGCGCCGAATTTCAGCCAATCACAGCGCGGCATTTCATAAAATGCTGTTCTCTCATTGGTGGAAAGTTGGCTCACCCCGATCTGGCTCACCACTAAAATGATTTAAAGATCCAGCTCAGGGTTCTAAATATTTTCTTTAAAGGATATATATTTAAAGAAAATATTTTTCGAAAACACAACTTTTAGCATTCCTATTTCTGTAAAAATTTAGTATGACATGTAGTAAATAACTAATTATGAAAGAAATATTTAATTTTTTATGAGTGTAGAGTATTTTTTACCCTATCATGAGTATGACACCAGTAGAAATAACATAACAAATTAATTTTGGAAGCGTAGCTACTCTTTCTCGTATTCATTCGAATCCGGTAGATAGGAACCGGTTCTCATCCATACGAAAAAACTATGTCTAGCATCGTATTATATCCAGCTTTCTACGAATATAAAAATGTACAATCATAAGATTAAAACCAATTTTTTTAGCCGGTACCTTCAGCACCTCGGGGCTAAAAAAACTGGTTTTAATCATATTATTGTACATTCTATATCCGCGGAAAGCCGTTTATCTCTGTCTATCTTTACGTCATGCAACTTGGTTTACATTTTTTTGGTTTTTTTAGTATTTTCATAGTAGCTTTTGATAGGTTATTTTAGGTTAGGTTAGGTTAAGTTATGTTAGGTGATTGCCACGCAGGATTAGGCATTTGGCCCCGCATGCTTGGAGCCCCCACAGTGGGCTAGAAATAGGGTAAAAGCTACTGTAAAAATATGACGAAACGCTTATTAAGAGGCGTTGCCACTAAGGGACTATATCCAATTTTTTTGACAAAACTAAGTAAAGGAAAAATCTTTACAATATACTGGTATCCTAAGTTTTAGTAATGTGGTAATACGACACCCAGACGGACAGGCAGTTTACAGAGTTGCTTCGCTGTGACTTATGATAACAAACCCCCTGCACTAATCTTATTATATCACCATCTATCTCATGACCGCTGTTGACCCCGCAACCCAGCGGTCAAACTGGCCTGCCTAAATGTGGGGAGGGGACTCAAACATGCAACTATCACGCGTCCCTCACGCGCTTATATAACCGGGAGGCGCTGCCTCCCCTTTTACCACCGCTGCCCCCACAGCCTGTCTACCGCCGGGAGCTAAGCCCTAGCGCCCCACACCCCCTTCAAACCTAACCATTGTTATAATCTGTTGTATATATATAGTAAACATTGCTTGTAAATATTATTCAGTTTAAATATATAATTTCTGTATGATTGAATCCTGCTTGTTTGTTTTGGTAGAATAATTAAAGGCTAGGGCTCGTTGAACTCGAACTCGTTACCCTGTGGGCCGAGAACGCTCGGCTTACCAGAACTTGGTGTCAGCGTGTTTCAATCGAGCCTTACAGAACTAGCCTATTCTACCTCTGATTGGACCCTTTGGCAAGTAAGGGGACAATCAGCCGCCAACTGAGAAGCCAACTGACCCGTGAGACGGCCTTTTTAGGTCGAATTTCCATCATTTTGAACGCAATATGTGGGCCTCTGGCCTACGGCAAGCAGATTTAGCCTGCTAAAAGCGCCAGTTAAGACGCTTTTTCCGTGCCGTGTAGGAGTAGCGCTAGGTGCGCAGCCATGGCAATCGGATAATTTAGCTCAGACGGCTACAGAACTGAGTCTAAATTGGCAAGTGTAGCTGGGACAAGCCCCAGGACACCCAGGCCAAACCTACGAGACAGACAGCTGGGTGCTGGTCTCCCTAAGAAGGCAATGTGTGGCTGCGAAGCTTCAGCACACAAGTAAGCCCTACCACTGCGACGGATAGCAAATTTTGAGCCACAGGCACGGCAGGACGGGACATTCCCTGCCGCTGCCTCCCAGGATTCGAACCCGAGGCGCTGCAGGACGGGCCATTCCCTGCCGCCATTTTCGGGATTCGAACCAGCGGCGCTGTAGGACGGGTCATTCCCTACCGCCGTCACCCCTCTGAACCTTGCAGGACGGACATTCCCTGCTGCCAGTGCTTCCAGAATCACACCTAGAGCTCCTAGTGATAACAACACATAAGTGTGTATAAATGTCAACCAAGTGATAAAAATAAATATAAAATTGTTGACCCAGTGATAATTAATAAGCTCTAGTGATTCGAAGCTACAGTCTAAGCCACCATGGTAAGCGATACCACCATAGCTGCGGTTCGGCCACCACCGAAGTTTCTGCCAACCCCAGCCGAACAAGAGGCCCCCTTGTCTCAAGGGCAGGACCTCCACTTCCCCTGCCATGTCAGCGTGAGGTTTCCTACTCCTGACCCTGCCCAGCATGTACAGGTTGATGCCATGATCGATTCTGGCAACCGTGTACCAGGGTCTGCTGTAATTTCTGAACACCTCATGCACGCGATGGGCGTGCAACGCATGTTGATTCCGGACAACACCCAAATCCTGACTGCTAACGAGGAAGGCCAGCCCCTCCAGGTAATAGGAAAATTAAAAGAGTTATATATGGCAGTCTCACACACCCTTATACTCCATCTATACCACGTGACTGTGGTCCGGAACCTCTCACACCCTCTGAACCTAGGAGGGTATTTTCTCAAGGAGTTCGGAACTAGGCTCTGTTTCGACATGCAACCACCTTGCTTGTGGGTGCGTGGGGAGTTTATCCCACTCCGTGGCGTCCCCATTGACCGGGAGACAGCCGAGAGAGAGCTAAGTTATGAGGGGCCTCTGCCAGGCCCCCTGCCAGAGCAGCCGCGTGTGGTTGAGAAAGGCACGCACTGGGTGGACGCTGAGCTCAACGCACACAAGGGGGCCAACCTGCTAGCCATGGGGTTGCCTCCAGTGCCCAAGGTGCCGAGGGAGAGCCTGCCAACAACGTTCCCTGAGATTGCCAGCCCTCCAGAGCCCATCTTCTCCGCCGACACCTTTATCAACGGCCAGCCGTGTCCACCTGGCCCCCTCTACCTGGGGCCCCCGGCCAGTCAGCCAGCCCAGCCTGAGCCCAGACCCGTCAAGTCGCGGTCTGCGGCACCCGGAGCCACACTCAACCCCCAGGCATCAGCCTCTCCCGGCGCCGAGCCCGTCAAGTCGCGGCCGGACGCCCACGGAGCCAAGGCTGGACCCAGCACCTCAGCCTCTCCCGGCGCCGAGCCCGTCAAGTCGCGGCCGGACGCCCACGGAGCCAAGGCTGGACCCAGCACCTCGGCCTCTCCCAGTACCGAGCCCGTCAAGTCGTGGCCGGACGCCCTCGGAGCCACCCCTGGCTCCGACACGTCAGCCCCTCCAGAAGCCGAGCCCGTCAAGTCGCGGCCGGTGGGCCCCGGAGCCAAAGCTGACCCCGCACCAGCCACGTATAGGCTAAGCGCTGTCACTCCAACTGATGGCCAGCCACCCCAGCTCCGCACAGCCAAGCGGGTGGTCCTGCCTGGCCGTGGGGTCATGGCAGTCCCTGTTGAGCTAGTAGGCCATCGCACCAAGGATGCCATCCAACTAGCTGCCCCAGAACAGAGGTTTGGGGAGGATCTTGTCATCCCAGAAGGCCTGTATGCCCACAGGCCTGGCTCCGCCACTGTGTTTCGAGTATTGGTGGTAAATGAAGGGGAGGTGCCCCTCCTGCTGGACGCTGGCCTCCCAGTGGCTGGGGAGCTGGTCAAGCCTGACATACTAGAGGTTTCTGATACGCCTCCCCCACGCCTCCACTCGTTCCAAGAGCCTGCTGAGCCCCCAGAAATGCAGGAGTTGTGGGAGGCTCTGGAGATGGAAGACAATGAGTTCCTACGCAAGGACCCCTTGCTCAAGAAGGAGGTCTGGACTATGTTGTCAGAATACAGAGACGTCTTCTCCAATTCTACCCCCGGCTGCACAGATGTGGTTGAGTTGCAGCTGCGCCTCAAGCCAGGGACCCAGCCGATCCGCCAGAGATTTAGGGATCTGAACCCGCGGCAAGAGGCTGAACTGGAGAAGCAACTGGACACCTGGCTACAGGAGGGAGTTATAGAGCCGTCAGACTCCGCCTGGAGCAGCCCCCTGGTGCCCATCAAGAAGAAGGACGGGAGCACCCGCTGGGCCGTCAACTACAGAGCCCTCAACAAGTGCCTGGAGCTGGACAGCTACCCCCTGCCTAGGATCCAGCAGTTGGTAGAACGAGCTGGAGGGCACCGCGTCTACAGTGCCTTAGACGCGGTAGCCGCATACTACACCATCCGTGTGTCCGAGGACAGCCGGCCCTGCACTGCCTTCACCACCCCCAGGGGCTTGTATCAATGGAAAAGGATGCCCTTTGGCCTGGCTACGGCACCGTCTGTCTATTCCAGGTTTATTGCAGGGGTCCTAAATCCACTAGGCACAGCCAACCTCCAGTCATACCTTGACGACGTCCTGACCTTCCACCAGGATACCTGGGCCCACCTGGCCAGGCTCCGAGAGGTCTTGGAAGCCCACCGCAGGGGAGGAATCCGCCTCAAGCCAGCCAAGACCAAGCTGTTTCGATCCAAGGTAGATTATCTGGGCCACACCCTCAGCCGTGAGGGGATAGCCATGCAGGAGGACTATATTGACCGTATCCTGGACTGGCCAGCCCCCAGCACCCCCAAGGATTTGCTGGCGCTGCTGGGGTTCTTTGGATACTACCGCTTGTTCATCCCAGAGTATGCAGACCTCACCTACGAGATGAATCGGCAGAAGACGGCCAAGACCCTAACCTGGACGCCTGAGATGGAAGCCCAGCTGCTGCAACTCAAGGACAAGTTCCGCAAGGCCCCCATCCGAGCGCCGCCCAGGTTTGATTTGCCAGCGGTATTCCAGCTCACCACAGATTTCAGCAGCCGCGCCATCTCTGCCATACTGAGTCAATGCCAGGATGGCAAGGAGAGGCTGATTGCCGCCGTGGGGCGCAAGACAACCGACCCTGAGACGCGCTACCCGTCCTGGAAAGGAGAGATGGCCGCCATTATGTATGGGATCCGAAAATTCCACGGCATCTTGTCCTACCGCAGCTTCCAGATAAACACTGATTCCTCAGCCTTGCTGCAAATGAAATCACTGAACACATCAACAGGGATGGTGGCCCGCTGGCAGGAGGAGCTAGCGGCCCTAGATTTTACTGTCTGCCACCGGCCGGGCACCCAGAATACCAACGCCGACGCCCTCAGCCGCCGGGAAGACGCCAACATGCCAACGGCTAGCGCCGAAGAATTAGCAGAGCAGGCTGAGTATATCCACAACCTTTGCCAGCTAGGGGAGTCCACAGCTAGCCGGCCCCCTGCCGCCCGATTGGACCCAGCTAGAGTATTGGAGGCCCAGACACAGGACCCCCTCCTGCTCCGTGTCCGCCAATGGGTGGCTGATGGCAAAGCCCCAACCAAGGCTGAGCTGCGTGGCAAGGAACGAGACGAGCAGCAGTACGCCAGCCGCTTCCCAGCCTTGGGGCTTGACGAGCATGGCTGCCTCACCACCACTGACCAGACCCTGACAGGGGAGAGGACAAGATACCTGCTGCCTTCGGCCCTCCAGCAGGACGCGTTCTTTCTAGCCCATGGGACCCCCATGGCTGGGCACTTTGGGATGGACGCGACCATCGCCCGCGTGGCCATGCACTTCTGGTGGCCCAACCTGGCCCGTGACGTCCGTCTGATGGTTCAGACTTGCCCTGAGTGTGTCCAGAAGGTTACCAAGGAGAGACTGAAGCAAGGGATACACGTGCCCTCCCGCCAGGGGTATCCACAGCAAGTCCTATTTATCGACCTGGTGGGGCCACTGCCAGAGACCCCAGCTGGGAACCGCTATATCCTCACCTGCCAAGATGGGTTCAGCCGGTTTGTCAGCCTCTACGCCATCCCCAACAAGCGCACCCTCACGGTGGCCGAGACCCTGCTGCACCGCCACCTGGCCACGTTCGGATGCCCCCTGAAGATCCATTCCGACAATGGAATGGAGTTTACTGGCCAGGTATTCCAGGAACTGGCCTCCAGGCTTGAGATTGGCCTGACACATCCACCACCCTACAACCCGCAGTCCAACCGAGTGGAGCGGTTCCATCGGACGCTCAATACAGGCATGCGTCTGTTCCTAGACAGAGACGATAACAACTGGGAGCCCCACTTGCCTGCCATTGCCTTTGCCTACAACACCAAGGCCTGCAGATCCACTGGCGTGACCCCGTTCCTGGCCTTCTTTGGGAGAGAGGCCAAACTTCCGGTGGACATGGTACTACGGCTGCCAGAGACCGAATATGCTTCAGTTCCAGCCAACGTCCAAGCTCTCTTGCAGCGCTACTATGCAGTGTATGATGCCATCCAGCAGAAGGAGGAGGGAGCCATCCGGAGGAGCGCGGCAGCTTACGAAGGCACGGCCAAGTATGAGGTTGGAGACTTGGTCTGGTACCTGGCCTTCCGCCTGGTGCCAGGGAAGGCAGCCAAGATTACCAAGAGATGGACTGGCCCCTGGAAAGTAGTGAGGCAAGCTACCGAAGTCCATTATGTCATCAAACCTGCCTCTCCAGTAGCCAGGATCTCAGAAGTTACCGCGCATGTAGGCCGACTGCGCAAATACACTGGAGATGTGACTGCCCACCAGATCCCAGCAGACATCCAAGTTGATGTGGACGGCGACGAGGATGCCAC
This sequence comes from Acartia tonsa, assembly GCF_053477335.1. Classification (NCBI taxonomy): domain Eukaryota; kingdom Metazoa; phylum Arthropoda; class Copepoda; order Calanoida; family Acartiidae; genus Acartia; species Acartia tonsa. The sequence goes on from NC_137268.1 coordinate 22,313,691, forward strand.
CGAGCTGCCAGTTGGAGCGGCGGCGCCCGCAGCTAGCGACCCAGGACAGCTCCCAGTGCACCAGCCAGCCGCAGCCGCCCCACAGCCTAGCGGCCAGGATCGTGACCCAGTAGAGGAGAACCTGCAGGAGCAGCCCAACAAACCACCGCCGCCGCCGCCCGCTCCAGAGCCACCCAGAGATGCCATCTGGAATCCTGACGCGGACATGGAGAACCTGCCAGCCAGCAGCGAAGACGAAGACGAAGCTGAAGCCATGTGCCCCCTGTTGATGACAGCCATCCCCATCCGGGTAGGAGCTAGGAGACCAAGCAACCTGAATCAAGCAGGCGCCCCCATGGAGTTCTATGCGCCCTCTGCCATCGTCATTCCCCCCTTAGGAACCACCAGAGTCAGCCTAGGCCTCCGTGTCCAGTTACCAGCTGAGGCCGAGCTAATCCTGCAGACGAGGCAAAATTTCCAGCGGCGGGGCTTGGCCGTCGCCAACCCACGCCTAGAAGCCAACCAGGAGCTGACAATGCTGATATCCAACCACAGCCAGACTGAGCAACGAGTGTCCCGGGGAGCCTGTGTAGCCCGAGCTGTCCTCCATCGAGCTGTGCCCCAAGAAGAGCCTGTCCTGCGCAGGCATAGGCTGTCGTATCCCCAGGTTCAAGGCCTGGTGGCTCGGGAGCCACGCAACCCTTGAAGGGGAGGTTGTGGTAATACGACACCCAGACGGACAGGCAGTTTACAGAGTTGCTTCGCTGTGACTTATGATAACAAACCCCCTGCACTAATCTTATTATATCACCATCTATCTCATGACCGCTGTTGACCCCGCAACCCAGCGGTCAAACTGGCCTGCCTAAATGTGGGGAGGGGACTCAAACATGCAACTATCACGCGTCCCTCACGCGCTTATATAACCGGGAGGCGCTGCCTCCCCTTTTACCACCGCTGCCCCCACAGCCTGTCTACCGCCGGGAGCTAAGCCCTAGCGCCCCACACCCCCTTCAAACCTAACCATTGTTATAATCTGTTGTATATATATAGTAAACATTGCTTGTAAATATTATTCAGTTTAAATATATAATTTCTGTATGATTGAATCCTGCTTGTTTGTTTTGGTAGAATAATTAAAGGCTAGGGCTCGTTGAACTCGAACTCGTTACCCTGTGGGCCGAGAACGCTCGGCTTACCAGAGTAACACTATCTAATTAGTAGAATTATACACATTTTTTTCATATATTGGATTATTTAAACTAGCATTGTCCAAACCATTAACCTATAGTTGTAATCTAAAAAAAGGAAGAAATTTTGTTCATCATCAATGGGGATATACATCAATTTATCGACCATTGTCTTATCCCCTAAGATCCCTGCTAATTTGTTTGTATAATAAAGTGAGATTGAAATGCTCGAAGAAATGAATGAAGTAATGACTGATTCAGGTACGACCAAATTAAATCGGGAAAAAAATCACGAAACCTATTTCAGCTGTCGTTGGGGTGCCAACACTAATTAAAATTGATGACCCTCCATCTGCCATCCAAATATTATTTTAGATTTATTTTGCTTATTGGTTAATTATACATAACACCTGAGGTACTTAAGTTATTTGTTGACAGGAAATACTGGTTCTTTCCTCAAAAGTGCATTGACTCACCCCCCACGTTCCCCTTTTATTGATAAATAGAAAAAAAGGAGTGTTTTTTTCTATGCCTAAACCAAGCGGGGACTTCATTTGCCTGGTTACCCAATAGCCAAAAAAAAAGCTAACCTAACCTGGCATAAAGTAATAAACAAACAAACGAAAACTTACCACTCCGCCCCCCCCCCCTTATTTTTGTTATTTTCATGGGAAACTACTCTTACTAGTAATAGTTAGTTGGGATAATCTAACCTAACCAATAATAATAATATCTTGGATTCATTTTTTTCTGTAATGTGTAATATTGTTCAAAACAAAATGTTATCCACTTTGAATAAACATTTCTCGTATTTATTCGAATCCGTTGGATAGGAACTGGTTCTCATCCATACGAAAAAACTATGTCTAGCATCGTATTATATCCAACTTTCTACGAATATAAAAATGTACAATCATAAGATCAAAACCAGTTTTTTAGCCGGTGCCTTCGGCACCTCGGGGCTAAAAAAACTTATAATTGTACACTCTATATCCGCGGAAAGCTGTTTATAATACGATGCGAGAAATAACTATTAAAAATTCAGATTTTTTCCTTCTAGAATACGTGTATGCTCGAATGCGAGATAAATTTGGTGACTCTAAGCGAACTGTTCAACCCCAACCAGATTTAAATCGACAAGGTAGTAACTAATTTATTAGTAGCTACTCTATAATTATGTTCTGACAATTTAACTCATGTAAAAATAACAGTTCACATAAATATATATATGTATATTGCGTAATTTCTTTGTTAATGTCAATTACAACATTATTAACATTTTAGACATGACTTTTTAAGTAGCTACTCTATAATTCACATTGTATGTCCTTGCGATATGGAGGAAATGTGATTTTCACGTCTACTATTTAAGATAGATAGTAGGAGTAATTATTCAAGATTTCCTGTATTTAATTTACTTGGTCCGTGAGCTTGTCAGCCATGGTTTCCAAGACATAAATACATCTCTTTTTTTCTACATTATAAGAACTGAACATCTGCTTTATATATGACTTAGTCCGTTTATCTATTCATGATTGTGCTTTTCTACTTATGATTGTTGTCATCCTTGTTTAATATCAGAATAGAAAAGTCATAATTGTGCTATCATAAAAAGGAAGCTACGCATAAAAACAAGGATGACAACATCCATAAGTAGCGAAGCACAAAAAAATCGTGGATTGGAATACGTACAGGTAGAGTTAAAGAGGCTTTGTTAGAATCAAGACAGACCAACGTTTAACGAACAGACGGACGGATGGACAGACGGACAATTGCAATTATAGAGTAGCTTCGCTACTAATAAATAATTCAAATTCTTCCACTCAAATATTTAAGAAATCGTGAGAAAGGGCTTTATGCATACAGGGCAATAGGGAAAGAACAATAGGAGATAAATCAATTCTCCCCCAGTATTCAAACAGTATGAAGTTTGTGCTTTTCTTTAGTAGATTTTTTGTCAATTTTTTTAGGGGAAAATTTTAATGATGGTGAGTAAACAAAGTAGTGGGTTTCGATCAAGAATTAGGAAATTGGCCTCGCAGGGTTAGATACCCCCGTATGGCTCAGAAATAGGAGAACAGCTACTGTGAAAATACGACGAAGGCTCGCTAGCTCATTTTCTTCCTATGATCAGAAATTTTATGTTCTTCAATCAACGTGTTAAGAGAATGCAAAGATGATTTTTTCCATGGACCTTTCTCTTTGTCCCTGGCTTACGGGGAGTGGTTTTGACTTTAATGTTGAAATATCCTGAATCCTTATTCAAATAAATTAACTTTTATTTATTAAAAATATACTGACTCTATATCTTGCATTATCCGTTCGTCAGATCAGAAGCTACAAGTAAGGATGTTAAAAGTTTTATTTTTTTCGAGGAATAATAAAATAATCTCATTAGGGGGGCAACTAAGCTTTTTTGGGGGGAGAGGAGGGAGATTTATTTTTTCTTGAACTTTTTAAAATAAAGATATAAATTTTTGTAATTTGTTCGTTTTTGCACATTCATAATAAAAAGTAGTGAGATGTCCGTCTGTCCATCAAAAACAAGGGGCAAATCAACTAGACTTAAAATAAAGAACTATCAAAATATTTTTTATATCAATCTATAAGTTTTGCTCCTATGAAGCTTACCATTCTTTTTTATTGTATGTAGATAATCTTTTAATGTATCTTTTAAAAGATACCAAACCTTAATTTTTAATCAAAAGTGTTAAAAAGAATAATTTTGAATTTATCTTATAAAGGAGAATTTAAGTTAAATAATACGATAAATATGATTGTATGCTTTTTGAAAGTTTGATTAGGTTTAGAAAGCAGTTTAAGACTCGACAGGGCGAGACATAGGAGTAATACCTAGGTAAAGATGTACAATAATAATTTGACTGAAGGAAGAAATGTATAATATTTTACTTACTCAATTTTCAGAATTTTGTTTTACATGAATGAATGCAGCTTATACCAATAACGAAATTAATTCGGAATAAAATCACGAAACCTATACGTGTTTTTTAGTTGTCGTTGGGAGGCAACACATCGTAAAATTGACGACCTCTCCATTTGCCCCCCAAATATTATTTTAGATTTATTTCGCTTGTTGGTTATACCTTATTCCTGACATGAATGTGCTTTCTAAAGAAAAATATTAGATCGTGTCTCAGCTGTAAAGAACTAACAATTTATCCTACAATCATGTAACAGGATATGTGTACGTCTTTTTTTTCTGTTTGTGCCAAAGAATATCGCTAACCAATGAACATATATGGTTCTCCAGTAGCTTCACATAGGTCACAAGAAGGTTTATAACCATTTGGGGGGAGGGTATCAATAACCTTCCAAGATAAATCGCACCTAGAAAAAAACCTCAATCCAAATTGTGTACACCAGGAAAAAAAATTAAAAAGTTATTTTCCTAATACCTTGTTTTAGGGGTGTGTTGACACCAAATTTACTCAAAAACTGATTAGTATTCTATAAAACTGTTAGACGATTCATCAAGTCTAAAATCGATAGGACAATGAAAACATGCCCAAATTAACGATAAGAACATTCGGATTCTTCGTATTTTTCACAGTAGGTTTTCTCCCATTTCTAGCTCCCGCGGGGGGCTCTAACCCAATTACCTAATCCTGTGGGGTAATCACCTAACCTAAAGTAACCTATAAAAAGCCATTTTAAAAATACGACAAATCGCCCCTTAAGGTGCGATGTCACGAAAGGGACTATTCCCGAACATTCCCTTACGGTCGCACGGACCAAACCTGTTTATACAAATAGCTCTGGTTTTAAAATCCCTCGTATGCTCGACTCTTCCAAATTACATTACTATTCCAGATGTAAAGATATTTTTCTAGGAATATAATATTTGTATATTACTTATCTAAGAAATGTATCTTAGGAAAGACAAATTTAAAAGAAAACAAGGCCCTACACGGATTCATAACAAGCAAAGATGAAATTAAAATTATGATTAGGAAATTAAGAATTAACTAGGAGTTAAATAGGAATCTATCGTATCGTTTTATAGACAGCTTTCAAATTAAAATTAAAAATTAGAATATTAAAACTTTTTTATTTCAATATTTGGAGAAAAATTGTCTGTATGGCTGAAAATCGGTTCTAATCCAGTGGAAATTAATCAGCTTCGAAGACATCACCATCGTAGCGGATACAAAAAATAGCGAAACTTTATAGAACACACATTTGAAAAATATCAACAAATTCTGTTGCTTAGAAGTTTATTTCTAAAAAGTTTTTTATTATACAGAATTTCAATATTACAAGTAGATAGCTATTTCATAATTTTCAAATGTCTGTCGTTTGTCATTCAGTTCGTAATCTAAACTCAATCAATCAAGTCACAAACCATTGCGAAGAAAAAATATGTAAAGCGTTAAACAAAACGTAGGTGCAATATAGATTCTTATTTATGGTCTATATTTTAATAGCACAAGCTACACCTTAAATAGGATCCATCTGAAAGAGTCGGTCGATAGAATTCAAATTTTTTCAGAGGTTATAAACGATATATATCTCCTTTTTTAGTGAAGATTCTCTTAACTTTAGGGCATGTTTATTCAATACAACATTGCGATTTTATAATGCAGCGCCTGTGCTATTTTTATACATATTGTCCTTGTTTAGGAAAATCTTCGACGGATCTGACAAATCTGCGAGTCTGGCCAAATGGACGTGTACCTTATCAGTTTGCGGATACTATAGACCACAGGTAAATAATTTTATTTTTCTAGTCAGACTGTTTATTACAATAGTCCTCAAAGTTTTATAATAAAAATATATAATAAATAAAAGTTTTCTTATTCGATGTCTTAACAACTTTGGGGACTTTTGATTGGTTCAAAAATGAACTATAGAGCAATGTCATTAAAAATAAACATTAAATTAAATAAATCAAGAAACCTTTTAAAATTCATAATGTGAAAATCTAGGAACCTTAACCAATAATCAAATCATAATGTCAACTTTTTAAATCAGCCGTCTATCTTAAATAGGAGTCGAGGAAATTATGAAAACTTAAAAATCTAGGAACCGAACTAGCACCCCAACCAATAAGCAAATCTCAATAAAACTAAATAGAAGTAAGCAGAATTTGAATATTTTCTTGGTTTTAATTTATGCAAGGTATTTTTGTCTTTTATTACTGCGCTACTCATAAACATAATTTTCCTTGTTCTTAGAAGAAGCTTATAGTACATAATAAAGAATGACGTCATACAATACAAATGACCAATTAAAGGCCAGTATCCATTTTAATTGACAAATGGTAAAATGCATACTTGCCTAATATTGGTTATTTGTATTGTATGACGTCATTTTTTATTAGCCACTATAAGCTGCATCTTGTTGTTATCTAGATTATCATCTTTTCTTCTTGTTTATATTTGATTGAATTATCTGTTGACCTAGTATTTTTTCTATGATTCTATTTTCTTACATTAAAATTAATAATGTTTTAAACGTACTTTTTGGTGCCATTTTCCTCATAGAACCCAGTCGAACATTGAAAATCTCCTACCCCTTATTTTTAGAAATAAATTAAATTATTTTTTCATGTGTTATATTTTTTCCCTAAGGAAAAGTTAGGTTATATTGGGTACAGGGTAGCCTCACAGGGTTTAAGCACCGTCAGCATTGAAAAATATCTACTCTACCTCCCCCCCCCCCTATTTTTAACTTGCTCTGTATTGTTTAAGCACTGTCAGCATTGAGAAAAAATCTACTCTACCCTTCCCCCTATTTTTAACTTAATTATAAAAATACAGGAAGGTGGGAGGGGTTCTGTATTGTTTATATAACTGTTTTTATATTGTGCTATTGAATTTTCATAAATGTTGTATAATCATTTAGCATATATTAGCATATTCTAAAATACCCTTTGACATACTGTAATGGGAAAGATAGAAAAAAAGTACATTTCAATTTCTAAAGGAAATATTTTTTATATATAACTCAGGAACGGAGGGGACATTTGGGCTATTTTTATGCTAGTCCCCAAAGATTTGTAGTAATGTTTTCTTATTTGTTAGGTAAATAACTTTGGGGACTTTCATAGAATTTGGATAGGTTGGTTCATTAAGTAGTGTGTTAAAACGTTTCAACCACTAATTATAATCTACATAAGGGGTAAATTTTCTGTATCATCATTACAGTACACTAATTTATTGGCCATTGTCTTATCCCTTTAGATCCCTTACATATTTATGCAGTGTACTTTTATATATTTGGAAAAATTGGAATTTAAATTATACTGGTGCCCAATCCCATAGTTTGTAAATATGTTCTGTCATTCGTGTTCGTAAAATCTGAAAGGGACTTTTATTGAATCCCGATTATTTGGTACAAGCTAGCAGGGATCAAACTTCTCCACCTACAGAAGAGGTAATTTTGTTTATCATAATTTTAGTTTATCGCCTTTAGTCTTATTAGCCTTTAAGATATTCATAACCTAGGGTAATGAAATGCACTATGTCCCAATTTAGGTTCTGACACAAAAGTCAAAGCACCTTCATTTGCACTGTGTAAAGTGAAAATAACGTATTTTTTTTAAAGTGGGGAAAGTAACTTTTGTAGAGAAGCTACGCAAATGTCTTAGTGAGATGTCAATAATTATATTTCTAAAAAGAAAATATTAATAACATTTTTGACATTTCTATTACTTTTTACCAATCAAAATCATTATTAATTTTACTTTTATGCTTCCATTATAGCAGCTTCCTACAAAAATGACGTCATAGAATACAAATGACCAATGATAGCTGCAAGTATACATTTTACCATTAGTCAATTAAAATAAATACTGGCCTACTGGTCATATGACTTCATTTTTTAAGGCACTATAAGCTGCTTCGCTTCTATTCTTTATAGTAGCTTAAAGCTACTCAATAGATAAGAACCTTTCATTATATCTATCATCACTACAAAGTAAGTTAAATTGCTGCTAGAAAATGATTCTAATTTTTAAAAACATTTTGGAATCATATGGACAAAAAATAGCATAAAACCATCCCAAGAGATCCCCTGAAAAACATGAACATATTGGTACAGCCATTTCCGAGATCTTTTTTTTTCCTTGCTTAATTTAGATAAAGTACATTTGATAATGTACACTTTATTATGTACTTAATCAAAGTATATACAATTTCTTCAGGAAAACTTTGGTAAAAAAGCATTCATTTTCCCTAAACATAATTAGTTTGGGCCTTTACAGACTTTATCCTTTTGTATTGATATGTTAATTATTTTGTATGTCAATTAAGATCTCGCTAACCACTAAACCAGTTAAATTCTACATTTCAGAGAAGCTTCAAAAGCTATGTGATTTAGTTTGGGCTATTTTAAATTAAAGTCTTTGCATGATTCTTTATGCTAGATTCTTGACTCTTAACCCCCTCTAACTCTTCGAATACAAATCCCAATGGGAAATTATATTAAGCTAAGCTACTGTTTTGGAAGAGATTTTTATTGATTTTATTTTATAAGCCTGTCAAGGTCCTAACTGTAAAAAAACAAAGAAAGAAAAATCGACTTTCTTTCAAAGTGCTCATCAACACCCCTCCCCCAACCCTTATTTTTAAAATGAATTGAACCTTTGTGGGGAGGGAGAAGGGATAATGGTTATTTTCTTTTATATCTAACCCATGCGGTGCCCTATGCCTACGTGGTTACCCAAATGCCCTCTTTAACCTAACTTGCTCTGACCAAGAGTAATAACAAACAAACAAATCCTCTTCCCCTGTTATTCAATTTAAAAAAAGGGGGGAGGGTCTTTGTGCTCGACTAGGCACTTTTAGGAAAAGCAGCAACTATTGTAATAATCAGGGAGTAAGGGAGGGGACAAAGGATCAAATATTCAATTTTTAGGAGTCTCAGATTTTGGGTACTGGATTAAAAGGAATGTGCAAGAATCTAGCAGGTTCTGACCAAATGCCGCTAACTCGCTTTGTTTCGGTACTTGGGCCAAATATCTCGGTACTTAGGCCTACGTGGCCGTCTACGAGATCTTAAAGTGCAGAAGCACAATCAACCTCACTACTTCCAATGAATAAGGCACTGATTCAGTTACAAATAGTGTATTTACCACTATGAAACGGTGGGATCTAAAAAAATAATAACAAAATTAATACAAAATATTAAAAATGTTTCAGTGAATAAGAAAACGTGCATATTTTTTAATAGAAACTGATAAATTTCAAACAGAATCATTTTAAAAATATATAAAATTATTCGTAGGTAAAAATAAGTCAATGATTTGGTCTATTTTAATGAAAAAATAAAGAAATCAATTTGCTATATCTTAAACCAAAAAAATCACTTTAATCTTCAAAATTCAAAGGTTAAAAAGAAAGAATACTCACCAGTCTTAATTCATATCAAGCCAGGAAGTATTAGAGGTAAAATCATAGCACAGCAAACCACGCATTTTATTACAAAACATGATTTTTCGTCACACACAACGTGCTGAGCCCATGGTATAAACAATACAAAGGAAGAAAGCGCGTGGGGCGCACACATATGGCTATGCCGCGCTTCGTTGCTTAGATAATATGATTTCAAACTACAAAAGTCGTCTTCTACTTATATTTCTTGTAAGGTTTAGGTAAAATTAGGTGACGGTTCGATCCCGCAAGGAACACACTATGAAAGTACCAAGACACGCTTTTTAGTTTTGAATATAGCAGACAAGTATCAATAAACTTAATTTGTTATGATGTGGCTGGTTTTAAAATTTTTTTTCTTAAGAAAATATCATTTCATAGATAAAAACTTTATTGTGATATTTGTGTAATAAACAATCTAAGAACCATTAAAATTTTGCGTTATGGGGCTATGGGTTGAACGGGTTCCAGGGAAGATTTTTCTAGCAATTAATTACAGTGTATATACGTCAGTCTGATGTGCTGGTAATCTAATTTTCAAATGAATGCTTTTTTTCTTGGAACTTTTTTCTTATTTTATAGTTTTCTAAAATTTTCTAAATATTTTCTAGATAAATCTGGATATCATGGTCTTTCAGCGAAAACTCTTGAATTGAATTAATTGCCCATTGTCCCCTCTCTTATTCCCTGTGTAATAATGCAAAACAAAGTTTTGAAAAGTAATTACAAATATTTGGCTAGATAGGACAAGTAATTAGTCAGGGAGGTAGGGAGAGAATATTGGTCTGTAAGTTATGCTTAAAAAATTTTTTGTGTAAAAAACTTTTCTCATTCGTTGACTAAAAAATTTGGTAATTCTTGATTTATTGGATTTATAATATGTGATGCTTTCCTAGATTTCTATTATTTAATCAATATAAAACTTATTTGCAAATTTGTCCTGTTTTATTAACCATGTTTCTTATTAGAAAATATTGAAAATATTTATTAAATTTATTCATAAAAAAAGGAATAATTATAAAAGCAAAACTGCTCTAAATGTTAGGTTGTTGAAATAAATAACAGCTTTTTGCTGATATAAAATTTACAATTATATGATTAGAAACAGTTTTTGTAGCTAAGAGATGCCGAAGGCTCGTGCTAAAAAACTGGTTTTAATCTTATGATACGTATGGCTGAGAACCGGTTCTAATATTAATCGGTATTGAAGTGATACTGGAATAGTTATTTCTCGCATCGTATTATAAACGGCTTTCCGCGGATATAGAATGTACAGTTATAAGATTAAAACTAGTTTTTTAGCCCCTAGGTGCCAAAGGCACCGGCTAAAAAAAACTGGTTTTAATCTTATGATTGTACATTTTTATATTCGTAGAAAGCTGGATATAATACGATGCTAGACATAGTTTTTTCGTATGGATGAGAACCGGTTCCTATCCACCGGATTCGAATGAATACGAGAAAATAGTTTAAAACACAACAAAACCAGTTAAAAACTTATTATACGCATTTTCTGAGATTTTTTGCTTCAAATGTGTTGACATATGAACAGATAGAAAGAACTGGATGTTCATGGAGGGAGCGGACATTTGACTGTAAATTACACTGGACCCAAAGTTTCATAACAAGGTCATCTTATTCGTGGGCTCAATAACTTCGGGTACTTCAATTTGATTGGATGGTTCCAAACATAAAATGTCTAATCTTTTCAACCAATAATTACTACTCATAGAATAAGGAGGAATAGAAATGAAAACCCTAAATATTTCTGGGAAATTTGAACGAATCTTTGACTTGCGCAGTAAAGACAATAATGCTAAAGTACAAATCACAATGACTAGTTGTCACTAGTACATACTCTTGTTTTAATTTTGGTAAGTACAATTGACCACATTTGTAATTCTAAAGGGTCAGCTAAATGGGTTCAGCCCCTTCCTCCCCCATCCCCCCTTCCACAAGTTAATGTATGGATGTAGTTGCTATCATGTATAAATCAGCTGTTTAAAAACAAACATAAGAGCGCAACCTAGTTTTATAATATAAATACTGAGACCAATATTTTTTTTGTAAAATTTACATAATTAAATTTTTTTAAGGCTTAATATGCACATTTTTAATCCATTGTGAATAGGGAAGAGGAAGCTGGATTCTTGGGTACATGGCTTTTAGTAAACTATTGCAAAAGGAATTTATTCTGAATATTTTTTCTGAATAATTACTGAAATCATGTTATTTACTAACAGCCTTATAGCCGTTTTGGTCTTTCAAAAGTTCCAATTTTACTTCAGGCTAGCCAGGCAGAATCTTCTACCTGGATTCTATTCTATACTTTATCTTCTTTGTTACTACTACAGAACTGTTTCAATTATGATAATTAGAGACGTTAGCAATATATTGTCCATTGTCTTGTCCTTTAAAATACGTAAATCCAAATTTTTAACAATCTAATATTTGTATTTTTAGAGAATGGGTGACGATGCAGCTTATTTTCTCAAATATTAGTAGTGTTACTAATATTCAGTTTATACCAAGGTATGGTTATATCCTTATAATAAAGTAACAGAATGTCTGTTTGTCTGTCTGTTTGTGTGTACCGAAGGATCTCGCTAACCGCTGGACCGATCGGGCTCTCCTTAACAGGGTAGCTTCTCATAGGTCCCGGGAAGGTTTATATCTATTTGGGGGGAGGGTAACAACACCCTTCCGAGAGAAATCACAATTTTTTTTTAAAATTTACCTATAGAGACTCGAACGCAACATAGCAAGGTATCGTAGAGACTTGAAAGCAACATAGATAGGTATCGTATTATTTTTTAAAAAATATATAAAGTGCCCCTAGAGGCCTCTGGGGGGGGGGGGGGCGTAGCCGCTAGTATTAATATATACTAGTTACTGCACGCTTAGCATCTATACACTTTATTTTCTCTAATATTAGTACTGTTACTAAATTACTAAGTACGGAGAGGGCACATTAGGCTGTTATTTACACTATTCACCAAAGTCTTATAATAACGTTCTCTTATTCTTTGGACTAACAACCTTGGGGAATTTTATTGAAATTTTGATTAGTTGGTTCATTTAGTTGAGTTTCCAAACGTTTTAACCACTAATTCTAATCTACAGAAGCAGTGGCGTGCGAAGCACTTTGTCTAGGGGGGGGCATTTTGAAGATTTTGTAAAATTTTGCCCCCCCCTAAAACAAAGTGCCCCGGGGGGGCACTTTGCTTTAGGGGGGGGCATTTTGATTATATATACTAATTTTAAATAAGGGCGTTTTAAGGGGTGGAATTATTTGATTATGGGCCTTCTAGTCCTTATCCCTTCTTCCCCATCCCTTCCCCCATCCCTATTTCCCATTTATATCCCCCATCTCTTCCCCCCCCCATCTCTTCTCCCCCATCCCTTCTCCCCCATCCCTTCTCCCCCATCCCTTCTCCCCACCCTGTAATGACCGAAGGGAAGGGAGCTAGAAAGCATCTTCGAATAACCATAAAAACCAAAGATATAAAGACTATGTAAAAAATAAAAAAAAATTACTTGTCCTTTCATCTACAGATATAAAAATCTCTTGAAAATATGGAAAACTTTGGGGTATAGTCTCTTTTGTGGCAACGCCTCTTAAGGGGCATTTCGTCCTATTTTCACAGTAGCTTTTAATAGGTTATTCTAGGTTAAGTTAGGTCAGGTGATTTCCCCGCAGGGTTAGGCAATTGGCCCCGCAGGAGCTATAAATAGGTGAAAAGCTACTGTGAAAATACGACGAAATGCACCTTAAGAGGCAATGTCACAAAATGGACTATACCCGAAATTTAAAAGATACAAAAATAGCCAAAAACGTCCTGAAAAGCAGTCCGACCTCCATAAATTTTTAATAGTTAATTATACTCCATAATGATTGGAATGTTAACATTCAGTTTTAGCCTTCTATCTTTAATTGCAGTTGAAAAAATCACATTTCCACCTTAGCATTACATACTGACAGCCATAGTGAATTATAGAGAAGCTAAAAAGTTATATTAACATATCCTACCCTCTTTAAATGGCACTATAAAACTCTGTTAATTTTTGATTAAGTGGTGTTTCCAATGATTTATAAGGGCGGTGCGTGAAGCGCACCTAAAAATATTTACTCCCCCTTTGAACTAAAATCAATTAAAGACAACAAGAGTGGCGTATTTTATCAAGTTAGGAATATAGAGTGTAGTTAGTTTTAAGGGTTTTTAATGAAAATTGCCATAAAAAATCTTTTTGTAAGGGTATGTACACAAAAAATGATAAACTTATCCTGAAAATAATATGACATCATATATAGTTATTCATTTAGACAGACATACAGTGTTGAGAAAAAGGCTTAGATAAATATCAACGCTGTTATTTTTTTATATAAAATAACTTTTTGATTAAATATTTGTTTTTTACACATGTTTTTATAGAAATAAAAACAAATATAATAGTGATAAAAAGCAGAAACCATTTGGAAGGGCGCGAAGCGCAAATTTTTTTCTTCAAATATGCAGGGAGGGAGGGGTTTTTGGGCTATTTATTACACTAGTCCCCAATATTTCATATAAAATTTTCTTCTTCGTTGGCTCAACAACTTTGGGGACTTTAATGGAATTTTGATTGGTTGGTTAATTTAGTCAAGTTTCCATACATTTCATCCATTAATTGTAATCTATATAAGGGGTAATTTTGTGTATCATCATTGGGGATGTACAAAATTTCTTTGGTAAAAAGTTTATATTATACAAAATAAAATACTTCCTATTACCTGGTTTGTTATGTTCAGTGAAATAAGATTATAACCTAATTTCTACACTAATTAAAAAATTTGGTAAGGTTAAATGAATTGTAACTGTCTGTTTGGCGCGAAGCGCCAAAAAATTTTTTTTGTTGAGTATTTCTTGATCTTTTTTTTTGGAAACTGGGATAGTTTTGCTTTTTGTAGGGTAAGGGGCAAAAAGGGGCATTTTTGTTGACCAGGGGGGGGCAAAATGAGCATTTTTCAACATTTAGGGGGGGGCAGGGGGGGCGGTGGCTAGGGGGGGGCAGGGGGGGGGGCGTTTTGGTCGCTAGGGGGGGGCGATTGCCCCAAATGCCCCCTTCGGTTCGCACGCCACTGTACAGAAGAGATAGTTTTTCGGCTGATGTCTTATCCCTTTAGATCCCTGATTTATATAAAATAATCTATACTAGTGAATGTGCCCCTAGCATCTACGGTATCTTTTTTGAACGGGGAGGGAAGTGTCGGAAAAAAACTAGAATAATCCTTACAAATACAAATAAAATAGCGGATAGCCTAAAACCATCCCTGGAACAATGTGCAGAAGCTCTTTATGGTGCCTATATAAAATGTTGTCATACAATACAAATGACCAATGATAGGCCAATACACAGACTAAATTACCAATGGCAGGCCAGAATACATTTTGATTTACAAATAATAGGCCAGTATGACGTCATTTATTATAGGCACTATGAAAAGCTTCAATGTGAAGCTTCTCTATAAATGTGTCTATTTATTTAGAACAGCTAGAGACACAGACTACCTACTGATATCTGAAGATATAGAGAAGTATGGATGTGGTTGCTGCTCTATTGGCGTAGGTAATATTAAGGACTTCCCTAGTCAGGTATTGTAAATAAATTTACTACTTTTCTTATAGATATACAATGTGTTTCAATAAAAACTGCGTTTTCCAGTTTTGGGAATCAACCAGAAGGAGCATGAAAAAATAACTATAGGTCCATATTCTCTGTAAAAATGTACATAACATTGCTTAATGTGTTTTTCAATATCTCTAAAAATGCGGCTGTACTGATAGGTACATGTAGGGTAAAAATGCCTGATATTAAAACTGTGATAACAATAATAATCAAATAACTCATTTATTTTGCAACATATAGGTTAAAAAGTACAATATTAAAGTAATAAAAGGTTAAATCAATGTCCCCATTTGAGATTTTTTACATATTTTCTTTTTTTTGGCTACATGCAAAGAGCTTTTTAGTTTCTTCAGAATTTAGTTTTTTCTATTTCTCTATGGCAAAGTCATTTTTAGTAATAAATCTCTTATAATACTGTGCGCATTGACAATTTCAATATCTTTAAAAATAAGCAAGTTATCTTGATTAAAAATTGTCGTTAAAAAGACTTTTTCTTTAATTACTTGTTATATAAGTTAATATGTCATGTATCAATCAAAAGGGATTAGGAGATTAAAGGGGGAGGGGTGAGGAACGAACATGAACTATCACATTGAATCATAACTAAAGCAAGAATAAAGTTTATCATTTGTTCTGTAAAAATAAGCATTTTTAAATTAAATTTTAAATGTAATTATTAGAATATTTAGTTGAGCATTCTATAATGTCGTTTTCAAGTAAAAAGAAGAATTTAGTTTAACGTTATAGCCCTAAATTTCAACAAGAATGAAGCAACACACATACATTTTGAATTCTTTAAGCTCTAAAAAACGCTATTGTTTAAGAGATATTAAAAAAACACCTTTTATAAAATTGATCAATATTTTTATAGAGAATAAGAATATATAATTATTTTTTTCATACTCCTACTGGTTGTTTCCCAAAACCGGAAAACGCAGTTTTATTTGAAACACCCTGTAGTATTTACAAATTCGCCAACTTCCGTTAGGAGATATATGATTTCTTGTAAAAGTCGTTTGAATGCATATCTAAGATTTTCTTTTAACATTTTTTGTCGTTATCCTCTTTTCTAATTTTTTTCTTCTAATTTTTAAAATTTGATTCTTCCCCCCCCCCCCTTCCCCGGTAAGGAACAACTATTTTAGGTTAGGTTAGGTTATAGGCAAGGGGGCCGAGCGCTGCGGCTAGGCAGGCAAGAGGGCCGAGCGCTGCGGCTAGGCAGGCTAGGGAGCCGAGCGCTGGGGCCAGAGTTCATGGTTCTGCCGGGAAGGGGAGGGGGAGGGGGGAATGCCACTCAAATTTTCAAAATCAAAGAAAAAACTCTAAGAGGATATTACCAATTTTTTTTTAGATTATGTTTTTTCTGCAAGTCGGAATCATAAATCTTCTAAAAACATACACAATTAAATTTCATTCTTATTATTATTGGTTTATGAACTGCGGAAGAGGGTTGTAGTTTAGATTTAATATCCTTCTAAGACAAGATGAAAGAAAAACTATCTTTCCTGTTTTTAACCCCCACACGGTGTCACAGGAGATACGGAAAGTCAAGTGTGACGTCATAAAGATACGTCTAAAACTAAAGGATAAGATGAAAAGTGGGAAAGAAAACCCCTAAAAAAGTGATAGATTTTATGACGTATTTTTATGACGTCCCACACGATACTTTCCTTATCTATGGTTTCACATCTTCTTTGTGAATCTCTGTACACGCCATGTTTTATAAGAAGGAACATACCATCACTTTGTGACATATAGGTTTCAGCGAAGGTGCAGGGGAGCATGTTCTAGTCCTGGCACCTGTCAGTCAAGGCGGATGTGGAGTTAATCATATTGGAGGTAGGTTTCATTTTCATTACCGACCAACAGACCATTAGATTAAATAACTGTATCTACAAAAAGAAAAAAAATTGCTAGCAGATGAAAAAGGTCCTTGGAAAAGGGGGGCAGGTAGTTATCTCTATATACATCTATACTATAGATCTTTTAACAGACCAAAGATTTGTAGAGTAGCTTCACTACAAAAATAAATATCCTTTTATTTAAAGTAGTAAAGTTATTTTTTTCTGAAGCTTAAGATCTCGGAAATTACTAGTAGGAATAGATTGTACGTTTCAGAAAAGCGTTATAAATATCTTGGGCTGGTTTTAAGCTATTTTTCAGACACCCTCACCTCCCCCTAGAGGCTAGAGACAAAAGCAACTAGTTTTGAAATATGCTAACGTAAATAATAAGTAATCAAAAGTTTTATTACATTTTTTCTCTTTTTCTGATTAAAGAAAAACAGTTTTTAAAAAGTAAATGAGAATTTAGATTGGGAAAGCGTTACTTGCAAAAAATGCATAAAAAAATCGTTGATTTTCTTTTGATTAAAAAGAAGAAAAAAAAATTTGGTGCTTTCCCTGAAAGTGGCTAGTCGAGCAAAGAGACTCTCTTCCTCTATTAAATTAGGGCGGGGGGAGTTTTGAGTTTATTTGCATTTTACTTTAGGTCAGGTTTGGTTAGATTATTTTGGTTTCACGGTCCCGCATGGTTAGTAAGGGTTAGGGATAAGGAAAATCCTTTTTTTTAGTAGCGAAGCTACTCTATAATTCACTTTGTCCGTCCGTCAGTCCGTCCGTCAGTCAGTCCGTAACGCTATGGGAGAAATGGGATTTACTCAGCTCCTATAAAAGATAGAATGCTGAATTTTTTTGACAACATTCCCATCATTAAGGAGCACAATTAAGTATAAAACATCAATGGCGGTAGGACAGCTTTTTAGCAGGTTTTAGGCTATTTTTGTATTTTTCTCAATATCTTCTGTGTTTATGGTGCGATTTTCAAAATTTTTTCAGTTATAGATATCTAAATTAAATTTCCAGTCCTTTAAAGAAACCAACTATGACGGTCAGACTGCCTTTAAGCAGGTTTGAGGCTATTTTTGTATTTTTCACATTTTTCTCCATATCTTTGGTGTTTATGGTCCGATTTCCAAAATTTTTTTAGTTATAGATATCAAAATTAAATTTCCTGTCCTTTTGAAAAAACAACTATGACGGTCAGACCTTCTTTCAGCAGGTTTTAGGCTATTTTTGTATTTTTCACATTTTTCTCCATATCTTTGGTGTTTATGGTGCGATTTCCAAAATTTTTTCAGTTATACATATCAAAATTAAATTTCCTGTTGTTTAAAGAAAACAACCATGACGGTCAGGCTTCCTTTTTGCAGGGTTTTGGCTATTTTTAAATTTTTCCATATCTTTGATGTATATAGTCCAATTTTCAAATTTTTTTAAAGTTTAGGATTTAAAAATTAAATTTCCTGTCGTTTTAAGAAAACAAGCATTGCGGTCAGACTGCCTTTTAGCAGGTTTTTGCTATTTTTATATGTTTTACATATTTTCTCATATCTTTGGTGTTTTTGGTCCAATTTTAAAACTTTTTTGGGATATCAGTATCAAAATAATTTTTCCCATTGTTCTGAGCATCTTTTATGTTATTTACTTTGATTGTCTTCATTATACAAAATAAAACAGGGTTTCGTGTTTATTTTCTCCAATAAATCAATTAATAAATACACTTTAAATCTACTTGTACGTATTAACATCCTTAATTTTTTTTGTGCTTCGCTACTTATGGATGTTGTCATCCTTGTTGATTTTTAAAACGTAAGGGGGCTTCTGTGCTCGCTAGCCATATTGAGAGAAAGCACCAAACATATAAATATCTTAAAATACTTCCTCTAAATTTTTAATTCTTCCTGTTATCAAGTTTATTTTCTCAAATTAGTAATAGCTTGTCTGTCTGATGCTTTAGATCTCTGTATCTGCTGAGGATATTTGACTATGCTTCAATTGCCAGAAAAATCAGCCCATAAAAAGTAAAAAGTACTTTTCTTTAGTTACGTTTATTATGTTATTTTCATCATAATTTTTAAAAATACAATTTATTATTAAGAAATTTGCATATTTCATTTTACTACTTACGTTTGTCATAAAGCCGGCAATATTAATTCATAAAATTCGTACAGCATGTTAAATGTACTGTCATTTGTTTTAAATGGTACTGTATAATTGACTGTACATTTCTGAAAATAAAATTTTGGTCATTTAGAATCAAAATTTTCAATGTTAATAATAATACAAAATATTTTTATATATAACTAAAAATATTATCTTATTATGCATAATTATATTATCTATTTTCCTATTTATCAATCTATCTATCTATCTATCTATCTATCTATCTATCTATCTATCTATCTATCTATCTATCTATCTATCTATCTATCTATCTATCTATCTATCTATTTATCTATCTATCTATCTATCTATCTATCTATCTATCTATCTATCTATCTATCTATCTATCTATCTATCTATCTATCTATTTATCTATCTATCTATCTATCTATCTATCTATCTATCTATCTATCTATCTATCTATCTATCTATCTATCTATCTATATATCTATCTATCTATCTATCTATCTATCTATCTATCTATCTATCTATCTATCTATCTATCTATCTATCTATATCTATCTATCTATCTATCTCTATCTATATATCTATCTAGGTATGCACGAGATGCTGCACATATTAGGCCTAACCCATGTCCAGAACCGACCAGACAGATGTAACTACATAGGTAAGCTGGCGGTTGCGCCACTAACATCTAGGGGCTCTATATGGATATGGAAGGGCAGAAAAATAGTCTAAAACCATACACAGACTTTTTCAAAAGTTAAAATGAAATAGCCAAAACCCTTCTAAGGACCCCCCAGGAAATAGCTTAAAACCAACGCAGGACCAGTACCTACAACACCTGAAAAGTAGAACCCAATCAATTCAGCGGTTATTAAGATCTTAAGCTTCATAAAGACAGACGGACGGACGGACAGACATCATTCTTCTTTGTACTATAGATATAGGATATTAGAATATCAGATGTAACTTTAAAGGTAAATATTAGAATATTGTAATTTATATTGAATTCGTGTTGTCTTTTTTATGAGCGAAGCCACTCTATTATTAGGGTCTGTCCGTCAGTCCGTCACGGATAGCTCTTATTGTTATATTAGGCATGTTATAATTATCCTATCGATTTCAAACAGTGTACAAGAATACAATATTCTTTGTCCTATCGTTTCAGAGCTTCGCTTTTATGGATGTTGTCATCCTTTTTTCTAATACAATATTTAACCGCTTATGAAAGGTAAAAGAAAAAAAGCCTAAGAAAAGGTATCATTCATAAGAAAACAGGGATTAAGAGGTTTTTAACCTAATATAAAAGTATTATTATCATTATTTAACAATACAAAAGTAACTGGATGTTTGTCTGTGAATTACAAAGAATCTCACTTACCACTAAACTGAAATGAATCCCCTTTCCAGTGTAGCTTTTCATTAGTCCATGGACGTCTTAAAACTATTTTTGGGACAGGTACCTCCAACTCCCAAGAAAAATGGTATTTTCGGGAATAGTCCCTTTCGTGGCAACGCCCCTTAGGTTAGGTTATATTGGGTTAGGTGATTGCCCCACAGGGTTACTCAATTGGCCCCGCAGGGTTAGAGCCCCCTGCAGGGGCTAGAAATATGAGAAAAGCTACTGTGAAAAAAACGAAGAATCGCGCCTAAAGAAGCAATGCCACGAAAGGTACTATACCTACTTTTTCTTTTTTTAAATATTAAAATTAGGGGTCGCTGATCGTCTCCCCCCTCCCAGATAGACAGACCAACCTAATTTGTGAAATAGATTTGCTTTTAAAAATATATTCATTAATATTCCATTTTTTCGTGAACAATATGAAAAGACAATATGATTATATAGATTGATCTAATAATATGTCCAATCATAGAGAGGGAGGGGACATTGGGCTGTTTATTACACCAGTCCCCAAAGTTTTTTTTATTCTGAAGCTTAACAACTTTCCGGATTTTTATTGAATTTTATTTGTTGATCATTAAGTTGAGTGTCCAAACGTTTTAACCACTAACTGTAATCCACACACGGGGTTATTTTGTTTCATCATAGGGGATGCACATTAATTTTATCGGCCATTATCTTATCCCTTTAGATCTCTGGTCCTTTCACGTCAGTATTTACAACAAAGGTTGATAATTTATCACATGTAAGATGGTGGCTTCGGCTCTAGTATCAAGCCTAACATAACTGTATTGGAAATGTAAGGATGTGGTAGAAAATAGCCCTAAACTACCCCGAGACCTATGTGAAGTTTCCTTTAAAGTAGAATTTAATTGTTTTGGCGATGAGCTAGTTCCTAAATCAGACAAATAAATCTTAATACATTTTATAAAAAAAACAAGGATGACAACATCCAAAAAACGCTCTGAAGCTCTGAAACGGTAGGACAAACGAACATTAACACTTTTAGATTGTCGGAACTGAATAATCGGATACTTTGTTGTTCTAGGAGTATTCCAAAAATCAAATCAATCGGATAATGATATCACATAAAAATTTGTTGTTAAAAAAGTTTAAAAACAACATGTTTAAAATGGACAGGAATCGCCATGCAAAGTTTGGAATCGATAGGACAATTCTAACCTGTTTAAATTAACGAAAGGAGCTAATAGTCCGTGACGTAAGGACGGACCAACCCTATCATTAGAAGCTTCGTTCTTAAAAACACTCACTTCCAAAATAAACAAAAACGTGGACTGTTGTTCTGTCCTCATATATAGTTTTATAATATTGTATTTATGAAAACTGTTTTTTAGGGTTATTTTTATCCCATATACATATCTAATATCTATGTCAATATTTGTTTGATTGGTTTCTATCCAGATTAATGCTGTTTGATGGCTTCTAGAGATTTCCGAGGACATGCAACTCTTTTCTTTGTTTTAGATGTACGAACTTCTGACTTGACTGGTTGGGGAGAATGGGCTATAGGTCAGCTCACAGATTCAGCTGATTGGTTCAGATTAAGGTATCTATCTATAATCTATTTACTGAAAGATTCAGCTGATCGGTTCAGATTAAGGTATCTATCTACCTTTCTATTTATCTGAAAGATTCAGCTGAATGATTCAGGTATCTATCTACTTATATATATATTTATCTGAAAGATCAGCTGATTGATTTAGATTTAGGTAAAAAGTGCTATACACTAGAATAAAATATAATGAAACACTATCAAACGCTTTGTTTATATCAAAGTGCTAATTTAAGAAATTATAATTCATTATGTCAAAATTGACTTTGATGGTTATTTTTAATTGATTAAATTAATGTACTAGCGGCTGCGCCCTTAACATCTAGTGGTTATGTGAAAGATTTTGATTTTAAAATGAAATAGCATAAATCCTTCCTGAAAACTAATTAAAGCTTCTCTAAAATGAATTGGTTCAATGATTAGTGAAATCTTAGCGAACAAACAAAATGCTTACTATTTTTGTATAATAAGATGATAATTTGATTTTAGAATTCCCTATGATTGTTCCTCCTATGTCCATTATTATCAATTACAGGTAACCTTAATTTTTGGTTTATCATCACTGGGGATTCTTGTAAATTTAGATATAAAAGGGCGGAGAAAAGTCCGTGTGTCTGTTTGAACTAAATTATCTTACTTAGTACTGTACCAATTGAGTTCTTTTTAATAGTGAAGCTTTTCATAGGTCATGTTTTAAAATCATATTTATGGTATGTATCTTTAACCTCTCACCCACCCTGTAAAAAATATGTCCGTCTGTCTGTTTAAACTAAAATATCTCACTTAGTATTTTATAGATTAATTCTTTTATAAAGTAAAATTTTTTATAGGTAATTTTTAAAAATTATTTAAAGGGAATGTATCTTTAATTTCCCCCCCAACCCTAAAGGGGTATGTCTAACAGCCAATCATTGTATTAAGTAAGGTAGTCAACTTTTTGATAAGTCGATCTTAGTTTGCAAGTCCTAACTGTGATAACTATTGTGCCTGTTGATAGGACAAGGAATTTCCTCTACTCTAACCCCTTATTCATACACATACAAGGACAATTTTGTCCATAAGTAGCTTAGTATTGAAAGTTTATAATTAGCTTTGATGAAAAAAGTGCAGTAAATTTTTGAAAAGGCAAAGAACGGTAGATTTAAAAATATCACGAAATATTGAAAGCAATTACTTTTATGTAGTAACTGAGAGACATATGGACGGATGTACGGTCATAGCATAGTAAAAGAGTGGCTGCGCTACTAATAATTATATATAGAAGTTTTTTAAAGTGCCTATAAAAAATGACGTCATACTGGCCTAAAATTGGTCAATTATAATGTGAACTTGCCTGTCATTTTTAATTTAGTCTCTATCATTGGTCATTTGTATTGTATGACGTCAATTTTTATGGGCAATATAAAAAGCTTTTTATATCCAGGGTGCAGTATGGAAGGAGGATATTATGAAGAAAGTGGATTATTTTATGGAATCACAGGTCAGTTATTTTTCAATTTTAAAAGGTTTCCCTCAAAGTGTCACGTCGAGCACAGGAACCCCCACCTTATTTTGAAATAAATAAAAGTAACGGGTGGAGGGGGTGTTTTTTTATTACTTTAGTCTTTAAGTTAGGCTAGCAAAGGAAACTTAATTGGAAGGATATAGTAACGGTTAATGTAAAAGCCTAATTTTGAATTTTAGACAAAATTTAATTAGACCATCAATATTTATGGAAAAGCTTTGCTTATATTAACAAACTTTTTTATATGAAGTAGTAAGGTTTCTTATTTGTCTATCTGTTGATGTCTCGCTTACAACTTAACAGATATATGTATTTATTAATTTTGGGTAAACTTAATATTGATACTTAGAATGTTTTATGCTATTTTCTACCAACTTCGTTTCCATATCAAATACATAGATCTAGATGCTAGTGGCACAGACGTTTGTATTAAAAGAAAGCAATATATTTGTATAGACAAATTAACCTTAATTTTTAAGGATTAACAAATTAATCTTATTAATGAAAAAACCCAAATAATTCTGTACATTAAAGTAGTTGGATATGCATCCATTTAACTTTTTTACTCTAAAACGGTTTCTCCAATGTTTAAGGTGTCGAATAATTTTTAATATTTTGAATTTTTAGTAGCGAGGCTACTCTTTAAGTCTTTCTGTCTGTCTGTAAGATTAATGATTTCTAGATTATAATTTTAGAAGTGCAGATAATTCACTTTTCTTCATCCCCCCCATCACTTACCCTTCCCTACATATCACCATCCCGTCTGTTTCCTCTCCCCAACCCTTCTAGGGTCTTCACTCTCACCTAACCTAACATTAACTAGAACGTATAAACATTTCAAAATAAAAAAAACACTCTGTATGTGTATATACAAAATAACGCAACTTTTAATGTTTCAGAATTTGAAAATTTTATCATTACTTTTTGCTTGTTTATGCCAGTATTTATTTAAATGGATTTATTATTACTTGGATCTTACACAGGACTATCATGTACTCCAGTAAAGTGAAATTTGGAGCTAGCTAAAATAATAATTCCATCATCCACCCACATTACCTCATTCCCACCCCCTACTGAGTGAACGAATTGCTTAATAAATGATGTCCATGTTAGCAATCTAAATTGACGACAACTTTTTTTCCTGCCATAATATCCACGTAAATTGTATATCCATTGTTTTAAATAATTTTTTTTTAGGGATGTGAGAGTTTCCAGCGGGGAAAATATATTAATTCTTGTCTAGTCGAAGGTATGCTTTTGTCTTATCTCATTGAAATATTCCCGTTATTGTTTAGTTATTTATTGCATCGTATTATAGACAGCTTTCCGCGGATATTAAACGATAAAATTATAAGATTAAAACTGGGATTTATTATACAACTTTTATTTTAATATTAATGGAAAATTGTCTGTAATATACGAGCTATACATTATTTTTCACAATGACTGAGAAATAAACTAAGTGAATCATAGCGTCGCTTCTAACAAAGTGTTTTATAAGAACTACGGGATTGTAAGGACAATAGAGATAAATAAAAATGCCCTCTTTTTTCAACCAATGTTAACTGACTACCAAAGGCATAATTTTACGCATAATGATTAATTATTGTCCCAACCCCTAATCCCTTACAAAAACTACTAAATATTAAAACTGAAACTTGAACTAAAGTTTGTAATAAATGTGTCTCTAACAACTTTACTAATTGCAAGTTCATCTCTTTTACGTTGTTACATATGCTAAAACATTTCTATAAATTCTATTCATTTGTCTGAAAGCACTTGTATCGTATGATTATATAAAAACAATTAAACAGTGGATCAATCCCTTTTTGAATGGAATTTTTAGGTGCAAAGCTTCTCTATAAACATGCCTTGTTTAATGTTTTTTTATGCCTTTTTGTAAACCTAAACGTTATTGTATTAGACGTTTACTCTAAGATTGAATTGAGTACAGGGTAGCCACGCAGCGGTTAGATTACCGCAGACGAGAGGTAATTGAAGATTGAAGTGCTTTTAAATAAAAAAATTTATATTATATCATATTAATGCACCCAAAAGTAAGGGACAGGCACAAAAAAAACTTTTAAGGTAGTATTACCCCCCACCCCCTTCTACCAACCCCCACTCCTAAAAATTGATAAAATTTGTATTTAGGAGGTTTTACAACAGAGGACGGAAGAATTCTTCGTAATGGATATGAGAGGTATGCTGTTTCCCTCAAAGTGTTTAGTCGAGCCCAGACCCTCCACCCTCTTTAACTTTGAAATAAATTGATAAAGGGGGGGGGGGTGACATTTTTGTTATTATAGGTTAGGTTAAATTTGATACTGACTAGTCCCGCAGGGTTAGAGCAACGCAGTTATAGACCCCAACCAATCAAAGTTTAATAACTGTAACCAAAGTTTTAAAACCATTAAATTATAGAACTTTTCTAGAAACATTGTGGACTTGTATTATTTACAGTCCATTGACCCTTCCCTCCCTGTGAATACTGCAATTCTACAAGATTATTACCATCATTAGATAACAATAATAAAAATACTTTAATTTTAGGTGTTTAGATAAATGGGATGCGAAACATAAAAAGTGTGTTGAATATATAACTACAAGGTAATCATTTCAGGGATCTTAAGGGATAGGACAATGGCTGATAAATTGAAGTACATCCTCAATGTTGATACATAAAATTACCCCTTTGGTTGAAATATTTAGACACTCAATGAACCAACCAACCAAAAATTGAATAAAAGTCCCCAAAGTTGTTGAGCTAACGAATAAGAAAACGTTATTTCAAACTTTGGGGACTAGTGTTTTTTATGGGGCCAGTTTAACCATGTAAATATAATATGCAGTTGTTCAGCAAAAATACACTTTAGAATAAGACAGTATTTCTAAAAATGTTTAAAATTAATTTTCTATGAATGAAGGAATGGATGGTTTATTTTAAAGGATTAAGTTTAAGAGATACAAGGATAGGTAACTGGCAAATAAATAAATCTTCTCTCCAATGCACAAAGGGGCAAATAAATTACAGGATTATTTCAATTTAATTTTAAACATAAAAAGATATTAAAATTATGGGGTTCATTTTTTCTCAATGCGGTTTCTCTTAGGAGAATGGTAGTACCTTTTCCCAAAAACCTTCCATAGACCTAATGAGAAGCTCCATTGTAAAAGAGAGCCATATCGGTTCAGTACACACAAACCGACATCCTGTTATTTTTATATAAGAATGGTGATTTATTTGTCATTGATTTATCCCAGAACCACTGATAATTTTAGAAACTGAATTATCATTTCTCTATTTTTTAATGGGTTATTTGAAATTTCCAGAAAACTTGCTAAATCTAAATGCATAAATTAAAAATCGGACACAAAAAGCGACTTAAGTTAGTTAATATACATCTACAGACAGACTAGAACTAGCGGCCCCTCAACTTTTCCTTTAATTCTTTTTTAGGTAGAGGGAAATTTCTTTCAGGTACTCCCCAAAAATAGTACTTGGACTTATCAAAAACTTCACTGTAAAGGAGAACCATATCGGTCTGGAGGTTAGCAAAGGCAAACAGACATACAAACACCCTATTACTTTTATAAAAGAATAGATTTTATTTGTTACAGGTATCCTACATTTGACCTTGTGGATCCAAACGGGCGCTGCAAAGCCAATGGAATCAACAAAACTAAAAGAAAAACCTATGAACTCTCCCAGGTTATATAACAGACATACTGACAGACTAATAAGCCATCGACAAAGAATTAATAGATATTACAGCATGGCTTTCAAACCGATTAATATCTGCTGGATTAAAACCGGTTCTCAGCAATACTGACAAATCGTCTATTGCATCGTATTAAACACAATTTTTCATGAATGTAAAAATAGAAATCATAAAATTAATACTAGTTTTGTAAGCTACAAGGGACTTATCTTTTAATTTTCAATTTTAATATCCGCGGAAAGCTGTATATAATACGATACGATAAATTACTATTATATTTCAAGAAATCACTTATAATGGTGATTAAAAACCCATATTATAGCCACAGTTTGTATAATGCATATATTGGTTACACAGTTAGTACTTTCAGACAAAGGCTGTTAGAGTTGGTTTTCTTTAGGACGTTTGACTGCGTTATTATATACAACAAAGATAGACAACCAGAGTAAAAAAATCATGTAACCAAATGTATTTAAAAATTATGTAAAAATATTTGATTTTTCTCCAAAATAGTGGGACATATGGGCTTTGAATGCGGCATACGGTGGACCTCTACCTAACTGTCAGGTAATCATCTTTCTAGCATGGCTTCGAAACCGATTAATATCCGCTGGATTAGAACCGGTTTTGATCATCGTATCATGTAAAGCATCATATAACAGACAATTGTCCACGAATATTATAATAAAGATAATAAAATTGATACTGGTTTTGTTAGCCCTTCCCGTCGGCTCCTCTTGGATAACAAAACTGGTTTTAATATTATAACTTGTTATTTTAATATCCGGGGAAAGTTCTCTATTATTTGATGCGATAAATCACTAGTCTTGGCTTCATTAGAACAGGGAGGACATTATCCATAAGAAGCAAAGCGATTAATTACACATATAAAAAGAACAGCCACACAGATGAAAGGAAAAATTCAGCATTACATTTTGTTTTGATTAGAAAATTGTTTTGATTAGAAATTTGTTCAGCATATGATATTTTCATTAATATTATTATAAGTAAAGACATTATCTTAATGAAAGCAAGCTATGTTATTAGAAAATAAGATCTGTTACTTATATTTATTTTCACTTTTAGTATCCACGTAAAGTTGGGAATGGAATCTGTGATGCCGGCAATAACAATTTAGGTAAGTTTTAACAATGGGCGAAATTCTATAAAATTTTCTGGGCTAGCTTTAGATTTGGGGTTGTTTCTCAAGTCTTACATAAAATAAAGGAATGTGTAAGGCTAGACTAAACTTTTATTTATCGAAATTGGCCCAATGACATTTACGTCCAATAGAAGAGAAGCTAAAAAACAGATTTTTTTTAGATTTTTTTACCCACTAATCCTAAATAAAAAGTATTTATTGTCTAAATTTATCCAGTCAGTGGTTTTAATTCTATTTTGTTAGCTTTTTGGATTTTATTTTATAAACCAACGTTTTTGTAACATGGATTAGAAAGTTTTTATCTAGTTTAAAGGTATTGGATTCTGAGCTGTTTGTTATTTATTTTGAAAAAAAACTATTCATGATTTACTATTTCTCTCAGAATAAAACTTGATAAGATTATAGATAAATTGTTACATATTTGTTTTTGCTTTCTTTATGAATACGTGTTCATATGATTAAGCTAAACTAATTAATTATTTTATTCTCTTTATTCCGAACTAGCGGCTATGTCCCTATAGTCCTCTAGGGGCACTTAAATGATGGGGGTGGGAAAGTTAACACTTAACTTTTCATTATAGTTTTAAAAAGGAAAAGGGGGTATTTTTCTTAGGAGGGTGTAGTTACCCTTCCAAAAAAAATTACAGATTCTCTAGACTTATAAGAAACTTCACTGAAAAGAAGAAGAATATTAATAGTATCTGGCGAGATCTTAAGCTACAAACACACACACACAGACAGACATTCTGTTACTTTTGTAATATGATAAAGTCGGTACCAGGACAAACGCAGGAGTCCCAAACGTCGGAGTGGACAAACGCAGTAGTGTTAAAATATTAGTTTAGTTAAGTGTTTCTATACATACAGGTTAGATTCGGTTCAGATATGAATATAAAAATAAGCCCCCCGCAGGTGTTAGGCATTTAAAAACTTACAAGATAGTTTAAAATAGGTTAGGTTCGGTTAAGTTTCCATTCCGACGTTTTGGACTCCTGCGTTTGTCCTAGAACCATAAAGTCCCTAACACTAATGAGCTCCTTAAACTTAACTAAAACCAAAGATTTTTTTGTGAAC
The DNA here is from genome assembly GCF_053477335.1 of Acartia tonsa. Taxonomy (NCBI): domain Eukaryota; kingdom Metazoa; phylum Arthropoda; class Copepoda; order Calanoida; family Acartiidae; genus Acartia; species Acartia tonsa. The sequence continues at coordinate 22,343,325 of NC_137268.1, forward strand.
GCTGGAAAATGTCATGTTTGACGTTATGAAAATACATCTAAAAAGAAGGGATGATAGGAGGTTTGGGAAAGGAAACCCTTAAAAAAGAGATGGATAATAGACGTATTTTTACGGCGTCACGCATGACGATGACACTTTCCAACGCTTTTTTTTTGTTCATAATTTTTGGTGATATTTTCTTTTATATACTTGATAGTTGGACAGAATTATTTTTAATTATTTTGTTCTAATTTTAGGATGTAATTATGACGGTGGAGATTGCTGTCTACCTCAGGTGATTATTTCAGGGACTTGATAATAAATAATAATCGATCACGCTGTTTAGCATTGGATTAATGATTAATGATAAGACACTATACATTTTAATTGACCAATGATAAAATGTATGCTGGCCTAACATTTGTAATTTTTAAAATATCACCTTTTTTTAAGATTTATAAGCTGATTTAATATTAAAGTAGATTTTATGAACGTCTAGAGGCCATAGCCTAAGAAAAGCCAAAGTTTTCTTCAACATAAAACTCATACTAAATTTTTAACTAGTGGCTACACCCCTAGCATCTAGAGACCGATCAAGTAGCAAGTAGGCAGAAAAATAGTATGACACCATCAAAAAACTTTAATTTAGAATTAACAGCTTAACCTCTGCATAGCATATTTGACAAATTGGGCAAGGAAGGGCATAAATATAGCTTAAAACCATAAAAATATCCTGAACCTTATGCAAAGCTTTCCTAAAATGGAGAACTCAATCAATTCTGTGGATGGCAGGACAAAAAAATTATTTTTAGAATCCCATTTTCAAATTTGTTTTCATCAAAAATAAAATCTTCATGAAAAGTTTGTAAATAAAACAAATTATAAAAATTAAAAAATCATAATATACTTGATAATCAAAAACAGGAATAGGTGTGAACAAAATTTTTTTTTGCATTAATCAAGTTGTTAGTTACAGCTGAATCAAAAGTTTCTATCAATGAATTAAAGAATAATACCAAAAAGTACTTTCTTATCTATAGAAATCAATTTTACCCTTCAATTTTTCAACTTTTCTGTTATGCATTTTTTACCATTGCATTGAGTACAAACAAAAAGATAATATACTTTTTATATAATGTACTTCTGTACAAAAAACTTATTTTATGTCTACAGGCGCGTCTCTCTATTTGACTTTGAAGTCCAAAAATAGTGGCTACACTGTTCCTCCATGAAGTCCTGTCCTTGTCATGTGTTTCAGCCTCTCCCAAAGACAATCCTAGCTTAACTAGGCCCTTTTCAAGGCTATGCCTCCAGGTTGTTTTTGGTCTTCCCCGTCTAAGTTTACCAGTGGGGTTTCATCTTATTTGGAATCTTATTGCTATAAACCTTTCCAGGACCTATAAGAAGCTACACTGTAAAGGAGAAACATATCGGTTCATCGGTTAGCTAGATCCTTCTGTATAGACAGACACACACACACACACACACACACATATGTATATACTAATTTCCTCTTACATTGATTACTCGATGGAATCTTAGAAATATTTGTAAACATATCTATTGTATGTCTATTTTGAAAGATACAAATACACAACCAACGATAGAAGGAGATTGATGGTAAAATCCTCTTATGTTCTAGTAAATCATTCTAGTAAATCATTCGCGTAATGAGGTGATGGGTTAGAATCTTGACCACACTACGGCATAATAGAGACGTTACAAACGGTACCTAGTGCTGTTGTGTCCAGCGTATGACAGTAGTGGTGAGATATGGGGGAATGCCTTGGCTCATAAACAGGCTCAAAATATTACCATGTACATAAAGAGGCCGTGCTGTCAAGGGGTCGGTTGTCTGTTGGATCATATTTAACCAATTATCCTTGTAACTGTAACGGCTGTTAGAGTATTGCATGTTTCTATCTACCTTTCGAGAGCATTTTCATATCTTTTTAATTCAACTCATTCAAATTTTGAAACATAGGTATAGCAATATGTGAACCAGCTTATAGTATCATCATAAAAAGTGTTACAAAGGATTCAAATTATAAAGTTTTGCAGATCTATGTCGATTGTTGCCTTACTAGACGGGAATATGCCGTAAATTGGCATGATTTAACCAAACATTGGAACATTTTTCCACTCTTTTGGGGGACACTATAAGCTGTTTCGCAATAGGTGGTCTTGTTTCTTTTTCTGCAATGGGTAGGTGTATGTGATTTGTTCTCTCGCGTTAAAAGAGACTATGTTGTGTGATGCAGGAATCTATAGGGATAAGACAATGGACGATTGATTGATTTACATCCACAATCATGATACAAAAAATTACCAATCATAAGTCTCCAAGTTGCTGAGCCAACGAATAAGAAAACGCTATTATAGAACTTTGGAGACTAGTGTAATAAATAGCCCAATGTCCCCTCCCTCCCTGGTTGGTGCATAACAACAGTAAGACAAACTATGAATGTAAAAATAAAAGATGACCATAACTAAGATTCAAGAACATAAATTTTTAATTTTTATTCTAGCTTTGTTATTATTCTTCAGGAGGGGTTAGTTTCAATTCTGTAAATATTAATAATTTTAAATTTTAAGGGCAATTAAGATGTTTGATTTTCGCTTTCTTAATAAGCAAGTAACCAAAACTAGTTAGGTATTCATCTTCAAGGATTAGTTGGTAATCTAATCCTGTGACCTTTCACTAGAGTGTTCTTACCCATCTACATTTACTCTGTATATTTATCTATTGTCGGTTTCATGTCTCACATATCACACAGCTCTAAAAGCTCAGAATTTTTCTTATTTGGCCAGAAACTATTGTCGATTCTCCTGATCAAGTTGAATCCTCATAAAGAAATTACCATTTAAACTATTGAAATCATGTGTAAGATATAAATTCCAAGGACTGGTCATCTGAAGAATGAATTGCGTAGAATACGTAGTGTAGTGCATTGTATATAACAAGGATAACAATATACAAAACATGTATTTATATTCTTTTGAATAATGTGGTAAGGCTTTTTACGATTTCGATAACTGCTGAACCGATTGAGTTCTCCTTTTTAAGGAAGCTTCTTGTAGGTTCCTGGATGATCTTCGGCTATTTCATTCTTATATCTAAATTTGGTTTTAGGCTATTTTTTATTTTCCATACCCCTTCAAATACATAGCTCCTAGGTGCTAGGAGCTCAGCTGTTAGTGCTTAAAGAAAAGTAAAAGCGAAAAAACTGAGTTTCAGCTGTTCAGGGAATGTTTACATGCACTGGCTCTTATATTTTCTTTAAGATTTCTTTTACATTTTATTTTCCTAAAAAAAGGCATTTCTACATTGCACATTGGGGCAAATCAACCAAAAAGGGGATTTAATTATTTAGTACCCTTAAAATTCATCTCACAAAAATTTCATTTTATACTTTTTTGTAATTAATTTAACAACAAACAAATTCGCTTTTATGTTTTTTTCTGTCATTTGAAAGGAACATGGAGATAAAGGTCATTTTATGAAGGTAGATAGAAAATTACCAGATTAACCCGTCCCGAAAATAGTCCCCCCTTACCCTATCCATCTATCTATCCATCAATCTATCCATCTATCTATCCATATATCTATCCATCTGTCTATCCATCTATCTATCCATCTATCTATCCATCTATCTATCCATCTATCTATCCATCTATCTATCCATCTATCTATCCATCTATCTATCCATCTATCTATCCGTCTATCTATCCATCTATCTATCCATCTATCTATCCATCTATCTATCCATATATCTATCCATCTGTCTATCCATCTATCTATCCATCCATCTATCCATCTATCTATCCATCTATCTATCCATCTATCTATCCATCTATCTATCCATCTATCTATCCATCTATCTATCCATCTATCTATCCATCTCTCTATCCATCTCTCTATCCATCTATATATCGATCCATCTATCTATCCATCAACTATTCATCTCTTTATCCATCAACTATCAATTTATCCATCCATCAATCTATCCCTCTATCTATCCATCCATCTATCCATATGTCTATCCATTTACTTATCCATCTATCTATCCATATATCTATTCATCTACCTATCCATCTATCTATCCATCTATCTATCCATCTATCTATCCATCTATCTATCCATCAACTATCTTGAATTTCGTGTTTAAAATGTCTAATTAGGGGTTTTGGTTATCAGAGCAATATGAGATTTTTTAGTAGCGCAGCTACCCTATCACTAGCTTTTTGGGCCCTTTAAAGTGTAACTAGGTTAATTGTAGTCCGATTTTAGTGTTCAAAGTGTCAAATTTGGGGTCATGGAATTCATTTCAGTAGGAGGGGAGGGGATGGTGTAAATGGGGGTGGATGGGGATCCTTATTTTAGCAAGCTACAAGTTTCACTTTATTTTTATGTTTAATAAATCCATTATAAATGTGGGCATGATTAACATAAATTTTTATTAACTAATATCTATATTTATAATGATATTATGATTCTTGTTTACTGTTTATATGTACACTAGCGGCTTCGCCTCTAGGGGATTTGCCCCAAGAGGTAATTAAACAAGGATGACAACATCCATGAAAGAAGCGAAGCTCTGAAATGGAAGGACAAACGAAATTTAACACTTGTGAAGTGTCAGAACTGAATATTAATGCATGTCTATACAAAATTGTAATTAAAACTGATTAAATACATGTTACTGTTTAAGGACATACTGACGTTTTTAGGACTTGATTATAGAGATGCTTCGCTTATAACAATAGACGTTATTGAAATAGGAATCAGTATTCAAAAAATCAGATGAATAGGATATTTTTAACATTCAAAACCATTATTTGTTGTCAAAAAAGTAAAAATCAACTTGTTATAAATGGATGTACGAACTTTCTGGTAACGATTATAGAGTTGCTGTGCTTTCTAAGTCGTACCTAACTGTTGTAGAAATCAGCATGAAAAGTTTGAGATCGATAGGACAATTCTAGCCTGTTTAAGTTAAGTAAAAGAGCTAACTGGACCGACCCTAATTATAGAAATATGAAAAAATTGAGGGGGATTTTTATTTTTTTTTAAAGATCTTTAAACAACCACAGGACCAGTAGATATATTCCCTGAAGAGTAGAATTCAATCAGTTTAGTGGTTAGCGAGATCTTAAGGGATGGGCGGACAGACAAACAGACATCAAGCTACTTTGTATTATATATTAACACCTAGGGATCTAAGGAACAAAACAATAACCGATTAATATGTACATCCCCAATATTGATACATATTTAATAAATTATATTAAAAAATTATTTGTCTGTAGATGACAATTAGTGGTTGAAAAGTTTTGACACTCATCTTAATGAACCAACCAATCAATTAAATTTCCTGAAGTTCTTATGCTAACGAATATAAAAACGTTAATATAAAACTTTGAAGTTTGGGGACTAGTGTAATTAACAGTCCCCTCCCTTTCTAAATAAAACTGCTGACTTTGAACATGAATACCCTGTAACTACATAATTTAAAAACAAAGCATTACCAATAGACAGACAGAAGACAACTTGCTAATTCCAATTTAGAATGATTATAAGAACCTCACGTTATTTGCATAATAACTTTACCTTTCCGCAGTGAGGTAGGGGACATTGGGCTGTTTATAACACTAGTCCCCAAAGTTTTACAGTTGTGTGTTCAAACGTTTTAACTACTAACTTTAATCTACATAAGGGGTAATTTTGTGTATTATCATTGGGGATGTACAATTTATTGACCTTTGTCTTATCCCTTTAGATCCCTGATATTTGTAATAATCTATAGAAACGATTATTTAGTTACATTAAAACATCAAACATAAAGAGGTTTAGATTTAGGTTATGCCCCCCCCCCCCTCTCCATCATTTAGTGCAATAGAACTTGAAAATATTTATTATTAACTTTAATTCTAAGTCATAATAAATATTTCCCAATATGTCTATGTTTTTGTGTCTTTTATTTATTTGAATTATATCTTAAAAACTGACTTTGAAAGCGCATTTAAACGCCTTTTCTTACAAGCTTTTCGTGCACCCACGTTCAGAAAACGGGCTAAAAACCCCTACGGGGGCGCGGGGGGGGGTAAATGAAACCAGTACTGGCGATTAAAATATGTCTTTGGGTAATCAAATATCGTTTTTTTAGCCGGTGGCAACCGGTGAAAACATGTTTCCTCTTACTGTCTTCTTAAATGTTGATTAAAAAACAAACAAATAAAAACTAAAATCTTGACTTCAACTAGAATTATTTAGGACTAATTTCTTCAATTTGTGTTTTTTTCTTTTATACTGTCAAAATATATGTAATGTATGACTCATCAGAAGTTATTTTGTCTAATTACGTTAATTCTAAGAGATTTTATAATACTTTTAAAATTGTTGGTGAAACACAAAAAGTATGCCTTTTTCTGTAAGAAAATTTTTGCATTTCTTGACTTCCATGCATTAGAATGCTTACTTAAAAAGCGTATTTTTACGATTCCTTTGAAATCTGATGTACATTGGGTATGATAATACTCATAGAATGTTTAAAACTTGATTTGGGGGTGGTGAATTGTTGCCCCTTGTTGCCCCTATGTGCATTGTATTGGAAAACATAGTAAAACTTTTAGGATTAGTTTGGTTTTTAATTTTACAAAATTTGACTGCGGTTACATTGGAGAACAATTAAAGGTTTCAACCTTTCATTAAAAAAAAAATTGTCAATTAGATAATAACAACATTTGCTTTTTCATATCAATATAATTGTACAACGAATCAATTTATACAAAGAATCAGGGTTGGCAGCCGCGACTAAGCCTCAAGTTAACCCGTTGGGATGGTTTGCTTTTTTAAAATTAGGGATTATCATTTTTAGGTCAGGTTTAGACTTCTAGCCGAATTTTAAAAATATAATAGGTTGAGGATCAAATGCGGCTGACGCGCCACTGCCGAGCCCTGCTATAAATAGTAATGATGCTAGTTTTTAATAAGATTATATTTTTGAATTTTATATTTTTATGATCATAAAAAAAGATGTTTTAAGAAATAGAGGGCATCTCTTGAAAAAAAATAAGGAAAAACGACAATCAAACAAATACACAAGGCAGAATAGCTACGCTTTAAACCAACACTATATCTGTATAAATCTTGAAGCATTTGTATCTATTCAATTTTTTGTCTTTTCCCCATAGCTTAAAAACTTGGGGCCTCCTTCGAGAATGCAGGGATAGGTTAACTTAATTTTTAAAGTTTATTACCTGTAAATCTTATCAAAGATACACTATACTTAACTCTAGTCGGTATGTATATCTGTTTAATGGGTTACCTGTCTGTAACGTTTTGATTAATAAAATTGTGCTATAATTTTTAATTCCTTTTTCCAAACTATCCCTTACAAATGCAAATGAAATATTCCAACATAAAATTTCAATGTTTTTTTACTACATGGTACATAGTAGACAGATTATCGACATATTACAATTTTCTTAAAATCTTTAAAATTTCAGGATTTTGAAAAGAAAACGAAGTAGCAGGATTCGTCGTATTTTTAAAGTCACTTTTTATATGTTATTTTAGGTTAGGTAAATGTTAATAAAACCTTACACAATCTACTACCAAAGCTTTCTTATTAATTACATACAGTCATATGCTCTTTTTATATTCAAACAATAAAAATGACCAATGATAGGCCAGTATATATTTTACCACTGGTCATTTGTATTGTATGACGTCTTTTTTATTAGGCACTATTAGCTGGTTTTTATAATATTGTCTCTTGGCCATTGTTTGTTTTGGAATTTTATTTGATTATCCTATTTCCGTGGTTTACTTTTTATAAATAAAGTTATAAATAGACTTTACTGTACTTTACAATATAAACAGTAAACAAAATATTTAATACTTGTATCAACACAGAATTAACAAATGAGCCAGTTGGTTTCCACAAATTGCCTAGTCGAGCACTGAAAACTTCGCTCTTATTTTGAAATAATTAAAAATAAGGGATTTAGAGGAGGAAGGAGGGGGGGGGTAGTTACTCGTTTGTTATTTTACTTCAGGTAGATTAGTTTACATTGGTTACAGGGGTGAGGCATATTTTTATGAAAACTAACCCTTGCTTTTTAATTGATTTCAAGATAAGGGGGAAAACATAGCCATAGAAATAAAGCCTATCCCCTACCGACTTTAGAGTTATATGAATTGAGTTGAGTCATCAAATTTTAATCTTACATTTAATTTAATTTAGGCATCAGCCCAAGATTGTATTGACCCCTGCGGGGTCAGGTGGAAGTTTTACAATGGAACCAACAGTAAGTTCATATGTTTTTTATAAAGAAAAAAAATTAAAATGACAACATACATGATAATCGAAGCATAAAAAGTCATGGATGTACAAACAGCAGATGTTCAGTAGTTTTAAAAAGAGAAAAGCAGAAGTTTTTGATTTTGATAAAATAATCACCAAATCTTTTTTACAAATTAATATTTTTGGCATTGTAGCATGAACGACCGACTAACTTACTAAGTAAAGCGTATAATGGGTGCTCTTTGGTTAATAGTACCTTCACAAATAATAGGCAGTTTTTAAAAGCGAAGCTTTTCTATAATTAGGGTCGTTCCGTCCTTCCGTCCGAGACAGTTGGCTTTTTTGTTATTTTAGGATGTTAGAATTGTCATATCGATTTCAAACTTTGCATTGTGATTCCTTTAGTAGTTAGGTACGAGTTAGAAAGCATAGCAACTCTATAATCATTACCAGAATTTACATACGTCCATTTTAAACATGTTGATTTTTACTTTTTTAACAACAAATTTTTATGTGATCTAACTATCCGATTGTTCTGATTTTTGGTATACTGATTCCTGGGACAACAAAGTACAATACTATAAAAAAAATCTATAATCAAGTCCTAAAATGTAAGTACGTCCATAAACATTATCCTGTAGTTACTCAAAAACTATGTTTTTTTTCCTATTTTGATTGATTGGTTTCATTTAGCAATTCTAACTTCTCAACCAAAAATTAAATTTTATAGAGTAGAATCTAGAAGATTTTAAAAACAATTTCCTATCTATAAAATCTATTAGTGTAGTGTCCCTTAAACTACTGTATTTAATTAATTGAAATATAATATCTTAATAGTTCTAATAAGATAAAAATAAGAAGAAAAGGTAGACTATAACGTCAATATATTTTATAAAACAAAAATTTAATAAAAAACCTATCATTAAACCAAGCGATATGACAATTGACGATAATTTAAATCAACACGAATTTTCAATGAAATTTAATGGTTGGTATGTTTGCTAATTTACCACCAATCAATTTTAAATAAAAGTGTTTTAAAAAAATTTTATAACCCAACAAAAGAGAGAACTTGCTTATAAAACTTTAGGTATAATTAAAAGTTTTTGGCCTTTCCTTTTATGATTAAATGAAATTTTTTATCTTTAATACAAGGTTTTTCAAGTTTCACAGAGATTTAAATGACCGTTACATAGAGACGGACTACTAGATAAGGATGACTTGTAGAGAAGTTTCGCAACCTATGGAAAAGCTTGAAAGTGTCATGTGTGACGTCTTTTTAATGGGTTTCCTTTTCCAATTCTCGTCTCATCCCTCCTTATTAGATGTATTTTTTATGACGTCACACATGACACTTTCCAGTGCTTTCAACCTATGCTTGTCCAGGATCCTGCAGGCAAGCACCAGAAAGTGAAGATTTTTGTCGCGACCATTATTGGTATGGGCCTAACAGATGTGATAACACTTATTGTAGGTAAGATTTACTTTGTAGCTGCTTTGATTGCACAATTTTGTCTGATAGTTCTGAGGTGGATTCTTTAAAAAAATTTGCCCCACTAATCGCTTAGTGGGGCAAAATTGTTTTCGTGAAAAATCCTCCAATAACACATATAAAATCTACAAAAATTAAATAAGATCTTATGTTCATAACCCTTCTATGATTTTGTTTATTTTTAATGTGATTTTGGTGGATTTATCACGAAAACAATTTTGCCCCACTAAGCGATTAGTAGAGCAAACTTTTTTTAAGAATCCACCTCTGGTATAAGTTGAAATATGGACGATTCAAACATTCCATCACTTGTGATTGGACCTTATTATATAAAAGAATTGCTTTTAATATAATCAGACAAAATGACCTAAAAACAAAAAAATAAAATGATGAGTTTTCGGTGGCTGCTTTCTTTTATGAGTGAACAGTAACCTGTGAATTGTTGCATATTGGAATTTAAAAAAAGGAGCATGACTTATGAAAGGTTTACAGAAATTATTATAAACTAACAGTTTAAATTTCGGAGTTTTAAATGTGTAACATTTCTATAAGTATCCGATCCCTCACTCATTCTATCAGAAAACAGAGGAAGAAGAATATTCCCCAATTTTAAATTCTAGTTTTAAACATAAAAGGAAGAATTTTTTTGAGGGGGGGAGGATATTTTTCACTTTGGGCGTTTTCTCTTGGGAGGGTTGTTGTCAGGGGCGTCCAAGCTTTTTATTTTGGGGGGGGTAAAATTTTTTTTTATTAGAGATTTTTTATTTTGGGGGGGGGGTATTTACCCCTCCAAAATTGTTTGGGGAGGGTAAATACCCCCCCAAATCGTTTGGGGGGGTAATCGCCCCATTACCCCCCCCCCATTGGACGTCTATGGTTGTTGTACCCACCTCAAAAATAGTTATAAACCTTCCCTGGACCTGAGAAGCTACATTGTAAAGGTTTACCATATCAGTTCGTTTAGCGGTTAACGAGATACCTTTGTACAAACAGACTCATAGACATCCTGTTACTTTTACATAAGGATTACCGTTTTATAAATTTATACATGTAACAAATCCAAGGCTCCAAAATTGTAATTTAACTAATTTAATTTTACAATCTTTACATATTGTAAATTAAATATTCTAATTCAATTTAAATTACGTTTTGAGAAGCGTAGCATCTCTATAAGTATTATATTCCTTCAATGACTGATTCATTTAAACACTCACTCCCTCCTTCAAATCTCCACCCTCCCAGAAGAATTAACCCAATGGAAAAATACCCCCAAAAAGGGTTAATTGGTTTAAACGTTTTCTTTTCAAAACTAAAGTTCATCAAGTTTAGTGTCTAAACGTTAATACCACTTATTGTAATGCACAGAAGGGGTAACTTTGTGTATAATCATTGGGGATGTTCATCAATTTATCGGCCATTGTCTTATTCCTTTAGATCTCTCCTTGACTTGTAGAGTAGCTTTGCATCCAATAATAATATTCATACAATATTGATATAAATTTGAGATAGTGTATAACTTATATCGATATTTTGATAAATGTATGTAAATAAGTCCTCAGATCAAAAGAATCGATATGAAAGATAAATTTTTAAAATTATTTTTGCCGCAATAATTTTTTTAAAAACATAGGAACATGACATTATAGAAAGATAAATAATGACAAAAAAATCCCAAGCCTCATTAAACAGTTAGATGTCCAATTGTTAATGGTAATCTTATTTATTCATGATATAAAACCTTAAAAACTATCAATAACCTAACATGAAAGCAAAATTTTACAAATCATATGGTAGGAAAAATTATCATTGACACTTGTAGAGTGTCAAAACTTATTATTGCTTTATAAGTCTAAACAAAATGTGTATATAGATTTGTTGCAAAATTGCTCATACGATTTCATTTATAGAAATGCTTCGCCTTTAATATTACACCTTATTGTCCTGGCAAAATCAAATGAATAGGATAATTATATCATACAAAAATTAGTAGGTTTTGAATTGATGTACGGACTTTCTTATAACGATTAAAGAGTTACTAAGCTTTCTAAATAGTACCTTACTGTTACAAGAATCTTCATGAAAAAATTGAAATTAATAGAACAATTCTAACATGCCTAAATTTATGATAAGCGTTATCTGTTACGTACTGACGGAAGTACAGAACCTAATTAAAACCTGCTTTATAAAATAATCTTATCATATATTTGAAGGGTGACTGATGAAAAGTTTCTTCAATGGCAATGTAAGAAGACATGTGATCTGTGTAATATTCCACCTGCCAGGTACAGCCGGCGGTTTACCTCAAAGTGCGTAGTCGAGCATAGAAACCCCTTCCTTCCCCTATTTTGCCAATCTTACACCTCCTCCTCCATATATTCTTTTTATTTGAAAAATAATAGAAGGAGATTATGTGCTCGCCAGTCACTTTGAAGGGAAGCAAAATCTGTTACATTTAAAACTCTTATAAATAATAGGATTATTTCGCTCATAATATAAGTAAATTCTTTTAGTCTCAAATAAAGGTTTTGTATAGAAAAATATTTAAAAATTCAAATAACGTGAAAATGTCTAACAAAGAATTTTGAATTATAACTATGATATATATTCATCCTTTTATTTTTATGTTGCTTAATTTTTTTTATATATAAATCAAGCATTTTGAAGTTTAAAAAAAGACTATAGGGGGAGGACAATCTTAAGGTTTATAGAGCAAAAGGGTTATATTTATATAGTTTCCTATAGAGGCTAGAAACATGGTTTTCATCTGAAATTTATAAAAACGAAGGGGATGGGGGGGGGGGGAGGGAGTAGAGTGTCGCAGTGGTACATTTATAGGTAAGTGTGTAAAACAAAGATTTTTTAAAAGGAAAGAGATGGATGAAATTTGTGATGGTTACCTTCCTGAATTCATCAGAAACAAATATTCTCAAACAGTCACTTCAAAGCCAATAGTTATCATTGAGGATAAAAACAAACCTTTTCCTAAGAAACCAATTAAACTTTTCCCTGAAAGACAAGTTATTACCAAACCAAACCAAGAAATCCAGGAGAAACCAGTTTTTACTGAACCTATCCAGATAAAACCAGTTCCAAGGCAAGAAAAATTACCAAAACCTGTTTCTAGTCAATTTATTGAACCTAAACCGGTTATAGAACCAGTATTTGTACCTAAACCAGTTACTAAACCAGTATTTGTACCAAAACCAGTTACAGAGAGAGTATTAAGTCCAAAACCGGTTTCTAAACAGCAGTCAACCAATGAAATTAACACAAATTCTATAGATATTTCTTCAGTGAAAACAAAGAATGTACCCATCGAGACTGTTAGATCCAGTCCAGCAAAACCGAGGTAAATATCAGATAAGGTTCACTTATACCTAGACCAATAGTTATTTGTCTAGAGCAAGAAATAATATTAAAAATAAGATTAAGCAAGATTAATAAAAATACATTCTTTTCAGTCAAGCAGAGGTTCTTTATCTTTGTGTCCTTCCGTCCCTTTTTTCAATCTTAGTCACTATGTTTCTGCTATGCTACGCTTCTTATGTACACTGTACAGTATAATTTTTTTTATGTCCATCGACTGTGGTATAAAACATGGCTCTTCCGTTTGTTGTCTGGTAGGTGATAGGCAGGTTCGAATCTCAGCCTAACACCGCGACATAACCAAATTTAGTTCCTCTACTTCTATGTCAGGTGCGCGACGTAAACAGTTAGAGTAGGGAGAATGCCTTTGCCTAAAACAGACGCAACTCATTACCTTACTAAGAATGATAACCTTAGTTATTGAAATATATATATGGCCTGTACAAAGATGTTAGTTTGATAAAGTAGTCTTGGGTTGAGATGAATCAATAGCTTTTAAAATTACTAAGTTAGGACTTTCAGACAAAGGTAGTGAAATCAAATGGTTAGTTGTCTAAATAGCGTATAACCGTATACATCATGCACAGTAATTAAGCAAGATTTGGTTCAAAGATACACCAAAATAAGATTTCATGTTACGTTCACACCTCATAAGATCATCAGGCTATTGTGGTAAGCGGAAGCGTTTCAGCTCACCGGTTGCGAGTTCGAATCCAACGAGCCCCTAGCCTTGAAGTATTCTACCAAAACAAACTAGCAGGATTTACTCATACAGAAATTATATTTAAACTGAATACATTTACAATGGGTGGTTACTATATATATACAAAATAGATTATAACAATAAGTTAGGTTTGAAGGGGGTGTGGGAGACAAGGGCGTAGCCCGCGGCGGTAGACATCTGTGGGGTAAGCTGTAGTAAAAGGGAAGGCACCATCTCCCGGTTGAATAGTTGCCTGAGGGGCGCGGGGTTGCTAAGTGTCCGTGCCCCTCCCCTGTTTAGCCCGTCCAATCTGACCGCTGCCGACGGGGTCATCTGCGGTCATGAGGTGAATGGTGATATAATAGGATTAGTGCAGAAGGCTTGACTTGATAAGCCACTGCGTAGCAACTCTGTAAAATACCCGTCCGTCTGCTGCCGTATTACCACAACCTCCCCTTCAAGGGCTGCGGGGCTCCCGAGCCACCAGGCCTTGAACCTGGGGATACGGCAGCCTCTGTCTGCGAACGACAACATCTTCCTGGGGCACAGCTCGGTGCAGGACAGCCCTGGCTATACAGGCTCCGCGGGACACTCGCTGCTCGGTCTGACTGTGGTTGGATATCAGCATTGTCAACTCCCGGTTGGCTTCCAGCTGAGGGTTGGCGACAGCCAGGCCCCGTCGTTGGAAATTTGGCCTTGTTTGCAGGACTAGCTCTGTCTCGGCTGGTAACTGAACACGGAGGCCTAGGCTCACTCTAGAGGCTCCCAAGGGGGGAACAACGATGGAAGAAGGCGCGTAGAATTCCATAGGGGCGCCCACCTTGTCCAGGTTGCTCGGCCTCTTAGCTCCCACCCGGATGGGGATGGCTGTCATCTGGAGGGGACACATCGCTTCGGCTTCACCCTCTGGGGCCGCCACTTCCATCTCAGTGGCCGCTTCTTCTCCTGTAGGCTCGCTGCTGGCAGGCAGGGGCTCCATGTCAGCATCAGGGTTCCAGACTGCATCCCTAGGTGGTTCTGGGGCTGGCGGCGCCAGCGGTGGTTCGTTGGGTTGGTGCTGCAGGTTCTCTTCTACCAGGTCACGATCCTGGCCGCTAAGCTGTGGGGCGGCGGCTGCCGGCTGGTACACTGGAAACTGTCCTGGTTCACTAGCTGGCAACGCCGCAGCTCCGGCCGGCAGCTCAGTGGCGTCCTCGTCGCCTTGGATGTCTGTTGGAATCTGCTGGGCGGTGACATCTCCTGTGTATTTGCGCAGTCGGCCGACATGCGCGGTGATTTCCGAGATCTTGGCTGTTGGAGAGGCGGGTTTGATGACGTAGTGGACGTCCGTGGCCCGTCTCACTACCTTCCAAGGGCCAGTCCACCTCTTGGTAATCTTGGCTGACTTCCCTGGCACCAGGCGGGGGGCCAGATACCAGACCAGGTCTCCAACTTCGTATTTACCGTGCCTTTGTAAGCGGCCGCGCTCCTTCGGATGGTTCCCTCCTCTCGCTGCTGGATTGCGTCGTACACGGCGTGGTATCGTTGCAGGAGGGCTTGGACGTTGGCTGGGACTGAGGCATATTCAGTGTCTGGCAGCCGGAGTACCAAGTCCACCGGTAGCTTGGCCTCTCTCCCAAAGTAGGCCAGGAAAGGGGTCACGCCCGTGGATCTGCAGGCCTTGGTATTGTAGGCGAAGGCGATAGCAGGCAAGTGTGGCTCCCAGTTGTTGTCATCTCTATCCAGGAACAGCCGCATGCCTAGATTGAGCGTCCGATGGAACCTCTCAACCCGGTTGGACTGCGGGTTGTAGGGCGGTGGATGTGTCAGGCCAATCTCGAGCTTGGAGGCCAGTTCCTTGATTACCTGGCCAGTGAACTCCATCCCATTGTCGGAGTGGATCTTCAGGGGGCATCCGAACGTGGCCAGGTGGCGGTGCAGTAGGGTTTCAGCCACCGTGAGGGTGCGCTTGTTGGGGATGGCGTAGAGGCTGACAAACCGGCTGAACCCATCCTGACAGGTGAGGATGTAGCGGTTCCCGGCTGGCGTCTCTGGTAGGGGCCCCACCAGGTCAATGAACAGGACTTGCTGTGGATACCCCTGTCGGGAGGGCACGTGTATTCCTAACTTCAGCCTCTCCTTGGTGACCTTCTGTACACACTCAGGGCAAGTCTGAACCATCAGGCGGACGTTACGGGACAGGTTGGGCCATCAGAAATGCATGGCGACGCGGGCAATATTATCATCCTCCCGGCGGCTGAGGGCGTCAGCATTGGTGTTCTGGGTGCCAGGACGATGGCAGACAGTGAAGTCTAGGGCCGCTAGCTCCTCCTGCCAGCGGGCCACCATCCCGGTGGATGTGTTCAGTGACTTCATCTGTAGCAAGGCTGAGGAATCAGTGTTGATCTGGAAGCTACGGTAGGACAAAATGCCGTGAAATTTCCGGATCCCATACATGATGGCGGCCATCTCTCCCTTCCAGGACGGATAGCGGGTCTCGGGGTCGGTTGTCTTGCGCCCCACGGCTGCAATGAGCCTCTCCTTGCCGTCCTGGCATTGGCTGAGTATGGCAGAGATGGCACGGCTGCTGAAGTCTGTGGTGAGCTGGAACACGGCTGGTAAGTCAAACCTGGGTGGCGCTCGGATGGGGGCTTGGCGAAACTTGTCCTTGAGCTGCACCAGCTGGGCTTCCATCTCGGCTGTCCAGGTCAGTGTCCTGGCCGTTTTCTGCCGATTCATCTCGTAGGTGAGGTCGGCATACTCGGGGATGAACAAGCGGTAGTAGCCAAAGAACCCCAGGAGCGCCAGCAGGTCCTTGGGGGTGATGGGGGCCGGCCAGTCAAGGATGCGGTCAATATAATCCTCTTGCATGGCTATCACCTCACGGCTGAGGGTGTGGCCCAGATAGTCTACCTTGGCTCGGAACAGCTTGGTCTTGGCTGGCTTGAGGCGGATTCCTCCCCTGCGGTGGGCTTCCAAGACCTCCCGGAGCCTAGCCAGGTGGGCCCAGGTGTCTTGGTGAAAGGTCAGGACGTCATCAAGATATGACTGGAGGTTGGCCGTGCCCAATGGGTTCAGGACCCCTGCAATAAATCTGGAGTAGACAGATGGTGCGGTAGCTAGGCCAAAGGGCATCCTTTTCCATTGGTACAAGCCTCTGGGGGTGGTGAAGGCGGTGCAGGGCCGGCTATCCTCGGACACTCGGATGGTGTAGTACGCAGCCACCGCGTCTAAGGCACTGTAGACGCGGTGTCCCCCAGCTCGTTCTACCAGCTGCTGGATCCTGGGCAAGGGGTAGCTGTCCAGCTCAAGACACTTGTTGAGGGCCCTGTAGTCAACGGCCCAGCGGGTGCTCCCGTCCTTCTTCTTGATAGGCACCAGGGGGCTGCTCCAGGCTGAGTCCGAAGGCTCTATGACTCCTTCTTGCAACCATGTGTCCAGTTGTTTTTCCAGCTCAGCCTCCTGCCGCGGGTTCAGATCACGAAATCTCTGGCAGATCGGCTGGGTCCCTGGCTTGAGGCGCAACTGTAGCTCTACTACATCAGTGCAGCCTGGGGTAGAGTTGGAGAAGACGTCCCTGTACTCTGACAGCAGGGTCCAGACCTCCTTCTTGAGCAGGGGGTCCTTGCGCAGAAATTCATTCTCCTCCATCTCAAGGGCTGCCCACAGCTGCTGCATATCTGGGGGCTCAACAGGTTCTTGGAACGAATGGATGCGAGGGGGAGGCTTGTCGGAGACCTCCAGAATGTCGGGCTTCACCAGCTCCCCAGCCACGGGGAGGCCGGCGTTCAGCAGGAGAGGCATCTCCCCCTCATTTACCACCAGCACTCGGAACACGCTGGCGGAGCCAGGCCTGTGCGCATACAGGCCTTCTGGTATGACAAGATACTCCCCAAACCTCTGTTCTGGGGCAGACAGCTGGATGGCCTCCTTGGTGCGGTGTCCCACTAGCTCAACAGGGACAGCCATGACGCCGCGTCCAGGTAAGACCACCCGCTTGGCCGTACAGAGTTGGGGTGGTTGGCCATTGGTTGGAGTGACAGCACTTAGCCTGTAAGTGGCTGGCACTGGGTCAGCTTCGGCTCCGGGAGCCACCGGCCGCGATTTGACGGGCTCGGCGCCGGGAGGGGCTGAGGTGTCGGAGCCATGCGTGGCTCCGAGGGCGCTCGGCCACGATTTGACGGGCTCGGCACTAGGAGAGGCCGGGTTGTCGATGCCAGCCTTGGCTCCGGGGGCGTTCGGCCGCAACTTGACGGGCTCGGCGCCGGGAGAGGCTGAGGCATCGGAGCCATGCGTGGCTCCGAGGGCGTCCGGCCACGACTTGACGGGCACGGCGCCGGGAGAGGCTGATTCCTGGGGGCTGGGCGCGGCTCCGAGTGCATCAGACCGCAACTTGACGGGCCTGGGCTCGGACTTGGCCGGTTGGGTTGCTGGGGGCCCCAGGTAGAGGGGGCCAGGTGGACACGGCTGGCCGTTGATAAAGGTATCGGCGGAGAAGATTGGCTCTGGAGGGCTGGAAATCTCGGGAAACGTCGTTGGCAGGCTCTCCAGAGGCACCTTGGGCACTGGGGGCACTCCCATGGCTAGCAGGTTGGTCCCCCTGTGGGCGTTCAGCGCAGCATCCACCCAGTGCGTGCCTTTCTCGACTACACGCGGCTGCTCTGGCAGTGGGCCTGGCAGAGGCCCCTCGTAACTCAACTCTCTCTCGGCTGTCTCCCAGTCTATGGGGACGCCACGGAGTGGGATAAACTCCCCACGCACCCACAAGCAGGGGGGTTGCATGTCGAAACAGAGCCTAGTTCCGAACTCCTTGAGAAAGTACCCTCCTAAGTTCAGAGGGTGTGAGAGATTCCGTACCACAGTCACGTGGTACAGATGGAGTATAAGAGTGTGTGAGACTGCCATATATAATTCATATAATTTTCCAATTACCTGAAGGGGTTGCCCTTCCTCATTAGCAGTCAGGATTTGGGTGTTGTCTGGAACCAACATCCGCTGCACGCCCATTGCGTGCATGAGGTGTTCAGAAATAACAGCAGACCCTGGTACACGGTTGCCAGAATCTACCATGGCATCAACCTGTACGTGCTGGGCAGGGTCAGGAGTAGGGAACCTCACCCTGATGTGGCAGGGGAAGTGGAGGTCCTGCCCTTGAGACAAGGGGGCCTCCCGCTCTGCTGGGGTCGGCAGAAACTTCGGCGGTGGCCGAACCCCAGCTATGGTAGTATCGCTTACCATGGTGTGTGTAGACCGCTGGTGGTGGCTTATACTGTAGCTTCGAATCACTAGAGCTTATCAATTATCACTGGGTCAACAATTTTATATTTCTTTTTTTTTATCACTTGGTTGACATTTATAAACACTTATGTGTAGTTATCACTAGGAGCTCTAGGCGTGATTCTGGAAGCGATGGCAGCAGGGAATGTTCGTCCTGCAAGGGTCGATGGCTGGCGGCGGCAGGGAATGTCCCGTCCTGCAGCGCCGCTGGTTCGAATCCCGAAAGATGGCGGCAGGGAATGGCCCTTCCTGCAGCGCCTCGGGTTCGAATCCTGGGAGGTAACGGCAGGGAATGTCCCGTCCTGCCGTACCTTTGGCTCAAATTCTGCTATCCGTCGCAGTGGTAGGCCTTACTTGTGTGCTGAAGCTTCGCAGCCACACATTGCCTTCTCAGGGAGACCAGCACTTAGCTGTCCGTCTCGTAGGTTTGGCCTGGGTGTCCTGGGGCTTGTCCCAGCTACACTTGCCAATTTAGACTCAGTTCTGTAGCCGTCTCAGCTAAATTATCCGATTACCGTGGCTGCGCACCTAGCGCTACTCCCACACGGTACGGAAAAACGCCGTAAACTGGCACTTTTAGCAGGCTAAATCTGCTTGCCGTAGGCCAGAGGCCTACATAATGCGTTCAAAATGATGGAAAATCGACCTAAAAAGGCCGTCTCGCGGGTCAGTTGGCTTCTCAGTTGGCAGCTGACTGTCCCCTTACTTGCAAAAGGGTCCAATCAGAGGTAGAATTGGCTAGTTTCTGTAGGGCTCGATTGAAACACGCTGACACCAAGTTGTGGTAAGCCGAAGCGTTTCAGCTCACCGGTTGCGAGTTCGAATCCAATGAGCCCCTAGCCTTGAAGTATTCTACCAAAACAAACTAGCAGGATTTACTCATACAGAAATTATATTTAAACTGAATACATTTACAATGGGTGGTTACTATATATATACAAAATAGATTAAAACAATAAGTTAGGTTTGAAGGGGGTGTGGGAGACAAGGGCGTAGCCCGCGGCGGTAGACATCTGTGGGGTAAGCTGTAGTAAAAGGGAAGGCACCATCTCCCGGTTGAATAGTTGCCTGAGGGGCGCGGGGTTGCTAAGTGTCCGTGCCCCTCCCCTATTTAGCCCGTCCAATCTGACCGCTGCCGACGGGGTCATCTGCGGTCATGAGGTGAATGGTGATATAATAGGATTAGTGCAGAAGGCTTGACTTGATAAGCCACTGCGTAGCAACTCTGTAAAATACCCGTCCGTCTGCTGCCATATTACCACACTATTATTATGTTTTTTTTTTAATAATTATAATTAAATGATATTAAGGAGAAATAATAGAAATAAAAACAGTAGAAATAAGAATAACAGAAGAAACAAATCTGAACAAGAAGAAAATAAATCATCAGAGGGTAATTCAGGAGGTAATCTTTAGCGAAGCTTTTATATTATTAGGATTGATCAATCGATCATCCGTAAGTCCACCTAAAAAATGCTGAGTTTTAACTTTTGACCAAATTTTTTTATGATATAATCATCCTATTATTTTGGAATAGTGATTCCAAGGCCAACAAATTAGAATATTTGTTCTAGTCTGATGTTATTGACTGATGATTATGTCCTTGATGCACAACATTAACTAAAATTTGTTTTGTATTTCTTTCAATAGCTTTAAAAATGGATATAAAATATACATGGATATTATGATAGGGGAAAAACTGTGTCTAATTTGGGTTACGAACATGGACATCACTTAATGGTCAGTTCGTCTAGTGTAAGATCTATGTAATAGTAAATTCATTGCTTTAAAATAATTTATCTATAACATGATTAAAAATAATTATATGGACTCACTGGAAGATACTATTAATAAAGTAGATGCGCTGATTTAAAAAGTTTTTATTTAGGTTTTGTAGTGATATCAGACCCTGAGAGAAGATTGGCTATGCGATCTTATTGGATGAGAAGGGGGTGAATACACCCTCCCCATAAATACAAATTATAAATACCCCCTTATCAAATAGTTACAAGTTATTCATTCAGCCAAGAAATACTCATAATTCTAACCTTAATTTTCTTTTTTTTGTCGTCTGTTGAAAATAATCACTTGTTGGATTTGTACAGTTTGAATATAACAGTAGAAAAATTCGGCAATACCAAATTATAGCCTTTTCACATAAATCATCAAAGAGAGAGATGAAAAAAGTTTCTTTGATATTATTGAACCTCCGCTACTTTTAGATTGTTTGTCAATTGGGACATATTAAACAAAAAATAAAATAATTCTGCATATTGTATTTGCCAAAATGATGTTAACCTTTTAAGTTCAAGTCGCATGACAAATTAGTATTACATAGGTAGCATGGCAAGATTAGCAGAAAGTTTTTCATAATTGCTAATTCAGTAACATTAAAAAATTATAGACTGACTTAATAATCCATTTTACTCTGTCGGTTAGTCAGCTCAAGTATGCTATACAGGGTAAATACCTAGGTAAGGGACCAGTCGATAATGATCCTCTGGCGACTCTTAAACCTAACAGGGTCAGAGCTGTCTATTATCAGAATACCTGTCCCTGCCCCTCTCATCTTAATTCAGTCTGCTAAACACATCTTATATGTGATACACTATTTTTTTAGAGGCTTTATTGATGACTGGGCTAGGGGAATACCACAGGATCTGTGTCTTGAGTTATAGGGGCAATACCAAGGTAAGGGACCAGTCGAAAATTATCCTTAATTCATCCTCTGGCGACCCTTGTACCTAACAATGTTAGAGCATGCTGCTCTTAATAAAACTGTCCCTGCCCAGGATCTGTGACTTGAGTTATAGGGGCAATAATAAGGTAAGGGACCAGTCGAAAATTATCCTTAATTCATCCTCTGGCGACCCTTGTACTTAAAAGTGTTAGAGCAATCTGCTCTTAATAAAGCTTCCCTGCCCCTCCTTTCTTTATTCAGTTTGCGAATCACACCTTAAATGTGATCCATTATAATCTGAGGAATTAAAATATGACTGAACGAAGGGAATGTCACAGATTGTAAAAATCATTTTTATTTAACCAATGTAATTTTAAAATGATATTCTTTCATATATGTGTACATAAACAATTTTTATCCAACTTGAATATTTTAAATGAGTTTTAAATTAATATTGTTATACTTTTAATGTAATCTTTGTAAGTAAATGATAAAGACAAATAAAGAATCAAATAATAATAATAATAATCCATTTTATTTGGTATTTGAACGTTAAATCATAGGACAATAAGACAGACATAAAACTAATGATTCTATTTTGTCATAAAATATAAATGTGATAAATAAAACACACAATTCAGCTTGTTCTCTAAGCATAAAAATAAACGAAGAACTTCATATCAATTGAAAAACACCCTCTGTGATGTTTCATGGAAATAATTATGTAAATAACTGTGAGTACTGTACTGTATATTGTATAATAAATATTATTATGATGCTTAATGTGTTTTCATAAATGGTTTAGGTCAAGAAATATCATAACTAACATTATTAAGAATATGGAGACCCTAGAACAATTATATGCATGGGTTGCGCAGCAATTACAAGATATAACTAGATTGTCTTTTTGTTCTATTAAATATTATTATCATGCATAATAAGTTTAAAAACGAAAAACTCTATTTTTAAAAAAGACTGCTATGGCATACAAAGAAAGAAAAAGGAAACAGTAAATAAATCTACAGTTAAAATAGAAGAAAACATGCAGGGCTTGTCAGTTGCATGTAAGCCACAACTAAGCCTCAAACTTGTTTGGTTATGTCAAAATTTTTTTGTGATAAAGATTGCCTTGTTTGGGTTAGGTTTAGACTTCAAACAGTTTTTTAAGGTTGTTACTTTCACCTACAGACAGACATACAGTTTAGTAGCAGAACTACAATAAATCTCTTGAACCCTCGTCTCTGGTGAGAAGAGAGTCTTCATGATTTATGCTGGAAATATTCAAATAGGGATAATTATAAAGAAAAAGAGAAGCAAAAGTTAAGTCATAAATGATATACTGGTGAAAAGTACTAAAATATCTCAGGCCTTATTATTGGCCATATTAATAAAAAGAATTGTTTAATAATTGTTGAAACTTATAACCTTGTTCAGATAAACATTCAAAAAAGCTTTTTAAAAAATATTGATGATTTTACACTGAGCAGATTTAAAATCACTCAACTTTAAGCATATAATTGCATGCTAGAATAATATACTTGCAATGCTGATAGATATCATAATACAATATTCAACAATCTATTTTTCACTAAGAAAACCCTGTCATCTGATAAAATATTCTTAGCAGGTGATCAGAGCATTCATAATGGTGAAACATTATTTATTTTCAAGATTTGTTGTTTTTAAATAACTGGTAGAGAAAAAAAATTAAAGACAAAAATAGCTAAAAACCAGCTAGTGCTCAATAGTGCCAGGCTTTAGTAAGATCTTAATGGACAGTCCAAAAAGCCTTATTACTTTATAAAAAAAACTAGCGGCTACGCCCCTAGAGGCCTCTATTGGCATTTAAATGTTTTTTTTTTGAATATCTAATTTGAGAAATAACTTGTCTATGTTATCAGCTGTTAAATTCATGCTTCTACGCAGCGCGACTATGCTAGTGAGACTATGCTAGTGGCTAGCAAGACTACGCTACTGAGACTACGCTAGCGAGACAATGCTAGCAACACTACGCTAGCAAAATTACGCGGCGGAAATATTTAAATTTATTTGATTTTATTGTGATTTCTCTTGGGAGGGTGGTGGTACACTCCCACAAAATAGTTAAAACCCTTCCCAGGACATATGAGAATCTACCCTGTTAAGGAGAACCCAATTGGTTCAGCGGTTAGCGAGATCCTTTGGTACAGACACACAGACAAACATCCTGTTACTTTAGTATAAGGATAGATATTGAAACATTGAAATAAGAAGACATACAGACAAATTTAACCATATGGTCAGAAGCACAAAGTATCTAATAAATTATCTGAAATTCTGTTTTAAATTTACAAGTTACAAATTGTACATATATCAAAAATAAGTCTTAGTTTTTCCCCCTTTGACTTAACAGTACGAATAATAGAGAATTTATGATTGGAGACATATTTACGAATGAGTATTAGACACCATATTATCACACAATAAATCCGTTTATTTTAAGTACCTTACAGTTTCATTAATTAAACCAATTTTTTAACTTCTTTTTAGATATTTTTTCTATTTAATATTTTACAGAAATGCAAAGTAATGACGCTTTAATATTCAACAGTATGTAGATATCTGAACAAAAGATTGATAGGGCAATTCTAACATTTCTGAATCAACGATAAGATTTATACGTTACTATTGGGTATGGACAGTTCTTAAATCATAAATGTAGAAAAGCATCTCGTTAAAAATTAAACATATTTTTTTTATTTTTAACAGTTAGACATTAACAAAGCTTTTGACTACACGAATTTCTTGATTTGAATAACTTTTTGATCACAGACGCCCAAGCTTTTTTTTAGAGGGGGTATATAAAGTTTGAATTTTTGTTGGGGGGGGGGGGATGGGGTGTAAATTTGTTTGGAGGGTAATTGCATTTCAATTCCCCCCCCCCCCCCCCTACCTTGAACGTACCAGTTTTTTGATTTAAGGAAAATGTCAAATATATCTTTAGTAATATTTAATGAAACAGAATTAACCATTTATTGATTATATGTTTTTTGGTGATTTTTTTTTTTTGGGGGGGGGGGGGGCAAAGCTACTCTACAAGTTAAGAATGCTGTACGTATTGGTGCAAAAAATGGGGACAAATTTCAAATTGTTTTGGCGTGTGACGTCATACCCCCATCTCTTTTCTAGGGGGTTTCTTTCCTCCTTCCCTTTTCTTTCCCCTCACTTGTGACGTAAATAAACAGCCCCGTCAAATCAATTTAAAATTGTCCCCATTTTTTGCACCAATACGTACAGCATCCAAGTTAAGTCAAATGGTCACGTGTAATATCACGTGAATTCTTAACATTAGCTATTTATCTCTTTTTGTATCTCTTAAGTCAAACAGTCTAAAATGCGTTACACATACATACAAGTAGAACGCACCTACTATCCATTTTCTCCACAAGAAAGAAAAAATAAAACATCCGCTATATACGATTCAACAAAGCAATAAAACTTCATTATAAAGCTTGGTAATGATCTTAATCGTCCATGCTAACGTAAAAACACATTATTTATATAGAAATGGTCAAGAAACTTTGTCACCATAAGTGGCAATTTATTAATAGACTGTCAATTTTTACACGGATTTAGTTATACATCAATGGTCTGATATTTTGAATAGTTTTATTGAACAAAGTTATGGAACTAATCATAAATTTTGTAAGTACAAAAATAAGAATAGGTTACATTCTATAAGAATTATAAGGCCATCCAAGGCATTCGAGTTTCTTAAACCTTGTCTATGAAAACCCAAATTCCTAGGCTAACCGCAGAAATTGTAAAAGATTTGCCCTTACAACAATTGTTTCTTAAGTAGCACAGCAAAAAAAAAGAGAATTGCCAGTAAATAATTATCTGTAAAATAGAGAAATTGATCTTTTTTGTCGGTACCTCTTTGTTGCTTTGAAGGACTTGAAATTTCCTTGTTGCAAATATCATTTTAGCAGCAGATATTTAAGGTAGATGTCTACAGGTTTTAAAAAAACCTGCTAAATAACAATTATGTTTTAAATAGTTGTAAATGACTCTTCCATTTAAAACATCTAGATGTTTAAAAATAACTATACAAATTCATTCCTCCTTTCGTTTTTTTTGGCTGTTGTGATAATAAATTGACTTATATTTTTAAGAATCATTAATGAATAGATGTTGTCATTCTTATTTTTGTTCAAATTAATAAAATTATATGAATTTTACATTTTCTTTTTTCCCAGAAAACTTATCATTAAGTATAATTTAGTTCAATAAATTCAATAAAACTCGAATATTAATCAAAAAATTCATAAATTAATGTAATTTTCTACTATTTTTAAACAATACACTTTGTCAGCAACCTTTTTTGTTTATGAATTTTTAATAAAATATTTTTTATGAATGAAATAAGTATTTTTTTTTTGTAAAATGAAATAAAATATAAGTAAAAGAGATATATTTATTAGTCTTGCTTAGACGTCACCGAAACTGTCCCAATTTTGTATAACTTTTGCGGAACAAGTTCCAATTACGTCATATTTTTCTTTCCCGAAAAAGAGAAGGGGGAAAGAAAAAAAAGGGAAGGGGGGAAGAAAAAAGAGATGGGAGAAAAGGGGGTTTTCCCCATCTCTTTTGAAGAGATTTTCTTCCCCCCCTCCCTTTTTCGGGAAAGAAAAATATGACGTAATTGGAACTTGTTCCGCAAAAGTTATACAAAATTGGGACAGTTTCGGTGACGTCTCTTGCTTAGGCATATTTTGATTATTTTCAAGGAGAAGTTAAAAATTACAAGAACTATATAGAAAAGACTTCTTTTCTGTAGGGTTGGGTCTAGGGGCGTACACAGGGTTAAACAGTGAAACCTAGTGAGGGTAAAAAGAGGGAAATCAGACCCTTAATATTCAGGAGGGGTTTTGATACCCCACTTCCCATGATTTGTCAGGAACGAAGCCTATTAAAATATAACCATATTTTTTCAATTTTGTTTGCACAAATTGATTAAAATGCATCGTCAATTCGGGACAATTTAGTTTAGTTTTAATTTGGTAGGAAAGCTAGTGTATGATTGATTCACTTTGTCTGTCTGCCAGTCAGTTAGTAACGCTACGGAAGAAATGTGATTTTCTCGGCTGCTATTAAAGCTAAATCATTGTTTTGTCCATCTGTCTGTCGGCCATGCTCAAAAAGACATAAATATGATTATTTAAAGGTTTCGTGATTGTCTTTCAGCTTTTATATACTATCTCTCTTTATTTTCTTTGTTATGACAACTGAACATCTGATATTCTCAATTTATCCATTTGTCTATTTCGTGATTATTTGTACTTTGCTATTTATGGCTGCTGTCAACCTTGTTCAACTATTAAAACTATAACAAAGGGTAATAAAAAGTAATAAACATGCAAAACTTCAGTGTCATAAAACTATACAAAGAAACGTACTTTATAACTATATTTAGATAGTAGTGGCTACGCCCCCTAGAGGCCTCTAGGGGCACTTGAGGAGGGGGAAGTTGAATTCTTTTACCCATTTTTTTAGATTAATAATAGAAATAAAAAATAAAAATAATTTGGGAGGGGGGGTTCTAGTGTTAAACTCCGCCAAAATAGTAATAAAACCTACCAAGACCTATGTGAAGCTACTCTGTAAAGGATAACCATATAGGTTCAGCGGTTAGCGAAATCCTTTGGTACAAACAGACAAACACCCTGTAACTTTATTATGAGGATTATATGTACATTTTAAAATTAAAGTTTTACATCAGCCAATAATCAGTAAATTCCAATCTTACAACTTTCTTAAATTTTCCATTAACTTAAAACCTCAAATTATGTGTTCAACTAAAGACACGATTGAATCTTACAAGTTAGTAAAGATTTACATAGCTTCCAATATTTCTTTTATGAAATCTAGGGAAGGTTTAAGCTGTTTTTCTGTCCTTGTGGGAAGGGGGCGAAGCAAAAAGTCCTCAAAATATCTTGAATGAGGGGGGGGGGAGATTATAATTCGACCTCTTGAAGAATCAAGGATCTAGCCCATAATCCACTGACATTAAGCCACAAAGATTTTGTACAAAACCTGCTATCAATTATTACAGGACTGTAAGGTATAGGAAAATGAGAGAACTTTCAAAAAAAAGGGGGGGACTCTGGACTAAAAAATTTTAGGGCAACCGCCATTTTCTTTTGAGTTCTTTGATAATTATAGCTTGCCAAACCTCAAACACTCTACTATATGTAGTATAAACACAAATAAAAATGGTAATGGCTGACAAAATATAATATGCCTGAATAATATCGATTATATTTTTTATGTTTGGCCAAAGTAGACAGATCCATAGTGTTCTATTCATGGTTACCCGAGCAGAACTGATTAGGATTTAGATTGTTTATTGTTATATTAATTTTTATTGTATTTGTATCTTTTAATATTTTGATTTTATGACTATGTTTTAATCTTAATGTCCGAATAGATATGTTTATGTTTTATGGTATTTACTTATAGTCGTCATAGCTGAAATAAAATCGACTCATATTAATTTAGTAATCCAAAGTCTAACAGACCTTAAAACCTTTGATTCCATGATCTGGAGGTTCCAAATGTTACCCAGCTGTTGATGAAACAGGGGCTGCTATTCAGCCAATTAATTCCATTTGAAATTGCCGAAAATTAAATATTTTAATTGAGTAAAGTTGGAGTAAAACTTATTTTTTTTGTGTAACTGAAAGGAAAGTGGGTAACAAAGGGGAGAAAAGGGGAAGAGGTTTGGGGGAAAATTTCACCTAGAATTGTTTGTCAGAATCACATTTCCCTGATACAATTTTAACGTCTCTTTTCATGACATGGTATGTTACAGGCTCAAACCCGACAGCCCCTAGACGATTGCACTAAAATAAAATAACACTTTGACATTTTTTAATGTTTTTTAAGATTTATTACTTTATAATTATAGTTTTGGTGATGAATTAACAGCACATGTAATATAAGCATAATATGATCCTTATATTCATGTTGTTCACATTATAATGACGTCAGCTATTCATGGATTCAACATATAAATCGCCTGAGCTGAAAGAGATAGTCCTAAAGCTTAACGGATAAGACAAGGGACAATGAATAAATATACGTTTTCAATGGGGATAAGCAAAATTATCCCTTTTGCAGACTAAATCTTTGGTTGAAAAGTTTATACACTACTAGTTTGGAAACAACCACTGGAAATTCAATAAAAGCACCCAAAGTTTTTAAGCCCACGAATAAGATAACGTGATTATAAAACTTTTGTTATAAGTGTAATTTACAGTTCAATGAAATTTATTAAAAGATTTAAAAGACAATATCAGAGTGACTTTTCAAAGGCATAATGTAAAGACATGAAACCATTCTAATCATATATTCAACATTTTATCCAGGCATCTAAAGGGATAAGGCAATGGCTGATAAATTGATAGACATCCCCAACTATAATACAAAAAATTACCCATTCTATTGATTACAATAAGTGGTTGTAACGTTTGGACACTTAACGTAATGAACCAACCAATCAAAATACTACAAAAGTCCCCAAAGATTTTGAGCCAACGAATAATAAGAAAACGTTATTATAAAACTTTGGGGGACTAATGTAATTAATAGCCAAATGTCACCTTCCTATCTGATTTTTTTCCTTAACCATTAGCGGATTTTTCTATCTTATTTTCTGTGTGTTTGACACATAACTAAGAGATATCTTTATCCTGGCGGACACAGGATGCCAGCAAACCTGGCAGGGTCATCCAAGTAAAGAGCAAAAATATTTTTTGACTTTAACAAAGCATTTTATCTTACTAAAATACTAAATTATCCTATAGCAGTAAATCCTTATTAGAAATATAGGTGTTCAAGTCAATTTCAGGTTCCAGGTATGATCCTGCAGGTCCTGATCCTCCAGGTATCCAGAAGTTTTCAAAAGCCTCCTGTGACTGCAAATTTTGACTTAGAGACTTCAAATTTAAAAATTAAGTGATATTACAGCATGAGAAAATAGAAATAGAAAATTATTCCTGATAAATGAACCTTAATTGTTCTTAATTAATAAACATTGTGATGTACTTTAAGTTTTTGTATATTGGACCTCAGTCTTTTCTTTGTTATAACAACTTAACATCTGCTCTACATCTCATTTTGTCCTTTGTCCTTTCGACGTTTTGTGCTTCGCTTCTTATGTATTTTGTCATTCCTGCTTTTTTTATTTCTGTTTATAAATGTGTAGTTTAATGGACGTTATTGTATGAACACTTTTTTTAAAGCCCTTTAGAGGTTAACCTCTTTAGTATTTCTACCATTAACTAACACCCATGATCAAATGAAAGAGAGAGAGATAGATAGAGAGAGAGAAACAAAGAGAGAGAGATAGAGAGATAGAGAGAGATAGATAGAGAGAGAGAGAGAGAGAGAGAGAGAGAGAGAGAGAGAGAGAGAGAGAGAGAGAGAGTGAGAGAGAGAGAGTGAGAGAGAGAGAGAGTGAGAGAGAGTGAGAGAGAGTGAGAGAGAGTGAGAGAGAGGGGGAGAGGGGGTGTTGCTAGAGGCTGAAAATGAATGTAACTGCCATGTTAATGGTTAGTTTTCAACGGACCATTGGGCCGACCAGTGGTAACTTCTAAGTAAGATATTCATTTTATATTTAAAACAAACTTAATATTTTTAAATATCTAAAACAAGGATCAAAACTCAATAAAAAATTTACTTTAAAAAACTAAAATTACAAGCGCTTTATTTCATCCTATTGGCTGAGCATCTCACATCTTCAATGTGGGAAAAGACGGCGGTAACATAGCTTACAAAGTAAAACTATCCCAAGCCTTAAATCTAAAACTAAAATTGCCTGAAACCAGCTGGGACTTATGTCGAGATTCCCTGAAAAAGAAATTTCAATCAGTTCCTAAGTTTTCGAAATCTTAAGCTACAGACAATAAAAATATCATTACTACTTTAATAAAAGGACTAGCTGATGCCATTATAAGAATGACAGTAAACTATCATAAAACCATCTCAAGACATTTATCTTTCCCTAAAAATTACAATAAATTTTAAATCGGCATTTTCTGAGATCTTTAATTTCACATGGATGGACAGACTGGCAGAGTGAGATTTTGGTAATATAAAAGAGAGGGAGATAGATAGACATGGAAATATATTAGAAATTCATAATTTGAAGATCAGAAACTTTTGTCGTTCAAAGCTCTCAAAAAACCTCTAAAAGTTGGCAAATTCTCCACAAAAAAAGGCAGTATTTTTGTCATTTCTAAGGCTAAGAAAGAGATATTATGAAATGAACAAAAGTTCCTGATTCTACTCCTCAAGGTTCTTTCTTATTCAATAAATTGTTTACTCCTATTAAAACATAGCTATACAATGACATGTGTGGAAATCAACAGTTTTTTGACTTAAGATAAATTTTAAATCATCCAGAGGTGTATTATACTTATGAAAATGATGTGCAAGTTCCCGCTAAGGTCTCAGATAAAAATGTCCAAAATCGACCCACCCTAATATATAATCAATTCTCTTTGGTTCTTTGAATCTTAGCAAAATAATAAGACATATTTAGCTTTAATGGCAGTTGTAAAGTAAATATGGTTTTCATTTATATTGAAGCTGGGGAAGGTTTACAACTTTTCAAACCTCCACCCTTCAATCAACCTTGGAAAAAATACTCACCACTATTTTTTTTTACTTTCGTGGTGACGCCCCTTTCTTCGTATTTTCACAGTATTATTTATCCTATTTCTAGCCCCTGCGGGGCAATCACCTAACCCAATATAACCTAACCTAACCTACTAAAAGCCATTTTGAAAATTCGATAAATCGCCCCTTAAGGGGCGTTGGTACGAAAGGGACTATACCCAGAAACTAAATTTAAAGGGGAGAGTCGACTCCCTTCCCTCCTAGGGAGTAAATGAATATCTGAACTTTCAAGTAGCATTGTGAATATTTATACTAGTTACCCAACGAAAACAGATATAAAAACTTTTGCAATTAAAAGGATCAAATTTTCTAATTTGAAATGAATGATTATTTTTCTTTAGGAAAGTTTTAAATTGAAAAAATACTTTGTTACAATTTCTCACCTAATTTTAGAATTTTAAGATCATAAATTCATAAATATCCTCTTTTAGTAGCAAAAGTCCATGAGAAAAAAATCTTCTGCTTAAAACAATCTGTTATCAAACAAAACTAACCAAGCAAAGTATAGATTGAAAAAATTCTTAGAAAATGCTAGAAAAGGGTTAAGAGGAAAAATGACAAAAGTCAAAGAAAGATGAAAGAAAAATAATATGTAATCAGAAAAACTCATGATATTGCAATACCAATGGATTATTACTTGGATCTTACACCAGATTACGTTACTCTAATAAAGTAAAACTTGTAGCTGGCTATAAGAACGATAGTCCCCATTCCACCCCTTTGTCAATGTCCAATACCCTTCCCTCTACTTGATATACAAAATTGACGAAATTTTTTCCCTTGTCATAGTATCCACGTATATTCTACATCCATTGCAATACCTATTACATTTTAGTCGTTCTACATTTAGACAACAATCTTGTACCGTTTGGAACTGTTTTATAAGAACGTTAAAACTACTAGCAGTGTCTAAACTTTTCCTTCAATTATTTTTATCTAAAGAAAGGTTAATTGTAATCCAGTATGGCTTCGAAACAGATTAATATCCAGTGGATTGGCCTTACTAAAAAATCATGTATAGCATCGTATTACAGAAACTTTTCACGATTATAAAAATAAAAATCATAATTTCGATACCATTTTTGTTACCCCGGGACCCCTCGGGGCTATCAAAACTGGTTTAATATTTCAATTTGTCATTATAATACAAGCGATCAATAACTATTCTATTTTAGACCTTGGATTGAATTGAGAAAATTTAGTTTGAGAAAAAAATGTTGAAAGAAGACACTAATAATATTTTAACTTTTTTTTCAGATTTGTTATGCTTGGTCGCCTAGTTGTAATTCTCGGTATCCTTGTCCCTCAACTCAACGCTTTATTTATTTCAAGGTACGAGTTGTACAAAATGACCGATAAATTGATGACATTCTAAATTACCCCTTCTGTAGATTAGAATTAGCGGTGTAAATGTATGAACACTCTACTTAATACACCAATTAATCAAAATACAGTAAAAGTTCCCAAAGTTGTTAAGACAACGAATAAGAAAACGTTATTAAAGAACTTTGGGGACTAGTGTAATATACAGCCCATAGTACCCTCTCTCTCTGAGTTGTAGAGTAGTCATGCGCCTCACGCTACTTCATTGATATATTTTTATTTGGATCTAACATAAAATTATTATGTACTCTAACTAAGTCAATCTCTTAGTGGGCTTAAGTAATGAACGCATCGCCCCCCATACTCCATTACCCTATCCACTCCCCTCTTACTAGTTGAACGAACTGACCTAAAAATATAAGGGGAAAAGGCAACCTAAACACGCGACAATTTTTCTCTTTTTTATGTTATCTTTGAAAAAATTATGTATTTCATTTGTTATAAAGCCCTAGTAATCTCTGTCTCAGCAATTTACCTTTTTTTGTGCTTATATAAGCATTTTTGTCAGATTTAAGTAGGACGTGCTCACATCGGGAAAGTCCGCACTTTACAACAAAAGTGGCTTACTTAAATCGGACATGTCGGACTAACGAACCATTTTCGTAGGTTAATTGCTTACTTGAAGAACTATTATTGCCCTATAAACCCCTAAAAAACCCCAAAAATAAGGGTGGCTGATAAGAATCAGCAAAATCGGACGCTTTTGAGGTAAATGTCTTACAGATTAAGATTTTAATCCGGATTATTTTACCTCAAAATTTAATCCCTTCTCAGCCATTTAGGCTATATTTGTAGTTGATTGCTTACTTATATCTTCCATTTTTGCTACAAAATCCTTACTTAAACAAGCCATTTTTGTGATTAATGTCCTACTTATATCTTCCATTTTTGCTACAAAATCTTTACTTAAACAAGCCATTTTTGGGGTTGATTGCTTACATAAATCCTCCATTTTTGCTGCAAAACCCTTACTTAAATAAGCCATTTTTGGGGTTGATTACTTACTTAAATCATCCATTTTTGTTGCAAAATCCTTACTTAATTAAGCCAATTTTGGGGTTGATTGCTTACTTAAATCATCCATTTTTGTTGCAAAATCCTTACT
Source organism: Acartia tonsa (assembly GCF_053477335.1). Lineage (NCBI taxonomy): Eukaryota > Metazoa > Arthropoda > Copepoda > Calanoida > Acartiidae > Acartia > Acartia tonsa. The sequence goes on from NC_137268.1 coordinate 22,377,321, forward strand.
TAATTAAGCCAATTTTGGGGTTGATTGCTTACTTAAATCATCCATTTTTGTTGCAAAATCCTTACTTAATTAAGCCATTTTTGGGGTTGAGTACTTACTTAAATCATCCATTTTTGTTGCAAAATCCTTACTTAATTAAGCCATTTTTGGGGTTGATTGCTTACTTAAATCATCCATTTTTGTTGCAAAACCCTTACTTAAATAAGATATTTTTGGGGTTGATTACTTACTTAAATCATCCATTTTGGTTGCAAAATCCTTACTTAAATAAGCCAATTTTGGGGTTGATTGCTTACTTAAATCATCCATTTTTGTTGCAAAATCCTTACTTAATTAAGCCATTTTTGGGGTTGATTACTTACTTAAATCATCCATTTTTGTTGCAAAATCCTTACTTAATTAAGCCATTTTTGGGGTTGATTACTTACTTAAATCATCCATTTTTGCTACAAAATCCTTACTTAATTAAGTCATTTTTGGGGTTGATTACTTACTTAAATCATCCATTTTTGTTGCAAAATCCTTACTTACATAAGCCATTTTTGGGGTTGATTGCTTACTTAAATCATCCATTTTTGCTACAAAATCCTTACTTAAATAAGCCATTTTTGGGGTTGAGTACTTACTTAAATCATCCATTTTTGTTGCAAAATCCTTACTTAATTAAGCCATTTTTGGGGTTGATTGCTTACTTAAATCATCCATTTTTGTTGCAAAACCCTTACTTACATAAGCCATTTTTGGGGTTGATTACTTACTTAAATCATCCATTTTTGTTACAAAATCCTTACTTAAATAAGCTATTTTTGGGGTTGATTGCTTACTTAAATCATCCATTTTTGCTACAAAATCCTTACTTAAATAAGCCATTTTTGGGGTTGAGTACTTACTTAAATCATCCATTTTTGTTGCAAAATCCTTACTTAATTAAGCCATTTTTGGGGTTGATTGCTTACTTAAATCATCCATTTTTGTTGCAAAACCCTTACTTAAATAAGACATTTTTGGGGTTGATTACTTACTTAAATCATCCATTTTGGTTGCAAAATCCTTACTTAAATAAGCCATTTTTGGGGTTGATTGCTTACTTAAATCATCCATTTATTTATTTTATGCTTTCTTTAATTCAACCTTTTTACTGTGAAATATGTGCTTGAACACCAGCTATCTTATGCTTACTTACCTTTCTTTTGAGCTACTAAAACCTCACATAAACTTGCTCAAACATTTTTAAAAATTGTTTTATATATTTATTTATAATACAAAAGACTCTGATGAAAATTTATTCAAGTTGATACAAATTAATTTGATGTTTCTGATTAAATGAAGTCTATAGGAGTTCCAGCAAAACCACTCTAACAACAGACTGAATTAAAAAAAAACAACAATCTATTTTTAAAGTGATTCTAAATGCCCCCTATTATTTTTTCAGGTGATAAGTTTATGTTCTTCACTGAAGTAATCTAATGAAAAATAATTACAGACAAACAAAATATATTCAAATGTACTAAATAGGATTACATAAAAATATTTCTTAACAATTTCCAATTAAACATTCAAGAATTTTTATCAACATTTAATAACAATAAATACTAATAAAATACATCAAATATAGAAACAAATAATATTCCAATGCCTATTTGTTAATAAACCTGAATAAATTTCAAGAAAAGTATTTTAATTTAGGGTAAAACTTTTAGAGGAAAACTTTAAAACATTTTGATTATTATTGTGCCTTGAATACCAGTTTTTTCAGCCATTTGTAGTTTAAGAGCTACATTGAAAATGTGAGAAAAAAGTTGAAAAGTTTTGAGTAAGGTGGAACATTTTACCATGTAGCTCCTATACTAAACTTAGCTCAGGAATAGTTCTTACATATACAAAAACTAGAGCTTAAGACAATTCACAAATAGCTATACAATTGAATGTGTGGTAACCAAGAGTTTTTAGACTTAAGATGAATCAAATTCATCCAGAGGTGTATTGTAGTTATATAAATTAAGTGTAAGTTCCTGCTTTAGTGTCAGATAAATTACCAATATGAACCCACTCTAATAAACATAATGAACAAACTAAGAAACAAACAGACAGACAGACAAATTTTGAGATGTCCCAAAGACCAGACAAAATGACATGAGAGCATTGAAAAAATATTTTAAATTGGTGGAGTTGAAAACTTGATGCCTTTTTTTCTAAACATTAAAAAAATATTTATTTTCCTTTCACAGAAAGATAAACAGACAGATGGACAGACAGTCAAACAGACAGATGTAAATATAGACAAACATAATAACAGACATTTAGATAGACTGTCAAACAGATAGTAAAACAGATAGTAAAACCCCCAATTTATTAGGGTTAATATTCTTGTTTAAGAAGGTATGCTTGTTATGTTGCCCTACTTATATTCTAATTATTCTTGTATTGGAAGGTATAGCTTGGTATTGCTGCACTACTTATAAAATAATTGTTCTTGTTTAAGAAAGTATAGAATGTTATTTTGTGCTACTTATTGTATACCTTGGTATTGCTGCGCTACTTATAAAATAATCATTCTTGTTAAAGAAAGTTTAGAATGTTATTTTGTACTACCTATAAAATAATTATTCTTGTTTAAAAAGTATACAATGTTTTTTTGTGCTGCTTATTGATATAATTATCTTTGTTTACAAAGTTGTAAATTGTTATTGTTGCACTACTTAAAAATAATTAATCTTGACAGAAGACTAACAGACAGACAGAAAAACAGTTCAAATACAAATAGATAGATGGACAGACAGATGGACAAATAGATAGATGGACAGACAGATGGATAAGCAAACAGATGGACATTTAGAAAGACTTCAAGACAGATGGATAGACAGAGAGAAAAATGAATAGAGTAACAAATAGACAGATAGTCAGATGGACAGAGAGATGGTTGGACATATAGACAGACAGACAGACTGACAACAGTCTGACATACAGACATGCAGACAGATTTTCGGACATACAGATAAACATATGAACATACGGACATTTAGCTAGTCCAGACATATGGGATTTACATACAGACTTACAAGAAGAAATACAGAAGTGCAAGTAAAAAATTGAAGAAGGATGACAATATCCATAAGTAGCAAAGCACAAAAATTGTGGATGGGAATACCTACAAGTAGAAAGAAAGAGTATTCTTTAAAATCAAGAATAGATTTAATTAATTGGAGAAAATAAACACAAAACCTTTTTTTATTTTGTATGATGACTGACATACAAATGCTCAAAGTAAATTACATACTGGATGCTCAGAACAATTGGAAAAATTATTATGATACTGTCATCTTAAAATTGAACCAAAAACACCAAAGATATTAGGAAATATGTAAAAATATAAAAATAGCCAAAAACCTGCTCAAATGCAGTCCAATCACTATAAATGTTTTTTAAAACAACTGGAAAATTAATTGATATTCTTATCTACAAAAATTTTGAAAATTGGACCATAATCACCAAAGATATGGGAAAATCTGTAAAAATATAAAAATAGCCAAAAACCTGCTAAAAGGCAGTCCAACCTTCATAGATGTTTCATTAAACAGCAGGAAATTTAATTTAGATATCTATAACAAAAAAATTTTTAAAAATCAGATTATGAACACCAAAGTTTTGGTGAAAACAACAAAAATAGCCTAAAACCTGCTAAAAAGCAGTCCAACCGCTATGGATGTGTGAAAGTTAATTATGTTCCTTAGCGATGGGAATTTCGTCATAAAGTTTCAGCCTTCTATCTGTCATAGGAGCCGAGAAATTCATGTTTTCCCACTTTTTCTCTGACAGACAGAAAGACTGACAGATGGAAGGGCGGGCATTTCGAATTATAGAGTAGCTTCGCTACTACAAAGTAATCAGCTATCTATATAAAATTGATTAGGGTTAATATTCTTCTTAAAGAAGCTATGCTTGTTATTGTTGCCCTACTTATAATCTAATCATTCTTGTTTAACCCATTAGTGCCGAACCGGGTTTTAAAACCCGGTTCCAGAAAATGTAAATAAACCGGTTTCCGGCTTCATAATTGCATCATTCTCAGTATGAATCCCCCCTCTACTACCCTGGCTTTCATTTCCCCCTAGAGCAGGCAATTTTGCTTACTTCCGTTTGCCGGTATAGATCAACAAAGTTTGAAAATCATGAAAATTCAAAATACCCCATCTAAATTTTTTGTTTTTATAGTAAAGTCTCTGATTTTTTTCGTTAAATCTAAAGTTTATTGACAAGTACATCTATTTGTGAATTCGTTTTATTTAAATTATTATTTTTTATATGATTTTTTTATCGTTTTTTTACGCCCTATATAAGCCCGGTTCGGCATTTCCATTTGGAGTCTGAAATTTTTATTACCCGGTTTCACTAATAGATCTCTTTTGACAACAACAACAAAACAGGGTTTTTTTACCCGAAATCGCCGGCTAAACACTAAATTTGAAATAAATCGCTTCGTATTATACTTGTAGCTCTATAGATTACATGAGGTTGTGTAGTTTTCAATTTCGGATCGTATCAAAGTTCTAAAAAGTGTTCATCTCACTTTTGGCGTTCAAAAATTACATTTTTCGATTTTTGTCAAAATAACCGGGTTTTTACAGGAAAACCGGGTTTTAACGCCGGGGGAAAGCACCAAAACGGTAATAATGCCTGGTTGGTATTTATGGCCGAGCCGAACCGGGTTTTTTTGCAACTTTCCTGTTCACGCCACTAGAGCAAAACAAAAAATACGAATTCCGTTTTGACCATTATAAAGCTTCCCTGAAACTTTCAGCTCGATCGGCCCATAAAAGTGGCGCTCGGCACTAATGGGTTAAGAAGGTGTAGATTGTTATTGTTTCGCTTCTTATTAAATAAATATAAAGATTTAAAAAGGTTGAATTGTTATTGTTGCCCAACCTATGATCTTATTATTCTTGATTAAGAAAGTCTACTTTTTATTGCTGCGATTCTTATGAAATGACTATTCTTGTTTGCTTATTTTTTAAATGTTAGTATTTGAAATATATAACAAAGGAAAGGGTTATTTTGTCTTTCTTAATGATAATTAACTAGCGGCTACACCCCTAGAAGCATCTAGGGGTAGGAGGGGGAAAAGTCAACCTCTGCCTATTTTGAATTTGAGTTTCAAAAGAGTAAAAAGATTTTTTTGGTTGGGGGGGTTGAAGATACCCTCCCCAAAAATAGTTTAAAACCTTCCCAGGTCCTATAAGAAGCTTCACTGTAAAGGAGACTAATATCGGTTCAGTGGTTAGCAAGATCCTTCGGGATAGACAAAAAATGCTACTACTTTATATGATAGTATAGTGCATCATCACCTTCGTCAAAATGATAGAATATTCAGAACCACAGTTTATTACTTAATCTTCCCATTTATATTTACCTTCATCAAACAAAATTCTATTCAAATATGTATGGTCTTATACTAATTTGCAAAAATATTTGTTTTAAATATGACAATATGCAGACGTGAAGGCCCACCACAGGCTTTAATGCAGGGATCTAAAGGGATAACATATAGGCCGAGAAATAAATGTACATCCCCGATGATAAAACAAAAATCTTCCATTACAATTAGTGGTTGAAACTTTTGGACACTCAACTTAATGAATCAACCAATCCCCAAAGTTGTTAGGCAAGTGAATAGAAAAAAATTATTATAAAACTATGGAGACTAGTGTATAAAACAACCCATGGTCCCCTCCCTCCCTTTAATGGATTGAACTATCCCTCTTTTCATTATAGACTAAATATTTGATCTTACCAGGAATCTAAGGAGATAAGACAATGGACGTTAAATTTATGTAAGCACCTTAATTACAATAAATCTTTTTTGTAGGTTACACTTTTTTAGTAGAAAGGTTAAGACACTGTTGGTTTGTACAACCCAAAAAGAAACATACTAGTTTTTTTAACAACAAACAACAGATTTGTTTTTGGGACAAGTATAATTTCCAGTCCAATGTCCCCTCTCTCCTTTTTTTATACAAAGCTTTAATAAATTTTAAAACAGAAAGAAATATTAAATATTTATTATTAAATGATATAAGGGGAGGGGACTTTTGACTGTAAATTACACTGGTCCACTATGTTGTGTTTGATGGTTTAAAAACTTTGGGTACTTTGAAACAATAATTTTAATGTAACATTTCTCTATACTCGGAAATCTGTCTATAATATGATTCGATAAATAACTTATTATAATAAATTATCATTTCAGAGATCAAAAATGTACTGAGAAAAACACCAGTATTTTTTATAGCATCGCTCTCATGGATTCTACATGATTCTTGTTTTTACTTTAAACTAAATTTCATTTTTACCAAGAATCTTAGGGAATTAGAAAATGAAGTATAAAATTATAAAAATATCCAATTACAATACAAAAAAATTAATAGTTATTTATCGCATAGTATTATAAACAGCTTTCCGCGGATATAGCATAAACATTAAACAATTATAAGATTAAAACCAGTTTTTTTATCCCCGAGGTGCCGAAGGCACTGTCTAAAAAAACTGGTTTTAATCTTATGATCATACATTTTTTATATATTATGTTGAAAGCTGGATACAATACGATGCTAGACATAGTTTTTTTTTGTATGGATGAATACCGATTCCTATCCAACGGATTTGAATGAATACGAGAAATTAAATTAAGGGCCAAAAAAATTTAAGATTCTGCTTGTTTTGAACCAATAAATCAAAATACCGAAGTTATATTAAATTATAGGGATCTATAGACAATGACTGATAAATTGATGTACATTCCCAATGATGACACACAAATTTACCCCTTCTGTAGTCCCTAAAGTTGTTAAGCCATCGCACAAGAAAACGCTATTTTAATCTTAGGGGACTAGTGTAATAAACAGCAAAATGTCCTCTCTCTCTCTCTGCTAGTTCCCAAAGTCTTATAATAACGTTTTCTCATTCGTTGGCTTAACAACTTTGGGGAATTTTACTGAAATTTTAATTTTGATTGGTTGGTTTAACCACTGGCATACTTAACAACCTAATCATTCAAAATCCAATAAAAGTCCCCAAAGTTGTTAAGCCAGCGAATAAGAAAACATTATCGTAAAACTTTTGGGATTAGTGTAGTAAACAGCACATTGTCCCCCTCTCTCTCTGCTAGTTCCCAAAGTTTTATAATAACGTTTTCTTTTTCGTTGGCTTAACAACTTTGGGAACTTGAATTTTGAATGGTTGGTTTAACCACTACTATCCATAATACAAAGTAGCTTGATGTCTGCCCGTCTGTCTGTCTGTCCGTCTGTCCCTTAAGATCTCGGTAAACACTGAACCCCATTTTTAAAAAAATTTGCTGAAGATTTCCCTGGTCCTTTTACGAATTTCGACATAATTTTTTAAAATCCCCTCTTGGGGCAAAGCCCCTAGAGGCTAGGGGCGAAGCCGCTAGTACCTAATAACCTACCTATTCAAAATCCAATAAAAGTCCCCAAAGTTGTTTAGCCAGCGAATAAGAAAACGTTATCTTAAAACTTTGCAGACTAGTGTAATAAACAGCCCATTGTCCCCCCTCATTTTCTGCTAGTTCCTGATAATTCAATTATATTACAAGGAGGACACAGAGAGGTAACTTAAAATAGATCTCAAAATAGAACTTCAGATAAAGTTGTTATAAAACTTTGGGTGCCAGTAATTTACAGTCCAATGGCACCTTCTTCGTTGTTTTTGCTCAAAGATACACATTATCTAAAACATTTAAAGTAATACAGCCCCCCCCCCCCACCCTCCCCTCCTCTTTATACAACCTAATCTAACCTTGCCTAGTTTCAGTGCTCAACAAGGTACTTCAAGTGAAAGCGTTAATGTTTTTTTTAAGCATTTATGTATGTTTTTTCTTGTTTTTACTTCAACCTAGATTTTTTTACCAGGAATCTTAAGGAGTAAGACAATGGACGATAAATTGATGACAATTCTCCCATTTACGAAAGGAAATAAATAAATCATTGGTCAAAAAGTTTTGACACAGGCTCAGCTATTTTTGAACCAAGCAATCAAAATTCGATATAAGTTATTAAGCTGACCAATTGTGCTGTTTATTACACTAGTCCCGAAAGTTTTATGATAACGTTCATATTTTTTGAGGACTTTTATTGAATTTTGATTGGTTGGTTTATTAACTACAAGTGGCTTTGCCCCAATCCCCTAGGTGTCCCACCCCTCAAGAAAATAGTTATAAACCTTCCCGGGAACTATGAGAAGCTACCCTGTTAAGGAGAACCTGATCGGTTCAGCGGTTAGCGAGATCCTTCGTTACAAACAAACAGACAAACAAACAGACATCGTTCTACGTTGTATGGATAGTGTCCAAACATTCACCCCTAATCGTAATCTATAGAAGGGGTAATTTTGTTTACCATCATTGAGGATGTACATCAATCAATCTCCCATTGTCTTATCCCTTTAGATTTCTGCGATAATAAAATTTGGGTATGGTCCCATATTGTTTTGTTAATTTGTTAATTGGGGCATGTGAGATTTGTCCTATCGATTTCAAACTTTGGATGGGGATTCCTGTAATAGTTAGGTACGATTTAGAAAGCGCAGCAACTCTGTAATCATTACCAGAACGTCCGTACGTTCATTTTAAACATGTTGATTTTTTTACTTTTTTAACAACAAATTTTTATGTGATCTAATTATCCGATTGATTTGGTTTTTGTATATTGATTCCTGGGACAATAGTAAAATAAAGTACAATATAATAAGCGAAGTAACTATGATGAAGTCCTAAAAACGTAAGTATGTCTATAAACATTATCCTGTATCAATCATTTTTTCAACAAATTTATACATATATTTTCTGATTATCCAGTTTTGACCCTATACAAGTGTTAATGTCCGTTTGTCCTACCATTTTAGTGCTTTGCTTTTATGAATATTGTCATTCTTGTTATATTAGATTTTGATAGGTTACATTAGCTAGGTTAAGTTGGGTTAGGTCAGTGGCGCGACAAAAAAAGTTTGAGTATGGGGAATGTTTTTACCTATAATCAGGCACAACTAAGGGATTAGATAATAGTGATAAATAAAGTTACCCCTATTGTGGATTTAAATTTTTAATTTAATTGATTGAAGTTTGGGCACAACTAGTTAAAAACAAAATATTCAAAATTCAAAATCTCTAAAATTATCCAAAGTTTTTTTTATAAAATGTTCCCTCCTTCCCTGGGTATATATCTAAATGATCCTTTTAATCCAGTTAAAATAAATCATATCATGTTAATACCAACTTTTTAGGGATATTAAAATAAAAAAAATATTATGAGATTAATTCCAGTATAGTTGGCTTTAAGGTCCGAAGGCTTAGGCTATCAAAACAAGTAAAATGTTTTTACTTTATAATTAAATATCTTTTGAAAGTTGTCTATAAAACGACAATACACATTATTTTAAAAGTATGGCTCAGAACCAGCAGAAATTAAAAGTATACGATGCCATACTGGTAACAATCATAGAGTTCTTATGATTTCTAAAGTCTACCTATCTACCACAAGAATCACCATACAAATTTTGAAATTGATAGAAAAATTCTGACGTGCCTATTTTAATTTAATTTAATTTAATGCATATTTAAATTAACACTCAAAATATTCTTAAAAGTATATGTCCGTCTGTCTGTCCGTCAGTTTGTCGGTCTGTGACTGTCCATCTGTTTATGTCTGTATGTCTGTCAATACCTTTTCGTTAATTTAGGCATGTTAGAGTTGTTCTTTAAATTTTTTAAAGGTTTCAGAGTTTTAGTGCTCAACAAAGTACCCTGAGTGAAAGCGCCAATTTTAATTGGGATAAAAAAATTAATTTTTAATTGAAATACATCCCCAATGATGATAATAGTTATCTATTGCATCGTATTATAGACAGCATTCCGCGGATAGTAAATTTAAAAATTAAAAGATTAATTACAGTTTTGTTAACCCTGAGGGGCTGAAGTCCTGGGCTTACAAATCTGGCATTGATATTATGTTTTTATTTTCATTTTAATATTCATATAAAATTGTCTAACATTTTTCCAGTATGGCTTTGAACCGGTATTAATCCCACGTATATTAATCGGTTTCAAAGCCATACTGAAAATAAAATTACCCCTGTTGTAGATTAAAATTATTGATTGGGCAATACTTGTTCAGAACCAACCAATCAAAATTAGACAAAAGTACCCAAAGTTTTTAAGCTAACCATAGAGCAAGGATAGTAATGAAGCTTTGGATACCTGTGTAAATACAGTCCAGTGTACTCTCCCTCCTTAGGTAAAAATGTAATTTACTGCTCAATGATCCCTATATCCCTGGGTATGGTGTGTCTACAAAAAGGCAGTGTCCAAACTTTTCCACCGATTATTTTAATCTAAAAAAGGGGTCCCATTTTTATAATTGTAATTGTGCTGTGCATATTGTAAACAGTTATCGCGCAATCAATGATTCTACAATATAATACATGTTTTTTCATATGACTCATAACCTATCAAGAGGGAAAACTTAGATTCGTAGCCACACTAAAATAGTTATTTATAGTATCGTATTATAAACATTAAACAGCTTTCCGTGGATTTTAAAATGTACCATTGTAAGAGTAAAAATATTTTTAAAATAATTATTAAAAAAACTTCATTTTATTTGCTCAAAGATATGCCTCAAATAAAAAACGTTTTAAGTAAAATGCCACCCCCCTTCTCCTTATACAACCTATCCTGACAACCTGACCCAAAATTAAAGGTTTCAGTGCTCATCAAGGTACTTCGAGTGAAAGCGTAAATATTTTATTTTATAGCATCCCATTTATGGATTAATTTTTCTTGTTTTTACTTTAAACTAAATTTTCGTTTTTACAAGGAATCTTAAAGAATAAGACAATGGACGATGAATTGATGAAAATTCCCTATTTACAAACAACTTTGAGGACTTAACTAATCAAAATTCAATAATTTATCATTATTATCTTAAGTGTTCAAACGTTTCCAACCCTAATTGAAATCTACAGAAGGGGTAATTATGTTTACCATCAATATGGATGTATAATAATTTGACGGCCATTGTCTTATCCCTTTAGATACCTGCGATAATAAATCTTTAATATAAGTACCTAAAGCTTTTGGGTCAACAAACAAGATAACGTGGTTATTAAACTTTGTATATACTTCAGAGATAATCTCGCCCTTACAAGGTAAGGTATAATTCAGGGATCTTAAGGGATAAGACAATGATCATCAAAATTACCCCTGTTGTGGAATTAAATTATTTAATGAATTGATTAAAGATTGGGCAAAACAAGTTAAAAACCAACTATCAAAACCCCTAAAAGATCTTTTATAAAATATGCGTGGTTATAAAACTTTGGGTATAAATAATAAAATGGTAGAGATATGAAAATGAAAATAGAAATATCCAGAATGGGAGGGGACATTGGGCTGTTTATTACACTAGTCCCCAAAGTTTTAAGATAAAGTTTTAATATTCTTAAATTCTAATTGGTTGGTTTATTAATTTGAGTGTCCAAAGTTTTCAACCACTATAGAAATTATACAGAATTCGTAGTTTTGTGTATTATCTAAGGAGATGTACATCAATTTATCGGCCATTGTCTTATTCCTTTAGATCCCTGATAAACAACAGAGAAACAAAGATGACAAAATTAATAAAATCGAAGCTTTGATGTCCTTGCTTAACCCCCACCACCCCCCCACCCCCCAATATGGACTTAGGAATGCACGGACCGACTCCAGTTATAAAAAAGCTTCGCTTGTAAAAATTTATAATACATTTTCCAGTAGAGCTTCAAAACCGATTAATATCCGCAGGATTAGGATCGGTTCTAAGCCATACTGATTTATGTAATATATAGCATTGTATTACAGACAAATTTCTATGAATATTAAAATAAACATAATTATTCTTTTTATATATATTTTTTTTCATTTTAATATCCATAAAAAGCCGCAATAATAATAAAACTTTATAAACTTCTCATTAAAAATGTTCTTACCTTAATCATATAGAACTGCCAGTTTTCTTTTCAATACAGTTTGGCTTCAATAATGCGTAGTTTTATTTTAACGTTACGGCTTTAAATAATTTATATATCCCTAAAAGTATTACTTAATAAAATATAAAATTATTTAGAGGCACCGTTAAAAATACAGTTAGAATTTACTCGACTGAATTGTTTCATTACTTATCAAATAACTCTATTTATAACTAAAAGATACATTGCACATAATTATAACAATTGCGTGGTTCTCCTCTGGTTGCCTTTGGATAACTGACGCGACCCGACACTCATTGTATTGACCGGCGCGCACTTACAAAACACACACACACGCCCGCACGCACGCACACACACACACACACACACAAACCATCAAACTAACCATTCCCTATTAATCACACAAATTTACCTCTAGTTTTCTCTTCTCTGATTAGCTATATCCTTAAAATAATAAAGTAACAGGATGTCTGTACTGAAGGATCTCGCTTACTCTCCTTTACAGGGTAGCTTCTCATAGGTCCTGGGAAGGTTTATAACTATTTTTTGGGGGGGGAGGGGGTAACACTACCCTCCTAAGAGAAATCGCCCATAGAAAAAAAAATTCCCCCCAAAAAATTAATCTATTTTTTTAAAACTAAAAATAACAAGGATGACAACATCCATAAAAGCTGAAACGGTAGGACAAATGGACATCAACACTTGTATAATGTCGGAACTGAATAATCAGAATTTAAATGTATGAGAGTCGATGCAAAATTGTAAGTAAATTTGTTGAAAAACTGCTTGATATAGAATAATGTTTATGGACATACTTACATTTTTAGGACTTAATTATAGAGTTGCTTCGCTTAAAATATTGTACTTTGTTGTCCTAGGAATCAGTATACAAAAAGTCAGATCAATCGGATGATTAGATCATATAAAAATTTGTTGTTAAAAAAGAAAAAAAAATCCACATGTTTAAAATGGACGTACGGACATTTTGGTAATGATTATAGAGTTGCTACGCTTTCTAAATCATATCTAACTACTGCAGGAATCACCATGCAAAGTTTGAAATTGATAGGACAATTCTAACATGCCTAAATTAACAAAAAAGCTACCCGTTACGGACGGACGGACGGACCGACCCTAATTATAGAAAAGCTTCGCTTTTAAAAATAAGGAGCGTCAGCCCCCACCTCCAAAAAAATTTAAAAAATTCAACTCCCCCCACCTCAAGTTTCTCTAGAGGCCTCTAGGGGCATAGCCACTAGTCCTTATAATAAAGTAACAGCATGTGTGTTTGTACCAAAGGATCTCGCTAACCGCTGAACTGATCGGGTTCTAATTAACAGGGTAGCTTCTCATAGGTCCTGGGAAGGTTTATAACTATTTTGGGGGAGGGTACCACCAGCCTCCAAAGAAAAATTGCCCCAAGAAAAAAATTATTCCAACTCCCCCCCCCCCAAAAAAAAAAAATAAATAATTTTTTGAACTAAATTTAATAATCAGGGGCGGGGGGACACCCATCCCCCAAAATTTTTTACTTTTTCTTTAAAAATCTGAAATAAGAAATTGGGTTATCAAATTCGACTTCCCCCTCCTCAAGTGCCCCTAGAGGCCTCTAGGTGCGTAGCCACTAGTAAATAATAAAATGCTTACTTTTTTCAGCATTCTACAACAATATTGTCTGACATGTAAGTTAACAATGGGCAGATAATATTAATCCTCACACATTTATAGTAAAAGTTGCTCATTTCAGAAGAATTGAAGAAACATTATCATTTGGTTTATAAGCCAAACAAGCAATAATTTATATAGATTGTCTATATATGATATACCTATAAAAAAAAATATGATTTGGTAAATAAGTCAAACAAACATTAATTTGAAATGATGATTATTAGTAATTTATCAATAAACAATATTATTTGGTATATAAGCCAAACAAACAAAATTATCAGGAGGTCTGTGTGTCATTCTGTGACCGTGTGTCAGAGCATTTGAACCAATGTTATCCTTTACAATGAATATTATCAAAGGTTTAGAAAATGTTATAACTATTCTAAAAGATGTTACCTTCACAATCCAAGAAACAAATATCCCACCCTCCAAAATTATTTCATCTTTTAGAAACTAAAATCCTAAAGATAAAGTAACAGGATGTTTGTCTGTCTGTTTGTACCTAAGGGTCTGATTAATTTCTGAACTAATATGATTCTTCTTTACAGGGTAGCTTTTTTTCCAAGTAAGGTTTAAAACTATTTTGGGGGAGGATACCACCACTCTTCCAAGAGAAATCACCAACCCCAAAGTTTTTCTCAATTTTCTTCAATCTAAAATAAAAATAGGGTAGTCAAAAGTCCCCAAAGTTGTTAAACCATGAATGAGGTAACGTTATTATAAAACTTTGGAGACCAGTGTGATAATTAGCCCATTGTCCCCTCTCTCTGGTTATAAAACTTTAGGTACTCATTCCCTACTTTGAGTACTTAACTCAGTGCGACATCAGGATGTAACCACATTAGCGAGGCTGGCCTCATGGACTAAAACAATGATAACCCAGACAGCAGATGACTCAACCGAGAATCTTGCAGGAAAGTAAAGAGCAGGATCTTTAAATCATTTAGTGGTGAGCCGGATCAGGGTGCACTAGAGGTGATCCAGATTGGTGCACCCAATATTGATCTTTAAATCAAAATGGTGTTAGCAATATGGCTCAGCAAGTGGATCACCTCTGGTGCACTGGTTACACTCGTTTGGTATAGCTACTGAGCCGGATCAGGGTGAGCCGTATTTGATAAATTGATATTTTTTCAATTAGTTTTATACTGGTACCCAAAATTTTATTCTGATATCCAAATTTTTATACTGGTACCCAAAGTTTTATACTGGTACCCAAACTTTATTCTTGTACCTAAAGTTTTAGACTGGTACCCAAAGTTTTATACTGGTACCAAAATTTTATACTGTTACCCAAAGTTTTATACTAGTTCCCAAAGTTTTATACTGGTACCCAAAGTTTTATACTGGTACTCAAAGTTTTATACTGGTACCCAAAGTTTTATACTGGTACCCAAAGTTTTATACTGGTACCCAAAATTTTAGTCTGGTACCCAAAGTTTTTTAATGGTACCCAGAGTTTAGTTTATTGATCATTTGGAGATTTTGTTTTTTTGGGGGTGAGTCAAAAAAAGTATTTAAAGATCAATATTTTATTGAGTGTCGCCAGCGATCTGGCAACATCAAGCCAAAAATCTTTTAAAGATCTGGCTCACCACTAAAATAATTCAAAAATCCAGCTCATTTAATTTTGTCAGGGAGGGAGGGGACATTGGGCTGTTAATTACACTGGCCCCAAAGTTTTATAATAACATTTTCTCATTCATTGGTTTAACAACTTTGGGGACTTTTAAAATATTAAGATTGGTTGAGTGTTCAAATGTTTCAACCACTAATTTTAATCTACAGAAGTGGTAATTTTGTGTGTCATCATTGGTTATGTACATACATTTATTGGTCATTGTCTTATCCCCTTGGATCATTTCATATAATGCTATTTTGTTCAGGGATCTAAAGGGATAAGACAAGGGCCGATAAATTGTTGCTGTATATCCCCAATGATGATACACAAAATTAACCCATCTGTAGAATGAAATAAGTGGTTGAAATGATTGAACACTCAACTTTATGAACCAACCAATAAAGTTACAATAAATGTCCCAAAAGTTGGCATGCCAACAAACAAGGAAACGTTATTATGAAACTTTGGGGAGTAGAGTTTTAAAAAGCCCATGGTTCCTTTCCCTCCCTGTTTTTTGTTTTATACTAGCGGCTACTCCCCTAGAAACCTTTAATGGGGAAGGGGTAAACCATATTGCTTCAGCGGTTAAAGAGGTTTCTTTGTATTAACAGACAAACTGACACTCTTATATAGACATCCTGTTACTTTTAAAAAGAAGAAACAAATATATGAATTGTTACTTTCAATATATAGATTACCATTACCATTACCTCATAAGGGCGGGATTCCCCTTCAATTTGAGGGATCATTTAGAGAAAATAGAGCATCATCCACATGTTATGGGATGCGATACTCTAACACTAAAGAATATTAGGTTAAGTTACATCCATCAGACAACCAACACTTTAATTGCACGCAGTTGTCTGAGAATTCCTAACTGTGCATGGTAGTTTGTTGCACCTGTTTATGAGCCAAGGCATTCTCCCTGCTCTTACTATTTATGTTCTGCACCTGACAGAGCAGCTGTAGGAACCATTTTAAATGTCTATAGTTATGTTGGCCTGAGATTCAAACCTATCACCTCCCCAGTGGAAAGCAGAAGTGCTATGTGTTGAGCCACAATTGCAGTTACTTCAATAGATAGATAGTAAAGTTTAAGTTTTAAAAGGAAAACTAAAAATTTATATAGTTGGAGAAAAAAATGTTGCATTGTATCTTTTTAGATTTTTCTTTTTTAGTATTTTTTTAGATATTCACATTTGTGATTAAATTTACGAGCATTTTGATAGGTTTGCCATTATTGTGGTTTAAAATAAACAATAAAGTTATGATTTTAAGCTTTCATACTAAAACACCAAATTTTAGAGTAGCTGCGTGAAAAATGCTGTTTGAGTAAAACTGATTTTTCAAGAGAAAGAACTTTTGAAATACATATTTAAAGCTTGGCCAACAAAAAATTGTGAAAAAGAAAAACGGGGAAAATCAACCCGCCTAAATGTACAATTTCTAAAAACAAATCATTTGGATAAGGCATTCTTTTTAGGCACAGAAAACATAGAATTTTACCATAATTATCTCTAATACAAAAAAATATAAATATTTTGGTGATAACACTTTTACCTTTAGGAAGAAGTGTTTTGAAAGAGAGAGAGAGAGAAAGAGAGAGGAAGAGAATTAAGGGGGGAGGATTAGTTTAATACATAAGTATTGCTTTGAAACCAACAAATATCCTGTTGATTGGAACCAGCTCTCAGCCATCCTGAATAATTATGTAAGGCATTGTTTAATATCCAGGTTTGCTATAATTAAGATTTAGCCCATGCCTTTAATCTTACAATTGAACATTTATATTTGCAGAAATCTGTTGTAATCAGTGCGATAATTGAATAATACAAACTTGATACAAAAAAAGATTTACTACTACTAGATAATCAATCCCATAATAATTAGATTTTAGACATCATAATGTCCCTAAACAACCTTAATCTTCAGCTAAATTCCAATATTCAAAGTTGTATTAATGAAATATTGTAAAAATACCTGGCAAATTGATTACTCTCAATTTAATTTTTATTGTGGTATGATTGTGTCTACATTTTATTCCTACTCCTCAAATTAACCCTTAACGGTCGGGGGGGGGGGGGGGGGCGTTGAACGCCCCCCCATCCGATTTTTTCTATCTCATTTTCTGTGTGTGAAAGATAAAGAGCCCAAACTGCTTGACTTTTTAAGTATGGGTATGACACATAACTGAGAGTTGGAATTTTTTGAATATCTCCATCCTGGCGGGCACAAAATGCCAGCAAACCTGGCAGGGTCATCTAGGTAAAGAACAAAAATTTGTTTTTGATTTAAACAAAGCATTTTATCTTACCAAAATACTAAAATATCCTCTAGTAGTACATCCTCATATTAAAAACAGGTGTTCAAGTCAATTTCAGGTTCCAGGTGTGATCCTGCAGGTCCTGATCCTCCAGGTCTCCAGAAATCTTAAAAATGCTCCTGTGGCCGCAATTTTTGACTTAGAGACTTCAAATTTTAAACTTAAGCTTTTCTTACATGTCTACATAATGTATTAAAATTTCATAAAGATCCGCCGCCGTTTTCCCGCCGACCGCCGACTGCGGCGGCTGGCAGCTGCCAAGTACAGCTGTGGCCACTGAAACTTATGTTTTGATATTTCAAATATAAAATTTAAATAAAATAAACATTTTCTGCAAAAAAAAAATTTTCTTCTAGCTTTAAAAATAAAAAAATTACAGCCGTTTGAAATTTTTAAGTAAAAAAGGACCTAAAAACAAAGGCTGTTAAATAAAAGGGTGAAGGAAGCGGAAATTGACCTTGACTTAATTAAGGTCGGAAATTCACCATAACACAGGGGACTTGCACAAAAAATTTTAGCCCTCTAGCTCTAATAGGAACTGAGATAATGAGGGGGGGCGTTGAACGCCCCCCCCCCGACTGATTAAGGTGCGGCAAGGGGCCCGACTGTTAAGGGTTAAGTGATTTGGGATTTAGCCATCCTACATTTATTATCACATTAAACCTTTGAATATGCAACAGATAACATATAAGGAATCAATGAAAGATTTTGCTTATTTGGCTTATATACCAAATCATGCTATTTTTGATAAATTACTTATAAGCAATCAATGAAAGTTCACAGTGGGATCAAATGACAAATACTTGGACATTAAGAGTAGACAAAAGTAAACTTCAATAAATAGGCTTGTTTTTGAAGTAATGATGTAATTTCTTTTGCTTTAACTCGGAAATAACTTAAATTTTGCTCCTGTTAACTTCTAATTTGCATTTGGTAAGTACGTCTGGCTGTTTTGGGGGAGCGAAGCTACCCTATTTTTAGAAAATCTATAAACCTTCATAACTTAAGTTAGGATAGGAATATTTTAACAAAATCAACGTCTATGTAAATATTTCTTCAATGCAAACAATGTTTGTGAACAAGAATATAGCGCCAGGTGCACCCAGTTTGAGTCCCGGCATTTCTAGGTAGGTCCAGAATAAGTAAAATAGGAGACTTGTAAGGCATGTTTTCAAATATTTTTTTTTACAGATATAAACAACAATAACATAATTTTCAAAACACTATTGATTTTGTACTAATACCTTATTTCTAAGTGTAATTATGTTCATTTAAAGTTTGTATAAGTTACTTATATTATTTTCTCTCAGAAAACATATATTGCTCTCTCTCTCTCACGCATATATTAGGTTTTGCAAGTATTATAAAAAATCCCCCAAATTGAATTTCTGCTGGAACAAAATCAGTTAAAAATAAACAAATTTTTTGAAAACATGAAATTTAGCAAATTTAATTGCTAAAATAAAAGATTTATAGGTCATGTTTATCTAATGACTTCTTTATTCCTTAAATGTCCATTAAGACCATAGGAACGGCAAAAATAGTTAAAAATCATGCTATTGGCGGCAAATAATGGCAAAACCAGAGGCAACTAATGCAGAAATAAAGAAAGATCCGCCTCAAAAATATTGCAGAGATGGCTTTGGGCTCTAAAATGACTCCTTCCCCCTCTAACGGGGATAATTTGTTCAAGTCATGCAAAATAAAATGCTTAATTACTCAAAAACAGCCGGGTGGGCGCACATAGTGAAAACTGTTTTATACACAATACATGTTGCATATTAATATTATTATTGCAAAAACCGCGCCCTACTGGCCGTTTTTGATTAAATGGAGAAAACTGATTTTTTGGGGTTAAAAATCTTTATATTTTTGTTGAAATTTTCTCACAAAATGTCAATTTACACCCCCAAAAAAATATTTGTGAAAATTTTTCTTTAATTAGACATTTGTACAAGTATCTGAAAAGTACCTTAACCAAAAAATATCTTTATAAGATGAACATAAATGTATTTTTTATTGCTTTAAAAAAAGTGGGTAAAAAAATCTGGAAAATCATGAAAACTGACAAGAAGTTTTTCACTACCCTTTTTAAAAATGGCATAAATCCACCAAAAATTAATATTTCTAATTTATAATTTTATGTTTCCAAAATACTAAATTATCGTCAAGTAGTACATATTTATATAAAATAAAGGTGTCAATTCTTTCCTTCCTGTAAGCAGTTTATGAAAAAAAGAAATGATTTGGCTGATAAAAGCCAAATAAGCAATAAATGTGATTGATTGCTTATAAGTTATTAATCAAAAAATTGCTTGATTTGGTATATAAGCCAAATGAGCCATAATTTTCATTAATTACTTACAAGTAGTTTATCAAAAAATAGCATGATTTGGTATATAAGCCAAATAAGCATTTATTGTGATTGATTGCTTGTAAGTGATCTATGAAAAAATAGCATGATTTGGTATATAAGCCAAATAAGCAATAAATGTGATTGATTGCTTATAAGTAATTTATCAATATATTGGATGATTTGGTATATAAGCAAAATAAGCAATAAATGTGATTGATTGCTTATAAGTAATTTATCAAAAAAATGCATGATTTGGTATATAAGCCAAATAATAAATAATTTTCATTGATTACTTATAAGTAGTTTGTTGAAATATTGCATGATTTGATATATAAGCCAAATAAGCAATAAATGTGATTGATTGCTTGTAAGTAATTTATCAAGAAATTGCATGATTTGGTATATAAGCCAAATAAGCATTTATTGTGATTGATAGCTTATAAGATATTTATCAAAAAAATGCATGATTTGGTATATAAGCCAAATAAGCAATAAATGTGATTGATTACTTATAAGTAATTTATAACAAAATTGCATGATTTGGTATATAAGCCAAATAAGCAATAAGTGTGATTGATTGCTTGTAAGTAATTTATCAAAAAATTGCATGATTTGGTATATAAGCCAAATAAGCATTTATTGTGATTGATTGCTTGTAAGTGATATATGAAAAAATAGCATGATTTGGTACATAAGCCAAATAAGCAATAATTTTCATTGATTACTTATAAGTAATTTATCAAAAAATTGGATGATTTGATACATAACCAAATAAGTATTTATTGTAGTTGATTGCTTAAAAGAAATTTATCAAAAAATAGCAAGATTTGATACATAAGCCAAATAAGAAATAATTTTCATTGATTAGTAGTTTGTTAAAAAAATGCATTATTTGTTATATAAGCCAAATAAGCAATAAATGTGATTGAATGCTTATAGGTTATTCATTTTAAAAATGCAAGATTTGGTATATAAGCTTAATAAGCATTTATTTGATTAATTACTTATAAGTAATTTATTACATTTATTTCTTATTTGGCTTATATACCAAATCATCCAATTTCTTTATAAATATCTTATAAGCAATCAATCACAATAAATGCTTATTTGGCTTATATACTAAATCATACAATTTTTTTTATAAATTACTTACAAGCAATCAATGAAAATGATTGCTTATTTGGCTTATATACCAAATCATGCAATTTTTTGATAAATTACTTATAAGTAATCAATCACAATAAATGTTTATTTGGCTTAAATACCAAATCATGCAATTTTTTGATAGATTACTTACAAGCAATCAATGAAAATGATTGCTTATTTGACTTATACCAAAACATGCTATTTTTTCATAAATTACTTATAAGCAATCAATGAAAATGATTGCTTATTTGGCTTATATACCAAATCATGCTATTTTTTCATAAATTACTTATAAGCAATCAATGAAAATGATTGCTTATTTGGCTTATATACCAAATCATGCTATTTTTTCATAAATCACTTACAAGCAATCAATCACAATAAATGCTTATTTGGCTTATATACCAAATCATACAATTTTTTGATATATTACTTAAAAGCAATCAATGAAAATGCAAATTACTTATAAGTAATCAATCACAATAAATGCTTATTTGGCTTATATACCAAATCATGCAATTTTTTGATAGATTACTTATAAGTAATCAATCACAATAAATGCTTATTTGGCTTATATATCAAATCATGCAATTTTTTGATAGATTACTTATAAGCAATCAATCACAATAAATGCTTATTTGGCTTATATACCAAATCATGCAATTTTTTGATAGATTACTTATAAGCAATCAATCACATTTATTGCTTATTTGGCTTATATACCAAATCATACAATTTTTTGATAGATTACTTATAAGCAATCAATCACAATAAATGCTTATTTGGCTTATATACCAAATCATCCAATTTGTTGATAAATTCCTTACAAGCAATCAATCACAATAAATGCTTATTTGGCTTATATACCAAATCATGCAATTTTTGGATAAATTACTTATAAGCAATCAATCACATTTGTAGCTTATTTGGCTTATATCAGCCAAATCTTCTCTTTTTTTCATAAACTGCTTACAGGAAGGAAGGGATTAATTATTACTCCTCCTTCTTTTTCTTCAATTCAACTTATATAAGCCACTTTTACTGTAAATGACTGATTATTTATTTACTCCACCCTCTTTTATCTCACAAGTAAGACCAAATTGTTGTAGAATGCTGATATAAGTAAGCAATTAGTATTCTTTATGGCTTATCAGTAATTTACCACAAAAATAGCACAATGGCACATTTAAGTAAGCCAAAAAAAATGTTAATTGCTTACTTACACGTTTTGAGATTACTAGGGAAGATTATTTTATGTTTAGAGAAAACTCAATTCCCGGATATATATATCAACTTGAACAAATCAATAATAATCACAACACAGGTAATTTATTCCTTTTGATTGGTGGAAAAGATTGCGATATTAATTTGTATAATGGCATTCCTGTGACAAAAACATTATGCTAATAAATAAAAAATAATAATAATTGTTATTGTTTAGATTCTCAGAACTCATTATCTTTGCCTGAGGAGAGCGATTATGAATACGAAAGGTACAACCCGTACAAATTATTACAACAAGGCCTGCCGCCACGCAGTCATCAACAACAGCAACACCACAATTATTACAAATCCCCGCCACAGTATGAAGACGACTTTAGAGACTATGAGACATCTATGACGTCACGAACTGGATCAGCTGTAACTGTGACGTCACGCGATGGGTCGGCTGCTGTGAGAGGTCCTGTGGCATCACGTGATAGATCAGCTGTTCAGGCAGATTTGATGACGTCACGGTCCGATTCAGCTATGCCGTCAGGCGCACTTTCTTTTACAAGGCAAATCAACTTTTTATAGCTCAACTGCAATTTTGACAAAAAAAAAATTTAAAAATTATACCAAAACTGTGTTTTAAAGCCAGGGAAGAGGGGGGGAGGATGGACTCAAAATACACAAGTAGCCAAAGTTTTTTTAGACACGTTTTCAAATTGGTTGACATGATATTTATATTTTTTTAAAAGAAGCGCAGAATTACAGAAATTTCTCATCAATTATATGTAATTGTCTTATCCCTTAAGATCCCTGAGAAAAGCTCTAATTAATTGCAAGAATAATGACAATAATGAACAATATTAATTTTAGGAATTAACGAATAGGTTATGGATGCAAGAAGCACAGCAATAAAATTAATGTCAGAAAATAAATATTTCTTTAATTTGTAGTTATGCCCTTTTTTTGTTAACTTTAATGTTAAGGAATTTACATTTTAAAATTTTGGAAATCTAATAAAAACAGGGATGAAAACATTCTTAAACAGTGAGCTGAAAAATATCGTTGTTGGACAAACTGATCAAGAGAGCGATACAGCAGATGCTCAGTGGCCTTGAGAAAGAAAATCAAAGAGACATTATATTAAATCACGAAACATTCATACATAAAACACAATACATATATCTTTTTTAGCATTTTCTACAGTACCTCATGCCAAGTACTGTATGCCTCTTTTGCAAGGGATTTCTTCCTGAATTACAGACAGAAGGACAACACTATTATAGACTAGATGCGCAAATGTACTTGAAATCTTCAAATAAAATATCAGCAGTCTATCTTAAATAGTAGCTGAAAAAAATATATTTCACCAATAGCCTTCGGGACGGACTGATGGACAGTCATACAAAGAGAATTATAGAGTAGGTTCACTGTTAATATAATAATGCTTTTAGCCTTGCTATAGATTAGCAGCAGATTTTTACAAATCTATCTTTTTCAATAATATAAATGCTACATTTTTGGGATACTTAACTTCTCCCATGTCTCTGGTATTAGAAATATTAATATTGTACTTCATTAAACATGAAAAGGAATTAGGAAAATTAGATAATCATAATTGTCAATGGTCATTTACATACAGTAGGGTTGGGCCGGATATCCGGTCTGGCCGGTTATCTGGCTGGATATCCGGTCATTTTCAATATCTGGCCGGATACCGGATATTAAAACTATCCTGTTACATGATATCCGGCTGATTTTTGACGCCGGATATCCGGTAAATTGCCGGATATCGAACGTTGGCCGGAACTGGATATCCGGCATTATAAATAGCCGGATATCTGGTATCCGGTATCCGGCCAAAAAAGTATCCGGCCCAACCTATACAGGCATGCATTGGGCTATTTATTACACTATACCTCAAAGATTTAAAATAACGTTTTCTTATCGTTGGCTGGCTTAACAACTTTGGGGACTTTAATTGAATTTGATTTGGTTGGTACATTAAGTGAAGTGTCCAAACGGTTTAACCACTAACTATAATCTACTAATGGGATAATTTTGTGTTAAATCATTGAGGATGTACATCAATTTAACGTCCATTGTCTTATCCCTTTATATCACTGGTAGGCATGGCAGTCTGAATAACCACATGGAGGGAGGGGACATTGGGCTAAACATTTTTCTGTGCTCCCATAATTTAGTCTTATAACACAATTTCTCATTTGTTGGTTAAAAACTTTTGGTGACTTTGATTGGTTGGTATAAACTTGCAGTGTTCAAATAATTTCAATCTACAGAAGTGATAATTTTGTTTTTCATCATTGGAGAGGATGTACACCAATATATCGTTCATTTTCCTATCTCCAAAGTCCTCTTAAACAAGCAAAAAACTAAAACTTATTGATTAATTTCTTGAGAACATTTCTTATTTCGACATGAATATAATTTTAATTAGCACAGTTGTTCTTTAATTTGAGTATGTATGTCTAACCTACGTTTAATTTTTTATTATCCTTACATAAAAGTAACAGGATATCTATTTGTCTGTGTGTTTGTGTGTGTGTCTCACTAGCCTCACCGCCGATAGGTTTCTTTTAGGTCCAAGGAAGGTTTATAACTATTTTGAGAGCAAAACCTCCACTTCTCCAAGAGAAATCACCCAAAAGAACCCCCCCCCCTCAATTTTCTTTACTCTATCTTTTTAGAGCTTAAATCGAAAGTGAAGGATTGACTTTTCCCCTGAAGTACCCCAATAGGCGCATCCACAAGCTAAAGCTATTTTTTTTTGATTTTCTGTTTTCACAGGATAGAAATACTTTTTTAAAAATATGATATAGCTTTATTACTAATGGGCATAATTGTCTTTGTTAAATTTCAATTGATTTAATTTATCTTTCTTTTCAAAGAAATTGATTAATTGATTTTTAAAGTTTTTAAAATGATCAGCAAAAAACTTAGTTTTGTTTTGGTTAGAGTAATCACTTTTTTTCTGGTAGACATTTTCATTCATTTTATTCTAGGGCCCAGCTGTGGTTTATTACAGGGAGGGAGTGGACATTGGACTGTTTATTACACTAGATCCCAAAGTCTTATAAAAGCGTTTTTTTATTCGTTGGCGCAACAACCTTGAGGACTTTTATTAAATTTTGATTATTTGGTTTATTTAGTTGAGTGTCCAAAAGTTTCAACCAATAATTGTAATCTAAAGAAGGGGTAATTTTGTGTTTCATCATTGGGGATGTATATCAATTTATGGGCCATTGCCATTGTCTTATCCCTTTATGTCCCTGGGGTTAATTAACTAAATACTGCAATGGCAGATGATACACTTCGAATAATATAAAGTAGTAAGGTTTTTGTCTGAAGCAAAAGATTTCGGAAAATGCTGGTCTGAATTAGTTTTACCTTTTTAAGACCACTTTGGATCATGGAAAGAAAACGAAATAGCGGGTTTTGTCGTAATTTCACAGAGCTTTTCTCCTATTTCTTGGCCCTGCTGGAGGCTCTAACACTGCGGGACAAATTCCTAAACCTGCGTAGCAATCAGTAACAATACCTAACCTAAAATAACCTATCAAAAGCTACTTGGAAAATAAGACAAAACCCGCTAATTCGTTTTCTTTCCACGATGCGAAAATATTATATTACCTTATGAAAGGACAATATAATTGTTTTATGGATGATATAAGGCTATTTTATTATCTTTCCTGCCCTCCCGTTGAGTCTATTGGCATACTTATAGTAATACTAGCCTCTAGGGAATTTGCCACAAGAGGTGATCTAAAAAAATGAAGGCAAAGTTCGTAAAAGGACCAAGAAAATCTTCAGCAAATTCTTTAAAAAATTAATTGTGGGGGATTTTTTGCTTTTGGGTGGTTGGGGGTGTCCCACCCCCCAAAAATAGCCTAAAACCACCACAGGACCAGTAGGTATGTTCCCTGAAGTGTAGAATCCGATTAGTTCAGTGGTTACCGAGATCAGACAGACAGACGGACGGACAGACAGACGGACAGACATAATTCTACTTTGTATTATAGTTTACCGGCTACGCCCCTATTATCTAGGAGCTTTGAATTTAAAAGGTTAGGAAAAGACAGAAAAATAGCCTAAAACCATCCAGGGATAGAAGCTCCCCTAAAATGGAGAAATTAATCGGTTCAGTAGTTATCGAAATCTTACGCTACAGACAAACAATATAACAAATGATACAACTTTATAATAAGGAGTAGCTATGCTACTAATATAAAAAAAAGTGACGTCACATATTAGGACAATTACAATACTTATTATTTGTAAACATGCAACTTAGAGATAAAATTAACATTTATTTTCATTTTCACAATTTAGGGACAGTTAGATTTCATAGATTTATTCTTTATATACAGATGTCAATTTGTTATTTCGTCTAACCTCAAGCATTAAATACGTTGTAACTTAAAGTATTTCTGAAAAAGTGGACAAATGGTCCAACGTTTGGCCGAACTATCCCAATTGACGTCACATTAGAAGGGAATAGATCGGCCAAAAATAGTATATGCGTTTTCTAAAGTTTTTTTTCTCGTATTCATTCGAATCCGGTGGACAGGAACCGGTTCTCATCAATACGAAAAAACTATGTCTAGCATCGTATTAAAAACCGCTTTCCGCGGATATAGAAATGTACAATCATAAGATTAAAACCATTTTTTTAGCCCCGAGGTGCCGAAGCGGTTTTTAATACGATGAAAGAAATAACTATTAAATCATTCAACTAGAAACAGAATATAAAAAAATATTTTTTTGTATTTTCTTGGCCGTTTGTCCGTGATTTAATTGTAATCAGAATAAATCTTGTAAAAAAGCAGATGTTACTAAGTTACAAACAATAATGGATATAGAATACGAGGATATACTGACAGGGGAAAATTTGTCTTCAATCTAGGTTGTTACAAGTGTCCTCGTTTATTGGTCAGTTCGTTCATCCAATAGGAGGGGAGGGGGCTGGTTAATGTCGTTGGATGGGGGGTATTGTCATTTTAGCCAGCTGCGAGTATCACTTTATTAGAAAAACGTGAAAATCTGGTAAAATTTCCAAGTAATGATATTCAAACAATCAAGACAAAGGTCTTTGAAAAACTTAAAGTACCAAATCTTACTAAGGACAATTAATACTTCAATTCAAGTTTTTTCATTAAATTTTTTGTTGTTGTTAGGATAATAGTATTACCAGTATGGCTTCGAATATTTGCTGGATTAAAACCGGTTCTGAGCCATATTGAAAAATTATGTACCATGTTACAGACAATTCTCAATGAAAAATAAAAAAAATTAAGATAAAGATTAAAAATTCTAATTAAAAATCTGAACCTTTTAGGAAGGTTTCGTGAATTTAGATTTTTAATCGCAATTTAGAAGAAAAGATACACACATTGTAATTGTTTTGCTTTCATTCCATTGACGGATTGACGGACATAATTGATTGTTGAGTAACTGCAGTAAAAAATTAAGATTTAAATTAAAAATTCTAATTAAAAATCTGAACCCTTTAGAAAGGTTTCGTGAATTTAGATTTTTAATCGCAATTTAGAAGAAAAGATACACACATTGTAATTGTTTTGCTCTCATTCCATTGACGGATTGACGGACGTACTTAATTGTAAAGTAGCTGCGGACTTAAAAGTTTCTCTAAGTTGATTGTATTGAATACTAGGCAGAGAAGATTATATCTACCAATCAGAATTAACAGGCAATATTATTATCCTAAATTTAGAAGGTTAGTTTTAGTAGCGAATTTAGGTACAGCTGAAAGTGTCATATGTGACGTCATAAAAATACGTCTAAAAAGCAAGGAGAAGAGAAGAAGTGGTAAAGGAAACCCCATAAAAAGAGATGGGTTTAGACGTATTTTTATAACGTCACACACGAAACTTTCCGCTATCACGCGAAGCTACTCTCTATATCACTTGGTATGTCCTTCCATCTGTAACGCTATGGAGGAGATGTGATTTAATAGGCTGCTATTTAAGATGAAATGCCGATTTTTTTGTTAAGATAGCCCTTTCTAAAGAGCATCCTCTATTTAACTTGGAATTAATTCTGTCAGTCTTTTTGATAGTTGCTCCACTGAAAAGTGGTTTAAATGAAGCTTTGGCTAGGGTTTGACTCTTCCAAGCCACGCGGCTGCCGAGCCCTTTGGGGGGAGATTAAGTAAAGTATATAAAGTATGACAACAATTATTGTTTATAAAAAATCTGCTGGTTCTTTTGTTTAACTTTATAAACAACAAACTTTCCTTAAAGTTTTAATTAACTTAATTATTTTTTCAAAAAAATTAAATAATTAAAGATCTTAAAAGTACAATTTCAAGTACAAAATTATCAAAAAGACTTTAAATAAATTACTGTAATAGAAGCTCATCCCATCATAATTTGAGGAAATGGGGGAAAAGCAAAATTATTGGAGCCTAGTGGCAAATAAGCCAGAAATTAGGCTATGTTTTATTCTTGTTTATGAAAAATAATTTTATCTATAAATTTTAGAACGGCACAACGAGGAAATTCCGGAATTGGTTTGAGTATAACAAACAGTCTCGACGTTTTAAGGTAATTTTTATCAACAAAAAGCTGTCCTGTCAAGTAAAAAGGACCTTAAAACAAAGGATATTAAAAAAAGGGCGAAGGGAGCAAAAAATAACTTGGACATGCACAACATTTTTAGCTGTCTAGCTCTAATTCAATGCCCCCCCCCCCCTCAACCCGCTTTTCTGACGTATCAAGTTCCGGCAGGGGGCATGACTGCTAAGGGTGAAGGTTGATTTGATTGTTTTTTTATATTTTTATAAGGTGGGTTATTATAACAATGTTTATCAAATTAAATGATTAATTATAAAAATTCTAGTCCAAATTATTTACACATTTCAGTAAAGCTTTATAAATGTCTTGGTATTGATGTTAACTTATTTGCCCCTAGAGACAAGGGACGAAGCAACTAGTTACTATACAATTTACATGTATAGTCTAAGAATAACTTTGACAATAAGATTGTTTATAAAAGTTTGTAATCTAAAAATAAATTTGTATCAAGCCAACATGAATACAATGCACAACATTATGGATATAAAAACATTCTATTCATGTGTCTCGAATTATAATAATGGATTTATTAATTGTGGAGCAATATATTCTTTACTTGTATAGGATTTAATACTTATAAAGCAATATATTCTATTTATGTGTCTTTAATAACAATAATGGATTTAATAATTTGGAGCAATATATTCTTTCATGTGTTTTTCCTTACATTATGGATTTGATACTTATAGAGAAATATTATTAGATTCTATTCATGTTTCTTTCTTTACAATGTTGGATTTAATAATTCAGGAGCAATATATTCTTTTATTGTGTCTTTTCTTACAAAAATAGATCTAATAATTGTGGAGAAATAGATTTTATGTGTGTGTCTTTACTTACAAAAATCATAATGTAATTACGGTTATAGTTAATCAATCATAATACATTTATATTGCAATCTCCATCAACATTTGTTTGAAATATCAACTAAGCCTTAACGGGGAAAACTATAAAAAATTTTAGCATATACAACATACAAAGTTTTTTGCACAACAAAAAATATATGTAATCTTATACGTTTATATTCATATTCTATACGAGAATATTTTTTTTTCATAAGTAGCGCATCAAGAACCAAATATCTTTCCATCCAAAGTGCACCGGAAGGATTGAACCCCAGCGTAGCCAAAAAAAAATATTTTCTCTGATTTAGGGTTTCTGTGATCAACAAAAAGGTTTGAGAGAAAGCATATAAAATTTAAGCATACTTTAACAAACATAACGTAGTTATAGAAAGGCTTCCCGCTGTATGTAATACTACCGGCTTTGCCCCTAGCCTCTAGGGGCTTTGCCCCAAGAGGTAATTAAAAAAAATTGGAGCTGCCCCAGTATCAATTTTAAAGTTTTCGGGAAAAAAAATTGGAGCTGCCCCAGTATCAATTTCAAAATTTTCGGGGGGAAAAAATTGGAGCTGCCCCAGTATCAATTTCAAAATTTTCGGAAGAAAAAAAATTGGATCTGCCCCAGTATCAATTTCAAAATTTTAAAAAAATGGAAGGGGATTTTTTTGTTTTTTGGGGGGGTTGTGGTTGCCCCCCCCCCCCAAGAAAATAGTTTAAAACCACCACAGAACCTGTAGGTATATTCCCTGAAGAGTAGAATCCGATCGGTTTAGTGGTTACCGAGATCTTAAGGGACAGACAGACAGACATCAAGCTACTTTGTATTATAGATGTAAATGTAAACAGGAAAGAAATGATTTTATTTGCATTTTTTGTAAGTCTGCAAAATTTATATGTTGCTGTTTTACTACAATAAAACCATTATATTCATTGAAAACAATATCTGGTTCTTACCCTAAAAATGCTTAGCGAGCACAGAAACCTCCTCTATTTTCTAAATAAATTTAAATCTTAGGGGGTGGGTTGGTTTTCCTCATGCCTAATGTCTGTGGGGTCTAAACCTGCGGGGCAATCCTTCATCCAATATAACCCAACCTAACCTAGTCTAAGATAAAATCACCCTTTCAAATTGTTTCAAATAAGGGTGCGGTGGCAGAGGCTGTGTTTTATGTACTAGACTCAGTACTTTATGAAAAACAGCCTAAATTAATTCTTAGTATAATGCTCATTTTAACCCATTTCCTTCAATTAAAAGCTATAGTGAAAGATATGATAAATTCACAAATTTTTATTTTACTTTAGGAGAAGATGGCAAGAACGAGTCGGACCAAAGGTAGACATTAATTTAACACTAAGCATAGCTCAGTAATCTAACCTCCTAAGACGCCTTTCCTAGATAAAGACTGCTTCATATGCCCTTTTTTGATTTCCAGAAATAAGCAATAAATGCTAATTTTACTACTTGTAAAATAAGCACAGCTAGTAATTTTTAAGAAAGTCCTTTTTAAAGAATAGTGTTTCAAATCTATCTATGAACGAGATGTGAGAAAGCCCAATCTTTCCCGCTTTTGTATTACTTTTGAGGAGTACGATTCCAGTTACGTCATATACGTTTCGGGAAAGAAAAAGGGAAGGGGGGAAGAAAATCTCTTTAAAAGAGATTTTCTTACTCCCTTCCCTTTTTCTATGACGTCACAGGAATCGTACTCCTCAAAAATTATACAAAAGCGGGAAAGATTGGGCTTTCTCACGATATGTGACTCTTTATACTTGACAATGGTTAAATATTAATATTCATAAAAAAATTACTACCTCCTTTAATAGCAATAATATATAATGAGCAAATCAAAAATATCTATCAAATGCCATAATAAGTCAAAAATACATGAAATAAAATTAACACATTAATGTCAACTTGATATCAACAAAGCATTTGATTCGTTTAAATACAAATTAATTAAAACAATATCTTCAGATTTTCTATACCAATAAACTAATGCCTGGTGCTTGAATAGAAAAAAAGAATTAATTCTTGGATTTCCATCTTAGTACAAATCTTATGTATGCAATTACCATTAGAATACAAATAAAAAAGATTTGAAAACCGATTTGCTTGATTTCAAAAGCAAAATTGCAAAACTTAAATGAAAAAAAAATCAACAAAACCTTCTTATTAAAATACCTTTACCTTTATGGAAGGAAAATTATTTTTACTCTTATACATATGAACAAAAAACTTTATTAGGTAACTGATAAATTGGGGGATGATTGTTAATGTTATATGTGCATCTAAATAACTTTTTTTTATAGAACCCAACATTCACAAATGACAACCGTGGACCCATGGCCAACCCTCAAGCCGACTTCCTTAACAAGATTGGTTAATCAGCTGATTACCAAAGACGACATTTTCCCGCAAAAAAATAAACCACAGCGCGGACATGGCTACAAAAAACCAGATGATTTTGACATTTTTTCCCGCCAAATTCCAATACAAAATTAGTGTAGTTATGCAGCTAATCCATAAACTAATTCTTTCAGTAGGCTGTCGATGTAATTTATTAAAATAAAATTTATTAATATAATTAATATGATTATTGAATGATAATATAAATAGACTTGAACTGATAAAAGTTGCATATTTACCTATCAATAATTAATAAACGTGTACTGCTAATTATATGATGTCTTAAAGACTGTATGATAATGATAAGATAATTCCTGCAATAAATGTTATAGAAAGCCAATTTTATTTGCTCTTTAGCGAATTTACTTTATTTATATCTAATGGCCTTCCCTTTAATAAAAGAATATTACTCGCGACTGTAACATGGTTCACAACCGTCGATGAGGTGATGTGTTCGATTCTCAGTTCAATAATAAGTAACCAATGACGTTAAAAGTAGTATGGTCATTGATAGTATTCAGTGATCTTAAGGGATAAGACAATGGCTGTTTTACAATGTACATCCTAAATAATTTTACACAAATTATCTCTTTTATAAATTAAAATTAGTTGTTGAATCGTTTGGACACTTAAATAAATGAACCAACCAATCAAATTTCAGTAAAAGTCGTCAAAGCATTGTTTAGCCAACGATACGAATACGTTATTATAAACAGCCCAATGTACTATCCCTCTCTGTAGTGTGTACAATTTAATTAAGTCCCCAAGATTTCATACCAGTTTACTGTTTAATGCCCCCCTACTACCCTGAAACAATGTGCAATAAATAAAACTACCCGAACACTACTGGGGCAATAAAAGTCTGAAACCTACCTAAAAATAAAGGAACCCATAGTTTTTCAATCAACGAATAAGATAAAAAGGTTATGAAACTGTGGTTACCAATGTAATTTACAGTCCGATTTTCTTTCCCTTCTATGGCCTTTGTCATGGTAACATCCTTATAATAAAGTAACAGGATGTTTGTTTGTTTGTCTGTACCGAAGGATCTCACTAACCACTGAACCGATCGGGTTCACCTTTACAGGGTAGCTTACATGTAGGCCCAAGAGACTTGAAAGCAACATAGACACGAAGAAAAAACTACTAGAGGACTCTAGTAGCATAGCCGCTAGTATAAAATAAAGTTGTTAGCTTTTTTTTGTCTGTAGCGAAGGATCTCGCTAACCGCTGAACCCATATGGATCTCCTTTACAGTGAAGCTTCTTATATGTCCAGGGAATTTTTATCACTATTTTGGGGAAGGGTATCTCCACTCACCCAAAAGAAATGCCCCCTAGAAAAAAATAAAATTTTTTTTACTTTTTCTTTTAAAAATTATAAGTAAAAGTGGGTGGGGGTCAACTTCATATTCACCATCCACCTCAAATGCTCCTAGAGACCTCTAGGGGCGTAGCCGCTAGTAAGATATATAGAAAGAATGAATAAGTACTGGACTGGTCAGCAAAAAGTAATTAAGAAACACGTTCCATAAATATTTTATTATTCCCTCATTTTCTTAATGATAGTTACCATTAGGAGTCTTTTAAAACAAGGGTTACTTACGTATGTGTGCATTTATTAATGAAATTAATAATATACTAGCGGCCGTGCCCCTAAAAGGCCACACAAAGAAGGATGGGGGGAATCGATTCCTGCATATTTTCAATTTCAAGAGTGTGAGTATTTTTCTACCATTTACACAAGCCGCGCAATTCGTGTTTAAAAAAGGATGCAGTTTTTGCACACCTTTTATAAAGTAGTTTACAGCCAAAAAAAAAAACCTTCCCAGAACTTGAGAAGCTACACTGTAAAGGAGAACCATATCAGTTCAGCGGTGAGCGAAATACTTCGGCACAGAAAGACATCATGTTACTTTTATATAAGAATAAAAAAGATGTTTTTGGATTATTTTAGTTATGTTTGTTTCGAGGTTACTATATAATCATTTGTGTCTGTTTTTCTTTTCTTAACAGTAACTCCGTCGGAAACGATGGATTAACCCGTATGTGACATGCTTTGGGAAGATTTAAACCCCCTTGAGGTGCAATAGGGGATCAAAATGGTGTGCTCGCCTTTATAAATTATTTTATCCAACTTTAGTTGTTTCTGTTGTAATATGTCCCTCTGTCTATCATGGTACTATTCAGACAGCATAGCAACTGTATAACAATTACAAGAAATTCTGTATGTCCTATCGATTTCAAACTTTGCATGGTGATTTCTGTAGCTGTTAGGTACGATTTAGAGAGCGTAGCAACTCTATAAACATTACAAGAATGTCCGTACGTCCATTTTAAACATGTTGATTTTTTTGATTTTTTTAACAACTAATTTTATGTGATCTAATTTTCCGATTGTTCTGATTTTTGTATACTGATTCCTGGGACAATAAAATACAATATTATTAGCAAAGCAACTCATACAATCAAGTCCTAAAAATGTAACAAATTTACTTACAATTTTGCT
The DNA here is from genome assembly GCF_053477335.1 of Acartia tonsa. Classification (NCBI taxonomy): domain Eukaryota; kingdom Metazoa; phylum Arthropoda; class Copepoda; order Calanoida; family Acartiidae; genus Acartia; species Acartia tonsa. The sequence continues at coordinate 22,412,051 of NC_137268.1, forward strand.
TTGACTCTTATTCATTATATTATTCAGTTCTGACACTATACAAGTGTTAATGTCAGTCTGTCCTACCGTTTCAGAGCTTCGCTTTTATGGATGTTGTCATCCTTGTTATATGAAATGAATATCATATCATCTTTATTTTGGAATATTGTTTCCTCGTTCGATGAAGCACAATATCAAAAGCGAAGCATCTCTATTACTGAGTCTTAAAATGTAAGATAGCCCACCCCCCTGCATTTTGTTTATGCTTCTAAATAATATTAATATTGTTTTTACACAAAATTGACATTTAATAATATTATAAGTAGTTTAATATTTTTTTAATTAGTTAATTACCGATTTTTATGTAAGTAAAAAAAATCTATTTATATATATTTTTCATTTGTCAAATGGTCTTCATTCTTTCTAGGTATTGACGTCAAAGTAATTATTAATGATTGTTTTTGCTTCGCAACTATGAATACTTAATCTTGTTGTGTCTTGTGGATAATTATAAATCAGAGAGAGAAAGAGAGACAGAGGGGACAATGGGCTGTTTATTACACTAGTCCTCAAAGTTTTTAATTACGTTTTCTTATTCGTTGGACTTACAACTTTTGGGACTTTTGATGGGTTGGTTTATTAAGTTGAGTGTTCAAACCTTTTTAACCACTAATTTTACGCTACAGAGGGAGTGATTTTGTGTATCATCGTTGGGGATATCAATTTATCGCCCATTGTCTTATTCATTTAGATCCCTGACTATAATAGTTATTTCTCGTATCGTATTATAAACGGCTTTCCGCGGATATAAAATGTACAATTATAAGATTAAAACCAGTTTTTTTAGCCCCGAGATGCCGAAGGCACGGGCTAAAAAAACTGGTTTTAATCTTATGATTGTACATTTTTATGTTCGTAGAAAACTGGTTATTATACGGTGCTAGACATAGTTTTTTCGTATGGATGAGAACCGGTTCCTATCCACCGGATTCGAATGAATACGAGAAATAGTATTAGTTTACTGATATCGATATTATGTTAACAATGGCCAAATTTTTAGGCTAAACCACTGCAGGACCAGTAACTATATTTAGTTTTCTATATAGTAGAGCACAATCGTTTCAGATTGACAGACAGCCGGACATTCTACCTCGTATCATAGTTAGAAATTTCTTTAGAATTGTAGAAATTATGAAAAGAAGTTGTTGACATAATTATTAATCAGTAAAGTCATAAGAATAAAGACATGTGGATGGTATGTAAATCATGGCCACTTAAGACAATTATACAATAGAATATAATCTCTTGAACCATAGACGTCCAAGGGGGGGGGGGTAATGGGGTGATTACTCCCCCCAAAATTTTAGATTTTCAATTTCCCCCCCCCCCCCCCCAAATTAAAAAATGCCTCTATGAAATAAAGATTCCCCCCCCAATAATTAGCTTGGGGTTGCCGTAGGCACCCCCAAAATTTGTTTTCTTCAAAATTTTACCCCCCCCCCCAAAAAAAAAAAAAAAAGCTTGGACGCCCCTGTCTTTTTTTGAATAATAAACTAAATTACCCATTCTGTATATTAAAATTATATTTGTTGAAAAGTTTGGACTATACTACATTGAACATAAACAATCAAAATGAATAAAATCACGATGTTTTTGATAATAAAATATCATAGTTTTAAAACTTTGGGTTCCATTATAATTTACAGTTTATAGTTTCCTCCCTAGGATTCAAATGAAATATATCCTGTGGAAAAAGTTGCCTAAAGAGAAGCTTCGCTTTGAATAATTGAATCTCTGCGTAGGAAATATTGGTGATAAAGATATTGATAAGCTGATTGTACTTTGCATGTTTAATAAAGGCTGTGCTTCTAGCTTCGCGGAGATTTTTACAGCCTTTATAAATATCTATTACGTTATTGTAAAACTTTTGGGAGTAGTGTAATAAACAGCCCATTGTCCCATCTCTCTATGATTGATTCTTGTACACAATTTTTAAAAGCAAAGTTTTTCTATAATTAGGGTCGGTCCGTCCGTCCGAGACAGATTTTTCGTTAACTTAGGCATGTTAGAATTGTCCAATCCATTTCAAACATTGTATGGTGATTCCTGTAGTAGTAAGGTACAATTTAGAAAGCGTAGCAACTTAATATATAATCATTACTAGAATGTCCATTTTAAACATGTTGATTTTTCTATTTTTTAACAACAAATCTTTATGTGATCTTATTATCTGTTTGATCTGATTTTTGGTATATTGATTCTTGGGACAACAAAGTACAATATTATAAGTGAAGCAACTTTATAATCAAGTCCTAAAAATGTAAGTATGTCCATAAACATTATCCTGTATCAAGCAGTTATTCAACAAATTTACTTACAATTTTGCTTTGACTCCTTTGTTCTACCGTTTCAGTGCTTCGCTTTTATGGATGGTGCCATCCTTGTTTCTTGTTAGCTAGATAATAAAAATTAGCAAACCCTTTAGAAACTATCTGAAATCAAGAGTTGAAATCTCATTTCATGCAATTTGATTTTAATTTTGTTGTTGATATTTAAATGGAATTTATATTCATTTTTAAATTCGAATATTTTCTATAATTAGGGTTTGTCCTTCCGTACGGTCGGAATGGATAGCTTTTTCGTTAATTTAGGCATGTGAGATTTTGCCTATCAATTTCAAACTTTGCATGGTGATTCCTGTTGTAGTTAGGTATAATTTTAAATTTTTTAACTTTTTTAACAAACTTTTATGTGATTTTGTTATCCGATTGATAAATTGGTTTGATCAAACGTCTTGGGGCAAAGCCCCTAGAGGCTAGGGGCGAAGCCGTTAGTACTATAAATACTAAAACCTATAAAACTCGCATGACAGGTATAGTTTTTTCTTCAATTAAAATTTTTTTTTTATGACCATTTAACATCTGCTCTTCAAATCACTATGTCCGTATTTTCATTTATGATTTTTTTGTGCTTCGCTACTTATGGATATGTTGTCTAATTACTTTTAATGTTAACTTGCTTTGTATGCTGTTATTGATATAGAAATAAAAATTTATTCTCGGGAAATAAAATGTTTAATGACTGTTGGAAAAGTTTAAGTTCAAACATTTTTTTAGACGTTTGAGTTACTTTTTTAGTCTATCAAAACATTCTAAAGTAATGGCTATTCTAAAGGGTGTACAAGAAATGTGTATCTTTTTACAATCCAAATTGCTCGGCTTGTGTTAATAATAGAAAAATGTTATATTAGAACCTCCATAAGCTTTACATTTTTGAAGTATAAATTTAAGTTTTGTTTAATTGTTGATTTGAGATAGTTTTGTAAAATATGAGGAAAGGTGGAAAATTCAGATTGCGATTCAGATTAAATGAATAAAAGTTCAATTTTGAATCTTTAGTTCTATGCTTGGCTATAGTTTTTTAATCAGGGATCTAAAGGGATAAGACAATGGCCAATAAACTGATTTACATCCCCAATGATGATACACAATTTTACCCCTTCTGTAGATTAATGGTTGACCCCTCACCTTAATGAAGTCCCCAATGTTGTTAAGCTAACGACTAAGAAAACGTTATACTGTATTAAAAAGTCCATTGTCCCCTCTCTTTCTCTCTGCTTTTTATAGCAATGATGGAACACTAAAAATAAGGTTATTTAAAAGAATGACTAAAACTTTACCGTAACCATTCTAAAATTAACTACAACATCCAAGGACAGAGGTATAAGTAAACTTTAACCCTAATTTAAAATAAAATTTTAGCTTTTTTGTTTTATTTGTTAATTTACTATTTGTTAATAGTAAATTTTATTATAACTTAGGTATATTTAATTAAAAGAAACAAATCTAACATGACGTTGTATTGCGTGACCTCTATTTAGTAGTGAAGCTACTCTATAATTCACTTTGTATGTCCATCTGTCAGTCAGTCCCCGTAACGCTATGGGTAAGATGTGATTTTCTCGGCTGTTGATGAAGAGAGACAGCTTAAAGTTTTAGTAAAGATTCCACTGACATATGTACATCTAGTCTTTACAAATTAGTTTGTCCGTCTGTCTGTTGGTCATGCTTCAACTTACATAAACCTTATTCTTTTAAGGTTTTATGATTTTAGATAAGTTTTTGCATATTCTCTTTTTTTTTGATGTGTAAGCTTAACATCTGCTGTACAACTCACGAAGATGATTAAAGTCCCTCCACAGGTTATGACGTTATACCATAAAACAACCTATGAGAGGCCAGCATAAATTTTACCATTGGTCAATTACAATGTATACTGGTCTCTCATTGGCTATTCTATCGTATGACGTCATAATCTGTTGAGGGACTCTAAACTTCTCCCAACTCACTTTTTCCTTTTATCCATTCCATATCTTTTATGCTTCGCTACTTATGGATGTTGTCATTCTTGTTTAATAATTAATTTGTCCAGTAATGGCTTACTAGCTAGCTAGCTGCACAGTCCCATTCCCAACATTTTTATTTTAACCATCGCAAAAATCAATAATATTGTCAGGGATATTTAGGGATAAGACATTATGCTAATTTTTATCAAGAAAAAAAAACAATAACATCTTCCACAAAAAAAAACTGAATAACATGTAAAATTTTCATAATCTTACTATATAAACTTTTCTCTTTCTTCAAAAATTTCATACATTTTGATAATTATAGAGCCAACAAGAACAAAAAATGTCCAAGTTTGTTAATTTTAAAAATCAAAAATACTCCACAATTTTTTTTTATTTGTAAATTAAATCCACGTAAATGTTAAAGTTTTTGATAATGATATGAGATAATATGGAGTTCAAAATAAAATCTAAACCCTGTTAGTAACTAGCCTTTAGTTTAATTGACAAAACCTTTTTTTGCAGTAGAAAATCATTTTTCCTTTTTATTGACAAAGTTTTAGATTTCATAATTATTCTAAAAATCAGGACAAATCCATACGTCCCTACGTCCATTCGTTCTTAAACGTATGTCATTATGTAAAAAAATGGTATTGATGCTTTACATCAAAGTGCCTAGCGAGCAAAAAAGACCATACATCCACCTTATATTTAAAATGAATTGAAAAAAAAGGGGTGGGGGCAATTTTTTTTTGTTAATCCCTTCTAGGGTCAAAACTCTTTGTGGCTACCCTTTCCCCAATATAACTATATCTAAGGTTACAATTTACGCAAGAAAAAAAACTACACCTTATTTTCAAATTATTTCAAAGTACGGGGTTTGGGGTTTCTTGGCTTGACTAGGCGCTTCAAGGGAAACTGCCATGAAGGTTAACTACCACGTTCTACAAAAACTACAATGATGACTTTATGAAATATAACTTTACCAAATATAATAACAATATCCGTGTAATTTCAATTGACCCATAGCTTAAACCCCCTGTAAAAATTATTTTATTCTTGAATCTATTTTGTCCTTAACATTTTAAGTCAAAATGCTCATTGATACAGGAAATCTTCACCAAAAATTTCAGCTGTCTATCTAAAATAGCAGCCGAAAAAAATCACATTTACCCCTTGTCTTACATAAAGGACCGATCTTTAAAGGGGGTGGTATCAAATAATCAAGTTGAGAAATATTGGATATTGGCAACATAATTAACAAGGTGTAAAAAAGGAAAATGATGATATAAAAAAATAAGCCTTGATGCGTCTAGAACATATCAAAGAACCAGTAGAAACTAGATGTAACAAGGATTTAAAGTAGCAAAGCTACATTATAATTCATCAATTGGATTTATCTGTTGAATAAAGAATGTCTAAGGGGGGATAGGGATGAGGTGGTTAATAAGCTATTGCACCCCCGTCCCTCCCCCCCCCCCAAAAAAAAAAAAATGTTCAAAGCCCTTGGCTACTTTTTTTACATCTCCAACCAAAATTGTAAGTGTGTACCCCCTACCCACCAAAGGAGATAAATGTAAATGTAAAAATGTCTGCGAGGGGCGGGATGAAAACCAATCTTGAGGCGCGAAATCACCCCAAAGCTTCGCTGCAGTTGTTCTTTTTTTACTTGTTTTGTCCGTCAGTCAGTTAGGGACGTTTAACACTTTAATTCCATCTTTTGATGAGTTGATTCTCTTTCCGCTAATAGTTTTTTTAGCAACAGACATTAATCAGTGATCTTTAAGAAAAAGGCATCATCACCACAATTACAATAAACAAAACTACCCATTCTGAATCAACAAATAAAAAAGTCATCCAGAGCTTCTTTAAGCTTCTTTAAAATAAATAACTCAATCGATTCAGTGGTTACTGAGATGTTAACGGACAAACATTAAACCGACTAACCGGGAGATCTGAGATAAGCCTAAAACCATCTTAATTCTTAAAGTAATAGTTATTTCTCGCATCGTATCATAAACAGCTTTCCGCGGATATAGAATGTACAGTTATAAGATTAAATCCAGTTTTTTTAGCCCCGAGGTGCCGAAGGCCCGGGCTGAAAATACTGGTTTTATTCTTATGATTGTACATTTTTATATCCGCAGAAAACTGGATATAATACGATGCTAGACATAGTTTTTTCGTATGGATGAGAACCGGTTCCTATCCACCGGATTCGAATGAATACGAGACAAAATTGTATTGCCTAAAACTATCCCGAGAACTATATAATAAAGCTTCCTAAATATGGAAAACTAATTCGTTTTAGTTATTAGCGAGATCTTAACGTACAATAACAATAAGTCGTATAATAACATTTTCCTATTCGTTGGCTCAACAACATTGGGGACTTTTACTGAACTTTGATTGGTTGGTTGATTTTGTTGTCCAAGAGTTTCAACCACTAATTGTATCTACAAAAGTGGTAACTTTGCATATCATCATTGGGAGTGTACATCAATCAAACGGCTATTGTCTTATCCCTTTTGATCCCTAAACTTATTGGACTTTGACACGAAAATGATTGGTAAATAAGATTAATTCTAACATAATTAAATGTCGCTAGCAAACTTTGTCTGGAAAAAATATTGTGTCAGGTATAAAGTAGCATGACATTTAGAACAATTTTTCTAGTTTGGCTTCGAAATCGATTAATATCCGCTGGATGAGAACCAGATCTAAGCCATACTGAAAAATCATGGATCGTATCGTATTATATCCACGAATACAAAAATGCACTATGATAATATTAAAACCAGGTTTGTTAATCCTTTCTCATTTTGGACTAACAAAACTGGTTTCAATCTTAAATTTGAACATTTTTATGTCCGCGGTAAGCTTTTTAAATACGATGCGATAAATAGCTTTTTATTTTTTAAACCATCTCACAAGTATTTAAAAAGTAAGCTATATCTCTCCAAACAGCCTAAAATGAGACCTTGCCAAAAACTAAACAAAAGTAATAAGTTCATCAGTTTACTAGGTTTCTTCCAAAAACATTTTTCTGCTATAGTACATAGGATTTGGACTGAACCCCCAACCCCAACCTCCCTTATTTTCGAAAATAAATTTTAAAAAAGGGGAGTTATACCTGCAGGGCCATAACCCGGTAGGACTAACCAGTACCCAATATAACCTAACCTGCCCAAAAGTAAACACACACAAATCAAAAACCGCTACCCTCCCTAATACTTTTTATTTTACTAGTGGCTTCGCCCCTAGCCTCTAGAGGCTTTGCCTCTAGAGGTTTGATCAAACCAATTTTTCGTAATTTAGATTTTAAAAAAATCTAAAAAAATGTTTTCTTTGGAAGGGAGAAATTTTTTTTTCAAAGGGGGTTGGGGTTAGTCGACCCCACTATTTTAATTTTAGTTTTAAAAAGAAATTTTAAGAAAATAATTATAAACCTTCCCAGGACCTATGAGAAGCTACCCTGTAAAGGAGAACCCGATCGGTTTTGCGGTTAGCGAGATCAATCGCTACAAACAAACAAACAGACATCGTTCTACTTTGTATTATAGATAAAAACAAAGGGGGTACTATCAAAGATCAACAGGTACTTTGTGTGAAGGGACTTATCCTTATATCCCTGATTTTTCTCCTTTTGCCACCACGTCTAATTTCCAATTAACAGGGAATAAATAATGTCTTAATTTAATGAAAAAAAAACTACAGAGATAGAGGGAAAGTAACAAAGATTTCAAAATATGAAGAATAGTTATTTCTCGCATCATATTATAAACGGCTTTCCGCGGATATAGAATGTACAATTATAAGATTAAAGCCATTTTTTTAGCCCCGAGGTCTAATATTCCTGAAAAATTTATTAATTATATAAAGGAAAAAACGATTAAAAACAATCAGAAATAGAGTATACATACATCTTTACAAAATGAATTTATATTGAAAAATCACCAGAGCTGGATCTTTAAATCATTTTAGTGGTGAGCCAGATTGGGGTGAGCCGAATTTCAGCCAATCACAGCGCGGCATTTCATAAAATGCTGTGCTCTCATTGGTGGAAAGTCTGAAAAATGTATGGGGACGGTGTTCCTTTATGGTCAGGTGAGGGGATGTAGAAAAGCCATAATGGGGGGCGACCGGGGGAGGGCAGGGGGTCGTTATATAAGCCAGCTGGAAGAAACTTTTGATCAGGGGAATGCAAGATTCTTTCCAATATCTATGTATTCTAAACAGTTTCGCGAAAATTGGACTAGTCGTCTTTTTGCAATATTCCTTTTTTTAAACTGAGCTGGATCTTTAAATCATTTTAGTGGTGAGCCAGATCGGGGTTAGCCGAATTTCAGCAAATCACAGCGCGGCATTTCATAAAATGCTGTGCTCCCATTGGTGGAAAGTCTCAAAAACGTCTGGGGGCGGTGTTTCTCCATGGACACAAACAGACACAAATTCTTACAGAGTAGCTTTGCTACTAAAAATAGTAAACTTTATTAGTAATACATGAATATTAATATTTTGAAATATTTAATTTTTCAATATGATTAATTCAGCTATTTCTGAGATCATGCGTAACTAACAGACAACGGTTTGTACTTTAATAACCTTGAATTCTTCATAATAGCCTAAAACCATAGTTAGAAAAGTACGAATTCTCTTAAAAGTAACATTGTAATAATCAAACAGTTTCTGAGATAACTAGCTTCATACATACTTATTATATAAATACATTGCCTTGAGTAGAACATGTATAGTACATATAATAAACTGTATACTTTTTTGTTTCTAAATGCTATAACATGATATTACAAAATATTGCCACAAAATGCTACAATTTTCCAGTGATTTAACCAGGGCTCGGCAGCCGCGCGTTAGCTGCCTGTAAGTCTCGGGGAAATCGACCTTTAAAATTTTAAAAATCAGCTTGAAGTCCACACCTGACCCAAATATGGCAATCCCTCTATTCAAAACATTTTAAAGAATCCAAGGTTTAAATTTGAGGATAAGTCGCGACTTATTTGCGGCTGCCGAGTCCTTGTTTTTTCTTTCTAGCTTTAATACAAATTGTACAGTGATTCGTCCAAAAGCAAAGATTTTTGAAGAATTATGGTATGAGAATAAGTTTTTCGTTTTTTTAAAAACTCCCATCTCAGGTATTACTAAATTCTCTTTCTTGTATTCATTTGAATCCGGTGGATAAAATCCGGTTCTCAGACTCATACATAAGAAAAAAGGGGGGGGTGCGTAATGACATCTATTCTTAATCCGTGAGCAAAATGGTCTAAATATTGAGCTAGACCCTTCAAACTTGGTATATAAGCCTAGTCCTGTAGGTATTACATCTAAATGGCAAAAAAATCCAAAATTTTGTATTTTTAGGTTAGGTTAGGTAAGAAAAACCCTGCGGAAATGGGGTATTTAGGCTTTTTTTGGTCTATATTGATGTGGAAACTTACCTTAAATTGTGTTTTCTTAGGGTTTTAACTTAAATACACTGTGTCTATTAATAAGGACATTATTTAAGATGATTCAGCAAGTTTAGGACCGACCCCATCCCCAGGGGGCTAGGTGGGTGGCCCGCAAGGGTTAAGTGCATATTTTCCAATATACATGTTGTGACACATCAAATTATAGGTTTTTTAGGTCAAGGAACTCAAATTCAGAGCTAAAATAAGCATTAGACTAATCTGAAGCTAGCCCCAGCGGGCTAGGTTGGTGGCCCGCAGGGGTTAAGTGCATTTTTTCCAATATATATCTCGTTATATATCAAAATATAGGTTTTTTAGGTCAAGGAACTCAAATTCCGAGCGAAAATTAGCATTAGACTAACCTGAAGCTAACCCCCCCGGGCTAGGTTGGTTTTCTGCAGGGCTTAGGAGCATTTACCTAACCTAACCTAGAAACTTACTTATATTTTTACAGGTTTTTTTCTTGAATAAACTGTGTCTATTAATGAGGACTTTATTTAAGATGATCCAGCAAGTCGGGGACCGACCCCAGGGGGCTAGGTGGGTGGCCCGCAGGGGTTAAGTGTATTTTTCCCATTATACAGGGTGGGGCAAATAAGACCGGACAAACTTTAAACGGCCATAGCGACAAAATTACTTGGCCAATCAGGACGTTTGACCACACTATAAAAAGCTTAGGTAATGACCTTTAAGCACAAAAAAATCTTTGGACGAAGATGGACGTGTACTACGAGCTGGCCGCGCATATGTTCAACAAGGCAGATTCCAAATGCGCCGGTGGTTTAATCTGGATTCTCAACTAAGGCCCACTAAATCTGACCTCAGCCCATCTGTAGGTGAGGTAGAGTTTTGCAACTTGCTGGGGATACTGTTAGATACATAAGTAAGACACCAGAAAAGACTAGAGCTCTCTATCGGAAAAGGCTTGGCCGTAGTACTCCAGCAAAGTGAAACGGGGCAGATTTTGAGATGTAAAAAACGTCACAAAACCTTAAAATTTCTCAGTTCTTGACTTCAGGGACCCATATTGAACTTTAAAACTCATTTTAGACTATGGGTTGCGCTGACAACCTTAGCTGAAACTTTATGCCATTTATAAAAAGGTAAAGAACGTCGTTCTAGCTCAACTGTGGTCCAAATAAGAGACTCCGTGTATAAGGGTAGCTTGAAAGTTGGGCGAATTTGGATCCTGCGGTTACTCACGTTCCTAAGGAAATGTGGCCTCCCAGCAGCCCGATCTTAATTCAATGGACTTTTGGGCCTGGGGCTACTTTGAAGCATGCACCAATAGACGTGCCCATACCACAAAGACCTCCCTCATTGCTACTATCAAGGAGAACTACGCCAGTTTGGACAGGTACATTTTGACCTGGACCTGCCGGCGGTTGAGAAGGCGGGTAGAGGCAGTTATTAGGGCTGGTGGCGATTTTATTAAATAATCTAATAGTCATATACCTATTTTGCTTGTCAGTGTTTAAAACTCAATAAAATCTTTAAAATTTACGATTTTATGTTCATTTGTTTAGATTTAGGAATTTGTCCGGTCTTATTTGCCCCACCCTGTATATGTTGTGATACATCAAATTATAAGTTTTTTAGGTCAGTATCTCAAATTCAGTTGGTTTTCTGCAGGGCTTAAGAGCATTTACCTAACCTAACCTAGAAACTTACTTATATTTTTATAGGTTTTTTCTTGAATAAACTGTGTCTATTAATGAGGACTTTATCTAAAACTAGCGGCTACGCCCCCTAGAGGCCTCTAGGAGCACTTGAGGAGGGGGGAGTCGAATTTGTTAACCCAATTTTTTTATATTAGATTTTAAAAGAAAAAGTAAAAAAAAATTTTGGGTGGGTGAACATTTCTTGTTGGGGAGTTTGGGGTGTCCCACCCCCCAAGAAAATAGTTATAAACCTTCCCGGGACCTATGAGAAGCTACCCTGTTAAGGAGAACCCAATCGGTTCAGCGGTTAGCGAGATCCTTCGGTACAAACACACAGACATCCTGTTACTTTAGTATAAGGATGATATAATATAATCTGCAGGGGTTAGCCTTAGGTCAGTCTAATGCTTAAAATAGCTCTGAATTTGAGTTTCTTGACCTAAAAAACCTATAATTGTATATAATTGTATGACAACACATACTTTAGAAATAATGCACTACACCTGTGGGCCACCCACCTAGCCCGCTGGGGTTGGTCCCCAACTTGCTGGATTATCTAAAATAATGTCCTCATTAATAGACACAGTTTATTCAAGGAAAAAAACAAAAAGAATAAGTAAGTTTCTAGGTTAGGTTAGGTAAAATGCACATAATCCCTGTGGAAAATCTACCAAGCCCGCGGGGGTTAGCTTCAGGTAAGTCTTATGCCAATTTTAGCTCTGAATTTGAGTTTCTTGACCTTAAAAACCTATATTTTGATATATAACAAGATATATATTAAAAAATAATGCATTTAACCCCTGCGGGCCACCAACCTAGCCCGCTGGGGCTAGCTTCAGATTAGTCTCATGCTAATTCTAGCTCTGAATTTGAGTTACTAACCTAAAAAACTTATAATTTGATGTATCACAACATATATATTGGAAAAAATGCACTTAACCCCTGCGGGCCACCCACCTAGCCCGCTAGGGTCGGTCCCCGACTTGCTGGATCATCTTAAATAAAGTCTTCATTAATAGACACAGTTTATTCAAGAAAAAAACCTGTAAAAATATAAGTAAGTTTCTAGGTTAGGTTAGGTAAATGCTCTTAAGCCCTGCAGAAAACCAACCTAGCCCGGGGGGGTTAGCTTCAGGTTAGTCTAATGCTAATTTTCGCTCAGAATTTGAGTTTCTTGACCTAAAAAACCTATATTTTGATATATAACAAGATATATATTGGAAAAAATGCACTTAACCCCTGCGGGCTACCAACCTAGCCCGCTGGGGCTAGCTTCAGATTAGTCTAATGCTTATTTTAGCTCCGAATTTGAGTTCCTTGACCTAAAAAACCTATAATTTGATGTGTCACAAAATGTATATTGGGAAAAATGCATTTAACCCCTGCGGGCCACCCACCTAGCCCCCTGGGGTCGGTCCCCAACTTGCTGAATCATCTTAAATAATGTCCTTATGAATAGACACAGTGTATTTAAGTTAAAACCCTAAGAAAAAACAATTTAAGGTAAGTTTCCACATGAAAATAGACCATAAAAAGCCTAAAAACCCCATTTCCGCAGGGTTTTTCTTACCTAACCTAACCTAAAAATAAAATTTTTTGGATTTTTTTGCCATTTAGATGTAATACCTACAGGACTAGGCTTATATACCAAGTTTGAAGGGTCTAGCTCAATATTTAGACCATTTTGCTCACGGATTAAGAATAGATGTCATTACGCACCCCCCCCTTATGTCTAGCATCGTATTATATCCAGCTTTCTACAAATATAAAAATGTACAATCAAAATATTAAAACCAGTTTTTTAGCCTATGCCTTCGGGCTAAAAAAACTGGTTTTAATCTTATAATTGTACATTCTATATCCGCGGAAAGCCGTTTATAATACGATGCTAGAAATAACTATTATTTCGTTGGGGTAGCTCAACATTTCATATAGCTAAGTTTCTTTTTTGTTCTGCATATTTTTATCCTTATATATTTTACTGCTCTAATAATGGATATATGTATATTATATATGGCCTTACAACTAGCGTATTTGTATAATTAATGATTATAGAAAAGCCTCGCTTTTGAAAATAGCCAAATTAAATTCTATGATTATTATTTATCGCATCGTATTATAGACAACTTTTCCGCGAATATTAAATAAGAAGAAAACAATTTAAGATTAAATCCTGTTTGCTTAGCCCAGCTGGGTCAAAACCCGGACTAACAAAACTGGTATTAATTTTATGATTTTTTTTCAAAATTCGTGGAAAATTGTCTGTAATTCGATGATATACATGATTATTTCAGTATGGCTGAAAACTGGTTCTAATTTAGCGGATATTAATCAGGTTTGAAGATGCTTAAGTTCTTAACCTTTAATTTCTTTGCTATTTTGTAAGCATTGTTCAAAATTTTTAAGATAAAAGCTTCTTTCTCTTTTCATTTTACAATAATTGCTATTTTAACAAGGATGACGGACATTAACACTTGTAGAGTGTCAGAACTGAATAATCAGAATATAAATGTATAAGAGTCGAAGCAAAATTGCAAGTAAATTTTTTTGAAAACTGCTTGATACAGGATAATTAGATCATATAAAATTTGTTAAAAAAGTAAAAAACAACACATTTAAAATGGACGTACGGACATTCTGGTAATGATTATAGAGTTGCTACGTTTTCTAAATCGTACCTAACTACTACAGGAATCACCATGCAAAGTTTGAAATAGATAGGACAATTCTTGCCCAAATTAACGACGTACGTACGGATGGACGGACTGACCGACGGAACGACCCTGATTAAAGAAAAGCTTAGCTTTTAATATACTATACATAAAAAGAAATATTTTAGTTAATTAGTTAATGGGTAAATGAAGAGTTTTAAAGGTTTGAAGGGGTTAATCTCATGTTCTGTTTATAATTCTGATAGGGGTAAAATTAGTATATATAAAATTTGAGGTGGGGGGGGGGGGGGGGGCTACAATAGTTCCAATGCATATCCAAAGAGAAAATCAGCTAAATGGAGCTTCCCTAAAAAATTAGAAATTTAACTTAAGCTGGTGGGTTTTTTTTCAGTTTGAATCATAGTGCTTTCATGTACATGTTTCTGCAATTTCATGAAAGTATGAAAAAATGTATTGAATTTCCGTAATACGATTAATTAACTATATAATTCCATGTACAAAATCGTCCTTGATAGTAAATTAACGTGGTTAAAATTGTCATGATAATGTGCATTGTAACCAGGGTTGTCGTGGAAAGTTGAAAGAATAACAAAAAATCTATATCAGGTTCTTACCATTAAAGTGGCCAGCGAGCACACCTCCTCCCCTTAATGTTTTGACAGTGCTTAATAGGTACAGAATGGCTGAGAGCTGGTTCTTATCAGGTGGATCTTAATCGGTTTAGAACCCATCCTGTAAACTATTATAGCAAAATATATATCAGAAATCTACTTATAATATTTCTATTTTATACAAAATAACATTCTATATGATTATTGATATACTTAATAAACAAGAAAAAGTTGTCCAAAACAAGCGCAGCATTAGCAATCTTTAAAATACAGTTAACTGGAATAAAGTAAAAATAAAGAAAATTTTGACTTATGCAAGGCTTATGATTCATCAATTGAAATTAATATGAAATTTTTACTAAATTGAGAATTTTTTTGGTGTTATGATGGTGTAAACTTGGTTGTGTGATGAAACTAAGGGGAAGGGGACTCTAAGGAGAGTCATTATTAAAGCTGTATGCAACTCTGCCCACAAAGCGGGGACTCTGTTCTGATATTGTATTGGGTCTCCACAACTTGGGCCAGGTAGTTGTCTGGATTATACATCCAATCTAAGGTAAGGAGTGGCTGCGCTTCTTTCAATTATTTGTAATAATAATATCTTTGGTTTAGACATTTATGTATACTCACATTAAGGAAAATAAAATAATATGCAAATAACACTATTATCAAATACAAAATCTACTTACATAAATAGATATTTTACAAATAAAAAAGTGTGTAAAAAATATGTAGGTAGTGGTAGTTTTTTGTTTATTAAAAAAGTTTCAATGTTGTAAATATGTTTTTTTTGAGACTTGATAAAAAAAAATATCCATTTTTTTGTATTATTCTATTATGTAAAGTAGTAAGGTTTTTTGGTTTGTTTGTTGATTCTCTCTAACCACTGAACCAATTGAGTATTCTTTTTTTAGGAAAGCTTCACATTGGTCCTAAGTTGGTTTTTTCCATCTTTAAATTGTGGATTGTTCAGCCCCCTTTCGAATACAGAGCCCATAGAAATAGCCACTAAAAAATATAAAATATAAGCCCTAAAAGTTAAACAGTTAAACATTATACGACTGTACGTTTTTAAAAAGCCCCAATATTAAGGTTTGTTTCAAGACCAATTAACATATATCGTCAAACTAAGATAACATTTCAATGTTTATTTTTTATTGTTTTCGGAGTTTTAAAGTTTATTGTTTTTGGAGTGAAGCTATTCTGTAATAGGTATATAATGTATGTAAATCAAAATTTCTATAATATATCTACCATTCACGCGAATTATACGATAGAGAAATATGAGCTTTCAAAGTCAAAATTCCACGCCTAATAATATGGAACTGAATAAGATAAAGAAAAAACATTCAAATGGAAATCTTTCTTATACCAATTTACAAGGAAAAAGTCTACTTTATCATTCCAAAATGTATTTCAATTAAAAAATACTCATTATCAGTCGCATTTCTTAAAGAAGTAAATCAAACTGTATTAGTCTGGTCCTTCTAGACAAAAAATAAGAATACTGTTCTATATCATTAATATATGTTAAATTGTTTATTTTAACAAAATTTTTATATAAGTTCGTTTGTTCTACCGTTTGATTTTAGATCTTCGCTTTTTAGGATGTTGTCAACCTTGTTTTATAACATTTTGACTATTCAATAAATCCACTTTTATTCGTTTAACAGCTCAAATATCATAGCAACGAACATAAGAAAAAGAGGCAACAAATCATAAACCAAGGACAACAATATTCTTAAATTCGAGCTTAGTATATCAAACAAATCACAGGTCTCCTTAGCAAAACCTTAGATTAAAAAAAATCTCGAAAGAAACGGACAACAGGGCCTTCAAATAGGGTACAGTGGTGGTCAGAATCTGTTGGAGATTAAATCTTAGCTGCTCCTTCTTGCCAGATATTGCAATTTGAAGTTTTGTGGTAAAAATTCAAGAATTCCAAGGATATATGCATAAGTGAACACCTTAATTCATCAAATAAAAAGGGTGAGTCTAACATTTGAGGAGTTTATATGTCTCTGCATATGTAAAATACACAGTCCCTCCCCATTTAGAAAATTTTAATACTTGAAAGAAATTATTCAATGAAAAAGGTACATTTTCCAGTTTACAACTTTAAGCTAGAGGCTGTTACCCTGTAACCAGTAGAGAAAACCTCAGTTCAAGTTTACATATAGCTAAAGTTAATTTTGAAAATACTCTCACCCCCCCCCCCTTCAACCCCCCTAGCAACCCATAAATTTTGGGGGGAGGGGTTGGGAAAAGGAACAGTATTATGTTTTACTTAAAACTACTTGAAGTATTGTGAGAAAAAATTACATGAAGAGTTCTTTAGATATCACTAAAAAAATATATAAGCTTTAGTACTTAAACTTTAGTAGGCATCAAAATATCTTACAAATATTGCTGCAACAAACCCCCTCCCCCCTTCTTAGACCAAAAATTATTAGGAGGTGGCAGTGGATGTGGAAAATACTCTTGTGTTACTTTGAAATCACTGAATTATATTAAGCAAACTTTGGATTTAAGCTTTTTTAGGATATTAGTTACTTTCACAAATATTACTGAATCCCCCCCCCCCCCTCCATCTGCTGGAAATATTGGCTAGTGACATAGGTTAATAATATTGTATATCATTTAGAAACCTCTAGAGATATTCAGGGTTAATATTTTAACTAATGTAGGCCCATATTTACTTTTATAAATATCTATTCCAACTACAACCCTCTCAATCTAGTACAATTGGACTTATAAAAGAAATATTGTCAACCCATTGCTACTTCCCCAAAGCAATTTGGAAAACTAAAAGCTTTATTCCAAAGTTTGCTCCTTATTGCTTTAGTGGTTCCTGAGTAAAACACAGGTGGTGAGGTTGTATGGAGGATAGCTGGAGAGGGCAAGCAATATTCTAATATTTATTTATGGGAGTGGAGGAAATTGTGTAACAAAATAATTTTTCAGGATGGGGTTGGTTGAGGTTGGGGAAAGGTCAGCAATATTGTTCAAGTATGAAGTAATAATGGACCTACTAAAGTTTTAATCCAAAAGCCCTCTGTATCTTAAGTAATCTCAAAGTAAGCCAAAAGGGTATTGCTATACTCCCTTCTATTACTTAATTTGAGGGAGGGGGGGGGGGGAGATTGTAAAGCAATAGGAAGGGTAGGGGGTCTTGAGGAAAGTTTCAGCAAAATTTGTAAAAGTTACTTTTGACCTAACAAAGCATATTCTAAAGGTTTGCTTTGCTGCTATAATTCTAGTGGTTTCTTAGTAACACACTATAGCAGTACCCTTTCAACTGTAACCCATCCCCTCCCCCCTTTCTCTCTTTACAAAATGTTTTTATTTATAAGGGAGGGGAAGAGGTAGGCAATATAATATGTAAAAGTGCTTTGGGTCCTACAACAATACAAATCCAAAAGCTTATATATATCTCCAATAGTTTTTTAATACACATTGGAATGATCCTCTGCCACCCCCTCCCCCCATTTAGGTCAGGACAAGGGGGAGGGTTAGAGAAGGTGGTCAACATAATTTCTACAAAATTTTGGCCTATAAACCTTACATAAAATTTTTTCCCACTATACGTCAATTAGTATTGAGAAACATATAATAGTATTACTATGCTCCCCCCCCCCCCCCTCCACCCTAGGTTGTGAGAGTATGGGGGTTGGGGAGCAGAATTACTAAAAGCAACTACTATATGTAAACTTAAACTGAAGTTTTTTTCTACTGGTTCCAGGGTAACAGCCTTTAGGATAAAGTTGTAGATTGAACAAAGCTCTTTAAGCTTATTTATTACTCTTATTGAAGTTAAAAACATCACTTATAGTAGTAAAAATTTTTTAAAATGGGGATGAAGTTTGTAGTTTACATGTGAAGAGATATCTAAACTCCTCAAATGTTAAACTCGCCCTTTTTACTTGATGAATTAAGGCGTTCACTTATGAATATAACCTTGGAATTCTTGTAATTTTAGGCATTTTTACCACAAAACTTCAAATTGCAATATCTGGCAAGAAGGAGCAGCTAAGATTTAATCTCCAACGGATTCTGACCACCACTGTACCCTATTTGAAGGCCCTGTTGTCCGTTTCTTTCGAGATTTTTTTTAATCTAAGGTTTTGCTAAGGAGACCTGTGAAATAAACATCAACATTAGCATTTAATATCAAAATTATTTAGATAAAAGGACATATATGTATATCTTTTTAAGACTTGATTATAGCTTATGATAGTGTACCTTTTCGTCCTGGGAATCCCTATGCTAAAGATTGGGTCGTGCAAACTTACAGTGTACAAAAACATATGATATCAATTTACAGATGAAGGGTTAATTTTAAACTTAAATCCTTGTCTGTCTGGCGGCACCCTTACTGCACTACTTATGAATGATATGTCCTTGTTAAAAGCGAAGCTTTTCTATAGCTAGGATCGGTTCGTCTCACGTCCGTACGTCCGTCCGTAACGGTCAGATCATTTGATAATTTATACATGTTACAATTGTCCTATTCGTAGCGTAGCAACTCTATAATCGTTAGAAAGTTTTTTTACTTTTTGACAACAAATATTTATTTGATATAATTATCCTATTCATCTGATTTTTAGAAGACTGATTCCTATTACAACAAGGTACAATGTTATATATATATATTTTGTTATCTAGTTCTGACATTAATGTTTTAATAAATGTTCGTTTGTCCTACCGTTTAAGAGCTTCGCTTTTATGGAAATTGTCATCCTTGTTGACTTTATAAACTGTACAAATATGATTTGCACATTTTCTATATGATTGTTGCATTATTTCTATATTGCAATTTTACAATTATAAATCTCCAAGGATCTTTACGGATAAGACAATGGATATTAATTTGATATACAACTCTTTAGATCGATTTATTGGTCGAAAAGATTGGGCACTACTAGTTTAGAACCAATCAGTCCAAATTCAATAAAAGTACCCAAGGTTACTAAGCCAACAAATAAGGAAAGTTGTTCTAAAACTTTGGGGAGTAGTGAGGTACGATTTAGAAATCGTAGCAACTCTATAATCATTACCAGAATGTCCGTACGTCCATTTTGACATTGTTGATTTTTCTAGTTTTTTAACAATAAATTTTTATGTGATCTAATTATCCGATTGATCTGATTTTTGATATATTGATTCCTGGGACAACAAAGTACAATATTTTAAGCAAAGCAACTCTATAATCAAGTCCTAAAAATGTAAGTATGTCCATAAACATTATCCTGTATCAAGCAGTTTTTCAACAAATTAACTAACAATTTTGCTTCGACTATTATGCATTTATAATTATATTCTGATTATTCAGTTCTGACACTATACTAGTGTTAATGTCCGTTTGTCCTAACGTTTTAGTGCATCGCTTTTATGGATATTGTCATACTTGTTATACTACAAGCCTGAAAGGCCTCTAGGAGCACAGGAGAGAGAGAGAGAGAGAGAGAGAGAGAGTGAGAGAGAGTGAGAGAGAGGGAGGGAGAGAAGGGGTAGGGAGAAAGTCAAACCTATACATAATTGTGTTGAAGGTCATTTTTTATGTTGTGATTCCTCTTGGGAATGTAAAAGTACCTTTCCCCTCAAAATAGTTAGAAACTTAGACTGGCAACACCTTAATCAATTTTGTTTGGTAAATTGCAGGTAACTAAAGGGATAAGACAATGGCTAATAAATTGATGTACATCCCCAATGATGATACACAAATTTGCCCCTTATGTAGATTACAATAAGTGGTTGATACTTGATTAATAAACCTACCAATAAGAATTCAATAAAAGACCTCAAAGTTGTTTAGTAAATGAATAAGAAAACATTAGCATAAGACTTTGGGGACTAGTGTAATAACCAGCCCAATGTCCCTTCCCTCCCTGGGTAAATTGTCCTAATTGATTTCATTGAAACCAATAATCATTTTATTTGTCAGTGCACAATATCAATTTTGTCCAAGATTAGCGCAGCAATAATTAAAAACAAAGATACTAATAGTGAAGATATATTTGTTTGTTTTGGGTGCAGATTAGGTACAAGATCTCAACTTTTTTTGAGAGGGGGAGGGGGATTAGGAAAATAATGCATGATTTTACTGCTAACCTAAAACTTTTTGATTGGTTTCAGTTAGTTTTTCTTGGGTAGAAAGGGGGAGGGGAGGAACCCCCCCCCCCCCAACGTCTTTGCAGGATGACATTTATATATTGATTTATTTGAAAAATGTTGTTTTAAATGAATTTTGAACTGTTATTTTAAAAGTTTTAATTAATTCACAAAACATTGCATAAAATATTAAGTTCTTTACTTTTAAATCCACCAATAACAAAAAAGGAGTAGATTTTCTTAGATTAAGACAAAAATGCCTTTAGTTATAAAAATTGATATAGAATACGTGGATATAACGACAGGGGAAAATTTGTCGTCAATTTAGGTTTTTAATATTGACAACATTTATTGATCAGTTCGTTTATCCAGTAGGAGGGGGTAAAGAAGCTGGGTGGGAAGGATATCGTTATTTTAGCCAGCTGCGAATATCTTTTTTATTAAAGTACATGAAAATATTGTGCAACATCCAAGTAATACTAACTAGATTGTTATAAGTAGCTTTGCTACTTATAAAATAAAGATTATTAACTATATGACAATTAAAAGACCATACACGTACCATGTTTATTACAATGGAAATTCAAAATGCATTTTGGAATTTTAGTACAGATGATGATTCTCTATAAGCCTTGGTATGTTCAAATATTGATGTTGTTTTGATATTAATCTAATTAATATCCTTATTTGAAAGTAATAGGATGCGTATCTCGAACCTCTAAAAAGAAATAATAAAAATAATAAAATAATAAACACCCCCTCCAAAAAATCTATATCTTTACTTTTTCTTTTAAAAACAACTGAAATCAAAAGTGGAGGGTTAGCCCTTCCCCCCCCCCCCCCCCTATTCCCACAAGTTCCCTTAGAGCCCTCTGGTTTTGATAAATCTTCAGCTCAACAAACCGCCCAAAAAGCCTAACTGTCAGCCGCGCAGCTTTCTAAGCCTTCCAAAAAGCCTCATTCTCACCCGAAAATTTGTATTACTGAAGCTTTACTAAGCAGCAGCCGCATACACGCGGCTAAAGTAGCAGCTGCATATCAACGGTCTTCATTGATTTATTGTGAAAATCTTAAAAATTCTAATTAAAATAAATAACAAAATATTTGATTTGAAAAGTAATTTTTTTCTATCCCACCTACTGATTTTAATTCAAAAGCATCTTTCAAAAAGTTATAAAAAATATCATCAAGAAATAATTATCTGTCTATCATTTTAATTACTGCAACTCTTAAATAATGATAAAGTTATTACCAAGGATGATTAATTGTAGGTTGGAAAAATACAAAGATTACAAGTATTAGACAATGGACAATGTCACTGCAGGGGCTTTTCTAACTTTACTCAACCTAACCCAACCTAATATGTTCATGAAAAAAAAAATATTTTCTACAAAAATTTTATTTCTGGTATTTTCGAAACCACAGAACAAAAGTGTTTCGATGTTTATTTTTGTTGTTTTTCAATTAATTCTTCACAAAACTGTTCCTTTTTCATCGTAGTTCTTTTTGGCTTCTTATTACTACGCTACCTACGAATATGATCATCCTTTTTATGTAATCTTAGTTTTTAATCACTTTTCTTTCCAATGAAAAATCACCCAAACAAAAAAATAATTGACTTTTTATTCAAATTATAAAGATTTTAAATGTTGTTATTGACTTTTTAGGCCATTTTAATCTTACGTGGACATAAATAAGCGAAGAAACATTACCAATAAAGAGCCAAAATAACAGGATGTCTGTTTGTGTGTTTGTAATTAAAGGTATCTGCTTGCCGCTGAACCGATAAGGCTTTTTGTTTAGTTCTTTAGCTTCATAGGTCACAGGAAATTATTTCATCTATTTTGGGGGAGGCTACCTCCTCCTCCTTCTAAAAAAAATAACCCTAGAAAAACCTCCACAAAACATTGAGCCGAAACCGCCCACCCCCAACCATTTTATTTTTGTGGTATTCGGCAACCGTGAGCCATGCCTATGGCACCCCTGATCTGGGGTTCGGTGGAGGGTCAATGGCCCTCCCCCGAGTCCTGGGGAAGGGGTCTAGTGACCCCCTCCCTACGCTTAGAATTAATGATTGAATCTGTCATGTTTATTATGGTTAACTGTATTCTTAATTCTCCCCCACCCTTTTCAGGGATGGGGGATCATTATTGCCCAAACTGACCATTGTATATGTATTATTTATGCTTTTATGTTATGATTATTTATTCCTATCCATGTTATTATTGTTTGTTGTATATAGCTTCAGTATCTTTCAAACCTTCAATAAAGTGACAACTGAAATTAGATGTTGATCATTATCTAGTGAAAGCTAGAGAAGCGTAGCTTCTCTATAGTAAGGTGTCCACGTCTGTCACACTGCCGTAATCTACTTGAACTCCGGTGTCTGCCATTTATCCTCGGCGGATACCACAACTTTGGTGACAGCTGTGTGAGATTACGGCGAACCACAAGTGTAGAGCAGACGCGCATCTGAGGCTAAGGTACTCCCAGCAGTGAATCTGGCAAAACTGACGCAAGCAACCTGAATTACCCACCCTGGACAGCAAAGTTTAACTCTGCATCCGGCAGTTGTGGAAGCGAGACAGCGAAATTTGACGAATAACCGCGAGCAGCGCTGATATCTAACGGAGAATTGAGCGCCAAAAGGGCTGAAACAGGCCTGCGGACCGGCTGAAACAAGCCAAATAAGTGTAAACGGCTGGAAATAGGCCAACTTTACTGCAAGAAATAGCAGGATCCGAACCAGTGGCGCTAGCAGGACGGGACATTCCCTGCCGCCATCAGCCGGATTTGGATCAGCGGCGCTAGCAGGACGGGACATTCCCTGCCGCCGATAGGCTGAAACATGCCACATAGCTGCAAGCTGCGAGCTAACATACGAGTGTAGTGCACCAGAACAGAGAAAAACTACGTCAACCCCGAGTATCCTGAGAAGCTACATCGCAGCCACCCATCTAGAAAACAGATATTATATCACATTTACAGGGATTACCACCCTAGTGTGATGGCCAAACAATAGATTTATGAGCAAAGCTTGGCAAACAAATTGTTGTGTTGTGATAAATCTAAGAATAGAACAGGCTTGGATTACTGTGTATTGTGATAACAGCTAAAAATAGAACAGAGTTGGTAAACAAATCTGTTATGCAATTGTGATAAGGACAAAAATAGAAGCTAGATGTAATATAACCAAGACCCTGATATACAATCAAAACAATCTCAAGCCCACAGCACAACAACAATACACCCCTTATTCCAAGGGAAAGGGAGGGGCCCCTCTCCATTGAAGGCAAATACAATCAGGGTGATATAATAGATAAACCTAAGATTAAGAAGAAAAGGCCCTATTACACCAGCACACAGTTACCCCCCTCCCTCACAGGGGGAACGGACGGAGTTACCCCCGTCCCCTCACGCGCTTCCCCCTTCCTACCCACACTAGACTAAGTCCGTCTGTAGTGTGGAGCTAGCGATCGGATACACAGAGCGCCATTCACGGGTAGCGCAACAGAGTGCGGAAAATATCATAAATCCAACGGACGAAGCGGACCAATGAGAGAGCGAGTTGAGGGGTGAGAGCGCGTTTTCCCCGTGTGCGCGGATTTGACGGCGCAAACGCGCGTTACAAGGACAGGAGATTCCACGCACACACACACACACACACACACACACTCACACCGGAGTGGAGCTACTCCATAGCATTTAACAGGGGTATTTTTAGCAAATAAAGAATTGCAAGTTTCTTTCCTTCTAGCTCTAGTGTGATAAAGGAAAACCCAATCAGTTCCTGACAGCAGTTCAGACCCTCAACATCTATCTACCTCTACCAGCCTACCCTACAACCTCAACACCTAACTAGTGATAAGTACAGCTAAGTTATATCTTTGTAACTAAACTCCCAACCTAGTGATACAATCAGTGTTGGCTGTTAGGCTAGGAAGCCTCAAGTGACAAACCATTCATTTTTAGTACTGTATAACTTTGTGCCCGTCGTTTCACCGTTGACCCAATGGACCAGCATCAAGCCCCAGGAGGTGACCAAGCCCCAGGATGGCTCCAGGATGACCCTCAGCCGGCCCCAGCCGAGTACCGCAAGCTGATGCTGAGCAATCTGCCGGAGTTTAGAGGGCCGCCCAAGCAATCCTGGTCGGCACATATCCGCAGACTTGAGATGTCATGGGCGGCTTACCGCGTGCCACCTCATGATTCCCTCAACCGCCGCAACGCCCTACTACTGTCACTGGTAGGGCAAGCGGCGGAAATGGCGTCCCATCTGTTTGGCGAGGCAGGCCAAGCCTTGACCTACGAACAGGTCAAGACCGAGTGTGAGTTGCTATTTCGCCCTGCTTTTGAATCCCAAACGCTTAAACAAGCGTTTAGGGATTACAAGCAACACTCGACAGAACCTATACAAGCGTACATATCAACTAAGTGCGCCTTGTATAGGGACGCCTACAACCATGAGGATCTTGAGTTGTTGGTGGACGAATTAAATCGTGGAATTCGTAACGCCAACGTAAAACGCCTCATGATGAACCATGAAATTACGAGTGTACCTGAGTACACTCGTAAGGCCATGTTCACCGTGACCATGGTTACTAAGCAGCTGAAGGAAGGTGTGTGCTTAGTGGACTCGACCGACGGGCTGACTGGATCTGCCTGCATCCAGTTGCCCCAATATGACGAGTCGGAGCCAATGGAGATTGGCTCCTTGGCTCCGGGTCTCCACCAGATGGGGAAGGTCGCTCCAGATGACAAGGTTCCAGGCCGCTGCTACCGCTGCCAGGGGAGAGGCCACCGAGCTCGAGACTGCCCAACGCCTGTGGAAGTTAGCCTAGAGGAGAGACGCACCCAGCCACGCCGTGACCGTTCTGCCAAGTGTGAGCGTTGCCACTATGACGGTCACACGGCGGCCGATTGTAGAGCCGACTGGGCCCAGGTAGCCAGCCGCAGGCGCACCGCCGACAAGGGTGCCCCTCCAGGGAAGCCCAGCAGAGTGGCCCATATGGAAGGGAGCGCGCCCCCAGCACCACCACAGCAAGCAGCCGCCCCCAGAGCTGCGGACCGAGCCGATGGGATGCCGCAGTTTGGGACTGTCCCAGCTAGGATCAACGTACTGGGCGGCGCGGCTGAACCCAACCGGGTTGGCCTAGGCTTCAGTCTTAACCATCTGGGGCCAGAGCTGATACAGCCCAACAACATAGCCGAGCCAGAGGTGCTGAGGCCCCAGCCTTTTAGCCTCAACATGATGGAACCTGCCCGACTGAGCCTACCCAGCAAGAGTGGAGGGGCGCTGCCCAGCGTCCCTGAGACGGTGTATGGGGAGGCCCTGGCAGCCGCTGAACGAGAGAGGCAGGAGGTGCTAGCCAGCACCTCTGCATCGATGTATGGGACGCCACCCGGCGTCGCCACCTGGGATGATGGGGGGGTGCTATCCAGCGCCTCCCACCTGGTGTCTGGGGCGACAACCGTCGCCGCCACCGAGATACCTGGATCCTGGAACGAGCCAGCCTCCAACCTGATGTCTGGGGCGACAACCATCGCCGCCACCGAGAGACCTGAGTCCTGGAACGAGCCAGCGGTCCCAGAGGAAGGGGTGACACCCGTCACCCCCAGTCAGCCAGCGCCACCAGCCTGCAGGGAGAGCCCAGCTACATGCCAGCCAGCGCCACCAGCCTGCAGGGAGAGTCCAGCTACCTGCCATCCAGAGCCCCCTGCCAGCCAAGGGAACCCAGCTGCCCAACATCAGGATAAGTTGAATTTGTTAAATGTGTTGTATCCAAAATATTGTAAACACCCAGCCTTGCCTGTGCCCCCTGCACCTGAGGCTGGGGAGATTGAAATTTGGGAAAATAAGGACTTGCCTGTGCCACATGCACCTGAGTTCCTAGGGCAGGGGAGGGCAGTGAGTAAGGGCGAGCCTGTGCCACATGCACTTCAGCCCCATGCCACTGGGCATGCTTTGGACAAGGGAAGGGAGCACTTAGGGCTAGGGGAGCCGACACCCAGGCAAGTGCCAGTCGCTTGCCAGTCTGTCATTGGGGAGGGTATCGGGGTGCCTTGGCCGCATACAGATAACGCTCAATGGAAACTTGTATCTAGCCAGGAGCAGCCCAGCCGTGTCCAGTCCCAAGAAGCAGCCGTGACCAGAGCTGAAGATCCCCAGCCGCGTGTACGAGGAAGATGGTTACCTGGAAGCCTCTCCCATTGGTGGATGGTCCTGTGGGGCCTCCTGCTGGCAGCCGTGTGGCCTACAACCAGCTACGTCCTGGTGGGGTGGGACTGTGCCAACCCCACCCATGTCACGTCTTACAATAAAGAAAAGATGTGTAACACGGAGCCCCTACACCAGAAGGTGCCCCTGGGCCATGAAGTGCACGTCCTGCAGCAAGTCAAGGTGAGGGAAACCACTGGGTACAGCTGTCAGCTCACCGTGTCCCAGTGGACATTCAGGTGTGGGGTATGGGGCCACCTCAAGGTGACCTCGGTCCCCACCCTCATGAGGCCAACCAAGATAGACCCAGAAGCGTGCCGAGACCTGGCCAGGAACCGAGTCTACACGTTGCCAGGCAAGACCCAGCCACTGACGTTCCAGCTGAACCACCCCCTGTTCTTCACCATCGACATGGTGGGCGCCCTCGTCAACAGCCCCGAGGGGGTGGGTTGCGAGGGGGAGGACGTCCACTTTGAGGGCCAGCTATACCGCAACGAATTAGTGCTCCAGGAGCGGCGGCTGCTGGTCAAGGAGGAGACCTATGTGGTGGAGGATGGACGGGTGGAGTCCCAGTCTGACCACCTGACCCTAGAGTGTCCCCATTCTGAGCTGTCCTGCATCACTGGGGAAGCAACCTACGTGTGGGACCACCTGGGAAGAGATTGCCCCTTGAGGCTGATCCGCAGCCTCCAGCCCAGCCTGGTGATGGATGCATATCTGGTTGACCATCAGGCCCAGTTTTTCATCAACATGACCAACCCCACCTCGATTGTGAACTGCGACTTCGAGGCCCATGCCACAAACCATCCAGCGTTGTTCGTGGCAGCTGACCCAGCCGCGGCTGCGCTGCCCAGAGTGTCGGCCAGGGATGTTGACGTTCCCCTTCAAGCACAGATCCATGCAGGTTATATTGGGGTTACCCTGGAAACGCGCATGAAAAGCACCGCAGCAGAAGAAGTAGCGGCCAACTGCTGGAAGCTCCAGCAACTAGACCCGGCCCACCCGGTGCGTGTCCAGGGGAGCACGTTCTCGGTACTGAGGGGAGACATCCTGCTGCAGCTGACCTGCCAACGCCACAAGTATGTTGTCCGCGAACACAAGGAGTGTTGGGACAAAGTGCCAGTAGAGCCCACAGGTTTTGTAGACGCTGTGACACGGGTATACAGTGAACACGCCACCAAGATTCCTTGCTCCTCCACCTACCCCCTGACTGTGCACGCGGAGGAAGGCTGGATAGAGTTAACCCCTGCTCCCAAGAAGAGGCCACCCCCGCTGGATACGCCTAAGCAGTTGTTGACAGAACCCTTAGATGACTTCAGTTCAGGTGGCTTGTATTCGCAGGCTGAGTTGAACGACTGGCAACAACTGCTGGCGTTCCCAGCATACAAGAGTGCCATGCTGACCGGCCTATCCTATGGCTCCTGCGTTCAGCAAGGCAGCTGTTCGGCCACAGGAGACCATGGGATAGTGTCCTACAACATTGACCGACTGGCGGAGGAAGGAGAGGCAGCCCTGGATGTCTGGGCTGGATTTAGACAAGCCATCCACGAGTGGGGAGATGGCGCAGCCATACTGTGTTTGTTGTTGTTGATCCTCAAACTGCTGGGGAATCTAACCATCATTTCCCTAGCAGCAGCACAAGGAGGAGTCCGAGCAGCCCTGAATGCGATATCACAAGTGTTCCTGTACCATCCAGCTTTATATAGGAAAGCGCTGGCTAGAGCCAGGCTCAACCATGCCAAGTCCCGGGACTTTTCAGTGGACTGGGATGCCATTCCCATCGGCAGGGAAGCAGCAGAGGAAATGGTGTCTATGCAATCCAATGACAGCGGGCATGACCGCCCAGGTAGGCCAGGACCTCCCTCTGGCAGACCCCGCGGCCCCTCAGGAGGACAGGCCGCTGCTCAAACGATCAACCTGACAGCCAGTGCCCCAGCCGCTGCCAACAACAACCAGCAGGCCCCACTGCTGACTGTTCCAGCAACAACTGTGCCACCAGCAAACCTGATACCTGCCGGCGCTGACCAACGTGTCCAACCCAAGCCAGCCTCTGCCTTCTATCCCACATTGGGAGCCCATCAACCCTAAGAATATACTCACCACTAGGATTCCATTGAATCATTATCGGTTGTATATATTTTAGCCCTAAGGAGCGGGCCGAAGGCCTCAACCACTGTCGGAAGTCTGGTAGGGAAACCTCCTCCCAGCCTTCCGAGGGGAGAGTTGTGGTATTCGGCAACCGTGAGCCATGCCTATGGCACCCCTGATCTGGGGTTCGGTGGAGGGTCAATGGCCCTCCCCCGAGTCCTGGGGAAGGGGTCTAGTGACCCCCTCCCTACGCTTAGAATTAATGATTGAATCTGTCATGTTTATTATGGTTAACTGTATTCTTAATTCTCCCCCACCCTTTTCAGGGATGGGGGATCATTATTGCCCAAACTGACCATTGTATATGTATTATTTATGCTTTTATGTTATGATTATTTATTCCTATCCATGTTATTATTGTTTGTTGTATATAGCTTCAGTATCTTTCAAACCTTCAATAAAGTGACAACTGAAATTAGATGTTGATCATTATCTAGTGAAAGCTAGAGAAGCGTAGCTTCTCTATAGTAAGGTGTCCACGTCTGTCACACTGCCGTAATCTACTTGAACTCCGGTGTCTGCCATTTATCCTCGGCGGATACCACATTTTAATGTCACTAAAAGCATCTAAGGGCGTAATCTCTAGTATTAGCTCAAACTGATTTCAACTTATTCCTAGTATTGTAGTACAGTTTACACACCGACATAACAAGTCAAAGAGTAGCTGTTCTTGTAAAAAGTTAAAGAAAGACTACTAGGGGCGGTTTTTTGTTAGACCTTAATGCAACATATAGTGACTTTTAGTCTTAGTTCTAAAAGAAACTCTTTGATTCAAAATAGCGCAAATAAACATACATCAGGAGACTCTAAAAATTCATAGCAATTTCCTAAAGTATTTTGGAGCAAATTTATTGTAAAAATCCCTTTGTCTGTCTGTATGTTTGTCCGCCAGACCGTGACGTTATGGGGAAAATGTAATTCGCTCATTTGCTTTTCAAAATAGACGGCTGATTTTTTGTAAAGATTTCCAATACCAATGAGCATTCAGTATATAAATTAGTTGGTCAGTCGGTCAGTCAACCATGCTATAAAAATATAAATAACAAAACATATGAAACGTTTTGTGTTTTTTTTAGTAGATTTATTATTAATGTACTAGCGGCTTTGGGGGGTTGAGGGTCCCATCCCCCAAGAAAATAGCTTAAAACCACCACAGGACCAATAGGTATAAACCCTAAAGAGTAGAATCCGATCGGTTCAGTGTTTACTGCGATCTTAAGCTTCAGACGGACAGACAAACGTCCATTAAAGTTAAGCCCAAAAAAACAGGCATTTTAGAGCGGCTGTGCTTTAATATGGACAAATTTTATATATTGAATATATATACCTAATTGTTAAAGGAGTCATCGTATTCTGCTTACCATACATAAAAAGTAAAAGTGTCCCATGAAGTTTAATGATTACTGCATTGAAATGTTTAAATTGCTTTGCATGGTAATGTCATGATGAAAAAAGGCCATCAGCAAAAAACATGCAGTGCGCAGACATTCAAGCAAAAAACTTTTTTTTAAATTCTTTCTCGAAAATCAAAATTAATTTTAAAAATTATGGGAATGACTTAATATACATTTTGTAAAATAAGAAAGATTTTTGAGTGCTTTCTCTCACGTGATTATTTATCTTATCCAAGACGGCCTATATTTTTGTTACCAATACCTTGCGGGTATATCCTATATCATTTAGAACCTAACCTAATCTGATACACAAATCGAAAAACTACCACTTCCCCTTATTTTCAAGTATTTCAAATATTACAAATATTTTAAACTTGACATAAATAACACAAATCAAGTTATTATTTTACTGCATTTTTTTTGCTATTGAAAATCTGTTTTTAAATTATGAAAACACTGTGACATGAAATTAGAGTAATGTTGACAAAGTGTTCATTTTAATTTTATGCACAGATACTTTTTATATGCAGAAATTAGATTTTATATAAATTAAAGTGTTGATATTTTGACCCTATGGGAAGCTAATTGTCCTTCACCTTAGTCAAGCAAAATAGTTTGTTACATTTTTAAATTTAATTTATTTCACACATTCTATAAAAGCAGGGCCCAAATTTTAATATTTTATTAACCATTCCATATATTTATTTCAACAAAAAAAGGGAGCGAGTTTATATTCATCTGAAACCCTCTGGCCCAATTTTTTTATATCAAATCTTTCTTGTAATTAAGGTAGTTCCGTATGTTTTTATTGCTGTTATCCTTGTTTTAGGCATGTTAGAATTGTCCTAACGATTACAACCTTTGCATGATAATTTGAAATAGATTGGTACCATTTGGAAAATCCGTGGGTTCATTTAAAACAAGTTAATTAACAATTTTATATTTGATTATCCTAATCATCTGATTTTTTTATGAAAGATTTCTGGAACAACAAGGTTGTTGGTTTTATCCGAAGCATCTCTATAATCAAAATTTAATATATGTATAAGTATATCTGTTTTAAAACTTTCAAGTAATTTTAGGATGGTAATTTTACTTCTCAATATTGTTAAAAATTTAATGCGTTGTTTCTTTATATTGGCATGTTTGTCTGACTTGTTAAGCTTTGCTTTGATGGATGTTGTCATCCTTGTTTCTGTTCAAACAATAAAGAGCATATATTTATAACTATCATCCTAACAAATTATACATTTTAAATTAAGGGCATATTAGATTTTTAAAAGCTTGTTTATTTATTCAGGGATCTGAAGGAAATGGATAACCTTCAATCATCCTTATAATAAAGTAACAGGGTGGGTGTTTGTCTGTCTGTCTGTGTGTCTGTACCGAAGAATCTCGCTAACCGCTGAACCGATCAGGTTCACCTTTACCGGGTAGCTTTTCATATGTCCCGGGAAGGTTTATAACTATTACCCATAGAGACTTGAAAGCAACATAGTTAGCAAGATATCGTAGAGATTTAATAGCAACATAGACAAGTATCGTATTATTTAAAAAAAAAACTTTTAAAGTGCCACTAGAGGCCTCCAGGGGCATAGTCGCTAGTATTTTATAAAGTAGTAAGGGTTTTCTGTCTGAAGCTTAAGATTTTAATAATTAATGAACTAAGTGAGTTTTCCATTTTAGGAAGCTTTACGGCCTCTAAGAATGGACAGCCAAAAACTTTCCGTGGAACTCAAAGAAGCTTTACTTGAAAGAAGAAATATATTGGTTCAACAAAAATAAGGTCCTTCACAATAAAAACACAGTTAGACAAGACATCCGGTTACTTTTACATAAGGATAAAATATTCTTATGAAACGATAGACAAAAATATTACATTATATCACCCTTTAGAGTCTTGTCAAAAATAATAAGACAGACAGCGGATTCTAAAATTTAATAAAATATTCATTGAATTTTTATATAAACAAGGATAAAAGTATTCTTCCAGAAAGAGAGGGCACAATGGGCTGTTTAGTACACTAGTCCCCAAAGTTTTATGATAACGTTTTCATAGTTGTTTGCCTAACAACTTTGGGGACTTTAGTGAATTGTTATTGCTTGGTTTATTAAGTTTAGCGTTCAAACGTTTAAACCACTTATTTTCCGTAGAAGAGGTAATTTTGTGTGCCATCATTTGGGATGTACATCCATTTATCGGCCATTGACATATCCCTTTAGATCCCTGCTTTAAATCGCATTAGGATCTTTACAAAAGTAACAAGCTGTCTATCTGTTTGTGTGTCTGTAGTAACACAGGTTATCCCTAACCACTGAATCAATCATGGTTATCCTTCATGGAGAAGCCTCACATACACCAAAGGAAGGTTTATAACTATTTTGGAGGAGAGTACTTTATCTATGTCAGGGGTTTAAAAAAAATTTGAAAATTTATTTACACACCTTTCATTTTTTGTTAAAAAAGTTAAAATGTATTTTGAAATGTATAGTTTGTTGTCTTTGATTTTATGTCTAATGTACTTTACAACAACTATAAAAAAATATCCCATGCTGTAATCAAATTAGTAAAAGACCATAAATTTGATGAAGATCAATTAGCATCTGTAGATTCTCATACAGAATAAAGATTAATGAAAAGATATTTATTGTAAGTAATTTCATATATCCGTTTTTATATCTATATATTTTAGATATTTTTAGTATTTGGGGATTTTTTGCTTAAGAATATAAAAAATAAAACATTATAGAGTAAAAATGTATTTCATATAAAGCTGTGATTACTTCGCTCCTTATGTACATCCTTGTTTTGGTGTCTAATGGGCAATAAAGAGTACTTTGAGACAGGGATCAAAAGGGATAAGACAATGGCTTATAAATTGATGTACATACTCAATAATGATACAAAAAAATACATCCCATGTAGATTTTAATTAGTGGTTGAAACGTTTGGACACTCAACTCAATAAACCAACAATTCAATATTCAATAAAAGTCCCCAAAGTTGTTAAGCCAACGAATAAAAAAACGGTAATATAAAACTTTGGGGACTAGTGTAATAAACAGTCCGATGTCTCCTCCCTCCCTGACTTTGAGACATTGACCTTGGTAGATGATAAGGAATTATAAAAAACATTTTCAATCTATCCACCCATTCCATTTGTTATAAAAATCAATTAGTAACGAATCTCAAATGATAAGACAATGGACGATAAATAATATAATTATTGGTGGAAAAGTTTGAACACCGCTATATTGTAAACCAACCAATCAAGAGTTAATAGAATTCCCAACAAATGAAATATCATGTTTATGATAAAACTTTGAAAACCAGTTTAATTTGAATTATGTGCCTTGGTAACCATTATAATACTTAGGTAAGATTTTTAAACTCCATAGACAATTCAAACCATACCAACCCAGCCCCCCCCCCCCCCCTCCATAACTATGGACATAATAATAAGATAAGGATTTACACAATTTTGGTTTTGCGATCTTAAGCATCTTAAACACAAAGGTTAAGAAACTGATTAACAAACCTTGCCATGACGAAAACACAATTTCAAAGGTTCGACAGCTGCAAGAAAATCCCAGTCAAGACCGCAAATTTACTGCCGTTTGGCGGTTAAAAAGTTTTTCATGGAAAGATTTCCATATAAAAAGTAGACAGCTAGGAAGCTGAATTTACAGATAAGACATCATCATTTTTGTCTGCTGCCGAGCCCTTATAACTTTAGACTTGTTAAAAGGACTCTCCACAGAAAAATCAACTTTAGATTTTTGAAAATCTAACCTGAAATTATTATTCTCTGTTCAATTTTAGGCATTTTTTGTTTTTGTGGCATCGCGATCGAAGCCCTTTGAAATTTTTTACCTCCTTTAAGTGAATCCTCCCGCCATTTAATTTGTGCTGCTTTAGTGATTTTTAGCTTCTATTTTTGCCGCCGTTCCCGCATTCATCGCCCTTCTCCGCCGCTACTCCGCTGTACGTCGCTTTTTAATACATGCTCCCCTCTCCCTTGTTCAGAAATTAAATGGAGGCTGGGGGTGTTGTGTATAGCTACGTACGCAATGTATAGCGGAGTAGCGGCGGAGAAGGGCGATGAATGCGGCAACTGCGGCAAAAGATGGTTATATTTGGCGGAGGCGAACACAAAATGGAGGCGGCAGGATTGTCCAGTCAAGGAAGAGGATAAATCGTAGAGCGGCCGGTTGCAATGGAGCAAATGTTCTTTAGCGGCGAACACATATTGAGTGGAGGAGAGTGTAGTATATATTGTTATAGCGGCAGTACAAATAGGCGGCGGACAAAATTTTCAAAGGGCTTCGATCGCGATGCCACAAAAA
Source organism: Acartia tonsa (assembly GCF_053477335.1). Classification (NCBI taxonomy): domain Eukaryota; kingdom Metazoa; phylum Arthropoda; class Copepoda; order Calanoida; family Acartiidae; genus Acartia; species Acartia tonsa. The sequence continues at coordinate 22,447,007 of NC_137268.1, forward strand.
CAAAAAATGCCTAAAATTGAACAGAGAATAATAGTTTCAGGTTAGATTTTCAAAAATCCAAAGTTGATTTTTCTGTGGAGAGTCCTTTTAAGAGATGTCACAACCTGTCATGGATAGGGATATGGTGTCTACAGAAAAACTAGTTTGCACCAATTTATACTCAGTCTTCTAAAGGAGATGGAAAATTGATACATTTACTTTTTAATTTTTGCGTTGTTTTTTTTCTACATTACATATCCCTATAGTCTATGAAATGTTTCATTTGACATAACATTTTCAGGGGATGTATAGGACCAAGGATGATAATAGTTATTTCTCGCATCGTATTATAAACGGCTTTCCGCGGATATAGAATGTACAATTATGAGATTAAAACTAGTTTTTTTTAGCCCCGTGGTGCCGAAGGCACCGGCTAAAAAAACTGGTTTTAATCTTATGATTGTACATTTTTATATTCGTAGAAAGCTGGATATAATACGATGCTAGACATAGTTTTTTCGTATGGATGAGAACCGGTTCCTATCCACCGGATTTGAATGAATACGAGAAAATTAATTCCTTCTTTAAATGTAAAATTCTGTTATTGGTAGCTGTGGAATATTGTAGTAGTGATTGAGATGTATTGACGAAATTTTAAGCTTTTGTATGACAACTGAAAATCTATACTTTCACTTTCTCTGTTTGTCGCTCCATGGACGGTATATTTTTGTGCTTTGCTACTTATAGATGTTGTCATCCTTGTTCATTAAAGGACCACACAAATAAAAATAACGAATCCTAGAGTAACTTTTCTCTGTGAGTGCTTACATGGTTGATGAAAAATAATATCAGTAATGACCAGCCAAAACTAAATATCAGAAATCCCAAACGCCTTGGTTTAACCCTAAAATGGATGTGATAAACATGGATATATATTCGCAAAGCTAATCTGCAAGTTGTCTATGTTTTAACGCTTCCTTAAAAAAGCAAAAAAAACCTACCTTAGACTTTCCTAGAATTTGGAGCTAAATATCAGTCAAGTTGTTATCGAGATTTTACAAGGCACATATACACAACACATACAATTTTCTTCTTTATAGTATGCTAGCGGCTACGCCCCTAGAATCTGAGCTTTGCATTAAAAGGAGTAAGGATATCAAAAAAAATTGCCTTAAACCATCAAAAAATTCAAACCTAAAAACTAAATAGCTCAAAACCATCAGCTATGGGAAGTCAGCATAAAATGGAGAAGTAGTTCAGTAGTTCAAAAACCTTCATGGAACAAAAATGAATTACTCATACTGTACATTGAAATACTTTATCCATACTATCTCATTATATCTATTATATATCCAAAAAACTTAAAGGGTAATAACTCAGGCCATATATTAAATGACAAACAATCGCAAAGATTTAACAGGGGTAGAACTTCTGTAGCTGAGCAATTTGGGTCGTTTTTGTTAGAATGTATTACAGTCGTCAAGATTTTCACAACATTTGGTATTATTATGGCATATAAATTCAATTTTTAAAATTCGAGCAATTCATTATGTCTCTATAATGATCAAGTGTGACTTGACCCTAATCAAGCTTTTTATCACAAATCTCCGAAAAATAAAATGACCCAAAGGTCAAATCTTTAAAAATTGTAAAATGGCTGCACATCAATTAATCTGCCCCTAGCTCATTCTTTCTTATATTTTTCATAAGCTACTAAGCTACTCTGTAAATTCTAATAATCTTAAGAGATAAGACAATGGATGATAATTTACGCACACCCCTATATTAAGATAATCAAAATTACCCCTTTTATGAATGTTATTATTAGCGGAAAAGTTTAGGTACTGCTAGTTTATGCCAAAAAAAAGAAACCCCTGTCCCTATTTCAAAATAAATTAAAAATAAGAGAAGAAGGTTGTTTTTCGTTTATTACTTTAAGCCATGTTAGGTTAGGTTATATTGGTTAATTGATAACATAAGTGTATAGGCCCCGCAAGGTTAGGGCTGACCGATAAAAATCTCACCTCACCTCTTTTTCAATTTATTCAAAAACAAACTATGGAGAAGAGGTTTTAGTGCTCGATAGGAACTTTACGGGAAAGCAACAACATTTTTTTACTATTCTGCTTTAAGAGATAAATTTCATCTTCAGAATTTTTTATTTAATTTTAGACATATTTGAAAATACAGTTTATTAAAAATTGTTTATTTTAAACTATTTTATAGTTTTTTAAATGCCTAACCCCTGCGGGCGGCTTATTTGTATATTAATATTTTAACCTAACCTAACATGTATACAAATACTTAATTAAATTTGTCCACTCCGATGCTTGGGACTCCTGCGTATGTCCTGGAACCCAATGTATCTTTCTTTGTCTTATCCCTTAATAGATCAGATCACTGCATTTTTAACAACCAATAAACAACTTTAAATGTCATTTAATAAAAATTCATAAAAAAGCAACTGAAAATAAAGGAAAATTGTGGAAAAATAGTGGCTGCTGTGTACAAAAGAAGAGTTTTACGTAATTCGGTTTGGAGGTTAAATTATTTTTAATATCTTATATTGAAAACTAGCGGAAATTTTGTTGCAAAAATGTTAAATATATTTTAAAATGCTGTATAGAAGTAGGAGGGATGCACCGTCCCCTAGCATCTAGGAGCTCTGCATAAAGCTGAAACCACCCCGAACTTAAATCTTAAAATCAAATAGCACAAAACCCTCCCGGGACCTATGTGAAACTTTCATAAAAAGGAAAACCCTATCGGTTCAAAACTCAAAATTTTAGCTAAAGACAAAAAAAACTTACTACTTTATATATAATAGGATACATTTTTTTCATTTAGTAATGTGTTATTACGTATAGCAAATCTGCTCTATAGTCACGAGTCTGACCGTCCGTCTGTTATACTACAACAAGAAGATAAGCACGTGTCCACTTCCCATCTGTGATTGTCATTTTAATGCAATTCTAATTAATTTCATATTTTTATTGTCTGCTAAATTCTTAACAAAGATTTAATATCAAGAACTTAGAATACAGAGATAGATGATTTGCAGTTAAATTTTGATCCATATTACCTATTTTCTATCCTACAAATAACTGTTGAACTCGATTTTTACCTCTATTCATTTTTAAAACAGGCGAGGCTGGTGTCAATGACGTCAGGTTTAACATCCAAGGATAACAAAAGAGAGCTAATCTTCCCTTTTATGTCTAAGCATCACAGGTAAAGTAACATCTAACAGACAACCAACTCTTTGATTGCACGACCTTTGTCTTAAAGTTAAACTAACATAGAAAATGGTATAGAGATTAGTTTATCTTTGGTTATTGTATCCCTGTAGTGCAACACGCAGTGCATCGTCTCGGCAAGTGATATGTTCGAATCATAGTTTAGAAAACATTAATAGTTATTTCTTTCACCGTATTATAAACGGCTTTCCGCGGATATAGAATGTGCAATGATAAGATTAAAACCAGTTTTTTAGCCCCGAGGTGCCGAAGGCACGGGCTAAAAAACTGGTTTTAATCTTATAATTGTACATTTTTATATTCGTAGAAAGCTGGATATAATACGATGCTAGACATAGTTTTTTTTTAATGGATGAGAACCGGTTCTTATCCACCGGATTCGAATAAATACGAGAAAATTGATTCCTACCGCTCTTATGAATTTGTCGTGCGATATTATTTTTTGGTTGGGGTAATACCTTGGCCCAAAACAGTGCATCTAGCCACTAGTACGCTTCTATAAAAAGGTCATGCAACCAAAGAGTTTGTTATCTATTGGACGTTTATCGTGCAATGTATTAGCAAAATTTGGATGACACACAAAGCTAGACTTAATTGTTTATCCCATCCTTCAGAGGTTATCCAGTTCTATCCCCCCTAAAGAATATATTTAAAAACATGACATTATGTAAGCTAAACTTCTTTTGCAATGCAATGTATAAAGACATACGGACGGAAAGATCTATGGGCATACCCTAGTTAAAAAGTAGCTGCGTTACTAAAATATATAATTACTAGCGGCTTCGCCCCTAGCCTCTAGGGGCTTTGCCCAAGAGGTGATAAAAAAAAATTATTGCGAGAGACCATAAAGGACCATGGAAACTCCTTCAAAAAAAAAAAAAAAAAAAAAAAAAAAAAATGGGGGGGGATTTTTTGGTTTTTGGGGGGGTTGGGGGTGTCCCACCCCCCGAGAAAATAGCTTAAAACCACCACAGGACCAATAGGTAGATACCCTGAAGAGTAGAATCCGATCGGTTCAGTGGTTACCGAGATCTTAAGGGACAGACAGACAGACGGACGGACAGACGGTCAGACGGACAGACGGACAGACAGACATCGTTCTACTTCGTATTATAGATAAAACAAGTTCACAAATTTCTAATTGCTATTTGATTGGCTAATTTAAGAATAATTTAAGAAAAATCAGGATAAATAATCTACAACATGAATGATAAAATGCAATAGAAAAAAAACATTCGTTAGGCTCATGTTTGTGATTCCATTTCTCGAAAATAATATTTTAGGTTATTTTTCAGTTAATTAGAAACCCATTCAATATATTTTTCAACATTACAAAGGTTTACATAATATAAATAGCATGCATAATTATTCTTTTTGATAGTCAACTTACAAAAGATATTTTTAGCAAACGTTAACAGTTACAGAAGAGCTTCGCTAAAAATTTTCAATATACTACGTCTATACGTAATAGCAATCAGCAATTTTTTAAAAGCATCATAATATTTTCCATGACAAAATTAATTCAATCCTATTTTTTTTAAACTCTTTGAAAAATATACAAAATTAATCGTTAAATATTATATTTTAATTGGATAATGATTTTAGTGCAAAATTCAATAATATCTTTGTCACTAAGTTCAAATATCAAGTATGTATAATTTATTCAAATTAACAAAGATGGCAATTTACATAAAATCAAAGAAAATTATATGTAACATGTTATTGAATACTAGCGGTTACGCCCCTAGAGGCATCTAGGGACACTTCAGGGAATAGTTGGAGGGGGGAAGTTTACCCTTCACTTTCTGGGTCATTTTTTCTATGGTTGATTTCTCTTGGGAGGGTGGAGATACCATCATTGAAAATAGATCAATATATAAGAAGCTTAACTGTAAATCATATTGGTTGAGCGGTTAGCGAGAGAGTCAAAAAGCTTACTACTTTATTTAATAGGATGTACATATATTTTTTAAATGGTAATAATTGTTTTATTTCTTACTAACATTTTTCATTATTTTTTAGAAAAAAATTGCGTTTCGTTATTTTGGATGATCTTAAATTTCAAACACCAGAAGAACAGATTTCAATTGAGAACACTTTTGAAAAGTTTTGCTTAGAAAAAATGTAATTGTTGTCAAAATAAATTAGTCAAATGATCTTATTAGCCTTTAACTTTTTTTATCAATTTTGCAAAAAAAATAATGATTTGAAATCTTATCCGTCGTTATTGGTATTTTTTTATTTTATAAAGAACAAGGATGACAACCATAATAAAAGCGAATTGAATTAAGTCTTTTGTGAAAGAAATGTAAAATATAAATACATACTAACAAGGCCGGATGACAACTTCCATTTAGATGGTCGAACGGGCTAAGTCAGTTGTAAAGCAGTGTTTGTTTAGGGAAAAATTCCATTTCTCCAAAAGCGTTACGGACGGACAGACAAAGTGAAATATTGAATAACTTAGCTTATAAAAAGAATGTACGAATTTTAATGTGACATGAAAATATTTGAATCTTTCCACAAAGTTTCATATGGACTAACTAACTCTAATAAAGAAATGTTAGCTGGGATCTAAAAGGGATACGACAATGTCCGATAAATGCATGCACATCCCCAATATTTATAAACAAAATTACCCCTTCTGTAGATTACAGTTAATGGTTGAAACGTTTGGACAATCAACTTAATGAAACAACCAATCAAAATGCAATAAAAGTCCTCAAAGTTTTTAAGTCAAACAACAAGAAAACGTTATAATTAAACGTTGGGGACTAGTGTAATAAACAGCTAGCCCAATGTCCCCTCCCTCCCTGGGATGATTGGGTATTCAAATACAATTTGTAGATAAGATTCACTGTTAGAAATGTCACAAAGTACCAAGCAGTGATTTTTATTGTGGTTTATTTGTGATTGATACCATAAAATTTTATATTTCCGATGCAAACTTTGAAAAAATCTAACAATGACACATTTTTGGTCCGTCCGCCGTCTGCACAATCGTAACGGATAGCTCTGATCGTTAATTCGGGGATGACAGAATCGTTCTTTCGTTTTCAAACTTTGCATGAGATTCCTGTAAAATTAAGGTACAATTTAGAAAGATTTTAAACTCAAAAATCATTATCATAGTTCGTAAGTTAACATGTTTATTTTTTATTTTTTTTTACATCTTTGTTTAAAATTGATTTAAAATAGGATTTAAAATTACCCCAAGAGAATAAGGGTGAAGCCATTAGTTAAATATATTAAGATAATTCTTGTCTATGTCAATTATCAATTGTCCAAAAATATTTTTGTACTGTTTCTATACTGTTTACAGCAAATAGCCTCAGCGTACAAAAAAGCTTTTTAATAGTAACATGCGCTAATTTTTGGCGCCACTGTGTTTTTGCGCCCGGTAAACTGCAAATTAACGCAGTTACGCAACATAAACTGAACTACCACCGCGCCGTACCCAATAATGTACGGATTTCTTTCCCACTACCCATTGCGCTGCTTTAACAATAACCCCTTTTTTTACAGGTGTCATTAATGTTAACTCTTTTATCCCACCTCCTTTTCTTCACCCTTTTACATCACCCCATACTCTTTTTGTTATTAAATCCTTGTTTAATGTGTTAGGTATAAATATCTGTGATGAGATTGAGTAATTACTTAGTAGTCTTCCAACTTTCAACATGCTTTCAGTTCTGGTAAGACAGCTAAAAACTAAAAAATCAACTAAACTTTTGTTTAGTTAAAATTATATAAAGTTTAAGCACGGAATTATTTAAAGGCAAGTTTAAGTTATGTTTTATCAGAAAAATAAGTTAGCTTTAAAAGTTCAAACTAAAATTTTCTTTAGTGTGAAAATCTAGATATTTATTTTTTAAATGTAAAGTTAGATTTACGAGGATGGTATACATTGCTTTAAAATGTCTAAATTCCAGAAGTTTGCAGTAAAGTATAAAAAAAAGATTTATTGAATCAGTAGACTAAATTTAAGTAAGCTATGCGAAAATTCCAAATATATTATACCTGATTAAATCACCTTTAGATCATTAACTCCTATTTTTTTAATTGCTGTTCAAAAACTTTGTTTTGCGAAAGCCCAATTAAAAGACACCTAAAACTAGTTAACCTTTATATTTAATTACTTTTTAAAGATAGAAAGTTTTATGTTGTTTCAACAGTTATTATCTTAATTTTATAGTATACTTTTTGTGAATGAGCAATGAACATTAGACCCTTTTTAAAAACAGTTTTTGAAAGGTTATTTATCTGATGAGATCGATGTTTTTATATAGAAATAGCCTAAAACCTTATCATATTTAGTCTCAAAAATAAGTTGTGACAGATACCTTAGAAATATTTACAAGCAGACTTAAAGTTTTACCAACTTAAGCATATGAATTTGAGATATTTAGTTTTTAAACCTTTCGCAAATCTATTTTAGTTTGTGGTTTGTGTCCTGGGATCTGGAGGTGTCCTATCCTCTCCTGCCCCTGGCTACAGCGGATACCAACCAAAATGCAGGAAAACAGAAAATGATTATTTTTTATTTGATTTGTTTTATTTCATATTTCTTTTAAAATAACAGTTTAGAAGTAACAACCAGATTTTCCTAATTCTAGATTTTAAATCTGAAAGTTTTTTACTATGTACAACTTTATGACTTACATAAGTTTATCAAATAATCTTTTGATCAATATTTTACTTATGTTATTTCTTTTTTTTTAAGAAATTTACTTTAGACTTTTTAAAAATTCTCACTTTCCAAGTATACTTCATGCGAACAATTATTTTGAGCTTTTTTTACTTTGTGCAGCTTTTGAGTTATACAAAATTAAGTAAATTTTGAGAAATTAATTCAATATAGTACTAAACCTTATGAAGATAAAAAGTTTTTTACTGTAGTGTTTTTACGTTATTTCAAGTAAAGTTTATGTAATATAAACAAATTTACTCCCACATGAGTTTACTAATTAAGTTTCAGCTAATGAGAAAATTTGCAAAAATTGAACATATTTTTCTCATGTATTTTTCTACAATTTCTGTCTGTTATTTCCAATTTGCGCCAATAATCTCTGATTTTTCCCCAATTTTCTTAAATCAAAATGATAAATAAATCTTTTTTTCTGTCAGAACTGAGTATGAAACAACATATAAGGTAATAAGAAATTCATAAATGTGATTTTTAGATTAAAAAGTTTTTAGTAAATTGCACTATCATTGTAGTAGACTCTTTGATCTTAATGACATTTGTCTTCAAGTTTTAATAATGTTATACTTTTCTAATTCTACATGTTAGAAATTTCTACTTCTACTCTAACTTCTACATCTTTTTTTCATGCATAAAATTTATTCATTTGCAAATAGTCAAGCTATTATTAAAAAATCCATCTTAGAAATGTATTTTTTAGACTACCTATGAGACAGTTTACCAACCCAAATGTTCCACCACTTATGAACAGGTAAAGATAACTTTTTAAATCTATTGTCCTATCGCTATTTTCCTACTAATCTTGAAAAATAAAAATAGTTGATAAGTGGATTAAATCAAAATGGAATTAATGTCAATTACCAAGGACGAGAGGGTACCAAAAAAGAGTCTTTTGGAGACCAAACATTATAAATCTAAAGATTCATATTTCTTAAACCACAACTGACAGACAAAAACATAACACTAAAAGAAAAACTTATTTTTAAAATATTATGTCATCATAAGATTTTTAAAAAACATTAACAAGTACAATTTTGTCATTTATTGGTCTTAATAAAAAGAACAGTACAGTTAACATCAAGAGGAAACTGCTTAGATACGTACTTTTTACTTCTTCAAAAGAGACTATAAAATGCATAAAAACGATTATTAAGAGAAGTTTCAAGTTTGGACTTACACTAGCTATATAATTGGTGGTCTATCATTAAGCCCTTATACAATATACAATAATACTTATTTTTTTTTATCTAAAAATATTCCAAAAATCATTTTAGTTGTTTGAAATAAAAAGAGTTAGAAGGGTTGGATTTAATATGACTAATTGGGTTAAGAGGGTTTATAATTTTATTATAATCCTTAAATATAATTAATATTTTATTATATTAATTTATATAATGTTTTTTCTATCAAGTACAAAATGCTATAATAAAAAAAAATTTAGGGCTTAAATGTGGGAGGGGGGGGGGGGTGTATGAGGAAAATAAATCTTAAAATTCCCATAAATTGTAGAACGATCATTTCTATCGTTTGTGAGATTTTTCTGAACATGCATACACACACGTCTTTATGACATAGTTTTTAAGAAAAACAAGAAAAAGAATGTACATAGGAGTATAACTCTGATATAATTATAGAAATGTAACACCGTGTATGACACTGTGACAGAAACCTCCTACAAACAAGAATGCTCCACCTCTTATGAAACTCAGTGCTCTAACTCTTACAGGTATTATTTAATTGTATGGGAGGGAGGGTACATTGGCCTGTAAATTATACTGATAACCAAAGTTTTATAATTATGTCATCTTATTTGTTTAACACTCTGATTATGTTTTTTTATCAAAATTTGATTTGTTGGTTCAATACTAGTAGTATTCTACCAATAATTTTAATCTGCAGAGATAATTATGTTTCCCATCATCGGGGATGTGTATTAATATATCGTACATTGTCTTGACCATTAAGATTGCTGTGAATTTTAGATTAGATTCGCTCTTAAAATTTAAATTCAACAAAATTTTAAAAAAGAGTAAAATATCAAACTAGTTCGGATGAACTGACATACCAGCTAATATTGTTACATACAGTTGCTATGCTTTATTCATATTTTTACTTAATTCTTCTTGATTTTGCAAAGAATTTATAAAAAATGACAATTGTAGAAAAATTATAATTAGTCTTGCAAATTCTAATTAGGATATTTGACATTATTTTAAAGATTTGTGGGAAAATTTCAAAAAAACATACTTTTTTTGTGATGATGATTAAAATTTGTAAGCACCTTGCTAAAAAATCACATAAATGTTTAAAATTTAAATAAATAGGCGTTAAATTAAACAAAATGACAATAATGTTTTATAAAATAAAACGTCTGATTTGACCTTTAAAAATTAAGAGTGAAAAATGCATGATTATACAAAATTTTGGTCTCCTATTAGTCATTTGAACTTAATGAAAAGCAATTTCAATGCAAAAAAACTATTAAATTAAATTGGTTACTAAAAAGTAAATTAAATCTAAATGCTTGAATAATTTCAAACTTCCATACTTTTTATAAAATATTATTTTGAGTTTCTCAATGTTAGCCTAAAAAGATTTACCTATAAGGTATAAAAAGTATACCCATCACAAGTAATATATGATTTTCCGTTATTCTGTACATCTATTTGTTTGTACTAAAAATTTGATTTCCTTATTTGATGACCGATATTTGTTTAGAACCGAGTACAAGCAACAGTGCAGCACCTCTTATGAGCAACAATGTTCCACTTCTTATGAAACCAGCTACAAAAACGAGTGCTCAACAAGGTATAGCTTTAATTCTGATTTTTTCTACTAAGAAATCTGAGAATTCACTCTAACCCCCCCCCCCCCTTCTTTATTTTTAATGGTTTTGCTATTTTACTTCCCGCAGCTGTAAGTCTATGTATACAGATTAAAGTAAAAAGAATAGAGGGGACATGAATTAAATGTTACTTTGTCCCGATTTTGTATTTGGTCTTTGGCTAATAGCTTTGGAAATATTAAAATAGCCAAGTCTCTACAAAAGAACAGAAAGCAATTTGCAAGTAAACAAAAAGGTTCTCCACCACTTGGGGCTGGTAGTTGTCTGGATTATTTTTAAATAACTTAAATATTTAATTTTGTAACAATACATAGTTTCAGTCATTCATTAAACAACTTAACTAAAGACATTAACCAAGACTAAAGTTTTTATGCGGAAGATTTACAAAATTTAATTTCAATTTAAAACTTAGCAAAAGAAACTTGAAACATGAGCTATATTTCATTGTTACATATGTCTATATATTTTGTTTAGCGTCACATGTAATTCATTCATTCAAGAATACGTAAATATTTCTATTTTCTAGAAGACAACATTAATGTTTATGTCATTACCAGTAATATAATTTTGCAAAATATTTTGCGTTCATACAAATAAATTAATCTACATTTTTATAGTTCTTATTTTTTCTTGATGGCTACTTAATTCCTTTTAACATTAATACAAGACTTTCATATGTTTTACAAGATCACAAATATATATATTAAATTTTTAGCTACAGACAAGAGTGCCATACTGTCCCTGGCTATGGATACCATAAGAAGCAGAAGTGCCGTAAGGTAAAAACTTATATTTTCCTAATATATCTACTTCTTCAAATTTATCCTATGTATGTCTGTACCCTTTTGTATTACCAAATCTTTTGTCCACAGGTTCCTAGCCAGCAGTGCCGTCAAGTTCCTGTCCAGAAGCCTGTTAAGAACTGCCAGAGTGTCCCTAAGCAGAACTGCAACCAAGGTAACTATAGTTAAATCAAGTTAAAGAATCTCATATTTTCAAAGAATGCTTTAAACATTGAAGTAAAAGAATAGAGAGGACATGAACTCTATGAAATTCTGCCCTCAGTGCAGGGAATCTGTCCCAGTTTTGTATTTGGTCTTTGAAATAAGCAAATAGCATTTGAATTATAAGTACAGCCAAGTCCCTACAAAAGAACAGAAAGCAATTTGCTATATGACAAACGGGGTCTCCACCACTTAGGCCAGGTAGTTGTCTGGTTTATACATCTATACATGTATTCTTTAAACATAATATCACACAACTGTAATCAAATTTAGAATTAAAATATTAGTATTGGGAATTCTTGACATTCTAGCAGACATCATCCATCCAAACACTTTTATTAAAAGGCCTTGAAATTAATAATTGTATTTACTGCAGAAGTGTCCCTATTGTCTACTATTAGACATCCCTGATGATAATATAACACCCCTCTTGATTCTTATTTACTAACAATCAACTTTGTTTTAGTCCCTGTCCAAGTTCCTGAGAAGAAATGTAACCAGGTCCCCAAGCAGAACTGCAGACAGGTCCCTGTTCAGACTCCCAAACAGGTAATCTAGATTTTTATGTTATTTTTTTTTTTATTTTCAAGGATGGTTGGAACATGGACAATTGTTTATAATTGTGCTTACTTATTTGATTGATTAAAAACTTTTATTACTTTTCTTAATCATTGATTGGTTAAATCTAATAAGTGGTCTCCGATTGATTCCACAAATAATCTACAGAATTTTTAATTTTGAAGGATTACTTCAATATATCATCTATTGTCTTACTTCTTAAGATAATTCAATATTCCATTTATTATTTTAAGAAATTAAAATATTTCTTATATCATATTGTTTGTGTATATAGGTTGCCAGACAGCAATGTAGCCAGGTTCCCAAAGAAAGCTGCACTCAGGTACTAGCTTTTAATAATGTTGTACACATAAAATTACAAATTGATTGTACAAGATAAGTATCATAACATATGAATATTGGCAAGTGTAAAGCGTGAACAAATTAATGAGTTTTCCAGTATGGATTTGAATTCAATTGATATTTGCTGGATTGGAACCAGTTCTCAGCCATACTGATTAATCATGTATCCAGTTATCTATGAATATACAAATGTACTATCATAAAAATAAAACAAATTATTATGATCTCGGGGCTAACAAAACTTGTTTTAATCTTGTAATTGTACATTTGTACATTGGTAGAAATCTGGATATATTAGGATACGATAAATAATTATGGCATGATAAGTTTTGTAACTTATTTGTGTGTGTTTCTAAGTATGAAGCTTAAACAAATTAACCAGTATTTTTGTGTTGCAGGTTGCTAGCCAGGTGCCCAAACAAGTTCCCGTCCAAACTCCCAGACAGGTGTGCTCTGGTGGAAACGGCGGTGGCGGAAGCGGATTCGGCGGTGGAAGCAGCGGTGGATTCGGCGGCTCCGGTGGTTATGGCGGTGGACATTATTAAGATGACCTTTCTGTGAATAAGTTTAGCAGCAAGTTCTTTTTTTCAATTTTTATCAAAAATTGTAATGATCTTAAAGCTAAACCTTTTGGTAAACCCTGACGCCTCAAAATTAGATTTTAGAATTGATATTGATTCTGCTAGAAACTTGTAATAACAGTTTATTATCAGAGTTAGAAATGATAAAAAGAACACCATGATAAAACTTATATAACTGCTCAAAAATAGATTCTTAATTATATTTTTATACAGATTTTAAAATATCAAACACAATGTCTAGTCAACTAATTATCATGGATGTTCTTTATGAATATTTAGAGTATTTACTGTTTATTTGTAAATATTCACAGATTTTACAATGTTATTTATATTTCATTCATAAAAATTGTAAATCAGTTGCTTAATAAAAGTAATAATTTAAAATTTTGTGTTTCTTTTATGGTCTGTAAATTACACTGGTACCCAAAGTTTTATAATTATGTTGTCTTATTCATTGGCTTAAAATCTTTGGGTACTCCAAATTAGAAGTGTACAAACTTTTCAATCAATAATTTGAATCCTCAAATTTATCATAGTTTGGGATGTATATTAATTTATCATCCATTGTATTATCCCTTTTAAATCCCTTTGTGCAACTACTAAATCCCCTTGATAGATAGATAAGATATGTCAGACTGTCACTTAAAGATTGTTAAGAAAACATTCTCTCTCGAAGTAATCTCTGAACTAAACACACTTGTAGTTAAGAAAACCTATGTATCGTGTAGCGTGCTATAATTAGTTTAAAACATTTTTCTTTTAACAATTTACTGTTCTATTTTATAGGATATTTAATACAATTGGTTTTAATTTATAACCATATTTTTAATTCAACATCTTTTGAACAGATACACACGTAAGAGTAAAACTTTTATTGAAAAGTCATTTTTTTGAAGTCATCGATGATTAGCGACAATTAAAGGGTAAAGATTTGCTACACTTACATCTCTCACATATCAATGGTTTAAAAACAAGATTTTTTACTTTTATATGTACCGTCCGTCAGACCTACGCAGCGATTTGCTCTGATTTGGTCATGTTAACATCTACCGGTAATATCATCTTAGAAATATTTTTTTCAATTTTGAAATAAAACTGTCACAAAATTACGTTAATACACGATATACTGATTTACTTATATTTTCCGTCTTGATTATAGAAATGCTTTGCTCATGAAATAATGTCTAGTCGTCCTGGAAATCATTATTCCAAAAATCAGATAATTATATCATAAAGAATATTGTGGTCAAAAAAATTGTATCTAACTATTAAAGAATTTGAAAGGAAGTTTGAAATCAATAGAATAATTATATTATACACACTAGAGCTATCCGTTATGTACAAATTGACCAATCCTAATTATAGAAAAGCTTTGCTTTTAGAAACTCTAAGGAAAACTGTAAAGATAGTTTGGCAACTGACCTTTGTACAGAAAGCCTAAAAATCAAATAATTTTACAAAATTACCTTTTATCCGACCATGGGTCCCAGGGATAGGAAAATGAAGAATAAATAATATTTAATTAGTATGTGTAATTTGTAAAATTATGTCTTTGATCGCTGCTTAATTTTTGGAGGAAAAAGCGTTGAATGATGTGTAAGTCAAAACCATTTAGAATCGAAGCTTTTCTACACAAGTATGTGCGATCCGTACGTCCAAACGTCATACAATAGTGTTATGCCATGGTTTTTTAAAGCGAAGCTTTTCTATAATTAGGGTCGGTCCGCAGGTCTGTCCGTACGTAACAGATAGCTCTTTTCGTTAATTTAGGCATGTAAGAATTGTCCTATCAATTTTAAACCCTTGGAGTTAGGCACGAGTTAGAAAGCGAAGCAACTCTATAATCGTTACCAGAAAGTAAGTACGTCAATTTTAAACATGTTTTATGAGATAAAATTATCCGATTGGTCTGATATTTGGAATACTGATTCCTAGGACAACAAGTTACATTGTTATAATCAAAGCATCTCTATAATCTAGTCGTTAATTTAGGCATGTAAGAATTGTCCTATTAATTTCAAACTGTGCATGATGATTCCCATAGGAGTTAGGCACGAGTTAGAAAGCGAAGCAACTCTATAATCGTTACCAAAAAGTAAGTACGTAAATTTTAAACATGTTTTATGTGATAAAATTATCCGATTGGTCTGATATTTGGAATACTGATTCCTAGGACAACAAGTTACATTTTTATAATCGAAGCATCTCTATAATCTAGTCCTAAAAATGCAATTATATCCCAAAACAATATCCTGTATTTAAGCAGTTTTTCAGCAGATTTACTTACAATTTTGTTTTATTCTACTTTTATACATTTATATTCTGATTATTCAGTTCTGACACTATACAAGTGTTAATGTTCGTTTGTCCTACCGTTTCAGAGCTTCGCTTTTATGGATGTTTCCTCTAAAAACGGGTTTACGTTTCGAAAGTCCATTATACCAGCTAAAATTGCAAAGGTAGTGTATTCCTTCATGAAGCAAGCATACTAATTTGGGTGCCCACAGTCAACCCCCAACCCACATCCCAACTCCCAAAATTTTGAAAAGCTCAAAATTCTTGTCAATTGTTTAATCTTATCCTTAACTTTCATATAAAATTTGTTAGCTTATTATTGTTGCGCTTTTCTTGTACATAATTGTCGCTGTTGCATAGATATCGCTGTTTTAATCAGGGATCTAAAGAGATAAGACAATGGCCGATAAATCTATGTCCATCCCCAATGATACATAAAATTACCCCTTCTGTAGATTACAATTAGTAGTTGAAACGTTTTGACACTCAACTCAAAATTTAAAGTTATTGAGGCAACAAATAAGAAAACTCTATTATAAGACTTAAAGAACAAGTGTAAAAATTTCCCATGTCCCCTCCCTCCCTGATTGATATCGCTGTTTTAATAGTTGCAGTTTGCACATTTTTTGGTCTTGTGGTCGTTTACACTTCACCTAGTAATCAGGCATCTTAAGGGTTTAGACAATCAACAATAAAACTAAATAAAATCAGGGATCGGAAGCCTCACGTAAGCCGCGCATAAGCCTCAGTTTTAAACCTGCTTGTGAGCGGAAAAATTTTTTTTTAGAAAGAAGGATTGTCTGCTAAAGAGCCGTTTTATACATCCAGCTGAATTTTATAGTTATAAAATCACGATTTTACTGAGGCTTACACGCGGCTTACGTGAGGCTTCCGATCCCTGAATAAAATACACCGACCTCCTCTTATTTTAGAAGAAATTGAAAATAAAAAAGGGCAGCCAACACCCCCCCCCCCCCCCCTCAAGTTTTCAATTTATTTTAAACTTAAGGTTTGCAACAAACAAAAATAAAGATTTAACTTTAAAAATTCAAGCCTACGAATGAGAATACGTGTTTATAAAAACTTTGGGTACCATTATAATTTACAGTCCAATGTCTCCTACATCCCTAGCTACATAGTACAACACTCTAAAAAACAACATTTTAATTGTCGAAAATGTTACAGAGAAACTTCTGAGTATTCCATTAACAAGATTGGAAACATCCATAAGTTCTAATAAGTTAGAAACAGGGACAGTCGGACAATTACAGAATATTGCTCTTTTTAAAAAAATATTCATTATGAAAATAAAGCTATCAACTTCAAAAAATATATTTTTAGAAAGTTAAGATATAGAAACAGATCTAAAGGATCTTTTTTAGAATAATTTAATGAGTTTGAATAAAAATTTATAGGAAGAACAAGGATGACAACATCCATAAAAGCGAAGCACTGAAACGGTAGGACAAACGTACTTTAACACTTGTATAGTGTCAGAACTGAATAATAAGAATAAGAGTCGAAGCAAAATTGTAAGTAAATTTGTTAAAAAACTGCTCGATACAGAATAATGTTTATGGACATACTAACATTTTTAGAACTTGATTATAGAGTTGCTTTACTTATAATATTGTACTTTGTTATCCCAGGAATCTGTAAACCAAAAATCACATCAATCGGATTATTAGTTCACATAACAATTTGTTGTTAAAAAAGTAAAAAATTCAACATGTTTAAAATGGACGTACGGACATTCTGGTAATGATTATAGAGTTGCTACGCTTTCTAAACCGTACCTAATTACTACAGGAATCACCATGCAAAGTTGGAAATCGATAGGACAATTCTAACATGCCTTAATTAACGAAAAAAGCTATCCGTTTCCGACGGACGGACGTACGGACAGACCGACCCTAATTATAGAAAAGCTTCGCTTTTAAAAATAAAATTGAAATGCTATTTTTAATAGTGTTTCTATATGAAGCGGAACTTAAATGTCAACCTAGCACATTTAATGAGCGATGCAATTACTAAATATAGAGATAAAAATGCAATTTATCATTGCTAGATTGAAAAATTAAAAATCTACAACTTTATATACGTACGTACTACGTAGATCTTTAAACGCGAAGCTTTTCTATATTCTTTCCTTATCGCTTATCAAATTTACAGGAATTATTCCTGTAAAGGTTAGATACAATCGCAGCATTTCTATAATAGTTACAAGAAAGTCCGTATGCTCATTCAAACATAATAAGTATTCATCCTATTCAGTTAATAATTGAAATATTAATTCCTTGAACGATCAAGCAAAATGAGTGAAGAATCTCTACATTTAAAATGTCTTAAAATTAAGCCGTCTGCGTTTAAGATATTTCCACGGGGGTAGAACCGGTTCTAGGCCATGCTGAAAAGAATTTATAGTTTTATAAATAGAGTTGAATATTGAATGTGTTCTACTCCATATTTCTTGATGTTTGCACGTTTTTTACTTCATACAATGATTTAATTGATATGCAATTTTCGAACAAAAATCATATTATATTTGCTATGCTACTAATGGATATTATTCACATTGGTATCGGGCTATTTTGTGGTAGCATCTATATATCTAACATAAATCATCCCTACATACTATTTAGAAAAGGCAAATCAATCTTTTTATAGCCACAGCAGCTATTTACGTGGAAGGTTTGATTTATCCTATTATATAAAGTAATAAGCGTTTTTGTCTGTCCCGAAGGATCTCGCTAACCGCTGAACCGATATTGTTCTCCTTTACAGTGAAGCTTCTTATAGGTCCTAGGAAGGTTTTAAATTATTTTAGGGGAGGGTGTTTTCACCCCCCTTCCCCCCCAAAAAATATTTTTTTTACTCTTTTGAAACTGAAATTAAAAATTGGATGATGTCGACTTTTCCCCCTCCAACCTTAAGTACCCCTAGAGGCTTCTAGGGGCGTAGCCACTAGTATAATTAAAAAGGATGAAAACCGTACATATGAGCAATAGTGTGGCCCAAATGAAGGTCTAAATCGCTTTTCAATGTGCGGAATGTAAAAATAGGTTATGTATTGTTTGTAGATTTTAGCCCTATAATTGATTTTAAGAAAAAATCTATCGCTATCTCGTCAAATGCATATTTATTTTCACCTTTACTTCCCCAAAATAAGAATGCCTTACACCAGATATAAAGCAAAACATCAAATTTTCTGTCTGTTTGTTTACAAACATTGAAATAAAATATTATTTTTGAAATTAATATTTATTTTTGTACAATTACAATAATTTGGGAAAGCTAATTCATACTGCAAAATCATTGAAGAAAAATAATTAAAGATAGGAAGTATTTCTTAGAATAAGGTAGATCTTATTAGAATAACTAAGAATTTCTTAGAATAAGGAAGAATGTCTTATAATAAGGTAGATTTTCATAGAATTAGGAAGAATTTCTTAGAATAAGGAAGAATGTCTTAGAATAAGGTAGATTGTCATAGAATTAGGAAGTATTTCTTAGAATAAGGTAGATCTTATTAGAATAAGGAAGAATTTCTTAGAATAAGGTAGGCTATCTGAGAATAAGGAAGAACTTAGAGGTATTGGGTTAATTTTCTTAGAATTAGGAAGATAAAGTGAGATTTAGGAAGGTGATTTTTATCCTCTTTTTCAGATATGTGAGAAAAAGGAGAGTGATTTTTGTCCATATTTGAGATATCTGAGAAAAAGGAAGATGATTTCTGTCCTTTTTGGAAGGGAATTTCTGTCCTTTTTAGGAATGACTTCATTTCCTTCATATGATCCAAGATAAGCCTTACTTTTTATTCCTGGTTTAATAAAAAACAATCAAATTATTTTTTGCAATATTAATTTTTTTATTAGTATGCTTTTTTTAAAAGTTGAATATGAGAATAAGTATATTACATATTTTTTTACCTTCATTTAATTTTTTATTTTAGTAAACTGTCTCTTTATTGGCGACTAGCGGCTTCGCCCCTAGCCTCTAGGGGCTTCGCCCTATATAGTTTTGGGAAGTCAACCCTCCTTAATAGAAATATTCAAAAAAATATTCTTTGTTTAATTACTCTGTGATAAAATTAAACCCAGGTTGTGCGCTTTATGCAGAAAAATTTTAATTTGTACAAATTAAACCCAGGTTGTTTGCCGTATACAAAAAAATTTCAATTCGTAAAAATTAGACCTAGGTTGTTCGCATACACAAAAATTAAAATTAAAA
This sequence comes from Acartia tonsa, assembly GCF_053477335.1. Classification (NCBI taxonomy): domain Eukaryota; kingdom Metazoa; phylum Arthropoda; class Copepoda; order Calanoida; family Acartiidae; genus Acartia; species Acartia tonsa. Next base: position 22,466,824 of record NC_137268.1, read on the forward strand.
AAAATATATTTAGATTTTTTTTTTTTGGGGGGGGGGGTTCATGGGGGCTTTGCCCCATTTTGCAGTGGGGTTCCCCCACCCCAATTACTGGTTTTGTTTAAAAAAAATTTTTTAAAAAATTTTGGAAGTGGGGATTTTTTTATTTTTGGGGGGGTTGGAGTGTCCCACCTCCCAAGAAAATAGCTTAAAACCACCAGAGGACCAGTAGGTATATTCCCAGAAGGGTAGAGCCCAATTTGATCAGCAGTTACTGAGATTTTACAAAAAATGTAAAAAAAAAAATTTTGGGGGTTGGATTTTTTTTATTTTTGGGGGGGTTGGGGGTGTCCCACCCCCCAATATTACATTTTTACGTACTTAATTAACTAAGATATTTTATCAACAAGGTATATTTCACTAATTTGACATTTCAAATAGAGTATATATATGGTTAAACTTTGAGTGTGTTAAAAAGACTGGCTTCTTCAACAGGTAGTTTGTGCTTCCTTCTTGTCTGGTTGTCCGCACGCGCAGTCATGCATGGTTGTGGTTTATATTTTTTCGGAGGTGTTACAAAAGTTGTAACATAAGCTCCCCCCTCTTTATGAGGCCAACGAGGCAGGAACTTACAATCATTCAGTAACCTGGATTATCTTTTTGTAGATTTAGAAGGTATTTTCAAAAGTCGTCTTCAACATAGTAAATGTTTTTGTTTTCAGGTTTTCGATGACAATATGATGATTCAACCAAAATTGCAAGGTAGAAGCTCGCGGAAAATATGAATAATTTGAAGGAGAATTACAACGAACAATTGTGAAGAAGTGGTGCTGCTTCGTATCATTAATTATGATTAGTTTATATTACATAGTAAGCAATATTATATATTACAAAATATTAAAAAATGTTAATCAATATTATTTTCTTAATCAAAGGGAAATATTTACTATTTGTATTTAATTGGTAATTGGCATTAAGCATAAAAAATATCAAAAGTAAATGATTTTGTAACTTTAATTTCATTGCAAAAGTTGATTCAATTTTTCATTTTGAGTTTTCATTTATATTTAACATACTAAAATACATAGATCACATATTAATAAATGTTTAAATGTTTTAAATTACATAAATTTTGTATTACAATTATCAGTGAATTATTTTAATTTTGTATCATAATTACTGGCGAAAATATTTGAATTGTTAAAGAAAACTTGTTATTTTTGCAGTACTATGTAACACAATAAAAAATTAAAGAACAAAAATAAATGAATGTCGCCAAAATTATAGTATATACGAATTGTTGATTATAATTATAATAAGAATTGAATATCATAATTATTGTTTTTTTTGTTTTATTGATTTTCTTTATATTATAACCAAATAAAGTATGACAACTTGGTTATTAGATTAATTCGTACAAGTATTTAATTATAAAGAATGGTTTATAATAATTTCTTCAATCGAATAAAGAAGGGATTATTGATTGATTTACTTTTCGATTCTATTAGCCAATTAAAGAATGAATTAACGGCTGACATGTTTTACAACAACTAGATAAAGTTTGAATTATCTTTTTATAATAATTATTCAATCGAATAAAGAAGGGATTATTGATTGATTTACATACTGATTATTAGCCAACTAAAGACTGAATTAACGGCTGATATATTTTACGCGATTTTATAAAGAGTGAATTATAAAATGTTGACGCAATTTTATAAAGAGTGATTTATAAAATGCCTAATTTAGGGACATGTAAATAATATACCAGCTTTAATCATTTTATAAAGAGTGAATTATAAAATGTTGACGCAATTTTATAAAGAGTGAATTATAAAATGCCTAATTTAGGGACAGGTAAACAAAATACCAGCTTTAATCATTATTCTTGATTAGGATTGACTTGGGGAGATATAAACACAGGTTCTTGTGTATTAGCTGGCGTATACCTTGTACTTCTTCTAGTATTTTCAGTTTTATTTTTACAACAAGAACAAGTAGCCATAGAGCGAGCGTTGTTATAACAAAATATAACAAATTTTTTAGCGGCAGCGAATAAAACAAGAACTACGCCAGATATAGCTGAATATATTAAGCCTTTGAGTATAATTTCATTTTCCTCTGGGAAAAAGGATATATTAGAATCGTTTTCTGTGTCAATAAAGTTTAGATTAAACTCGGATATAGTGATAAAACCTTTTGACACTATTATGCCTTCATTGAAATAATTACAACCTTCCGATTTTGTACAGTGGTATACAAATAGGTCGAGTATAGAGATTTGTTTGGCATAAGATATATCTTTAAAGATACATATATCACTAGGTTTTTTTATCATAGAACATGTAGGTTTGTTTTGAGTTATTTTACTTACATAACCATATTTAGAATCAGAGGAGGTGGTTATAGTTCCAAATTTATTATCGTCTAATTCTACATAAGGATCAGCAACTAAAATTTTACAGGTTTCAGCACAAAAAGGCAAGGGGTAGAAAACATTTTTATTTTCGAATTTATTAAGGTAATAATAAAGCTTATTTCCATGACGAGAAAAATGTGTTTTATCTTGTAGGGCTGCACACTTGAAAAATTTTGCTGACAAAGGTTTATCTTGATATTTTAGCTCGGTAGCGTAAACAATATTTAGAAATTTTAATTCATTTAATATGGGTGATAATATATTGAACATAGCGTCTTCAGATTTATAGCCTTCCTTAAATTTATTACTTAATTTAGTGGTGTCAATGTTAACCATTTCTCCGTAATTTACGGTTCTAGTTAAGGTATATGTGTTTTGAGTGGCTTTAATGTCCATAGCTTTACTATATACGTCAGCCAAAGTTTGGGATTCCGAAATTAGCTTGGTAGCATCAGCCTCCCCTAAGCCAAAATCAAGGAGTTTTTTTCTAACATTCATTTTTGGTTCCTTTTCTATGCAAACTTGGGGTGTAGAAGTACAAAAAGAAGCTATGTCTTGTTCATCCTGTACTGATCTTAACTCTTCATAGGTAAGGTTTTCAAGATCAACGGTACACGCTTTTTCAGGTTCACTTAGGGGAATGTTTGTAAAGTCTAATCTGAGTGTACCTGATACAGACATAAGTATAAGTTCAAGGAGCTGTCTCCTTAATTCATTTAAGGGCATAAATTCTTGTTCTGATTTAGTTGTTTCTGAATAGGCTACTCCAGTGTGTTTTAATACCTGTTCATAAGTGTGCACAAGATATGTTCTATGCCTATTATTTACCCAACAAGCGAGTATAATTTTAATAGCGTGGTACGTTGAAGCTTTAATCTGCATTGAAGATTTTTTCGGCTTACTATTGTGTGTATCTAATTTTCTTACAAGATCAATTACACGCTTAACCTGTTCGTTAATTTTAGCCTCTGTGTAAGGGTCTGGGACACTAGTTTCTGTTGTACTAGTAGTAGTAGTGGAACTATCTTGATTAGAACTATCTGAATCAGAATTACGTTTAACTCTGCCATCAGATATTTCATCTAGAGCGTGTTTAAGGGCTGATTGAATGTTAGTTATATAGCAAGTAGTTAGGCTGGAATCAAAAAAGGGGCTATAGGATTGTTTAACCCTTTTAGCCTCGGCAATAATCTCGTTCCATAAATCAAGTGATTTTGGAGTAGAAGAGCTAGGTAATATTGAAGTAAAAAATGATTTACTAGGAGTTTTTACCTTAATCAAATCATTTATGGCGAGGACTTGTATTGAAAATCCTTTTCTTTCGGTGAATATTTCGTCTACTACTACCAAGGGTGAAAAGTGGGATTTTCCAAGTTTCAATTTTATGTCACCTTCTATATCTGCTATATCTAGGTGTAGGAGAAGAAACAGCAAAAGGATATTCAGCCATTTTATTTTCATATTGTCTGAAAGAAATAAAAATATGATTTAAATAAAATTAAAATATTTGTTATTGTTTATATAATACGGCTTTGGTAAACAGTATCAAGGAGACCACAAAAATTTAATATAATTTTTGTACAAAACATTATACATGTAATGTAAATATTATACGACTCAACAAAATTTACGATAATCGTAAGTAAAAGGAATAAATTTTAAAATTAAAAATTATAATTAAATCAGAAATAGGTATAATACGGCGCTATTGGTATTATAACCATAATAACACCCCCCTTTTTACAAAAACTGGTATTACTATTGGAAAAGGGCGGTAAAGTTGTAAGGTAACTTTGTTATATAAACCAATTTATTTAATAGTTATTTCACAGACCTGGAACAATTAATATTTCTATAGAAAAATAATCAATAATTTATAATAGAGAATAAGTGATAAGAAATATTATTAATATGTTTATGTGATATTAAAAAGAAGGGAAGGGGGTTAACATATCATTAATTTTACTACTAAAGCGTTAATATTTATAGATAAAAATGGAAATAAATGCGTACCAATTGTTGCAAAATATGCAAAATTTGATAGTGTTAGGTCTAGACCCAGATAAGTGTCTAGATGGTAACCCTTTCCTATTTTTGCATTATGTTTTAAAACCAGAGGTATTTTTTGTAATTGTTATTTATAGGCTATTATATGACGTAGTAAGTAACAATTAAAGTTGGTTAAATATTAAGGCAGTAAGAACAATATTAATTTAACTTTCTTTTCGATTTCTGATGTGAAATTATAAGCAAAAATTTTACTTTATTAAATATTAATACTAAATTAGGGAGTTTAAGGAACCATTAATTGTTGTGTGTTGAAAAACAAATATTTTAATATTAATAATTCGTAGGATTTCGAGCCGAAATTAAACGATGTATGTGGAGTGGGGTTTAACAATGCCGTTGTGAAGCAGCTTGAGCTGGGAGATGAAAATAGGTCTTATCCTTTATTGATAGCCCTGACTTTCTTCGCTACATATTCCTGCATCATCACTTTTTATTTGTTATACAAAAAATATATATTATAATAACTGACAAAATTTAACATACAATTATAGCAGTATGACGCTATGTGTAATATGTAAAAAATCGTACAGAATTATATAAATTGAATTAGTTTAACAATAACTTTTACAAACAATTATAGCAGTGTGATGCTATATTACAATATATAGGTTAGGTTATAAAAGGGATTTGTGACTTTAGATATGGTATATAAATTGAATTAGTTTAACAATAACTTTTACAAACAATTATAGCAGTGTGATGCTATATTATAATGTGTAAAGGTTAGGTTATAAAAGGGATTTGTGACTTTAGATATTATATATATACTAAAATGAGTCTTTTTATAAGGGACTGAGTAAGGACAGTACCCCGCGGGGAAAAAAAAAAATAAATTTTTATATAAAATGAATATATAAAAATTGAATAAAACTTACCGGTTCGAAAAAGTCGACGGTGGCTAAGCCTCCATATTACATTTTTACGTACTTAATTAACTAAGATATTTTATCAACAAGGTATATTTCACTAATTTGACATTTCAAATAGAGTATATATATGGTTAAACTTTGAGTGTGTTAAAAAGACTGGCTTCTTCAACAGGTAGTTTGTGCTTCCTTCTTGTCTGGTTGTCCGCACGCGCAGTCATGCATGGTTGTGGTTTATATTTTTTCGGAGGTGTTACAAAAGTTGTAACACCAAGAAAATAGCCTAAAACCACCACAGTACCAGTAGGTATATTCCCTGAAGAGTAGAATCCGATCGGTTCAGTGGTTACCGAGATCTTAAGGAACAGACAGACGGACAGACAGACGGACAGACAGACGGACAGACGGTCAGACAGACAGAAGGACAGACATCAAGCTACTTTGTATTATAGATAATGTCTATTGAGCCATGAAATTTATTAAAAACACTTTTTCCTATTTTATGTCTTTAAAATGTATATTTTTTAGAGTTTTTCATCATTTCTCTTCTCATAAGACTAATAGCTACTGTTTTAGTTCAATTTCTTACACAAAATATCAATCTAAATAAAACAATGTTTTTAGACGTTTTTTCAAAATTATTGGGAAGGAATGGCGGTTCTGCCTACTTTTTATAATTGCTTCATATTTGAACTCTTGTTACATTATTTTAGGTTGGCAGTTCTTTAATTATTTCTTGTTAAAATCATGAAAATATGAAGTTTTTGATAAAAAGCTTAAGATTGAAATTTCGGGATCAATTTTCATAGTAGAGAGGTCAGTTTTCACTAAAAGGTCTACATTTGAGCCGGTAACAACTTCAAGGTAACCGCAAATTGATATGGTAAAGATTTAAAAATTCATGTTTTTTTGGGCAGTCTAATGAGCAAAGCTAAGTAAACAGACAAAATCGTCGCAAAAAGTAACATCACTGTAAAAGTATTATTTTAATCCTTAAAAGTCGGGGGAAGGGGGGCTTGAACCAACCTTTTTTCTTTTATAGAAATGATAAATGCACTATAAATAGGTTTAAAAAATGTATTTAGATAACAATAAGAATACACACATAAATAATTAGGTTAAGATATTATTGGAGAGCTATAGCACTTGAAGTATAATACTACTGAAGTAAAATACTTCACCGTACAATTACGTGGCTGCAGATCCTTGCGGGACGAGTCCGTCTATGGCAAGAATCAAACATAACTGCTGGTGGTGAAGTGTGGAAGCTAGCTTGAAACTGAGAATCCTGCTGGAGGTCCACTTAGATGCAGCGACAAGGATGATTATTAACACACTTGGCTAAGATCTATATCCTGGCAGGCACAGGATGCCAGCAAACCTGTCAGGGTCATCCATGTAAGGACCAAAACTATTTTTTAGCTTAACAAAGCATTTTAATATATCCTATAGTAGTACAAAACAATATAAAAAATAGGTGTTCATGTCCATTTCAGGTTCCAGGTATGATCCTGCATGTCCTGATCCTCCAGGTCTCCAGCAAACTTGAATAGGCTCCTATGACCGAAATTTTTAGCATAAAGATTTCAAAATTAAGCTTAATATACATGTCTACTTGACATGTTAAAATTTTGTGAAAATTCGCAATTCGCCGACTGCAGCGATTGGCAGCTTCCATATACCGCCGCCGAAAATTATGTTTCGCACTAAAGGTCCGAAAGGGGCCCGACTGTTACATGTTAAGAGTTTTTAAATATTGCAAAATAAATAAAGGGCAAAATTGCATTATTTTGTTTAACGAGAGTGCAATAATTACCAGAAATAAAGGGAAAGGTAATAAATATAAAAAGTCTAGATAAACGATGCCTTAATTAGACAAATAGACCAACAGTGTGGGAACAATCCGACCATAATTTGGTTCTAAATGCAATAATTTTTCTTATTCATTATCATTTACTCTGTTATCGAATAGTTTGTAGAAAAAAATTGTAAAGTATTTAAAGTTTTCTTTAAAATGTATAAATTTTACAAAGAAGAGTTTTCAAAAAAAAAAATTTATTACAAAATGATAAAATATTCTGTCGTCTCCACCAAAAAGGGAATGTTGAAACATGGGGTGTTGTATCATAACATAAACACTACTTTCTCATGGCATAAACTATAAGGCCACTCTGATAGTATGTAGTATCAACTCTATTAGAATTTTTTTTAAGGAGGGGGGGGCCCGGGGGGGTGTGGGGTCAGTTTGTAAGGAAAGAGAATACTTATGAAGATGCTACGCATATTAAATCTAAGATATTTCATTAAAAAGTCATACATTTTCTTTTAATATTGGAATACCTATAACCCTGAAAAACAGAACATTTGGAAAAACCAACAGAAATAACAGATAATAAGTGGAACATTTTTAGTAGCGGAGCTACTCTATAAGTTTATGATATTAGCCAGTATTAGTCTATTTTTTTCCTTTTTTGTCCTTTATTTTAGTAGCAAAGCTAATCTATAATTCCAAATGTCCGCACGTGTAGGTGGTAATGCAATTTCCTCAGCGACGGCGAATTTTCTTGTGATTCTTCTATTCACAGATGTGAATCTACAGAAATCCGTCATTCTGTCTCTATAAAATCAAATTTATACTGTGCAGTGTTCTTCTGCAGCATAAGACACTAGGCTGATCTGTTGACCATTGCACAAATATGTACTTTAAAAACACTTAGTCAATGCTTAGTAATGCTTTGAAATGCATCAAATTATGTTTTATTTTAGATGTTAGAAGATATTGTGGCTGTCCAAATTACTTTCGTATTTATGTTATCATCTTTGTTTCATAGTTGGTATGTTTAAGAATGTACAGGTCTTTCATACACGGCACAAAATTTATATAACACTTTTATCAAAAGCCTCGCTACCGTTAAATGAAATATTCCTTGTTAATCATGGAAAATAATAAAACAGCGGGTTATTTTCAGGGAACTTAAGAGAAAAGATAATGGCCGATTAATTGATGTATAACCCCGATGATGATACACAAAATTTTCCCTTCTGTAGATTATGATCAGTGTTTAAAACATAATCAAAATGGAATTTAAGTCCCAAAAGTTGTAAAGCTAACAAATAATAAACCGTTACTATTTGGGGACAAGTGTAATGAACAGTCCAATATCCCCTTTTCCCCTGGGTTATTTTAGTTTAATTTTAAAGACATTTAAGTTGCTAATTGAGAAAGAATACATTTATACGTTAGAAATCCCGGGGTTTCATACCATACTGCAAATAAACTACTTTAGCAACACTGTCATTCACGGATCGATATATAATTACTTAGATGTTGCACCAGGATTTTCATGTACTCTAAAAAATTGATGCTTGCAGTTGGCTATAATAACAATACTCCCAATCTATCGTTTTGCTCAATAACCCCCCCCCCCCTTTAAAAAAAACTTACCAATAAATGAATTCCATATTAGCAACCTAAATAGACGACAGATTTTCCCCTGTAAAAACATCCATGTATACTATATCCAATCATGCATTGTAGTTGACAGCTGAGTAATTAAACCCCGTCATAACCAAAGACGGTAGATACCCCCATCTTAAGCTTTACAATATTTGAGTGAAATGATAAAAAGTTCATAGGTTAAATAACATAAATCCTATTTAAATTATTATTTGTCCGTCCACCCACTCTCTCAAAAGTCCCAAAAGTGTTTTTAAATTAGTCAATTTATATATATATATGAATTATTAAAAAGTGTTTTAAACGGAAATAATAAAAAGTAATTTAGCTATTCTCTCGTTTGATAACAATTTAACGGTAAAGAATAAAATATAAATGTGTTGTTACATTTATATCGAAAGTGTCTTGGTAGAGGATGGATCCGAACCCGTTTGATACTTATGTAAAGGTTGCAAGTTTTTTAATGATATAGATAGTTGCATTAAAAAGTAAATTTCTGAATCAATCTTAGTTGCTGAAAATAAACCTTTCCTTGAAGACTAAAAACTGGGTGCTAACGGCCAAACGGTTTATTTTTCTTGTCATACATTACATTGTTAAGAGGCATATGACGGACTATAAATAATCTTGATCTAATATGGTTCTACTGCTACTCTATCCGATTCGCGATAAAAATAGTTAGACTAAGAGGGGAATGTCATGGTCCAAAACAGGCGCAAATCAGTATTAACACACAGTTAGGACTTCAAGACAAATGTCCTTTAATCTAACAGTTGGTTGTCTGTTGGGTGTCATTTGACCTTATACCCCGGGTGTTGGACCTGATGTTAAAGCTTTTTTCCTTCTCATAGGCCTACTATATTGCTAGTAGCAATTAGATTTTTGTCTGAAATTTAGATCTCGAAAATTGTAGAATAATGGACAAACCGCATTTACCTAAAACCAGCTTAAAGTTTTTTTTGAAAGGGAGAAATAGATCAGATGTTTTTGATATATTTAATCGGAAAACTTATATTCGATTACTTTAGATTTATTATTAAGGTTGCGTGACTTTAAAATCAAACGATAATTCTAATGTCATTAGCGCACCAATATAAAAAAGGGATACCATCTCATATAAAATTTGGTGACGTACTTTATTCCTCCTAATTGTCCAACTCCCCCCCCCCCAAAAAAAAAAAAAAATGTGGCCAAGCCCTTCACGAGATCTTAATGTACATGCAGACAAACAGACATATAACATGGGATTTTTAACCAGCCGACGCCTGTTAAAATTGACAAAATATTATTTAGGAGCTTAATATCTCTATAGTTTCATAAATCTAGATATGAGTGCCCCGCAGCTGCAGTTACAGCCCCTATCATCTATTATAAAGGCTTAATAAATCATTCACGTGTTTAAAGCTACCCAATAGGCCTTAGCCACTCACAGCTACCCTCAGTAATGCATCCTTGTTAGGTCATCATATTTTTGGATTTTCCTATTTTTATATTTATGTCTCCAAAAATGCTAAATAATTGTTATGTTATATATGGTTACTTTAATAAAACAAGGAACATAAAGTGTACAGGAAGCAACACTTTTTATGGTAGCCCTGTAGGTCTGAAACCTGCAGGGCTATCTAATACTACTTAACCTAATCTGACCCAAAGTAATACACAAGCCAACGAAAAACTAGTCCACTACATTTATTTTAAACTATCGGCTATGCTCTTAGAGGCCTCTAGGGACACGTAAAATTGTTTCTTTTCAATCTATTTTAAAATCAGCTACTATACAGCTACTATATTTTTTTTTTATTTTTTTGTCGATTTCTCTGGGGAGGGTGGTGGTACCCTCCCACAAAATAGTTATAAACCTTCCCGGGATCCATGAGAAGCTACCCTGTTAAGGAGAACTCGATCGATTCAGAGATCCAAACCAACAAACAAACAAACATTCTTTTACATTATTATAAGGATTAATTTCAAAGTAAGAGGGATGGGATTTCTGTTCTCGACAAAGCACTTTGAGTGAATCGCCAAAGTTTTGGTGGTTTATTTAATTAAAAAACACGGAACCTATCCTACATTTGAAAACACCTTTCGTAAAAATCCTTTATATCTAGACATTATATTTTTTCTATATCTTTTATTAACCATAAAAAGGCTATAGGCTAATCTTTTTATTTGTGATATGGATATATAGTACTTAAATTGATGGATTAACTATTGTGAAAGCAAATTTCTTTATGTTAATCAAAATACATAAATAGATATTATGTAAGCTATTTCTTTCTATTTTTATCTTTTATTTCTTTTTTGTTTCTCGTGTGATTATTTGATTATTTGAAGAAAACCAACAACTCTGTAACTCTGCAATGTATTGTATTTTGTAAATAAATAAAATCGCTGAATATATGTCTTAGATTATGGGTATACCTTTTATACTTTGCCTTTTTATCAGGGAGGTAGGGGACATTGGACTATAAATTATACTCAAATCCAAAGTTTCATAAACTCTGTCAGTTGTTGACTTCAAAAATGGGTAAATGTATCCAATATTGATTGTTTGGAAGTGTCCAAAATTTTCAACCAATCATTTCAAACTACAGAAAGGGCAATATTGTTTTATATAATCGATGGGGATGTACATCTAATGGTTGATCAATGTCTTATCCCTGAAGATCCCTGCTTTTTAAAGTCTCGCTAAATTACACCAAAAAACATCAATTCATTCACAAGAGGTTTAATTTTGGGTGTGAGCACATTTCTGCAGAAAACTGATTAATTTGTGTATGTGTAAAGTCATGTGACAAAAGACATAAGCAAAAATATCCCATGGGGATGTGGACATTATGCACTATGCAGATACAAATGAGAAAGTCCTGTAACCTAAAAGTCATTCATAATAATTTTGTAGATATTTATACTAGGGTTGGGCCGGATACTTTTTTGGCTAGATACCGGATACCGGATATCCGGCTGATTTCAAATGCCGGATATCCGGTAACCGGCCGGATATCCGGCCAACGCCGGATATCCGGCAAATATCTGGTTATCCGGCCAAATTACCGGATATCCGGCCGGATAACCGGCCAAATTACCAGATATTAAAATAGTAAAAAAAAATTTCGTCAGAAATCTTATATAAATTTACATAAAGTTAAACTTATTCAGAAAAAATGTTCTTCTAGCTTCAATAATAAGAAAATTATAGCCATTTAAGATTTTAAAAAGCAGAGATTTTTGGTGTAAAGTATAAAAAATTATAGAGCCGGATATCCGGCCGGATAGTTTCAATATCCGGTATCCGGCCGGATATTGAAAATGGCCGGATATCCGGCCACACCGGATATCCGGCCCAACCCTAATTTATACAAACACTTTTTGTATAAGGTCACAAAAATCTAAAATAAAAAATACAAACTGCATTTCACTTTGAGCAAAGAAAAAACGGTTTTTTGGTGGCTTAATTCTTTCTGATTTGTATTTAATCAATTCATTTCATGACAATTTATTGTCTGTCCTTTGTTTAATTTTATAGGTTTTTTAAAGAATTGTTCCTTGCAAAATTTAGATACATTTTATTTTTTCTAGTATGGCTTCTAAACAGATTAGTATCCGCAAGATTAGTAACGGTTCTCAGCCGTACTAAAAAATCATGTATAGCATCGTATTACAGACAATCTTCCACGAATACTAAACGAAAGATCATAAAATTAATATCAGGTTTGTTAGCCCGGGCATTCGTCCCCTCAGAGCTAACAAATCTGGTTTATAACTTATATTCTTTTATTGTTTTCTAAAATACGATCCGATAAATAATTATTTTACTTTCCTAATGATTCCCTTGAATTTTCATAATTTTCATTTAAAAACTAAATCATCAATAGGATAAAGAAAAAATTCTGATCCCTTCGCGCAACCTGTTATAAGATCTTGAAATTATTTTAGGCATTTTTACTAAATAAATACCATTCTTAATTTCTTATTAAATATTCAATTTAATATATTTGGAAAGAAAAAAGAATTATTATTTCTAACAGACGGAAAATTTAAGGGGTAAAATAAAAACATTAATGATTAAATTCAATTAATATTATTTCAAATGTAATATTATAACTGTTTTTAGATGATTACGAACAATTGTATATTTTAAAAATCATAATAATGCACAAATTTGAAAAGTAATACATGTATGAAAAGTTATGAAACCATAGCCATAAAAAAATACTTTAATTGCTGTTCAGCGGCATGCTTGTCCAGTAAGATCTTTAGAATGGTAGTTATTTATTTCTTTTTAAACATCTTCCACTATCTGGTTTTACCAATCCACAACCATGGCATCCACTAGTCGTCGGGGAAGTTGGACGCTCTAATCACGGTCAGAATTGCGTCATGACTTAAGCCGTTAAAATGGTTCCTACTGCAGCTTTGTCAGGTGCGTGATATAAATAGTTAGAGTATGGGGAATGCCTTGGCCCATAAACAGGCACAACTCATTACAATGCACAGACTTCTCAGACAAAGGACGTGCAACCAAAGGGTTGGTTGCCTGTTACTTAACCTAATATCCTTGGATGTTAGAGTATCGCAAGTTACAAGCGGATGATTCTCTGTAATTTCTAGATGAACACTTAAAAATCGTAGAAGAATCCTGCTCTTACGAGGTAAGGTATCTGATTTTAGTACATTTTTAGTAAAGTCTCTTAAACAATGATGGATGTGGAATGAAAAGCCCTAAATGTATAGGGGCTCAGCAGATATCTAAAAAATACTGGATTAGATGATTGTTAATTTATTTCGAGTATAATATATATATAATATATCTATGCATCTACAAAAATTTAAATCCCCTCTTCATTAAGTGCAGATTTACATCTAAAATGGTCTCCTTAAATATACACTCCAAAATATATATTTTGGATCAACTTTACAAAATAGAGAAAGCCCCAAAATATAGCATTCAAACATGCTTAGATTATAATAAAAACCATTTTGTTAGATTTTAGTGTCTTAATCTCTTTCCTATTAACTATGGTAGGAAGGGTGGTGGAAGACTGGCACAACAAGCCCTACTGAATAGACTAAATCCTGCTATGTACTAATGACTTACAGTTCCCCCTTAAACAATATCTTACTGGGTACACACAAATATTCAGCTATTCTAAATCCATGGCCCCTAGATATCATTTAAATTTAACTTACTTTAAAAATTCAAATAAAAAGAAAGTTTGCAAGTGTCCTATAAAATGTGTGATATGACAAAGCTATTCCCCCTTTCTTATTTTGCTGTTTATGCAATACATAAAAATTTTCATAAAATACACAAAACAATTTTTTTTCTCATAATTTTCTTCCTGTCATTTTAAAAGCCCTATAAGGTTAATTTCATTTAGATAGAAAGAAAGATATCTTTTTTGATACATTTTTTAATCCTTTTTATTTTGAATTTAGCTGTTTTGTAAGAGGTGCAATTGTCTATCTCTCACATGCACCTTTGCACACTTTGCTATATCACTTTGATACTCCCAAAATATCAGGCATGCAGGGAAATGTATTATTCATAATAACTATCAAGGGAAGAAATAAATATTTTTTGATAGAGGATTTAATTATTCTTTAGATTTTTTATTAGTTTTCTATTTTTTACATTTTTACTTTTAAAATATCAGGGATGTAGGGTATTTCCACTTTAAAGTATAGAGAATTTAGAAACGCAGGTGCTTTCTTCAATTAGCCTATCGAGCATTAATAAACCCTCCTGAAGACGAAGAAATTCTCTAAAAAAATTAGCATGTGACGTCATAAAAATGAGGGATTATCCATCTCTTTTTATTAGGCGTTTTCTTTCCCACTCCTCCTCTCCTTATCCCTCATTTTTATGACGTCAGAATTTTTTTTTGAGGGACTTTCTTCGTCTTCAACCATCCCCCTTATTTTTAATAAAAAAAATTAAAAAGGGGGAAGAGTAGCTTTTCTCTCCTGTGGTGCCCTGAACCTGCGGGGCTACCGTATAACCAATATAACCTAACCTAACTTTATTTAAGAAATAAACAAACAAATGAAAATATAGCCCCTCCCCTCTTGATTTCAATTTATTTTGATTGCTCTGACTCAGTGTGAAAGAGATAGTAAGTTTGGCACTATAAATATTACTTTGATAGAGACCAGCAGGAATATTTATGGATTAATACTCTTATATTACCAGTCAACCATATTCTAAGAAATCTTAAAGGAATCTTTATCTATAACTGGTGGAAAAATTAGTTTTAGACAGTTTTTAATTCCTGAAACAAAAATTCACGAAATTTATCTATCCCCCTTATCCATGAGAGAAAGAGTTGGTATAAAAATGTTGTGATTAATTGAGGTGTTACTCAGTAGTCTTCCAACAATCAACATGCAAACAGTTCTGGTAAAGACAATTTCGTTATTTGATTCTTTGGGGGAGGGGTGGTTTTTAATTGTAGATTCAAAAAGAAAAAGAAAAATTTTTTAAGGTAAAATAGCTATAAACCTTTGAAGGTTCTATGATTAGTTTTATTTGTCTGTATGTTAATTTTTATATCTGTCTGTATAACATCAGCAATTAATCTGTATATATTTTTAGATTTAGTATGAATATTTCATAGTATATTTTTGTCTATCTGTTTGTTTTTCGTTTTACATGTTTTTATTTAGTTTGTGGTGTGTATTCTGGGGCGTGCACTATCCTCCCCCCCCCCCTGACCCATGTTCTTATTTAGTTTGTGGTGTGTATCCTGGGGCGTGCACTATCCTCCCCCCCCCTGACCCATGTTCTTATTTAGTTTGTGGTGTGTATCCTGGGGCGTGCACTATTCTCCCCTCCCCCTGACCCATGTTCTTATTTATTTTGTGGTGTGTATCCTGGGGTGTGCACTATTCCACCCTCCCCCTGACCCATGTTCTTATTTATTTTGTGGTGTGTATCCTGGGGTGTGCACTATTCCCCCCTCCCCCTGACCCATGTTCTTATTTAGTTTGTGGTGTGTATCCTGGGGTGTGCACTATCCTCCCCTCCCCTTGACTCTTGTTTTTTTTAGTTTGTGGTGTGTATCCTGGGGCGTGCACTCTCCTCCCCCCTGCCTGACCCAACCCCTGACGCACAATATGGTGGATACGGACCAAAATGCAGGAAAGCAAAAAAAATAATTTTAAATATTTCTGTATGTTCACCAAAAGTCCCTTTCCCCCCCCCACCCCTATTTTGAAGAAATAAAAATAATTAATGGAGGTAGTTTTAGTGTGACCTAATCCACTTGTTATACCCAATATTGAATATAACCTAGCCTAATCTGACCTAAAGTGAAACACAAACACACGAGAAACTACCTCAACAACTTATTTTCAATTTTTTTTTTCAAAATTAAGGGGTGGTATTTTTCTGCCTTACTGAGCACTTTTAGGGAAATCTTCAACATTTTAAACAATCAAGAATGGTTTTAATAAATTTAAATGCTGTATTCCAGCATTTTACCTAAAGTATTGTGACCATAAATCTTATTCGTTGGCTCAAAAACTTTGGATTCTTTTAATGAAATAAGATTAGTAGGTTTCAACCTAGCAGTGTATAAACTTTACAACCAATAATTTGATCTATTCAAAGAAGGGAAAATCTTGTTTATCATCATTGAGGATATACATCAATTTACTTTCAATTGTCTTATCCCTTTAGATCCCTGACATAATAATGTATTTTCTCGTATTCATTCGAATCCGGTGGATAGGAACCGGTTCTCATCCCTACGAAAAAACTATGTCTAGCATCGTATTATATCCAGCTTTCTATGAATATGAAAATGTACAATCATAAGATTAAAACCAGTATTTTTAGCCGGTGCCTGTGGCACCTCGGGGCTAAAAAAACTAGTTTTATATTATAATTGTACATTCTATATCCGCGGAAAGCCGTTTATAATACGATGCGAGAAATAACTATTATTTTTTCTTGCTATCAGAACTGAGTATGAAACCACTTACAAGGTAACTTTTATATTTTTTAGCAACAAAGCTACTTTATAATTTATCTTGTCCGTGTGTCCTTCCTTCTGTCTTGAAGAGATTTAAATGTTTTCTTTTAAAGGTAGACGGCGGAAACATATATAAACCTAAATTGTTGTCATCTTAGTTATTTTGCCAATTTTAATCATATTTTACTTTAAATTTGTTGAATTTACGTAAAATTGTAATTTTTTTGAAGGTTAAACAAAAAGTTAAATTAGCTTAATATTTAAATTATAAAAGTTTTAATATAATTTCATAGTTTGAAGGAATTGTGATTTCAAAAGAAATATTTACATTTTGAAAAGGCCAGCGCAGTACTAAAAAAATTTTTTTCTGAATAAAAGCAGAACAGTAAATTAAAATATTGTAATCAAGACAATCATGTAGCAAACAGACGAGTCCTATTTTTAGAGTTGCTTTCCTTCAACAAAATTAGATAAAAAGAAAAAATCCTTGAACTAAATGTCTAAAATTCTTAATCCTACTATTTCTGATTAAATTAAAGTTTTTTTAGTTTTATTTAAGTTTTGCACATAACTCACATGATTTATCAGACAGTATGTACTTAAAATGTAATGTTATCTTTTTTGTTTTTGTAAAAAGAATTGCCTCAAATACTTTTAACTAGTAAAATAACAAAACTGATTTTGCTTTCGAGTATAATTTTGTTCATACACATTTTTCCTCTCCTTATTCTAAATAAGACAGAAACTTACTAATATACTGATGAAATCAACCATTCTAATAAGTCTCATTGTTTAACCCTATCCAAAAAAATGGTATTACTTCAAAACTATGTAAGGCCATACCGTTTTTGATCAATTACAGACTATTCACTACATCATGAGACAGAGTTTTCTTTGGAATAAATGTCCATTGCCTAGTCCTATATCCCTGACAATAATCAAATAAGAATACTTGTAGCTTGATTTTTTTCTATTCAGACTACATATGAGACAATTTACCAGCCAAAATGTTCCACCTCCTATGAACAGGTTAAATTTTACAAATTGAATCCATCATTTTATTTTTGATTAAATTGGAAATAAATGGGTGGTGGTTATTGATTTGTTATTGATTATCTTAAGTCAGGTTAGTTTTTATTGGGTACTGGGTAGCCCTGCGGGGTTAAGGCCCCGCAGGGTTTACCAGAAGGAAAATAAACTACCCCCTCTGTTATTTAAGATTAAATTCGCAATAAAAAAAGGAGGGGATAAGTGCTCTATAGGCTTTTTAAGGGAAAGAACCCTTTATAACTCTTATATAATTTTAGAAATGTAACACCGTGTATGAGACAGAGTATAAAACCTCCTACCTAGGGTTGGGCCGGATACTTTTTTGGCCGGATACCGGATATCCGGCTGATTTATAATGTTGGATATCCGGTTCCGGCCGGATATCTGGCCAACGTTCGATATCCGGCAAATTACCGGATATCCGGCCAAATAACTGGATATCCGAAATAAAAAATTAGCCGGATATCCTGTAACCAGATAGTTTTAATATCCGGTATCCGGCAGGATATTGAAAATGGCCGATTATCCGGCCGGATAACCGGCCAAACCGGATATCCGGCCCAACCCTACTACAAACAAGAATATATATCTACATAGGAGTATAACTCTAATATAATTATAGAAATGTAACACCGTGTATGCTACAGAGTATAAAACCTCCTACAAACAAGAATGCTCCACTTCCTACGAAACAAAATGTACAGACACTTATAGGTAGGTTTAGTTCTTTTTATTTCAACTACAAGATTCACTCATAGTATCTAAAACTTAATCTTTAAAAAATAGCCTGAAACCATCTGATGGCCTACGTAAAGCGTCCCTAAAATTATATAATTCAATCGGTTCAGTGGTTAGAGAAATTTAACAGACAAAAAAACAATTGCTAAAACAATGATTATTTTTTAAAAATTAAACACAATTTTTGTTTAGAACTGAGTATAAAGATGAATGCAGTACATCTTATGAACAACAATGCTCCACTTCTTATGAAACCAGTTATTCTAATCAATGCTCAACCAGGTATAATGTTTAATTTTATGTGAATTTTATATTAGAAATCACAAAACATGAAAACGGGAAAACGGTGGTTGATTTTAATGAAATTAAAGGGTCATTTAGTCAAGTTCGAAAAGCTTAAGTTTAAAATTTGAAGCCTCTAAGTCAAAAAGGGCAGTCACAGGAGCCATTTAAAGATTTCCGGAGACCTGTAGGATCAGGACCTGCAGGATCATACCTGGAACCTGAAATTTACTTGAACAGGTCTATATTTCATACAAGGATATAATAGTAAAGGATATTTTAGTATTTTGGTAACATAAAATGCTTTGTTGAAGTCCCAAAAAAAATATTTTTACCCTTTACCTGGATGACCCTGCCAAGTTTGCTGGCATTCTGTGCCAACCAAGATGGAGATATTCAACCCCCCCTCCCTCTGCGACCGCTAAGGGTTAAAACCAGTTATTCTAACCAGTGTTCAACTAATTTTGAATCTAAAAATTAGATACTTTTTTCTGTCCGAGATATAGATTACAAAGAAAATATATTGAAGACATAACCTCTAGATATTCTATTTTAGCTATTCTCAAGAGTGTAAGACTGTAGGATATGGCTATAACAAGCAACAACAGTGCCATTCAGTAAGTATCATTTGTACAGAAAATACTCTTCAGCCTATAGTGTCCTATAAAAAATTTCTTCATACAATACAAATTACCAATGATAGGCCAGTATACATTGAAATTAACCAATGGAATATTGTATACTGGCCTATCATTGGTCATTTGTATTGTATGACGTCATTTTTATTGGACACTATACGCTGTTCCCTTACTTAAAAACCATTCTTTGAATAAAAAAACATTTTAAATAACTTACTACATTACAGACAGACTCACGGACCAAGTGAGTTATGGAGTAGTTACTTGTTGACCAGGACAATATTAACATAATAACCTTAATAGCAGCCAAGTTCCTCTGTATTTTAGAGCATTTTTATTGCAGACAGACATACAGGGTGAGTTATTCAAGTAACTTCGCTAATCAAAAATATTTGAAATTTTAATTGGACACCCTGGGACACTTTAAAATGAACCTAGTAAAAGTGTCTGACTCTGATTATGACGTAAAAAATAAGCCACTGAGCGGCCAGTATACGCTGTAATTTACCAATGGTAAAATTTATAGTGGCCTCTCCTTGGTTAATTTTTTTTGACGTCATAATCTGAGTCAGCCACTTTTACTAGGATCTTTAAATTTAAGTTTAATTTGAATTATTAAAAAAGAATTTGCACCATATATGAAATTAAATTCTCATTGCTTATAATCAGGAATGTATGGAACAGTTTGTACATTAAACAAACACTTTTTTTGTAAGGAGGATTTGGGCATTATTGAAACATAAATATAAATAAGTGGCGCAGCAATAACAAGTTAATACTATTTAAGACGATGCTAATGAACAAACAACTGAAAGATTTAGATATTTTATTTAGGGGACGGGGGTAACAAAAATTCACCACCCTTTTATCTCAAAATCCAAAGTAGAAAAAGCAAGGATGCCTTTTAGTGTTTTATTGCAAATCAACACTTTTGTAGAATAATTGGTGGAACATTGGTACTAGTTTGTACCACCCAATCGAGATTTAATAATGTTCCAAATATTTTTTAAGCCAAGAAATGTGAGAATGTGTTTATATAACTTTGGAGACCAATACAATTTACAGTCCAATGTCCCCTCCTTTCCTCAATATACTAAGAACATTTTTCTTACGCCTCCTTCTTGTACGGACAAATATTTTTGCACAAATTTATCCCTAACTCCATGACTTTAATCTATGAATGACAAATAGAATCAGAAATTGTTTGTCTATCAACTTGGAAAAAGCGCTAAATCACTAAATTTGTAAGTGTCCGTAAATTGAAGTAAAATTTAATTTGTTGCAAAAAAAATCATTTTTTTTCTTTAGCTATTTATCCCATCGTATTATAGACATCTTTCCGCAAATATTAAAATCAAAAATTAAAAGATTAAAACCAATTTGATTGCACCGAGTTGCCGAAGACTCAGGTTAAAATACTGGTATAATTTCGTGGTTTATCTTAATATTCGTATAAAATTAAATGGAGTACGATGTTATACACAATTTTTCAGTATAACTGAGAACTGGTTCTAATCCAGCGAATGTTAATCGGTTTTAAAGCCATACTGGAAAAGCAGTCATGTGCATTGGTTTCCATAATTTCAAGCTTAAAATACTTTATATACCTTTTATAATATGCAAATACCCTTGCATTTGGCTGTAGGCAATATTTTTTCGCCAGCTGTTTTGCATGAACTATAATTTCGTAAAAACCGCACGATGATTGTTGCATCGTGATTGATATACTCTAAATTAACTAATTTAATCACACCAATTCAATGACTAGAATATTTTTAGGAGCACAGGCTACTCTATAACAAGTGTTTGTCCGTCCGTCTGTCTGTCTGTCTGCATGACAGAGCAAATAGTTTGTTTAGTACTCGCAAACCTCTTTCCTCTCTCTTTCTCACTCTCTCCTAATTCTAACAGTTAAATAACTTTGAAAGTAACAATAGAGGTGGGAATGAGCTATACTTAACACTGCCCATTGTCCCTATTTTATATTGGGTCTTTGAAATCAGTTCAAAGCGTTTGAAATATAAATAAAGCCAAGTCCCTACGAAAGAACAGAAAGCAGTTTGCTAGCAGACTAAAAGGGTCTCTACCATTTTGCGCAGGTAGTTTGACCTGATTTATACATTTATTCAATAACTATCAAAAATATTCAGATCTTGCACTCCTTTTGAACAAAAATGTCCCTTTTTTAACAATAAGGACAACAACCATAAAGATTCAAAGCTCAGCTAACTTAGAATTAGGAAAAACAAACATGTATAATTATAAAAGGGTAATGAATATGAAATTAAATTAGATTATTGTGAAATTGTTCTATTTCCAAGACATTCTTTAAGGCGAAGTTTTAGGAATGCTATGCTTATAACCTAATTGTTAAAGGAATCATTATTTAACATATTGAAAAAATATCATAGGACAATTCTTTAATTTTTAATTAATATAATAAAATCACTCCTTTTTACTGCAGAAATCTTTGTGTAAGGTTTTCAATAGATATAGTAAATCTATTTTTAAAGCTATCCGTTATGGAGGTGATGAAGGATAGATTGACGGACTAAACGTGACTACAGAAAAGCTTCACTTTAAAAAAAAATGCAGTTTCCATGCTAAAGCTTTAAATTTATTTGTAATGTATCAGGCGTTAACTTTATATACAACTAAGTTATATGTAAACTAGCAGCTGTGCCCCTAGCATCTAGGGACTCTGTAATAGAAGGATGGTGTTTTTTTTTAAATGAAAATCCAAATTGAGACCTAAGCTCATCTAAAATGGAGAATTCAATCGGCACAATAGTAGAAATCTTTATCTTCAGACAAGAAAGCCTTACTACTATATAAAATAGGATATATTTAGATGATAATTTAAGTTTCTCGTATTCATTCGAATCCGGTGGATAGGAACCGGTTCTCATCCATACGAAAAAACTATGTCTAGCATCGTATTATATCCAGTTTTCTATGAATATAGAAATGTACAACCATAAGATTAAAACCAGTTTTTTTAGTCCGTGCCTTCGGCATCTCGGGGCTAAAAAAACTAGTTTTAATCTTATAATTGTACATTCTATATCCGCGGAAAGCCGTTTATAATACGATGCGAGAAATAACTATTATAAACTTTTGAAATATTATCTATCTTTCAGGGAGTGAGCTGTATTGTTCACCAAACACGTTATCACATTCGTTTGCTTTAAATTTTTGGGATCTGGGTGTAATTTAAATAATCATAATTGGGGATATACATTATACATCAATTTATCGTCCATTGTCATATCCCATATGATCCCTGGTATCTTTGAGTATAATCTATATACCTGATTCTAGGTACCTCATCAATCCTGCCAGCAGGTGCCTGTCCAGAAGCCTGTCCAGCAGTGCCAGAATGTTCCTAAGAAGTCATGCAACAAAGGTAGCATTACAGCTTATACCAACAACAAAACTAATTCGAGAAAATATCACGAAACCTATACATGGTTTTCAGCGTTCGTTGGGGTGCAACACAAAGAATTGACGACCTTTATTTTTACCCCAAAATATCATTTTAGATATACTTCGCTTGTTGTCTATACCTTTTTCTGTTAGCATCCAGTATACAACTTGCTTGGTCCGTCATTTTTTCGGTCTTGCCACGAGAGATATTTATTTATTGATATGTAAAGGTTTTATAATTATTATCCCATCCTTCTCTTTTTTATTCTTTTTATTTTCCTCTACTGTTATTAATGACCTCTGAACATCTAAGCTATAACACACTTTGTTCATTTGTCCATAAATTATTTTTGTGCTTTGCTACTTATGAATTTTGTGATACTTGTTTTTTTCCAAAAATGTTTATGGGTCAAGTAAGTATATTTGAATTTTAAACAAACCATTATATTTCTTATATTTCTAATTAAATAAATTTTCCTTTAATTTAGTACCTGTTCAAGTACCAGACAAGCAATGTTCTCAGATTCCTAAGCAAAACTGTCAGCAGGTTCCTGTACAGACACCTGTCCAGGTATGGTTTAAAGCTATTTTCTCGCGGGACGAGGGATGAGGCCTCTTCTCCAATAATGTATGTAGGTATGTTCTTTTATTTTTGATTATATACTTTTTTAATACTTTCATCTAATTTATGTTATATCAACTAAGTTATTTCACGATAAAATAGGTATAAAACAAGGATGACAACATCCATAAGTAGCAAAGCTCAAAAATTATGATTGATCAGGAAAAAAAATACTATAAAGCAGTGTCATATAATAAATATTAATATTGGTAAAATAGGGAAATCATCACACCTTTAAAATCACACAACCTTATAATCATGAAAACTAGGAATCGATCTAGCACCGCAAATAATAGACAAATCCTAATGAGACTTGATGGAAATATGTAGAACATGAGCATACTTAATCCCTAACAATTTCAACCGTAAATCCTGAATAGGAATTGAGAAAACCATGAAAACCTTAAAAATCTAGGAATCGATCTAGCACCCCAATTAATAAAAAAAATATTAATGAAACTTAGTGAAAATATGTAGAATATAAAATTAATTAATCCCTGAAAATTTTAGCCCTTTATCTTGAAAAGGAGTTGAGAAAATCACAAAAACGTAAAAATCTAGGAATCGATCTAGCACCCCAAATAACAAACGGACGGACAAAACAATGTATATATTAGATGGGCATATATAGTGGGAATCGTCACTAAAAATTTCAGCTGTCTATCTTGAATAGGAGCCGAGAAAATCACGTTTCCCCCAATTCATTAATTACGGACGGACGGACGGACAGACGGACAGACGGACAGACGGACGGACAGACGGACAGACGGACGGACATTCGCTTCGCTACTAAAAATAAGACATTTAAAGTCAAGTCTAACATTTAACATTAGCTAGGGGAAAATAAAATTTATTTTACATCCAACTTTCTAACTTGTAAACAATTACAGCATACACTATAAGATGCAGAAAAAGAAAAAAATATTTTTTTTCAAAAATGATCTTGATTTAGGTTCCAAAACAAGAATGTCAGTCTGTTCCTAAGGAGAGTTGTTCTCAGGTTTGTGTATTAATGGATATAATTAACCACTGGACCTAAATGGTTTTATTTTATAATGTAGCTTCTCAGGTAGGTAAAGGGTAGGTTTGTCTGTCTGTCAGTCCGTTACTCCATGGAGGAAATGAGCTTTTTCGACTGCTATTTAAGATAGAGAGCTAAAATTTCCAGTGCATGTGCTAATCTAAGAAATATATTTTTTCTTTATCTGTTTGGTTGTCATTATAAAAGTTTAGTGAATTTTGGCATATTATATCATTTCTTTTTTTATTTTGACTGAAAATTATTTATCGTATCGTATTTTAGACATTTTTAGGAAAAGAAAATTAAATCATAAGATTGATTTAAGTTAAATTTTACCATCTGCGGATAGCTATTTATAAATAACAATTATTTTTTTTAATCTTTTGTTTCTTTTTTAGGTACCAACCCAGGTGCCCAAACAGGTGCCCGTCCAAGTGCCCAGAGAGGTCTGCGCCGGCGGTAATGGCGGTGGCGGCGGAAAGGGCGGATTCACCGGCGGTTTCGGTCCCGGATCATTTGAGGACTTCGGCGGATTCGGCGGTTTTGGCGGCAGTCACGGCGGTGGTTACGGCGGCTGGTAAATTTTCATAGTTTTAGGTTATTCCCCTTGATTTAGTAAACATAGAGTAGCTGCGCTACTTAAAGTACAGATAACCTAAAAGATAGTAGATACATAACACCTAACCCCTTGAAAAGTAACCATTATTTTCAAATATTTAAAAAAATATTTTTTAACAACCGATAAAATATTATTAAAAAAAGTTGCCATTTAAAAATTAAATTTGTCTTTCAAATTTTATATTTTTAACAAATAGTCATATATAATCTAGTCTTATTAATACATTAATAACTTATTATTCATCTAGTCCTCAACCCATTATTCATTATTTTACAATGTTATTTATAAATTATTATCATATTATATATAAAAATTGTAAAAATATCCTTGTCTTCTAAATAAATGTTATTAGTTTTTATATATTTTTTTCTCAATATTCAATAAAAAAGTAAATTTATATAAACAATAGGATACGGAAAATTTTTAGGTTTGAAGCAAAGGATCTTCGAAATGGTTAATTGGGTTGATTTTAGTGGAGCTTAGTATGTGTCTTAAGTAGAATACTTATTTGTCAATTCATGGCAGTCTATGTCCAAGTTCAACCTTGTTGGCATTAAATGAATTATCAAGTCACTAAATAATGGTTTAAAGTAAATTTGATATGGTTAAATTATTCTGCAAAGTTATATTTGCAGTTTAAGTAAATCCAAGCTGAGCATGGGAGGGGGAGAGTGTATGAAGTTTAAACGCACACTTAAAATTTAATTTGAAAAAGCATATGTATCCATTTCTCCCCAAGTTTCAGAATACCCTTTGGTAAAACTGTTTGTCTGTTTGTTATATAATATCATTAAAACGTCAGAACATATCAAATAAATCTTTGAAAGAAAAAGAATTAAATATAAAAGCAATTTTTGGCATTTACTTGCCAAAGTACGTTAAAACCTGCGTACAGTCTCCAACTACCGGATATTTGTCACAAAACAAAAAAAAATTTGTGTCGTAGTTTTGCATAAAATATAATGTCTCATGAATTCAAATAATATTATGTAAATAGAATCATGAATACACTCTCAATGTTCCACTAATGTCAAAATACATCATTTGCCAACGAACTCTCTATTGAAATTTGAGAGAAAATTATGAAGATTATGATTTTCAGCACACCTTTTTCCCCTCCAAAAATAGTTGTTTAGTTATTGCAGAAAGAACATGGATGACAACATCCATAAAAGCGAAGCTCTGAAACGGTCGGACAAACGAACATTAACTCTTGTATAGTGTCAGAACTGAATAATCAGAATATAAATAAACTGCTTAGATAAAGGATATTGTTTAATGACATACTTACATTTTCAGGACTTGATTATAGATATGCTTCGCTTATAACAATGTACTTTTAATTTTATCACATAAAAATTTGATGTTAAAAAAGTTAAAAAGCAACATGTTCAAAATGGACGTACGGACTTTCTGGTAACGATTATAGAGTTGCTTCGCTTTCTAACTCGTACCTAACTCCTATAAGAATCATCATGCACAGTTTGAAATTGATAGGACAATTCTTACATGCCTAAATTAACGAAAAGAGCTATCCGTTACGTACGGACGTACGGACAGACCCTAATTATAGAAAGAAACCGTTTGGTTAGCATTACTTCAAATATCAAAAAAAGCTTTAGTTAAAAAAATTAGACTGATTAACCTAGCCATTAATGAGATTTTAATAGACATAATATCGTATAGTTCCAAAAATCCACTATTTGGAGGGGGGGAGGTTGAATTGAACAAATCCTAACAAAAACTGAGAGTTTTATCATACTTTCAGGAATCTTAAGGGATAAGACAATGGACGATATATTGATATATATATACCATCTAGTAATAACAAAATTACCCCTTCTTATTTGAAATTTATTGGTTGAAAAGTTTAGACTCTGATAGCTTGGTACCAATCGATTAAAATTCAACAAAAGTTCCCAAAAAACCAACGCATAAGATAAGTGTTTGGGAGCCAGTGTATTTTACAGTCCAATGACCCCTCCCTCCCTGCCATACTTTATATTCCACAAGCACACAGTCTTTTCTTCTAAATCCTTACTTCTAGGACAGTCTCGAGGAAGGGAGGGGACATGGGACTATAGATTATTCCAGTTTCCGAGGCTCGGCATCTCCATCCTTAGCTGAAGGCTTGTTTAACAAATTTTATGAAAACGCATCTTGTGATGGTTTTAGTTAATGTTTATGCCCCCCTTTAAGGACGTCCAAGAGGAGGGAGGGTAAAGGGGTGATTACCCCCCCCCCCCCACCACCAAATGAATTTGGGGGTACCGTAGGCACCCCAAAATTTTAGATTTTTAATTTTTACCACACTCCCCCCCTAAATAGAAAAAGCTTGAACGTCCTTGCCTCCCTTCCAAATCGAATACAAGGCACCAACAAATGCTCAGGACACAGCCGTGAATAAAAGCTATAAAAAGGAAGTGTGTTAATATATATGTTCATTAAGATCTCACAAACGCCATGACTGATTAATGTCTAAGGCTAATTCTTCTGATTAGATAATATATAAAGGGAATAAAATCAAAATAATTACAGCCACATGTATTTTAAATTACTTTTAAAATTGTGTTTTATAATTGAATGATTTTGTTTGTATTGTGGTATCCGCCGAGGATAAAGGGCAGACACCGGAGTTCAATTAGATTACGGCAGTGTGACAGACGTGGACACCTGACTATAGAGAAGCTACGCTTCTCTAGCATTCACCAAATAATAATCAACATCTATTTCAGTTGTCACTTTATTGCAGGTCTAAGGGGTACTAAAGCTATATACAACAAACAATAACTACACAGATAGGAATAAATAATCATAACATAAAAGCATTATAATACATACACAATAGTCAGTTTGGGCAATAATGATCCCCCATCCCTGGAAAGGGTGGGGGGAATTAACAATACAGTTAACCATAATAAACTTGGCAGATTCAATCATTAATTTTAAGCATAGGGAGGGGGTCGTCAGACCCCTTCCCCAGGACTCGGGGGAGGGCCATTGACCCTCCACCGAACCCCGGTCAGGGGTGCCATAGGCATGGCTCACGGTTGCCGAATACCACAACTCTCCCCTCGGAAGGCTGGGAGAGGGTTTCCCTACCAGACTTCCGACAGTGGTTGAGGCCTTCGGTCCGCTCCTTAGGGCTAAGATATATACAAATGATAATGATTCAATGGAATCCTAGTGGTGAGTGTTTCTCAGGGTTGATGGGCTCCCAACGTGGGATAGAAGGCAGAGGCTGGCTTTGGTTGGACACGTTGTTCAGCGCCGGCAGGTGTCAGGTTGGCGGGTGGCACAGTTGTTGCTGGGACAGTCAGCAGTGGGGCATGCTGGTTGTTGTTGGCAGCGGCTGGGGCACTGGCTGCCAAGTTGACCGTCTGGGCGGCAGCCTGACCTCCCGAGGGGCCGCGGGGTCTTCCAGAGGGCGGTCCTGGCCTGCCTGGGCGGTCATGCCCGCTATCGGCTGATTGCATGGACACCATTTCCTCGGCTGCTTCCCGGCCGATGGGAATGGCATCCCAGTCTACTGAAAAGTCCCGGGACTTGGCATGGGTGAGCCGGGCTCTGGCCAAGGCCTTCCTGTACAAGGTTGGATGGTACAGGAACACTTGTGACATCGCATTCAGGGCTGCCCTGACACCTCCTTGTGCTGCTGCCAGAGAAATGATGGTCAGATCCCCCAACAGTTTGAGGATTAACAACAGCAGACACAGTATGGCTGCGCCATCTCCCCACTCGTGAATAGCTTGTCTGAACCCAGCCCAGACATCCAGGGCGGCCTCTCCTTCCTCCGCCAGTCGGTCGATGTTGTAGGACACTATCCCATGGTCACCTGTGGCCGAACAGCTGCCTTGCTGAACGCATGAGCCATAGGACAGGCCGGTCAGCATGGCGCTTTTATATGCTGGGAACGCCAGCAGTTGCTGCCAGTCATTCAACTCAGCCTGCGAATACAAGCCCCCTGAACTGAAGTCATCCAGGGGTTCTGTCAGCAGCTGCTTAGGCGTATCCAGCGGGGGTGGCCTCTTCTTAGGAGCGGGGGTTAACTCTATCCAGCCTTCCTCCGCGTGCACAGTCAGGGGGTATGTGGAGGAGCAGGGAATCTTGGTGGCGTGGCCACTATACACTCGTGTCACGGCGTCTACAAACCCTGTGGGCTCTACTGGCACTTTGTCCCAACACTCCTTGTGTTCACGGACAACATATTTGTTGCGTTGGCAGGTAAGCTGGAGCAGGACATCTCCCCTCAGCACCGAGAACGTGCTCCCCTGGACACGCACCGGGTGGGCCGGGTCTAGTTGCTTGAGCTTCCAGCAGTTGGCCGCTACTTCTTCTGCTGCTGTGCTTTTCATGCGGGTCTCCAGAGTAAATCCAATATAACCTGCATGTATCTGGGCCTGCAGGGGGACATCAACATCCCTGGCCGATACTCTGGGTAGCGCTGCCGCGGCTGGGTCAGCTGCCACGAACAATGCTGGGTGGTTGGTGGCATGGGCCTCAAAGTCGCAGTTCACTATTGAGGTGGGGTTGGTCATGTTGATGAAAAACTGGGCCTGATGGTCAACCAGGAACGCATCCAGCACTAGGCTGGGCTGGAGGCTGCGGATCAGCCTCAAGGGGCAATCTCTCCCCAGGTGATCCCACACGTAGGTTGCTTCCCCAGTGATGCAAGACAGCTCTGAATGGGGACACTCCAAGGTCAGGTGGTCAGATTGGGACTCCACCCGTCCATCCTCTACTACGTAGGTCTCTTCCTTAACCAGCAGCCGTCGCTCCTGGAGCACTAATTCATTGCGGTACAGCTGGCCCTCGAAGTGGACGTCCTCCCCTTCACAACCCACCCCCTCGGGGCTGTTGACGAGGGCGCCCACCATGTCGAGGGTGAAGAACAGGGGATGGTTCAGCTGGAACGTCAGTGGCTGGGTCTTGCCTGGCAGCGTGTAGACTCGGTTCCTGGCCAGGTCTCGGCACGTTTCTGGATCTATCTTGGTTGGCCTCATGAGGGTGGGGACCGAGGTCACCTTGAGGTGACCCCATACCCCACACCTGAATGTCCACTGGGACACAGTGAGCTGGCAACTGTATCCGGTTGTTTCCCTCACCTTGACTTGCTGCAGGACGTGTACTTCATGGCCCAGGGGCACCTCCTGGTGTAGAGGTTCCGTGTTGCACATCTTTTCTTTATTGTAGGCTGTGACGTGGGTGGGGTTGGCGCAGTCCCATCCCACCAGGACGTAGCTGGTTGTAGGCCACACGGCTGCCAGCAGGAGGCCCCACAGGACCATCCACCAGTGAGAGAAGCTTCCAGGCAGCCATCTACCTCGCACACGCGGCTGGGGATCTTCGGCTCGGGTCACGGCTGCTTCTTGGGGCTGGACACGGCTGGGCTGCTCCTGGCTAGATACAAGTTTCCATTGAGCGTTATCTTTGTGTGGCCGGGGCACCCCAATACCCTCCCCAATGACAGACTGGCAAGCGACTGGCACTTGCCTGGGTGTCGGCTCCCCTAGCCCCAAGTGGTCCCTTCCCTTGTCCAAGGCATGCCCAGTGGCATGGGGCTGAAGTGCGTGTGGCACAGGCTCGCCCTTACTCACGTCCCTCCCCTGCCCTAGGAACTCAGGTGCATGTGGCACAGGCAAGTCCTTATTTTCCCAAATTTCAATCTCCCCAGCCTCTGGTGCAGGGGGCACAGGCAAGGCTGGGGTTTTACAATGGCTTGGATACAACACACTTATCAAATTTAACTTATCCTGGCTCGACTGGGGTTGCTGGGCAGCTGGGTTCCTTCGGCTGGCAGGGGGCAGGATGGCATGTAGTTGGGCTCTCCCTGCAGGCTGGTGGCGCCTAAAAGCATTATAATACATACACAATAGTCAGTTTGGGCAATAATGATCCCCCATCCCTGGAAAGGGTGGGGGGAATTAACAATACAGTTAACCATAATAAACTTGGCAGATTCAATCATTAATTTTAAGCATAGGGAGGGGGTCGTCAGACCCCTTCTCCAGGACTCGGGGGAGGGCCATTGACCCTCCACCAAACCCCGGTCAGGGGTGCCATAGGCATGGCTCACGGTTGCCGAATACCACAGTATCATTGCTTTTAAAGTGTTCACGAAGCTGGGAAAAAGTTGATATATGTCACTGATTAATGTTTTTTAAGAGTCCTATTTTGAGAATTAAGTCTTAATTACTTCCCATTTTCAAATAAATCAAACTTTAAAAAAACGAATTTATTCCCTTGAAAACATTGATGTATTTTGTGTTTTATTATACATATCTTAAAACCTATCAAAATCGACAAATAACAATCTTTTTGTTAAGGTTTACTTGCAAATTTAGAGTAGAATAAATTCTTTTGTTACATACATATCAAACTAACCAAAAAGGTTTATAATTTCTTTTTACGGGGAGATTAAACGATTTTTACGAATAATCAAAAAGATATTACCAAATATGGATATAAGGTCAGCTGATTTATAGTTGTCGATTGTAACATAGCATCCTCATCCTATCTCAATAATTACTACTTGCTAAAAAAGCTTCAAACTTCCATAAAAAATTAAAATTTTAAAAATTAAAATTTTTAATGTATAATGTATAAATCGTTTTGGAGGGTGGTGGTATTCTCCTCCAAAATAGTTATAAACTTATGACGAGCTACCCTGTAAAGGAGAACCATACTGGTTCAGCTGTTAGCAAGATCCTTTAGAACAGACAAACATACAGACATCCTGTTACATTATTTTAACAATTTATATTTAGGATGTGTGTATTACTTAAATATAATTTATTAACTTAAACAGAAAGAGGGCTACTTATAGTAGATATTCAAAATAAGCTTTAAAACACAAAATAATTTATAAGTTTTAGGTCATGGAAAGGAAACAAGTTTGCAGGTTTTGTTGTATTTGTATCCTTTCCATGAACCAAAGTTTTTATTATAAGCGTTTTCTAAGATAGGCATTTGTTGAGTATAACCCCTCTCTCTCTCTCTCTCTCTCTCTCTCTCTCTCTCTCTCTCTCTCTCTCTCTCTCTCTCTCTCTCTCTCTCTCTCTCTCTCTCTCTCTCTCTCTCTCTCTCTCTCTCTCTCCCTCTCTCTCTGTTTTTCTTTCTCACACATTCAGATTTTTACCTGGGGGGTTAGTTGTTAAATATATTATTTAATGTATAAAAAGAAACCAAATATAAATTTATATTTTTCTATAAAAGGGCAGAAAAATAGCTTAAAACCAACAAACGACTTTTTTAATAAAAATAAAATAGCCTAAAACCTTTCCCAAAAACTATAAGAAGCTTCACTGTAAAAGTGAACCATATCGTTTCAGCGGTCCCTTCTCTACAGATAAAAAAAGCTTACAACTTTATAAATTAGGATATTGTTAAATCTTTTCATTTAAAACTACCCTTCTATATACAACCCTTCTGTACGTAATTGTATGCAGGGAGGAAATGGATATTTGGCTTTTTATTACATTAGTTCCCAAAGTTAATGACATTTTGTTAGTTGGCTAATTAACTTTGGGGACTTTCATAGAATTTTAATCGGTTGGTTTATTACTTTGAGTGTCCAAATGTTTAAACCACCAAATATTGTTTACAAAATGGGTAATTTTGTGTATATTTTCATTGAAAATATCCATTAATTTATCGGTCATTGTCTTATGCCTCTGATTCCCTGGTTATTTATGTAGCAAGTGGGTTCGTGGGTGGGGCGTTAAGTGTGTGTGTGTGTTATACTACGATAGTGTGGGTGTGCGTGTGTGTGGCAAGATAGGTAAGGTATGTGTGTGTGTGCGTGTGTGTGTGTGTGTG
Organism: Acartia tonsa; assembly: GCF_053477335.1. Lineage (NCBI taxonomy): Eukaryota > Metazoa > Arthropoda > Copepoda > Calanoida > Acartiidae > Acartia > Acartia tonsa. The sequence continues at coordinate 22,499,802 of NC_137268.1, forward strand.
TGTGTGTGACAAATTACAATAACTTTTCATTGGAACAAAAAAAATAATGTTTGTTTTTATGGAAAAACTTTAATAAAATGATTGAATTTTTTGCTGAAGTATATAGCAAATATAATATATTTTTAATTTTTAAACAATTTAATTCTTAAATATCATTCTTTCTATAGATTTAAACACTTTTTCTATTGTCTTTATACCAGCTCAAGCATACCGAAATTCGGTTAATAATTTTATTAAATAAACCAAACTTTTTCATTACATTTTAAAGAAAGTTTGAAGACAAATATTATTAGAGATGTATTATAAAAATATTTCCTAAGTATTGTTTTTTTTGTTTTTATCTGTGAGCGAAGAAATAGCTTATTATTTCATAATTTAATTCTTGCACAGATTTTAACATTATTTTCATGTGGAAATACTCTTTGCATTTTAAACTGATTTTTTTCTAACTTAGTTGAACTTTTAAGACATTATACTTTGAAAATTACTTTAAAAATACGAAAAGGTAAACGAAAATGCATTTTGAAAAATTAAATTCGCGATCACTTTAAATAATGGCTGTTTCCCTTAAAGTGCCTTGTCGAGTACAGGATCGCCCCCCCCCCTCCATTTTTTTAAAACAAATTATAAATAAGAGGGGTTATTCATTTGTTCATTGCGTTAGGTTAGTTTCTATTGAGTACTAGAAGGTAGCCCCGTAGATATGTAAAAAATTTATTTAATTTAAAAACTACAGGGGAGGAAGGGGGGTCAATGTTCGATAGGCATTCTAAGAAAAATCGCCAAAATAATTCTTAAAACCACACTCGTGCAATATTACTTAGCTTGAAATTTTGTTAAACTCAAGGCTTTTATGTAGCGATTTTCCATCAATAAAACACAAAAGGGATGATTTTGTTTAACATAATTTGGGGTATACAAAATTTATCCATTTGGATTCCTAAATTGTTCAACTTATGTATAGTAGTCTGGCCCAAAATCAGGCTACTTTTTTATTTATGCCTAATTCAATGTGCGGTTCTTCGAACTTTGTAACCACTGCCTATACAGGCATTCTAAGCTAAAAATTTTGTTTCTACGATGAAAACTGATTTCGTCAGATTGATTTCCATTTTCACTATCATAATAAACATAAGGTTTCGTGATTTTAATTCTAAAAATACTAATTTAATCACATAAAATAAGTTTAGAGTTAAAATCCACCAGTAAGCCTTATTCTACTTTTCTCATGTCTGTATTATGCATAGGACAAATACAATGCCTCTCTGAAATGCATGAATACTGAATAGTTCTTGTTTTTAGATATTAAATACCTTAGCTTATTGGAGCATTAAATTAATGAGGGTTGGGTGTCAAACAAAGCTGAAAACTACCTAAAGATTTATATAAGGATTCAATGAAAAGCACAACTGAATTTATATTGATTCAGGGATCATTTAAATCAGACAAACACACACTGCTTTATATTTACAATGGCAACGCAACTAGTGAAAAAAAAACTAAAACTTAAGAAACAAAAGTTTTTATTTTTTAAATGAGCATAAAAAAAACTAATGAAAAATTAAATTAAGTAATGTTAAAGACATAAACAAATAATAAATCACTGGTAACAAACAAAAATAGGTAAATTTTCAATTTTTATGTGTGAATTCCGACTAAGGATAAAATATGTTATGTTCTATAAGTAAACTGTTGGTTAAAGCCATTGAAATCAATAATAATACCTAATTTTAATGAGATTATTCTATGCCAATGAAAGTTCTTAAAAATATTGTCCACGCTTTTTGCATTGCTTGAATAAAAAACATAAAAAATTCTATCCTTATTCATTAAATTCGACAAAAGTTTTCTATGTTTTTTGGCAGATATTATATAACACTGCCGATTTTCTTCATTTTTTTGTACAATCAATGAAATCCTAATAAAGGGAATATAAGATATTTAGTAACCCAAGAAAAATATTTCCTTTAGCTTTAATTGATCTTAAATTAAAAAAAAAATTGTGACTCATTCGGTACAAAAACATAAATAAAAGGTCCAATTGTTCCTAATTCATATTTGTTATAATGTTACTTATATTCCTGCCTGAATTAGTTTAATATTTCTTTCTGCATAGTCATTTACAGTTTTTAAATTGATAACAAAATTTTGAAACTCCAAATAAGTTGGAAATTTTTTCCAGTCACTTTAAGTCCATTTTTTTACATGCTTATATTTATAAATTTTACAACAAATTGACTTTTAATTTTGTCTAGACTTAAACATTTATATTCTGGTTATTCAGTCCAGACACAACAAATTTTAATGTTCATTTGTTCTGCCGTTTTAGAGCTTCGCTTTTAATGATATTGTCCTACTTGTTTTCAAACATAAATAGCCCAGCTATTTTCCATATTGTTAGAATTTCTGCCACCAAATACATTTCACTTTTGTTACAACTGTCACCTGATCCACATGTCAGCGAAGTTGATTTAGTTTTAGATGTACAGTACAACCAACTAGATCAGCTGGTTTTAATTTTTTTTTACATTTTGTGCTATTTTTTTGCATTCAATTATAAAGAGATATCTATTCAAAACATCCTTTACAAGGGGTAATTGTTTTTTTTTGGCAAAGATTCACTAGGACAAAGACGAGCCCTTGTTTTGCCCACTGGTTTCTTGTCTTGTTCATTATTATCTTTAAAAATAACATTAACACATAAATTATTATATACAAATTTTAAAATGCAGGCGGAGAAATAGCAAGCAAGGAAATTTTGGATATAAAAAGACAGTGTTAGGAAGTGTTTTCCAGAATGGCTCAGAAACCGATTAATTTCCGCTGGATTAGAAACGTTTCTAAGCCATACTGAAAAATCACGTATAAAAGCTCAGTGTCGATAAATAATTTTTCAAATATGGAGTCAAAACCGATTAATGTCCGCTGGATAAGTACCAGTTTTCATCCCTTCTGAAAAATCATTTATAGCAGCGTATTACAGACAATTTTCCAAGAATAATAAAGTAAAAAAAAACATACAATTAATACCAGTTTTGTTAGACTATCAGGACTAACAAAACTAGTTGTAATCTTATAATTTTTCAATTTAATATTGGCGATAAATTACTATCACAGAAAGTATAAGTTGGAATTTAACTTCATTTGAAAATGAGTTTAGTTTAAATGTGTATAAGTACGGACTTTGTAGTAACGATTATAGAGTTGCTACTGTTTCTAATTTGAACTGTTATATTGTGGTATTCGGCAGCCGTGAGCCATGTCTATGGCAACCCTGACCTTGGTTCGGAGAAGGGCCGAGGGCCCTCCCCCGAGTCCTGGGGAAGGGGTCAGCCTTGATAGATTTTGACAGCCTTATTATGGTTAAGCTGTATTGTTAATTCCCCCCACCCTTTCCAGGGATGGGGGATCATTATTGCCCAAACTGATTATTGTATATGTATTTATATTGATTCTGTTTATGATTACTTATTCCAATCTGTGTATTTATTGTTTGTTGTATATAACTTTAGTAAACCTTAGACCCTGAATAAAGGAACATCTGAATAGACTCTGTTTGTTACTTAGTGATTGCTAGAGAAGCGTAGCTTCTCTATAATATATGTGTCCACGTCTGTTCGCACTGCCGTAGTCATTTGAACTCGGGTGTCTGCCATTTAACCTAGGCGGATACCACAATATTATAGGAAATTTAAAATTAAACAGAAAATTATAAAAGGTATAAATTAATGATAAAGATATCGGTTATGCACGGACGGACATACAGACCGTAATTATAGAAAAGTTTTACTTTTTAAAAGAATATTATCTTATAGGTTATTTAATACATAAGGCTGTTTCATTATTATCACATATTTCTAAGTTTTATATTAAAAATGCTAGGGTTAAAGAAAGAAATTTCAGGATTTTATTTATCACACTAAGTATAATCTTGAGCACAAATTAACAACAACAACCCCCCCCTCATCCCTATTTTGAAATAAATTGAAAATGATAGTGGGTAGTTTTTCAGGCTTTTTTGTTTATTACTTTAGGTCAGGTTAGGTTAGGTTATATTGGAAACTGGGTAGCCCCGCAATGTTTGGGTATCTTAGTTATTAGATACACAGAGTTAGGTGCCCTTCAGGGATTAGGCATAGCCTGAATCGGTTATCATTAAGCCCATGCTTTTATTTCAAACTACTAATCTATCCCTCATAAAAAAAACAATATTTGATATCTACTCAAGATTATTTGTTTAAAAAGATTTGTTTATAAAAAATGGATATATTACTTGGATGTTACACAAGATTTTTATGTGAAAGTGAAACTCGCAGTGGGCTAAAGAAACAATACCCCTTCCACCCAGTTAACCTCTACCTTCTTTCTAGGCGAACGAACTGACCAATAAATGATTTCCATGTTAGCAACCTAAATTGACACTTTTTCCCTGTCATAAAAACCATGTAAATAATATATCCATTTACACAAAACTAATAAGAAAATATTCATTATTTCAGAGTGTATTTGTAAAAAAAAGTATCAATGTATCATTGCCATATTGTATATTTCCCATACTTAAAACTAAACAAGAACAACATTAAACTAGAATATACAGCCATGCAAAATTCTCTGTTAGTTTTAAAAAATGGTTTCTTAACTATATTCTGAGGGGGCATCGTATTATAGACAACTATCTACGAATATTAAAATAAAATTATAAAATTAGTACCAGTTTTGTCTGTGTCTATGGCCCCAATTTTTCTTTTTACTATCCTAGGAAAGCTGACTATAATAAGATGCGATTAAAGTCATCCTATAACATAAAGTACTAAGCGAAGGATCTTGCTCATCACTGAACCGATATGGTTTTCCTTTAGTGAAAAGCTTCTTATAGGCCCTGCGATGGTTTTAGGCTATTTTATTTTTATAAATAAGCCTGTGTATGGTTTAACCTATTTTTCTTTCCTTCCATATCCCTTCGAATATAGAGCCCCTAGATGCTTGGGGTAGAGAGGTTACTAGCTTGATATTATAATAGCACATTGATAATTTTGTTTTGGTCCAAGGAAAGATTGTAATTATAGTGATGCTATGTTTCTAAAGATACACAAAACAATTCATTTATCAACAGGTTGAAACTCATCCTTTCTTTTGTTTTTTTTTGTAGTGCAGCAACTTTTTAAATAATGTCTGTCTGTCCTAGGTACTTTTGACAGTCCGTGGAGAAAGGCTAAAATAGATTTTACATCATGCCACCCAATAACTATAGTGGGGGAGAGGGGGGTATATTTGATTTTAATTTTGGACTTAAACATTCTTTTTTTCATTTCTTTTTTTTTACTTAATGGTCAACTGTTTAATTATCTTCTAATTTGTCTCTTTTTTTTTGAATATTTGCTAAACCATAGATATATTTAATTATTAAAGTTACTTGTTCAATCTAAAGCCATAAATGTCGTTATACTTAAAAATTCTTATTGTATATTATTGAAAACGCTGTCATGCATTTATTGTAAGTACTCTATTGTCAGTCGGGTGTTCTGAGCTTTGCTTTGATGGATGTTGTGCCATTCAAAAAAAAATGTTCGGTACAAAAACATAAATAAAAGGTCCAATTGTTCCTAATTCATATTTGTTATAATGTTACTTATATTCCTGCCTGAATTAGTTTAATATTTCTTTCTGCATAGTCATTTACAGTTTTTAAATTGATAACAAAATTTTGAAACTCCAAATAAGTTGGAAATTTTTTCCAGTCACTTTAAGTCCATTTTTTTACATGCTTATATTTATAAATTTTACAACAAATTGACTTTTAATTTTGTCTAGACTTAAACATTTATATTCTGGTTATTCAGTCCAGACACAACAAATTTTAATGTTCATTTGTTCTGCCGTTTTAGAGCTTCGCTTTTAATGATATTGTCATACTTGTTTTCAAACATAAATAGCCCAGCTATTTTCCATATTGTTAGAATTTCTGCCACCAAATACATTTCACTTTTGTTACAACTGTCACCTGATCCACATGTCAGCGAAGTTGATTTAGTTTTAGATGTACAGTACAACCAACTAGATCAGCTGGTTTTAATTTTTTTTTACATTTTGTGCTATTTTTTTGCATTCAATTATAAAGAGATATCTATTCAAAACATCCTTTACAAGGGGTAATTGTTTTTTTTTGGCAAAGATTCACTAGGACAAAGACGAGCCCTTGTTTTGCCCACTGGTTTCTTGTCTTGTTCATTATTATCTTTAAAAATAACATTAACACATAAATTATTATATACAAATTTTAAAATGCAGGCGGAGAAATAGCAAGCAAGGAAATTTTGGATATAAAAAGACAGTGTTAGGAAGTGTTTTCCAGAATGGCTCAGAAACCGATTAATTTCCGCTGGATTAGAAACGTTTCTAAGCCATACTGAAAAATCACGTATAAAAGCTCAGTGTCGATAAATAATTTTTCAAATATGGAGTCAAAACCGATTAATGTCCGCTGGATAAGTACCAGTTTTCATCCCTTCTGAAAAATCATTTATAGCAGCGTATTACAGACAATTTTCCAAGAATAATAAAGTAAAAAAAAACATACAATTAATACCAGTTTTGTTAGACTATCAGGACTAACAAAACTAGTTGTAATCTTATAATTTTTCAATTTAATATTGGCGATAAATTACTATCACAGAAAGTATAAGTTGGAATTTAACTTCATTTGAAAATGAGTTTAGTTTAAATGTGTATAAGTACGGACTTTGTAGTAACGATTATAGAGTTGCTACTGTTTCTAATTTGAACTGTTATATTGTGGTATTCGGCAGCCGTGAGCCATGTCTATGGCAACCCTGACCTTGGTTCGGAGAAGGGCCGAGGGCCCTCCCCCGAGTCCTGGGGAAGGGGTCAGCCTTGATAGATTTTGACAGCCTTATTATGGTTAAGCTGTATTGTTAATTCCCCCCACCCTTTCCAGGGATGGGGGATCATTATTGCCCAAACTGATTATTGTATATGTATTTATATTGATTCTGTTTATGATTACTTATTCCAATCTGTGTATTTATTGTTTGTTGTATATAACTTTAGTAAACCTTAGACCCTGAATAAAGGAACATCTGAATAGACTCTGTTTGTTACTTAGTGATTGCTAGAGAAGCGTAGCTTCTCTATAATATATGTGTCCACGTCTGTTCGCACTGCCGTAGTCATTTGAACTCGGGTGTCTGCCATTTAACCTAGGCGGATACCACAATATTATAGGAAATTTAAAATTAAACAGAAAATTATAAAAGGTATAAATTAATGATAAAGATATCGGTTATGCACGGACGGACATACAGACCGTAATTATAGAAAAGTTTTACTTTTTAAAAGAATATTATCTTATAGGTTATTTAATACATAAGGCTGTTTCATTATTATCACATATTTCTAAGTTTTATATTAAAAATGCTAGGGTTAAAGAAAGAAATTTCAGGATTTTATTTATCACACTAAGTATAATCTTGAGCACAAATTAACAACAACAACCCCCCCCTCATCCCTATTTTGAAATAAATTGAAAATGATAGTGGGTAGTTTTTCAGGCTTTTTTGTTTATTACTTTAGGTCAGGTTAGGTTAGGTTATATTGGAAACTGGGTAGCCCCGCAATGTTTGGGTATCTTAGTTATTAGATACACAGAGTTAGGTGCCCTTCAGGGATTAGGCATAGCCTGAATCGGTTATCATTAAGCCCATGCTTTTATTTCAAACTACTAATCTATCCCTCATAAAAAAAACAATATTTGATATCTACTCAAGATTATTTGTTTAAAAAGATTTGTTTATAAAAAATGGATATATTACTTGGATGTTACACAAGATTTTTATGTGAAAGTGAAACTCGCAGTGGGCTAAAGAAACAATACCCCTTCCACCCAGTTAACCTCTACCTTCTTTCTAGGCGAACGAACTGACCAATAAATGATTTCCATGTTAGCAACCTAAATTGACACTTTTTCCCTGTCATAAAAACCATGTAAATAATATATCCATTTACACAAAACTAATAAGAAAATATTCATTATTTCAGAGTGTATTTGTAAAAAAAAGTATCAATGTATCATTGCCATATTGTATATTTCCCATACTTAAAACTAAACAAGAACAACATTAAACTAGAATATACAGCCATGCAAAATTCTCTGTTAGTTTTAAAAAATGGTTTCTTAACTATATTCTGAGGGGGCATCGTATTATAGACAACTATCTACGAATATTAAAATAAAATTATAAAATTAGTACCAGTTTTGTCTGTGTCTATGGCCCCAATTTTTCTTTTTACTATCCTAGGAAAGCTGACTATAATAAGATGCGATTAAAGTCATCCTATAACATAAAGTACTAAGCGAAGGATCTTGCTCATCACTGAACCGATATGGTTTTCCTTTAGTGAAAAGCTTCTTATAGGCCCTGCGATGGTTTTAGGCTATTTTATTTTTATAAATAAGCCTGTGTATGGTTTAACCTATTTTTCTTTCCTTCCATATCCCTTCGAATATAGAGCCCCTAGATGCTTGGGGTAGAGAGGTTACTAGCTTGATATTATAATAGCACATTGATAATTTTGTTTTGGTCCAAGGAAAGATTGTAATTATAGTGATGCTATGTTTCTAAAGATACACAAAACAATTCATTTATCAACAGGTTGAAACTCATCCTTTCTTTTGTTTTTTTTAGTAGTGCAGCAACTTTTTAAATAATGTCTGTCTGTCCTAGGTACTTTTGACAGTCCGTGGAGAAAGGCTAAAATAGATTTTACATCATGCCACCCAATAACTATAGTGGGGGAGAGGGGGGTATATTTGATTTTAATTTTGGACTTAAACATTCTTTTTTTCATTTCTTTTTTTTTACTTAATGGTCAACTGTTTAATTATCTTCTAATTTGTCTCTTTTTTTTTTGAATATTTGCTAAACCATAGATATATTTAATTATTAAAGTTACTTGTTCAATCTAAAGCCATAAATGTCGTTATACTTAAAAATTCTTATTGTATATTATTGAAAACGCTGTCATGCATTTATTGTAAGTACTCTATTGTCAGTCGGGTGTTCTGAGCTTTGCTTTGATGGATGTTGTGCCATTCAAAAAAAAATGTTTGGTCTTTACACTATGGTTCAAAGCCCTTGTTTTTGATAAATCAAGTAAATTTGAGATGTTTTATAACCTAAAATGCGGTGTAATAATCCCACCCCCATGAAAATTTTTGACACTGAGGTAGAACAATTTTTAGACCATGGAAAGAATACTAAGTAGCGAATTTAGTCGCATTTTTACAGTAGCCTTTCACCTATTTCTAGCCCCTGCGTGGAGCTCTAACCCTACTGGGCGAATTTCCTACCCTGCAGGGCAATCATTAACATTTACCTAACCTAACATAACCTACATTAAAAGCTACTTTGAAAATACGATCCATGATCCAAACAAAATATTTATGCGGGATAATAATTCCAACAACATGTAAATTTTTACCTCTAGGTAAAAAAAAATAAAGCTTAGACATCCTCTTAATTAAGACTAAAATTTCTGAAATGTATTTATTACTAAATAAGGGACAGGTATGGAATATTTTACACATTCAACTGACAAATAAAACAGATGACAATGGTACACAAATTTTGAACTCACTTAATTTTACCTAAAGTTCATTAATAAGATTAAGATTTTTCAAGGCAAATATGTTGTAATTTTTTAGCTGCCTGAAGAGTAGAAGAAAAAATGTGAGTAATAAAAAATCTTATTGTTTTATGATTTATCTAATAATGGTTATTAAACTTTAATAACAAGTTATTTATAAGTTCTACGGGTTGGTTTTGAGGAGTTTGAGCAAATATTTTAGATAATTTAAAACTTGATTTTTCTAAAACATGATTAAATTTCTAGTATAAAAAAAGGTAACATTATGCTCAATTTAAGTTATGCATTTAAAGGGCAAATTTATCATTTAAGAAATCATTATGAACTGAACATACTTGGTATGATTTATAGATATTTTCATTAAAAAATGATTAAAAATAGTGTTAAATTGAAATTTGGGTTTGATTAGAAATCTATTGTTAAGATAAGGGTAGCTTATTATTTCTAAAGTAAGGTTACATAATACATATGGTGAAGAAAAAAAATATTTTTCATACATAGATATCACATTTTTGACTAGGCACATGTTTCTATATTAATTCTAATTTAGTTTTATAAATCTTTTTGCAAATTAGGGGATAAAAGAGCAAATATTTTTAAATCATAAAATTATTTTAATAAAAAAAATCACAAACATTTGAATTATACAATGTCTCTATCTTACAAGCTTCAATATAAAAGGTACATTTATATTACAAAACTTATGTCTTTCACAAAATCTCTTAAAATAGGGATTCTATACACAATATAAACACTGTTGGACAAGAATGTATGCATTTATGGCAGTCACATTATAACTTATAACTTGTTTGTTCACATAGTTCTAATATTTTTTTTTGTATAGTCTTGAGTATCACTTTTTAATCATATTATAGTTTTGTTAATCTAAATCAACATCTGCCATCAAAGTTGCTGAAAATAAAGATAATTGTTAGTTACCTAAATACTGAGAACTATTAAAGTAAATTAGGTAGGTAGTAAATATTTTAAAAAGCTAAAATTTTAATTCAATAATAAAACCTTTCTAACATATTTAATTTCCTGTGTCTTTGTCAATTTAAAATTAAAATGAATAAGACCTAGTTAAAGGGCAGCTTCACTAATATAAAAATATCTTACATTGAGATGCTAGAGAAAGATTGTCAGCTTGAAGAGTTCTGGTAGAGGACTCCTCCATAAGAGCCTCACTCAAATCTGGAGATCCTAGAAACAGAAACTTTCAAAAATTAAAAGAGAAACATTCTTTTGAATTCTCTAGATTGGCATATTCAAGTTCAAGTTTTTCTAACATTCTTAATTTAAAACTCATCAATCATTCCAATATACTTTTTACAATTTTCCATTCCTATGCATCAGAGACGTCCAAGGTGGATAGGGAAGCTAGGACATGCACATAAAATAACACAGATAAAATGTTAATTATAGATGGGTTTTGTTAATGTTATAAATTCAAATTTAAAACAAGTAATGACAAAGTATTAATAAGTATTATAAAATGTGTTTTTGTTCATTTTTGTCCTGTCAAAAAGTTTTCTGTCTATTAATTAATATGTATATATATAATGTAATTTTCATATTATTTTAAAGTTACCATCTTCAGGTGATTTAAAGTCTAGTTAACAAGATTTTTGCATGCTTCTACTACAACAAAATTTACATCGAGAAGAAAAAATCTAGATTTGACTAAACTACTTTGTATACGAGAAGTACACTGTAAAATTTAGCTAAGAAAGTATTCAATACAAAAAAGATTGAGAAATCCCCTAAAGTAACACTAGACCACACATTACCTCACCCAACCCTTATTTTTCCTAAATAGTAATAAGGGTGCTTAAGTTGGTGCTTATAGGAAAATTTATTTCTAAAGAGTTTATCTGGTAAGAATACAAACTTTATGAAGGAATCCTTTTTACAGCATACAAAAAAAATCATATTTGAATCATCCTGTAGATACTAACCCACAATAGTCCTCTCTGACATGGAGGACAGAGTACCCTCCCCCCGCAAGGTCACAGATGACATGGAGGACAGAGTACCCTCCCCCCGCAGGGTCACAGATGACAGCTCCTGATCTGTCCTACACGAGAACTCCTCTTCCTCTAAGTCAATTTCATCATTAAGTGTCACACTAGCTATACTTAAAGCATCTTCATACATTGTAACACTTGCTATACTTAAAGCATCTTCATTCATAGTAGCATTGACTACTTTAATAGCATCTTCATTCAGAGTAGCTCTAGCTACTTCAATAGCATCTTCTTTGAGAGTAGTCATAGCTACTTCAATAACATCTTCATTGAGAGTAGCTCTAGCTACTTCAATAGCATCTTCATTCTTGTTGTTGTTCTTATCATTGATTCCTAAATCAAATGGTCAAAGGATTGTAATGTAAAGTAATTCTGTCTATAGTCTTGATCAAGAAGTGATATTTCATCCAAAGAAAAATACTTTTTTTCATTTTGCCTAACGCGTTTTCTTTAGTTATGTATATATATATTATTTCGCAGCCGGCTGTGAAAAACACTTTCAAAGCCGAAAAAAAGTGAAAATATATGTTGACACTTTTGAACCCCTTTTTACTAAAAATAAACTCCTATAAAAAAAATTGAGGATACTAAAACCCTTTTTTCCTTCCAAAATTAACCCCTTGATAAAAACTGAAAATATATGTAATTCGGCTGCAGGATATCTATCTATTAACGCTTACATTTTTTTTATGAAAGAAATATTTTTTAAGGCATAAAATCACCAAACTTTCCAAATTGAAAATCAACTTTTCTACAATTAGGTTCGGTCCGTCTGTCCTTATATTCTTTTTGCTAATATAGACTCAACAGTCGGGCACCTTGCCGCTCCTTAATAGATTTGGGGGAGAGGAGGGGGCGTTCAACGCCCATCCCCCCTATTTTATCATATCCTGTTAGAGCAAGAGGACTAAAATTTTTATAATAAAATCTAAATCATAAAAATCTCTTGGGGCCAACAAAACTGGAATTATTCTTTTAAAAAACCTTATTATCAGCATAACTGTCGATAATACGATGTGATAAATTACTATATTACCCAATAATGTAAAGTTAAAACTTTTTATGTTTATGCATAAAGAGCATTTTAAGAATGCTCTACCTGCACTAGATATGGAATAGATCGATAGCATGTTAGAACTGTCCTATCAATTTCGAACTTTGTATGGTAATACCTGTAGTAATTAGGTATTTAGAAAGCGTAGCAATTCTATAATCGTAACCAAAATGTCCGTACGTCCATTTTAAACATGTTGATTTTTAAAACTGTTTTAACAACAAATTTCATATGATAAAATTATCTAATTGATCTGATGTTTTGGAATACTGATTCCTAGGACAACAAAGTACAAAATCATAAGCGGAGCATCTCTATAATCAAGTCCTAAAAATGTAAGTAATAAGTATGTCCTTAGACTTTATCCAGTATTTTGCAGTATTTACTTACAATTTTGTATTGACTTTTATACATCTCTATTCTGATAATTCAGTTCTTACACTCTACAAGTGTTTATGTTCGTTTGTTCTACCGCTGGAACGATTAATAAAAAAATTTCAGGGTGGTTTTAAAGGTAAATCATAGGTTTTATGCTATTTTAATAGGTGGATGCGACACTAGCTTTTTAAAATAACATATTTTTTTCTATTCACACAACGTGTCCTATTTATCAATTTATTGTTATGCATGTATGTGTGTATGTATGTCAACTAAGAATTTATTAACGGCTGGACTGATCATAACAAAATTTTCAGGGAAGTTATATGGAGTTCCAGGGTAGGTTTAAGCTATTTGGAGGAAGGATCAATACAAATTTAGATAGATAGATAGATAGATAGATAGATAGCCGGTGCCTTCGGCACCACGGGGCTAAAAAAACTAGTTTTAATCTTATAATTGTACATTCTATATCCGCGGAAAGCCGTTCATAATACGATACGAGAAATAACTATTCTCGTATTCATTCAAATCCGGTGGATAGGAACCGGTTCTCATCCATACGAAAAAACTATGTCTAGCATCGTATTATATCCAGCTTTCTACGAATACAAAAATGCAACAATCATAAGATTAAACATTCTGTATCCGCGGAAAGCCGTTTATACTACGATGCAAGAAATAACTATTATCGTTATTGAGAATGTTGTTTATAAACACATCCTCCAATATATTATCCCTTAAGGTCCAAGAAATGTTTAAAACTTATTTCTCGTATTCATTCGAATCCGGTGGACAGGAACCGGTTCTCATCAATACGAAAAAACTATGTCTAGCATTGTATTATAAACCGCTTTCTACGAATATAGAAATGTACAATCATAAGATTAAAACCATTTTTTAGCCCGTGCCTTCGGCACTTCGGAGCTAAAAAAACTGGTTTTAATCTAATAATTGTACATTCTATATCCGCGGAAAGCAGTTTATAATACGATGAAAGAAATAACTATTATAACCCTCCGTCCCCTTTCAACTTTTAAGTACTCCCCTTTTAAAAGCAAAGCTTTTCTACAATTAGGGTCGGTCCGTACGTACGTCTGGAACGGATAGCTTTTTTCGTTAATTTAGGCATGTTAGAATTGTCCTATCGATTTCAAACTTTACATGGTGATTACTGTAGGTACGATTATGGATATTGTCATCCTTGTTTTTACAGAAAAAGAACTTTCAATAGCTAAGTGGGTGGGAGATATCTGACACCTTTTTTGTCAACAAATTTTCCCTTGTTAAGTTTAACCAATTAATTATATTACTTTCAACACATATTTTCATAGTCCTAGAAATATAGATATTTTTAAAATCTGAAATAGCTAGATTTAAAAAAAATAAAATATAAACAAGGATGACAACATCCATAAGTAGCGAAGCACAAAAATTGTGGATGGGAATACGTAGAAGTAGATTTAAAATCAATAATAGATTTATTGGAGAAAATAAGCATGAAACCTTGTTTTATTTTGTATGATGAAGATGGTTAAAGTAAATTACATACTAGATGCACATAACAATGGGAAAAAATATTTTGAAACTGTTAATGCAAAAAAGTTTTAAAATTGGACCAAAAATTCCAAAGATATGGGGAAATATATCAACATATAAAAATAGCCAAAAACCTGCTAAAAGGCAGTTTGGCCGCCATTGTTTCTTTTCATAAAACGCCAGAAATTTAGTTTTAATATCTTTAACTGAAAAATTTATGAAAATTGAACCATAAACACCAAAGATATGGGTAAAAATGTGAAAAATATAAAAATAGCCAAAAACCTGCAAAAAGGCAGTCTGACTGTCATTGTTGTTTTCTTCAAACGACAGGAAATTTAATTTTGATATCTTTAACTGAAAAAATTTCGAAAATCGGACCATAAACACCAAAGATATGGAGAAAAATGTGAAAAATATAAAAATAGCCAAAAACCTGCAAAAAGGCAGTCTGACCGTCATTGTTGTTTTCTTCAAATGACGGGAAATTTAATTTTGATATCTTTAACTGAAAAAATTTTGAAAATCGGACCATAAACACCAAAGATATGGGGAAAATTTGGAAAATATAAAAAATAGCCTAAAACCTGCTATAAAGCAGTCCGAACGCCATTGATGTTTTATAGTTAATTGTGCTCCTTAATGATGGGAATGTTGTCAAAAAATTTCAGCTCTCTATCTTTTATAGGAGCCGAGAAAATCACGTTTCCCCCAATTCATTAATTACGGACAGACGGACGGACGGACAGACGGACGGACGGACATTGTGAATTATAGAGTAGCTTCGCTACTAAAAAGACAGCCATGTCGATAGACAAATAGAGAGATAGAGGACAATTAAAGTGTTAAAAGATAAACAGACAGATAGTTAGAAAGATGGATAGACTTTTGTGATGGGAGGAGGAATGTCTTAACCTCATAAACCCCAGAATAAGTTTCTGTGACCTATTTAAAGTCACCCTGAAAAATAAAGGAATATTATTTATAAAAAGATATATTGGGTTGGAGGTAGGAAGGGAGTGGATTGGGTCAGGGGGGGGGGTGGAAAGGGGGTAATCGTTATTATTAGCTCGCTGCAAGTTTCATTTTATTAGAGAACACGAAAATCTGATGTAAAAGCCAAGTAATAATATGTGCATAGTAAGGTCGGCACTGGGCAGTTTCAATTTCAAATCTTTATAGTTAAGAGTCCCTTTAAAACAACAAAATTTTAAAGCAGTATGTTCATATGAAGTATATACAAAAAATGTTTTTATTGAACTTAAAAAATCATAACCGGACATTACTGCACAAGAAATAGTTTTATTAATAGTTTTACTTAACCTAATACCAAATCATATGGGTCCTAACCATTTTCAAACAGGCCTAAAATAATGATCCAGATGTTAGGACATACATTCCCTATTTATCAAAATTTTTGCTTTGACAATGTTTCATGGTACAAAAGTTAATAGTTGTTTAAAATAGTCTAGGCATTAGACTTTATATACCACCATCCTAATAGATTTTTAAATCGAAGTTTTCTATAATTAGGGTCGGTCCGTCCTTCTGTACGTCCGGATCAGTTAGCTCTTTTTGTTCATTTAGACATTGTCCTACCGTTTTCAAACTTTGCATGATGATTCCTATGATAGTAAGGTACGATACAAGATACGTAGCAACTCTATAATTGTTACTTGAAAGTCCGTACTTCCATTTAAAACATTCAGATAATTAATTTTTAAAAGCGAAACTTTTCAATAATTAGGTTAGGTCCGTCCGTCCTTACTCCCAATCGTAACCGTTAGCTCTTTTCATTAATTTGGACAGGATAAAATTGGCTTATTGTTTTTAAACTTTGCATGATGATTACGATGATGATATAGTTAGGTATGATTCAGAAAGCACAGCAACTGTATAATCGTTATCAGAATGTCTGTACGTACATTTATTTTTAATTTTTTGACTACAATATTTCTTGTGATTTATTTATCCTATTCATCTGGTTTTTAGAATACTGATTCCTAGGACAACAAAATACATTGTTATAATCGAAGCATCTCTATAATCAAGTCCTAAAAATGTAAGTATGTCCTTAAGCATTATCCTGTATTTAAGCAATTTTTCTTCCAATTTTGTTTATGCTAATACATTTACACTCTACTTATACAGTTCTTGCACTTACCCCATAATGCGTAATTTTTATATGTGGCATGAGAAGACCTTTCTATAGACACCTTAACCAGGTTTCTAACACAATCCTAGCCAATTTGGCAAAAAAAAGAAAGGCCTGTCAAACATCAAGAACTAGGCAGAGCTGTCATGTCTCAGTGTATGGTGGTTCTTTCTTTTTTTTTTTCTTCACAAGGGCTAAATCTCGAGCTTTAGTACTCTGGAGAGGTGAGTAGATTCAAAATTCAATGTTGATTAACTCATTGTTATTGCTTGAGCAATAGCATGAATTGTGTTACTTAAAAGCGAAGCTTTTCTATATTAAGGGTCGGTTTGTCTGTCCGTCCGTCTGTAACAGTTAGCTGTTTTCGTTAATTTAAACAGGATAGAATTTTCCTATTGATTTTTAACTTTGCAAGCTGATTCATATAACAGTTAGGTACGATTAGAAAGCGCAGCAACTCTATAAACGTTACCAGAAAGTCCGGACGTCAATCTAAAACAAGCTGATTTTTAAATTTTTTTCACAACTAATTTTTTGAATGTTAAAATCATCCTTTTCACCTATTTTTTTAATACTGATTCCTATTACAACAAGGTATATGTTATAAGCGAAACATCTTTATAATCAAGTCCTAAAAACGTCAGTATGTTCTTAAACAGTATAATGTATTTAATCAATTTTGCAACAAATATACTTACAATTTTGTATAGACATTTGTATTAATTCAGTTTATTCAGTTCTGACACTCTTCAAGTGTTAAAGTGTGTTTGTCCTTCCATTTCAGAGCTTAGATTTTATGGATGTTGTCATCCTTTTTATTGGTTTTTGACCAAAACTATAGGATTTATATTGAAAAAAGTAAAGCGATTGTTATTTTAACACCCTTTATATATTTATGTCCATCCGTCTGTATCTGTATAAAACTGGGGGGAACATAAATTTCTCGGCTGCTATTCAAGTTAAAGAGCCTAAAAATTTCATGAGAATGCCCTATACCGATGAGCTCCAGTTTATAATATTTAGCTCTGAGAGTCATTTGATTTATTTTTGGAAATTTTAAATTACTTAGCTGCTATTCTAGATAGATAACCAATTTGTTTGATTAAAAATTTCTTAATCGATGAGCATCTACTCTCTACTCTACTCAGTACGTCAGTTTGTTGGAAATGCTCTGATGGTCATTTGATTTGTATTGGATTTGTAAAGTTGTTTTGTCCGTTTGTCTTTACATCCTTCCTATGAAGCAGAAAGCTTCGACTAATTCTTAAACACATGATAGTTATTTCTGTCATCATATTATAAAAAGCTTTCTGCGGATTTGTAGAAAACTGGATATAGTAATGAGATAGATATTTAGATAGATAGTTAGAACGGTAGATAGAAATATAGATACATAGAAAGATAGATACATAGATAGATAGATGGATTAATCATTACTTGGACTTTTTTAACCAAATTAGTTTTTTTAGGTTATTGATAATTAAAACAACCTCCTTAAGTTAATCATTACAATAAAATACAATTTTAAAATTTATTTACTGTTTAAATATGCATAAATATGACGTTTTTACTGACAATTTGGTTGAGTTTTACTCAAAGCATATTGCATGTTGACAATAAAATGATTATAACTTAAGTTCTATTTGAGATAAATTGATGAAATAAAAAGTATATTCAATTTGATTATGCTGAGAAGTCACTTATTGGTTTTAAAAAATAATAAACCCTTTTGATTGGGGGGGGGGGGGGGGGCGTTGAGTATCAAAATAAAGAAACTAATGTAAATTTCTTTTTTTTCTGATGGGTTTTAATGATTCATATAGCAGCAAAACTGTTTTTAGAGAATAGCCCTTTGTCTGTCTGTCCTTTTGACTGTCTGTCCCTCCCCTTGTCTATACATCTGTCTAACTGCCTCTTTTTCGGATTTCAATGATTCATCTAGCATAGCCTAATTCTAATTAGTTAATACATGTATGGGAGCTCTATCCTGTCTCAATAACTTTTTTTTTCCTAAGTAAAAGTTGTACAGTACAGTTGTACAGAATAAGATTTTTTATTAAAGTCTCGAAATTGAAATTTAAAAAAACAGCTGATCATTTTTGTGGATTTTTTTAAAAATTACTTTTTTACCCAAATTTTCATAGTTTTTCCCCAAAAAAATCACAATATTCTCACATTTCCAGCTTAGGTATTCTAAATTTATGCAAAAAAAGTATAATAGATGACATCTATAAAAAGATTCATAACCTCAATTTACTATTCTAAGATTTGTAGGTAAAACATAGATCCTGGATGTGATAAAAGGATCCTCTGAGGTTCCACCAAAGAAGTTTAAACAAATTAGAATCAGCAATGATTTTGTACAATGTTTTCATTATAGTATTGACAAGTAAATCACTTCTAGATACCAAGCATATGGAGGACTGGTAAAATTATTTCATTACTGAAACCAGGGAAACCTGACAATCAGGGTTCCAGCTACTGCCCTGTCACACTTCTTTTTCCTGCCTGCATGATTCGTCCCTACCTGAATGATGCTGTTAAACTTGCAGACCAACATTATGGCTTTCACACAGGCAGGTTCACTACCACTGCCTTACAGAGTATTAAAACCTTAATCAACAATAGCCTAAACAATAAGAAACCACTTTTTAGAACAGTGCCAGTTGTCATTTATCTTTCAAAGGCTTTTGACACTGTAAACAATTAAGTTCTACTGTATAATATTAATGTACTAGACTTGACTGAGTACATGAAATGTTTTCATGTGAATACCTTAGAGGTAGGCAACAATTTGTTGTTATCAGAGGATCTAGATCTGCGTACAAATCTGCCAAACAGGCTGTCCTACAAGGAGAGGCCCTATACCCTGTACTCTTCAATCCGTAAATTACATCAATGCCAACAACTCCAACAGCATATGTCCCCTTATTGATCCTTATGTCAAGGACATTAAAGCTTACTTAGCAGTTCTTGATGATTGGTTAAAAAGTCAGAACCCATTCATTTCTCCAGCTAAATCATCTGCAATAGTCTTTACAGCCTTTTCGAATGAAGCAGGCACTGTAGTTATTGTAGCGGTCAATGTTAAAACAGTACCATAAGTCAGACATCCTAAGCTCTTAGGTGTTATATGTGACAATCTTTTCTATATTGACCATCTTGTTAAGTAGCCTAGAAACAAAATAAACTCTATAAACAAAAAGCTTGAAGCTCTCTCCACTAGAGGGAAAGAAAAGTAAGTTATAGTAAATATATACAAAGCAATTTACCAGTCCCTGATAATCTACTGCAGTCCCATATTTAGTAATGATAGCTGGGACAGCATTCTGTTTGCTGGAAAAGCTGCTCTGAGAACAGCCATCTACTGTCACATCATGACCATCATTGAAAAACTGCATGCAAAAACCAAGATTATGACTGTGATAGACCATTAACATCTATGCTAAGCAAGCAAGTTTCTCCTGTCAACCAAAACACAAAATCACCTCTACATGACAAATCTGATCCCACCACCCTCTAAACACCAAATGAAAAACAGGATTTCCCAACTAGATCTGTCTGAAAAGACCTACAGATCCAGACTTAAGGTGATACACACAGAATCTGTCAGAAATACCAACAGAAACTAAAATGACAATAAAGATCTAAACATACAAGCCCCATCCATCAGAAAACATGAAAACTCATTACCCAGAACAGCTACAACCACCCTGGCTCAGTACTTTCAGGTTACAATGTTTACCTGAATACCTTAAAGGCCAGAGTAAACAAGAATCTGGTGCAGTTTGTGTCTGAAACTGGCAAGAATTTTACACAACCACCATCATTTCAACTGCAACCACAACCCATCAACACCTAGATACCTTTGAAAGCAGCCACAATACTGAACTGACTGTTTCCAATGATGATGAGCAGCAACAAACAATAACAGAGGAACTATTTTGACATCAAGTCAGCAAGGAATCAATATTGAGCAAGATAACTTTTCAATATTACAAGGAAAACTTTATACAGAATCATTGCTGATTCTGAAGCATGTAAGTTTCAACTTCATTGATGGAACCTCAGAGGGACATCTTTATACAGCCAGGAACTATGCTATAACAATTCATGAGGCATGTACGAGGGACATGAAAAGTGAGTATTTTTTTGTGTTGACTACCAAAACAAACTTAAGTTTTATTTAATTGTTTAGACATTAATTCAAATAACAACTTCAAATAACATTACAAAACTTCTAGACTACAAATCTTAGATTAGTCAATTGATTCTGTAAGATCTTGTTATTGATGATAACATAATCTTTGGTTCAGCTGTCATCTATTATGCTTTTCTTTGCAAAAAATTAGATTAACTAAGCTGTAAATATGAGAACATTGTGATTTTTTGGGGAAAAACTATGAAAATTTGAGGAAAATAGTAATTTTTAAAAAAATCCACAAAAATGATCAGCTGTGATTTAATGAAAGTTATGGGCTGAACTGTCATACACTCCCGGTCATAGAAATATATGTCTTGTCATACATAACTCAAAAAAAACCTGTTTCCTATCCAGGACACCGGTGCTTAGCCGTTTTTTGCCTATTTTCAGGGCAAATTCATCATTAATTATGTAGGAATCAACTTTAAAAAAATGTTTTTGGTTTACTTCATGATAAATGATAGCAATAACCATTTTTTAAATTTCTAGTACCAGCCACTAAACAGCTAGAAACGGCTGAACATGGCTGGCGACGAACAAGAGTATTATGTTTAGATAGGGCTTGTGACATGTCTTTGGGTAGGTTTTTAGAGGTGCTGAGCTCAAAAATACCAACAAGAATTGTGACTGACCATCCATATGGCAACTAGGAAACGGCTGAAAACAGCTGGCAGCGATCAGGAGTATAATGTGTAGATAGGGCCTGTGACATGCCTTTGGGTAGGTTTATAGGGGTGCTGTGGCAGCTGGGATACGGCTGAAAACAGCTGGCAGCAGTCAGGAGTATTATTTGTATATAGGGCTTGTGATGTGTCTTTGGGTAGGTTTTTAGATGTGCTGAGCTCAAAAATCCCAACAGAATTTGTGACCCCCCATCCATATGGCAGCTGGGAAACTGCTGAAAACGGCTGAGCTCAAATATACCAATAAGAATTGTAACCAACTATCCATGTGGCAGCTGGGATAAGGCTAAAAACAGCTGGCAGCAGTCAGGAGTATTAATTGTAGATAGGACTTGTGATCTGTCTTTGGGTAGGTTTTTAGGAGTGCTGAGCTAAAAAATAAAAATAAGAATTGTGACTGACCATCCATATGGTAGCTGGGAGACAGCTACAGCTCAGCCTGTTGCCATGTTTTGTGGAAAATTAAGGATATGTGAACATCAAAAATTTTTATAGAAAAAACTTTATCAATTAAAATTTTAACCCTATTTTGTTGAAAATATCAATAATAGAAAAGTTAAAAGTCCTTACATAGTTGTTCTACATCCAAAACTGCTAAAAACGGCCAAAGAAACGGCTATGAAAATCTAAAAATTGTACAAAACCAGCTGTAATTATAACAAAAATGCCATATGGATGGACGGCCACAAAAATTAGTAGAATATTTGAGCTCAGCACCCATAAAAACCTACCCATAGTTATGTCACAAGCCCTATATTCAATAGGGGGGGTTCATATAGGAATTAGACAAAGCAGGGATATGCAATAGATAAAATTAACCTTAAAAACATTTCTGACCGAAAAAGAATTTTTAAAAATTGAGTTTTAGAACAGACCACTTAAAAATATAATTCATTACTTATTAGTATGCAAAGACGACATTCAAAAATTTTTTTGAATCAGAACTATGGCTTCATGGTGCTCCCTGGAAAGGCCTTGAGAAGCTGAATCAGGAACTTTTGTCCGTTTCAAAATATCTCGTTCCTAGCCTTAGAAATCACTAAAAAAACAAAAATTTTTTAGGTTTATTGAGAATTGTCCAATTTGTAGAGGTTTTTTTAGATTTTCTCAGGCTAGGAACGAGATTTTTTGAAACGGACAAAAGTTCCTGATTCAGCTCCTCAAGGCATTTTCAGGGAGCACCATGAAGCCATAGTTCTGATTCAATAAATTTTTGACTCCCATTTACAAATAGCTATACAATTGAATGTCTGGTCGTCAGCGGTTTTAAGACTTAGGATAAATTTTAAATCATCCAGAGGTGTATTATATCTATATAAATTGAGTGCAGATCCCCGCTTTGGCCTCAGAAAAAAAATGTCCAAAATCGACCCACCCTAATATTCAACTCATACTTTTGGCTATACCTTGCCATTGTAAGCCGTTTTCAAATATTTAACAGCTAAATATAGAATTAAAGGGCGAATATAGGTTCGATATGATATGAGCTTATATCAAAGGTGCCATTACATACTTTTAGAATATCTATGCCAAATTTAAAAATTCAAAAAAATCCTTAAGTAGATTTTGCAGTTTTCTGTTTCAATTGAACATATAATAAATGAGATTGCCGACAAAATCGTTTATTTTAGCCCTTTACAAGACTTTTTTTTTACTATTTTGCTTAAGTTTGATTGACTATTACATTGGCACGCACCTTAAAAGATAATTTAAATGTTTATTATTTTAGACTATATACTAGTTTATTTAATTTTTTAAAAAGCATAAAAATAATTTGCATAGAAGGGCGTCAGGAGTATTGACAGGGTAAATAATACGTCTTAAAGTTTATTTTCTGTACAGAGATCTTTGATTAATTCATGATGATATAAACAACCCTTGTGTACGCATTTTCAACACACACACACAGCCACAAAAAAAACAGGGATTTGAAATCATTCTTCCTCCAAGAAAATTTTATCAATTATTTTTTTTTACTTTTTACATTATTTGATGTTTTTTTTAACTTTTAAATAATTTACTTTATGAAGGTAGAAGGAGGGTATATTTACCCCTAATTAATTGGTTTCCACGTTATTACGACTATCATTTAAAGAAAGCTTTTTAATTCAACCTTGCCACGAAGCCTTGTGTGATGCTAGGGTGTTTGAGTTCTTAGGGAACCACACTAATTACAAAATATTTTCTTTGAGATTGACGGGTTTTAAGCTATAAACAGACTTATACAATTGAATATGTCAATATTTTTAAGTTATTTATAATCTATGGAATTGCACCTTTGATATAAGCTCATATCATATCGAACCTATATTCGCCCTTTAAACAGGTTTATAATAAGTATTTTGATGAAAAAAGCTAAAATTTCAATTGAAAAAGTGTACTTATACTGCAATATTCTATGTTTAGGTTTCCTGGAAAATACCAAAAAAATAGTTGAATAGCTGTTACCCAGCTGACATAGAGACAGGCACTCAATTTTTGGTAGCAGTTTTGGGCTTGGCACCCATTAAAACCTATATCTAGACATGTCACAAGCTTATCTACTATTAAAACTTTTAGATTTTCATAGCCATTTCTTTAGCCATTTTAGCAGTTTTGGATGAATAACAGCAATGTATGGACATTTAACTTTAC
The DNA here is from genome assembly GCF_053477335.1 of Acartia tonsa. Lineage (NCBI taxonomy): Eukaryota > Metazoa > Arthropoda > Copepoda > Calanoida > Acartiidae > Acartia > Acartia tonsa. The sequence continues at coordinate 22,524,139 of NC_137268.1, forward strand.
TATTGTTGATATTTTCAACAATATAGGGTTAAAATGTTAATTGAAAAAGTTTGATTCTATAAAAATATTTGATGGTCACAGATCCTTATTTTCCACGAAATATGGCAAACAGCTGAGCTACAATCATGAAAAATAATAAAAAGTAACAAAGCACATTTATTACATCAGTTGGAATTATTTTTATCATCTAGTTTTTGATTTACAGATGTTTTTATGCGTTTTTTACCAACCAATCAGTACCCAAATTTATTTTAGCTTATTATATACAGGGTGTTTTTTTTAATAGGACAAAAGTATTGCTTAATATAACCCATTTGCCACACAGTGCGATCCAGTGGGACATCCAAAAAATTTAAAATTGACTTTTATCTATCCTAGGAATTAATAATGGCTGTAAGTAGACAGCTAGAAAAGAAATTTTTTAAAAAATTTAATTTTTGGTGGATTTATACCATTTTTAAAAAAGGTAGTGAAAAATTTCGGTATTATCCGTTAACCTAACCTAAAATAGTTGTTTGTCGGGGAGGGGGGGGGGGAGGGAGGGGGGGAAGTACTCAAATTTTCAAAATTGAAAAAAAAAATCTAAGAGGATAACGCCAAAATTTCTTTTCAGTTTTGATGATTTTCCAGATTTTTTTACACAATTTTTTCAAAGCAACAAAAAATACATTTATGTTCATTTTATGAAAATAATTTTTGATTGAGGTACTTTTCAGATACCTGTACCAATGTCGAATTAAAGAAAAATTTTAAAAAAATATTTTTTTGGTGGTGCAAATTGACATTTTGTGAGAAAATTTCACCAAAAATATTAAGATTTTTAACCCCAAAAAATCAGTTTTCTCCATTTTACCCAAAAACGGCCATGAGGCCCCGGGTTTTGCAATAATAATATCAATATGCAACATGTATTATGTATAAAACAGTATATTTACATGGACGTTGATTTTGTTAAAATATTCAAATCCTAACTAAAGTTATGAAGGTTTATAGATTTTTTAAAAATAGGGTAGCTTCGCTCTTCCAATACCGACAGACATACTTACCAAATGCACATTAGAAGTCAACAGGAGCAAAATTTAAGTTATTTCCTAGCTAAAGCAAAAAAAAATTACATCATTTTCTCAAAAACAAGCCTATTTATTGAAGTTTACTTTTGTTTACTTTTAATGTCCCGTTTTTAGGCAAAAGATCGCACTGTGTACCACGTAGCTCCTAAACTATACGTAGCACAGGAATATTTCTTAAACACCCAAAAACTAGAGTTTATGACGATTCTAACAATATGCATAACATTTTTCTACTATTAACACAAGCCGCGCAATTTGAATTTTAAAAATATACACATTTTTGCACATTCTTTAAATTGTTCATGATCCAAAAATCTTCCAATAAAAGGTACTTTGGAAAAACCAGTTTTTAAGGCATTATTTGTTTAAAATCGCTAAATATTTTTTTCTTATACAAATTGCCCCAACCCAGTAAAGAAATTAAGATATAGATCATTAATTTCTGTCAATGGCAAATGGGTTATATTAAGCAATACTTTTGTCCTATAAAAGAACACCCTGTATAGTTAAAAGATAGATTGGTAGATAGATAGCCTAGATAGGTATTTTGATTGATTTGGTTAAATCCCAGCTATAATTTTCGTTCTACAGAAAAGGGAATTTAGTCCATTGTCTTATCCCTTGAGATCCATAGATATATCAACTTAAAGGGATAGTTGCATTAAGTGCATTTCAAAAAATTTATTGCAAGCAAAAGTTACAAGTATACCATCAAACATATATGATATTGTATTACAGTAAATAACAAACAATTAGACATAACGAAATTAGTAGTCACGCTGTTATTTTTTATGAATATAGCCAGTTATATAAATAACATATATCACAAAAATACTATTTTAAGTCCTAATATTTTTAAACTACATGGTAGAATATTGAAATTCTTTCAAATGTATGCCCTATAAATGTAAAGGGGTAGTTTCACGAAATGCATTTGAACTTAATTTAGTGAACCGCATATTTTTTCCTAGTTAATGGGTTAAGCTACATTTAAATAGCATATATTTGAAATGAATTCAATTTTCTACCTCGTAGTTTTTAAAATATCAAGACTTGAAAATTGTCCTTTTGTGATATATGCAATTTAAAAAGACGATTTTCTAGTCTTGATATTTTAAAAACTACGTGGTAGAAAATTGAAATTCTTTCAAATATATGCCATATAAATGTAGTTTAAACATTTAACCAGGATAAAATATGCGGTTCACTAAATTAAGTTTAAATGCATTTCATGAAACTACCCCTTTAAACCATTGAACAGAAAAAATTATGCAGTTCACTAAATTCAAATTTAAAGGCATTTCGTGCAACTACCCCTTTAAAAAAAGAATTATATTTAACTCCATGCAGAACCAGAGATTCTGTTGGACCAAAATATAGATATATAGATAGTAGATAGTTAGACATGTAGCTAAATAAATAGATAGACAGAAACAAAGCATATTCTATAGGTTTTCATTATAACAAGGATGACAACATTCATTAAAGTGAAGCACTGAAATGGTAGGACAAACGGACATTAATGCTTGTATAGTGTCTGAACTGAATAATCAAAATATAAAGGAATAAGAGTCGAACCAAAATTTAAATAAATTTGTTGAAAAACGGCTTGATACAGGATAATTTTTATGGACATACTTACATTTTTATAGAGTTGCTTCGCTTATTATATTGTACTTTGTTGTCCCTGGAATCAGTATACCAAAAATCAGATCAATCGGATACTTAGATCACATAAAAGATTGTTGTTAAAAAAGTAAAAAAATCAACATGTTTAAAATGGACGTACGGACATTCTGGTAGTGATTATAGAGTTGCCTAACTACTACAGGAATAAATAGGACAATTCTAACATGCCTAAATTAACGAAAACAGCTATCTGTTACGGACGGACGGACGTACGGATGGACCGACCCTAATTATAGAAAAGCTTCGCTTTTAACAATTTTACTTTGTTGGTAACTATTCTTAAATTAGATTAGAGTAACATTGTGACTGTGCGTATGAGTTTGTCTTTCTGTGTGTACCAAGAATCTCCCTAACCACTGGACCATTAGTTCTCTTTCACATTGTTGCTTTTATAGGTCTTTTCTGAATTGTACCACAACCCTCCAAAGAGAAGGGGGGGGGGGGTAAAGGAGTTATTACGCTCAAAATTATCCATAATTTCAAAACTTCTATTCTTACAGTTTGTTTAAGGCTATAACCCACTTGAAGTTATATCTTAATCTTTTAAAAATATATTTAGTCTTGGATAATTAGATAATAAACAAAGGTAAGTGGAAATAGTTGTATCTGCAGCAAAAGTTTTTAGTAGCTGCGCTTCTTTAATAAGAAAGTAAATCTCTAGATGTAGGGAAGACTGTACTGAGTATGTATGGCCACTATTTGAATAAAGCTGAAATAAAGTAGGGTTGCTACGCTACTTTACTTCAAAAAAAGTATCCTATAATTGGATGATAATATAAATGTTTAAGTTAAGTTCAAATAGAAATAAAAATTTAACAAATATGGAACAATTTTAGCTGGAAAATAAAGATAAATAAATGATTTTAAAATTAGATGTTTTATAAATACAAATTATACAACTTTTTATTATAATAATTAAATGTGATTTTTTTGTATGTATACTATAACAATGGTTTAATGCTTTTTTAAACACAATCTCTCAAAAGTACAGGTTCTATTGGCTATGACCCATAAGATAAGAAATTAAAGTTTTTTTGTTTGAAGCAAAATATCTTGGAAATGGGATATCAAACTTCATAATCCATTTTTCTAACGTAACAAAAATTTCATAGCTAAAACATACAGATACTATATTACTTTTTACTTTATTTTTAGAATATAGTTTTTAGAAATGTCCTTTGGCCCCATGTATTGATATTTCAGGGATGATGTGGACGATAGGCTACATTTTCACTGGTACCCTAAGCTTTCTAACTACGTTATTTGTTTATTGATTCGAAACTTTAGGGTGTTTTTATTGATTTTTTATATAATTGTATCAAACTTTTTAACAATTTATTTTAATGTGCAGAAGGGGTAATTTAGTTTATCATTATTAGAAAATGTTGTTTGTAAATGTTGAGGATTATTTCATCCTCCCTATCCCTTTTTTCACACGTTTCATTTTGTGTTTTAGTATCAAATAATTCAGGAAAAAAGGAAAAAAATACAAAAGAAAGATTTTGGTATTTTTATGAAAAAAGGTATAAACTATATTTTATTTCATAAATCTTTAATTTAGACCAAAACAGGTTTAAGGCTATTTTACCCAGAAATATAGATACATACTTCTTCTTTTCAAATGTTAATTCTTAAAAATTTAACTAATTGTAATAAAAATGTTGTAACTAAGTAATGGATATTTATTCCTGGTCACTTTACTGTTAACTTCATCCATGAATATCTTTTAGGAAAAGTTTTTCAATTTTAGCCCCCCCGGGGAGTGTGTGAAATGTTTTTTTGACCTTTTTTCCCACGTAATTAATTAAAGCATAATACTCATTTTTTTGTATTTATTTAAATTTTGATTTTTATTTATTTTTAACAGATTTTGAAAAGTTTTTTATGTATGAAAAATCGTTAAAGATATGTTTTTAAAAGGGATAGGGAAACATTTACTTTAGGATAATACATTTACTTTCTTAAGCATATAATTGTTGAATTAAAAATACATTTGTATCATTGCCATGCATAGTTAAGACTTTCAGACAAAGGTCTAAGGGAGTCAAAGGGAGTGGGAAGTCAGTAATCAAAACCACTCAATGACATCATTAAGATTCCTTGAAAATAATATTTGATAGAAATATTTATAGATATTTCTATTATTATCAGAAACACTTTTGTGTAAGAATATTTTTTATTGGGTAACAGGAAACATTGGACGATTAAACTTGACATTTGTTGTGTGTCTTTAAAACTTTAAAACAGTGTGATTGACAAAACAGCACAAACGTACACAACTTTTTGCTTCACTCCTATTATTTCACATACCCACTTTGGCAATTATTTTTTTATGCATTAGCCTTTCCATGTTCTTTCTATAACACAAGAAACCAAAATATTTCTTTTCAGTGTACCCTTTTTATTATTTTACAACAGCTAGAAGTTTTGTAGTTATGAAGGAACACTTGGCAAAAAATATTTGAGTTTAAAACAACAATTTGTTAAGTATCTTACTTTCAATTTCTTATTAACTTATTAAACTTATATTTGTTCAGCAGTTATCGAGATCTTATGCTACACACTAACAGACATATGTTACTTTCTTAAAAAGATTTAGCATTTTACAATTATCCCGGGGCCTGTGAGAGATAGAAAAATAGAAATATAGATACATAGAAAGTAGATAGTCCGTTTAATGGATAAATATATAGTTAGAAAGCTAGCTAGCTAGCTTGCTAGCTAGATAGATATATAGTCCGTTAGATAGATAGATAGTCCGTTAGATAGATAGATAGTCCGTTAGATAAATAGATATTCCGTTAGATAGATTGATATTCCGTTAGATAGATAGATATATAGTCCGTTAGATAGATAGACAGATAGATAGTCCGTTAGATAGATAGATAGTCCGTTAGATAGATAGTCCGTTGGATAGATAGATAGCTCAGATAGCTCGTTAGATAGATAGATAGATAGATAGTCTGTTAGATAGATAGATAGTCCGTTAGATAGATATATAGATAGATAGACAGATAGATAGATAGATAGATAGATAGATAGATAGATAGATAGATAGATAGATATATAGATAGATAGATAGATAGTCCGTTAGATAGATAGATAGATAGATAGATAGATAGATAGATAGTCCGTTAGATAGATAGATAGATAGATAGATAGATAGATAGATAGATAGATAGATAGATAGATAGATAGATAGATAGATAGATAGATAGATAGATAGATAGATAGATAGATAGATAGATAGATAGATAGATAGATAGATAGATAGATAGATAGATAGATAGATAGATAGATAGATAGATAGTCCGTTAGATAGATAGTCCGTTAGATAGATAGATAGATAGATAGATAGATAGATAGATAGATAGATAGATAGATAGATAGATAGATAGATAGATATATAGATAGATAGATAGATAGATAGTCCGTTAGATAGATAGATAGTCCGTTAGATAAATAGATAGTCCGTTAGATAGATAGACAGATAGATAGTCCGTTAGATAGATAGATAGTCCGTTAGATAGATAGATAGATAGTCCGTTGGATAGATAGATAGCTCAGATAGCTTGTTAGATAGATAGATAGATAGATAGATAGTCCGTTAGATAGGTAGTCCGTTAGATAGATAGATAGATAGTCCGTTAGATAGGTAGTCCGTTAGTTAGATAGATAGTCCGTTAGATAGATAGATAGTCCGTTAGATAGATAGATATCCGTTAGATAGATAGATAGATAGATAGATTGTCCGTTAGATAGATAGATAGTCCGTTAGCTAGATAGATAGTCCGTTAGATAGATAGATAGATAGATAGATTGTCCGTTAGATAGATAGATAGTCCGTTAGATAGATAGATAGTCCGTTAGATAGATAGATAGATGATTTTCTTAGTGAAAGAAATTTTTTTGTTGAAATCAGTCCATTAACAAGGAAGTTGAGTTTAGTGGTTCAGAGAGTCATTCTAGGTAAACTACGATATCAGATTTGTAATCTCCAATTAATATCCAGGTGAAAGGGAAAAATTTGGTTGAAATTGGTAAATGAACAAAAAAGTTGGATTTAATGGTTCAAATAGTCATTTTAGGTAAAGTACGATATCAGATTTGGAATATCCAATGAATATCCAGGTGAAAGAAAAAAAAATGGTTGAAATTGGTCAATAATCAAGAAAGTTAGGTTTAATGGTTCAAAGATTCCTTTTAGGTAAATTACAACCAAACTAGAAGCGATCATGACAAGTTTAGTGATTTTTTAACTTAATAATTTGAAAAATTTATTTTTATTGATTTTCCCTTATTTAAAAAAAATTTCATTTTCCTCGAAATCTGAGAATGGTAATTAATCAAAGGAATTTATTGAAAAATATATGTGAAAAAATCACTAAAATTTCAAAAAATATTGAAGCCGGCTGCAATTTTATATATGGAGTTTTACTATATAAATACTAAGAAATTTTACTTAATAGCATATATTCTCTCTTTTTCGAAGCCACTTTTTTTCACAGCCGGCTTCAAAATAATATATGTTTTTATTATTTTTAAAGAAATTATAATTTTCTTTAAGTGAAATATACTTTTAGGATTTAATTATTTTTAAAGCAAGGACAATGGAAGACAAGATTGCAAGCAAAACAATGTAATTTTTTAAATACAGTCAGGTGTCTATAGAAGATTTTTGTGTAGCTTAAAAATAAAAGGGTTGAAAGTTATTAAAGGATTCTTTTGACAAAGGACAGGTTTTGGGTTAGGGTGCAAATGGCAAAATATAATTTTTCAATACTTTGTTTGAACCCAAAATAAATAGTTGTCCTTCCCCTTATACAATAATATTTTATTTTTAGTTTGTTTTGTATTAATTTGATATTTGTATGTATTTTTGGTAAAGCAGGTTGGCAAATTTTATTAAGCAATTATATTTTTTTTAGTGTTTAGGCCAACAACTTACCGATTAGTTAGTATTGGTGGAGGTAACGGGATTACTTGAAAACAACTTAAAGGGATATACATTTAGGCATCAACAGTATGATCAAAAAGGTTATTGAAAATATATAATAAGAGTTTAATTATTCACGTATTATGCACGGAAATATGGCACCTACGCAATTTGTTAAAACATTAATATAATATCATATATTTTGTAAAAGAAGGATATTAAATTAAATAATTTTCAATAAATTGGGATTTTATAAGGATAAAAACTTCAAGTGCCATTTTCTTGTCTAGAATTTGATCATACTGTTATTAAAGTTGATTTTAACCTTACCAAATTCCACCTCTTCGCTGTTCTCTCTGATAGTTTTACCAAAGAAATTTGACACAGTTTGGTTGATCATAGAATCTGATTCCCCTGAGGATTGACTCGGTAGGAAAGGTTTCTTTTTCCTTCTCATCTTCTCCACCTTTTCTTTGTCCTCTAATGTTTCTTTTTTAGGTTCAGTGTCTCCAGATTCCTTTCTCTTCAAAGCAAAAAATACATAATAATGACTATTTTCCCCATAGTCACAATGAGGAATTGCAATTTAATCCAAAAAAAATTTTTAAAAAGTGAAAACAATCTCAGTAGAGCAAGCAAATGAATAAGATTATGTAGTCTCATCAAAAAGAATTTTTTAAATCTGTATTTCTCTGAACAAAAAAGTAAAAAAACTAGAGAAGACATGAGATATATGTAACGCTGCCCACATGGTGTTGATCCTGTCCAGATTTTGTATTGGGTCTTAGAAATCAGCTAATAGCGTTGGAAATATAAACACAGACGAGTCCCTACAAAAGAACAACAACCAATTTACCAGTTGACAAAAAATGTCTCCACCACATAGGCAAGTAGTTGTCTGGATTAAACATCTAAACTCATACATTTATTGATTATACACTTATTACTATTAGCCTTTATATGATTAACTAAGATCTATAACCTTATGATTTATCTCAATATGAGTTTCCAGTATAGAAAATTATTATTACAATTTACAAGATACTGATATCATTTCAATAGAAAATTAACAAAACTTCAATGAAATAAAATCTTTGTTTAATTTTCCTTTTATCAAACAAATGCTTGCAGACAAAACTAATTAAGGAAGGAAACAATTCAAGGCCAGTGAAAACATTTTTTGCCTTGAATTAGAAACAAAAAGAAATATTTCAAATTAGCAATTTAGCAATTTAAGGTGGAACCGCATAAATGCTTTCTTTTTTTTTTAGCTTAAACTGTTCTCTAAGACACAATGAAATATTTCTGCATCTTACTATGCAATATACAGGGTGTTTCAATAGAAATGTCTTTTTAAAAATCTTAATTATGCATAGAAAATAAAACAATTATACAAAATGTTTTATATATCTGGAAAACCTATTCTGGGACATGTTATGTTTCAAATATTTAAATATGACTTTTTCAACAAATTATGCCTTAAATACCGGTTTTTCCAAAGGCCTTATTTTTGAAGATTTACGGATTTAAAAACGTGCGCATTTGTTCCACAATCTTTAAATCTGTAAATCTTTTAAAATAAGGACTTTAGAAATCCGGTTTTTAAGACATAATTTGTTGAAAAAATCATTTTTGAATATTTGAAACATAAATGTCCCAGAATAGGTTTTCTAGATATATAAAGCACTTTTTATAATTGTTTTATTTTCTATGCATAATTAAGATTTTAAAAAAGACGTTTCTATTGAAACACCCTGTATATGCTTTCTCTCTTGGTCCCTGTCAAGCACTTTTAAATTGATAATAGGTTGCAGTAGAGGGTGGTAGTTTTATTTCAATATGCCTAACACCTGAGGGGGAGGGTCCTTTAACCCAATACCCAATATGACATAATCTACATGAACTTAACAAACCACCCTCCTCCCTCCTATTTAAAATTTCAAAAAAGAAGGGGAGGGTTCTGTGCCCGACTTGGCCGTTTGAAGGAAACTACAATCTATCTCAGGGGCAAAGAAATAATCTAATAACATAAAAGATTATTATTTTTAAATAAAAAATATTTCTAGGCCAGAGCTCTTTGAATTTTAAGTGCATTTTTTTACTTTGCATTTGTATAGTTGTACCTAACATTAAATAATTTCAATTATGCTTCTAAAAAAGAAAAAGAATATCATAGATTAACTTTGTTTTTTTTCTAAACCTTTAAAAATATTTACTTTTTTTAATACTAAGATTATAAATATTCCTTTATTGATATCTTTTATATATAAAATATAAAAGTGAACCTGACCCTGCGCATTTATTTAGTGAGGGGGGGGGGGACATTGAGCTGTTTATAACACAAGTCCCCAAAGTTTAACAATAACATTTTTTTACTCGTTGGGGATTTTAATTGATTTTGATGGTTATAACCACTAATTGCAATCTACAGAAGGTGTAAATTTGTGTATCATCATTGGGAATGTACATCAATGTATCAGCCATTGTCTCGTCCCTTTAGATCCCTGGTATTTATATGAATTGTGTAACTTTGCTTTCCTGTGGATATTTATCACATTCCAGGCGAGTCTCATCTCCCTCGGCAGGATTGTAGGGAAAGTGAGTCTCCTAAAAAACAAGGATGATAACATTCATAAGTACTAAAGCTTAAAAGTCATTTAAGAACAAACAGTCAAAGCGAATCATAAAGCACATGTTATTATTTAGTTAAAATAAAAAATAAAAAAAAATTAGGATCATTTTAGATAAATGATAGAAAACTTGGAAAATCTCATAAAAGAACAGGTATTTCTGTCTTCTGAATAATGACTGAAAGACAAATTAAGTTATATACTGGATGCTCTATGAAAATAGCCATCATCAAAAGAAAGCAAAAATCTTAAATAGCAGCCGAGGAAATCACATATCCCTAGAGTGTTACTAAACACGGGTCCAGCTTGGAAGTGCCTTTAGATTGGAAGTACTTATCGAGAGAGTTACTGACGGACGGACAGACAAAGTAATAATACAGTAGCTACTAAGCTACAAAGTCTTGATTTGACTAACATAAACACAATGTTAGGAAAATCCGAAAACAACTTTTGCTTAGAAACTGTAAACATTTTGATAAAGAAATAGCCGTTTAATTTATTTCACTTCAACCATTAATAATGAGTTAAATAGATGGCTGTATTGGATAAAACTTAGCATGAGAAAATAATATCATTTCTCGTATTCATTCGAATCCGGTGGATAGGAACCGGTTCTCATCCATACGAAAAAAAACTATGTCTAGCATCATAATATATCCAACTTTCTAATCTTAGTTGTACATTCTATATCTGCGGAAAGCTGTTTATAATACGATGCGAGAAATAACTATTATAACATTCATTAGATAATCAACCGTTGAGTGTAAATTTTTCTGCATAATTTTGTGGCCAAAATTTCACTACTAAAGCATCATCATAATTATTGGTTCTTTTTTATGTCTTTATTATAAAGCGGTCTATGTCCAAAATGAATTATGTCACCAAACTAAAATATACATATAACTTACCATAACAGGGTCTTCCTCAACGGCATTAGTGTAAGAATCATTTCTATGAGTGATGTGTCCATGGATAGCTACAACCTTGTCTAGTTCTGTAGGCTTTCTAACATATAAATATAAATAAGATTGTTTCTATGAGTGATGTGTCCATGGATAGCTACAACCTTGTCTAGTTCTGTAGGCTTTCTAACATATAAATATAAATAAGATTGTTTCTATGAGTGATGTGTCCATGGATAGCTACAACCTTGTCTAGTTCTGTAGGCTTTCTAACATATAAATATAAATAAGATTGTTACTAAAAATTGATTTATTCATAATACAAAGTAGAACGATGTCTGTCCTTTTGTCCGCCCTCAAAAAGAGCATTAATAGTTTTATTAATAATTCAGTCTATAAAATGCATTGTATTAATTATTGGTTTAACAAAAATTATCTATTCTCTGATTTATAATTTGTTATGACTGACTTACTTTTGTTCTAGGTGGGGAGGGGATGTTACATTGAGTTGATCTGTTTCTTGTTTATTATCATTCTCCTTAGCAGCAGTGTCATCATTATTCTCTTCTGGTGCTGTGTTGTTGTCTGGGGCAGTTACATCAACCTTTAAAATGTTTTGGATCTAGTGCAATTCACATTAAAATGTTCCTGGTAACGAATATCTCCGAAAATCTATTAATTTTAAAGGAAGGTAAATGCAAAATGGCTGAACATACAGGTAAAGTTTCACTGAAGAAAAAACGCATAAAATAAGTCTTTTTGCGCATTTATGTGCACCGCGAGATAACTACCTGGGGTATAGGGATAGGGTCTCCATACAAAGATTTTCTACTGGCTGTAATTGTTTTACTTGTCTTGAGCAGGGATTGAAGAGAGCCAATTCTTGACCTGTATATTTTGTTATAACAGTTTAATCCTTATATAAAAGTAACAGTGTTTGAGTCTGTCTTTGTGTGTATACTGAAGGATCTCTGTAACCGCTGAACCAATATGGTTCTCCTTTACAGCTTCTTCTGGTCCTGAGGTTATAGCTTTTTTAGGCGAAAGTATCACCATCCTCCTAATAAAAATCCCCCCTAGAAAAAAATGCCTCCCCTCATTTTATTTTCAAAACTAATATTGAAAGTTGGGGCAGTGTAGGGGGTCAATTTCCCCTCTACCTTCACTGGCTCCTTAAGGGGTTTGACGGTAAAGCAAAAACTTTTTGTCCATTTCAAAAACATATTTTTTGTATAAATGTGAAAATGTTATATTCCTGATGTCTTGCATACTCTGTCTACACTCAGATAAATCATTAGACAATGCTCTACTACTGGATGTGTCCACTACAATGTTTCAGGGTCAATATCAACAATTAATTTTAGTTGGAAAAATTGATTGGTTACTTCACTCACACTTATTTTTGAACCACCGAAATAAAACAGAGGGGGGGTTAGCATATCTGTTGTGCCCAAATCCAGCGCGGCTACACTTTTCCCCTTATGACCTAACCTAACCTGAACCTAAAGTTAAACACAAACACGAGAAACTACCACTCACCCCTCTAACCCCTTCTCCCTCGAATGTTAAATATAGTTCAAAATAAAGGGGGGAGGACATTTTGAGAAAAACCTCCTTGTTCTTGATTTAATCTGATATTGGCAAAGATGCCTGAGAGTCTGGATAGATTATGTGACCCATTATGAGAGCCAGCTGGGTCATGCTGCTGCAGGACAAGCTTACCAACCAGTACTGAGTTACTCTTGCACAGCTGTCCCATAGAGTTACTCTTTCTAGCCTAAAAAGAAACCGGTTTTAGACTGTTTATAATGGTTGCACTGTGATTCAGCTAATCTATCATGCTGTTGCAGGACAAGCTTACCAACCAGTACTGAGTTACTCTTGCATAGCTGTCCCATAGAGTTACTCTTCCTAGCCTGAACAGAATAAGGTTTTAGTATGGGTTTTATGGCTGTACATTGAGTCAGCTGATCTGTCATGCTGTTGCAGTACAAGTTTACCAACCAGTACTGAGTTACTCTTGCACAGCTGTCACATAGAGTTACTCTTCCTAGCCTGAATAGAAACCGGTTTTAGACTGTTTATAATGGCTGCACTGTGAGTCAACTGATCTGTCATGTACTCTTCCTAGCCTGAATAGAAACCGGTTTTAGACTGTTTATAATGGCTGCACTGTGAGTCAACTGATCTGTCATGTAATCTATCATGCTGTTGCAGGACAAGTTTACCAACCAGTACTGAGTTACTCTTGCACAGATGTCCCATGGAGTTTCTCTTCCGAGCCTGATTAGAAACTGGTTTTATCCTATGTATTATTGCTGTACATTGAGTCAGCTGATCAATCATGCTGTTACAGTACAAGTTTACCAACTAGCACTGAGTTACGTACATTCATTTTAAATATGTTGCTCTTGAAGCATTTGAACACTAATTTTTTTTATAATTAAATTATTCTAATTAACTAAAATTTTAGATTAGAAAAATATAAATATACCTATAAAATTTTGTTTACCTGGTTTGTAATTTCCATTTGCAATGGCTTCGTTGCTGTGTCTAGGCTAGTTCTTGATCCTAAAACACATTACAGCATAAAGCTACCATTAGGAGGGCTGGGGGGGGGGGGGGCATAAAAATAGCCTAAAACATCCCATGACTGGAGTTTGGCAAAAGAATAGCCTAAAATTTTCACAGGGTCTATTTTCTCACTCTCTTCAATTTATGACCACTGGCCACTGAACATCTGCTCTATAACTCTCTTTGTCCGTTTGTCCTGCCATGTTTCTACACATGGATGTTGTAATCCTTGATTAATCAATAATAGTTATCTACCATATCGTATTATAGACAACTTTCCGCGGATATTAAAATGAAAAATTATAAGAATAAAACCAGTTTTGCTAGCTCCGAGGCTTAAGGCCTAGACTAACAAAACTGTTATTTATTTTATGATCTATGTTTTATACTTCGTAGAAAATTGTGTGTAATGCGATGATATATATGATTTTTCAGATCCATCGGATATTAATCGGTTTCAAAGCATTACCTGCTCTACTGTTGTTATTGACGCTTGTGTTACTGGAAATTGTTTTCATTCTGTTACATAATTCTGACATACTCCGTCTGAATACATTTTTATTGTTAATCAAAATTTTATCTAATCCTTATGGGAATCTTTAGTTAAGAACACCTGTTATAAATTTAAATTTAAAAGTTTAAAATCTAATAGCTACAAATTGACTGTCTAGTAAAATTCTAAGATGCACCGCTGTCGAAATTATGCCTAATAGTTACAGGAGTAGTTATGTAAATTTCTAACTCTTTAACATGCCCTCATAAAATATCAGCACGTACGGACGGACCCTTAATGTAGAATAAGCTATGCTTAAAAAGTGCACAATATAATAAATCTTAATTATCTGTGTAAAGTATTTGCTTGTTTTAACCTGACTAAAAAGTTGCATATTTCACTAATGTACCGTGAAGCTTGAGAGAGATATTGAAAGTACTTTTACCAACAATAAATTTATATTCAATTATATAAAAAGCAAAGCTTTTATACGTTTAGGGTTAGTCCGGCCTATGGGGTACAAATACATAAACATTTGTAAGTAAAACGTGCTGATTTATGTGTGTGAAATGGTGATTCCCAGGACGAACTCTACACTAAAATTTAGGTATACCCATATATATGGTCTCCTGTATTTTTTCTTAAATATCAAAAAAGCCCCTTAATTGTTAATATTTGTTCGTAACAGTGCTTGTAACGTTGTAATCCTTGATTGCTTAATAATCAATCCAGCTACATAAATCAAATATTTAATTAATGAATTTTCTTATTTATTCAAGTTATAAATATTTTTTCCTGTATTGATTATATGCAAATAAACAGGTATACCTATGTATACGATAAGTGGAATAATCTTCTTTTTATGATAAGCATACGTATCATAAAGATAAGTGCACCAACATATTCAGAATAACTATACGAAGAATCTATAGGCCCGCAATATAGTTAATAGGAGATAAAATTAGCAAACTGAATTCAAATTGCACTGTTTTGCAAAGATATTTGCCTATCAAAAAATGACGTTATGAAATACAAATGACCAATGATGGGCCATTACACAGACTAAATTACCAATGTCAGGACAGAATACAATTTATTTAACCAATGATAGGCCAGTAAGACGGCATTTTTTATAGGCACGATAAACAGCTTCAGTTTTGCAAAAAAATTTGTCCAATCAAAAAACACTTACTTGTACTTAGCAAGATCATCAGTGGAGAGTTTATATTTTTCATTTAATGCTCCGATTTTCTCCAGTTCTTAAAGCAAATGTAAATTTACTTTATTTACAGGAATAATTGTATAATAGAATAAGTAAAAAATGATGAGATGACAACATCAATAAGTAGCGAAGCCAAAAATTATGAATGTCGTAAAGCAGATACTCAGCAATTAAATTGTTTATAATAAAAAAAAATTTTATTATACCGACAGACCAAATAATATATTGCATACTGTTTAAAAATAGGTATCTTCAAAAAAAATCATTAGTCTTAATAGAGTAGCTTCGCTATTGAATGAATGTATGTAATTGAGAAAACATATAATAAAGATAAAAAAGCCCCAATTATACATAGACAAAGGAAAAATTAGAAACGACAAAATTTTTCAGTCATATTTTTTAGAATTTTGGTTCTTAATGTATTGACAGAACAAAGTGAGTTATAGAGGAGTAATACTATTGTTTATTTTTATTTGGTTTAAGAACAAACGCAGGAGTGACAAACGTCGGAATGTCTAAAATATTAAGTGAATTAAACATTTCTACATAGATTAGATTAGGATAAGATATTAATATACAAATAAGCCTCCCGCAATAGTTGGGTATTTAAAAAACTTTTAAGGTGGTTTAAAATAGGTTAGGTTAGTTTAAGTGTCAACTCTGACGTTTGTTCACTCCCGCGTTTGTCCTAGAACCCTTATCTGATACCTGGTGTTCTAGAAGGTTTGTAGGTGACAACATCCCGACGTTCATTATTAGAATCATAGTACACCTCCCTGAAATAGAATTTGAATTTTGGAATTTATGACATGCCGCTAAAATAAACCAAACAGGTTGTTCTTTTTGTAAGAAGACATCCAATAGTACTCTGGTATTTTAAGGAAGAAACATTTGATTGATTCTTTTAAGCTAAATTATATGTGCCATCACAATTAGGCAATATGCATATATAGCTTTAAAACATTCAATGGAAGCCTATAGAAAAAAGGACTTCATACAATACAAACAACCTATGATAGGCTAACACACAGACTAAATTACCAATGACAGGCCAGTATGCATTTTTATTGATCAATGTTAGGCCAGTATGACGTCATTTTTTTATATTAACAATAAAAAGCTTCATTCAATTTATTTTCAATAAAACTTAGGTTCTTGCACTTCGTCTCGAAATTGGTAAATTGTAAAAAACCTGCCAAAATTTTACCAAATATTAAAAAAAGAGTAATTAATTATTTTGAAGTTTGTGAGGGTTTTCACTTAAATCTTCTTAGGTAGATGTATTTTAAAGATGTAAATGATACTGGAAGGCATAATCTAACTAATGACGAGCTATTTGGCAAACACACAGACACAAACTCGCCTCCAATTACTTCATAAAGGGGTTTTGAAAATTACAATAAATGACTGGAAAATAAATCTATGAATATAGATGTACAACCAGACATATACTTGGATTCCCCCGTTGGAGACCTTTTTCGTCCACTAGCAAATTGCTTTCTGTTCTTTTGTAGCCACTTGGCTGTGTTAAAATTCCCAACGCTAATGGTTGATTTTTAAAGACCCTATTAAAAGTCTATACTCTAATGATTGGCATAAAAGTTTACCTGTCCAGAGAAGTGTGCCGTCTGTTCTGTTGTGGATACGCTCTTCTCATACTCGAACTCCTAATATATACAATATACTAGCGGCTACACCCCTAGAGGTTTCTAGAGCCTCATGAGGGAAGGGGAATGGGTAGGTAAGCCGACATCCACTTTACATTTTAGTTTTCAGAGAAATAAAGTAATAAAATAATTTGAGGTGTGGGGGGGAATCTTTCCAGGGGGATTTATCAAGGGAGGGTGGGGGAAACCTCCCCCCAAAATAATTATAAACCTTGCCATGGCCTATACTATTCACTGTAAAGGAAACCCATATAGGCCAAGCTTTTAGAGAGATCTTAGGCTGCAGACACAAAAACATCATGTTACTTTTATACAAGGATAATAATTATACATTTTATTACAGATTTCAGTTTAAAAGTATATTTTAATTACAAGTGATTGAAGGCATTTTATCAGTTGTAATTCTTTTCTTATTGTTTTATATTATAAGGTTTAGAAAAAAATTTTATTGTAAAGCCTTACATCTTTATTTGTAATAACTTTAGATGTCCTTTTAAATGTTTTTTTTCTCAGGCTAATAAAAAGGTCTTCAAAATCTGCAACGCCAGTGTATTTGGTTTTGTTACTCTTTTACGTAATTGTTTTTGTTTTATTCAACATGATTACTCTATTATATCAATAAATTCTTGATCAAATGCTTTGTCAAAGTCATAGTGTAGTTTTTCATTGGCAGTACATTTACTCTTTTTTCTTTGTTAATATGCAAAGTTAACAAATTTGTGTTGAAAAAATCTCGTTGCCTATCCTGATATTTTTTTAAAATGCAATAAGAGTTGGAGATGCGATCCCCAAATTTCAAAATTCTTTGAACGTACAAACAAGACTTTCACAGAAATGCTTCGCATCTAGTCCACTTACCTATGTTTACTATAAATTTTACACCATATAAAATTTGGATCTAAATATTTAATTGACATGCCATGGTAATTATTGCGCGTAACTCAGGCACAAGATACAATTACTCTAGCTAGCCCTAAGGCACTTTTTATATGTTTTTACGAATTTATTGGCCTATCCTTACCAATATAATACCTTATATGGGTAACGCTAGCCTAATCATGGTAAACTGTATGTGATTGAGTATTGTTATATGCTTATTAAAACATTATGTTTATTGTTAAAGTAACCATGTAACCATCTTGTACTAGTATGTATGCCTACAACCATAGTTTGATTTACGTCACAAGTTTAACATACAAACACTTTATTAAACAGACAAGGGCTTAGATCCTTATTAATAGTTGTTGTTATAACTTGCACTTCTTTAAATATCTCAGTTATTCATTGACTCTCAAACCATCAAGTTCTTCTGGCTTAAAGGTAATGACTTAGTTGTTTGGCATTGTAGTTTAAATTTAGGTCCCTCAGTACTTAGCATGAATTGAGCTTGGGTCTTATGTTAGAGATCTAACACTTAGCACAATTCAATGCTTTGGACTTAGGGCATTTTCTGTCCTACACTACATATGTTTATTATCACTTATCCTGTAAATATTTCCATACTTAACTTATTCACATGTAATGTAAATACACTTTATAAAACCATCTTCCTTCTTAAGTGCTTAATATACTTATATGATATAGATCGAACACCATAACCAGCCATTTATTCTTAATTTAAAGCAATATAATACTTCGCGTGGGTCTTTGTTGAGCTACCACGGGCTCAACCAAAGTCGTATTATACTTGTGGGAGTAAAGGGAAAAGCATTCTAAACTGACGAACCGACGATGAGAATGTCTATGTGTATTGCAGTAAAAGTAGGATTTTTAGTAGTACTCATAGAAGAGCGATCTCCATACCATAATATTGGACAAGCGCCCCATTTGCACTACCAGAGTAGTATTTTTAATTATAGAGATATGACGTATGAGGGGATGTACAGACAGACTGGAATACGAGTATAGAGTAGCTTCGATACAATTAAATATCAATAATGTAACAAGGTATTTCTAAAAAAATACAACATTTATTAAGCAATTAAAACTGGTTAGAATAGGCAGATTAATGGGATTATTATTATAGGATATATTTAATATGATATCAATTAAAGGCTTGAACGTCCTGTTTCTTAGTTAGGTAAGAAACGACGTACTTGAACACGTGGGAAATATAGATACCGCCAGCCTAGACATATAGGCTTGTATCTAACCGAATGCAGACGGGAGGAAGCGTATTCACTCTTTGGCCTGCAACAATCAACTAGCTCTCAACACAGCAGGATGGAGTATAGTGGCGGTTACAAGTGGAGGTCTGACTCAGCCAGAGAAGTATAGGAATGTGGACAGGGATGGGGATACATAAACTTGGATGGTGAATACCACACTTGCCCCCTCTGAGGGAATATGAAATATTCCCTCACAGTTGACCTGCACGCCTGCTTCTGCGGGTTGCTGTTGTACTCGCAGGTTCTTCGATTGCGGCCATAGCCCTCTCTACGATATCAACAGGATTGGGTTCTGAGGAAGTAGGATCTTCTGGAGCTGCTGGAGGCTCTGGAGCAACAGCATTCTGGAGGGCCAACACGCCCTCACAGGGAGCCGTGGCTACTGGATCTTCAGAGGCAGCGCCAGCCTGCGGATTAACAGGTAGATCAATTCCAGATGGAAAGAGCTCACTGATTTGAGCATCGAGCTCTGTGTCACTGTTTTCCTCTGCAGGATCCAGGACCTCTGGATTGCCTTCTCTATCGGTGGGCCTGTACTCATCAGAGCACTCAGAACCGCCATAATGAGAAATCAGCTCAACTCCATCATCATCTGGCCGGGGTACGTCCCCAGCAGGAAGAGATGCCTCTATGGTCGCCACATTCTGCCCAGGTACATTCATAATATTACAACGAGTATTAATATATTTAATTACCCTGTCAGAGTTTTGGTCCAACAGTCGACTAGTGGCCTCAATGACCGTGGTCATTCGTGATTTTAACTCAACGGTCGAGTCCTCAGAGACAGTGCGAATTTTTTCGCGCAAAGTTTTGCGGTTCCGCAGTAATTCTGCGGAAATTTCAATAAGGCGCTTGCCATGTTGTATATATGCTTTCTCAACAAATGAAGCATTGCTAGCAATTTTAGATTCCAGACTTCTCTGGAAGGGGAGAAGAGCTTCCTCCATTGCTTCTTTTACAGTGGAGGATAGGACTTTTTTCCATTCCTCAGCAGTCACCCAAAAAGCCTTAGGCTCAATTTTGCTTTCTGCTAATGTCTCTTTCTTTTTAGGGGGTAATGGAGGCGGTTGAATTTCCACCTTAGCCTTTTTGGCTACTGGGCCGCCGCTGCCTGTTGGTGTTGGCGGACGTTTTTCTACCGCTTTTGGGGCAGATTTTACGGCGACTACCTCCAATTCAGGTGAGGCACTACGTTTTGGTGGCGATTCCACCCGATTTTTTTGCGGTTCCCCTCCCCTATTTTGTTCCATTAGAGGCCTGGCCCTAGGCCTGGCTTTATCGGAATATTCGTTGGCCTCTAAATTTTTAGCCTGCCGCAATTTTTCTTGCAAGTCAAGGAGTTCCTTTGGAACATCTTTTCTCGCGGTGCGGTAAACGTGGATCGATCTTGAGACACATTGAAGTTCACTGAGGTTTTCAGGGTTGCGCGGCGGTTTTACTCGCGGCTGATACCTGTTCTCGTCAGGTTCATAGTAGGCTTCCTCAGGGCCTCCCTGGGGATAGCCATGATTGCTGTCATAATAATAGTCCTCTTCATTGTAAAAGGGTGCCTCTTCATATTCTCGACGGTATGAAGAGTGACCGGCCCCATGGGAGTGGTGAAAACCCCTTGAAAAATTCCGCCTGGGATATCCTAAAACAAAAATAATAAACTTAAAATTAAGGGTCATTAATTCCTTATACCGAATAAGGAAATATTTTTACAAAGACGACCTTTAGGGACGACAATCTTATAGGTATATATGTCTGATACAGGTCGTCCGTTTTTGGGGATTAGTTTTCCCCATTATTTGTAAAATCCCGCAATTCGTGTGTTTCACTCGTACCTCCTTCTTTGTACGCGTGAATTTTGGTGCAGGCTAATATGTAAATGATAAAAGCGACGCATAATAACGACCCTATTCCTGTAAGGATGGCTGCTACTACAAGCACTATATGATACCAAGTACTAGATAGAAAATCAACCACCTTATGATACGTTTGAATAAACCAGGAGTCAGTTATTTTTACTTCAAAATTATTGGAGTCTGCGGCAAGTTGGCTGAGGTATAATTCCTCGGCACTTTCTGAGAAATTAGTTTTTTCTAGGCTTTGCCAAGAATGATATAGAAATAGGCTAATCGGTTTATCCATAAGATATTGGTTTACATTTAGTATTTGCATACCCTGCCCTTGATTCCCAAGGAATTTTCCTTGGTACAAATGTAAGAAAATTGGATTTTCGGAACATTTAGTCGGAGTTAAATGGGTGGTGTTAACCAATCTGCGTGAAAATGGTGATATTCCCATAGTCTTATTATTGATTGAAACCGAGAAATGATCCACAAAACAGGGTAAATTTTCTCCCAAAGAAACATTGATTTTAAGACTATCGCACTGTATTACTAAATCCAGCTCACCGAGCGCCCTAACTAGTTTTTTACGATGAGTCTGAATACTGCTTTTAGACAGAAAATGGTTCTGTAAACAGCGAGTTTCGGGGACAATTAATTTATTATATTGTTGGTAGGAATAGAAAATCTCTAGTGGTAACATGTCATCTTTTTCTTTAGCGTTTAAGAGTGGGAAATATGGTTTTATAGAATTTGTGAACCATACCATTAAGTTATCAATATTAGTTTTGTAATAAAATAATTCGGGAATTAGATTTTCAAAATGTTTTTTATCTTTAAGTTCTAGCGCTAGCGTAATTTGGGGATCGATCACTAGATATTTTTGGGCACCCTGTTCTCCTTCAAATGTAAACAATGAAATATTAAAGATGTCTACCGTTCGCCAAGGAGAAGTGAATTTTTGTGCGCTATCAGTTTTATCATCTGAGATAATTCTATCGTAGCCTATTCTCAGATTGTGATCTAAACAATTGTTTCCCACCCAGTGACTGCCCAGGTAACAGCCCGCTTTTGTTTGTAATAATTCAACAGGCTCAGCCTGGACCCCTATTTGTTTTTCCTCAAATGTCCCAGGGATAAAAATGCCGTTAATGGTTACGCCGTTTCCCTCGCAGGCGGGGTCGATGCCGTTAAGGAGGTCGTTGGGGTAAGTAAGTGTCCCGTTTACCAGGAAACGCGTGTATGACATCTGGTGTTCATACACTGAGACTGATTTCCCTTCAAAGTTAAATATTTTAGTTTTGGACATGGTGTAACAGTCTTCATAAGTTACGAGGTTCGGTATCTCCACGAGTGCTGGAGCAGCGAGGTGTATGTGGCTATATCTGCCACAATACCAGTAATGAGTACTGGTTCGGAGGTGGCAACGAATTCCAGGTATAATTTTTCTTTCAACCTTTTGCAGCAGGTGAAATTGTTTTTGTTCAATATTGGTAATATTAAGAAACGCAGCGCATTCAGAGATTTTCAAACGCGGATTTTCGTTTGCTACACATTGAGTCGCATCTATTTGTATTATTTCGGACGCATTTGATTTTGCCAAAATAATAAAAAGCCCCAAGAATCCCAAAATAAATTTACCTCGAGCTCCTGGTGCCTTTGCCAAATGATGCTGCATTTTATTTTTATGCTTCTCGTTTTTCTCTGAAATATGTTAATTAGTTAGTTTTAACATATATTTTTTTTTTTGTTTATTTTCGTTATTATACATACGTAGATTAAGCTATATACATTTGCCACCTTGGTTTTATATAATTATACATTTTATATACATTTTATTTCTTCCTTTTAATTGGATTATGCAGTCCGATTTGGACATGTATGCGGTTATCCCCCCCTTGTGACCTAGTTTTTCTTTCTTCTTCTAATATATACTTGGGTACTATGCTTTGTTTGTTAACATTAATAACCTTTTCAGGGCTGGATTGTTTGGGTCTTTGTGCGAAGAAAGAAGCCTCGGACGGGACGGTTTCTTCCAAGAAACTATTTTCGACGTGGATGTGAGGACCGGATGACCGATCTGCGCCAGGGGGTTCTTGGTCTTTGGGCTGAGACTCAAATGGTGAGTTTTTTTCCATTATATCCCCTCCCCCATCACAATCCACCTCCCCCTGGGGTAAGTCCTGACTAGTTTCAGGGTTTTCTTCTATAAAATCGTCACCATCGTTATCTAGGTAGGTAAAATCGTCATTTTCCATACCTTTATTATCGTTTATTTCGGTTTGCCCGGTATTATCTATGGTCAAGGTTATTTCCTCAGACGGGACGATTTCCTCAATTGGAAAGACGTTAAAGGAAAGTGTTTCCCCCAATAATTCTATTTTAGAATCTATTTTTCGTATTTTATCTCTACTAACAACTTGGTTAGTTTTTATTGGATTTGATCCAAAGGGACTGAGTTCAAAAAGGGCCTCTGAGAATTTTTTTGTTACAATAAAAGGACCCCCATAGAAAGATTGCAATTTTTTACTGACCCCTATCTTGACTAGGTTAAAAAATGCAAAGCATACGTCGTTAACGAAAAGGGGAGATGAAGCCTTCCTAGATTTATTTTGAAACTCTAAATAGATTTTAGATTTTTTGGAAACCTGTGCAATAATTTCTTCCAAATTTTTTAGGTAGTTTAAGTAAGACCTGCAGTCAATGTCCTGCCTTTTCTGCAAGATTGGAGAAAAGAAATCGAGATTGAGAGTTGGTTGTCTGCCGAACATAAGGTAATATGGCGTATACCCCGTTCTTCTAGACGTACTGGAGTTAATTACAAAAGTGGTCAAAGCTAATTTTCTTGCCCAGTCTTTACTTTCGAATCGGTCATCGGATCTTAGACCTGCATAAATGCTTTGATTATGCCTTTCACATGGGTTACTATTAGGGTTTCTTGGGGGAATAAGTTTAGTTTCGATACCTAGTTCATCCATAACTTTTTTGAAAACTTCCCCAGTAAAATTTGTTCCCCTGTCACTCCTCAATGACCGAAATAAGCCGTAGGTGGGTACCACCTGTTCAAGGATGACCTTCACCGTGCTTTCCACGGTGGCATCCTTGATGGGGTGAGCGATAATGTACCTAGAGAATAGGTCAACTAGGATAAATATGTAACGGACATGTTGTCCTTGGAAATAGTTAGGGGTTAAAGGACCGATAAGGTCTACTGATACCTGGCCAAAAATCTCGTGACTAATGGCTGAATGGGTGATAGGTTGTTTGTGTTTAGGTACCTGCCCTATTTTTCTTAGGCAGGTAATACAATTTTTGATGCGTGATTCGACAAACTTATTAATTCCTATAAGGAAGAATCTTTCATTTATCTTGCGTATTGTTTCGTTAACCCCCTTGTGACCTATACTATTATTATGTGCCAATTCAAAAACTTTATTATATAATCCAATGGGTACGACGGGTCTTTCAATGAATGTTCCATTGCTAAGAGGTTGTCTAAATATTAGAAGTCCTTCCATAACGTATAAATGTTCTATTAATTTAAAAAGGACCTCTTTCCGGCCGGTTAGTTCAGCTTTTTCAAAACTCGACAACTTCTTTTTTTCGAATATCCACCTACGAATTTCAGATAATACTTGATCTTTTTGTGTTTCAGATTGCCAAACATTGTGCACACCGACTTCCGAAGCCGCATGTAACTCAAAAATCTGGTCTTGGTATGGGCAATCCTGTTCATAAGGATCCAAGGTAAATGAGCTAGTACATTTTTCACAATCGGTTTCCTTATGTTCTTTGCATAAAAATTGCCCTCTAGATAGATTGTCGGCATTGCAATGGTCCCTACCCTTCCGATGAATTACTGTAAAGTCAAAACTTTGGATAAAGAAAATCCATCTCAGAGTTACACCATTTATTGTTCCTTTTTGCCATTTTTTGTAATGAACTAAGGAAATCGAATCTGTACGCACAATAAAGTTTCTAAATCTTAAATAATGAAGAAAGGTTTTAAGAACAAATACTAGACATGCTAATTCGCCTTTATAACTTGGATAATTTTTCTCTGCCCCGTTACATTTTTTGGAACATATTCCAATAATTCTTTCTTCCCCCCCCTGGTTTTGGCTGAGAATTCCAGCGAAATAACTCGTAGAAAAATCTACGTCTACTATAAAGGGGTTAGGATTATCCCACTGGGGATAGCCTTTACTTATAGAATTTGAGAACATATTTATGAAATTTTCCCAATCTTTTGATAGGGAATTGGTCCATTCGATAACTTTATCGTTTCTGTGTTCGTCTAGGGTACAAGAATTTTTCGCATAGGATGGGAAATAGGCCCTATAATAATTGGAGAAGCCCAGGAAACGCTGGAGTTCCTTGCCTGTCCTGGGCCTGCTCCAATTTTTAATTTGTTCTAAATATGCGGGGTTCATTTTAAGTCCTTGGGAACTGACTATATGACCTAAATATGTACATTCGGATGTGAAAAATTTACATTTGGCTAGATTTAACTTAAGTTTTGCTATTTTTAGGACTCCGAAGAGTTTTCTGAGATGCTTCAGATGTTCCTCAACATTCTTTGAGAATATAATAAGATCATCAAGGTAAGAAATTATAAATTCGTATAAGCCAGGGATAAGGGTTAGGACTCTGTCCATCAAATGGCAGAAAACACTTGGCGCGTTACACAGTCCGAACGGCAGTTTCTTGAAAAGATACTGCCTGTTAAGGGCTGTGAACGCTGTCAAGTGTTTACTTTCCTCCGAAATGGCTAGCGCATGGAATGCGCTAGTCAAGTCGAGGGTGGTGAATACATTGCCAGTGCCTAATTTTTCTAAATTACTAGAAATCAGGGGAAGGGGCCAATTAATTTTTCGTGTTACACTATTAAGCGCACGAAAATCGATAACGAACCTAAGCTTGCCTTCCCCCCCAGCCGTTGGTTTTTTCTTTACCGCAAAGATTGGGGAGGACCACTCGCTGTAGCCCTCCTCAATGACGCCCCCCCTTAGCCAATTTTCAATTTGTTCTTTTAATTTGGCTTCGTATAATGGGTTTAATTGAATGTTTCTAGCCTTAATAGGTTTAGCCCCGGGGATCAAGTCTATTTTATACTGTAAGAGATCGCAGTTACCGATATCGGCATCGTCAACCGAAAATATATCGAAATGATCAAGGCATAATTTTACTACCTTTTCCTTCATCCCTGGGTTATTTTTGATAAAATCACTATTTTCTAAGTCTAATTTTTCTTTAATGAATTTAATTCTTTTAAGAAGTGTAGTTCCTGACAATTCATTTATTTGATTAATACTTTTATTGCAGGAATTTGGGGAATCTGATTCGAATTCAAAGCAATATCCAACTTTAACGTTATCCAATAAGGTAATATTTTTTTCTGCAAAATTGACAAAATTTACCCAACATTCTCCCTTCTCATTTACATTATAAATACCCTCCATAAGCATCAAACCGTTATGGCTTGTCATTTTAGAATTATTTGGGGATATATACAGCTTCCTATTTTTTTGATGGATAGGTATTGTTATCACTGTTGTATTCCCCCCCGGCAAGAATGTTGTTTTCTTTGCTAATTTTACGCATGTTTTATTTTGTTTTAATGTCCCAGTCCCCCCCTGGTTACTCCAATTTATTCCTGGGATAAGGGAGTTCTGTTCCGTATGAACATTATTTGTAGGAATCAAGGGTATGTTTTTACTTTCTTCAACTATGTTAATTGTTGAATTTTCTATTGGGGTTTGCTCGCCAGTAGGGAGCTCAAAGGACAACTTATCTAGTAACAAATTAATTCGATTAACTTTGAGAAATTCATATCCTAGATTTATAATTTTAGACGTTGTTTCAGGGATGTAAAACGTTTCTTCGAATATTTTATCTGACCCATCAAAGCTGAATTTTAAACTTACGTGTCCTATGATATTTACGGGTTTTAAATCTACAGACAGAGCGCTAAGGTTGGCAGGGGTGAATGTGATTTTATTATCATCTAAGATTTCTTTAGAAATAAGGGACCTAAAGTTGTTTCCTGTATCCACTAAAGCGTGTTGCAGGAATTCCCCCCCCACGGGATTAAGAACTTTTAGTTTTGCACAGATAGGCATTATAAAATAAATTATATTTTTAGTCGAAGCCTAAGATGCATATTTTCCAAGATCCCCACCTCAGTGGTTAGACGATGGTAATCCTCACACAGAAATTTCCTGTGTTCCAGGTATAGTTGTCTGTCGAATTTTTTCAAATAATGAAATGTTTTAACAATATGGTTAATTGTTAAAATAATTTTATATAACTTTCTGGGTTTCATTAAGTTTTTTTTTTTATTAAGCGCTTTTCAGCTCCAGAAATTTCTTAATAAGCATGAGAATGTTGATAGTTCTAAAGAAACTATTAAACTTTAATACGGGTCCTTATTTATATACTTGGATATATGGTAAAAACCTATCGGGATAAAATTAAACTAAAAAGTTTTCGAAAGATTGAAAGGCTACAAAGTAGCTTAAAAATAAGTGTTCAGCTTGCAACTAACAAGACATTAAAAACAGACTGACTTATTTTTTGATTTATATCTGTATTTATACAAACTATGGTTTTACTAGTTAGTATTTGATTCACAATATCAAATAATATAAAGTTAGTGCTGAATTACAGCTCAAAAAATATTAGATATGACTAATATAATAAAGAGGGTCAATGATGACTGATTTATTATTCTGATATTGTTAGTATTTATACTTAATTTTTCCACCTATGGGGTAGAACAAGCTTATATATTTACTAAAGTATAATTAATGCTGAATATCAGCTTCAAAAATAAGATGTGGTTTGTAGTAACTGCTTTGATAGTAACTGGCCTTGATTAATAATATGCATTCACTTTTATATAGACCTTTTATTCCGCTGATAATCCTAGCGGAAGCTAATGGAACTAAGTTTATTTTATTCTGCTAGTAATCCTAGCGGAAAATAATTTAATCAAAATGTTTTAAGATTTTATTAATCACGTTTTAAAGTGTTCACGAAGCTGGAATTAAATTGATATATGTCACTGATTAATGTTTTTTAAGATTACTTTTTTGAGAATTAAGTCTTAAATACTTCCCATTTAAAAATAAATCAAACTTTAAAAAAACGAATTTATTCCCTTGAAAACATCGTTGTATTTTGTGTTTTATTATACATATCTAAAAACCTATCAAAATCGACAAATAACAATCTTTTAGTTGAAGTTTACTTGCAAATTTATAGTAAAATAAAAGCTTTTGTTACATACCGTATTAAACTAACCAAAAAATGTTGAAATTGTTATCTACGGATAGATTTAAAATTTTCTTCCGATGGTCACAGAAATAAAGCCATATATGGTAATGAATATCACTGATAATGGTACCTGGATTTTCATTTTTTCCTTTATTTAAAAATTTATATGAATATCTAATTCTACATATCTACATGGCTTTAGATATGTGACGTTAAAAAACATTTAAAATCAGTTAATTGCTTTGTATATGTATGATAAAATGTAATATAACCATTGAACAGGATACATACAGGCAATTGATAATATTATAATTGAAACTATAAAATTAAGCTATTCTCGGGACCATCAATAATGTATCATCTTAATTAACGCCTATCTCAAAAAATGCTTATCTCAGAAAATGCTTTTCTAAAAACATTTTAAAAAGCAAAGCATTGTTTTATATTTAGCAATCAATATATTAATAAGAATATATTTTGATATCATTAATATGACTTAATTATATTCATTTTGTATAAAGACACATTCATTTATTAAAAATTGTTAAGATAAAGTCCAAGCTTTTTAGCTCTAACTAGTGGCTACGCCCCTAGAGGCCTCTAATGGTACTTTAAATGTTTTTTTTATATTTAAAATATGTCTATGTTGCGTTTGACATTTATGTTTCATTGAATGCTCATTGTTAAATCAAGAAACATAATTTTTTTGTTTTCTTGTGATTTCTCTTAGGAAGGTGGTGGTACCCTCCCCCAAAATAGTTACAAATCTTTCCGGGACCTATGAGAATCTACCATGTTAAGAAGAACCTGATTGCAGCAAGATCCTTTGGCACAAACATCCTGTTACTAATAAAGTAACAGGATGTTTGTCTGTGTGTTTGTACTCTCTTTTGGAATCATACTGCAGAGCTAAAAATACGAATAGGCCCCCACATAATTGGGGGATTTGAAAGTTTTATTATCAATTGAGAAAGTTTTTACAGATATTAAGGTTTTATTTTATTTTGGGGTAAAATTCTTGCTTAGATTATATTTAATTAATTAACTAAAATTTATAGAAGATATTTAAAAGAAACAAACTTTAAAATGTGAATTAGTTAACGGTTTTGCTGTAAGTGTTTTCTAAGATAGGCGTTTTTTGAGTACAGACAGGTTGAATTAAACACACACACACATAAACACAGACAGAGTACGGACACCACAGAACTTGATTGGATTAAAGTTTATTCTTCAAAACATGGAATAGGACAAAGAGCACACAAATTCTATTCTTTTAATAAATTTATATATAAATCTGTTGTATATGGATGTACAATAATTAAAACAAGGCTTTATTTTAATACTAAACAAAATTTCGTAAAGATGGTTCCTGAGATATTAAATCAAGTCAGTTTATAAAATAACATGTCTTTTCAGTTATGGGAATACAATTATTTACTTATTATAGTTATTGAAATTGTCCTATATTGGTCCAAACTTATAACTTAAAATACACTGAAGGGACTGCAACTTTTACAATATTCAAAAATGTTTGGTTTCTATATTTCAACTTAACAAAACTTGTTGGTACCATTTGTACAATGACAGGTAAGAGAGGGGACGAAGAAAGAAAGAGGGAAATACAAACGGCTATAAGTTGGGTTTATAAACAAAATCTGTATGATTATAAATCAATAAATTAATAAACTTGTTTAACCAAGTTGTCGAGATTTTACATAATATCACCAGGGACGTCCTAGGGGGTGGAGGATAAAGGGGTAGGCATCCCCAAAATTTTTAATTTTTACCCCACTTAAAATAAAAAAAAGCTTAGACGTCACTAACTCTATGACATAAAGATTTCTCCCCCCAAAATGAACTTTGTGATGCTGTAGGTATCTCAGAAATTGTAATTTTTAATTCTCCCCCCCCCCCCCCCAATAAAAATGCATGGACGTCCTTGAAAAGTATGATCTATGTTATCAAGATTTTCAATGATAAACAACCTTTTTGTTTCAAAGACCCAACTCTGTGTGAATGAAACAGTGATATTACTGGATAAAAATTAATTAAAATCAACTTATATATTATCCAGATTTTATTTAATTGACGACCTTTTTGTTTTAAATCCCCAACTCTGTTGAATGAAACAGACAACTACTTAAAATAATGGGCCCTGAATGTTTATTTTATATGGATTTTTCATTTAAATAATGTTTAGTTGAAACTTATGTATATTGATTGTAGGAATATGAATTTAAGGCTTTAAAAAAAATTAAATAAAAAACAAAATTTGGATATCTAGGGTTTAAATATAGGCAGGTATTTAGAAAAATTTGACTCTTTTCCGATAATTGGGAGAAAAAAAAGATTGCTTTTGTTTATGGAAAACCTTTAGTAAGACTGCTAATTTTTTTGCTATATATGTATAGCAAATGATATTTGTTTATTCTTTTTGCCCAATTTTATTCTTAAATCATGTATTTTCTGAAGATTTCAACAATTTTTCATATGTTAGTGTACCTGCATAGATATATCAATATTTGGTAACTGATTTTACGAAATTAACGCAGGTTTTATATTTAATTGTAAACCAAGTTTGAACATTTATTTCAAAAGAGGTGTAGTACAACAAAATTTTTGTAGTATAAATTTCGTTGTTTTTATGTGTAAGCAAAGAAAAGGGTGATTTTTCCTTAGTCTTATAAGTGCACAGATTGTTGTGGTATTTTTGTGAGAAGTGGATCTCGGCATTCTTAATTAATTTATTTCTACCTTCATGGAATTTTTAAGGCATTATTCAATGAAAATTACTTAAAACATAAGAAAAAGTAAATAAAAATGCAATTTGAAAAATTAGCTTCGCAATCTCTTTAAGTGATTAAAGTTTTTTAATTTTTAACTGCTGCTTAATTGCAGCTCAAAAAATCAGAGAGTAAATGATAACAACAAAGAACTGAAGAACAACTGAGTTAGATTTGGAAATTTGTTTGTATTTATACAGATTTTCCAGTAGACCCCCCCCCCTTCTTAATCTTATTATTTACTTATACGGACCGCGGTAGCATTCTAGGCGACATCTTTCGGATACATAATAAATTAAATATAGTTCTATTATTGTCACTGTACAAAATGCAATAATATTTATCCATATGAATAAGTTATTATACATAATTGCTGAGATATTTCAGCTACAAAAATCAGAGGCTAAGAGTGTGCAACTCTCAGATAAAATTGATACTGAGGATTCAACTCAAAAATCATTGTTTATATACAGATAATTCGCTTAAGTTCCCCTAGCGGTTAAAAATTGAACTAGAATGTTTTAGATTCTAATATATATACATTCAAAATACACGATATTTACATTTTAGATAGATCATGCGATATTAAAAATAAATACTACTAAATAGAAAATAGGTATTCACTTGTTAGCTTCTTGATAAAGACTATTAGATTTTAAAAAATGGAAATATTAAGTGCATGTGAAATGCTCCTCAGGTTACTTCCCTATTTCCCCCAATTTCCTGTATCAGCTACATTTGGATAGGGAAAGGAGGGGGAGGAGTTTATTTTGTGTTGCTTAGTCAGACTTAATAATAATAATTTGTTTTATTTTTTTCGCGCCAAAGCGTTGCTTGGCAAGGGATATTTGATATTAAGGAATTTGCAAGCTTAGCTTGGCATGGGATATTTTGTTTATCTTTCATATCAAAATATGAAATTCATTCAGCAAATTTTTATTTTCTGGGATAGGGACAATTAATATCGCATAAATCCACTTTTACATCTAGTGGACGTGATTTTTAACAATCGCTTGTACATATTTATCTATTTCAGATTCCTCGCTGGCTTCCTGATCCATTTGGTTGATAGTTTCACGCGCATACTGCTCAGGTATTTTATTACTATTACTTGGAGCTTTTCTAGGCGTGAATTTACTCCGTGTTTTACCAAAGCGGGACTCAGGATGTGGGGGCTCCCCAGCTTTCTTTTTGTTGCAATTTTGCACTACATGGCCAGGGATATTACAATGCCAGCATTTAATATTTTTACTCCTCCCATTAAAGGCTCCTATAACGCCCTCGATTTGATCCCAAGCAATAGGATCATCCTCATGATCTACCCAAGAGGGAACCTCGTCAGGTTCTTCGGTTAAGTTTTCCTTATACATTGCCATGTTAGTGGGGATATTATCTTCGATAATGCTGATTATGGGTTGTTTTTTCGTTTCCGCAGAATTTTTAGGTAGGAACATTTCCATGGCTTGAGAATAGCAAGCCGAAAGGTTTTCCTTACTAATATGGCCAGACCCATCCCAATTAACGTATCTTTGTCCGAGGTTAATAAGTTTATTTAAGTAAGCGTTGTAATCGTCCAAAAATTGCATACTCTCAACATAATTGGCCATGTCCATGGCAAGGTTGGTATACAGCAGATTTTTGCTAACGTTAAGATAGAATTCTTTCCACTTCTTTTTAGGTATGAGGCCAGGATTCATGAGTTTGAACACCCTAAGTTTGTTTTCAAAATAGGTGTCAAGGGGTTGATTAGTCTCCTGTTTTAGGTTGTAGAAGTACTGCGAGGCTACTTCTGGATCCGAGAAAGGAGTGACCAGCCTCCTAATCATCAGGTAATAACTTAAAGCAGATAAGGCCTG
Organism: Acartia tonsa; assembly: GCF_053477335.1. NCBI lineage: Eukaryota > Metazoa > Arthropoda > Copepoda > Calanoida > Acartiidae > Acartia > Acartia tonsa. The sequence goes on from NC_137268.1 coordinate 22,557,239, forward strand.
ATTTCTTTCAGGCGTAATTAGGTCTCCTAATCGTTCCCCTCTAGAGTCATAAATTCGCTGGTATAAAATATCCTTGAAAAGGATTGGGTCACAGATTCTGTATGTCTTTGCAACCCTCCACATATTAGAAAAGAAATTATCAAAGTCGGCCCTGCCGTCCCACATAGGGGCATCCCTTGCAAAATCGGAATCCCATTTTTGTCCCTTAATAAAGCATTCTTTAATAAAGTCATCGTCGGCGGCGCTAGTTGTTGCCGCCGCGGATGTGCCTGTGTTTGGCGTGTTTCTTGTAGAGGGTCTTGTTGCTACATTGGGTGCAGACCTTGTAGGTCTACGGAGGGGTTCTAACGACTTAATCCTATCAGGGATAAAGGGAATCCTTTCTAATAAGGTTTTTTCATATTCAGTTAGAGAAGTTTCTCTTACATTCATCCAATTGTCATTATCCGCCGGACCTATAAAGCCTACAATTGAATAGGCCATACAACCTGGGGCTGTCATCCTATCCTTGGCGACCCATTCGACCACGTTTATCTTTTGCTGAACCGATATCCGGTCATAAAAAGTAGCATTAATTGAATCATCACCTATGGTGTTAAAATGAGTCATGTTAAGACTTTCGTTTAACGTTTTTTCCGCAAACAATGGGCCAAGATTTCCGTCCGCTGGGAGTTTTGATACTCTACGTTTTAGATCTAAGATGTCGGTGTCGGCTAATAATCTGCGATGTGATTCTGTGTCCTTAAACCCTGCCCATTTTGTTTCTATTTCGAGCTTCATAATCTCGGATTCTTGTTTTATTATATCTCTATAATGTGACGAGTATTCGTTTAACTTAACATTTAACGCTTCCGATATGAGTTCTTTGATTTTTTCAGGGGAAAGCGGGTCAGCCTGCTGCTGCTGCGAGGTACCAGGGACGGCCGGAGCCGGCGGAGCCGGCGGATTTTTGGTTTTATCATTATCCCCTTTCTTGGCATTATCGGTCATGGTGCTGGAGTGTAGTGTTCGTTAACACTGCTTTGTCTACCATGAAACTTTTTTAAAGAACTTGGGAATATCCCTTTCTTCCTGTTTTAAGGAGAAAATATGGAAATGTGTGAAATTAAATACTAGTGTGAAAATAAAAGGCGGGTTCCTTTTTATCTTTATTTGGCAGTTTACCACGAAATAATTATTAGAAATATTCTGTAACAAATTGTTACTATAAACTGTTTCCGTGAATAAACTTAGTTATCAGGAAAATATTAATTTCACTTTGCAATCGAAGCTACTTTACAATTTAATTTTGTCTGTACGCTAATTATCTATACCTTCCCCCCTCAAAAATTGAGTGGTAGACAAGACTGCGCCAAAATGACGTATGAGGGGATGTACAGACAGACTGGAATACGAGTATAGAGTAGCTTCGATACAATTAAATATCAATAATGTAACAAGGTATTTCTAAAAAAATACAACATTTATTAAGCAATTAAAACTGGTTAGAATAGGCAGATTAATGGGATTATTATTATAGGATATATTTAATATGATATCAATTAAAGGCTTGAACGTCCTGTTTCTTAGTTAGGTAAGAAACGACGTACTTGAACACGTGGGAAATATAGATACCGCCAGCCTAGACATATAGGCTTGTATCTAACCGAATGCAGACGGGAGGAAGCGTATTCACTCTTTGGCCTGCAACAATCAACTAGCTCTCAACACAGCAGGATGGAGTATAGTGGCGGTTACAAGTGGAGGTCTGACTCAGCCAGAGAAGTATAGGAATGTGGACAGGGATGGGGATACATAAACTTGGATGGTGAATACCACAGATATTTTTTTTTCATTCTATATAAAAATAAAAATACATTACCTATCTAATGAAGATTTATCAAAAGATGGAACTTTTCTAGTTTTCTTCAAGAAATTTCTTCCACGGGGCAGATCAAAAAGTTCATCCTCGGCTGGTTTTCCTAATAATATATGTATATTTTTTTTAATTTAATTGATTGGTGTCTGAAATGACCAATGATAGGCCATTATACATTGTAACTGACCAATGGTAAAATGTATACTGGACAATCATTGGTCATTTGCATGGTATGACGTCATTTTTAAAAAGCACTATTAGTTGCTTTGAAGCCTTGAGGTAAAAGGTTAGAACACTATTATAAATATAAAAAAAACATTTTCTAAAATAGACAGATAAGTTAAGTATATATGTTCTTTTGGAATGATGGTTTTAAAAATGTCATTAAAATGCAACCTAATTGGAATAACACAATAGTCCATAAAATGCTATCCTTCACAATTAAGACCTTTAAGCAAAGGGAATACAATTTAAAAAGGTTATCTATCATTTATTCCTCACTTTCCTAAGAAGGTTTAATTAACAATTCTAACTTTCAGACAATGGTCATGCAATCAAAAGCTTACCTATCATAATCTATTAACTTTACTCTGAAGGTTCCCTGATACCAGAAGTATTGACTTGAAGTATTAAAGTTAAAGATTGTGCGATTAACTTACCTTGAAAAAATCTATACTGATTCATGATTAAGACTTGTAGACAAAGGTCATGCAATCAAAAAGCCTACCTTCAATAATTAATCACTCTCCTCTATAGATTAATTGATATGTGAGTACCTATACTGATTCATAATTCAGACTAACAGACAAAGGTCATGCAATTAAAAACTCTTACCTATCATAATTTCTTCACTTTCTTCCGAAGGTTCGCTGATACCAGAAGCACTAGCCGCCATAATGCGAAATTTGTATTTGCTTCCTGAACAGAATTAACAAGGATGACAACATCCATAAATAGCAAAGGACAAAATGGATGAAAATGTGGGTAAAGGGATTAAAGTAGCAGATTTTCAGTTATCAAAAATAAAAAAAAATCTATGTATAGAAAAAAACTTTATTAAATTATTGTTTTTTAAGTATAACTGACAGTTCGGCGGACCAAGTAAATCAATACTGGATGCTCATTGTTATATGGAATTTTCACACAAGACTAGCCATCTATTATGAATAACAGCTGAGAAAATAACATATCTCCCAAAAAAGTTAAGGACTGACAAACAGACAAAGTGTATAATAGAATAGCTTCTCTATTATAACTTTTTTACAAAAGCAGAAAATTTCACGAGATCTTGGCGGACATACAATTATATAGACATCCTGTTACTTCAGCTTACATAAATAATATGACTATCTATTTTAAAACCTATTTCTTACCAGGAATTAAGTCTGATATAACAGTAACATTGTCCAAACAGGTTTTCATTCTAAATAAAAAAAAAATTTGAATTTTTCCAGAGCTTAAGAAAGAGTCGAATTTGAGAATAAAGAATTAATGGTCCTAATACTGACTCAGCAATAACAAAACAATAAGAATTAAAAAGTAGCGAAGCAAAAAAATTGATTCAAATTATAGAGTTTCTAGGATCTTAAAATCAAAAAAAAAGTAGAAAAAATGATCAGCATTGTTAATAAATCACTTAAATGTAATTTGAGGTAGATTTGTATATAATTCTAAGCATTAAGAGTAACTTTATTATTTCTGCTAGAGAAATTAAAAATGGCCTTTATTAAAATTAATACATTGCTTTATACCCAGAGAATTATTCTAGTTCTTTCCCTCAAATTGCCTATCAAGCACTGAACCCACCCCCCTTATTTTCAATTTCTTTTAAAATAAGGGGAGGGTGGTTATTTGTGCTCAAGAGGCACTTTGTGTTAAAGCACCAAAATTACTTTTTATTAAAAACAACAATGTCTTAACATAAAATTGTACCTGAGCCAAAGTTTCCACTGGTCCCTGAAGTACTCAACAATATAGTGATCCACCTCTCCCGACTCTGGTGCCTGCCAGGCCAGGGTTAATTCTCCAGTTGGGGCCATATCCAGGATCTCAGGGTTGCTGGGGCTTGCAGGAGGCACCTGTACACAATTCAGGTAAGTAAAAGCTGTATAACACGATGCACTAAATAACCATTAATAAATCACATTTCTACTAAATTCAGAGCAAAGCAAGTGTTACTTTCTTTTTTGGTCACATGAGATAAAAGAAGTCTAGAAGCCTTTTAAAAACATTTTGTACGTGAGTTTTTGTGTGTTGATTAAAGGAAAGCATTTAGGGTTACTCACTTCTAATTAAAGACATTCAATAAATCTTGATTCAGTTTAAATATGTGTTACATATAAATCTATGAAAAGTTATTTATCGATTTGTATTATAGACCGCCTTCCGCGGATATTAAAATGAAAAATTCTAGTGGTTATCTAACGACTTCGAAGCCATACTGGAATAGTTATTTCTCGCATCGTATTATAAACGGCTTTCCGCGGATATAGAATGTACAATTATGAGATTAAAACTAGTTTTTTTAGCCCCGAGGTGACGAAGTCACCGGCTAAAAAAACTAGTTTTAATCTTATGATTGTACATTTCTATATTCGTAGAAAGCTGGATATAATACGATGCTAGACATAGTTTTTTCGTATGGATGAGAACCGGTTCCTATCCACCGGTTTCGAATGAATACGAGAAAAATATTTACCTCAACAACAATACTAAGTTCCAAATCAGCACTGCCATATCCATTGTCTGCAACTATACGGTAAAGACCAGAGTCAGATTCCTGCAACAAAAATACCATCAAGTACAAGGATGTATTTGATGGGTGGGGGGGGGGGGGTTACAGGGGTGTTTGTCAAGATTTGAGACCACCCATCCCCCAAAAAACCTTTCCACCACAAAAAAAAATCGCACTTCATACCTTTTTTCCAACCTAGTTTGTACAAATCAGTTGAATTTTGGACATTTTTGTTTGTTTTTACATTTTATGGGGAGGGGGGGGAAGGTAAACAGCTTACTAACTTGCTTTAAATTTCATTTTAAATTGAATATTGATTTTCCTCACCTGGGCACTGTCAATTTTGAGCAGAACATTGCTATCCCTGAGAACAGCCAGACAGTGGTCATCACCATCCGGCAAAGGTTGGCTGTTCTTGAACAAAACTAGTTCTGGCTCCGGCTGACACATCAGTGGAAATTTGAGCCTTCAAATCATTTAGAAATGTAAGGATTTTTGGTAAAAAAAATAGTGTCGCCCTATCCTTTAAGGCTTCGCCAAATAAGTATGTGGGCTATACCACCACATTGCTTTTGTTTTTAAAAAATTACATAAACTTTAAAAAATGATGGAATTGTCACTTCAGCCGTTTACAAGATCTCACTAAACAAATTGTCGCCAGAATATAAAACTTAAAGATAAACTTTAATTGGTTTAGTTTTTATTTACTTTTAAGGAAAATAAAATTTTGTAAAGCAAAACAGAGTGAAATAGAAAAAATTAATTATTTTCCCTGTCCTTAAGAAAAACTTTACCTAATCATATCATCATTTCTAAAAGAGAACTGTAGTGGAATGTTTGAAGTCTTGAACTTGGGAGGAGATATAACTGAAAATAAAAACATTATAACAATTAATTATAGTATATCATCATTTGTAACATTGTATCTAATCATCCTAAGAAACAATCTTCCAAAAATCAAGCAAATAATAACATTATTTTATATAATAAAACATATAATGACTTTCTTGTAATGATTGTAGAGTCATATGTGTTCTAAACTGTACATGATTGTTACAGGAAACACCATGCCAAGTTTGAAATTGAAAGGACAGTTCTAATATGCCTAAATTATCCATAAGAGCTCTTTGTTACGGACAATAAGCCCAATACTAAAGATAAAAAGGTAAGCTTTAAAGAAATAGTCTGTTTGGGATTGGGAGGGTGATGGTATCCACCCTCTAAATAGTTTTAAACCTTTGCAAAGCTACATTGTAAAGGAGAACCATAAGGGTCCATCAGTTATGAATAACCTTTGTTACAGACACACACATATCCTGTTACTTTTACATAATGGTTATCCTACCTAATAATCTTGTGGAAGCAATAGCTTTGCCAACACTGTTGACAGCGATACACTCAATAATACCATCATCTTCAATTTGTAAATTATGTACAGTTAGTAGACTACCATCTGGTTCATCCTCTATATCTATACCCTACCAATAGATAAGATACAGTGTATTTGTAAATTATATACACTCAGGAGACTACCATCTGGTTCATCCTCCATATCTATACCTTACAAATATAGAATATATGGAGGGAAGGATAGGACAAGGTCAATTATTACAGGAAACAGAGCACGCCAAGGATCGAGCCTTGAAGAATACCAATTAAGATGTTCTCCAGGCTGCTGAACTCTCCGCTGATAATATAGAAGATATAGTGATGTGGGGGCCAGTTTTTTTTTTTAATTATTCCTAATTACTGCGAAAGGGCCCTAACCCAGCATGGCTACCAAACTTAACCTGAGCTGACCTAAAGTAAACAAACAAGCAAAAATATAACCCCAACCCACATAATTTTCATTTTATTTAAAAAACAGGCATGGGGAGTTTCTTCGCTTAAAAAGGCTTCTTGAGTGAAACCATTAATGTAGCAACTAACTTTAGCTATTGCAGATGGAGGGATAAACTGGACAGAGAGAACCTATTTCATACCCACCCAGTAAATTATAGGGGGGTGCGGGTTCAGTTCCTGGTTTATGAAAATTACTAATTATCTATCTTACCTGTGTTATAAAAATAGGCTCATCATCCTTCTGCCATAAAATATTTGGTGTTGGGGTTCCAAGGGCCTTGGCTCGAAACTGGACTGTTTCATGGGTAAATTTAGACACCTAAACAATGTGAAATAATCTCAATATTATTATTCAAAAACAAATTTTGTAAGTCAAATCCCCGCCGCGCCCCTTCACCAAGCTATTTTATGTTTTTAAAAATGGGCAGGGGCAGGGTAGATTTTTGTGTGTTTTTTTAGATTAGGTAAGGTTATATTGGATAAAGGGTAGCCCAGCAGGGTTAGAGGTTACATAATTGTTAAAAAAAAATCCACCCTATCCCCTTATTTTAAAAATTCTGTAAAAGCTTGGGACTTTGAGGAAAAACACCAAAATAATCAGCTACATAAGTAATACATACAAATTCACAACTTTTAAAGTTTTTTTGACTTATCAATATCCATCTTTGCAAAAATAAATATACCTCTGGAGGGGGACAGAGAATAAAGTATGGGGCTATGTGAACTCCAGGAGTGTCAATAACAAAAGCATCAGAGGGAATTCCAGGTATAGAGGAGCCAACCTCATTGAAGGCTCGAACCCGAAATCTAAATAAAATAATAATTCATAATTAATAGACTATAAATAACAATAGATTAAAACTAGAATGGTTAGAAGTCAATATTTTAATAATCAAAAGTAATAAGAAGGAAAAAATAGTAAAGTATTTTGTATTAACCCTGGAAACAACCAGTGCAGTGGACCACAAAACCCTCCCCCTTGTCCATATCTATAAGTCGAGTGTCTAGTCACTCCTTTAAGACTTTGCCCAACAATTACCTACCTTAACCTAATCTAAAATACACTTCTTTTTTGATTACCTGTACATAATACCACACAGAATGTTATCCAGCATTGATCTACAGGTAGGTCCTTTAAAATAAAGATAATTTTTTATTTATTTAAATCTACCTGTTTATCTGTCATGTATACATATATCTAGATCATATACGATTTATCTACCTACATATCTATAGATTAGATAATGAACTATTTCAATTTTTTTCCCATAAAATGTTTGTGTTTACATATCTGTCAGTCTGTCTGTCTATCTATCTATATATCTATCACTTTCAGTTTGGGTGAAAGTAACCCAACTTCCTGTTGGTAGATCATACATTCTAATATCTGTCTATCCATCTATCAATTTATCTACTATCTACTTCAGTATCCATCTATCTACCTCTAGTTTGAATGGCAGTAACCCAATTCATAGTGAGTAGATCATACATCTCTAATATCTATCTATCCATCTATCAATTTATCTACTATCTACTCACGTATCTATCTATCTACCTTCAGTTTGAGTGACAGTAACCCAATTCCCAGTGGGTAGGTCATACATCTCAACTGTGTAACCTAGAATCTTTCTACCGCCATCGTTTGTTGGGGCCTTCCAATCTATAATTATTAAGGTTAAAAGTTTTGGTAATAATTGATCTTTTTTTTGTCTATAATAATAAAACAATTTCAAACTATATGAGCATTACAAACAGACTGAAAGAGGGACAGGCCAATGATTATGATAACTAGAAAAGTATTTTTGCAGCTAAAAAGTATTCTTACCTAAGTAAATAGAATCTGTAACACAGCTACCCGATGGCTTGTCACTAAAAATAGATTTTACATTAGGTGTATTATTTGCCAAGTGGACCACTTTTCTGCACTATCTCTAACTATTTTTTTGTCTTTGATCCTGTGTAATGACTTTTTTTTTAAATCACTCTACTAGGTATCTAAGTATGGTAGGCCATAGTTACCTGTCCATTCATCTACATATAGTATTTTACCTCTGGATGTTTGTAAGGGTAACAATAGCCTTTACAGATTTTCCTGGAAAATTAAAAAGCTCAAACTTACCAGAATTATATATCTATAGTGTATCTATGATAGCTTATCTATGGGCAACAACATTCTCATCCTGTCCTATACCATCTACAGAATAAGGTAGCTGTCCAGTCATCTAGAGTAGCTTACCTCTGCAGGTTGGTAAGGGTGACAATGGCCTTTCCAGGTTTTCCTGGCACATCACACAGCTCTGGGAGTTCTTGTGGGGCTTCTACTCATTAAAATAGTTGATAATTAATAGTTTGTTTACAACTAGAGTCCATTAGGGGCACTTGAGGAGGGGAGGGTCGAATTTAATAACCCAATTTCTAATTAAGATTTTAAAAGAAAAAGTAAAAAAAAAATTTTGTGGGGGTTCGAAATTTTTAATTTTAGTTCCAAAAAATTTTTATTTTTGGGGGAAGGGGGAATTTTTTTCTAGGGGCGATTTCTCTTGGGAGGGTGATGGTACCCTCCCTCAAAATAGTTATAAACCTTCCCGGGATCTATGAGAAGCTACCCTGTTTAGGAGAGCCCGATCGGTTCAGAGGAAAAGTGGGAAAGAAAACCCCTAAGAAAGAGATGGATAATCCCTCATTTTTATGACGTCATATGGCTGATTTTAGGACACTTTGTCAATTTACCATATTTTTTCTTGATTTAAGAATATATATTTCTAAACTACTATTTTCCTGATTTGCTTCTCCGGAAAGGTGACAGGGATTTGAATGTTCTCTAAAATAAAATTTCAATTAAATAGATAAAAACTAAATCCTTTTAAAACAAGAATGACAACATCCATAAACGCGAAGCACTGAAACGGTAGGACAAACGGACATTAACACTTGTATAGTGTCAGAACTGAATAATCAGAATTGAAAAGTATAAGAGTAAATTTGTTTAAAAACTGCTTGATACAGGATAATGTTTAAGGACATACTTACATTTTTAGGACTTAATTATAGAGATGCTTTGCTTATAATATTGTACTTTGTTGTCCCAGGAATCAATATACCAAAAATCAGACCAAACAGATAATTAGATCATATAAAAATTTGTTGTTAAAAAAATAGAAAAATCAACATGTTTAAAATGGACGTACGGACATTCTGGTAATGATTATAGACTTGCTACGCTCTCTAAATCGTACCTAACTACTACAAGAATCACCATGCAAAGTTTGAAATCGATAGGACAATTCTAACATGCCTAAAATAACGAAAAAAAAGCTATCTATCTCGGACGGACGTACGGACCGACCCTAATTATAGAAAAGTTTTGCTTTTAAAAATGATATAAAATGAATGAAATGAGAAATCTTGAATTCAGGATTTGAGGGATAGACTGTTTTACACCTGCTATCAAAGTTTAGTCTAATTGGCACAAATTAAAAATCATTGGCATAATAATCAAAATTTATCTTTTACTGGACTAATTAAGTAGAATTCTTTTAATTTGTTTTTCCATTAAGATTTCGTAAACTAATAAACAGACTAGATTAATTGAAAATTTTGAAGACTACTAGTTTGGAACTAACCAATCAAACTTCAACAAAATAGCCAAATTTTTTGAGCCAAGGAATATTACAAAACATGTTTACAAAACTTTGGGTACCGTTGTAAATTACAATCCCCTCTCTCCCTGTTGATACTAAAAAGTGTTGAGAATGTGATTTTTATATGAAAATAAATTATGTGATTGCATAATAATTTGCCAAACAGAAATTAAAAGATAAGTAAGCTAAACTGTTGGGGGTAAATTCATTTTTATTTAGGTTATGTACAGCCAAGTAGGAAAAGAGCCCCACAGTGGCTTAAAACCAGGAATGAGGTGTAAACAACAAGCAAAATAAATATAAAATAGTATTTGGGGGGCAGATGTAAAGGTCGTTAATTTTACTATGTGTTGACCCCTAACGCCAGCTGAAATTCACGTATAGATTTCGTGATTTTTGTTCAAATTATTTTCATTGTTAGTATAAGCTGGCCTAAAACAATCTATAATAAGATACACTGTAAGGGAAAACCATATCGGTTCAGCGGTCAGCAAGATTCTACAGTATTCACAGACAGAGCTAGACAGACACAAATCTTGTCACTTTTAAATAATTACTTTACCCGATCCTCCACCTATGATTTGCGAGGTATGCAAATTTGCAAGCTAGCTTTGTTGCTAACACAACGTGTGAACAAATCGACAATTTGCAATCAGCCAATTTCTTGAATTTTGAAAATCAGACAATAATCATATCAAATACCGGGTATAGTCCCTTATGGGGCGATTCTTCGTATTTTTCACAGTAGCTTTTCTCCTATTTCTAGCCTCTGCGGGGGGCTTTAACCCTGCGGGGCCAATTGCCTAACCCTGAGGTGCAATCACATAACACAATATAACCTTACCTAACCTAAGAAGACTTATAAAAAGCAAATTTAAAAATTCGACGAATCGCCCCTTAAGGGACTATTCCCCAAACACCTAGCTAATTGATTTGATAACAGTTTTTCTTAAGAACATTTTTGCAGGTATTGAATTTAAAAGCAGAAAAGGGGAAATTGGACTGTAAATTGTACTGGTGCCCAAAGTTTTATGAAGACGTTTTATCATTCGTTGGGTACTTTTATTAAATTTCAATTGGTTGTGTCAAACGAGCAATGTCCAAATTCAACAACTAATCTACTGAATGGATAAATATTAAATGTGTTTATCCTGATTGGGTATATACATTAATTTATAGTCAATTGTCTTACTCTTAGGATTTATTTCTACCCCCATGTTAAGTAAAGTTCTAAAAGTATATTTCAGGGCTCGTCAGCCGCGCTTAAGCCATATTGAAACTGCCATGCATATTATAACTTTAAAATTCTGCTGGATGTATAGATCTGTTCTAATCAAAATAGACAATCTATTTTTTCAGAATTATTTTTCCCTCATATGCGGGTTTGATTTAAGCTTTTCCGCGTCTGAGAGCCCCAGCATTTTTCATAGTTCAACTATGAATTTGAAAGGTTGAAGCTACTCTATAATTATCTTTGTTTGTTTGTATTTACCTGAGTTGGCTCGACATCTGTACTAGTCTGCTTTGTAACCATCCATTCCTGAAAACAACAACAAAATTCAAATTTATTAAGAAATTAACTCCAATTATTTTGAAATCATTATAGTTTTACTGAAGTAAACTTTAAAGTCTTTTCCTATAGTGCTTCAAAACCGATTAATATCTGCTGGATTGGAACCGGTTCTCAGTCATTCTAAAAATCAAATATAGCATCGTATTATAGACAGCTTTCCACGGATTTTAAAATGTTAAAATAAGATTTAAACTAATTTTGGTAGCCCCGAGGGGCCGAAGTTTGTTGATGAACGTTCTTAAAAACCAGCTAAAATAACTAGGTGTATCTATGTGAGCAAGATCTCTAAACAGGAAAGATCAATTAAGTAACCTCCTCCCCCCCCCCAAAAAAAAAAGCTGCTTGTACTTTCGCACAAGAGAAAACATTTTGCGCAAAAAAAATAATTTGAGTGAAATTAGCGCCAAAGTATTGCAATACTCAAACTAAACATTGCAAAAATTTTCTGTCTCAAATATTCTAAATCTTTTGACACAAAAAAGAAGCATTCATTTTTTTCTAATTCAAAGGTATCTGTTTCCTTTCATAACTTTTTATCATCATATAAAAGTAACGGGATGTCTGTCTCAAGACATCTCTAATTGCAGGACCAATATAAATTTACAGTGAAGCTTCTTATAATTTTACAATGGAAATGGGCGCAGCCACTGGTAAAATAGAAACTTTTTTCTCTAAGAAAATAATTTTTTTAATGTCTTTTCTTTATTCCTTTTACATTTTTTAGACAAAAATACTTATACGTCATCATTAAGTCATATTTTTGACATTTTGATATATGCTCTTTAGAAATTTTGTACATTGTGTACAACAGAGTTGCTAAAAAAGATTAGTATAGATTTTTATACAAAAATCTGTCATATCTAAAGACTAAGATATACATAAGAGCTGGATCTTTAAATCATTTTAGTGGTGAGCCAGATCGGGGTGCGCCGAATTTCAGCCAATCACAGCGCGGCATTTCATAAAATGCTGTGCCCTCATTGGTGGAAAGTTGGCTCACCCCGATCTGGCTCACCACTAAAATGATTTAAAGATCCAGCTAAGGTGTCGACAAAATTTGAACTCTTATTTGAATAACGGAACTCTTATTTGAATAACGACAATTTTTTTTTAAAAAAAGTAGCAATCCTGGATCTTATGGAACAAGACAATGAACGACAATGAACGATTAATTGATGATATTATGATAAACAAAATTTCCCTGTTAGATAAAAATTATTGGTAAAAAAGTGTAGACACAGCTGGATTACATCAAGATTTAATAATAGAGAATCTGTAGTTTTCAAAGGCTACGAATGTGTGAACAAATCTTTAAAAAAAACTTTGGGTACCAGTAGCGAAAAGTAAAAGTTAATTATTGCATCGTGTAAAAAAGCTTCCTGTTGATAGGAAAATGAAAGATTAGAAGATTAATTTCAGTTTTGATGGCCCTGAGTGACATAAGGCACGTGACAACAAAACTGGTATTAATTTTATAATTTATATTTAACTATTTCTTTAAAATTGTCTGTAATATAATATGATACATGATTTTTAAGTATGGTTCGGAACCGATAATAAAACAGCGGATATTAATCGGTTTCAAAGTTATACTAAAAGATTGGGGAATAGTCCCTTTCTTGGCAACGCCCCTTGAGGGGCGATTCGTCGTATTTTTAAAATGGCTTTTTTATAGGTTATCTTAGGTTAGGTTAGGTTATATTGGGTTAGAAGATTGTCCCCACAGGGGCTAGAAATAGAAGAAAACCTCTGCGAAAAATACGAAGAATCGCCCCTTAAAGTGCGTTGCCACGAAGGGGACCATACCCAAAGATTCACAAAAAATATTATCTTTACCTTATGATTTTTGGTAGAATTTGTGTTTCCCATGATGGTAAGTTCTTATTTCTTTTCTTCTCAGTTGTCTTATCCTAGCTGTTTATTAGGGATTAAAATACATTTAAAATACAATTATGGAGGTATATTACACTGAAAGAAAACTTAAGCCTTTTGTTATCATATTACTGGTAATATTTTACTGTTTTTACAAGGTTTGTTTATTTTTAAATGGAAGAGTAGTTGGAGCCAATGGGGTTATTCTATTTGTGCAATATCTATTTTTTTAATACCACAGAGGCCTTGTAGATAAATCAAATCATTGTCAAACATTGATCCAAGACAACCAACTTTTTGATTGCATAGTTTTTGACAGAAGTCTTAAAGTTATGTCTTTATATGGACCAAGACATTCATACTTTTATAGCAATAATCATTACCTTTTTCATTTTCTTAATTATGTATAATGCCACTGCAATCAGCGAATATATATTTCTAATGACCTATCCCTGTATACCTAATGTTAAAATTTGTTCTGTAACTTAAGAAATGACGTCATTAGCTCCGTGTCTGCAACATTTAACATCTTCTGAAATATAAAAAGAAAATTTGTTCAAATTTTAAGCCAGGTACAGTCACAGATTTAGATCAGAGTTCTAAAAAACAATCAGTATTTAAGATAATGGACAACAAATGAACCCCCAATCATATTAAACAAAATTAAACCCCATTTAGATCAAAATTATTGGTGGAAAAGTATTTACACTGCTAGATTATATCAACCAATCAGTATTTAATTAATATTACCCTAAATTTTTAAGCCAACGAATAATAAAATGTTTCAAAACTTTGGGTTCCCATACAATCTACAGTTCATTGTACCCTCCCTCCCTGCAATAAGCTGTCAAATATGAACATAATATCTAAATATTTTCATGTCAAACAGGAATTTAATTTGTCACCCTATAGTTTCATAAAGGTATGTAAATTTTATTCAATGTTAGAAATTAATTGAACTATTTGATATGGCAGACGAGTAGTACAAATGCCACCTCCCCTTGGCAACACTCCCTTATTTTCAACATTTAAAAAAGTATTTCTAACCCTTAAGGGACTTTCACCCTGTAATGTAAAAAAAACAAAAACTCGAGCAACTTTTTATCAAACTTTGTGTGGCTTTTTTTTGGCTAAAGTTAAAATGCTGTTTTACATTAAACACAAGACCGTAGACAGCTATAAATGACTAGATATTTTTCAGATATAAGCTAATTAATAGAGATAAGAAAGAAAATTAAATCAAATCAAAATACCAATAATATGTGTATTATACCAGGATTTCTCAATTCTCAATACTATTTTGTGAATCAAATTCATAGAGCCTATAAGATATTTTTTTGTTTGGGATTTTTTCTCCTTACCACGCACTTCTGCAATTTTCAGAGAGATTTTTTAGAAAGAATTGATGGACAGAAAGGGGTCAGTAAAGGCTAAACGCTGCATGTAAAAAAATGTAAAAATCGGAAAGTATTTTTGGTGAAATATTAGCACTTCCCTGTCTAGTGGAGCAAAGAATTCGATCTCTCTACTTTAATTTTAATATATAATTTGGTTAGCCTATAAAAAGAATTATTTGGCATTTGCAATATTTGTTTAATTGAGTATTTTTTACTTTAGTGTGACATTTAATAAAATAATATATATTATACTTAATATTTTTTCATTTTTGGGGGGGGTTGGGGGTGTCCCACCCCCCAAGAAAATAGCCTAAAACCACCACAGGACCAGTAGGTATAATCCCTGAAGAGTAAATCCGATCGTTTCAGTGGTTACCGATATCTGAAGGGACAGACGGACGGACAGACAGACAGACATCAAGCTACTTTGTATTATAGATAGGTGCTCTGAGGGATGCGGGTTGGGTAATATGAAAACCCAATTTTTCAATGTTAGATTTTAAAATAGATAAAAAGAAGAAGTTTTCTTGAAGTATCTCTTAGAAGTTGGGTCTAAAAATATGGAGAAAAAAACTTCCCGGTATCTATAACAAGATTTTTAGAAAAATGAAAATCAAATCGGGCCAGCAATTACCGAGATCTTTGAGTATATACACCTAGCTATACACAAACATTCACACATTTACATCATACCTCTTTTATGTATAAACTAGCGGCTTTGCCCCTTGCCTCAAGAGGTAACCTTACTTTTTAGAGAGAAAAAAAAGCTAAATAACGTTTCAAGACAGTTAGAAAAGCTTCCTTGAAATAGAATTCAGTTATTAGCAAGTTTTTAATGTACAGACAGAAAAACATTATTTTTTATATCATAAGATTTAAGATATTAGGGACTAGGCTTGTAGTACAAATTAAGACCATCAGTTTTGCCTGGTCTTAGCAGCTTCTAGTGCCTAATAAAAATTCCGTCATACAATACAAATAACAAATAATATGCCAGTATACATTTATATTAACCAATGGTAAATTGTATACTGGCCTATCATTAGTCATTTGTTTTGTATTACGTCATTTTATATAGACAATATAAGCTGCTTCTGCCTGATCTACTAGAAAGGCTATGAAAATAATTATAGAGATGCTATGCAACCCAAATTTTATCTGTTCTAATTGCCACTTGCAACGAACAATTATAGGTACAACAAAAACATTTCTATTTTTAACAGAAGCAAATAACAACAATTTGTAACTTTCAATGGAGTAAAGAAAATTTACAAATGAAACTACTTACAAAATAATAAACAAGAGAGGAAAAAATTAATCCTATTATATAAAGTGGTAAGATTTTTTTGTATGAAGCATAAGATCTTATTAACTATTGAACTGATTGAGTTCTCCATTTAAGGGAAGCTTAATGTAGGTCCTGGAATAGTGTTAGGCTATTTTTTATTTAGATTTATGTCTTGGGATGGTTTTATGCTATTTTCTTTCCATCGTTTCCCCTTGAATTAAAAAAGCTCCTAGATTCTAGGGGCTCAGCTGCTAGTTTATACTGCAAATGCTAACTATTTTTCTGCGCTTTCTCTTCTCTTAGAATTCAGTGCTTGAGGCGCACCCTCTAGTAATAAAAAGTGGTGCCAATTTTTATTTAGTAATAGAAAGTGGTGCCAATTTTTATTTAGTAATAGAAAGTAGTGCCATTTTTGTGGTTGAAGCAAAAGATTTTAGGATGAAACATTAAATATAACTTAGGTTGGTTTAGACAGGTTTTCGCGGATATCAAAATTAAAAATAAAAGATTTAAAACAGTTTTGTTAGCCACGATGGGCCAAAGACCTAGGCTAACAAAACTGGTATTAATTTTATGATTTTATTTTGATACTTTTGGGAAATTGTCTGTAATACGATGCTATACATAATTTTACAGTCTGGCTGAGAACCGGTTATAATCCAGCGGACGTTGATCGGTTTTGAAGCCATACTGGAAAAATACTAATGAATTATGCAAAGTTTTTTTTTATTTATTGCAAATTTAAAACTTACATGACATTGAAAAGTTTTTTTTTAAATATTTAAAAAATTCAAAAAAGGTCTAGGGATAGGTAATCTGAAAATAAACATTTTGTCTTTAATCAAAAGTTATCATTGAAATGACAAAATGTGGTTTTTATAAAGTTTTTTTTTGCTATAGGCGAGTTGGAATCAAAATATATTTTATTGTGGTTACTGGTTCCCTATTCCTGATTTAAAATATCTCCGTGGGAGGTATTCGATCTCTAAAGCACTCTTAACATATTTGATCAAAACAAGAATTACAACATCCATAATAGTAAAGCGCTGCATATCACAGGGTCAGACAAACAGACACATTAACAAATGTGGAGTAATAACGGTTTCAAAGTATTTAAACTTATTTAGAAGCATGAATAAAAATACTGTTTAATCTATGAATTGCGTTAAATGCAGGATACATACGTACATACAATTTAAAACTTCATTATAAAGATACTTCGCGATTTACATTTTGCCTAATCTAACTAGGAATTAATATTCTAATAATAAAGTAAATAGGAAAATTATATCATTAACAAAGTTGGTCTCAAAATCAAATAAATTATCAGGTTAAAAAATAAAATAAAAAATTTCTGATAATGATTAAAGAGGTTTTACTGACGTACGAACGGACGGAACGACCATAACATAAAAATAAGAGTAGGTGTTAAAGATTTCACTGATAATTAATGTTCTAATAATTATCAATAAAAATTGTGCTAATAAATCATCAGGTCAAAAACGAAAATAACGTCTTTCTGATAATGATTAAAGAGTTGGTACTGACATACTGACGGAACGACCCTAACATAAAAATAAGAGTAGGTGTTAAAGATTTTAATGGTAAGCTTTATATTAATAACAAACAAGCTTCATAAATTACAGCTGTTTCTGAGATTTTGGGGTAATTAAGACACTAAAACCTTTCTATTTTATATTATTGATTGGCATACCTAGTAGTAAATAACTACCCCTCCCCTCCTCAATCTTTTAAAATATTTATAGTTTGCTTGATTCACTTCACCAAGAGATTCGATTGATAATGAGTATTTTTTACTTTATATACATATATTTCGGAATGATGAGGTAGACTTTTTCCTTTTAAATTGGGTTGAGATAGATTTCTAACTGAATAGTTTATTAATATTTTAAATATTTCCATTTTAGCATTCGTTTCGTTAGTAGAAGTTAATACTTGCTTGATAGTTTTAATATTTGCAATATCTTATTACATTTAGTATTTATTGAATTTTTAGATAAATGTATTGATATATATATTTTAAGTGATATAGATTATTTATAATCAGTTAAAAATTCATGTTTGACCTAATTTTTTTGAAAGGCTAAATAATTATGCTTAATGTATGTAACATTACAGGAGCAGAGCGCTTCAGTAAATTATTATTCATGAAAAAAGTAAAAGCTTATCATTAAAACCTCCACATAGGTAAATTTCTAACCAAACAAATGCTTTTATAACAAGGCAAATTATATATCTTGTAAGGCCAATGTTTTTTAGCTCTTCTATTCTTTCATTGGTTGTCACATTGCAACTCTTGTTCTCATAGGCTAAAGATGTACTATCCTTGTTGGTTTAAATTATAAACCTCCTCTCTGATTGGTCAAACATAAACAAATCCACTTTTCTATTATTAGCTTAGATTCTAAACTTTCTCTCTGATTGGTAAAATACAAAAGCATACACTTTTCTCTCATTGTATATTAAATTATAAAACATGTTCCCTTATTGGTCACTTACAGAAACAACCTTCTATTATTGGCTTAAGTTCTAAACTTGCTCTCTGATTGGTAACTTACAGACAGAAACTTTTCTCTTATTGGCTTAAATTATAAACTTGCCCTATGATTGGTCATATACATTAACAATCACAAAGTAATGTCATTTTAAGTAATTTAGAAATAAAAATAAAATTATTTAGAAATTTTATTAATCGTGAAATAAAGCTATGCTTTTCTGGAAGAAATAAATTCTTTTTTTTTTAACATTTACATTAGCTACTAATTACTTAAACACTAAATCTTAGAATAAATGTATATACTAGAGATATAAAAATATATAAAAAATAATACTTTCAATTTATCATTTATTCACTTGTTTCTTGGTAATTTGATTTCATAAAATTTATCACGAAGTTTTAGATCTATGTTAGGTATGAATGCGCCTGATTAACATCCAAAATATTTACTCCTCTTTTAATGCATTTATTTTATGGCCAATTTAACAACATCTTTACTGCTGGGCCAAATTAATAATAAATTTGATGATTTTATCTTTGACATGATGTGTAAACAGATTAGTATTTTTAAAACATATTTCTAACAGCGCGGCTACTGTTTATTTTACCGTACGTCTGATGTGCATTTTAAGACACATTTCAAGTAGCGCAGATACTTTATTACTTGCTAATTTTACTGTACGTCTGACCAACTGAAAGTAAACCACAGTAAACAAACATACATACATATTGACAATTGAACCGAACTATTTTCAAAACTTAATATACAATTATTTGTTTCATATCTTCACTATTTATATACTTATTTTCATTAGAACATTAAATTTATTAAACCTCTAATAATATTTTCAAATTAAAGTTCTTATCAAATAAGGCTTCAACCCCGATTAACGTCCGCTGGATTAGAACCGGTTCTCAGTTATACTGTAAAATTATGTATAGCATCGTATAACAGACAATATTTCACGAATATTAAAATTAAAATCTTAAGATTAAAACCAGCTTTGTTAACCCGGTTCCTCGGCCCCTATGGTTTACTAAAACTGGTTTTAATCTTATAAATTTATAATTGAGATATCCGCGAAAAGCTGTCAATAATACGATGCAATAAATAACTATTTTATACATCTCTTAATTCGCATTTTTCTGTTGCTGCGCTTCTTAAGGATACGTGTATGTATTTGTTCTTGTTACAAAAAAAACTATTTGACAAATTTGAAATGCGGCGTCACCGTCAATTTAATGATAAAATATTTCACATTTAAATATGTTATTTCAGTAATTTTTAGTAGCGCAGCAACTCTTAAATTATAGTTTGTAAGTACGTCCAAGTAACTGTTAATCCGAGAGAGACAATACATAGACTGTAACTTACACCAGTTACCAATCTTTTTTTAAAACAAAACGGTTTAAAAAGGCTTCGTGGACTTTTATTAAATCTAGGCAATGGTAAAAAAAGCAATGTTCAAGTTTTTACACCAAAAAAATAACTTACATTTTAAATCTACAAACCTCTAATTTGTTTTAATATTGAAAATTTGTGCCGAAAATTAAGGAAACAAATATCATTAACATTTTTTCCGCAGGTCAAAATATACATTATCTATCTTTTTCACTTTGCACAATGCTAGGTAATACCAACCAATCAAAATTCGATAAAGTTCCCGAAACTTTTTAGCCAACGACTGGTGATAAAGTGTTGTCATAAAACTTTGGGTACAAGTAAAATCACTTTTATGAAAGTATAGGATTTAATTGTTTTTTTTCTGTTTGATACTTAAATTAAATAAAACTTAATGAACCTAAAATTTGTACAAATTTTTCTTTTCTTTACCAAATAACCTTGGTAATCTTGCTATAAGAATTTATACAAACACAACACACACGCACACACACACACAAACACAATCACAAACACACAAGTGACACTAGAGCCACGAGATGACGGTCAGTCTATTGTACTCTTTCCCCCTTCCCCTTTCTCTACCTTTTCTCTTTTACCCTTTTCTCCTCTTTTTCTTGCCTTCTTTTTACTCACGCCTTGTTAGTGTAAGTAATGTCCTTCCCCAAATATTTTCTCCTACTGTTATCCAATTACCAGGTACAAACAATTTTAATTAAACAATAGTAAAAAGAATAAGGACTATTTTAACAAAAATCACAAAATTTTCACTTCTTTAGTTCACTTTTAATATTATTTATGCTCTTATTATTAAAAATAATCACTAAATATTTGAGATGATATTTGAGAAGCACACATAATATTGATTTTAAGGTCAGGTACAATGATATGTGTATGTATGTACAGCTTTCTATAAGGACTAGAGGCTTAGGGACAAGCTTCTGTATTACTACTAGCATGCTCTTGGACAGGGGCCAGCTATTCATTTACACACACTCACACACACACTAACAAACAAACTAATATACTTTAGGAAATTAGAAACCTATTGATAAAAGACATTTTCTAGGAAAGACATACAAACAAACACAAATAATCATAGGCATGTTGAACAAAACAAGGAAAATTATACTTTACCTTTAGAGATTTATCTGTTTTTGCTCGCAATAGAGTTTTATAATAATTTGTGTTTCGGGTTCGAATCCTAGCACTAGAATTATACAAAAAGCTAGGATTACTATGTACTAAGAAAACATCTATGATTAAAAGTAGGAGGATTTATGTCTGTCCGTTTTCATGTAGTTTAAGATCTCACAAACCGCTAGAATTTTAGTTTACACTAGAATATCCAAATTATGGTTTTAGAATATTTAGGAACATATAAGCTTAATCAAATGAAACCTTTTGAACCTTTGAGAAGCTTTACTGATGAGGAATACACAATAAGACCAGCAGTTAACAAGATCAAACTGTGCAAACATACCCTATCCTTTTGTATAAAGTACTAAGATTGCAATACCCACTGAACAGAAAATATATTAGCGTATACGCACCTAGAGGCCTCTAGGGAAACTTTAGGTGGGGGGTGGGGTGTGAGAAGTCGACTTCCTACTACTCCAATTTTTCATTATTAGTTTAAAAAAAGAGTGAGAAAGAAAAAACCTTATTATCATAAACCTTCCCAGGACCTATGAGAAGCTATATTGTAAAGAAAACCCATATCGGTTAAGCGGTTAACAAGATCCTTAGGTACAGACAGACATTCTGTTACTCTTATATAAGGATGATAGGATGCACACTTATAATATAGAGGCTAAAGTAAAGCATTTGAAATATTGCAAATATTCTATCTCTTCTACAATTTGCAAAGGGGGGTAGAGTGCAAAAAAATAATCGTCAGAAAAGATCAAAAGTTCACTTAGATTCAAAATAAATTGTTCATTTTATTAAAGGGACAGTAATCAAAAATTAAAATTATTGAATTTAAATTCAAAGTTTGAATTGAATTATACGTTAATGTATTGGTCACCTTTTAGTAGTGAAGCTACTCTATAATTCAATTTATCTGTCCGTTCGTGATTATGTGACGCAATGGGGAAATTGTGATTTTATCGTCTTCTATTTAAGATAAACTGTTTATTTTTGTGAAGATACCTGTAAACAAAGAGAATCCATCATAAAAATTACTTGGTCCATCAGTCTGTTGTCGGTTATGCTACAAAAGACATTTATATATTGATTCTTCTCTTTTTTTCTTTTCCTCCATCTTTTATTAACAGCTGGACATCTTTATGTGTAGTTATCGAAGGGTGTTGTCTCCCTTGTTTATATTTTGAAATAGATATTTGCCTAAAAATTGCATGAGACCTGGGTTTCTAAAAGAATGAAAAATAATTCCTTGACCCAGCAAACCGTAATTTGCCATATTGAACACTGAAATACTCCTGTAAATAATTAAATTCTGTATTTTTTTATTTACCCTATTGTACAATATGTGACAACTGCATTACAGACACACACACCGACAGACATGTAACAATTACTATGGAGCTTCGTTATTAAAAATTTCAAAACTAGCCCAATGGACATAGAATATATGTGGATGTTATGATAGGGAAAAAATTGTTGACAATTTAGCTTGCTTCCATAAAATTCGTTTATTGGTCACTCCTTTCATCCAGTAGGCAGGGAGGGGATGGGTTAAAGGATTGTAAGAGGGTAATTGTTATTTTAGCCTGCTGCATATTTTACTTTATTAGATGAAAATCTGATGTAAGATCCAAGTAATAATATAGCCAATTATTATTATTGCCTGTTAGTTCTCATTAAATAGGCCACACACAATGGTTCTCCAATCTTCCTTGGATTGGGAATGGGCATGTTTTGAGGCATTACTGAAAGATGATATTTTGATTTATCCAATACTGTCCTTTTAATTATTCCCTGGAACACATGAGTTTTGTGTGTGGAGATTTGTCATGGATCATAACAAATTCAGCGGCATTATGTACGCTGGTCCCCAAAGTCCTTAAAATAAGCCAAAATAAGAAAAGTTGCATTAGTTCCAGTACTTAAATTGTAAGCCAGCTAATAAATAAAATTTTAAGTCCATTGGCCCACCCATCACCACTGTGTAAGATTAAATTTATAATATATCCAATACTGTCCCTTTAATTATTCTGTGGAACACATGAGTTTTGTGTGAGTAGATTAAATCTTGTCTTGTTTATATAATCTAGGGGATATCAGGGGATATGTCATCTCAGAATACAAATTCATTTTCATTAAGTAGCGAAATGTCTTTCATCATAATTGCCAATAATCTCTTTTTTGTAGAGCGTAGGCCACGAACAAAGATTCTCTAATTTTATTTGGATTTGGCACGACTTGAGGCATCGCTGGGAGGCTGTTCTTTATTTTATAACAATATCTATGAGCTTTGCTTCTTATGAGTTTTGTCATCCTTGTTTAGTTTAAATATGTATGTATAGATATAACTTACTTTATCATAAGTCCAGCACCTAACTATTCTTCAAACAGGCAACTTAACGTCCGTTTGTTCTACTGTCCATCTAAGAAAGAAAAGACAATCAACTTTATCTGTTTCTTAGTAGCGTTTGTATATCCGGCCGTTTGTCCGTCCAATACCTATCCATCCTTCTATCAAATTTCTAAATCGTCAGTCCGTCTGACTATAACGCATGGTAAATTAAGCCAAACGTTGATAATCTAAGAAGTCTCATCCCCTAATTTCCCTGATGCATATAAATAGCTTTTATAGAAAATATATTTAATCTTGGATTGTGATTAATGCTTTCAGGGGAATATATTATTCCACAATAAAAATATTAAAACTAATCCTTCATTCAATTTTATAAGTAGTTAAGTTATTTAAAGATTTAAATCCACAAAATAAAAAAATATGAAAAATAACTGACATTGATTTTTTTGAAACATCTATATGTCTTCACTTTAAAATGTAATTAAAAGCGAAGCTTTTCTAAACTTGTTATAAGTAAGAATTTTTATTGCAGTTTCTTAAAAATCATTGACGTTTTTTTCTTCTTGAAAACCATGGATAATTATGTAAACAAGGATGACAACATCCATAAAAGCGAAACACTGAAACGGTTGGACAAACAGATATTAACACTTGTATAGTGTCAGAACTGAATAATCAGGATATAAATGTACTAGAGTTGGCTCGATATAATTATTTCCCTATTGGCTAGTTTTCTATATGCATATCTATTTCTCAATAAATCTATTTTCCTCACCCGGCATTACTATCTAAAAGAAAGTAAATATTTAATAATTTAAATGATTTTTAAAAGATTTTTTTAAATTATATTTTTTTTTTCTTTACATTACCATCACCAAAGGGTTAATGATGATGATTACAATTTTAGTTTAATATTTGAACACACAAAATGTCGCCACAATCGAATTCTTTTAAAACATAGTTTTCTTAAATTTATCATATTATAAATTTAAATTTTCTTTTTTATGATTAGAAATTAAATACATCAATATAAGGTAAATAGCAACATGAAATGAAAAAAATGAATTTATTTTTAATAAAGTAAAATAATGGGTCTTATCGTTCTGGGCAATGAGAGTTTATTATGGATTATTGGAGCACTATGAGTTTTAATCATATATTCCTTGGAAAACTTGAGCTCGTTTATAGACATTTATTTCCTATATAGATCTGACATGGATCTTGAAGCAATTAAGCAGGCCGTTTTGTACATGTTAAAAATTGGAAGATTTCATTAAATAAAAGTAATCGCAAATATACTTAGTAAATAAGAGACGAAGCAAAATTTTTTTTTAAACTGCTTGATTTAGGATAATGTTTATGGACATACTTACATTTTTAGGACTTGATTATAGAATTGCTTCACTTATAACATTGTACTTTGTTATCACAGGAATCAATTTACCAATAATCAGATAAATCGGATAATTATATCAAATAAAATTTGTTGTTAAAAAAGTAAAAAAATCAACATATTTAAAATGGACGTCCGGACATTCTGGTAATGACTATAGAGTTGCTACGCTTTCTAAATGGTACCTAACTACTACAGGAATCACCATGCAAAGTTTGAAATCGATAGGACAATTCTAACATGCCTAAATTAACGAAAAAAGCTATCCGTCTCAGACGTACGGACGGACCGGCCCTAAATATAGAAAAGCGCGCTTATGAAAAAGTCGAATCCTCTTGATAATGTTTACTATGTAAAGGAGTTATCACCTCTGGGGTGCTTCAATCCCCATGAAAATAAAATAACACCCCTCTTGTAGTCTGTATTACAACTACTAAAGCTCACATCCACCTCTACTTTTGATTTAAGGATGGTAGTAAAACCCTGTGCAAGCCACAAGCTTAAAAAAGGTTGAAAAAAATTAGACTTACTGACCAAATTACTGTAAAGTTGCCCTTTAATTGTCATTGACATCCTTGTTTAGGCCGGATTAAAAGTCTCCCCATTACTATATAATATTTGTATATTAAGAAATCACGGGACCCAACACATAAATATTTGTCAGTTTTCATAAAAATGTTGAATTTTCAACTCGTTTTCATATTGTCAGTTCAGTTTTCTGCATCGAGATGGTAATTACTAATTTCAACACGGCTCCGTTCCGTTTCCGGTGGATAAAGACCGGTTTTGAGCCATGCTGAAAACACATGTATCGCGTAGTTTTATAAAAATCACTTACTTGTTGGCTCGTGACTGTTTGGCTGCTCGACGCATGGCCAACAAAAATAAATTTATCTTTTTACAAATATTTATATCCGCGGACAGCTGTCTATATAAAATAACTGTTATTTATCGCATTGTATTATAGATAGCTTTCCGCGGATAATTCAAAAACAGTTTTGTATTCCACTGCCTGTAATACGATGCTATACATGATTTTTCAGTACAGGAATAAAACTTATCAAGTGTAAAAAAATATTTTGATGATTAACTTGAAAGGTAAGGTGAGTAAAAAGAAAAACTTAAATTGGGTAAGAAAAATTCGGTAGTAATTTTATGAAAAATCAGTCCGTCTTAAATTATAAGAATATTGAACAAGTGGTTAATAAAATAGGACGATTCTTTTACAAGTCTTACCTCTTGTGATGACCTTATGGGTAAATTTGAAAATTTATTACTCTCTCTCGTTATGTACTATTGTATACGGCACTAGCAACTAGTGGAGGGAATTGGTCAGTAAAATAGCATAAAACCATCCTAAAATATTGAACTCAAACAGATAATTAGTTGACAAGATCTTAACGTACCAACAAAAACCTTGCTACTGATTAATAGGATGTATGTATTTGTATACCCTTATGTTTGGTGATTAAACTTAATTTTAGTTTGGACACGTGGCTAATTCCATATCAGAACAATGCTATCAGAATACCAGGTATAAATCATCCTTTGCATATACTTGTCCTTGTTACAAACAAACCTTTCTATAAGTCTTTATAAAGTTTTTATAAGATTAGGGTCGGTACGTCTGTCTATAATGGTTAGCTCTGTAAGAGATGTTATAATAGTACTATCGATGATAGGTATAACAAGCTAGGTATAACAGTTAGGTACAATTTAGAAAGCGTAGCAACTCTATAATCTTTCCCAGAAAGTCAGTACGTCCAATTAAAAAATGCTGATTTTTTAATGTTTTGACAACAATTTTTCATGTCATATAATTATCCTATTCATGGCCAATTAAAAAGCAAACACGGGTATTTAGTATATGATGTGTCCCGTTCTCAAAGCTATCTGAGGTTAATTCTTAATTATTTAAATTTGCAGGGGGCCGAGTGAATGCACCTCTTAATACTTGCGCATCAAACTTTGAAACTCAGGTGACTATATTTTTGTTATTACTTGGATCTTTTACGAACACAGTAATAGTGTCTGACTGATTATGACGTAACAAAAAAAATTAGCCAATGAGAGGCCGCTATTGACCAATGGTAAAATTTATAGTGGCCTCTCATTGGCTAATTTTTTTATGTTACGTCATAATCAGTCAGACACTATTACTGTGTTCATCTTTTACTTACACCAGATTATCATGTACTCTAATAAAGTGAAACTTGTAGTTAAAGATCCCCCTCATCTACCTTCTTTATCACATTCCCTCCCCTCCTACTGGATGAACTATCTGACCAATCTGAAATATATAGAAATGTTCAGTATAACTAGGAGGGAAGAGCTATAGGACAATAAATAATATTGATCTCTTAAAGTTTTATAAAAACGCTTTCTTATTTGTTGGCTTAAACACATTTTAAAACCTTTTATTGACTCTTGATTGTTTGGTTCAAAGTAGAAGTGTCCAATATATTCAACAAATAATTTAAATCTACAGAAGATATATCGATTTTGATTACCATCATTATCAATATGTAGCTAACGCGTAACTAATTTTACTTTTAAAGTGACAAAACCTTATAGAACACCCTTGTAGTAATTATATAAAAAAAACACATGTCAAATATAAGGATAGATATAAAAGGGATCAGTAATATTTGACATAAAATCACTTCACATAAATTCATTTCACATAAAACATTTGACATAAAGTATCATTTGACATAAACTCATTTGACATAAAGGTACATTTGACATAAAAACGTTTCACATAAACTCATTTGGCATAAAGGTACATTTGGCATAAAGATACATTTCATATAAAGGTATACTTGACATAAAGGTACATTTGACATAAAGGTACATTTCACATAAAGGTACACTTGACATAAAGGTACATTTCACATAAAGGTACCCCGAGCATGGCAACCGGTGAACAGAATCTCAGTTCTGCACCACAAGCCTCGCACGACTGAAGTTCCCATGTCTATACAGTCATATTTATATGAAAATATTTTTAGAAGATTTTTGAATTTTTTTTTTGAAGATTTTCTTTTAATAATAAATAAAAATTTCTAAAATCTTTAAAAAAAATGGAAAATCTTCAAAAAAAAATTCAAAAATCTTCTAAAAATATTTTCATATAAATATGACTGTATAGACATGGGAACTTCAGTCGTGCGAGGCTTGTGGTGCAGAACTGAGATTCTGTTCACCGGTTGCCATGCTCGGGGAAAAAAATGACAACCTCGGGTGGACTTTGAAATGTATCTTTATGTGAAACGTTTTATGCCAAGTGTACCTTTATGTCAAATGTACCTTTATGCCAAGTGTACCTTTATGTCAAACGTACCTTTATGTCAAATGTACCTTTATATCATATGTACCTTTATGTCAAATGTACCTTTATGTGAAACGTTTTTATGTGAAGTGTACCTTTATGGCAAATGTTTTTATGTCAAATGTACCTTTATGTGAAGTGATTTTATGTCAAATGTTTTATGTGAAATGAATTTATGTTAAATGATATTATGTCAAATATTACTGATCCATATAAAAGAAGCATGTTTTGTAACTAAATAAACATTGTTAATTGTTTTTTTTTAATAATTGTTTTTTTAATTATCGCTTTCGATTTCTTTAAAATGCATTGATTAAAATGTTTAATTTATCGGATCGTATTATAGTATGCTTTCTGCAGATTGTAATAGTTATTTCTCGCATCGTATTATAACAGCTTTCCGCAGATATAGAATGTACAATTATAATATTAAAACCAGTTTTTTAGCCCCGAGGTGCCGAAGGCACGGGCTAAAAAAACTGGTTTTAATCGAAAACAGTAAAAGTGTCGAACTATGACGTCAGAAAAAATTAACAATTAACCAATAAGAAGCCAGTATTCACTGTGGTAAAATATATAGCGGCCTCTCATTGGTTAATTGTTATTTTTTTCTGACGTTATAGTTCGACACTTTTACTGTTTTCGTTTCAATCATATGATTGTACATTTTTATATTCGTAGAAAGATGGATATAATACGATGCTAGACATAGTTTTTTCGTATGGATGAGAACCGGTTCCTATCCACCGGATTCGAATGAATACGAGAAAATATAATATTTATTCCAGGTTTTTGTCGCCTAAAACCTCAAAGACCCCAGGGATAAGGAACTTGACGATAAAATTATGAACATAGCCGATTATGACAAACAATTCTACCCCTTCTGAAGAAAGAAATTACTATGGAAAAATTTGGACACTTATAGATGATAAGAACCAATCAAGTTTTAATAACCAAAATTTTTAATCCAACAAATAAGAGAATGTTTAGTTAACTTTCCCTTCATGGATATTATCTGTCCCCGATTTGCTACAGATAAGATTATAGGGGAATAATTTGAATTAATTTTGAACATATTTTTAGGATAAGGAAGATTGTTTTGACATAGTTCATGATGCTAATACAGGTTCCATATTTATCATTGAAAGTACCAGGATGTTTGTCTGTTTGAAGCAAAAGATCTCATTAACTGCTGGAAAGATAAAGTCATGCTTTTATTAGATACATTTCTCCTAACCCACAAAAATATAAAAAATCATGGATCGAAAGGGATAAGACAATGGTCGATAAATGTACATCCCCAATGATGATATACAAAGTTATCCCTTTTGTAGAATGCAATTAGCTGTTCAAACGATGGGACACACAAGTGAATGAACCAACCAATCAAATTTCAATTAAAGTGAAATGATATTTAGCCATTGAATAAGAAAGCATTATTATAAAATTTTGGGTCTAGTATAATAAACAGCCCAATCGTCCCCTCCCGGTATACCCTAGAAAATATGTGTCTGAATGAAAGCTTCTAGTATTTACAGTTAAGATCATGAATACTATTAAATTTCATTTATTTTCAAAAAGGCGTCTCTGAAAATAAAATCTATTAATATTTTAGGAAAAGTAAATGTGACTTTGAATTGCTGTGTGTATAATGAACGAATGCATAAAACGGTGAGAAAATTTTGTTCTATGTTTTAAAATTTAAAGGACGTCCAAGATTTTTTAAAAAGGGGAAAGGGTAGAGATTTCAATTTGGGGGGACAATTAAATGTAGGGGATGGATGGTGTGCAATTACATTTAATCATTTTATTTGTAAGGGGGAGGGGTGGTGTAAATATCCATTTTTTAGGTAAAATTTGAAAAACTCAACTATGGGCTTCGTACCATACAGATAAGAGTCACCAAATTGGATTAAATTTGTTATGTAAAGAATTTTAATATTTTTTAAATTTTTTTATCTTTATTGTGGGGGGGGGGGGGTAACCCCTTTCACCTTGTACATCAAAAATCTACTACCGATTATATTCTACAAAGCTCTTGAATAAGAGATTTATTTTTTTTTTCAAATGAAAATTTATTCAATTTAGGATAGCTTGATTTCTGCAAATGCCTACAGATGCGAAATCCTGGTCTGCGAGAAAAAGGTAAAATAGATATAAAGATACATTGACAGTCTGACAGTTGTATTCTTCAGAGTGGCATTGCTAGTAAAGCTGGAATTATGTGTATTCAGTAGGTTTAAAGGGTTAGTTGTCTGCTATGTACTGTACCAAGAGTTAGGGACCTCAAGTCTACCGTAATTTCAAAAACTTAATGCCATGAAACTACAGACCAGAAAATAGAGTACACCCAACTTTTTTGAAGCGAACACCCAAACGGCAAGTGGCTCATTAAATCATTCAATTTAATAATAATTTTAAATGGTTCTTAATTTAGGAAGGAGGTGGGGTACAGATAGTTTCCAAGCACCCAGTTTTTCTGGAGGGAAGACAGATGTCTGGATGCTGTATCAGGGTAAGGTTTTTTACAATATGAATTCGAATCCGGTTAATTTTAACTGGATTAGACCCATTTCATGTTTATTATCGTATTTTAAAGAATTTTTGACAAATAATAAAATAAAAATTAAAATTTTCTAAAGTCTCATAAAAAGAGTCGCTAGCTAGTAATAAATTAGAGTAAAACACTAGAGGGGGAAGGGGTTAAATAACTGTATGTCCCGAGGACCATGTACCGACTTTCAATTGTGTCTTTGAAAATCAACCAATAGCGTCGGGAATATTAACACAGCTATGTCGCTCCAAAAGAGCAGAAGGCAATTTCCTAGAAGACAAAAAGGTAACCTTACAATAGATTTGTTTGTAATAATACTAATCAGTTATTATTCAAATATATCCTCTTAACATTGAACTAATCTTAGATATCATATGTAATATATAGTTTGTTTATTACGATTAATCAATGATCTTGTATGATTTTTACTTCCAAATGAAAAATATTAATATATTGAAATATTGAAATTATAAATTAACACGTGAGTATGAAAAATATAAATTGAAAGATTAATTAGGCAAAATGTGATAAATATCTTTTTATTTGCATTTTGTTAGTTAAATCCTGTTTTTAATTTATACTCTAAATCTAATTTAATTTAAACTATTTGATTTTTCTATTTCATATTCAATCTTACATGAATTTAGAATTATATTTCGAACCTATTATAAAATTATTCAAAGTTACAAGGGAGTGGTATTCACCTCTTCATTTTTTTATTGGGGGGGGGAGGGGGTGATTGATAATAAAATTATTTGTAAAAAGCGATAGCTTTGAACCGCTGCAGTTTATTTATATTGTTGGATTCCAATATAGGGTAAAATTACCTCCTCCCCTCCTTAAAAAAAAAGGTGGGGGATAATTAGACATACTAAAATGAGTGTATTATTACTTGGATCTTACACCAGATTTTCTTGTTATCTAGTAAAGCTTGTAGCGGGATAAAATGATGATACCCCCCATCTACTCCTTCTACCCCATCCCCTCCCCTCCTATTGGATGAACGAAATGACCAATAAATGACAAAAATTGATGTACATCCTCAATAATAATTCGCAAAATTCCCTCTTATGTAGATTACAATTATTGGTTGAAACGTATGGACACTCAACTTAATAAATCAACCAATGAAAATTTATTAAAAGCCCCAAAGTTGTGAAACCAACAAATAAGAAAACATAATTAGAACTTTGAGGACTACTGTATTAAACAATGATTTTTCTATAGGATGGAATAATGTACAAACCTGGAGCTACCTTTTATGATGCCAGCCTGGATAAAACACTGGTTTGCTGTTCAGGTATTAAGCTGGTATTCCCATAAAAAGAGCTAGGAGGTTTGTCTGTCTATGAGTAGCAAAGAATCTTGCTAATCCCTGAACCGATATGGTAGGTCCATGAAAGGTTTTTAACTATTTTGGGAGTAGGGCACTTTCTCTCTCTTAACTAAAATTTAAATAAATGGTTCCAAAACTCTCTCAAGTGCACCTATAAAAAAAAACAGGTAGAATGTCTATCTGTGTGTGTGTACTTCATGATCTGTCTAATCACTGGCATGCTTAGGTTGGCCTTTTTAGGAAATCTTTATTTGTATCCCGATAAGGCTTTCATCCAAAAATATTTAATTTGTAATAGCTCATGTGTAAGAGCCCTAAATTTATATAATCTAAATATTACATTATCAAATTACCATTTAAAATTTATATTCTAAAACATCATAAAATGAATTATTTTAGGGGATGTTTTCGCTCTTCTGGAAGAACCTACTACAACAGCAGTAAGTGAAATTTATTTTTCTATTCTTGTTACAAAAAGGAAATGATAATTTGTACCAAAATATTGTAGACATAGAACTTTGAAACATTAGAATCTTTAAAAAGAATACCAGTTTGACTCTCAATATCTTATCCTTGCTATTGGGGGAAATGATAAACATGTGCATTGGTTAAAAAGTTTGAATTCTGTTAGTTCGAACCAACCAATCAAGATTTAAAGTTATAAATAAAAAGTGCCAACGTATTTTGCCAACATATGAGAAAATGTATTTATAAGATTTGAGTACCAATATAATTTACAGTCCAATGTCTCTACTTTTTAACATTTTTAAGTGCCTCTCAAAGTTTATTGTTTTATTATAGGCTCCCCCACCCCCAGAGCCTGTAACGGAAGAGAGTGAGCTACTCTGTAGAACATTTATGTGTGCATCTCAGAGTTTATTATTTTATTATAGGCTCCCCCACCCCCAGAGCCTGTAACGGAAGAGAGTGAGCTACTCTGTAGAACATTTATGTGTGCATCTCAGAGTTTATTATTTTATTATAGGCTCCCCCACCCCCAGAGCCTGTAACAGAGGAGAGTAAGCTACTCTGTAGAACATTTATGTGTGCATCTCAGAGTTTATTATTTTATTATAGGCTCCCCCACCCCCAGAGCCTGTAACGGAAGAGAGTGAGTTACTAAGTAGAACATTTATGTGTGCATCTCAGAGTTTATTATTTTATTATAGGCTCCCCCACCCCCAGAGCCAGTAACAGAGGAGAGTGAGCTACTCTGTAAAACATTTATGTGTGCATCTCAGAGTTTATTATTTTATTATAGGCTCCCCCACCCCCAGAGCCAGTAACGGAGGAGAGTGAGCTACTCTGTAAAACATTTATGTGTGCCTCTCAGAGATTATTGTTTTATTATAGGCTCCCCCACCCCCAGAGCCAGTAACGGAGGAGAGTGAGCTACTCTGTAGAACATTTA
The DNA here is from genome assembly GCF_053477335.1 of Acartia tonsa. NCBI lineage: Eukaryota > Metazoa > Arthropoda > Copepoda > Calanoida > Acartiidae > Acartia > Acartia tonsa. Next base: position 22,590,891 of record NC_137268.1, read on the forward strand.
TGTGTGCCTCTCAGAGTTTATTTCAATGCAAGGTAGATATATCTTATTGGATTAATAGAGTAATTTAATATAACCGTTTGTTTCTTCAATTTAAATATTTAGTACCCTTATTCTAGTCCTGGGAAGGCTAATTTCCTCCCAAATGCAAAAAATTAAGGGATAAGGAGTAAAATATATGCATGCCCTTATATCAGTGAACTATATACATACAGCTGTGATAACTTTTTTTTGAAATTCTTTTTTCCCCTCCAAAAACCAAATATAAAAAATTTTTAGGCAAACTACCCCTATGTAAAGGTTGTAAACTTAAAAAAAGATCCTTTATAAAACTAAATATGTTTTGTCTCAAAATTTACCACATTGCCTATTTTAACTACAGATATTTGTTAGCCGGAATTAAACAGTTTTAATATTTAGGTTGGAAGAAAAGTAGAAAAGTTGAAATTGACTACAACTGAATATGCTCTCTTCCCATCTGTCATCTCTCAGGTAGATTTAGAAAAACTTTTAGTAGCGCAGCTTTTCTACATTTAGGCTATGTTTGTTCTGTAATAATTTCAAAATTTGTACACCTTTTACCAATTTGGAGATTAATGGTTTAATCCTTCCCTCCACTAAAAAAAAGTTTTAAGCTTCCCTCGCGATTCCAAATTTCCTTTAGACTACTTATTAAGACCCGCAAAAAAATATTTTACACAACAAAAAAATTAATAATGCTATATTCTAATATGACGTCATTCGGGACACTTTTGCCAAAAGTTTTTTAATTTGTCCCCATTCTTTATAGGCACTACAAAGAGCTCCCAAAAAATCTATGCCACTTTTCTTAACACCAGATCCTGTTGTAAATGTTAAAGATTTTAAATATCTGTTTAGTAAAAGTTGTCCCAAATATAGGAATTAAATTACACTATAAATATTTAGAAAGGATTCACCATGAACGGAGGAGGAATGTTGAGTTTACAGCGAGACTGTCATGGACATTACTTCTTTGCTTCCAACGTTAAGCTTGTCGGCGGACAGTAAGTATTGTAGAGAAGCGAAGCTACTCTATTATTAACTGTGTTTGTATGATTTGGAATCAACTTAAGTTATACCCTGGGAGGGAGAAAACAGTGGACTGTAAATTTTTCTGTTTTTATAATATAACCTTTAAACTTTGGATATTTAAACTCTTGATTAATTTCTACAAATAAGAAGTTTCCAAACATTTCTACCAATAATTATGCTCTACAGAAGGAGTAATTTTGATCGTCATCATTGGAGATGTATATTTTCATCGTCCATGGTCTTGCCCATTAAGATCAATGGGTAAACCTAATCTCATCAAACAAGTTTGCATAATGTATAAAAGCTATGGCTATTTTTTGGGGAATCCCTTATAAATTTGTTGGTGGACATGAGAGCTATTCCATACTTAGACCATTCTAAAAATCATTAACTGCCATTTTAAAGAAAACATAGTTAGGAATAAGTTTAGTTTCCAAAGTTTCACTTGATTTAAAAAAATACTTATGCAAATTGATTTTATAAAGACCGTCCGTCTGTCAGTACGTAAGACATTTGGGTAATCGTAAATTTTCAAATGCTACTTAAGATAGACGACACAAAATATTTGGTGCAGAATATAATTTACTTGGTCCGTCGTCGGACTGTCGACTATGCTTTTAAAGACAGATACATATTTTATGTAAAAGGTTTAGGATTTTTATCCATCTTTCTATATTTTACTTTTCCGTTTGTCCACTTATGTTATTTTTGTGATTCACTACTTATAGAATGTTCACATCCTTGTTTATTGATATTTAATAAAAATGTAGGGAAGACCTATCCAAACAGTTTATGGGCCTGGACAGACGACACACAACTCAAGGATTTCTACTCAAATTCACCCCTGGATTTAGACAAGCTTGGGCAAAGGTTTGTTTTTACTAGTTTGGGTACTAAAATGAGGGTATTGGTAAGATAGGGGCGTCAAAAGTACAATCAATCAAAAGAGTTAAAAAATATAATAGCATAAAACTATTCCGGGATCTCTAAGTTAAGCTTCCTTAAAATTAAAACAAACAAAGAGATGCTTTCCAAATTGTACATGTATAAGGAATCATCCTGCAATGTTTTAAAACGACAGGGTGATTCTATCATGCTTAGATCTATTATCCTGTATGGACGGTCGCATTTATTCTAAATGTAGAAGAACTACGTTTTAAAATAACTAGATTCTAGTACAAAATTGTTTATCTTGTAGATGATAGATGTAGAAGAGGGAATAAATCCAATGATTAAGGATACAACTTTAGATTCTAAAGGTTGGTTTATATTTAGTGGCGCAGCAACTCTACAATTAGGTCATATCTATATGTCCGTCCATGTGTCACTCAGTCAAAATTAGGAAGTTTTGTGATTTCTCGGTATTTTTATTCTGTAGTATTTTCTAAATTTTAAAACTTATCCAAATCTAACTGTCTTTTAATTGGTAAAGACTTATTGGAAAAAAATTAACATACAAATACATCATTATGTACAATTCCCTTATTTAAGTGGGAAGTTTAAATAAGTTTTGTCAATTTTTACAAAAAAATAACTCACCTAAATAATATTTTTAGGTTCCATATTCGCAGCAATCACATACACAAAAGATATAAGTCAGGTTCAGAAGCAAAACAAATACTTATACAAATATTAGTTTAAGTAGCTTAGCTACTCTATAACTAGAATATGTATGTTCGTAGGTCAATCACGGTTGAATGCCTTGTTTGTTGTCCCTTTACAAAATTTTTATAACACAAATGATCACTTTAACTTTTTTTTATTTTTTTTAGATATTAACACCTAACGTTTTTTTACTAACTGCTAGGGCTGTTATTGGACTGTTTATACCACTAGTCTCCAAAGTTGTTTAATAAAGTTTTCTTTTTCGTTGGCGGGACTTATATTTATTTGTGATTGTCTGGTTTATTAAGTTGAGTGTCCAAACGTTTCAACCACTAATTGTAATCTACAAAAGGAGTAATTTATTGTCTCATTATTTGGAATGTACATCAATTTAAGTCTTATCTTATGTTTGTACTTAATTTTGGGGTAGTAAAGAATCTTTATTAAATTATACAAGATAAAAGAATTCAAATTTTCCACTCATAATCTTAATTTACACAATGGGTAATTTTGTTTATCATATTTTTTGGGTTCAATTATTCACCGGCTATTGTCCTATCCATAAAGAAACCCTTGTATATGATACTAACCTACTAAAATAAAGAAGATATAAATCCTACTAATTATAACTTTCATTAACAATCTATTAATAATACTAATAATCTAAATAATCATTTCAAAGTAGTTAGAAAATTTTAATTAATAACTTAAAATAATAAAAAATTATTGTACTAACAAAAAAACAGAAGGAGGGAACATTGGACTTGAATTTTGATAAGATGGTTCAATCTAGTGGTGTCTAATATCTTAATCTGATTTTAGTCTACAGAATGGTTAGGTGTCAATATTTGTAAAAACTAAGGCGCGAAGCGGCAAAATTATTTTTCAGGGGTTTCAAAGTTTTATGATAGTTTGCTTCTGTGTGGCGACTGTGGGTATAACCTGCCCTCTCTATTCAGGTATGTTGACATGTGTACATATTTCTCATATAATATGAAGAAATACATATGATCAATATATAGGTGATCAGAGTACAGAAGTACGACCAGTGTGGAGAGCTTATCTCTGGCGCGGATGTTAAAGAAGGTACATATTCTAACAAGCTTAATATAGCAAAGTACAGTATCAGTGTAATGGTTATATCTATTTTGGAGGAAGTTATTACCTTCCAAAGAGAAAACAATTATTTTAAAGTGCCGCAAGGGGCCAAAACTTTTTCTTTAAAAATTACAATTTAAAGTGTGGGGGGTGCCTCTCCTTCCCCTTTCTCATAGACCCTTAGAGACCTTTAGAGGCGTAGCTATCCATTTATATTATCTATCTATCTATTATAGACACAGTATCTGGAAGAGATGCCTATCTTGGAATAGACAGTAAAGACAATGTTGTCCTTTTCCACAGTCATATTAACAAGGTAAACCAATTAAGACATCAGAGAACCAGCTTATAGTGCTTATACACAAAAATGACGTCATACAATACCAATGATAGACAAGTATATTTTTTACCATTGGCCAATTAAAATGTTTGCTGGATGTTCATTGATCAAATGTATGGTATGACGTCATTTTTATAGGCACTAAAAGCTGCTTCGACATCAGACAAAGGTTGTTGTGCAACCAAAGTTTGATTGTCTGTAAGACGTACAAAAATTTTAGGTTGGTGTAAAAAATAAGTTTTCTGAACTGTGTTTTAAACTTACCAACCTAAATCATCAGTTAAGAAATTTCGTAACATGTGTATACATATATAGATAGAGATATGAAAATAAATATTAATGGAAAGGTAAATTGATAAAAATATCGTTTCAGGAATCCACAGAACTGAATCCTTGTCAAGTTGTAAAACTGGATGGAGATGATCTTTCCTCTGTACTTTTCCAGGTTGATATTACTTTAAGCAAATATAACAACAATAGGATAAAATATGGTTTCTTAGTTCAGTGGATACAAATGAAGCTCTTTGTAGTACCTATAAAAAAGGAAATAAATTTAATTTTTTTGGCCGAAGTATCCCGAATGAATAGTCCATTATTCTAATATGACGGCATTCGGGGTAATTCGGCCAAAAGTTTTTAAATTTATCCCTTTTTCTATAGGCACTAAAAAGAGTTGCATCGAAACGAATAAAGATAAACAAACATTGCATTGATATTGTCCTAAGAACTAGTCTTACAAAGCCAAATTGAAATAGATATCTTTGCTATTTTTTGTAATCTTAAATAATTAACAAACATTTTTGTTTATCTGCGGAAATGTACATTTTTAAAACGTTTATGTTATACATTGATATAAATTTTGCTTCTAAACAACTGCGTCTATTATAGCTTACATGACAAGTTAAGCTTTCTTATATGTTTCTTACAATTAGATGGCAAAACCCTATTCCTTTATTTACACTATCAAATGCTTTGCTAATTTCAAACAAACACTACATAAAACTTTAGTTTGACATATTTTTAAAAACGAGTTTTCATGGAACCTTAAGAACCTTCCCCCGACATACAAGTAGTTTCACTATTAAGGAGATACAAATCTGTTCAGTGGGTGGCTAAAGACAGACAAACTCAAAGACAAACATCCGGCTTTTTTGTTGTAGGACCGGATGGATATGATCGATGGACAGCATTCTTGTGTTCCAACTGGTGTCAAGGTAGATAGATAAACAAATCATTGATAGATAGATAGTTGGACAGATAGATGGACAGATAGGTGGACAGATAGATGGCTAGATAGATGGACAGATAGATGGCTAGATAGATGGACAGATAGATGGACAGATAGATGGACAGATAGATGGACAGATAGATGGACAGATAGATGGACAGATAGATGGACAGATAGAAGGACAGATAGATGGACAGATAGATGGACAGATAGATGGACAGATAGATGGACAGATAGATGGACAGATAGATGGACAGATAGATGGACAGATAGATGGACAGATAGATGGACAGATAGATGGACAGATAGATGGACAGATAGATGGACAGATAGATGGACAGATAGATGGACAGATAGATGGACAGATAGATGGACAGATAGATGGACAGATAAATGGACAGATAGATTGACAGATAGATGGACAGATAGATGGACAGATAGATGGACAGATAGATGGACAGATAGATGGACAGATATATAGACAAATAGATTGACAGATAGATGGACAGATAGATGGACATATAGATGGACAGATAGATGAACAGATAGATGGACAGATAGATTGACAGATAGATGGACAGATAGATAGACAGATAGATGGACAGATAGATGGACAGATAGATTCTGGTGTTCCTACAAGTGTTAAGGTAGATAGATGATTGATGGATAGTACATTGTCCCGGATTAGAAAAAATTTGTAAAAATTTTGGCTCCAGCCAAAAAATGATTGATTTATGCAAAAAAATATCCCATGCAAAATATTTTTTCTGTAATGCAAAAATTGCGATGATACAAGCACTGAAATTTTGAGGTCACCCTTATGGAGGTCAAAAATTCATTGCATCAGAACTATGGCTTCATGGTGCTCCCAGGGAAGGCCTTAAGAAGTAGAATCAGGAAACTTTGTCCGCTTCAAAATATCTCGTTCCTAGACTTAGAACTGACTAAAGAATCACCATTTTTTAGAGTATATTGAGAATTGTCCAATTTGTAGAGGTTTTTTGAGATTTTCTCAGTCTAGGAACGAGATATTAAAAAAATAATATATTATTATTACAGTATACGTTACGAAAAATTACCGGTTTTTAAAATCGTCTAGCCACCTCCCCCCCCCCCCCATGTAATGAAGTTTTAACCCTATTTTTTGTTTGTGTGATCATTATATACATGTATAATGATGTTTGTCGCGGATAAATAGATCAAAGAACATTTTCCGACATTCAGCAGGCTATAAAAGAAACAATTCAAAATGAAAAAATTCAGACCCTTATTTTTTAAAGTAAATTTTACTTAAGCCGAAAAAAAACATAGTAAAATTCAATTAAGCATAGGGGTTGTGTCAAGTTTTATCTTAAACATAAAATTCTGCTTTCATAGACACCTTACCAGAATTCCTAGCTCTCATACAAATCATTTGAGCCCAAAAAGTATGTATCAAGACCTTAAAATCTATGATTTTTCGGCTTAACCAAAATTCACGTAAAATTCATAGGGGTCTGAATTTTTTCATTTTGAATATTTTCATTCATAGCCTGCTGAATGTCGGAAAATGTTCTTTGATCTAATTGACTGATACCAGCACCATCATACATGTATATAAAGAGCACACACAAAAAAATAGGGCTATAAATTCATTACAGAGGGGGGGGGGGCTAGACCATTTTAAAAACCGGTCATTTTTTGTAACGTATACTGTAATTTCTGTCAAAGGTAAGTGGGTCAAAAACACTGAAGTTATGAAAATAGAAAGTCATATGGATGGATAGATAGAAAAACAGGATAGAAGATAGATTGACTTGTAGATTTATATGTATATTAACAATAACTAGATATATAGTATGAACAAATACATGAAAAATAAAAATGAATTACAAATCAGAAGAAAAAACCTCATTAATTTTTTTAAGGTTGATTGTATGGATAACATTTTCATTTCTGGTTATTTCTCCAGTAACAGGTCTGAATTTATTTTAAAAATTAACATACAAGAAAAGGTTAAACAACCTAACAAACAGCTCAAATGCCCAATGAGGGAGGGTACATTCGACTGTTTATTACACTAGTCCCCAACTTTTATAATAGTGTTTTTTTAATCTTTGGCTTAACAACTTTAATTTTAATTGGGTCGTTCTTTAACTTAAATGTCCAAACGTTTCAAGCAATAATTATAATCTCAGAAAGGGTAATTTTGTGTATCATTATTTGGAATGTACATTGTACATCAATTTATCAGCTATTGTCTTATCCCTGTGAAATTCCCCTTTCATGTAGGAGATTTAAATATAAAGGCGAAGGGAATGGGCAGAAAATAGCATCAAACTATTCCAAATATAAAATTAAATAGCAAAAAAAACATCCCAGACTGGACATTATTTATGCTTCTCGAGAACAAGTATTTTATTTTTTCAGGGGATTCCTGAGAAAATACGACCGCGAGGGAAATATTTTATGGACAAAGGCAGATTTTGTAGATCAGGTATATTTTTGGAAAATAATTAGTAAAAACAAGGACAATTTGGTTAATACAACAATAGTTATTTCTCGCATCGTATTATAAACGGCTTTCCGCGGATATAGAATGTACAATTATGAGATAAAACTAGTTTTTTTAGCCCAGAGGTGCCGAAGGCACCGGCTAAAAAAACTGGATATAATACGATGCTAGACATAGTTTTTTCGTATGGATGAGAACCGGTTCCTATCCACCGGATTCGAATGAATACGAGAAAAATCTTTATAATTTTCTAAATATCTAAGGTTAGATATTGGATATATAGAGCACAACAATGTCTCTATATTATTTTGATTTCTATGTATTTAAGTATATTTAAGTTCCAAAAATCGTGGCCTGTTTGAGGATAAAATATAAATGTTTTACTCCTAACTTTTTGTCCAGGAAATTTCTTTCCAGTATGCTTCGAAACCGATTAATATTCGCTGGATTAGAACCGGTTCTAGGATATACTGGAAAAAAAACATGTATTGCATGTTTTACATAATGAATAATGAAATAAAAATTATAAAAGTAAAAATTTATTCCTCGATGGTAACAAAATGTTTAAAATTTTTCATTTTATGTCCGTATAACTATAAAAGGATTTAAATACACAATAAATTTTTCACTTTTCCAAAAGTTTTTAAAGTTTTTTTTTCTAGGGGATTTATATATTTACTTAAGACGGAGGGTATTTTTTACACTTAACCTTCAAAATAAGGCAAATAAATCACATATCCTTATTTACAATTTCAAAATTATTGATAAGTTGGTGGGAGTTTTCTGTGCTCGCCAAGTACTTTGAGGGAGAGGACTAACTGTTGTATTTCCTGTAAATGTAATTGTTATTTTAGGTAACAGAAATAATCTATGATCCCAGACAGGATGTTTTAGTTGTTACCATTGGGTAAGTATTAGTCAAGACATCCGCGTGTCAACCGCTTGTAAGCCTCAATGAAATCAACCTTTTACAATTCTAAAAATCAGTTGAAAATCTAAACTTGACCCAAATATGGCAATCCCTCTTTTCAAAAAAATTCTAAGTATCCAAACGAGTTTGAATTTGAAATTATTGGTGGAAATATTTGAACTCTGCAGGTTCCCAAGGTTTTATAATCAACGAATGAGAGAATGTCTTTATTTATATAAACAGTATAATTTACAGTCCAATGTCCCTTCCCTCCCTAAGTAGCAAAAAACTTTTTCAAATTTACTAAATTATTGAAGAACCAGTCAAAATAGCCAAATACCTTCCCTGGACCAAGGAACATAAAGATAGACAGACATACACCCTGTTACTTTAGTATGTGGTAGTGTTTTATGATAATTCTTCAAATTATTATTTTTAGAACTGATTCAATTATGATGGTTTCCTCTAGGGGACAAGAAGTTACCACCCTTGATATAAGGTTCATTCAATATACCAGTATGGCTTCGAAACCGATCAATATCCGCTGATTTAGAACTGGTTCTCAGTCATACTGAAAAATCATGTAAAGCTTCGTATTACAGACAATTTACCACGAATATCAGTTTTGTTAATGCAGGATTTTTAAACTTTCATAAAAAAAACTATTTGACAATTTTTGGTATGTAATAACTACTATTAAAGCTATTTTTACACAAACACATCAAAGCAAAGTTGTTTAAAACAATGGGATCATGAAAAGAAAACGAAGTCACAGGTTTTGTTGTATTTTCATGGTAGATTTTCTCCTCTGCAGATGCCGCTAACTCTGCGAGGCCAATTTCTTAACCCTGTGGGGCAATCATAAACATTTACCTAACCTAACCTATAATAACCAATCAATAGCTATTGTGAAAATACTGTGAAACCCGCTTCTTCGTTTTCTTTCCTTGATCCACATAATATTTAATCTCCAGGGCCCGTGAGATAGCGCTAGGAGACGACGGATACTTTGTTTTTCACTGGATTGACGGTCAGCACAAGATTGGATATCTCTCTGAGGTAGAATTATAGAGCAGCCGCAGTTAATTTTATATTATATCAAGAATATTTATTTTATGAAATAAAACAATTTACAATTGAAGCTTTTTATTTCATTAATTTAATCCTATTCATTAAAAAAATTGACAAAAACTGTTTTATTTAGGAGTTGAAAATGGTAAGAAACTATGAAATCTCATGGTCTGATTGGAACAGGTAGTTTTTTAGTTGCAAATTTTGCCATTTCAAAATTGGGTTTTTATAATTTATTGTATATAAGATATTTCAGTCCTTGAGGTCAAAAAATTGTGACAACCTGGTCCCCAAAGTGTATATATCCTTGTTTCAGTATTGCCAGATGTAACAACCTGGTCCCCAAAGTGTATATATCCTTGTTTCAGTATTGCCAGATGTGACAACCTGGTCCCCAAAGTGTATATATCCTTGTTTCAGTATTGCCAGATGTGACAACCTGGTCCCCAAAGTGTATATATCCTTGTTTCAGTATTGCCAGATGTGACAACCTGGTCCCCAAAGTGTATATATCCTTGTTTCAGTATTGCCAGATGTAACAACCTGGTCCCCAAAGTGTATATATCCTTGTTTCAGTATTGCCAGATGTGACAACCTGGTCCCCAAAGTGTATATATCCTTGTTTCAGTATTGCCAGATGTGACAACCTGGTCCCCAAAGTGTATATATCCTTGTTTCAGTATTGCCAGATGTGACAACCTGGTCCCCAAAGTGTATATATCCTTGTTTCAGTATTGCCAGATGTAACAACCTAGTTCCTAAAGTGTATATATCCTTAGCTGGATCTTTGAGTTGTTTAGTGGTGCGCTGAATCGAGGCGATCCAGTTCGGCGCACCTAGATATTATTAGATTTCAATCTTTAAATCAAAATGGAATGGGCGAATCAGCGCGCCCAGTAGCGCGGCAATGACACTCAACGAGTGACATTGATGCGCCAAACCGGGGTGAACTGGATCGCCCCAATTCAGCGCACCACTAAACGATTTAAAGATCCAGCTCTTGTTTCAGTATTGCCAGATTTGACAACCTGGTTCCCAAAGTGTACATATCCTTGTTTCAGTATTGCCAGATGTGACAACCTGGTCCCCAACGTGTATGGAACTGAAGTCTACCTGACCTGTTTCTTCAATGATGCCAGAGATGTTATCATCTTTCAGGTAAATAAATATAAGTTGTTGAATAGATTGGTTTGACCTAACATGTGTATGCTCCCCCCAACCCCCCCCACCCCCCCACCTCTAAAGTATTTTATCCTTGATTTGGGTGAACATCACCACTAAAAAAAAATTTACCCCCTCCACCTTGGTTTGGGAACTTATTTATAATAAAAATCAATTTGCGCGATATATAACCCCCCTTCCCCTAGTTTCTGTACACCCCCCTACCCAAAATGAATAAAAAGCTCAGACGTCCTTCAACATGTTTCAAATAGTCTAAAGACTTTCTGGTAACGATTTTAGGACTTGTACCTACCATATACAGAATCATTATTTTTGAAATCGATTCAATTCAAACATCTGTTCCAGACGCATGGACGGACTGACTATAAATATAGAAATGCTTAACTTTAAAAGAAAATATTTATTTTTAGACCAAGCTTGGGGATGAGAAAACGTATTTAGGAGCCAGGGCTGAAATTGAAACATAACAAAATCAGAAGGAAATACTTACAAGTACAAATCAATTCTTGAAACGAAAGTTACCTATAGAAATGTGTATTTTTATGATAAAAATGTATTTTGTTTTCATAAACTGCCTAAAAAGATTTGTATTTTACTTTTAATGTAATAGCAATTTATAATCAATGTGAAATTAAAATATATATTAACCGAAAAAATGGGGGTTGCAAAAAGTATTTAAATCTTATTATGCTAGCATAGAAGTAGGTAGGCCAAAATACTTTTAGGGTCGACTCAATTTTTCTATAGGTCAACCTAAACAAGTATAACCAACAGATACCATATGACACTTCTATAGGTCGACCTATATCTTTTGTGAACTATGTTATGGTTTCATAAGGCATACAAGGAAATGAATTCGGGAAGAAAATCATGAAACTTTCAACTGTCGTTGGGGTCTACACATCGTAGAATTGACGACCTCTACATCTGCCCACCAATTTTTATTTTACAAACGAAAATTACTAGATATAAAGCTGCAATAAATAAGCAGAATATTTAGACAACTCCTTACAATCAGAGGTATAGGTCATCCGTATAAACGGACGAACGTACGGAATATAAACCTCAATGTAGATAAGCTTTGCTTTACAAATATTGCTATTTCTTTAATCATATTATTTTTCTCCATTGATTGATGAGAAAAGACTATTGAGAAGATTCATCATTTCTTTATCTTCTGAGCAACCCTGAAACAATAATCATTACAATAAAAGTAACAGGATCTGTCTGTCTGTCCCGAAGGATCTCCCACCTCCGCTGAGCCGATATGGTTCTCCTTTTCATTGTTCTAATTGATGACAACATACATTAACAGGAATCCCTTAAATCAGACGATAGAACTTACAAACATCAACACTAATAAGTCTGAAATCGATAGGACCATTCTAACATGATAAAATAACTATAAGATATTATTGCTACAGATGGACGGACGGACCGAAACAAAAGCGTCGCTTTTAAAAAGAAAAAATTAGAACGGGGGTTATTTTAGGGATGTGCCTCAATTTATCTCTTTTATGATCACTAAACATCTGCTCTATAACCCATTTAAACCATTTAACCTTTCATGATTTTTGGTGCTTCGCTACTATTGGCTGTTGTCTTCCTTATAAAAATAAATTTTACCCTGATAAATTCATTTTCAGATAAGCTTCCATCATTGTTAATATCAATCTTTCTGAAGATTTCTTTAGCTCTTTCCTTAATTATAGCAATAAAATAAAACAAGAATAACAACATATTGTATAAAAGCGAAGCTAGACTATCAATTAAAAAAGCACCAACATTTAAAGATACAAAACCCTATGTAAATTTATCGCTATAATACATAGATACAGGGTATTGTAAGAGTTGTATTGCTTATAAAATTGTGTCTTATTGTTCTAGGTATCTCCATTCCAAAAATCTACATCATAATTCATGATAGGATCATTACATCATGTAAACAGTTAATGTCAAAATAGTTAAAATCAGCATGTTGAAATGGGTGTACAGACTTTCTGGTAATATTATAGAGGACGTACGCTACACTCTTTGAATAATACTTATTTTTGCAAGTACTGTTGTGCGAAGTTTAAAATTGATAGAAAGATTGTGATAAGTCTAAATTTATCTAACAGACTTAACATAATTGTAAAGCAGCTTCTTTTTGGTGCGAAGAAACGAGAGTAAAATATGAATACACATACAAAGGCTGACACCTGCTACTTGTAGAGCAGATTAGCCACAAAAAAATGTGTATGTACCCTAGGATCTCCAGAAGGTCGTTGTCCCATACTCTCAAACATGCTGTAGATACTAACCATCACCTCAATGTCAATCATAATTCATTATTCAATTAAGGCTTCGAACCTGTTTTATATCCTCTGGATTATGTAGAACCGGTTTTGAGCCATACTGGAAAATAGTGTATCATATCGCGTCATATTAGAGGCAATTTTTAATGAATGTCATAAGAAAAATCATAAAAATAATTACAGTTTTGTTGGTCAGGGCCTTTGAAGGCCAATAAAACTGGAAATTGGTATCATGCGTAAATATCTCATTTTTTTACAATTATTTTCAATATGTTGCAGGGCTTGTTAAAATAACTTATAACTATGGCATTACCGAAAGTCAGTCAGACAGAAGGACAGGCAGACGCAGAGTAGCCTCGCCACTACCAATTAGAAATTTACCTTTTGCATCTCTTCTATTGATATGCTTCCTTTTAGTCGAAATATAATGTTAATAAGTGTAAGTGGATATTATGATAGGGATAATTTTGTTGTCAGGTTGCTACTGTAGTCATCATTTATTGTTCATTACTTTCCTCCAGTAGGAGGAGAGGGGATGGGGGGTATCATTTTATTAGCCAGCTGTAAACACCATTTTGTTAAAGTTGTAGAAAATCTGGCGCAATATCCAAAGAGTTATATTAACGATTACAATATTAAAGAGCCTTTAGTGCATATTAAACAATGCTTACTACATCCATAAATTCAAGCAAAGCTTTACATATCAATATATTTTAAGAAATATGCACTTAAGTCAGACTATAATTCTAATTCGTTCTAGGAATCACTATTTTAAATAACCCTTTTTCTTGTCAGCTTAGGTCATTATTTTCTACCCAATGGAACTACCCTATGTAGAATTTTTAAAAGCGAAGCTTTTCTATAATTAGGGTCGGTCCGTACGTCCGTCCGAGATAGATAGCTTTTATTCGTTAATTTAGACATGTTAGAATTGTCCTATCGATTTCAAACTTTGCATGATGATTCCTGTAGTAGTTAGGTACGATTTAGAAAGCGTAGCAACTTTATAATCATTACCAGAATGTCCGTATGTCCATTTTAAACATGTTAATTTTTCTACTTTTTTACAACTAATTTTTATGTGATCTAATTATCCGTTTGATCTGATTTTTGGTATATTGATTCCTGGGACAACAAAGAACAATAGTATAAGCAAAGCAACTTTATCATCAAGTCCTAAAAATGTAAGTATGTTCAAAACATTATCCAGTATGAAGCAGTTTTTCAACAAATTTACTTACAATTTTGATTCGACTCTTTTGATACTTTTATATTCTAATTATTTAGTTCAGACACTATACAAGTGTTAATGTCCGTTTGTCCTACCGTTTCAGTGCTTCGCTTTTATGGATGTTGTCATCCTTGTTTATTTAATCATTATATTTAATTCCTGAATTATCCTCATCATAAAGCCTAAAGGCCCATCTAAAACAAATAACAAGAACATTTTTATTCCACAAGCAGGAAAGCTGAATATGTTATATCAAAGAAAAATACTTTTAATATGCATATAAAATATTTTTTGAAGTGTTGTTTCCCCCAAAACTAGTTTTGATAGTACCCCCACCACACCCCCGGCTTTTTATACCAGAAAACTAATGAACTCATATGACATGTAGAGAATAGCTTTGTTTATAGAAAATGAAATAAGTTTTTTTTTAATAATTGTTATTGTTATTGTTATGTTTTTGTTTTTACCTAAGCCTGTCGTCTGGTAATCTTGAACCAACTAGATCAATTGCCTAAATTATAAAAAAGAGAATGAAAGAATCCAACAGGGTTTTGTAAAAGGGAGGGGGGGGGGGTGAGGAGCAGGTAATTTTCATTACAATTTCGATTAATTTTAATAATCAAACCATCCTTGTTTTTTTTTATCCATCGGGACGGGTGTTTATCAAAATACCTCTCCGTCCATAGAAAAACAATCCCCCCCGGCCCCCGCCCCCCCCCCCCTGGCACCCTAATGAACATATTCTACAGTTAGGGAGTTGAATCCATTTTTATAGAAGCAGAAATATAATCTATGATTATGATTTGGACCCTCTAAAACTGTAATCTACCTTTCCACTTTCCCCTCTCTTGGTGAAGATATCTTCAACGCCGATACGATTTTTGAAATGTAAGATTCTACTTTCCTCTCTCTTGGTGAAGATATCTTCAACGCCGATACGATTTTTGAAATGTAAGATTCCACTTTCCCCTCTCTTGGTGAAGATATCTTCAACGCCGATACGATTTTTGAAATTTAAGATTCCACTTTTGCCTCTCTTGATGAAGATATCTTTAACAAGAGAGACAAAAGTGGAATCTTATATTTCAAAAATCGTATCGGCGTTGAAGATATCTTCACCAAGAGAGGGGAAAGTGGAAGGGTATATTACAGTTTTAGAGGGTCCAAACCATAATCATAGATTATATTTCTGCTTCTATAAAAATGGATTCAACTCCCTAACTGTTCTATTGATTCTGCGTCATTATTTTTTCAATAAAAATTAGTGAGTGGGAGATTCCTCAACCCTACGTAAAACAATGTGTAACCTGTTGGAATTCTTTGAAGTCTAGGTAGCCGTTGTTATCTGCATCAAGAACACTAAAATATTTAAATTTATAAACATTTTCTATTAAATAAAAAGTTACTGTATAGAAACATTTTAAGATAAATAAAAAAAATAATAGTAAACTTTTTTTATAGATTTTGTTTAAATATAGTTTATTTTACCCGCACTTAACACTTGAAAACAAGATAAAATAATCTAAATCTTTATTTTTATGTTTGGGTTTAGCATAGCAGTTGATAGCCTCCAAAATCCAATAACACAATAACAGAGTACAAAATTTACTACTGAATGGGTGCTACATTTAGAACAACTGGAGTATGCAACCATCTGTTTTTTTAAAGTAATAAAACAATATTTATTGACTGGTTAACAACTGCTAAGCCCTACTAAAATGTTTCTTTAAAAAAACTTACATGATCAATTCAATTCAAAGAGGAAAATCTTATTTAACAAAACAAAATCTTACTTGAATACAAGATCACAAGTATTTTTTCCTGTATTTAACTCTGGAAAAAATTCCACAAACTGGTGTCTAAATGAGAAATTCTTTATTTTTAAAATTAAGCTTCGTCCCTATAGGCCTCTAGGCGAACTTTAATACTTCAATAATGGACAAGAGCTTCCCTTTTAATGTTTAGAATATAAAAGATTAGTGAATTTATGGGTTTTTTTTTCTGGCAGGGCCGCCGCCGGGGGAGTATTTTTTACTACCTATTCCTGTTGGGCGTTTGTAGATACCCCCCCCCCCCCCCTAAATATCGTTGAAAACCTTATAACCCATAAGGAGCTGTAAAGGAGAGCCATTACGGTCCTGCAGTTAGCGAGATCATGATCACTATAGAAAGACGGGCAGTCAGATTTCCCGTCAGTTTGAAATAAACTAGAAACTTTTCTATTATTATAGTTTTGTTTACTTGTAAATTCCTCCATTAGGATAATCTTGATGAAAGCCTCTAATCATTTCTATCAGTCTTTTCTCATCACAGCTAAACATGAATAGAAATATCCATAAGGGCGATACCTAATAAAACTTTAAAAATTATGTTTGATAATAGAAAGAAATAGCGGTTATTCGAACAATGCACAAAGAAAAACAAGTTCTTTCTTAGAAATTTCAAATTTTTGCACAGTAATATTTTTACAGAGTGAAATAGTTATCTAATAAAAGAGGGATTTTAAGGGATAAGATAATATACAATAGACAGAGTTGTACATCCCACATGATAATAAACAAAATTACCCCAGTCAATGTATGTTAGAATTATTGATTGAAAAGTTTGAAGTGTGTAATATTGAACCAACCAATCAAGATTTAATAAGAGCATGCAAAGTTTTTAAGCCAGTGAATAAGTTTATCAGCTTGTAATATACAGTTCAATGACCCCTCCCTCCCCAAATAAGAAGCATATAACTTTATCTTACACTTTGTGACTGAGCATCCACTTCCAATCACTGACAGTCAGTCCCATCTTGGCAAGCTCAGATTTACTCAGGGTTATCTTTGGACCCTCCTCACTAGTTCCAATCCTAACAATACAAAATAAAATAACAAGCTCAGATTTACTCAGAGTTATCTTTAGACCCTCCTCACTAGTTCCAACTCTAACAATACAAAATAAAATAATAAGCTCAGATTTACTCAGAGTTATCTTTAGACCCTCCTCACTAGTTCCAACTCTAACAATACAAAATAAAATAATAAGCTCAGATTTACTCAGAGTTATCTTTGGACCCTCCTCACTAGTTCCAACTCTAACAATACAAAATAAAATAATAAGCTCAGATTTACTCAGAGTTATCTTTAGACCCTCCTCACTAGTTCCAACTCTAACAATACAAAATAAAATAATAAGCCCAGATTTACTCAGAGTTATCTTTGGACCCTCCTCACTAGTTCCAACTCTAACAATACAAAATAAAAAAAATAAGCTCAGATTTACTCAGAGTTATCTTTGGACCCTCCTCACTAGTTCCAACTCTAACAATACAAAATAAAATGATAAGCTCAGATTTACTCAGAGTTATCTTTGGACCCTCCTCACTAGTTCCAACTCTAACAATACAAAATAAAATAATAAGCTCAGATTTACTCAGAGTTATCTTTGGACCATCCTCACTAGTTCCAATCCTAATGATATAAAGCGAAGCTCTAAAATCAGAAGGAAGGACAAACAAATGTAGAGTGTGAGAACTAAATAATGCAGTACATCAATTTGTAAGTCTAAACAAAATTATACATAAATTTGTTTAAAACGTACTGAAGGAAAATCAATAGTACATCTTTCACCACGAGAACTCATTTTTGTTTTTCTTTCAACCAACTGTTTTCAATAAGGTGCATGATTGATTGATTATATATATTATATGGTCAAACGCCCTTCAGACAACCAACTGGAAATCCTAACTATGCATGATAGTGAGTTATGCCTGTTATACTCTTACACAAACTATTTAAGTCGCTCACCTGACAAAGCAGCAGTGCAGTAGGAACCATTTTTATCGTCTTTATTTATGACAAGGTGTTGGGTTGACATTCGAACCTATCACCTTCTTGACAACGCACGGATGAAAATCATAATGTTTATTTTTGTTATTTTAAACAATTTTTGTTTTGATATTTTTACAATTATATATACTTTAACTAAGAGTGAAAGAAAATTGTGAGCATAAAGGACAGATAGAATAGACAGACAAGATAAGTTGAAGAGTAGATGCTTAGTGGTCATATGTCATATAAATGTGCATTAATCAGAAAAAAAATCAATAAAAAATCAGCCCTCTATCTAAAATAGCAAAATAGAAAAAACATTTCTCCTAGAGCATTACGGACGGACCCACGAAAAAAGTGATTTATAGAGGATATGTGAGTTATTCAGCAAAACTTACACGTTAGAAAGCTATTCAATATTAGAAGCGAAAGGCTGCATTTCCAAATAGAAATTTGGTGTCCTCTAGAGCATTTATTGACAGTCCAACAGACCAAGTAAGTTATATATCTTAGATAGCAGCTAAGAAAGACTGGACGAATAGACTGACAACAAAAAAGTATATAGAATAGCTTCGCTTCTGACATGTAATTACTTGCTTGCACCACAGCCCATTTTCTCTATCTAAAAGCATGCAAATATTGGTAATGTCCCTGCAACTGTTATTAAACAAGCATGACAACATCCATAAAAGCAAAGCTCTGAATTGGTAGGACAGACGAACATAAACACTTGTAGAGTGTCAGAACTAAATAACTGAATAGAAATGTATACAGAAAAGCGTAAGTAAATTTGTTTCAAAACTGCGTAAATACAGGATACTGTTAAAGAACACACTTACATAGTTAAGATTTGATTATAGAGATGCTTCGCTTATAACATTGTAACTTTTGGTAATAGGAATCAGTATTCCAAAATCAGATGAATAGGATACCTATAACAAACTAAAATTTGTTGTCAAAAGAAGGAAAAAATCAACATGTTTTGAATGGTCGCACAGACTTTCTGGTAACGATTAATAAGTTGTTACGCTTCGAAAGATCGTACCTAATTATTATGAGAATAATCATGCAAAGTTTGAAATCGATAAGACAATTCTAACCTGTTTACATTAACGAAAAGATCTAACTGTCCAGGATAAACCTGCCCTAATTATAGAAAAGCTTCGCTTACAAAATAAGATAGGGGAGAGTTCAAAAGCAAGTTTGAGAGATTACACTGATCTATATATAAATCATAAAAATTTGAATAATTATTTTTCCACTGTGGGTTCGAAACCGAACATCCGCTAGATAAGAACCGGTTCTATCCATACTGAAAAATCATGAATAGCATCTGTTATGGACAATTTTCGACAAATATCAAAATAAAAATCATAAAACTAAAACCAGTTTATTAGCTCCGAGGGGTGGAAGGTTTCAATCTTATAATTTTTCATTATGATATCCGCGGAAAGCTGTCTTTAATAACTATTAAAACTTTTTAATGTTTGATGTAAAATAATTTATTTGAAATAACTAATATCAGGTTTAATGTGTTGCTCATATGATAACCTAATAACTAAAACTGCAATACAATAACCAATATTGCTTTATCAGATAACAATAAATTAGTCATGAAAACACCTTTTTCGTATTCTAATTGTACATTATTATATTAGAATGTAGGTAATTTGTTTTTGTAGCAAAGTTACTCTGTAGTTTTGTTTGTCCTCCGTTTGACCGAAATATGATTTTCTTTTCTGCTGTTTATAAAGAAATACTACTGATCATTTGTGAAGATAGCATAGAATCAAGTATCTAACTCACTCAGTTCGTTAGTCTGTCGGTCATACTGCCATGCATACATGCTCTTTTTTCTTTTATCTTATAATTCTTTTTTTTATGACAACAAAGCATCAACTGCTAAAAAAAATAATTAGATCATCTAGAAAAGAAAAAAGATTTTTAATTTTATTTCGATACGATCATATTATTTTGATAAAACTTATTTTTATTTTTAAAATATATATTTTAGGGCGTATACGTAAAATGGATTTCTTGCTTATACAAATAATTATTTGTGAAATAACATAAAAAATAAGATATAACGATTAAAAGTTGACTACTCTGTTCCTTATTCCAAAATATATAAAAAGTAGTCAACCCTGTCACAGCTGATTGTCAATTTGGCGCGATTTTCTGCTTGTGAAATCCCGCCTACAAGCAAAACAAACAAAACTTTCAAGAAAGTGATTTAAATTCAAGTTTCTTATGAGCGGTCATAACGTATTTTGGTGATTTTGATATTATTTTCATAAATTTAATCAAATTATTGTATTTTATTGCAAAAGAAACATTATTAAAGCGATGATTTTTATTAAATTCGATAAATTTTAATGATATTTTTTTTTAAATGCATTTTATTTTAATTTTATGGGAAAAAAATTAAAGAATATTATATTGCAGGATTAGACTAAACTTTTTAAAATGGAACGACGAATATTATTACTGAAAACAACAACTAAAAATAGTAAGAACAAAAATGATTCGAAAATTGAAGAAAGATTAAATGAACTTTTCTCGGAATTTGTTCAAGATTGTAATATAGGTAGGTTAATTCAATCTTGTTAGCTTTATATCTAAAAAATGTTTTGTTAGGCTAAAGAAGAGTAGAGGTGGGAAGCTCATGTACCCCTTGGTACATCAATTTATTTTTATAAATTACATCTAAACTTGAGAAAAATGGTCTAAATATTGAGCTAGACACTAGTACTACTAGTGAAACCTGGTTCATAAGCCTAGTCCTATAGGTACTACATCTAAATGACAATTTTTTATTTTTAGGTTAGGTAGGTAAGAAAAACCTTGCGGCGGAAATGGGCGAAAATGGGTTTTTTAGGCCTTTTTTGGTCTATTTTGATGTCGAAACTTGCCTTTAATTGTTTGTTATAAGGTTTATTCCCTTGAATACACTATGTCTAGTTTTTTTTCATTTAGATGTATCTATATATATATAGGACTAGACTTATGTACCAAGTTTCAAGTGTCTAGCTCAATATTTAGACTATTTGCTCACGGTTTAAGTTTAAATGTCATTACGCCCCTTCCTTTGTGAATGGTAATGGTATTTCATATTTGGGGCTTTGGATATTAAGATATGGTATATTTTCCCTCATCTACGTGTATTATCTTTCTAGAGGGGAGTATTTATTTTAACCTCACCCCCCCCCCTTCATCTCCCTCTCATCGCCTTAGACCATCCTCAGATTTTGCTCCTATATAACTATTTATTTTAGGATATACCAATACTTCACTGTTAACTCCTCGAGATTTGCATGTGGCTTGTGTTCCTAAACCATGGCAGAAAATAAACAAAGTTCAAGATATTAAAATTTTACTTACAGATTTTAAATCATTTGATGTTCAGGTAAAAAGAAAACTTTATTATAATGCATAATAGAATTCTTACCCTAGATTATTTAAAACAGTTCGTAAAAAGAAAGTGTATTAAATAAAGATTTTGTTAATAAATTATTCACATCAAACATTTTTTTTTATTTATTTGAATATTTCTAGCATACCTACTTACTTAATGGGTTTAACATTGTAAGGGTTTCTAAGGTTGAAGACTTCCCAATTTGTTTCTTTATTTTAAAGGAGTTGAAGCCCCATTTTCTCTCACTCCTACTGAGATTCACACATGATAAATTTATGGTAAAAAATCTT
Organism: Acartia tonsa; assembly: GCF_053477335.1. NCBI lineage: Eukaryota > Metazoa > Arthropoda > Copepoda > Calanoida > Acartiidae > Acartia > Acartia tonsa. Next base: position 22,612,917 of record NC_137268.1, read on the forward strand.
TTTAGGATAAAGAATTAGCTATTAGTTTGAACAAAAACCTTGATGAACTTTTTAAGCCAGGTAGGTACATATGCTATTTCTATTTTCTGTTCCGCAATGTCTGATTTTAAATGCATGCTATTTTTTTAATATTAAAGTTGAACCAAGGATGGTTCTAATTTGAGAAAATACATCTTAGCATACAATACCTTAAAGTAATATACCTAACTAAATTTGTTTTAGGAACTTGCATTTTAAATATTATCTGGGTATGTGATTCTCTGCCAGCTACTTTAAGTCCGGAACTATTTGGCGTTTTGGATAGGGCTATTAGGTAAGTTTTATTGTTTAGTAGCGCAGCTACTCTAATTTTGATTATGTTTGCTCATCTCTGTAAGACTGACACCTTTTCATATGGACATAATTTGAACTAACAGAAATGTCGTAGTTTTTTTTAGTAATTTGCTTTAATTTTTAATGAAAAAATTGTAGGTATGGTTATTTATCCTTATAATAAAGTAACAGGATGTCTATCTCTAGAGGCATAGCCACTAGTTTTTAATAAAATGACACAAAGCTAAGACTTTTCTACCTTTTTAGTTATCACAATGGCAAAATAACAGTTATACCCAACCTTACAACCGAAGACCCAAAAAGCTCTGTATGGCTAGATGCTCTGAATGCTGAAGTATTGAACAACACTGATAAAAGCATGGATGGGTTTCTTGATCCTACCCTGGTGTGGAGGGGTGGTATGCTTATTGCTGAGACACCCGAGCAAGATGAAACTTTAGAGGTATTAAGCTAGTGATATTATAAGTTAGTACCTATCTCATTTTTGCTGGGGCCTTAAGGGATAAGATAATGGACGATAAAGTTGACGTACATCTCCTATTCATGAACATAAATTACAAATTAGTTTTACCAACCAATCATTTTTGAATAAAGGTCGCCAAAGTGTGAAGCCAACGAATGAGAGAAAAAACTACTAAAATGACTTTTTTTTCGCATATTTATCAATTCGCTCCTGTCACTTATTCATGTAATGTATGAAATACATTTTACAATTAAGATCTCTTTTTCAGGATTTAGAAATACATATTAATGAAGATTCCTTAGACAAAATATTAAAGAAGATCAAACTAAGAAATCTACATTCTCAAATTCTTACAAAAGGAGAGGTAAGACATTGACATTTCTCATCATTGTGTTTAATTGTTAAATGTATAAGTTTTTGACAAAATTGTACGTAATTCTGTTGCAAATCTTTTACATACGGGATACTCTTTAAATGAATTACTTACATTTATTGGACTTTATTATAGAGATGCCTTGGTTATAATATTGTAATTTGTTGTCCAAGAAATCAGTATTGCAAATCATAAATAACCAATAACTATTATAGGAATCATCATGCAAAGTTTGAAATTGATAGGACAATCCTAACATGTGTCTAAAATAATAAAAAGATCTAACCGTTACAGACGGAATGACCGACCCTAATTATAGAAAAACTTTGTCTTTAAAAAAATTATGTTCATTAAATTTTCAGGAACGACCAGAATGTTATTTTGACCCTAACCTAGAGCTTGTATGTGAAGTTGACCCCATGACTGTTCCCGCAACCTATCTAACCCCTCACCATTTCTATATCACAACTAATAACACAGGAATTTAACACATTTTTTTATCTGCTTATTTTTCAACTTAGATGTAAATAAACAAGTATTGTTTATAGAACTTTAAAACTTAAAAATCACTGTTAAATTAATTAATCTCTAGAGGAGAAAGATATAGAAAGAACATTCTTTGAAGAAGGATTTAGCAATTCTAGAGTTGGTTATATTGTAAGGTTAAGGTGAGTTTAAATATTTTGAAGCTTGAGTAGTGTATCAAGGATTTTTTTTTTGGAAAATAAGACATTGGACAATAAATTAAAGTACATCCAGTTTGAAGCCAACGAATGAGAGAAGGTGATTGTAAAATTTTGAGTAATATCTTAGAGAGAGGGGACGCGACAATGATCTGTTGGCTTAACAACTTTGGGGACTTGTAATGGATTTTGATTAGTTGGTTTGTTATGTTTCAACCATTAATTGTAATCTACAGAAAGGTTAATTTTGTATATTAAAATTGCAATGCGTTGGTAATGTACATCAATTTATCGGTCATTGTCTTCTTCCATTAGATCCCTGATCAATATTTTATTAAAGTTAAATGTATCCTATCTCTTATCGTATTCTAAGCATATAAATACTTATATTATAATGAAAATTAGACTCAATACCTATTCATAAAACAAAATATTTTTTTAGGGTTGCTGAAAAATTGCCCAAGGACTACGAGAAACGCACAGAAGAGAATTGGAAAAGACGTGTCATTGAAGGAATATATCATATTATAGTAGTTGAAAAGAGAAAAAAAAGTATTTGAAAAACGATAGGGGTGATACATCTTGGGAGAGAAGAGATCGTGTCCCTTGACTTATTTTTATTTAAACTTAAATGGGTTAGCCAAATCTTTCAAACGAACAAATTGACATTATGTTACTTTCAATTTATAAAACTTAAATTGCAATTTCATTTTAATAATAATGAAGTAAAAATATTTTGTATTTTATTAATATCATGATATAAAATGATTAGATACTGTTGGCTATATTGAGAACAATCATTTAACAGAATGTGGATCCTATGTTTATTTTCTTCTGTTTTCTGACAACATAAATCATAATAAGATGAAGAAATGTATGATTTTATTTGATCATCTGAATTACAAAGATGCTCGTCTCAAGATGAAATATACACCAAGGTGGGTCTTAATTTCTTATTTTAGCTTGGAATCATTTTCCATTTCTTTTATCTTGTGCTGGGCTATGGGGATAATCGCACAACAAAATTTTATTTTGTACAAATCCATCTAAAGTTTTTCTTTTAAATGTGTTTAAAACTCACAAAACAAAACAAAAATCATGCATTCGGCTTCTCAAATTTTAAACCTTTTTTGGACCTATAAAAAGTTTCTCCATAAAGGAGCACCATGTCGGTCCAGCGGCTAGAGTTATCTCTGGCTACACCAGGGAGTACGGGAGGGGACAATGGATCGAATATTCAATTTTTTCGAGTCTTTGATTTTTTAAAAATCTGTAAAAAGAAGAAATAAATAACTTAAATTATTTTAACAAAAGCAATAATAATTAAGCACAACCCTAATAGAATAACAACATAATATAAAGTAAACCAATGAAGAATTGAAGACAAAACTGATAAAAGAATTCTCAACGATTAAACCACGTTTTAATCGGAATTATGGGTACTTGCGCAACCAATGCCGCAACTCGTGTGTTAGTTTTAAATATCTAGCAGAAAAGTATCAATAAACTTAATTTGTTATGATGTGGCTGGTTTTAACAATTTTTTTCTCTCCAGAAAATATCATTTCATAGACAAAAACTTTATTGTGATATTTGTTTAAGAACCATTCTAAGAACCCAATTAAATTTTGGGTTATTGGGCGATGGGTTGAATGGGTTCCAGGGAGATTTTTATAGTTATTAATTACAGAATGATTATGTCAGTCTGATGTGCTTGTAATCTAATTTTCAAATGAATGCTTTTTTCTTGGAACTCTTTTCTTATTTTATAGTTTTCTGCCTCTCCCTTTAGAATTTCCTTCATATTTTCCGGATTATTCTGGATTTCATAGTCTTTCAGTGATAACTCTTAAATTGAATTAATTGCCCATTGTCCCCTCCCTTACTCCGTGGGCTACACATAGATTAACAGACATTCTGTTACTTTTATTATGGATAGATTCTTATTTTTTTAATCTTTTCTTGTAGAATGGGAATTGTAAATCCACGACTAATAGAATCAGCTAAAGAAATGGATTTATCCTGTGACGTCAGAATTATGGACTTATATCAATATAGAAGAAATATTGTAGCTGCTATTCTCAATAAAATGTTAGGTAGGAAATTACATCTTCTTTTTCTTATGTATCTAAAAAAAGAAATAGCACAATTTAACAAAAGAACATTGTTTTATAATTTTGTTCTTTAATAGTGGCGAAGCTATTCTATAATTCATTATGTCTGTCTGTCGTCTGCCAGTTTTGCTACAAAAATATAAATATTTATGTAAAACACATGATAGGTTAAAGTATCGTGATTTTATTGTTGATTTACTTCCACTTCAGTTTTTTCGTATTTCTATTCTTGTATTTTTATGCTGTGATTCATAATTATATTGTCATCTTTGTTCAGAGAATAAAAGTGAGATATTGATAACTCAGCCAGTGGAAGAGATATTGCTTGGTGTGGAACAAAGTGTTCATGATGCTATGGATATGTTGATTGATGTTCACAGGCATGGCGGTTACAAGTTAGAGCCAACATAGAACTATAGAATTAAAGGGGTGGGGGGGGGGGGGGGGTTAATGCAACCATCTCGTAATCAATGTATAAATGGCACTTAGAATTCGAATTTCGATCTAAAATTCTGCATGAGTAATCCTTGGTAGGTCTATTTTCCCTAAATAAAACAAAAAGTTGAAAAAGTAACGGCTAACGCCCCCCCCCCCCCCCTTAGATATCTAGAGCGATAGCACTTTCAATATTGAAGAAATGACGCAAAATTTATGAAATGTTGTATTTTTATCAAGTATTTAAATCATTTTTAGTCTTTGTTACAGAGACTGTTTGCATTGCATACAGTTTCGTACCTTATCGCCCTAGGAATAAAAAAATGGTTAAGATCGAGATAATTTGTAACAATTAGAATGTTTACAATTGACGCACGGACATTTTAATAAGTAGGTAATACATATGGAACTGCTGTCTTAAATGTAAAATATTCGCTTTAAAAAATACAGATTCTTATTTACATAGTTATCCTTATCATAGAGATTTAGAATACAGAACTTAAAACCTCCTATTTACAGGGAAGTGTTGACTAATCTACCCAGAATTTCTGATGCAATCAAGGCTGACCCATATGGTAGACAACGCAAAGTGAAGCTGACCTCAAATTATTGTGAGGACATCAGTGAGAAACAATTTCTCAAGCTCTGCTCCAAGAAACAGGATAATTTAGATAGCAGCCAAGAAAGTGAACATGAAATAAGGTTAGTTAGTAACATTCAGATATCATTGGGGATAAGACAATGGACGCTAAATTGATTACAATTTATATAAATAACCATTAACAAATGAATAAAAATAAAATAACCACTTTGGCAGATTGACACTAGTTTGGAACTAACCAATCAAATTAAATTCAAGTATCGAAAGTTTTGGGCCAATGAATTAGATAACGTGGTTCTAAAACTTTGGGTACCAGAGTAATTTGCAGTTCTATGTCCCCTTCGTCCATGCTTAAAATTTTAGTTGGTTTTAGTAGCGTAGCTACTCTAGTAGTCGTTTTTTGGCCTGTTAATAATTCTCGTTTTGTGATTTGTCAAAATGGAAAGATCTTGTGATGGCATAAAGTTTGACCTTTTCATATTAAAGCTTCCTTTATCCTGTAGGCGTTGATATATGATGTTAAAATGAACATTTTTAGATAGTTCCATAGTTTTTATTATTATATTAGTCATCGGGTTTTTGATGACTTGCGCATTATATTTTTGATCCTAATTAGGCAGGTGACTTTTTCATTTCAAGAATCAAACTTTTAATAAATAAAACTAATTTTATTTTTAGTAAAATGGACACAATATCATTGGAGGCAAGTGAAATAATGAAATTTTTCACGTCCAATGGCTCCCCAGCTAAACATCTGGATCTGGAACCAATAACCCTCGGCACCAAATGTTCTGCCTACCTGAATGAAGCAGAATACATGTCTGTGTTCCAAGAAAATTTCAATCTATTCGCGCCCGACCGTGCAGTCATCAAGGACAAGCATAGAGAACGAAAAGGACCAAGGGACTTTGAATATATTGGATACAAGCTTATCGGCGATGATTTTAGAAGTTTTGAGTTCAAGAAGGGACCAAATGTGTTTTACAACAACGGGCCGGCGGCTGAGAAAACAGACCGGGATTATGGCCGGATGAGAGATGTTTATGTTGGCATGATAAAGGAAACTTCAACCTCACTGGATGTTAACAAGGCGCCAGAAAAATTGAAGCTTAAGCAATCGCCTGCGGCATCCAAAGTGCTTAGGCGCAGCCCGCGAAAAAAGGTAAACAATTCAATGATCGATTTAGCAACACAACTGCTCAGCACTTATTACTTTTATCCCGTTAAGTTATGTTATCATACTTCTATATATGCTTAATAACTGTTAAAATAAGATTTATTGAAAACTTATTTTGTTTCTTTAAAAAGTTTATGTAATCTATATCTGGCTATTTTCAGAGTTTGGGCGGCAAGCGCTTGGAAATACAGCCGTCTAGAACCTCTGACTTGATGAGTAGAAGACGTTCAGATCTAGGCAGTGGGGTTAGGCCAGATTTAGGCACATCCAGCCGGTCTAAGCTGATTACAAAGCGGAGGGAGGTGCCTCAACAAAAACTGGTTGTGTAAGTTGTTTAGACTTCAATTTTAATTCAATTTTTAACGCCTTCTAATTTCTGTAATAATGACCTGTATGACGTATGTAGCTTATTTTAAAGAAAAACATAGTCATCCTTTTTTTTAAAAAAAAAGTATACGTTTTGATACCTTTTTTGTACCTAACCAATAAACTAACCCCCTAACTTACTTTATAATGAAATCGAGGGCCCTAAACCCACCCTTATCCCAACATATAAAACCATCTTAAGAGTTGGAGGTCCCATGTTAAGCCTTTTTGGAATACTACTTAATTGGTCATGACATTTAAGAGATCTAATGCATCTTAATGTTGCCTCTGTGTCATATTTAAGAATTGATTTGTTTTAGGTCGTCAGATAAAGAATGGGGTAGAAAGATTAGAGTTGCTGTTATTTGTGCTCTTAAAAGCAGGGTAAGTGGCTTTAAAATTGAAATACATCCTTAATTATAATGAACAAAATTAACCCTTCTGTAGAATTAGATTTAAATTAACCAATCAAAATTTAATAAAAAGTACCCTAAGTTTTGAAGTCAATGTATAGTGTATACGTTTTAGTCCATTGAACCGGGTCCCCTTCCTCCCTGTAGAAATTAACAAATCAGCAACTTTTTTGTTTTAAAAGATTTTCAAGAATGTCAGTTGTATGTATTAAACCGGTAAAACAATATTTTATTTAGAAAGTTGACGAGAAAAATCCTCTGTTTCGACGTTGTTTTGGAACTCTTGTTAAAATGTGTCAAATCGCTGTTCCAGATCGAAGGTAAGCTTATAAATACGAATCCAATAAAATGGATATTTCGACGGATTTGTTTTTTAATAAAAATATCCTAGACATTTAAAATCCTTGGTAGTATTGAATTGAATGAAATATAGAATTGTTACTTCACAAATCTCGCCATTTGTCGTTACATGTTACAATTGTTATCCACTAATTCACATCAAATGCTTTGTTCAGGCGAGAAAAAAAAATTATTATTGTATTTTATCTGTAATTCAAAGGGCAAAGGCTATAGTAGCTTTTCAAATGTACAAAGCATCAGAATTTACAGGATTTCTCTCATTGATTCATCTTCTTATGTCAGCTAACGTTGGTATCTTATTTCAGTGTGATGAACGCCAGTGACCTGCTCTTAAACGTTGCTATGTCCAACGCTGATAATATTATAAAAGCTGAATATATGAAGATAAAAGCTGCTAGATGAAAAATTCAAAGCCCACGAAAATATTTGACGGATTTTTAAACACAACATTGTTAGGGATAGTTATGCTGTGAAGTAATAACTTAGATATAACAGCAAACGTAGATAGGATATTTATTACAAAGACTAAATCAGCCAGCCTACAATATTTTAATACAATGAGACAATTTTTAACCATTAAAGACCTAACACTATGCAGACTTATAGGTATTTTTTTTTTGATATAACAACCGAAAATTCATGCTGTTTCGTATTTCAGACCATTTTATGACTTTGTTTTTTAAACATTCAAACAAAAGTAAACTTAAAAAGTTGTAAAAATGCCAGAGAACGACGGTGACAGCGGCTCAGCCGCTACCATATTGGCTGCCGCAGCTGCTTTGTCCCCGGGTGGTGGCAGTAGTAAGAAGTTGAAACAGGCAAGACTGCCGTTTGCCCCCCTCAACAAAACACCTCAGCCAGGTAAGAACTGAAAATAATTAAACATTTTTAGCCAAGTGGAAGCAATGATTTAGTTTAAACAGCTTGGATGTTACAAAATTATTTGAAAATAGGCTGCTTAATTATCAATCTAGCAGTCTTAATAGAGAAAAAACAAATAGGCACACATACATATGTATTCATATTTTAGTTGCCGACACTGATTCTAAAAAGCGCAAGCTATCAGAGGACCAAGAAGCAGTAGAACCAAAGAAACAGGAAAACATTCATTAGATTTCATTAGGTATCAATTAGTAGACCCCCCCTCCTCTCCCCTCCTTCACCCTTGTTAAATTCCAGTTGTAACCAAAATCTGAAACAATTCGAAAAAATATTTGAAGATTTTAGCTGATTTTATCATGATTATGGGGGCAACGTTTCGTTGTAAAGCCGACCTTTTGCCCCCCAAAAGTCATTTTAGATTTATTTTGCTTGTTGGCTTTACCTGAATTAATACATACTTTTGAAAAAAAATCTTTGAAATTCTAATTATGTTGCCAAAAAAAGGTAAAACTTGCGACTGAAACCCCTGTGGCCGCCAAAAGGAATGAACCAGAAAAAGAACCAATAGTAGTCGACAAAGATATGAAAGAGGACAATAAAGGTGAATTTTTATTTAAATACTTTCCCAGGCGTGTATGAAGAAATAGAGTGTACTGAAAATATCAGGTGATACTATTATCGAGAAAAATGTGAAAATCGGGCCCAAAAAACCTTAGATATGGGGATTGGGGAGGTATTTTTTTTAAAATCAGCAAAAAGCTACTTGACCTCTTATCTACAGACACAAGAAACCCTTAAAATGTTATAAAAAATGAATCTTGTGCAGAATATAATACACCCGTCATTTCCTGTGCAACCCTTACTTAATGTATCTAACTTGGATCAAATTGTCATGTATTCATTTATTTAAATCCTTATTTGATTTTTTACTGCTCTATTTTGTACGCGACTCTTTCTATTATTATAATAAATGTTCTTTTAAATAATGGCTTTAATAGTCATTGATCACATAACATTGATATATATTTTTATGTTTGAAGATTTGATACCCATATTTATTTGCACTAATCACATTTCTCTTCACATTATGTTTGTATAATAAATTCAATATTTTAGACTGTTCTGAAACTAAAGCTACTCCTAAGGACGTAACTGAAGAAAAGGAAAATGGTGAGTGAAATCATTAGGATGTTCGTCTGCATAATATTTTGCGTATCATTGCCGTTTTTAATTGTATTTTTCACTTATTTTTGGTTTATAAGATGTACCCAACATTGGTGATATCATAGTTTATTAATGGTACTATACAAATCCAGTTGTCTCCTATGGGGGGTTCTACTTCTGTTCATAAACGACAGCTATCCTTTCTCCTTTTAAAATTCAGAAGTTTGCATGAAATATATTTTTTCTTGGCTTTCTTGTCAACTTTTAGTATCAAATATTTTTCTGATTTAGTTTCCAAGCATAGAGAAGTAAAGCCCAAGAAGGCGAAAAAGGTTCTAGCTAAACCTTCTGAAGTTATCAATGTTGAGGAGGAGTCTTTGCAAGAGAGGCCAGAAACAATGAAAGGTCGTGTCAAGTTGCCATTTAAAAAGAAGGGCAGGAAATCAGAAGAGAAAAAGGTATTATTTTTATTTACATAAGGTCAAGAATGCTTTCACAATTAGAACAATTTAGTTTATATCTGTTATTGATTAAAATAGAAATATAATAGGTATTATATTTTGATGATATATAGATCCACTAGCGGCTGCGCCACTAGCATCAAGGTGCTCTGTATTCGTAGGGATTTGGAAGGGCAGAAAAATAGCCTAAAACAATGCCCAGACTTATTTTAAAAATGGAATCGCCTAGAACCATCTTAGGACCTATAAGAAGCTTTACTCTAAAGGAGAACCATATCACTTTAGCGGTTAGCGAGATCGTTTGCTACAGACATAAATGTTTGCTACTTCATATAATAGAAGAATATCTTAAGGCATAATTTAACAATGTAATGTTTAAAAGGCATTTATTTATTTGCTTACGTATATTTCAAACTAATCTGTAAGACGTAAACTGCCGGTTTGTTTCACGTTTATAAACTTGTTACTTATTGGTTCTTACTCTAATAATTTAGGATAATGACTCTGACATTGAGATCCTTGATGAAATTGACATTCATCCCGGCACATCTGACAAACAAAAAGATGATGAAAAATCTGCCAACGAATCTAGCAATAAATCCACTAAAAGTGATGAGTCAAAGAAAGAAACATCTAATGATGCTACTACTGCTAAGAAAGAAATAGCTAAGCCTTTGTTAGCAGAGAAAGATGAAGATAAAAGTATGACCGATGAGTGGGCAGAGTTTCATCAAAAAGAAATGGACAAGGTTAGACAATTCTTGAAAATAAAAGAGGGTGAATAGTTTTTTGTTAGTTTGTTCATTACTTTAGGTTAGGTTATATTGGGTACTGTGTAGCTACGCAGGGTTAGGGTAACTCAAGCATAGACCCCTCAGGGTTAGGGCTCCCTGCAGGGTTACACAGAGAAAACACTTTTCAATTTAAATAAATAAAAAATAAGGGGGTTTGAAGTTTAAGTGATAGGTAGGCATTTAATTTTAGGGAAAACACATAGTTTTTCGTTTTTCACTTATCAGCAAACTTTTTGGATTAAATTCCTGGTTATTTCAATTGTGTTTTTTTTTACTTTAAAAATTTAAAATATTCTTAGAATCCTGTAGAAGTTCCAATCACCGACATAGCAACTCTTGTTACCCCAAAAAGTGAAAAGAAGAAAGGTGGCCTCACTAAATCAACAGAAAAATCGAAGGGGAACGATAAGGTTTGTTTACTTATAAAATATTTTAAACTGATTTATATCTGCCTGTTAGCCCAGCCTTAAAAAAACTTGATTGTAATATCCGCGGAAAGCTGTCTACAATACAATGCGATAAATAAATTTAATTTAATTGATTGTCTACGTAATCTCTTGTAAATAAATATGATTAATGATTATGCATGTAATACGTTTCGAATAATCAATAGGTATAAAAAACTTTAAAAATTCATATTTTCAGGATGTTCCAAAAGATACTGTAAAGACAACTCCAAAAGCAAATCCACTTGCCAAGTTTCTTGTTAAAATGTCCCCTGGAAATGTTCAAGCTAAAAAGGTATGTTTTTTTTACTGATGCGCTCATGGAGGTACAATTACCCTTGTTAATCGTTAATGCTAATATATTCAAGTTATGTACTTTTATTTTGTTGAAAATAGAAAGCTAAAACATTTATATATTAACAGTATTTTTCCACAAAATTGCATTTCATAAAAAACATTTTTTAGAAAATCCCCACAAAGGATACCTCTAATGACAAGGATGAAATAGTTATCATTGATGAGAAGACAGACAAGTCTGAATCTACTAGTGAAGAAAAAACTGAAAAATCTGCAGACAATTCTGAACCCATGGAAGTATCTGCCAGTGATAATACTAAAGATGAAATACCAGCAACTGTTTCTAAAGATGTAAAAGAAAAGACTGAAAAAGTAGATGAACCTACAGCTGATATGAAAACTCCTCTTGCTAAGACTGCCGTGTCCAAAGTTTTGACGCCTAAGAATCAGAGTGGTGCCAAAGGCACGCCTGCAAGTGTGAGGTAACAGTTTTGGTATAAAAAGAAAAAGATAATTAAAGGAGTTTAATCATGAAAAATAACTCGTCAGTCAGGTAATATTCGAATCTTAGTCCAAACTTCTCAAGAAGTCTGTCGCTTTTTGTGTCTTGTCTGTGTATTACGAAGGAATTGACAAACCGCCCAACCGGTGATGCTTGAAGGCCCAGGGATTGTTCATGACTTTTGGGGGAGGGTGTCTCAACAATACCAAAATAAGTTTTCCTTCGAATAATAAAAATCTCTCCTCCTCAATTCCCTCTGTTGGCGTAACATCTTTTTTTTTTAAATTGTTTTTAATGTTTAGAGCTAAGCAAATGGCAGTAGCAAAGCTAAAAGTGACCAAGCAAGAGTTGAATATTAAAATGGAAGAAGCGGTTGAAAAAGCGGATTTCTTGCAGGTTAAAATTAAACTAAACATGAGTTAACTTTTAGGAAGTATTACATTTTAATAAATATTTTGGGTATTGTCGGTTTATTGTTAAGGGGCGTTCGCCGTAATTTCATAGTAGCTTTTCTCCTAAACTAGCCCCTGCGGAAGGCCATAACCCTGCGTGGCAATCATTAACATTTACCTTATCTAACCTAAAATAACTTATCAAAAGCTACTGTGAAATTATCCTTAAGAGGCGATGTCCCGAAACCGACAATACCCAAAAATTTTAGCATCAATTTTTTTTCTTATTCTGAAGTTCACTTTATTTACGACCTGTAGTCATGTTTTTTTCAAATAAGCTTTCTATTAATCCACCCACAGCTAGTTCCAATTTTTACCGAGCTCTTAAATGACTAAGGACGCAACTGGCATTACTTTTATCGTATTTTAAATTGGTATTGTTAGCTTGATATTGCTGAGCTACTTTCTAAAAAAGTCTTTTAAATATTCTTTTTTTCACAGGCTCATGACTTGAAGCAGAAGATAAGCAGTATGGAGGCAGAGATAGAGAAAATTCAGGCTGACCAAGAGTTCACAGCTTACTCTCCTGCAACTCAGGCATACAAACTATAGACAAAAGTTGCATTGTCTGTTATACGATTAAATAATGATTGATTGTTGAGACTTGATGATTTAAAATATTTATTATGTTTAACTTTGATTTAGACTAGGGATAAAGTGTTAATATCACTGTTATTAAGAATGGAGGCAAGACCACTTTTAGTGTTTTAATATGCGGATTCGGATTGGTTATGTTAAGTAAGGGTTAGAAAATGGTCACTGTAAGGGCTAGAAATGGGAGAAAGGCTACTGTGAAAATACGAACAAACTTTAGATTCTTCCCAAAACTCAAAATTTAATCTCTCCCTCAATGAGATCGCTGGTTGGTAGGACTAAGTGCCCTGGTAAAGCATGCATTTAGTATTAATAACAGGTCAGGCGATAGTTTGCAGGACGATGGCCACATGATGATGTATTAAATTAAGAATGATGTATTGAATTGAGAAAGATCTTGTCTGGGTTTAGTAAATTAATTAAGATCTTGTGGTATTTTGTCCTTTGAATGTCGTTAAACTTAAATAGGCAACATTATTTATCTTTTAAAGTGACGCTTATATTGTCACTTTTAATCATTCATCTATAGTTATCTATGATACCAGGGCATACTAAGCAGCTGTAGCTCGCCTTTGTTGCCGGCGGCTAAATCAGTTACAAAGGCTGGCAGCACTCCTTCTACACCTGTGGCAAGTCTTGATTTTAGTTCAGGTTAGTTCTATTACAATTTGTAGCAGCGAAGCTACACTATACTTTCAGGAGAGCAAGGGACATTGAAGTTTTAAAAAAACTCGTTCTCTTATTCGATGGCTTGAAAGACTTTGAGTAATAATAAATCTTAATATGGTATTATTAAATGATATTTTATGCCTTTTTGAAAAAAGAGCATTTCACTTTTATTTTTGCCTTTTGCATGAAAGGAGAGTAATATTTTTCATTTCTAAAAGGTACCAGTTTTCATGAAAACAAATCTTGTTTATTTTCATTTTAATTTAATTCTTTTTATCTAATCAGGAATTGCTTACAGTAGGAATGATAATCTAATATGTTTCATTTTGTAAGGTGATATTTCTACGCCAACCGGAGCATCAGATGAAAACAAGACTCCTAAAAGTTCCCAAGCCAAGAAAAGTCTGGTAAAAAAGGTACTACACATATTGTTCCTGTTTTAAAAGAAGAAAGATGAATTTTTTTTCTAGATAGGTTATTTCTAAAGGAGAAGACTTTATGGGGGAAAAAAAGGGGGGGGGGAAATTATGTAGGGGGAAAAATAAAGAATTTAACAGTCCTGAAAATATTTTTTCTATTTTTTTTTCTCCTTCTTGGGGGGAAAATCAAGAAGAATTAGTGGGCGGGGTAAAAAATGAATAATAGGTAAAAAGAGTACTGAAAACCCTTTTTGCATTTTTCCCCCCTCTTTGGAGGAAAAAACTAGGGGGGGGGATGTAATATTTTGCAGCAGGGGAAAAAATAAATCTTGTGCAGAACATAACCTCTGTAACTGTATTAAAGAAGATCGTATCAAAAGTCATGAATATTCAGTTTCTAAAAATGTTTTATTTTCTAGGTGACAACTCCCGGAAATATAACAACCGTCGACTTGACTACCTCATCTACCACGCCTTCCAGCACTTCAACCACCCCGAAGCCGCTGACCCCAAAGCAGCTGGCGGCAGCAGAGGAGCGCAAGAAGAAGCTGCAGCAGCTAGAAGAGGAAAAGGAGAAAAAAAGGAAAGAGAAAGAGCAGGCGAAACTGGATAAGGACAGGCAGAAAGAGATTGATAAACGAATGAAGGTGAGAAAGTTTTAAAAGGTTTGGATCATGTAAAGAAAACGAAGTAGTGGGATTCGTCGTATTTCACAGTAGCTTTTCTCCTATTTCTAGCCGCTGCGGGGGAGCTCTATCCCTGCCGGACAATCATTAAAATTTACCTAACCTACCCTATCAAAAGCTAATGTGAAATTACGATGAAAACCGCTACTAAGATTTTTGTCTTTTACCCACATTTTATTGACATAATGTTCGCTTTTCTTATTTAACTTTGTTAATAACCTTGGATAACATAAACTTTATTTTGTTATTTAGGAAATTGAACGCATGGATAAGGAGCGTCAACGACGTGAGAAAGAAAGAGAAAAGGAGAAAGAGCGCAAAGAGAAAGAGGAAGAGAGAATCCGCAAAAAGGAAGAGAAAGAGGCGGAGCTTAAAAAGAAGGAGGATGAAAGATTGAAGGCGGAAGAGGAGAAGAAAAAGGCGGAGGAATTGGAGGCGGAGAAAAAGAGAAAGGCGGCAGAGGCGTTTAAAGGTAATTTTAAATCATATCTGATAATTTTTAACCTATTACCCCCACCCGGCCCCTAATATTAAATTTCTAGGGTGTTTCTCAATATATAAAAACATTTTGTTCATGGATTCTCTTTTTTTACATTTATTTCGTCTCCATTTATAAATCCCACTAGCGGCTGCGCCCTTAGCATCTAGGTAATAGGGGGAAATAAGGGGTTAAAAACATCCCAGGGCTTAAATCTTATAAAAATAGCCTAAGACCAGATTGCAACCTGTTAGAAGTTTCCTTAAAAAGGAGAACTAGATCGGTTAAATAGTTATTAAAATTGTTTAGATTCCGACAAAAAACTTTACTATTTTATAAAATAGGATTTTAATAACATTTTATTATATTCCAGGTTTCTTTGTGAAGAAAGACACGTCCAAACCCAAAGAGGAATGTACACAAGAAAAGCTGGAGACAGAAACCCTAGACCAACAATTCAACCCGTTTCAGGTTAAGTCTTCATAAAGTCTTAGCCCTTCTCTCACATATCCGACACTTAACAAGGATGACAACACATGATAAGAAGCGCAACTAAGCCTTGATAATATATTGTATGTATTGTAGATAATATCATCACATTTAGAATTGTTAATATTGTTCCATTATCATTTAGAAAATTTGTAAATAAACGAATCAAATGAAAATTGTCTTTGTGTTGTCATTTTTGACAAGTTTAAACTTTTTTTTTAGAAAGAAAACATAACAATAAAATGGATGATATATCTTTGCAAAATAGCAACTTTACTATGGAAAATATGTGCTTTCCCTCAAAGTGCCTATCGAACACAGAAAACCTCCCCATTACTTTTTTTTTATAAAAATTAAAAATAGTGGGCCATTGCTTTTTTTCTTTGGAAAATTACCATTGCAATGAGGACTCTAACCTGCGGGTTTTCCGGTAACCCTATGTAACCAAACCTGACCTTTAGAAATAAACAAACATACGAAACTTATCCAACAACCATTATTGTCGATTTATTTAAAATATGATGCGGAGGGATGGGGGGAAGTTTTGACACATTTGCGTAAACCTTTATTTTTTTATTTTTACCTGTACAGAGACCACCTGGAGGCCTACAGCTCCGGAACCCGGAGTCCTATCCAAAAAATCTTAAAACTTCGTGAAATTCATCATATAAGAATGATTTTATCTTTTATAATCTATCCTCTCAGTCCAAAGATAAAGCCTATACACCAGGTTTACGCAAATGTGTCAAAACTCCCCCCCCCCCTTGTTCTACTAGGCACTTTCAAGGAATACACCGAAATATGTTGTCTTTTACCTTCTTAAAAACTTTCAGAATTTTAAAGGTTCTTATTATCCAAACTCTTTGTTTTTATGGGAAACTAAGGATGACAATTTAATTCCAAATGAAAAAATCTTGCTTAGATAAAATAAAGTTAGGTAGAGTATTTTTTGTGTCTTTTTCCTTTTTTAACCAAAACCCCCTAATATCATTAAGACAGAATTTATTTTGTAGAGTTAGGTTGAAAGATTTATTTATAGCTTACCATTCTCTCTTGAAAATGGATTTATAAACGAGTGTCAAATTTACTCCCCCCCCCCCCCCCCCATGTCCCTTTGTTAAAGACAGATGCAAAATTAAATTCCTTCAATTATTTAGATAAATCTACACTTTGGTTTAGTAATGGTAAATGAAAATATGGTTGTTTTATTTTGGACGCTTTAAACAATAATAATTGAGCCAATCTGAGCTTTTTTTCTCGTACTATTTTAAAAATACAGACAAAAATAATCTAATTCATTTAAGACCTAGGTATTTAAAAGATTAAAAACCACAAATTAATCAAAAAAGGAACATTTTGCAATATTTTTTTATGAGTGTGAAAATAACTAAATAAATTTTAGGTTAAGAACAACATGCGACTGGCCCCACTATGCCGCGCAGATCCTGACCAGGCTAAGGCTTCCCTGGACAGCCTGGAGGGTCCCAGCGGCCCCCAGGATCTCTACCTGGAACAGCTGAAGTCTGGTGGTCACGCACCTGGCAAACAGAAGAAAACCTGGCCCTGGACAAAGGCGGAAGAAGATGAGGTTCAGATTCTGGAGGAGGTGAGTTGGCGGTTTCCATCGTATTTAACTTGGAACACAAACAACTTTTTGAATAAAATATGTTTTATTGCTTATTTTATGTTATGTTAGGTTAGGTTAAAGGATAGCACTTCATTGGTTAGTTTAGGGATAGAAACATGTTTTTACAGAACCTGAAAATGAGTTATGATCAGTCTCAGAGTCATTTGTTCCATTAATTTTCCGTTCTATAATGCAAACTTTTATATTTTCCACAATTTTCTCTCCCTTTTCTGTTGGGGGGTTGGAAATTTATTGTATAAATTGTGGAAAGAATTGGAGAGAAGGTGAAGTTCAACTCGGTTTTAAAATATACACCCTTGATTGGAAATAAAGTGTCACATCAAATTTATAAATATATAAATAGGTCTGATATTATCTTCCCTAAATTTTCTGATGATGTCTTGCTAGACTGAATTTTTTATAATTTTTATCTCATTTTGTTTAAGGATGAGGATGATTACGAGAGTGATTGCGAGGCTGAAGGTGAAGATGGTGTTATGATCCTCAGGGCAGGAGATGGTAAACGTCACAAGGCTAAGCTTTTACAGTTCCATGAAAACCAGAGGTATTGGAAAATTAAGAGTATCTGTTAAGGTTTTATATTGTCTGATTTGGCGAGAAAAGGCATACATAAATTGACGGAAAGCGGTGTTCCGCAGCCGTTTCTTCTCAGTTCCACAATCCACATTATACATCTTCAAAGCTACTGCAATCCAAATTTCAGTACTGTAACTCTTTTTTTTTAGTTGAGTGTCTTTGTTTTAAAAAAGTGTCACACTCGCCTCCCACCCATTTTCACAACAAAGGATTTATGCAAAATATTTTCTTATTGATCTGAGTTGAAATTTCCCCTCCCCCCCCCCCCTCTCTCCTACAAAAATAAGACAGAAACTTTACAGACTTTTAAGTGTTTATTTCTTACTTGATAACATGCTAAATCACGCTCATGTTTATTTTTTGTCTTAGACCTGCCTATTGGGGAACCTGGAGAAAGAAAAGTAAACATATTTCTGGTAGAAAACCATTCGGACAGGTAAACTTAAATTAATTGTTAAGTTTTCAATATATTAATTATAAGGTATTATTCATTTTTAAAACTGTTTAGTCCTAAATGTGCTTTAATTAGAAATGCATATCATCTAGGTATAAGGGGAGAATAGAGTTTCTCTATTTAAAAGTGACAGGTTGTCTGACTGTGTGTTTATTTATACGGAAATATCTAGCTAACCATTAGACCGATATGGTTCTCCTTTACAGTGAAGCTTCAAGTTCCAGGATATTATTAATTATTTTGGGGGAGGGTACCTCTACCATCGATCCCCCCTCCAAAATCCACAAGTGCCGGAAAAGGCCGTTGGGGACATAGCCGATAGGGTTACTTATAAAATATTATTTAGGATCCCGTGCTGTTTGATTACGAGTATGATTCTGATGAAGACTGGGAGGATGAGGGAGAAGGTGAGAGCCTCTCTGATGCTGAAGACGAAAAGGAAATTCATTATTTAAAAAAAAATATAATTGAAGAGTAACTTAAAAGTTATAAAAAAAAAGAAGTGATAGGTCTATGAATGTCAAATATTCTGATATTTTGCTAAAAGTTTAAAATAACTTCTAGAGGGTTACTTTAGATTTTTGGCTACATTTATCGGCCATTGTCTTATCCCTTGAGATCCCTGGTATGTAACGTTAAATAATGAATGGTTAACAGGAGGAAGAAGATGAATATGAGGTGGATAATGAGTTCTTTGTTCCCCATGGATATCTTTCTGATGGAGAGGAGGAGAAGGATGAAGATGAGGTACAGTAGCATTAAAGACAGACGGACAGTGTTACAGATAGACAGACAGAGGGACAGCGTTACAGATAGATAGACAGACAGACGGACAGTGTTACAGATAGATAGACAGACAGAATGACAGACAGACGGTCAGAAAGTTCTTTGTTTCCCATGGATATCTTTCTGATAGAGAGGAGGAGAAGGATGAAGATGAGGTACAGTAGCATTACAGACAGAGGGACAGTGTTACAGATAGACAGACAGAGGGACAGCGTTACAGATAAATAGACAGACAGACGGACAGTGTTACAGATAGATAGACAGACAGAATGACAGACAGACGGTCAGAAAGTTCTTTGTTTCCCATGGATATCTTTCTGATAGAGAGGAGGAGAAGGATGAAGATGAGGTACAGTAGCATTACAGACAGAGGGACAGTGTTACAGATAGACAGACAGATGGACAGCGTTACAGATAAATAGACAGACAGACGCACAGTGTTACAGATAGATAGACAGACAGAATGACAGACAGACGGTCAGAAAGTTCTTTGTTCCCCATGGATATCTTTCTGATAAAGAGGAGGAGAAGGATGAAGATGAGGTACAGTAGCGTTACAGACAGACGGTCAGTTTGACAGATAGACAGACAGAGGAACAGCGTTACAGATAGACAGACAGACGGTCAGAAAGTTCTTTGTTCCCCATTGATATCTCTCTGATGGAGAGAAGAGAAGGATGAAGATGAGGTACAGTAGCATTACAGACAGACGGACAGTGTTACAGATGGAATGACTGAATGCCAGACATACTAGACGGTTTTTATTTATAGAGATGATAAGACAAGAGAAAATTCTTAAAATTTTTCAGGTTTTCAATCCTGAAATTGAAAAGGAGAAATTAAAATTGAAAGAAAAAGAATTTGAGAAAGAAATCAAGAAGAAGACTCAACAGCTTAAGCCAAGGTATGTCTTTATCTGTAGATTTTATTTTTCGGGGGTTTAGGACTTGGCTTGCCATTAAAGTTTTCAATATTTAACTTAACTCTGGGGGGTTATTTCAATATTTGAGCCTGTAAACTTATGAAATATCAATATTACGCTTCCCTGAAAATTGCCCACGTGTATCACACACAATTTACATGATAATACAGAGATATTTTATTTAGGTTGTGGGGCTGTTACTGGGAGTCAGGAACAGAGATGGATACTGAGACTGCGGCCATCCAGCTGGTTAAAGTTCTGTCAGGTATAATTCCCCTCTCCATTTTAAACTTTGCATTGGGATTCCAGTAACGAAAGGAGTTATGGGGATAAAACTTTTCAGAAATCCTATAAAATAAAGTATTAGTTAACTTTTTTTTTATGATAGCCAAAAATAAAATAGCTGCAATATATAAACAATTATTAATTTTAGTTTAAATAAAGATTGTATAGATTGTATTAAAGTCATATTTTTAATTTTAAGGTTATGCTGCCATTCCATGCTGTAACAATAATCTTCCAATTCCAACCTCCATCAGCCACCCGCATGCAAGCCCTGTCATTCCCCAAGGGGTAAGTTTCTTTTTTTTCTAATTGAAATATTTTAATTGTACCAAAAGTCATTAAGAAATTAGGTACCAAGCATAAATGAAGCAATTTTTCTAATGTGATGTTCATGTATTTTTTATGTCTTGTTTTTAAAAAATAACCTTAGCTACGTTGATTCAGGTAAAAGGTATTCTGATGATTTAATACCATGAAACCCTCCTAAATGTATAAATATGAAGCTTATCTAGAAAATAAATCATAACATAATTGGACCAGCTATTTCTAACATCATTAGCTTTTTTAAGTTAACTTACTAAAATTGAAGGATGAAGCCCAAGAATCTGTAAAGATGAAGTTGAAGGCCAAGGTGCCCAAGACCTTCCCCGAGGAGGCTTTGCCTGATCTCGTCCGGCTCATTCATTTCAACGCAAACAACAAGATCTTCTTGGCCATGGAGTTCATACAGTTCTGGAGTGGCAAGTCAATGGAGAATCCTGCTCAAGGTTTGTTTTTTCATATTTATGTTTTTGTGAAGATTCCTGTAACTATATATATTTTATCATAAGGAATAAAAAGATCAATGGTGGGGGGTCACTCCAACATTCGCCAAATAACCTAAACCTACCCTTGTCCGGTTAAACTTACCTGGAATTGTAAAATTATCGGGCCAGCCGTTTGCGAGATCTTGGTGGATATACCTATAAAAATCTTGGTGCTTGAGCACAAACCTAAAATTTTCCTTAATGTCCGTTTATATGAAAAATATTGTTTTTGAAATTTAATAAAAAAACATACCATTTCAATTATATACCTATGAAGAAAAATATTTTCTTCTTAACAGTCCTTTTAAATAATTCAATTGGTCAAATTGTGCTTTTCCTTGAGGCTTTACCTCGTGTATTATTTATATTTTTGTGTTTTTTTGGTATATTGATCAAGAAATATATTATTTTAAATTGATTTTTTAGGATCTTCTGATAACATTGGAGAAGCTACGGAGCCTAGAAGCGTACAGGGTACACCCAGTACACACAATATCAGCATGGGTACTCCAGGTAAACATATTCTTGTACTTGTCTAGTAGTTATGTCCTTTTAAAATGATTTCTCGTATTTATTCGAATCCGGTGGATAGGAACCGGTTCTCATCCATACGAAAAAACTATGTCTAGCATCGTATTTTATCCAGCTTTCTACGAATATAAAAATGTACAATCATAAGATTAAAACGAGTTTTTTTAGCCGGAGCCTTCGGCACCTCGTTCGGCTTGTACATTCTATATCCGCGGAAAGCTGATTATAATACAATGCGAGAAATAACTATTATAAATTGCTTGAAAAAATGCTTATTTTTCATATCAAAATCCTTTGTTATGTTTGTCTGTACCAAACAATTTAGGGGGAGGGTCGGTCCCACCATTCTCCCAAGAGAAAACGCTTATATAAGAAAATTACCCCTTCAAGTATTGCCCATACAGAAAAATAACAACAGAATAATATTATCAAAAGTTATCTAAATTCTAAAAAAAATTATGGTTTTCAAATGTGTGTTCAACTTTAGGTTCTGCAACTCCAAGCACCGGTACCCTGATCTCTAAGAAGAAGGTGGTTGTAAAAATCCAGGAAATTGCCGACTACAAGAAGGTGGATGGAAGGTCGGGCAGGTTCTGGATTGTTAAACCTGAAGTACTACAACAGGTATGTTGCTTTATTTAGCAGCGAAGCTGCACAATAATTCACAACTTTTGTCTAGTCAGTCTAAGACCTGTAACGTTATTGAGTAAATGTGACTATTTAAGTAGACTTCTGATTTCTTGGACTTTTAAGATACCGTTTACCAAAGAGCATGATATACGATTTACTTGGTCCGTCTGTCTGTCGGTCAATACGATAGCAGAACAAAATTTTATAAATGTTTTATTAAAATTTTAAAAGTAAAGACCCTGCAAAACAATATTCAAACAACTATTGTACTAAGGTAAAGCACGAGGAAAAGGATACAAATAACTGGAATTATATTCTGGAGCAGCCAAACAAACAGGCAGAAGAAGCTGCAGCAGGTACTTAAAAAACATTAATTTCACAATTAAATTTTTAATGCTTATCTTCTTTAACCCTATTTTTTTTATTACTCTTTTTTTCCATGCTTTGCGTATTAACTAATCTTACTTTTAGAAATGTAACATTGTGTTTTAAAAAGTAGGGTAGGTGTTTGTCCGTCAATCTGAAAAAAATATTTTCGATAGTATGAAAAAGATATATGTGTCGAAACAGGGATGGATGGGTGTTTGTCTGATGTTTCTTGGTCAGTTTTCATATGGTTGATTATTTATGGCAGATTTTGTTAATCTCATTAGGCATGAGACATACGATATTTCGAAAAATTATCATATTAACTTTAAATCTGCAGGTGGTAGCGCCAGTACCGGTAACAGCCGACCTCCGTCACCTGTCCAATCCAAGCCTGGAGCAGGACCTAATCCTTCTCAGCTTATAACAAAGTTCACCAAGGTACCTAAAAAGATTTAATTTTCTTTTTCAAAATCAACAACATCATATTAGGAGGTCATAAAAATGGAAAACGGAAATATAATGAGTGGATATTGTATACCCTGATAAAATATTTCTCCCAGCTGGCTAATATGACTTACAACTTTTTCGATCCCTTTCTCTGACCATGGAGGAACATAGTGACTAATATCTGAGGACTATATTAGCAACCTAAATTGACTTCAAAAATTCCCTTGTCACAATTCCCACGTATTCTACATACATTAATATTACCTAAACGATTAAAATAGTGAATGTCTTGCTTGAGAAATAAGAAAATAATGCAGCCCTAGCTTGACGTCTACACAAGAGAGAATTTTGTTAAATAGAAAATAGTGGGAAGATTTATTTTTTGTCCATTGTCCCATCATTGAAGTCTGCATTGGTACATTGATTTCCTAAAGTAGCAAAGCAAAAAGAACCTAGCAAACATTTTTGAGGGGAAAAATGAACTTTAGAACGTAAAGTAGTACGTATAAGGCTTTCGAAAAATATTTTTAAAAAGTAATTTTTGTTGTATTTAGGTATTATCTGAGGATGAACGAGCCAAACTAAATTCCCCACCCCCATCCAAGAAAGCTAAGGTGGAGCCAGTCAAACAAAACAGGTATTATATATGATATTGATTGGTTGGTATAAAATAGCAGTTTACACACTTTTAAAGGTGAGAAAATAAAGATTCCCGCCTATTTTCACTGCTTTAATTAGGGAATTATACACCCCAGATAAAACCTGTTTTTATTTCAGTGCAAAGCCCAGTACCCCAGGAGGCGTTAACATGATCCAAGTGAAACGAGCTCCCGCCAGCGGTAGCAAACCATCCACAACCGGTGGTATCGCAGCGGCAATCAACAAAATTCCCGTGAAGCGCATGTCCAACGGCCAACCAGTTAACGGCGGTACCAGCTCACCCGCCGTAAACATGATAACCGTTAAAAAGACGCCTCAGGCGGCCGCTGTCAAGAAGGTGAACACAATTCAGGTTAAGAAATCTCCGGCCGTGGCTGCCAACAATGGTGCTAAACTATCCTTTGCCAACGCCATACCTGTGAAGAAGTCGCCAGGTCCTGCCGCTGCCAGCAATGGAGCTGGCACAGGCAAGCTTCCAAACCTGCCGCCAGGCGTCACTATTACAAAGTTGGCCAGCAAGGATAATGATGATGATTGCATAGTTCTAGACTAAATACATTTTGGATTTGTCTATCATTCAATCAAATATTAAATGATTCTTTTACAAATTCTTTATTGAGCACTGATTATCCCCTCCCTCATTAATTAAAAAAAAAAAAATAATGTAAGGTGGCTAGTATTTTTCTATGCCTAACCACTGCAGGCTCTAACCCAGCGGGGCTACCCAGTATCTTACATAACCTAACCTAAAATATTAAACAAACGAAAACCTCCCAATCACCCTTTTCTCAATTTTTGTTTTAACTAGGTGGGGGTTTATTAGCGCTCAACTAGGTACTTTGTGTGAAAGCATTACTATTTTAAGTAATACTTATACCATATTTGAATAGATTTATAATTAAAAGTACAAACTTTAAACCTATAAAACAAATGCATTTTTATGTTTTTAGTCCGATTTTGTATTATATATTTTGAGTTTTTAAAAAGCTTACTTTTGCATTTTAATCCAGTTGATTCAAAATTATTTTAATATTAATGTAAATTATTAATTAGTAGATGTAAATGTTGAATAAATTCATTATTATGAAAATTATTAGGTAACTTTTGTTTAGTATAAAATATATCTTATAAGATGAAATTTTTTTCTCTCCATTTTAAAAACTTCTTAATTAAGAAAGAAGCTTCTCTATGATTTGTTAGTCCGTTATTCGACTAATATTTAACAAGACAACATCCATTACTTTTTAGTAGCGAAGCTAATCTATAAATCACATTTTCTCTCCTTAACAATTTGGGATTTTCAGCTGTTAATTAAAGCTAATACTCTACGCTCTGATTATGTAGTCAAAATTTTCATCAATATTCCTGCTGAAATGACTGTTCTCCAGCCACAATTGATTTCCTCTTCAAGTATTTTTGGTCCGATTATAAATTTTTGTTGGTAATATCTACAAGCAAATTAAGTTTTTCGTTATTAAGGTTTACGTTGTTAAATTTTTATGTCTATTATATATGAATGGACAAGCAGCTATTTCAATTGTTTTTAGTTATATAGGTTGATGAGTAGATCTTTTGGTCCTAGGGCAAACGCAGGAGTCCCAAACGTCGGATTGAACACCTAACCTATCTTTAAATGCCTAACCTGTGCGGGGGGCTTATTTGTTATGCTTTAACTAATTGATATCCTAAAATAAAATATTTTTGTGCATTGCTACTTATGGATGTTGTCATTCTTGTTAAATTTCAAGTTCATCAAAGTCTAGAATCGTTTAAGTTTGTTCTTGGGGAATTAGAGAATTAATAATAACGTTATAGCTTAAAAAACTAAATAAAAACACTACCTACTTTAATTGATAAGTTTATTGAAAAATGTTGGGAAAATTACATCGTATGGTAAATCCATTTCAATTCAAAATTATATCATCAGATAACTATTGACTTTACCAAATAAACATAAAACATGAGATCTCATTCGACCAAGATAAAAAACTATTGATCAGAAAAAATAAACGCGGTAAAAATTAATAACATTTTTCATAATAAAATTATTTGAAATTAATTTGAAAAATGTTACAAAAATTCGCCAAAAAAAGGGGGGTGGGGTAATGAAAAATAAATATAACTTGAGTATACAATGTATATAATAATTAATGAAATGAAGATAATTATTAAGAAATATACCATACACTAAAAAGAATAATTATAAACAAGTATAAATGATATTACAAGAAGCAGCGAATATTAACAATGAAATTAAATCTAAAATCCAGTTTTTTTTATAGAAACTTGTTTTCTGTTTTTTTTATGTTTCTCCATAAAAATACAAAATGGCGGAAAGGGCAGATAACTAGATCACAATATCTTTTACAGAGAAACGGGCAGAATGAAGAGCTTTTGCTCCATTCGATATTAAAGATAAATATCTTGTTCAATGGTTGTTAAAAAAAACAAGTTTCTAAACCGGTTCTAAAATAAAATATCACCTAAACACCAGACCTATGTTAAAATAACATTATTTTAGGGTTCTATAGGTATTAAGCAACACAAAATCACAATGCACTACAATTTAGTATTGGCAGAAAACAGTAAGTGTAATTCTTTTATCATTTGTGTAACAATAGCTTAAAAACCCGACTATAATGCTTTAATGAAGATGTTATTATACATATGAAAAATATGTAAACAATAAGTTTTAATAACTTAAGTCTGATGATCTAAACACAAATGGCAATATAAAAAATGGCAAAGTTAAGATTTTTTGCCAGTCACAAATTTAACGTAATCCTAACATTGGCCAAAGACGTCAAATTTTATCCTTTTTATTTGAAACAAATCAACAGAATGTAATAAAAAATCTTTGGCCAAAATGGGATGTGAAATAAGTATCAGATGAATTGATGAAATAATTAGGAATACAACTTAAAGTAATAAATTATTAAGACCTAATTATATAACTAGAAAAGCGTTCATATTTTGACTTGCTAATTTTTTAGTTGTTAGTACAGAATTGCCAAAAATAAACAAAATAAATTGAGAAAATTATAATTATATTGATTTTAAAGTGATAATCTACAAGTTATTAAGGATGACAAAATAAGAAATTGCTTTGGTGTAAAAAAAAATAAAATAAGTAAAATGAGCAGCCTTAGTAATTTTCAAATGTCTTTAAAAGATAGCGCCAATCAAATGTAGGCCAAACATAAATTGGGGGTGTAAGTAAAATAATTAGAAAGAATTAAAAAACGGCTGCCAAATTAAAAATTATGGTTCCATTTTTTGTAAATTTCCCAATTAACAACAATTTCCGAGACATTACTAAAGTCTTTTGGGCTACAGAATAACTCCAAGAGACCTTATTATGCTTAAATATATTTAACATTTGCTGAAAACATTTATGTTTTTTTTTAAAACCAGCTCAAGCCTAGTATAAGTATACAAACACACACACGCACAAGAGCTAGCCACAAAATATTTGTTTTTTTTTACATTCATTGTTATTATGTTGTATCTATTTATTATTTGAAAAGGAACAGATATTGTTTCCAGGCAGGTTTTATGCCACTAAAAGTAATAAGGGGACTAGTTTTTGTTAATATGTATGTGCGGTGTAAAAACGACAAAAATATTTAGTCTTGCAACATGTCATTTTTTGTGCTTTCGTGGTGTTTATGAAACTTGTCATCCTTGTTAGTTTTTATAATAAAGCCTGCCTGGAATCTTACGGATACTATATCTGGGGGTATGGATAATGGATTCTTAACTTATGTGTAGATTATTTATATCACTATTTCATGTGTGATTTTTTTTAGAAAATTATAATACATAACATTTTAACACCTTTTTAACCCTTTCTCTTAAAGCAGTTAAGTTTAAGAACGGATTGGATTTTCTATTAAATATAATAGCAAAATTAAAAGATGTTAAAAATAGTACATAATTATAATTATTTTAGTACTGTAAGAATTCATGACAGAGACTTAAAATCCCTTTTGGGAGGGAAAAAGAATGTAAATTCCAGGGCCAGACAACTGCCAATGACTTTAAAATACGGCTGGAAGTATGTATAGCCGAGTGGTAGTATGTTATCAGCTGATTTAACGGATGCCACGCCCTGGAAAAGTATACAACGACCTATCAGGGAAAAGAAAACTTACTTCTTATTAGCACAAAAATTCATTACATGGTAAAGAAATTTGATATTTACTTTTAGTTTTAATTTAGCTTAACAGGATTTTAAAATAAAATTGAAATACTAGAAGGTAGAATATTTAGATATGTAAGTAAATCATGTGATTTTTTTTTCACTTTTCCTTTAATAAGTAATTTCAAAGCATTTCTTTAACAGAAGTTGGTGAGAGCTTTGTAATATAATAGTTAAGACTTATTTTATATTCTTACAAGTCTCAACTTTTTTTTGGGGAAATAATTTAAAGAGGAATGGGGAAGATATTTGTATGAATATTGAGTGTTACAATATAATTATTAATTATATAATATATATATTATAATTATGGTTTGGTATAATATATATCATCATCATCATAAATCGTCATATAAACTACGTAAAGCTTTTATTTTCTCTTGATGTTGGCGGGCTGGTTGTGCGGCCCCCTCGGGGTCTGGGGGCGGTTAATTCCCTGATACTGATACTTGGCCTTCTTCTCACTAGGCTTCAAGATCTAGAAAAATAAAAAAATTAATATAATATCTTTAAACATTTTACTACAATATAAAACAGCTTTTATGATATTGTATTAAGCAACATGGTGTATTATGTTTTTAAGTTATGAACTGGTAAACCACTGGATCGTTAGAATTTTCCAGTTTTGTAATGAATTAAGAGGTCACAGGGGGGTGTTTTAAATAGTTTACACAACCCCTTCACCATATACGGATACCCTAGGTGCCAAGGCATACAACTGGGACGAAGTATAGGGGTAATTATAACCACCTAACAGAAAAGTTTGAAAACATATTAGATAACTCCCTTATGAGAATTTTGCCTCTAAGTTTAAGGTACCATTTGCAATTCCAAAATCTATCTATTACATGAGAAGAAACACATGAATGAAAGTATACTGTATGCCTATCTGTCTGTATCTATCTATAACTTTACCTGGAAGTATCTCATTAACACTCATCATTCCAATGGCATTGTGTGTCTGTTTATCTATCTATCTCTTATGTCTATCTACCTATGACTATACCTGGAAGGAACACATGAGTGTCTCATCCACACTCATCATTCCGCCGGCATTATCAAACTCTCCGCAGTAGTTTGGAGCACTGAATAGGGTGACAAGCTGCCTCTTGGCAAAGAACTCGTACCCGTCTTCAACAACCTGTAACAAACAAATAAGAATCCAAACATGACAACAGCCATAGGAATCAGTGGTGACACATGAATCAAGAACGAAACCGTATAAAGTAGGTATTTCGCGTAATGCCGTAAAGTAGGATGAGTTTTAGTCAAATGCTCTTATTTGGTCAAATTTCTCTTAATTAATTTTAGAACATTTTATATATTCATTTGGGCATAATTCAAAACACTTTGACTTAATAAGAGCATTTGACGTAAACCCAACAGCTATATTTATGAAATTACGCGAAAAAAAGTCTCCCTTTTTTACGTTTTTATCCTTTTTTTGTAGCATGACTGATAGACTGACGGACCAAGTAAAAAATAAACAGAGTGCTTATTTGTACAGGGAATCTTCACAAAAAAAATAGTCTGTCTTAAAAAGTTTTGGTAACAGAACAATTTAAAGTCCAATTAATCCTTTCTTCCTCCCTGGTGTTTAGTGACTCATATCCTAGAACCATTCATTTAGCTTTAAAGGGACTTTGATGGTTATTAGAAATATCCAATTATATAAAGTAGTAAAGCTTTTTTGTTGTCAGAAGCTTAAGATCTCAATCACAACTGAACTGATTAGGCTCAATATTTTAGGTAATTTTCACAAAGGTCCCGTGATGGTTTTAGGCTATTCTATTTTGAGATTAAAGTCTTGGGATGGTTTTAAGCTGTTTTTATTCCCTTTGAAAACAGATCCCTTGATGCTAGTGGCGCAAATGCTAGTCATTTTATAAATATTATGCCAATAATATACTTTGAGGATTCAGAAACCGTAAATGATGAATTTGAGTAAAGAAAAAAGTATGATTATGCAAAATAAAATTGGTGTGTAACTTTCTGAATAAACATTATAAACTTTGAATAAACAAACACTTATATAAACATTAAATGCTTGACTATTTCAGGTTATATTAGTTTCTATGCATAATTGTGATTTATCGCTTTGTTTTTTATACAGCTTTCCGCGGATAAAAAAAAAATAAAAATCATTAAATTAAAACCAGGTATTAATTTCATGATTATCATTTTAATACGATGCTATACATGATTTTTCAGTATGGCTGAGAACCGGTTCTAATCCGGCGGATAATAATCGGGTTTGAAGCCATACTGAAAATGTGTTCTATAACTTTAGCCCGTAACTCTATGTAGAAAACTGATTTTCTTGGCTGCTATTTAAGATATCTATCTATCCATTACTACTGTCTATCTACCACCCATGGACCAACCTGATGCGCCCTGCAGATAAGATCAAGATCGTGTCTGTTGAGGAATTTACTCACAACGTCAGCACCGAATGTGAAGCTGACACCTAGAATAATACATTATTTAATTTACTTATCCTCTGTAAATCAAGCTTAAGGACAAAATATTTATTTTGAAATCTGCTGTATAACTAACTTTGTCCATTCGTGAATTTTCGCATTAAACATGGTTTAGAAAGACAATAATCCATGAAGAAAAAAAATCAGAAGAGAAAAGCAAGGGACAAATTCTTTGTAGGGGTGTTGAATGATACCCTCACCCAAAAATAGTTATAATCCTTCCCTGGATTGGTAAGATATCACATACACACACGTCACACACACATCCTGTAACTCTTAATGATTCTTGTTGATAATAAAATGTTACCTCTGTCATTTTCTCCCCAACCCTGGACATCCTTATCAGGATCTGACCATAGCAAGTCACATAACAGTCCTGACAAACATATTAACATTAGTTTTTTTTAATACAAAGGGAAGATTCCATCAATATGTTCAACAAGATTAGCTACTTGGAACATATTGTAATTTAAAAGATAAAAAAATTTGGTACACAATTTTCAAAACTTGCTTTGAAACAAAAACTTATTTCTATACTTTCGATATCAAACATCGGACAAAAGTAATAAAATTTTTATTCTAAACAAATAAAAGTAATTCAAGCTATAATACTAAGGTCACAAGGTTCTGACACATTAAGATAGTAATAAATGGCCTAGATTTAGAAATCCAATGAAAAGGCTTGAACCATCACAAAACTAAACCTTTGTCGTTTATAAATTATGATCCATCGTCATATTTTAAATATAAATCCAATAATTACGATCAAGTAAATTTTACAGAACTCCCCCCCCCCCCCACCCTCTTGGTTAAACATTATGGTACTGTTCTAATAATGGTGGAGAAGTGTGGGCGCAAGTTTACCTGTATCTGGCACATCAGTGGGTCTCATGATCCTGCGGATTTGTTCCATACTTTGTAAATCTGGAGATAGACCACCATGACAACAGAATATCTTCTCATCAACTTAAATAAAAAGTCACATTAATAGTTATGATTTTTATTTTAATATTCGTTGAAAACTGTATGTAATATAATGCTATACATGATTTATTGTATGGCTAAGAACCAGTTCTAATTAGGTACTGGACATCATTTTCAAATAATTTTTAATTTGAGGGAAAAAATTAAGTCCTATAAACAATGGCCATGAATAGATAAACCAATGTTAACATTTCTTCGACGTGAAAAAGAATATTATGCTTTTTAATATATAGATTATGCGTATAAGTTAGGTAAATGATCTCTTACATGGATAAAAGGCATTTGTTGGACTGATTTTTTTTTGTTACAAAATTTAGTTATCGAAGATTTTTTAGCTTGTGAATGTAGGTAGTTACTTATGTTTGCTAGAATCATCCTTTCAACTAAAAACCCAGGGCGTTTTTAAAATCTCTTAGGGACATACACACATTCCAAAATTATGTTTAAAACATATAAATGGCCTAAAACTTGCTAAGGACTAAATGAAACTGTTTATTCATTAACATGAAATAGACGTGAGTTCGTTTAAAATTGTCTGTATTTTTTATTTGCAGATATCCAATCCCAACTATTCATGAACCAGTAATTGAATATTCATCAAGAAATAAGAAGAAAAGAGTTAACCTCAATTCCCACCTTTTATTTCCATCAATAAAGAGATAGGAAAATTGAGAATAAAATAAACCTCAACAACCCTGCCGGTTATTCAATTCAGGGCGAAAAATTAACTGCACTGCGTTTTCTCATTTTCAATGGGAATATAGAAAAATCAAATGTAAATTTGGGTTATCATTTTAAAAAATACATGAAATTTATTTTCGGTGTTCATTACTCCTTTAAAATAAAGTAGTATTTTATTCGTCTTAAAAAAAATATCTCTGAAATTACTGGTTTATGCCTTTTAGGGAAGACTCATATATATTCTATGATAGTTTTAGGCTATTTATTCCTTGAAAACATTTCTGTTTTTTGAATATTATGAATTTTTTTAATAGAGAACATATTTTTTTCCATATTCATTCTGATTGTTCTACAACTTCGAAAACCAAGGTTTTTTTTTACTTTTTTTCTGTATTTAGGAGTTTTTTTTTAATCATTTAGGGTATATTAGGTAAGTGTTCCTTTATTCCAGTGATAAAACTAATCTCTATGTTAATGACGTCTTGGGATAACAATGTGTAAACAAACACAACAAGGAACATATTTTCCAGTATAGCTTCGAAACCCATTAATATCTGATGGATTAGAACCGGTTCTCAGTCGTACTGAAAAATCATTTATAGCATAATATTTTTCCAAGAATATTAAAAATAAAATCGTAAATTTAATACTAGGTTTGTTACTCCGGTTTTTCATCTTACAACTTTTCATTTTAATATCCGCGGAATGCTGTCTAGAAGATAAGATAACTATTCAATAAAATATTGACTTAACACAACCATTGTAAGATTCAAAGAGTTATTGTTTAATGTATTTACTCTCAAAAAAGTAATTTCTATTAAAAAAAGTAGTAAGGTTTTCTTTTCTATAGCTCAAGATTTCAATACCTACTGAACCGATGGAGTTCTCGATTTTAGGGAAGCTTCACATTAATATCGGGGTGGTTTTTTTTTAGATGAAGGCCTTGAGGTAGTTATAATCTAATTTTCGCTCTTTGATCTCTACTTCTTCGAATATAGAGCTCTAGATGTTAGGGGTGAAACCACTAGTATTACTTAATAAAATCTTAATAGTCTGGAAATTTTTTTAATGATGTACTTTCAAAATTTTGAAAAACCTGAAAAAAGTCATTGTTACGCGAAAAATAAACATTTCGAGTTGAAAAAAAAGGAGGATATAATTCGAAGAAACATTGACAATACTTTTGTTACATGAATAGTTGATCTCTATACCATTACCAACTAATCAAAATAAACCAACTAGAGGTGGATAATTAAAAATTAAAAAGGAAATTGGAATAACAACAAAGTTATTTTGAGCGAAATCTTCAAAAATCTTCTATAATAAACCAACATTTTTTTTGTTAAAGATTCAAGAACTTTTAAATGCAAGTATGAACTGCAGAGTAGCTACGACTATACTGTAATATTCATACCTATTGCTGCAATGGGTAAACAGTTGAAACAGTCAGTAAATGTCTTCCACAATTTGATGTTGTAACGTCTTTTACCTGAAAAAAAAACAACACGGTCACATGGATTTAGAAATAACAAGGAAAATTTGGATAATGGAAAGAAAACGAAGTAGCGGGTTTCGTCGTATTTTCACAGTAGCCTTTGATAGGTTATTTTAGGTTCAGGGTGGCCACAAGGTTTTTTTTTTAAAAATCCGTACATTTCCGTCCATATTAAAAAAAAATCCGTACATTTCCGTCCATATTAAAAAAAAAATCCGTACATTTATCCGTACATTTATCCGTACATTTCCGTACAATTCCGTACATTTTTATACTAGTAAATATATTATTTAGTAAAATGTCTCAGCAATGCATTGTGGTTTCTTACTACTGATCTGGTTCTGGGTAGCCTTGCAGGGTTTAGGCATCGCAGGTATTGGCCCCGTAGGGTTAGAGACCCCGCCTTAGCCATAGTAAAAACATAGGAGGGGGGTTACCAGAGCTCAACAACCACCTTACGTGAAGAATCCATGGTAGAAACTAACTAATAAACGCCTATAGAACACCCTTTGTCCTTAGAGACTTGGACTAATATACCCTCCTCCGGAAAAAAAGCAGGAATCTAAAGGGATAATACAATGGCCAAAAAATTGATTTACAGTCCCATTGCTGATAAGCAAAATTATCCCTTCTGTTGATTACAATTAGTGAATGAAATGATTGGACACTTAACTTAATGTACCAACCAGGAAAAATTTGTAAAAGTTCCAAAGTTGTTGAGCCAACGAATAAGAAGGCTTTGGGGACTAGTGTAATAATAAGCCTAATGTCCCCTCCCTCCCTAAGTAAAAGTATAAGGTAGAATATGTAAGGATAAGTTTGTACTGAAGGATCTCACTAACCGCTGAACCGATATGGTTCTCCTTTACAGTCTAGCTTCTCAAAGGTCCTGTGATGGTTTATAGCTATTTTGGGGGAGGGTACCGCCAACCTCCCAAGAGAAATCATCACTAGGAAATAGCTCCCCCCCCCTTAATTTTCTTGATATAAATGAAATTAAAAGTGGGGGAGAATCGATAACCTAGTGAGTAAAAAAGTGTTTTACTTCAATTCAAGAATGACAACATCCTTAAAAGCGAAGCTCAATTAGTCCTATGTAATGTAAAAATCTTGTCTGTAGCGAAGGATCTCGCTGACCACTGAACCGATTAAGTTCTCTTACAGTGAAGATTTTTAACTTTTTGACAACAACTTTTTGTATGAAACAATTATCATATTTATCTGATTATACAGTATCCTGTATTTACGCAATTTTGCAAATCAAGAGTTTTTGTTTGTTTGTCCTTCCTTAGATTTTAGAGCTTTGCTTTTATGAATGTTTTCATCCTTGTTTTTTTTGTAACCCTTTTTTTTTGGGGGGGGGGGGGGAGAGTTATATACTGGAACTCGAATAGATAAGGCAAGACATTAAAATGATAAACATCCTATATAATGATAAACAAAATTACCCCTTCTGTATAAATGAATTTCTAATATGTTAGACACTTCTAGTTTGGAACCAATAAAAATTATCAATAGGAGGTTCAGTGGTTAGTGATATCCTGTAGTACAGACAGACAGATACACAAAGACAGATAAACTTAATTGAATGTTTAAGAGAAGAATAATCAAACTTCTGTTACACCATTCTTGTCCTCTCTGGTTCCCGTGAAATCCAAATGTAATTTACAAATAATGATACATTTTACTTAATTCATTAAGACCATAACACTAATTATAACACATTTTAACACCTTTGTAACTACAGTATGACAAATAGCTAAAAAAAATTTATTTTAAAATAGAAAGTACGGATTTTCCGTACACCAAAAATAAAAATCCGTAGATTTTTTTAGCACTTTTTTGAAAATCCGTAAATTCCGTACATTTCCGTAAATCCGTACATTGTGGCCACCCTGTAGGTTAGATAAATGTTAATGATTGCCCCGCACGATTAGGAAATAGGCCCCAAAAGGTATGAGCCCCCCGCAGGGATTTGAAATGGGAGAAAATCTACTGTGATAATAAGACGAATCCCGCTACTTCGTTTTCTTTCCATGATCCGATCTTACACTACTTGTACCCAGTTAAAATCTGATTTTTTTTGTGATTATCTTAGGGGAAGATTCAATCTTACATCCTTATTTCTATTATAAATTACTTGTTTTATTGATGTTTTTTATTTTTCAAGTTAAATAATATTACTATAGACTTTAAAAGGCTTAGGTAAGGTGACTTTTCAAAAACAAGTTAAAATTTTGTTCTATAGACACTAGTCATTTTGTAGAAAAAAAGATCATTTATTAGTAGGTAAAAGACAAAACAAAATAGATTACTAAGTACAAAATTCAAGAAAAATTGATTATTTTTTATCTTCAGTGTTTTTGTTTACCTATAGCGTGGCCTTTTAGTGCTTATTTACCAAAGAAAAAATATTTATTTATTTAAAATTTTTTTTTACTTTTCATAAGCAACAATGAAAACACTACCTAGGTACTTAGGTATTTAAGAAGGGAACATTTTAAGTAATCAGTAATGAGTTGCGCCTGTTTTGGGCCAAGGCATTCCCCTACACTAACTATTGAAGTCGTGCACCTGATATAGCGAAGTTTAATCATCTTTATTTATGACGCGGTGTTAGGCTGAGATTCGAATCTATCACCTCCCAACGAGGAGCGAATTCGCTCAAGTCGCGGGTGTCAACTTACATTCATCATAGAATCCGTATATTCTGTTGATGCTGGCACACTCGTGGTTGCCTCGCAGCAGGAAGAAGTTCTCTGGATATTTGATCTTGTACGCCAGTAACAGGCAAATAGTTTCCAAAGACTGCTTTCCTGAAAAAAAAATAATCCAAAATTAATCTAGGTTTAATTAGGTGTTGAAAAATTCATCTAAAAAGACAATTTTACTCCTATTCTTATAAGATATTTCAAGAGTCTAGGAGGTAAGGGACATTAATGGCACCCACAAAGTGTCATAAAAACGTTACATCAAAACTTTTCTTAAAGAGGGGGGGGGGGGGGGGGGGCGAAAGTGACACTTTTTGAAACCAAAACTAAAAGTCAACAAAGGAACTCAACTAAAAAAAGAGTTACAGGTCTGAGATTTTGCATGGCAGTTGCTTTTTAGGCAGTGTTCTGGAGCCGGAGCCGGGAGCAGCAACATTTTTGGTGGAGCCGGAGCCGTACTTTTCGTTAAAAACGGCTCCGGCTCCGGACTAGCTAAAAATGATTTTTTAAAGTAATATTATAATTTGGCTACGGTCTATTTCCATATAATAAACTGAAAAACTATTGTTACTTAACAAATAGACACACATACTTCTACTTTTATATAGCTTTAATCAAATAAAAGCAAAATATTTTATATTATTTTTTTTATTTTATCAAATTCAATAATGAAAAAAAAATTGATATATTAATTTTAAGGTAGTAGCCGGAGCTAGAGCTGGAGCCGGAGCCGCATCAAAATTATACGGCTACGGCACCCTGTTTTTAGGGGTAAAATATGGAACTGTGAAGAAACGGCGGCGCAACCGCCGAAAACCGCCGTTTCCCGCCGAATTTTTTTGCCTTTTCACGGCGGTTTTCGGCGGTTGCGACGCCGTTTCTTCACAGTTCCATATTGTACCCCTATAAAGCAACTGCCATGCAAAATGTCAGACCTGTAACTCTTTTTTTAATTGAGTTCCTTTGACTTTTAGTTTTGGTTTAAAAAAGTGTCACTTTCGCCCCCCCCCCCCCTTTAGATTGGTTGGTTCAAAAAAACCATGTCAAATCTTTTAGTAATAATTTAATTTAAAGGAAGGATAATTTTGTTTAACATAAATGGGTGAGTATACTAATTTATGCTACAATAACGAAGTACAGTGTTAATCATAAATTGCTTGAACAAAAGCAATAAATAAGTTTATTATATAAATGCAGGGAGGGAGGGGACACTAGGCTGTTGATTACACTAGTCTCCACAGTTCTTATTCGTTGGCTTACAACATTGGGGGCTATAATTAAAATTGGATTGATTGGTTTACTAAGAAGAGTGACCAAACGTTTTTGTGTGCAATCATTGGGGACGTACATTGTCTTATCCCTGAGAGGAGTGTATGTAGTAATATAGCAGCAAGGGGAATTAAGTTAATAAAATAAAGATAAGGCAAATCAAAGGGGAAACTATGTAAGTTGGAAAATATAGCAAAAAGTTTTAATAAAAACAACAAGGGTGATTATGTCCAATAGGAGCGCATTTTGATAGAAAACAAGAAATATAGTTCAGTATATTTTGAACACATAAAACAATTATCGAAAATAGTTTTCATAAAAACTCATTTTTTCTTAACTGAAATAATAAGGTTTTTGTGTTTTAAGCATGACCAACAAACAGACAGACGGACAACAAAATGTATGCAGCAGATGCGCATATATCATAAATAAAAATCACAAATATACCCAACAATGAAGTTGTCTTTTTAAGCATGACCGACAGACAAACTTGTTATAGCGCAACTACTTCTCAACTTGGATATGTCTGTCTATTTATTTTAAAAAGTTTACCTCTGTCAACATAGTCACCAAGGAAGAGATAATTCGCTTCTGGGGGGAAACCTGAAATTAAAGATCATTAAAATACATCTACTACCACTATAATAGAGTTTCAAATAAAGGTTGGTTGTCTGCTAGGCAACTCTCAAACACTAGCACCCAAAGTTTTACAACATCATTATTTCTTTAGTTGATACTGTTATTGAATTTTGATTGGTTGGTTCCTAAAAAGGAGTGACCAAACTTTTCAACCAATAAAGGGGGGAGGCGGATGTGCCACTTTTTGAAACCAAAACCAAAAGTCGACAAAGGAACTCATTTAAAAAAAGAGTTACAGGTCTGAGATTTTGCATG
Source organism: Acartia tonsa (assembly GCF_053477335.1). Taxonomy (NCBI): domain Eukaryota; kingdom Metazoa; phylum Arthropoda; class Copepoda; order Calanoida; family Acartiidae; genus Acartia; species Acartia tonsa. Next base: position 22,651,397 of record NC_137268.1, read on the forward strand.
GCAGTTGCTTTATAGGGGTACAATATGGAACTGTGAAGAAACGGCGGCGCAACCGCCGAAAACCGGCGTTTCCCGCCGAGTTTTTTTTTTGCCTTTTCTCGGCGGTTTTCGGCGGTTGCGCCGCCGTTTCTTTACAGTTCCATATTGTACCCCTATTAAGCAACTGCCATGCAAAATCTCAGACCTGTAACTCTTTTTTTAGTTGAGTTCCTTTGACTTTTAGTTTTGGTTTCAAAAAGTGGCACATCCGCCTCCCCCCTTTTATCTACAGAAGGGGTCTTTGTATTTATCATACTTAGAAATGTACATCAATTTATCCTCCATTGTCTTATCCCTTAAGATCCCTGAAAAGATACGCTTGTACAGTACTTCTAATTAAGTACAAATACAAAGAGGGGTAGAATGTAGATGACCTTAGCACAAAATATTTTAAATATGCAAAGTTAAATTAAATTTTCTTCTGTTGCTTTCATAATTAAAATGTATGCAAAATTATCTTGTTATGTGTTAAAAAATAAGAAGCCATAAGGTTAAGAATATGTACAGATGAGTTAACAAATTTCATTATGAAAACCCTTTAAATGTAAGTAATCAAGAAAAGTCTTATGAAACTCTGATAGTTAAATAATGAATTGATGAGGGGGGGGGGGGGAGAAGGGAATATTGAGCTTAATCAATTTCTTCCCCTAATAAGCTGTCAACTGCAAAATTTATCAAACATACATTGGAATGAAGGTTTCAATAGTCCCAATTATCCTATCCTTCAATCCCTGAATAAATATGTATGGAAAGGTAAAGACAATTCCTTACCAGTACTGCAATTCTACCAGGGATCTTAAGGGATAAGAAAACCAAGGATAAATTGATGTTACTCCCAATTACAAAAAGTACCCATTCAGTAGATAGCAATTATTGGTGAATAAGTTTGTACACTTTAAGATTTATACAAATCAATAAAAATTTTAATAAAAGAACCCGAAGTTTATATTAACCAACGAACATTATAGTTTTATGTACCACACCACTATAATTTACAGTCCATTGTCCCCTCCCTACTCCCTGAGTTGTTCAATTTCTGCACTCTAGCTTGTGAACAAGAGAAATTAGTGCTCTTGTAAACTAGCAAATAATCTTTTTTTTACAAAAGAATAACTTACATATATAGAAACTTTCATTGTAAATCATACTGGTTTTTAAACAATTTCTTATTCATTAGCCTTAAAACTTTGAGTACTTTTGTTTAGCATCAATGGGGATGTACATGAAATTATCGTTCATTGTCTTATCCTTTAAAATACCTGAGAATAATTTCAAAAATATAAGAAAAAGGCTGGATTCAGTATTACACACATGAAACTCTTTAACAAAAATTGCTTTTTGTGATATTTGCTTAAGATTCGACTAATTAAACCATGCTACAAAATTAGCACACCGAGAAATAAAGACAGTTTCTTCGTCATTATTTTGTTAGATATAACAGATAAATTGAAGGCAATAAAAGCTTGTAATATTGCTGTAATTATTGATTTTATAAACCATCTTGTAGTGTTCAAAGTAGAAGAGGACTGAAGAATGCATTTCATGAAATACCTCAAATTTATGTAAGATAAACACAGATTTTTAGATAACTAAAAACCTTTTCAAATACATATGTCCTCCCCTCCCCCCATAATTTTAGGCATGGAACTTAAGGGATAAGACAATGGATTGTAATTAAATTGACAGCCCAAAATAACAAAATTACCCCTTCTGTAGATGAAAAATTATAGGTGGAAAAGTTGGTTTCCTTTCTTTCCAGGGAAAACCCTCTACACACCACAGATAGAAAAATCTAATAGGCATTCTAACATATTTTCTGGTTCAGTATTCTATGTAATTCTATTATGATGCAGAAGTGGACAGAAACCCAGGGATTTAGAGGGATAAGACAATGAACGTTAAATTGGTGTAACTGTACAGTATATACAGTACACAATGACTAATAATAAACTTTTTGTAGATTAACGTTATTGTTGATAAGTTAGGCACTGAGCAATCGGAAATTAATGTACTAAAATGAACCTATAGTAAAGGAGAGAACCATTTGTGTACCATAAAAATTTCCAATCTAATGTCCCCTCCCTCCATGAAAGAAACTGGGGGAAAATAAAAGAGAAGGTATAGATGGGGGACAAATTGCAAAACCAATCTTGGTAGAAAATTCAAATTTAGGGAAATAATGATTACATTTTTTTAGCTCAAAAATAATTGATTAAAAATATTTTGCATTTTTAGATTAATATAAAATCTTTCATGAGATATATCATTTTTTTATCCTAAGAAAATCAGGTCATTTTTAGGTAAAATCAGATAAAGGGAGAGGTCATTTTCTAGTAAATCCCGTAAAGGTGTGTGTTATAAGGCCTAAAAATAGTAGTAGAACGATAAGGTGCTCTAGATATATGTATTCCCTATTGAATAGAACAATAGGAAAATTTTTTTTTTTTTTGATAACCGTACCTGGATTATCTAAAAAAAATACGAAATTTCTATCAAACGCTTTGTTTGGCTCAAACTGACAAAAATAAAAAAAAATATAATTATAATAATAATGTTTTCTATAGGTACAAGGTAAAGGTTAAGAACAATCTATACCATTAAACAAAGGAAGAAGTCATTCTTTACAGGTTGATTTATTATAATTATATTTTTTTTATTTGTGTCAGTTTGAGCCAAACAAAGCGTTTGATAGAAATTTCAGATATTCCAGGTACGGTTATCAAAAAAAAAAAAAAAAATTTCTTCCCTATTGTTCTATTCAATAGGAAATACAAATATATAGAGCACCTTATCGTTCTACTACTATTTTTAGGCCTTATAACACACACCTTTACGGGATTTACTAGAAAATGACCTCTCCCTTTTTAAAAATTATATATCATGCAAAATAGTTCTTAATTTCATGTGTAGTTGTACAATTGCGTAAATTATACTTAATGATTTATTAGGAACGTACTATTAATATTAACATTAGGGACATATCTTAAATTAATAATTGCTACCATGAAATGAGTATGTGTAATGTATATACAAAATCTTTTACCATGAACTGTTAATTTTGTCCTATTTGTGAAGTTTAAAGACAATACTACGGCATAATTGCTAAAATGAATTCTTTAGTATACTTTAGCATTGCCTATACAAGACTTACTTGTACGATAGAGAGAATAATTTATTTAGTATCATTTTCTTTAGTCTTGGTAATATTTAAGGTAAAAAATCGCCTGTCTTACTATGTGGTAAGGTTAAATGCCATACATATAACCCCTATGGATACCCCTACACCATTTTAGGCTAAGCCCCTAGATAAATTAATAGTACATAATTCTATTTAAAATATCAGTACGACATTTATATGCTCTACTGTAGTAAACTAACATGCATCGTATAACAGATGAATGACTAGAACACCACAGGAATCTAAGGGATAAGACAATGAACGATAATCTAATCCCTACCCTAATCATTCTGCTCATAGAAGCCTAGACTTATTGAGTAGGGTCAGGGGATGGCATTTGTAAAAATTAATGTAAACGCTATTACCTCCTCCCTTCCACCCTGAAAGAAAGCTGGTCAAGATGTGAATGCATAACTAAACATAAGGACAGCTTTGCTCTTTAACAATATTTTTAACAAGGACGGGCAACCTTCATAATGGCGAAGCTTAACAAATCAGATAACTAGACAAACGAAATAAAGAAAGTAAGATCAAGTGTCATGGATATTGATTCACGGAGTATTATTATTGATCAATAAAAGTCTTAACAAAATTCTGTAGGTATTGTATCCAACTCTATAGGGTAAGTTTGAAAAACAAAGGACAATTTCAACATTTATAGCTGCAAAAGCCTTTGATTATGAACGGACGTACATGCAAATGCAAATGAGCTTCGCTTTAAACAGTCTCTTATCTTAAGTCGTTCTCGGATGGATAGTAAAATTTCACACAAAATATAACTAGGGATATAGGATTAAGTAATGAAATAATATTTTGATAATTTGCAGACATATTGGGCCGAAGTGAAGATAATGTGTAATAACAATTGAAATAGAATATACGTTAATATTATGACAGGGGAAAAATTGTCATCAATTTAGGTTGTTATCATAATGAACATCATTTATTGGTCAGTTCGTTCATCCAATAAGAGGGGGGTTGGGGTTGAGGTGAAGGGGAGAATCGTTATTTAAGCTAGCTGCAAGTTAAACTTTATTTATTAGAGTTCATGATAATCTGGTGTTAGATGCAAGTAAGGGGGGGGGGGGGAAAGTTCTGACACTTTTGCGTAAACAGTGATTATAGGCTTTGTCTACAATCACAAACAACAACAACGGCTTTGTCTTTGAACTGAGAGGATAGGTTATTAGGGATAAAATCATTCTTATATAATGAATTTCCCCCAGATTTAAGATTTTTTGGATAGGCCTCCAGGTTCCGGAGCTCCAGGCCTCCAGGTGGTCTCTGTACAGGTAAAAATTAAAAATAAGATTTTTTTTTTGAAGAGTTAGAAGTTAACTTATAAAACAAAATATACTTCTTTTTGATTGTTATTCACATATTTGAAGAAAAAACATACATATTTTGTCTAATAAGCTGACATCTAACTCTTAAAAAAATTTTTTTTTTTCATTTTTACCTGTAGAAAGACAACCTGGAGGCCTATCCAAAAAAATCTTAAATCTGGGGGAAATTCATCTTCTCAGTCCAAAGACAAAGCCTATAATCACTGTTTACGCAAAAGTGTCATAACTCCCCCCCTCCCCCTTATAAACCCATTGTAAAAAAAAGCTTTAAGAGCCCGTAAAGCTATGTTGGTATTCTAAAACTTAAAAACAGGAATAAAACACTAAAAGTAGTTTGGCCCTTTCTTGATGACAATGTTACCTAACACTTTATCCTAATCTAAATCAAAGTTCAAGCTAATAAATATTTTTAAACATTATCAAGACTCAACTATCAATCATTATCTTTTTATGTTACAAGAATGAAAGTATCCATAAATTAAAAGCTTTAAAGTAAGATTATTATGACAAACTAAAATGAACAATTACGAAAACCTGAAATATATGATAAAATCAACCCCTGAATGACTAACAAACACGTCTAACATGAAAAAATTCTCTAATAAAATAAAAAATGGCACAAATTCGACTAAAATAAATCTGTCTCTGGGATAAAATTGTATTTATTTAGACTATATTTTGACAAAATAATCAAATGTGACGTTAGAAATAAAGATTTGCACAAAATTCATTAAAATAATATTTAGCAAAAAGTAAGTTATATAAAAATAATCTTATTATTAATGAATGTTTCACAAATTTTTTATGGTCCAAGACTAAATTCTTAAAAATCCACATATGGAAGTACGTCCGCAAGATATAAAATGTAAGTTCTATGGTAGCTCCGCTACTAAAATTAAATTTAATTCAATGAATATTCAAACAAAAAACGCAAGATTTGCCGTATTTAAAAAATGTTTAACTTTTAATAGGTATAATATTAAATATCTATTCAACCGTAATAAAAAATTAAAACTTGTACTTATCTAAATTACATGACTCAGACGTTTCAATTTGATGCATATTTTTAAGAACCGAAGCAGCTTCTGGTAAATTAAGAGTCGGGCTTCTTTAAAGGAGAGCTAAGATCGTTAATTTAAGCGTAATTAAGATTCTAGTGGCAATAAGGTACACTTTCTAACATGTTGCAAAAATTGTAATTAATGCCAGAAAGTCCGATCGTTAGTGTTGTATTTTTTTGTGGGGAGTACCGTCTCAAAGATAATATGAAGAAAATGATCTTAGTTATTTCTCGCATCATATTGTAAACAGCTTTCAGCGGATATAAAATGTACAATTATAGGACCAAGACCATTTTTCTAGCCGAGATGCCAAAGGCGCTGGCAAAAAAATGGTTTTAATCATATAATTGTACATTTTTATATTAGAAGAAAACTGTAAACTGAAAACATGTAATACGATGCAGGACATAGTTCTTTCGTATGGATGAGAACCGGTTCTAATCCACCGGATATTAATCGGTTTCGAATAAATACGGCAAAAGATATTTACCTCCATACTCAAATAATCTTAGTAGATCTGTGTATTGTCCATGGATGTCACCTAGAAAAAAAATAAAATTACCTTAAAGTTTAATTTGTTTTGTTTCATAATTATCATTTAGTAATAGTATATATGATACCTAGACATTAGACATAATCTTCTTATTTCTATTAAGCCTGGCAAAACTAACATGCGCTTTATCTTTTAGCAGGATTGTACGAGTCACGGAAACAATAGAAATTATTATCTAATACCTATATACTTTTGTTCCACATGATCTTACAAATTTACAATTTCAAAAGGGCTTGCTTTATAGTTATTATTATAAGAAACACATTTAGGGATGTAAAAAGGATTTTATATGAGGCAAAGAACAGTAAAAAAGATAACATTTTGTGTGTGTGTCCAAAAACACTTTGCTTCATGAAAAGAAACCGAAAAATCAGTAAAAAAAAAACAGATAGTTACAACATTATGATTCTGCATGGCAGTTGCTTAAAAATAAAAAGCAGAGAGATAAAAGTCAGTTTCCGTTAATTAGTGTATATATTAAAACGGGCAATGACAGTTTAATGGTAGTTTCCTATAAGGTAGGAAGTATGGAGTAATGTTTTCATACGGACCATATAAGTAAGACAAAAATGGAAAAAAATGATTAAACGATAAAAATAACATAATGGAGAGGAAGGAATAATAATAGGAAGGATTGGTTAGGGCATACAAGTCTCACAATGTTATTGCAACAAAACAAAAAGAATTTAGAAAATTTTTAACAACAAAATTAGGATAGTAATCAGATTTCAAAGAAAATATAAATCTATTTACATTCTTTTATATGAAAATAATTTACAACATTTTGTAAGCCATATTATTGCATCTCATGAACTATGTTACTTTACTTGTATGTTATGTAAATATTTTGTTGTCAAAGAAGACATACCTAGTACATACAGGAAATAAAAGTTAGAAATATAATACTCCATAATCTTTTTTGTCAATTTTAGTTTCGTAAGAAATAGGCTTTTATGAAAGAACATTTGCTTTTGTAAAAAGTAGGTATCTATTAAATAAAAGTTTTGTTTAAAACAAATATGTAATTAATAAATTTTTCATAAAATAACCTAAAATTCCAACGCTATTCTATTACACATACGTGTCAAGTAGTAAGGTTTTATCTTAATATCCGATCAACTGATTAAATTTCAATTAAGTTTAACATAGTCCCGAGATAGCAAGACAATTTTTCTGCCTACTACTGTACCGAATACTTATAATTCAAATGATATGAGGCATTAGGTAATCAAAGTAAGAATTGTGCATCCGAATCAATGACCTTTTACAGTTCTATCTTAGCCTTTGCCAAACGAACACCAGACGTAACCTTATCAGAAATTGAAAATTATGAAATACTTACCACAAATTTTAAGGGGTGCTTCTAGTTCCAAAAGAATTGGCTGTTGTAGAAAGAGTTCTCTCGACTTGAGACAGAGTCCTCTGACTTCAGCCTCTGTCATAGAAACAGTCTTCCCGGGCCGCGACCCCCGCACTAGAAAACAAAAAAGTATGTGAATGATAGAAAAGTAGCTAAAAACCTGCCTTAAAGCAGCCCGACCGCCATGCATGTTTTATACTTAATTGTGCTCCATATTGGTGGGAATGTTGACAACGAGTTTCAGCTTTCTATCTTTTATAGGAGCCGAAAAAATCACGTTTTATAAAATTGGAAAGAATAAAAAATATAGGCAACTACATGTGTTTTTAAAAAGTATTAAGGTTTTCCGTTCAAATAAATCCTAAAAAATCCTTTTAATTTAGAAATTCAATATAAATTCTATTATACCAAAGCAAAAGGTAAGGTTTGTCTGTAGTTATAGATTTTGATAATTACTGAACCAATAGATTAAGGCCTGGGATGATTTTTTTGCTATTTTTATGTCCATCCATCCTTCAGATAAATAGGCCATAGATACTAGGCGCGCAACCACTAGTATATTATAAATTAAGACTTGGCTGCATAATCAGACCAAAAATTTATTGTAAATATTGTGAGTAATAATGAACAGGAAAACATGATTATGTGATGCAATCCAGAAAAAAAAAATTCCTTATAAAATTAAGTAAACAAGCTATTTCTAGATTTAAAACAAGTATAAATCATGATTATATTTTGAAATAGGTATAATCAAAAGGTTATTTTTTTTAATTTGAAACGTCGATAAAAACAAAATAAACTAAGAAACCCGAACCTATTGAGTGCCTTTAAGTTATTGCAGTAAATATAAAATTCTAAGTTGCTGTTGTAGGCTAAAGCATTCTTCTTCTTTAATTAACGAAACGTCAAAACATGCAACTAGTAAAATAATTTCGAGTTAAATCAAATTTGAGAATTTAATATTTAATAAAAATCTTTAAAAATATAGGAATTGATAGGGATAAGACACTTTATGCTAAAATAATATTAATACAAGTCTCTCCCAAGTCCGAAATAGAATTTAAAGTATAAAACGCTTAAAAATAATTGGAAGAGTTTAAAGTTTGGACACTTCTAGATAGAACCAACTAATCAAGATAAGTCCTACAAGTTTATAAATCCTACCAATGAGAGAACATGTTTCTATAACTTTTGAACTATTAAAATCTACACTCCAAATGTCCCCTCCCTCCGATTGAAATCACTAAAATTGAAAATTTTTCGAAAAACGGGATTTATTGATAATAACATCCATCATAAGTTGTGAAAAACACCAAATTACACTATATAATTTAATAAAACATGCGAAGAAGGCATTTTTCAAAGTGTTTTATTGAAATTTTAAAATTTACAGTAATTTTCAACCTTCCACACTTGGTCACATTTATGATGAAAAACATCACTTTTTCCGACAAAATCACAAAAGTAATGCACCGATTTCATTAAACAAATAACGGGGAACACGATGGAGGTATTTTTGGAGCATAATAATCAATTTTTGACCTTCTAATAAGCGCTGAATTATATTATCAATATTTATCTCCCCTTCCGCCATTGTTGTTCTCTCTCTCTGTGTTGGATTAACTGGGCAGGGTCGTCACCTCAAGTGTAAACAAATCCGGCCACACTCAAAACAGAGGTGACAACTTTTTATATTAAATTTTTATATTTACTTTTTTATATTGTCGAAAAGCTATAAGTATTTTTTTGTTCATTTATGAATATTATTCAGTTATATATAGATATATAATGGTATTTTTCAAATGATATTCCAATAATTCATGGGAATTTTTCTTTATTTCATTTTTTTCGATAAGATTTTGACCAAAAATGACACCTACTGTTTATTTCATTGTTAAGGTGTTCATCTTTAAACAAAAATTTTCAAAAAATCATCATCATAGCTCTTTTATTATCATAACTTTTGAAAAAAAGAGAAAAATAAAATTCTAAACAGGGTTGACTAATTATGGCCGGAATAAAGTCATATGGCAACACTTAACAATCTGTTCATTCAAAATTAGAGTTGCCAAAGCAAATTTTTTAAAAATGTATACAGACGTAATAAGATTCAAATATTTATCAAAATGATGTGTATTTCAAAAAAAAAATACTAATCAAAATATATTTTACAAAAAAAAGGATAGAAAAAAACCCAGGCTATGCAACATTTTTTGTTAATTTATTTTTGGTATAACTAAAATGAAGTTGGGTAATTCTGTTAAAAAGTTAACGGCCTCTCTAACTCATCTCTCTCTCTTTCTCTCATTTTTTTCCACTCCCTATGTTTCTCTATCTCTCTCTATTTCTTTCACTCCCTCTGTTCATATGATTCCTTCTCTCCCCCACCCCTCTTTTTCTCTCGTAACTTTTGCAGAAATTTTTCTTACATTTGCTAAATTAAATTTAGGATTAGCTTTTAGATTTTAAAAAAGTTGTTTTTAAAATGGCACCATCCCAGAGACGGGTTTTTAATTTAAAAAATGAAGAATACACGCCCATCCCCCTCCGCCCAATAATTCATTCCCCTGGCCCCCACCTCCCTTTTCCTGTAGTCTTCTTTTAAAGGAACCCTGCAAAAAATACCCCGCTTTACTGCTTAAAGCCAGCCATGAGTAGACCCAATACCCAAAATTTGAAGCCTCCAGCTTCAATAACAAAAAAGTTACAGACATTTCAAAATGATTCTTTTAGTACAATGAAAATTTTGAAAGATTTTCATTGTACTAAAAGAAAATTTCAATTTACTAAATTGCGTCATCTGGAAGCAAAATTAAAAGCTTATCTTTGTCAGAAACTTAGACTGCCAGTAACTGATAACATTTTTACAATAAAAACACCTCTTTTTATAGTCAAAATGTCTTTTAAAATTTGGATTTAAATTGCATTTGAAAGCAGCTTCTACCAATAACGATATTAATTCAGGGAAAAATCACAAAACCTATACATGTTTTTCAGCTGTCGTTGGGGGGCAACACATTGTAAAATTGACGACCTCTCCATTTGCCCCCCAAATATTATTTTATATTTATTTTGCTTGTTGGTTATACCTATTCCTGATTTGAAAGCGTAAAATCAAAGTGGGAAAAAATTAAACTAATGTAAGTAATACAGATGCTAAGCTGTGATTGGTTGTTCAGCCGACTTAGCGCAGACTCAGGCTTCTGATTGGCTGGATATCCTAGAGGCTGGTATTCTCACGCTACAGTACTCTCAATACAACGCAAATTAAACTGAATTTTTTTTAATGATTTTGACTATAAAGAAGAGTATTTTTATTGTAAAAATGTTATTAGTTACTGGCATCCTAAGTTTCTGCCAAAAATGATTTTCTTTCTAGGCAACATATTTTAATAATGAAAATTCTACTATTAGCAATGAAAAACTTTCAAAAACTTTCATTGTACTATAAAAATATGATTTTGAAATGTCTATAACTTTTTTTTGAAGCTGGAGGCTTCTTAAATTTAGAGTATTGGGTCTACTTGTGGCAATCTTTCAGCAGTTAAAGCGGTATATTTCTTGCATGGTTCCTTTAAAGGGCATGGGAAGCTAATACCAATCTTGTAGCATCCATGTAGAAGCTTTAACTTAACCCTTAACGGTCGGTGGGGGGGGCGTTGAACGCCCCCCCATCCGGTTTTTTCTATCTCATTTTCTGTGTGTGAAAAATAAAGAGCCCACACTGCGTGACTTTTTAAGTTTGGGTATGGCACATAACCGAGAGTTGAAATTTTTTGAATATCTCCATCCTGGCGGGCACAGGATGCCAGCAAACCTGGCAGGATCATCCAGGTAAATTGCAAAAATATTTTTTTGAGTTAAAAAAAGCATTTTATCTTACCAAAATACTAAAATATCCTCTAGTAGTACATCCTCATATTAAATACAGGTGTACAAGTCAATTTCAGGTTCCAGGTATGATCCTGCAGGTCCTGATCCTCCAGGTCTCCAGAAATCTTTAAATGGCTCCTGTGGCCGCAATTTTTGACTTAGAGACTTCAAATTTTAAACTTAAGCTTTTCTTACATGTCTACATAATGTATTAAAATTTCATAAAGACCCGCCGCCGTTTTCCCGCCGACCGCCGACTGCGGCGGCTGGCAGCTGCAAAGTACAGCTGCGGCCGCTGAAATTTATATTTTGATATTTGAAATATAGAATTTATATAAAGAATAACATTTTCTGCAAAAAAAAATTTATTCTAGCTTTAAAAATAAAAAAATTACAGCCGTTTGAAATTTTTAAGTAAAAAAGGACCTAAAAACAAAGGTTGTTGAATAAAAATTTGAAGGAAGCAAAAATTGACCTTGACTTACTTAAGGTCGGAAATTCATCATAACACATGGGACTTACACAAAAAATTTTAGCCCTCTAGCTCTAGCCCCCCCGACTGATTAAGGTGCGGCAAGGGGCCCTACTGTAAGGGGTACAACAACATTAACCTCTTACATTTTTGTAATCCTATATGTTTTTTTTTTATAGAAAAAATAATATAATTTCTTTTTAGTACCAATATTCCTATAAAAATATGGGTGCTTAAGGAAGCGTTGTTTAACAATCAATTTTCTTGATTTATGATGAATATTAAAAATTGAGGTTAGAGAAACTGTACAGCAATATTACAGCTATTTAATAGGGCAATATCTATTCAGTTTCCCTTATTAGATATATAGGAGATAGATTTTTAATATTTACTTTGGTTATAGTCTTATGGTGCTAATGGACATTTTTTAAAACATAATCTTCTCAATTTGGGGGAAGAAAAAAAAAATATTTTACAGAACCTATATAAATGTCTACAGATTTATACCTCTATCATAAATTTTAGCATAACAGGGATATATTTTATAAAAAAATTAAACCTAAAATATATAGTTGTGTTGGTAATTTAGTTGTTTTCAGAAAAGTACAAAAAAAATCTGTTATGATATTTTGGGTGCATGATTCAAATTGTGTTGTGTATTTCATTATTCCCTTTTGTATAAGTTTTGTCCGAGAATGTAATTTGTGTGCAGCATTATTTATGTTTTTGCCCAGCCATGAGACATTGTTTGGAAATTGGGAAAAAGGATTATATACCTTAGAATTTACTTTTTAGCTTTAAATTAAACAATATCGACATAGATGTCCAAGGAGGGGGGCAAGGTGGCGATTACCCCCCCATTTAAAATTTACCCCTACCCTGGGGGGGCCGTAGGCACCCCCGATCATTTAGGAGGGGGTATTTACCCCCCCCCCCCAAATAAATAAAAAATCTCTAATAAAAAAAATTTTCACGCGCTTTGTGCGCATTTTTAATACTATATATTTAATAAAATTTAAATTACCCCCCCCAAAAATTTTACCCCGGGGGTAAATTTTGGGGGGTTAAAGAAAGCCTGCAAGAAATACCACGCTTTAACTGCTGAAAGACTGCCACAAGTAGACCAAATACCCCAAATTTGAAGCCTTCAGCTTCTATAACAAAAAAGTTCTAGGCATTTTAAAATGACATTTTATGTACAATGGAAATTTTGAAAGAATTGCAATGCTCATGTTGAAAACTTTAAAATTAAACTACATGGCCTAGAAACAAAATTATAAGCTTATTTTTGTCATAAATTTAGGTTTCCAGTAACTAATTATATTTTTACAATAAAAATACCCATTTTTATAGTCAAAATCATTAAAAAAAATTAAGTTTTACTTGCATTGTACCGAATGTACTGTAGCCAATCAGAAGGCTGAATCAGCTTAACAACCAATCACAGCTAAGCTTGTATTAGTTTACCCCTTTGTTTCCGCTATGATTTTCGTTTCAAAATGCAATTTAAATCGAATTTTTTTCATAGATTTTGACTATGAAATGTAGTGTTTTTATTGTAAAAATTTAATCAGTTACAGGCAATCTAAGTTTCTGACAAAGATAAGGTTATAATTTTATGTCTAGGCAACGTAATTTAATATTGTTTTTTCTTTTATGAGCATTGGAAATCTTTCAAAAATTCCATTGTACATAAAATGCTATTTTGAAATGCCTAGAACTTTTTTGTTATTGAAGCTGAAGGCTTATAATTTGGGGTATTGGGTCTTCTTGTGGCAGTCTTTTAGCAGTTAAAGCGTGTTATTTCTTGCAGGCGTCCTTTAAGTGATGGGATCCTGATCTCAGAGATGTAATTAATAGAAAAGGATGTAATTATCAAGACTAATTCAAAAGTAAATCATATTAAAATCTAAACTTCTTTTAACCCATTTTTAAAAGATAAATCAAAATATACTCTGACACTTTTAGAATCATACTACAGAGCTAAAAATACGAATAGGCCACCTAATAATTAGGGAATTTTAAAGTTTGTATAAAAAAAGTACCTACTGCTTTTATTTAAAATTTTGTTTTCAATATTATTTGTGAAATTAAATTATTTCATAATTTGTAGGTACTTTTTAACAATATATTTTTTTCAGATTGAATGAAGTTCATTTGTTGACAGATTGTGCCTCTGGTGGAATTTGGGGACATAACTATGAAAGCTAATGATAACATTATTGGTAAGGAAACATCAATACATTCAAATTGCATCTTATTTACAGGTATTTTATAAAATTTTCCTAGAATCTTAACCTATCTAGCTTTCATTTTTAGATCTCATTTTTTTATTAAAATAACAAGTAAACTAATCGAGTTCTTAATTTAACCTTTTAGTTGCTCTGCCCTCAGAATGTAGGGGGCTTCGCCCTTAATTGTAAATTAGGTGAATGATAATATACCTCAACTACTGTAAAAAATGTATTAAAACCGGCCTAAATCCATCCTTTACTGTGAAGGAGATCGTGAACAAACAAATTTCTTATAATAGAATAAAGTTTTTAAATTGTTACAATCTTTTTGTTCAATATTATGTACAGTAAGAACCTATTTAAACACCTAAAATACTTTATAATATTTATATTCTTACTTTAATCCTTTTTGTTAAGGAGTTTGGATGTCAGAGGAGGGCAGGATTGTTAATTCCCATACCAGTTAACGAGATTCCCAAGAATTTTTCTATGAAAATCCTCGGCTACACAGGAAAACAAAAAAATATAATTTTTCTTCACTCAAATTTTTATTGTATTTATTAAATAGTTTTATTTTTTGTGCTTAAAATAATAAAAATAAGTCTGTAATGTTCATTATTTTATTATTAGTATATCTTATATTTCAATTATACCAATTACAGTGTTGACGAATTTGATTCTTAAAACCTAAACCGCGTTAAAAGATATTAATCAGGGAGCTAAAGGTATAAGACAATGGCCGATAAATACATGTACATCCCCAAAATTACTCCTTCTGTAGCCTTAAATGAGTGGTTGAAACGTTTGGACACTCAAGTTAAACCTACTAATCAAAATTCACTAAAGTCCCCAAAGTTGTTAAGCCAACGAATAAGAATATGTTGTGAAACTTTGGGGACTGATGTAATGAACAGCCCATTGTCCCCCTCTCTCTCTGATATTAATAGTTTATCTACTTGTTCAATCATTTGGCTAGATGCCTTTAAAAGTAGAATAAACAAACTACATGACCTACAATTTGCTTTGAATTTCGTCTGTTAAGGTGGGACACATGTCCTATTAAGTTATTTTCTTCAGATATAAAGTAGTAAAGGCCGCCCACTAAGCATTTATGAAGTACAGCCTAAAAACATTCAAGGATTTTACCCTTAATGGCAGGGGAAAGTTTTGACCCCCCCCCCCCCCCCCCCTTCCTCTTTCCGTTTTGTCTATCTTTCATCGGTACTTTCATTGATTTTATGAGTGTTGGTTCAATAAGTTAGGTGTTCAAACGTTTCAACCTTTAATTGTAATCTACGGAAGGTTTAATTTTGTGTATCATCATTGGGAACATCCCGACATTTATGTAAAAGAGTTCTCATTACAATTTGAACGTAGGTTAGAGAGATCTCAATGAACAAACAAACATACTACTTATATTCATTACAATAGGATTAATTAAGAAACAGATTATTTTATTAGATTCATTTCATCGACAAACCGAAAATTACGGGAACTTTCATGACTCGCCTTATCTTGACTTTATAGCATCATGTCAAATATACCTCCCAAAAAAGGGCGATTAAAAATTCATTAATAACTAAACGACGTAAATTACTTTGTAACTGCGGATTTGCGTAAATATTTCTTCAGGAGGTATTAAGATTTGTCTGTTAATTTTCCCCTAAATTGTAATAACATTGCAAGTCTAGCTATGTCATCTGTAGTTATGATGCAGGTTAGTACAAAAACAAGTTAAATATAAATAAAAAACAAATGCAGATTATTTGGCGGAGGATTTATTTATATTTTATATTAATACATACAGAAATAATATAGCATTCTTAAAAGGAATCAAAAAAGACTCTCTAATATTAATATTTCCTAAAATCGATTTTTACTTTTATAAAACTGGTATTGTTTGTATAATATTTATATTACAATGTTCATTTTTTGGTGGGTTTTACTAAAGCAACATGATTCGCCATCATTTTTAAGTGGAACTGAATTTCTAGAACATTTATCACTGTTATTAAAAGCGAAGCTTTACTGTAATTAGGTTCGGCCCGTCCGTCCGAAACGGATAGCTTTTTTCGTTAATTTGGGCATTTTAGAATTGTCCTATCCTATCGATTTCAAACTTTGCATGGTATTAGTTAGGTACGATTTTGAAAGCGTAGCAACTCTATAATCATTACCAGAATGTCCATTACGTCCATTTTAAACATGTAGATTTGTAAAATTTTAATATCAAATTTTAGGTGATCTAATTATACGATTGATCTGATTTTTGGTATACTGATTCCTGCAGGGGTGTATATTCTACATGGGATCCCCTGCTCAGGGGGAAAAAAAAAAAAAAAATAAGTTGTTGGAGGGAAAAAAAAAGGTAAAAATTAAGAAAACTGAAAACATTTTTTCCATTTCCCCCCCCCTCCTTGGTGAAAAAAAAACAAAAAAAATGTGTGGCAGTAGGGATAAAATATAGAGTTCTTCAAATATTTTTCCATTTCCCCCCCTTCTTAGTGAGAAAAAACTAGAGGGAAAAAAAATAAAAAAATTTGTAGCAGGGGAATAAAAATAAATCTTGTGCAGAATATACACCCCTGGATTCCTGGGAAAACAAAGTAAAATATTATAAGCGAAGCAATTCTATAATCAAGTCCTAGTGTATGTAAGTATGTCCATAAACATATTATTCTATAACCAGCAGTCTTTCAACAAATTTACTTGTATACAATTTTGCTACGACTCTTATTCATTTATATTCTGATTATTCAATTCAAGTGTTAATGTCCGTTTGTCCTACCGTTTCTGTGTTTCGATTTTATGGATGTTTTTATCCTTGTTTTCGTGTAAAATTAAATCCATAGTTTTAGCTTCTTCTTCACTAGATGATTTGAATTTTGTTCACTAAGTGTTTTATGTTTTCAATGTTAAAAATTTCAATTTTTAATTCAAAATGTTGTCTATCTCATTATATTAAACTTCTTTCTGAAAAGAATCTGAAAATATTTATAAAATCAAATATTATACACGTACATAAAAATAATAGGAAAAATACGTTAGTCCTCTCAGCATATTCGCTTCGTCTCTTGTTCATTTACATTTCGTATTGTCTGTTAATTTTTATGGGCTGAATTCCATGGGAAACATATCTATAATCAGTATTTTTAAAACATATTTCATATACGTAATAATTCCTTTTCTTTTGGGAATCAACGCAATGTTTAGGTTTGCGCAGTATACTCTGAATGCCGCAAATAATTATGACAAAATGACTGGAAATAAGGACAAAATCTAATCTACAATTATTTCCTTTTTAATGAAAGGAAAAAAACAGTGAATATTCAAACTTTTGGCCAAATATCGTTATAGGAAAGTATTAGTACAGAAGTAAAAAGTATGTAATTGTCTGTGTTTATCTTATCAATGTACCGATATAATTTTTTTAGTGTGGCTTTATTTTTTCTATTGTTTTATTGACCAATATTGGACTTTTTATGTGTATGTGTAACAAGTTTTGAAGAGAATAAGCTATCCCAACTTCCTCACCAAGATATAGCTTAAAATCATTATGCAAAAGCCATGAACAAAAAAAATATTTAGACCTAAAATCAATGGGATCCTTAGTTACGGACGGACGGATGTTAAAAATATTTCACTTTTACAAATACATATTATAGTTTTCATGTATTCTAAATCTATACCTATAAATATTTTGTATTTTCAAAAAATTTTAAAAAATTCTTTCAATATAGGGAAAATTAGTGGTAGAGAAAATAAGGTATAAGTTTTCACATCATCTATGACCGCGGCATTCAGAGCAAAGGCTCTTAGTAAATTAAGATTTTAGTAGCGGAGCAACTCTATAATTAATATTGTAGTATGGAAAAAATAAGATTTGACCCTTTTATACAATCTACAATTCTTTTCTCTGCTACTTATATATTTTCTCATTCTTCTTATTTTTTACTTAAAAAGAATATTTGAATAATAAATTTGTTTTACTAGAAGCCATGTCAACAAAACCTCATTCTCTCGTACTTTTACTAAATTAGAGTGACTAAGTGATTATTTGTTATTCCTTTATTATAGAAAGTTATTTTCAGTGCTTTTTATAAACAATTTAGTTAAATTAAAGGGAAATACGATTAATATATATATTTTACATTTATAATAATCGAAGAATCATACTTAACCATTGTTTAGGTTTCAAATTCATCACAAATTTAATTTCAGAACTTTTCTTAGCTGAACGAAGTCTACGATAGCAAGAGACAGAAAATGGAATCTCGTGAAGAGATATTGGCAAATTTTCAAGCTTGCACGGGAATTGAGGTATATTAAATTTATATTTTTAATTCGAATAATCAGTATTTGACAGGTTTTTATTATAAATTCCTCTATAATATTAAATTTGTTGATAAACACTCACTGATTATGCGTATTTATTTTGTAGGATATTGGAATAGCCCTACAGTTTCTAGAGGAATCGAACTGGGTACTTCTTGACGCCGTCAACAAAGCCATACCCACACCTCCTCAACCCCAGGTAAGGTTTGGTACTCGCACTCCTTTAATCCTCAGTTTTGTAACTTGCACGCACCCGGCCCTTTCATTCAAAGTATATATATGTGTTAGAAATCTTACACCAACCCAAGCCCAGGTGTACTTTTTTGTTTTGTATTCCTACCCCCCCCCCCCCCCCCCCACCTCCCCTTATATTTAGTGAT
The DNA here is from genome assembly GCF_053477335.1 of Acartia tonsa. Lineage (NCBI taxonomy): Eukaryota > Metazoa > Arthropoda > Copepoda > Calanoida > Acartiidae > Acartia > Acartia tonsa. Next base: position 22,670,228 of record NC_137268.1, read on the forward strand.
ATTTTGAGTTAAAGGTAGAAAGTTTTTGTATGCTTTCTCAATTTATCGTTGAGCCAACCCATCTATTATATCAATTACTAACAAGCCCCTAGCATCTAGGGCTATGTGTTTGAATTGAAAGATAAGATCAGGGAAAAAACCTAAAACTATTTTAAAACCTTAATCTCTATAAATAAAACAACCTAAAACCACCTCTGGACACATGTAAATCTATTAAGATTGACAACTAAATTTGTTTCGAAGTTATCGAAATCTTAACCTAGAGAAAAATAGAACCATACTACTTTATATAATAGAGTGTTTAAATACGCTTTGGTAAAGGGTAAATATTTTATTTTTTGTAACGAGGCAAGTTAATGCCGAGTTTATATACCAGAGAAACTAGTTTTTCTAAATAAGATACAGTTTCTAATTTTTAATCGGTCAACTTTTACTTATAGGCAGTTGATCCAATTGCAGACAGACCTGTTTCCCCTCCAGCTATAAATCCATCTGTTAGTTTTCCAGGTAAAGTGAACATAAATTCGGTTAAGGGGGGGGGGGCACATCTGACACTTTTGCGTAAACAGGGATTATAGGCTTTGTCTTAGGAGTTATAGGATAGGTTATTTGGGGAAAAAGTTTAGTTTTTAGGTGTATTTTCCTTATATTTAAAACAAATTTTGATAGGTCTCCAGGTTCAGGTGCTGCAGGCTGGAAGGTCACTTCTGGACAGGTATAAATAAAAAAAATTTTGTTTGAAGAGATAGAGATCAACTTATTAAACCAAATATGCATCTTTTGGGATGTTATGAGCATATATGAAGAAAAAATAAAAAACAGCTTCCAGGTTCTGATCCTGCAGGCCTTCAGGTGAATTCTGGACAGGTAAAAACTGAAAATTTTAAATTTTATAGTTAGAACAAAACTTATTTTACAAAAGTTGCTACTTTATGGATGGTATGAACTAATTTGAAGAAAAATTTGCAATCGGGCTCCAGGTACAGGTACTGCAGGCCTCCAGGTGGATCCTGGACAGGTAAAAACTAAAAATTTTCACTTTTAAAGTTAGAGCATAACTTATTTAACAAAAGTTGCTACTTTTTGGATAGTATTAACCAATTTGAAGAAAAATTTGAAATCGGGCTCCAGGTACAGGTACTGCAGGCCTCCAGGTAAATTCTGGACAGGTAAAAACTGAAATTTTTTACTATTGAAGTTAGAACAATACTTATTGAACAAAAGTTGCTACTTTATGGATGGTATTAACTAATTTGAAGAAAAATTTGAAATCGGGCTCAAAGTACAGGTACTGCAGGCCTCCAGATAAATTCTGGACAGGTAAAAATTGAAAAATTTTAATTTTATAGTTAGAACAAAACTTATTTTACAAAAGTTGCTACTTTATGGATGGTATGAACTAATTTGAAGAAAAATCTGAAATCGGGCTCCAGGTACAGGTACTGCAGGCCTCCAGGTAAATTCTGGACAGGTAAAAACTGAAATTTTTTACTATTGAAGTTAGAACAAAACTTATTGAACAAAAGTTGCTTCTTTATGGATGGTATTAACATATTTGAAATCGGGCTCCAGGTTCAGGTCCTGCAGGCCTCCAGGTGGACAGGTTAAAACTAAAATTTTTTTAACTAATTAAAAAACAAACAAGCTTGTTTAAAATTATATAGTAAAGATTCTTAAGCTTCTATGGCATCAAATAAAGATTTTAGTTTGGAATACACTTTTTTAACTCTCTTCTTTCAGATAATTTAGAATGGTTTAATATTTTCCATCAAATGCAAATTGTCAGGAAATGTAATAATTTCTAAATGTATCTGAAATTTGGCTGATATACAAAATAATATTTATCAATTGTGTAGCTCACCTTCTGTGTCTGACTGTCCATTACTTAATTGCTATCACAATAAATAGTTGAATTATCTGTAAACATTCTACTTTTTATTTCTTCAATCCTTATGTTAGTCTTCTGTTCTCTTAATTTCCAATTATTTTTATTTAATCTTTTTCAGTAACATCCTTCCACAACTTGTTTTCTTACCTGGGTATGGACAGTACGTTTTTTTATATATATTCTAGTCAATGCTTAATATTTTTTTTGCAATTATAATTCAAAATGTAACAAAATGGTTGGATTTAACTTGAACCTTGAGCCCGATTTCAAATTTTTCTTTGTATTAGTTAAATAGATATAGTTCTAACTCTTTAGTTAAATATTTTAATTTTCACATGTCCAGAATTCCCCTGGAGACCTGCAGTACCTGATCCTAGAGCCCAATTTCAAATTTATCTTCAAATTGGTCAATACTATCCAAAAAGTAGCAACTTTTGTTAAATAAGATATGCTCTAACTTTAAAAGTGAAAATTTTTAGTTTTTACCTATCCAGGATCCACCTGGAGGCCTGCAGTACCTGAAGCTGGAGCCCGATTTCAGATTTTTCTTTAAATGAGTTAATACTATCCATAAAGTAGCAACTTTTGCTAAAGAAGTTATGCTCTAACTTAAAAAGTAAAAATATTTAGTTTTTACCTGTCCAGGATCCACATGGAGGCCTGCAGCACCTGAACCTGGAGCCCGATTTCAAATTTATCTTCAAATGAGTTAATACTATCCATAAAGTAGCAACTTTTGCTAAATAAGTTTTGTTCCAACTATAAAAGTAAAAATTTTTAGTTTTTACCTGTCCAGGATCCACCTGGAGGCCTGCAGTACCTGATCCTGGAGCCCGATTTTAAATTTTTCTTCAAATATGTTAATACCATCCATAAAGTAGCAACTTTTGTTAAATAAGTTTTGTTCTAACTATAAAATTAAAATTTTTCAATTTTTACCTGTCCAGAATTTACCTGGAAGCCTGCAGTACCTGATCCTGGAGCCCGATTTCAAATTTTTCTTCAAATATGTTAATACCATCCATAAAGTAGCAACTTTTGTTAAATAAGTTTTGTTCAAACTTCAAAAGTAAAAAAATTCAGTTTTTACCTGTCCAGAATTTACCTGGAGGCCTGCAGTACCTGTACCTGGAGCCCGATTTCCAATTTTTCTTCAAATTGGTTAATACTATCCACAAAGTAGCAACTTTTGTGAAATAAGTTTTGTTCTAACTATAAAATTTAAAATTTTCAGTTTTTACCTGTCCAGAATTCACCTGGAGGCCTGCAGGACCTGAACTTTGAGGCTGATTTTTATTTTTTCTTCATATATGCTCATAACATCCCAAAAGATGCATATTTGGTTTTATAATTTTATCTCTAACTCTTTAAACAAATTTTTTTTTTCATTTATACCTGTCCAGAAGTGACCTTCCAGCCTGCAGCACCTGAACCTTGAGACCTATCAAAATTTTTTTAAATATAAGGAAAATACACCCAAAAACTAAACTTTTTCCCCAAATAACCTATCCTATAACTCCTAAGACAAAGCCTATAATCCCTGTTTGCGCAAAAGTGTCAGATGTGCCCCCCCCCCCCCTTGATGTCTTTTACATATGTTCGTATCAGAGAAAAAATAAGTTTGGTAGGTCTTATTTTGATCAAGTTATTTAGCAATTTTTAAATCGATTTTAAAGCGCAAATTTAATACATTTTTTAATTTGATTTTAAATAGAAGCTTCCTATTTTTTTTCTATTTGAAATTTGCGATTACTTTTTCACGATTGCTGTATCTTTAGTTTGGCATTTTCCCTCATATTCTTGGTGACCCTTCTCCCTATTTTGTAATTAGAATAATAGAAAAGGGAATATAGTGTTTGATAGGAACTTTGAGGGAAAGCACCTTAGTTGTCAAATAGTGAAAACAGAAAGGATGCCTCCATGTAATATTCGTTATTATATTGATTTAGATTTGTCTGGACCTTTTGTAATACCAGATGACTCGCCAGGACCCTCCTTCCCCCAAATGGAAACACCAGGACAAGACACATTTTCCAGTTATCTTGCCTCAGGTAGGAAAATTTAATTTTAGCTTAAGAACAACATATGAATCCCCAACCCTTTTTCGTTTTTATCTCATCTGACACACATTCGCTCAATTTGTTTTTATAGCTCAGTTTTTGCCTTCTCTCCTATCTATCCTTATCTTTATTTATTGCTCTCATGACCTATTTTTTTATTTCTAACTTAATAGATAGTCTTTCTCTTTTCCTAATTTATTTTTATCTTTCCTGTTTTTATTCTCTTTACTTAATTTCTTCCCTGTATCTTACTATATTTCTGTTTCTTTCCACTGTTTTATGATTTACTTATTTTAAAACGATTTAATCAATAATAGGTATTATTTTTAATTATTGTTTCTATACGACTTAACTATATTTTACGAAGTATAGGTTCCCAGGCGTCAGTATCAAATCGCGAAGTAGCTGGCGTTTCAATAGCTTCAGATTTTGTTCCTTTCTCCACTACTTCTAGGTTAGTTTTAAACTTTTAGAACATTACTAGTCATAATCGGCTATTTAGCTTAATTCACAATGGTGATTATTAAGCATTCCTTTACAAATATTAGCAGCTATCAGACCATAATGTTCCATGTTATACCTACACGCTTTTAGGTCGAATATAGTGTTTGTTTGAAAATAGAAGGTAACTGAAAATGAGACAATGATCAAAGAAAGCTTGTGTACATTTTAAAGCATTAATTTTTTCTCTAAAACATAAAGAGTATTTATTGAAACTATTATCTATTTTAATTTTAAATTTAGATCTGTTCGTTTTTTAGGAAACTTGACCTACATATTGAATACAGAGATCAAATGATTCATTTAAAAGTTCCTGACGATACCTCTATACAGGTTAGGTTTATTATTTTTATTTAGAGCAGATACTTAAAAACTAGGGTACTTGGTCCATCGTATCGATAATCAGTGGGCCTATTAAGTACCGTTTTATAACTTTAAAAACTGAACTTATAAATCAGTTCGTAGAATACAGTGAAACAAGCCCGTATGAATGCTTGCATTAGAGATTCTGATAAACAAAATGACCCTTTTTGCAGATTAAAATTATTGACGGCAAAGTTAACGTTACAGTTTAATGTTACATTCGATTTTCTCTATTTACTAACTGTAGTATAACAGTTTACTGTTCTTTTATATCTAAATTTTTTGTTTAGGTTGTGAAAGAATTATTACAAGAACAAACCAAAATACCTCCTTGTCAACAAGAAATCAGGTCAGTTTATTATAACTACCTTCTTTCAAATACCTAGATAATAAAATAACCCCAAATAATATCTTAGTGCAGTGTAAACAATAATTCCATAAATCATTAACAAACACTTGGTCAGTTTCTCTTTATGATCACCTTTTCTTTCTCTCTAGAACAAGACAGATAGTAGAATAATCTAAAATAAAGAGGACTTTCCACTAACCAGAGCAAGTGATTCTAAGCATCTTCCAGCATTGACCCATAGTATTTTTTTAAGTGAATATAGGTACTAGGTTTATGTTTAATATTTGCTTTATCGACTAAAAAGTTAGGTTTCACCATGGTTTTATATGAAAAAACTTTGAAATGTTAAGCATTGTTGGGTGCAATATCATCGAATGTTTTGATGAGTTCAAACTGTTGTTTAAAAGCTTTGACACAAAATAGATTATTGTGATTAAAAATGTATGTTTAGAAAAAGGGTTGGTAACTTGTAAACAGTTTAATTAATGTACTTTTGCAATTTACAACATGTGATGCTTTTCTGCAGTGTTCTTTTATTTTGTCCTTTAAACTCAATAAAGCATTTGATGATGTTGCTTTAAAAATTGCTTTACATTTCAAAGTTTTTTTTATATAAAACCATGGTGAAACCTAACTTTTTAGTCGATAAAGCAAATATTAAACATTCACTAAAAAATACTATGGGTCAATGCTGAAAGATGATTAAAATCACTTACTCTTGTTCGTGGATAGTCCCCTTTAAAACATAATAAAACCATCCTTTTAAAATCAGATAGACGTCTATTATATACTTAATAATGGAATGATCTTAATCTAGGGGTTGGAGTGGTAATTCCCACCTTCCTCCTTCAGACAGAAGACTTCTTTCGGAGCTTAATCTACCAAGAGTAAGTATCACAAATATATCATATTTTAACAAAATGAAAAATAAAACAGAAAACTTACATTCCCAAACTACTTACCTATATAGGGGGCAAAACCTTGAACAAAAGATATATCTCGATGCGGTGTGAATGTATAGAAAAAGTCCGGGAAATCAAATGTTCAATTACCATTTATTTCAGGAAAATTTTCTGTATCTTTTGACCCCCGATATTCCATCTGAAGCTTTGGCAAACTTTAACCAAGAACAAGAAAATTCATCAGAAAGAAAAATTGTTTTAAATATTCAAGATATTGTAAAAAATAAGGTTAGTATTTTAGAGAAATACCTGTGTTAGATATTAAAAGCAACGCATACCAATATCAACTTTTTTAGCAAAATCATTTTATTTATAACGATTGGTGATATATCAGTATACAATGGCTGCGCTTCTAGTATCTAGAAGCTCTGTATTCGAAGGAGTAAGGAAAGTAGGAAAATACAGGGTGACCACTATGTACGTTATGTTCAATATGTTCATATTGAACACCATTTTTAGGTTTTTTGGTACGTTTTTGTTCGTTATTGATTTTTGTGTACAATATGAACATTTCAGCATACGTTATTGTACGTTTTTCTGTAATGTATGATTAGTTTTAGTAATCATTAATTACATTTGTATTTCATAAAAACTACAAAAAAATTTCTCCGCGCTTCACGCGCCATTTTACCAATTTATCCTTGGATTTATGACGTCATAGTGAAGCTGCCATAAAATAAAAAAAATTAATCAAGCATTTCAGTAAATATAAAAAAATTCCTCTAAACCAATTACAAACCTTATCAGGACATATGCAAAGTTAAACTTTAAAAGAGTATGATATTTGTTCATAAGTTAGCAAGATAATTTTTAGTTGATATTTATGTTTTCTTGTACATATAGGAATGAGATACTACTTTCTATAATGCAAAGTAGAACGATGTCTATCTATCTATTCGTCTTTCTTAAGCTTAAGATCTCGGTAACCGCTGAACCAATTGGGTTCTACTCTTCAGGTAATATACCTACTGGTCCTGTTGTGGTTTTAGGCAAAGAATCCGCCCCTCCAAAAAAAAAATTCTTTTTCTTTTTGTAAAATTTAACAAGTAAGTGAGGTGGGGAAACTCCCTTTAAAAAAACTTTACAATACCTCTTTTGGCGATGCCCCTAGAGGCTAGGGGCGAAGATGCTGGAATATTTAATCGTACTTAAATAAATGAATATAAACCTCATTATTAGTTGGTACTATTTACATGATTAAATTGGGGTAAATTTTTTTAGGGGAGGTAATTAAGGGGGGGTAGTTAACACCCAGGCTTTGCCCCAAGAGGTTTAATCAAGAGGTGTTATTTAGATTTTTGGGGGGGGAGGAAATTTTTTTTTTTTGGGGGGGGGTAAGCGGTGTAGTCGAACTTTCCTTTTTTGATTTCTGTTTAAAAAAGAATTTTTTTTAGGGGGATATTTTTTTTTTGGGGGGGGGGGTGTCCCACCCCCCAAGAAAATAGCTTAAAACCATCCCAGGACCAGTAGGTATATTCCCTGAAGAGTAGAGCCCAATCGGTTCAGTGGTTACTGAGATCTTAAGCTTCCGAAAGACAGACAGACATCGTACTACTTTGTATTATAGATGTACTAGCGGCTTCGCCCCTAGCCTCTAGGGGCTTTGCCCCAAGATATAGTAAAAAAAAGTGTGGAAACCTTTTTACAAAGGTTACAAAAAAAAAAAAAAAAAATGCAGCCTGCGGCAGCCTGTAGCAGAGCAAAATAAAAAATAAGGGGGGGGGATTTTTTTGTTTTTGGGGGAGTTGGGGATGTCCCACCCCCCAAGAAAATATCTTAAAACCACCACAGGACCAGTAGGTATATTCCCTGAAGAGTAGAGCCCATTCGGTTCAGCGGTTACTGAGATCTTCAGCTTCAGACGGACAGACATCGTTCTACTTTGTATTATAGATATGTGTTTTATGGTACGTTATTGTACGTTATTTTTTCAAAAAATGTACATTATTGTGTTCATTGTAATTTTTTTGTAGTACGTTATTTTCAATATTAATATCAAAAAGGCGGTGGTCGCCCTGAAAATAGCATAAAACCAAACTGTAATTAGTCATAAAATTAAATAGCCTAAAAGAACGAGGAACCTATACGAGGCTTCTATAAAATGGAGAACTTTATCAGTTTAGTAGTTATTGAAATCTTAAGCTAAAGACAAGATTACCTTACTAGGTACCTTAAATAATAGGTTAAATTAATTTTAGTATTTTTTAGATGTACAATTTGACATTTGGTGAGTCCACAAAAGTTTCTACAGTAAAAAGAGATGTTGCTACTGTAACAGGAAAATAAACTGTCAGTCAATAAGAGTATCTATGGTATTCAATTCATATTTATGGGCGCTTTTAAAAAAGTATCTTGTTGAGCTCTGATATTTTATAAAGATATTGAAAATAGTTGGGTTGGTTAGGGCCTCCACGGGGTTAAGTTAAAGGGTAAAAATATCATTCATTTATTTTCAATTTATTTCATTTATCCACAAAAGAACTTACTTATATAATTGATCATTAAATGCTGTAATGAGGGTAGATAAATTAAACTTATTTAAATGGGTTGAAATAATTGAAACACAAAAATCTGTCAAAATATTATCTTAAAATCTTCGAAACTTAAAATTGAAGTTTATTTGTTGGAACAGGTATAGCAGTGTTTAGACAGGTTTGGACAGGGTGGCCAGAAAATTCACATGACGACCTTTCTTTAGGTAATTTGTTGTTTTTAGAATAAAGTTATGTAGTTGATAACGTTTTGATTTGTTTGTTTTTGGACGTGTTTTTAAACCTTATTGATTAAATAAATGATTTATCTAACGAAGTGTCATGCAATAGTTTATTTTGAAAAATCTTTTTTAACAGTAATGTCTACAATATGTACTTATAAGGATAAGCCTCTTACGGGCCTCTAGAGGCCCGTAGGGTGGGGAGGGGAAGTCACCCCCCCTCCCCCGCTTTTAGCAAAATTTTTTGTACCTTTTAGGGGAAAACCTGTAAGTCTACATTGGCGCCGCCTTGCAGAACTTTAGAAATATTTTTTGCGATTTCTCTTGGGATGGTGGTGAGGTGATTGCATCCCCGAATAATTTTGCTCTCCTGATTTTTTTACTTTTAGATTTAATGATTAATTTTATTTAATTTTCAGCCCAGACAGGAGTTCAGGACCAACAGAACTTTACAGTTTCACAAAATACACCAGGTATCCCCTCCCTTCCTGGATATATTAAATTGTTGCTCAGGGAAGTAAAGGGCTGTAAATGGGAGGGTGGGGGGGGGGGAGTACTTAGGAGGATAATAGAGGGGAAAATGATTGAAATATTTTGCATCAATGGGAAAAAAGATCTTGTGCAGAATATACACCCCTGTTGTGGTTCAAAAGGAAAATATTTCGTAATTATTTAAAAGATAAATTTCACACTTCCACACTCTTGAATAGCTTAAAACAAAGATATGAACCGATAGTATATATTCCCAAAATAAGAATTTAAATTGGCCCAAAGATTAATTACCTAGATCTTAATCTACGTAAAAACGGACATCCCTCTACTATTAAAGTATATTTATATTATGTATGTTTATTTAGCCTCGAACTCGAATATGACAATAGTAATAGACGAGGATAGTGAAGCTGAAATTTCTGACATTGATACACATGATCCAGGTATAGATAATTTTTCCTTTTTCATTATTTTCTTGGAGGGTTCTAGGGTACAATAAGATAAGAGAAATTTAATTGGGTGTTTCACCTTAGAGCGCCTCGTTGAGCACAGAACCCTACATCTCGTTTTTTTAAATAAATAAAAATAAGGAGGGGGAGGTAGTTTTGTTTGTTTGTTTGTTTCTTTAGGTCAGGTTTTATTGAGTACTGGGTAATGGTATCCACGCAGAGTTAGGGAACCAAAAATATATATCATTATCCCTTGCATGGTTTAGGCATGCATATGGGTGTAAAAATAACTTACCCAACCCCCACCCACCTTTAAATTTACTTTGGAATTAAAGGGTGGGGTCAGTGTTCGATAGGAACTTTGAGGGAAAGCACCTTATTTCTATTTTATTTAGAAACCATGGATGATGATGACATATTCAACGGAGGCACTCAGTCACCAAGGTAAAATTTTTTAGATATTTCCTTACCACATAATTTATTATCTTTATACTATTCAACCTGTTTTAATTTTTTCCATACTAATATATGCATCAGTTTTCCAACTAAGCCAACATAAAAAAAACTAGTTTAGGTATAAACTTTGGGTGCCAGTGTAATTTACCATCCAATGTCCCCTCCCTCTCTAAAGTAACCTATGATGACTCAGGTCTGGTATGCGGGGTATACAACCTCTGCTCCCAGATGATTTTGGTGACGAGGCGCTGGCGGGTATCAAGTTTGCCGAGGAGTTCTCCAACAGATATGGTCAACCATCACCTCAATTTTTCCCTGGTAAGTTTCTTTTGCAAATTACAAGTTGCATTATCTTACAAAGTACCCTCTTGAGCACTGAAAACCCCATCCCCTTCTTATTGTAAATTAAATTGAAATAAGAGGGGAGGGTGGGGGGAGGCGTGGAAGCCTTGCATTGTTATGACACCGCATGCATAGCTCTGTTTGGGTTAGACATATGAAAAGCTACCCCCAACATCTACCTGTTTCTTATATCTAGCTTATGGGAACTTCATGGGAATTGTAGTTCAATATACAACACCTTAATAAAGAAGTCCCTATGATGTTAAATATTTTTATTAAATAAACGAAATTTTATATTTGTCTATAAAAGAATAATTTTTGGATAAGCTAGTATATATTATAGATTGATGTTTATCGTAAAAGATCAGACTTCTGTTTGTTTCCTAACACTGACTTAATGTCTGGGCCTGTTTTTATAAAAAAGATAATCAGTCAGAATATCAGAAACTAAAGCCCATAAAAAATAGGCAAAAATAATATCTTATGTTAGTCAACTATAGTTCCTTATTGGTAGGGTCGCTGGACGACGCCCTGAATGAATCTTGTAACAAGAGGAGTACAGAGAGGAAGATGTTAGCCTTGTATCTACACCACGACCATTCCGTCCTCACAAATATTTTCTGTACACAAGTTCTTTGTGCCGATGCCGTTATAGGTAAGCTCTTTTTAATATACTAGTGTCTGCACCCATAGCATTTAGGGGCTCTATATTCAAAGGAGTAAAAAGTGGGCTGAAAAATAGCTTAAAACCATTCCAAGGCTTAACTTTAAAAATTTTATTAGCACTAAACCAAACCATCCCATGACGTATGTAAAGATTCCCTTAAAATTAGAATTCAATCAGTGCAGTAGGTATTGAAAACTTAAGCTTTAGACAAAAAAAACCTTACTACTTTATAGAATGAGACAACGGGCCCAGGCCTCAACGAATCTTAGGGTTACTTGGATATGGAGAGATAGTTTTAGCTTACTTTCCCTTAAATTTCAGTAAAGGGGGGGGGGGGGTGTTAATGCAACCATCTCGTAATCAATGATTAAATGTCTCTTAGAATTCGAATTTCGATCTGAAATTTTGCATCAATAATCCTTGGTAGGTAGCCGTTACTTTTACAACTTTTTGTTCGATTTAGGGAAAATAGACCTACCAAGGATTACTCATGAAAAATTTCAGATCGAAATTCGAATTCTAAGTGCCATTTAATCACTGATTACGAGATGTTTGCATTACCCCCCCCCCCCCCCCCCCTAGTAAAAAAGTAACCTCCCCTAAAAAATATAAGACCCTTCCCAATTTTTTTTGGACGTTGATATCTCTCTTCTTATCTATCCATCTATTTTGATAAATGTAACTTGTTAATAGTTTTCTGTTTTGTTTTGCTGCCCCATAACATAATTATTTGCTTTTTTTAGGATTGTTAAATGAGCATTTTGTGACCTGGGGTTGGGACCTGACCTTCTCATCAAATAAACAGAGACTAATAGACATGATTAATAGGCATTTTGGTTCTATACCCGCATCATCTTTAAGGTTAGTTATGAAAAAATAACATCAAGAATAGTGTAATTAGATTCTGATAAAGGTTGCTCTTAGTCAAAACAGCTTGATTTATACCTTTACAATAACCCGCAACTCTAGCGTAAAGCATAAAATGTAGCAATAGATTTAGAATAAACGTGGATATTATGACAGGGGAAAAATTGTCGTCAATTTAGGTTGCTAACATGAGACTCATTGATGGGTCAAATAGTTACCTCAGTAGAAGGGAAGGGGGAATCGTTATTTTAGGCTGCTGCGTGTTTCTCTTTATTAGAGAACATGAAAATATGGTGTAAGATCCACATAATAATATATCCACCATTAAAGTAGCCCATCTGCTTGTTGAAGGGGACGAAATAGGTTTAAATTTTTGGCAATCCTACGTAGTAATAGAGACGTTTAAATAGTACCTGCTACTGCTACATTCTCGTGACATTCTCGTTGGGATAGAGGAGGTTAGTGCCTCGGGTCCTACAATAAGAATATACTTTCAAAATTCATAGAAATAGAAATTTAGAAATAGTTATATAAGATAAGAAGTATGTATATTTCTAAAGTAAGTTATAGAGTAACTTTGCTTTCATATTCAATATTATGATATTATTTTTTATTTTAGAAATTTTGCATTGGAAAAGTTTCCTGTGGTTATATTAATCAGTAAACTCAGAGGCAGTATGGAAATTTTAAAGGTAACATCTCTTTTTCTTCTGCGCTATAGACATAGACCCCTGAGAAAACTAGGAATGGGTGAACCTGAACATAACACCCACAACATTTTTTAAGTTTTGCTTCTTTGTTTTGATGCCTATAATTCATATAGTTTTCACTTCTTTCACCAATTCAAAAATTGCTTTTTCGTATTGTTCTTGGAAACTTCAAACCAGGAGTCTTCGAAATATTATCTGTCTGATTGGGTATCATATACATTTTGGGAATAAGGTTTTACATGGTGCTTTTCTTGGATTCTTGATAATTTATGTATTTCATTTTTAAAAATAATAAAATAGAAATTATTAGACTGTGAGTATGTCTGTTTGAATGAAAATTTGCTTAACCTAACTTTTTTCTTCGGATTTTTAATTCTTCAGCTTGTAAGTTTCAGAAAATAGTTTCTAGATGATATTGTTTAAGGGTTTTTTTCTTTACTTGTAATGACATTAATCTTTTACATTTTAAAAAGGCATCAGTTTTTTATGAAAACTTATCATATTGTTTTAGGCCATTACTATTTTTGTATATCTTTATTACTCTGATTTTATGTATGCACTGGAAAAGATTTTCTCCTAACATTATAGGAAGATTTTTGATTGAATAAAATATTTAGATGATACATGGAAATACAACATTAATGGAATTTATGACAGAAGTGTTATCAGCAACTGAATCTTATACACAACAGGTATCTTAGATATTCACTAATCTAATCCTTATATAAAATTTACAGGATCTCTGTGTGGCTGTCTGTAACTTAGGATCTCGCCAACCGCTGATCCGATTTGGTTTTCCTTTACAATTGAGCTTCTCATAGGTTCTGGAAAGGTTTATGAATATTTTTAGTTAGGGCACTATCGACCTCCCAAGAGAAATCGCCTCTAGAAAAGAAATATTAAATTAAAGTGCCGCTAGATGTCGCCATTGTACAATTGTACAATGGTGCCGAACCTTTTCTTTATAAAATGGTAGGTAATTTAAAGACAGAGTCAACTACTCCCCCCCCCCCCCTTCCAAGGTAAAGGAAAGCCCCATAAGGATAATACCTTGTAGGGTTAGAGCTCTTCATGTGCTATAATCAAGGTTTTTTAAAACTTGTAAATAAAAGGGGTTAGGTATGAGGTTATCAGAGGTCAAGAAATAGGTTTAAGTGAAAGCATCAATCTATTATTTACAAAATCTTTTTTTTTTTAGTTGGACGTAGAACGGAATGAGGAGCGAGAAAGGAATGAGAGGAATTATATGAAAGAGGAACAGGAGAGAGCTTTCCAAGAGGCACAATTATTAGACGAGGTAAGTAAGCTTTTTGTATTGTACCATTATCAGGCAAGTAGACAGATTCCGTTGACGTATAGACTAGTCTTAACTGGCTAATATAAAAAATTGGATCATAGAAAGAAAACAAAGTAGCGGGTTTCCTCGTATTTTCACAGTAGTTTTTCGACTATTTCTAGCCCCTTGGGGGGGGGGGGGCTCTAACATTGCGGGGTTATTTCCTTAACCTGCGGGGCAATCATTAACATTTCCCTTACCTAAAATAACCAGTCAAAAGCTAGTGTGAAAATACGACGTAAGCCGCTACTTCGTTTTCTATCCATGATCAAAAAATTGTTTTAAAAATGGCAGCCTTAATTGTGACTGGAAAGGAACAATTAGTTGAGATTATCTTCCAACTACCTAGCCTATATGAAATGACACAGATTTGAAGGAGATGCATTTTTAGGTTAGGTTAAGTAAGTAGGAGATCCCTAGATGTTAAAACATGTTGTTTCAATCCTTATGTTAAAGTAACAGGATGTCTATCTGTCTCTCTGTACTTCTCTTTTCAAAACTAAAATTGAATATAAGTTGTTTACCCCCCCCCCCCTCACTCTAGTGCACCTAGAGGCCTCTAGGATTGGGTAGTCTATCTATTGAACCTTTAAAATGTAACAAATTACATATCTCTGTATTTTACCTAAGTTTAAAGTTTAAAAATTTTTCATCGAAATGATTATGTTAATTTTAAGGTTAAAGAACGGGAACGAAAAGATGCAGAGGAAGAGGCCAAACTTCAAGAACAAATTGATGAAGCTAAAAGAAGATCAGAACAGGTTAATATACATTATTATACATACAGACAGAAAGATTAAAAGCTGAACAATTAGAAGGATAGATGGGCTGTTGATAATTTTTGTCCTAAGACCCTAAAGTGATTGAAATCATACTTTTAATTTTTTATTTTTATTAAAGCTTTAAAAAAAAAATTTCGTATAATTCCTAGTTTTGTTTTTATCCTATAACTTTTAAGCAAAAATATTTCAATTTCTCTTTGTCTATTTCTGAGTGCCGTGAAAAATTCCATAGACATTAAAATATAAAAAGATTGAGAGACAGACAATCAGAAATAAAAATGTGTATTATACAATCAATTGTTCAATTAGGAAGCCAAAGAAGCGTCTGAACGTCGGGCCCTGGCAGAGCAAGACGAGGCAAAACAGATGCTTCCAGATGAACCGTCTGCTGACGACACGCAGCCTCTAGCTAATATTAGGTTGGTAGATGTGTGTTTTCATGAATAATTATCAGATACTGTTAAAGGGGGCAAAAATGATTAAGCTCACCGTTTTGTCATTTGATTTAATACTAGCGGCCACGCTCCTAGAGGCCTTTGGGGCCTTTGTCTGGAGTGGGTGAAAGTCGAACACATCCTTATTTTCATATCTGTTTGAATTTTTTTTTTTGGGGGGGGGATGAGGTTATTTTATTGAGTGATTTCTCTTGGGTTAGATGGTGTTACCTTTCTCCAAAATATTTATAAACCCCTAGAATCTATGAGAAGCTATATTTTAAAGGAGAACCTTATCGCTTCAGTTGTTAGCGAGATTATTCGGTACAAACACATAGACAAGACAAGCAGGCAGGCTAGGGAGCCGAGCGTTGCGGCCAGAGTTCATAGTTCTGTCGGGGGGGGGGGGATACTCAAATTTTCAAAATTGAAAAAAAAAATTCTAAGAGGATTATTACCTTTGTTTTAATTTAGATTCCGTACACCAGGGGAGACATTGACTAGAAGATTTTATGCCACAGACAAACTTTCCACTCTCTTGATCTATCTTACAAGCGTGGGATATAAACCTGAGGATTTTAAGGTATATATTGTGTACTTTGACTTATATGTTTAATTAAACCTGCAAACATTAGCTATCTCTAAAAATCGACTACAACATCAAAGAAATAGAAAAATAGGAGCATCGATGACATTGGTTAATAGGAATTTGATTTGAATATATTAAAATTCGTATAATATGTCTGCTGTAATAAACATTTGAAAAAATTCGTAATTTTGGGGGGCAAAACATCGCACCCCCTCCAATTATTGTTTTAGATTAATTTCACTTGTTACTACCTTATTCTGATCTAGTGCAGTTCACGGTGAAAGTTTCCTTGTAACGATTATCTCCAAAAATCTATGAACTTCGAAGACTGCTTTGAGTTATTTAAATATTTATTTTCCAAAAAATAATATCAATATGTTCTCATTTTAGAAAGTTTAACGGTTAAATCTATGTCTGATCATATATAAATGAATATCGCTATTTGTAGGTATTATCTTCCTGGCCCCGCAGGGATATCAGCGTTCTAGATCCTAACTCTAGTCTACAAGACCTCAAACTTTGTCCACAGGTTAAATTTCTTTTGTATTTTTTTTTGTAAATATACTAGGTTTATGTTAAATATTTGCTTTATCGACTAAAAAGTTAGGTTTCATCGTGGTTTTATATGAAAAAAACTTTGAAATGTTAAGCATTGTTTGGTGCAATATCGTCGAATGTTTTGATGAGTTCAAACTGTTGTTTAAAAGCTTTGACACAAAAGTATATTATTGTGATTAAAAATGTATATTTAGGAAAAGGGTTGGTAACTTGTAAACAGTTTAATTAATGTACTTTTGCAATTTACAACATTTGATGTTTTTTCTGTAGTGTTATTTTATTTTGTCCTTTGAACTCATCAAAGCATTTGATAATATTGCTTTAAGAATTGATTTACATTTCAAAGTTTTTTCATATAAAACCATAGTGAAACCTAATTTTTTAGTCGATAAAGCAAATATTAAACATAAACCTAGTATATTCACTAAAAAAATACTCAGGGTCAATGCTGGAAGATGCTTTGAATCACTTGCTCTGGTTCGTGGGTAGTCCTCTTTTAGGATAGTTTTCATACAAGGAAGCTAGCATAGGACAATGGACGATAGATTAATCCAACCTTTCCGCCATGAATTTTATGATCATCATTGGCATATGATATATTCGCAATCAACTGTCAAAAAAATAAAGAATTAAAATGGGAGGGCAAAAACTTTGCTAAAATTTTTGAATACTCTTCCTGAAACAACCCTTTCTCATTGTGATAATAATATTTCCAGTATCGCTTCCAAACCGATTAAAATCCGATGGATAAGAACCGTTTTTGAGCCATACTGAAAAAATCATTTATACCATCGTATTATATCCAGTTTTCTACGTATATAAATATGTACAATCATTAGATTAAAACCATTTTTTTAGCCCGTGCCTTTGGCATCCCGGGGCTAAAAAATAACTATTCTAGTATTGCTTAGAAACGAATAATTTCCGCTGGATTAGAACCGGTTTTTAGCCGTACTAAAAATTCATGTACTTCATCGTATTACAGACAAATTCCCACGAATATCCAAGAAAAATCTTATAATTTTTGTATTTTACTTTCCGCGGAAAGCCGTCTATAATACGATGCGAAAAATAATGTTTTTTTTTTTCTAGGAAACCTTGACTTTGGAAAGCAAGAGAACTGAAGAATCAGATAGCGAATAAACAAGAACAATATTATTATGAAATATTTCGTCTGCAGAGCAGAGGAGAGATTAATAATCTTGTAACCAAAATACTTGCAAAATATTATTTCAAAATTAAATCCTTACTTTTTATGTTTCATTTAAAATTAATTTCTGCCATATTCCTATTTAAAAACTTTTTGGCTCAAAAATTTTTTGTTCTTATATTTTTTGGTATGGCTTCGAAATAAGCCATGCTAATAAATTATGTATCGTATTTTAGACAATTTTAACGAATATCAATATAAAAATAATAGATTTAATACCAGTTTTGTTAGAACTGGCTCTCGGCCCGTGGGCTTAATTTTTCATTTTTTATTTAAATAGCCGCGGAAAGCTGTCTATAATACAATGCGATAAATAACTAATACCAAGTTATGTAATGTGTGTTTGTATATCTTTTTGTGATATAAAATTTAGTAACTTTTCTTATTCATTATGTAGGTATTGTAATTTTTTATTTTTACTTTTTTATTTTCTACAATTTTAATTTAAAGGTTTTGTCACAACTTTTGCCTTTTAAAGTGGCTTTAAAGTTGGAATGGGAAATAGATTAACTTTAAAAAAACTATTCTACTCCCATATATTGCGATATTGTTAAAATACAAAAAGTTGAAACATAAATAATGTAAACGAAATGTGTTTTTTACATAGGAAACGAAATCAGTTAAATGAAATGATTTTGAATATCCTAAAACTTTTACTTATTATTATTTATTATGTTCATAAAATATTTGACTAATAAAATTATTTAAACTTGAAAACTATTTATTTTTGTGGTATCAAAGATAATCTAGAAGTCTTACTATGTGTTTCAATGGATTTGTTATTACTTGGATATTACAACAAATTTTCATGTTCTCTAATAAAGTGAAACTCTTAGCGGGCTAAAATAACAGTGCCCCTTTACACCATACCTTTCCCCCCTACTGCATGAACGAACATACCATGCTTTATTAATTACAAAATTTCTCCTGTCAAAATATCCTTTACCCATTACTACAATGTTACCCCCCTCTCCTTTTTAAAAGCTAAGCTTTTCTTTAGGGTCGGTCCGTACGTCCGTCCGAGATAGATAGCTTTTATTCGTTAATTTAGGCATGTTAGAATTGTCCTATCGACTTCAAACTTTGCATGGTGATTCCTGTAGTAGTTAGGTACGATTTAGAAAGCGTATCAATTCTATAATCATTACCAGAATGTCCGTACGTCCATTTTAAACATGTTAATTTTTTTACTTTTTTAATAACAATTTTTATGGGATAAAAACATCCGATTGATCTGATTTTTTGATTACTGATTCCTATTACAATAAGGTACAATATTATGAGCGAAGCATCTCTATAATCAAGTATTAAAAATGTCAGTATGTCCTTAAACAGAATTCTGTATTTAAGAAGTTTTGCAACAAATTTACGTATAATTTTGTCAAACCTTAAATTTTCATATTTTGTATATTCAGTTCTGACACTCAACAAAAGTTAATGTTCGTCTGTCATATCGTTTCAGTGCTTCGCTTTTATGGATGTTGTATTAACACAAGTTTGTCTGTAAATGTATATTTTCTATTTTCTTCTAAGCAGAATATTCCATGGGATCTTTAGGGATAAGACAATGGACGATAAATAAATTACCATCCCAAATAATTATAAGCAAAATTAACCTCCAATGTAAATTTAAATTGTCGATTGAAAACTATTAGTTGAGTACTCACAAATCAAAATGCAAAAAAAATTGATGAGACAACCAATACGATAATATGGTTATGGTTACCAGTGTAATTTAGAGTCAATTATCCCCTCCCTCCCTGAAATATCACTCATTGTCATTTGTAAACACATAACAATATTAAATGACCTAGAAACATAAAAACAAAATTTTCGTCCATAACATGAATGAAAACATCCATAAAAATGAAGATCTAAAATCTTGCGATGGAACAAACAAATATTAACCCTTGTAGAGTGCAGCAACGTAATAAGCAGAATACATTTTTAGTAGCGAAACTACTCTATAATTTGAAATGTCAGTCTGTCCGTATGTCTGAAACATTTTGAGGAACATATTAACTCGGCTCCTTTTAAAGATAGAACCCTGAAACATTCCCATTAATAAGAATCATAATTAAGTATAAAACATCAATAGCGGTCGGACTGCTTTAAACAAGCTTTTTATGCGCTTATATTTTTCACAACTGATTTTTTAGCCTCTTGTAAAAAAAGGCGGAAACTTTTTGTCAACATATTAATCAATATCAGGATATTTAGGTATAAAACCTCCAAAACAGCTTTATAGCCACTTTTACTTTTTAAACAAATATTCTCAGCTCTGACAACAGATACATGGCTGAAACTACTTGCCAATATGCCCTTCATTATGTTCCATAATTGCCAAGGATGACAACATCCATAAGAAGCGAAGCAACTGTAAAAAGAAAAGCAGCTAAAAAGATGCTTAAAAGCAGTCAAACTACGATATACCTGATGGCTAATTATGGTGCTTAATGAAAGGAATATTAGCAAGAAGTTTTTGCCGTGTATATTTTGTAGGAGCAGAGAATTATGATGTAAAAAGTATAAGGGGCTTTAAAAGTGCTTTTAAAAAGTCCAACGGCTATGGATTTTTTATTCTTTATTATGCTCAATATTAATGGGTATGTTGACAAGAAGTTTCAGCCTTCGATTTTTTACAGGAGCCAAGAAAATCTGTTATAAAAAGTAAAAGAGGCTATAAATCTGCTTAAAAGCAGTCCTAAGGCTATGGAGGATTTATCCGCGACCTTGGCTCAACATGTAGCGAACTCGCTTGTCATCAGGGAGATGATAGGTTCGAATCTCAGCTTAACACAGCGTCATAACTAAAGATGTTAAAAATTGTTCTTACTGCTACTATGTCAGATGCCCGATATTAATAGTTAGAGTAGAGGAAATGCCTTAGTACTTATCAGTCGTGCAATCAAAGGGTTGGTTGTCTGATGGGTGCTACCTAACCTAATACCCTGAATACAGAAAAGGAGACATTTATATATATTTATCTTTAGTTGTATAGAATATATAGTGTAGATGGTTGATGATAAAGCAGTGTCTACTCTAGTCAAGTATATTATATAACCATGACTATAGAGACACTACCTTGTCTGTAGTTATATATAATATATAGTGTAGATGGTTGATAAGAAATCAGTGTCTACTCTAGTTAAGTATATTATGTAACCATGACTATAGAGACAATACCTTATATATAGTTATATAGAATATATATATATGGAAGATAATAAAGCAGTGTCTATACTAGTCATGTATATTAAATATATAACCATGACTATAGAGACACTACCTTATCTATAGTTATTTAGAAAATATAGTGTAGTGGTTGATAATAAAGCAGTGTCTACTCTAGTTAAGTATATTATGTAACCATGACTATAGAGACAATACCTTATATATAGTTACATAGAATATAAAAATATGGAAGATAATAAAGCAGTGTCTATACTAGTCATGTATATTAAATATATAACCATGACTATAGAGACACTACCTTATCTATAGTTATATAGAATATATAGTGTAGATAGTTGATGATAAAGCAGTGTCTACTCTAGTCATGTATATTATATAACCATGACTATAGAGACACTACCTTATCTATAGTTATATAGACTATTTAGTTTAGATGGTTGATGATAAAGCAGTGTCTACTCTAGTCATGTATATTATATAACCATGACTATAGAGACACTACCTTATCTATAGTTATATAGAAAATATAGTGTAGTGGTTGATAATAAAGCAGTGTCTACTCTAGTCATGTATATTATATAACCATGACTATAGAGACACTACCTTATCTATAGTTATATAGAAAATATAGTGTAGTGGTTGATAATAAAGCAGTGTATACTCTAGTCATGTATATCATATAACCATGACTATAGAGACACTACCTTATCTATAATTATATAGAATATATATAGTGTAGATGGTTGATGATAAATCAATATCTCCTCTAGTCATTTATATTATATAACAATGACTATAGAGAAACTACCTTAAATATAGTTATATAGAATATATAGTGTAGATGGTTGATGATAAAGCAGTGTCTACTCTAGTCATGTATATCATATAACCATGACTATAGAGACACTACCTTATCTATAATTATATAGAATATATAGTGTAGATGGTTAATAATAAAGCAACGTCTATTCTAGCCATGTATATTATATAACAAAGACTATAGAAACACTATTTTATATATAGTTATATAGAATATATAGTGTAGATAGTTGATAATTATACCTTTATTCAAAGAACATTAACCATTGAATAAATAAATCACTAATTTTTGTTCCATGTGACAAGACATATAACAATGCATTGATTTTCATTTTTGTCCATGTGGCGATTCCTTGAAAGTTTGGACACCTTAAGAAGAACTATTGCAGGTTGTATGTAGGTCACAATTGGTTAATTTTGTTCAGAGTTGCTGAAGGTAAAATCCAAATAGGTCATCAAACTGTGATATGAAATTTGAAACATATCAGCAGTTGATAACCCAAATTAATATACCATTTCTAAACACCTTAGTATACATAAGGAAAAATTTAAAGAGACTAATTTTAATAAACAAATAGCATATTTATTATTTATATTCTTAACATTATTAAGTTAAAAATATATTACAATACTAAAGATAAATCAACAAAGATTTATAGAAGCAAAAGCTAAAATTTAATGCTTTTACTGCATTTTTATCGATTATTATTTATTATTGATTTGAGTTTACTACTCGAAGATATTTTTATCAAGTTTCCACCAAATGACCAGAAGTATAGATTATTATAAACCTTCTATGGTCACTCAGTGAAAAACTCAAGGTATAGGATTGATTTTTTTCATTCAAAGTTGAGATTTGATTTTTTGAAGATAATTGTATCAAGTTCCCCACCAAATGACCAGAAGTATAAATTAATATAAACCCTCCATGGTCACTTAGTGAAAAACTCAAGGTTTAGGGTTGATTTTTTTCATTCAAAGTTAAAGGTTTGGGTTTGTAACATTCATTTTATTTTTGAAGATATTTGTATCAAGTTCCCCACCAAATGACCAGAAGTATGAATTAAAATAAACCTTTTATGGTCACTTAGTGAAAAACTCAAGGTTTGGGCTTGATTTGTTGAATTCAAAAAAAGTTTCTCCTTTTCAATAAATCTTCTTAAATTATGAATAATGAAAGACAGTAAGGGAAGATGCTAATTCAAATAAATAAATAACATATTCATTATTTATACTCTTAACTATATTAAGTTAAAAATATATTACAATACTAAAGATAAATTAATAAATTTTAAATAAATTTTTCGAAGATATTGTTATCAAGTTCCCCACCAAATGACCAGAAGTATAAATCATTATAAACCTTCCATGGTCACTTAGTGAAAAACCTGCTCGGAGATTAGGTTTTTTTTTAGCAGGTAACCTATAGCCAGACACAACGGAGTGCCATAGGGACAAGGGAAAGGGATAGGGAGAGAGACAGACATAAACCTAGAGAGTCTTCATGAGGGTCTTCTTGAGGGTCTAGGAGATTGGTCGGGTGACCAATTGATGGTTCATCGTTGTGTAGGGACACAACAACCAACAACACAACAGCTCCAGCCACAGCTGGCAGCTACCCAGGATCCTAGAATACACACGTCATCAGTGGTTAAAGAGTTAAGAACACTGGTCATGACACTGCGTAATTTCCTCACCACCTCATGTAATGTACGGGGTAATTTGCACTAGGAACGGACAGAACCTCCCCCTCATGAACAAAAAGAAAAGCAGGATAACTGACCAACCAATACTAAACATCAACCACTAACCAACCAATATTAACCAACCACCACTGATCAACCAATATTAACCAACCACCACTAACCAACCAATATTAACCAACCACCACTAACCAACCAATAATAACCAACCACCACTGATCAACCAATATTAACCAACCACCACTAACCAACCAATATTAACCAACCACCACTAACCAACCAATATTAACCAACCACCACTAACAAACCAATATTAACCAACCACCACTAACCAACCAATATTAACTATCCAATACAACTACCAATCAATTAACCAGGATCCAAAGATACTAACAAAGCAAAACAACAAAAGAAAAAAGTTTAAAATATCATGTCTCATGTCATAATATCATTGTGTATTAATTAATATTTTGTCTGCACCTGTATATAGCCGACAAAAAATAATTTATAAAATATAAAACCTAGGTATAAAATTTCAAACCAAAATAAAATTCAAGTTGGCTATAAAACTGTCATATTTCATGTTGTATTAAATCATTAAATTATTAATATTTTGTCTGAACCTGTTTAATAGCAGACAAAAATAAAAATGTTAAATTTAAATCTAAATTTAAATTTTCATATATAATTACGTCCTGAAGATATGTTGCGTTCAAGTTTCTATGGTACCTATGTTGCGTAAGAGTCTCTATACCTAAAAAAATTGGATTTTTATGATTTCTATTGTGAGGGGGGTGGTATCCTTCCCCAAAATAATTATAAACCTTCCCTGGACCTATGAGAAGCTACTCTGTTAAGAAGAACCCGATCGGTTCAGAGGTTAACGAGATCATACGGTATAAACAGACAGACAGACAAACAAACACACATCCTGCTACTTTATTATAAGAATAATATTTAAAAAATAGTCCACAATATAATGAAAATGAAATTGGCAAAGCATAGGGATTTCTCTATTGATTTGCTTGATTACACAATTGATAGGACTAACCATGAGTCATATACAGATAAGTTTTCATACATTTTAAATAAAATGTTACAGACAGACGTAATAATTATAGAGAAGCTATAACATGAAGTTTACCTGTAAATACACACTAGATAAAGCTGCAAGGTAGCCAGGTGTAGAATAGAACCTAAAAATAATTACTTTTCATTGGATTCAAATTTATCCAAATATAAGTAGGGGGAGAGGGGATATGCAACCACAACTTACTTAAGTATTCATTATTGCAGGTGTTATCAGTAGGTACAAACCTCAGACAAACGAAGAATTTCGTGTTCTTTAATAAAGTAAGCCACGGAGCAGGCTTTCACCCTCTTTGCCAGATACCCTCACCTCCTACTAGTTAAATGAATTGACTAATAAAGGAGTTCCATTTAAGCAAGCTAAATTGACGACAATTTTTCAAATATCCATGAATAATCTACATCCAAATAAATATTTACCTTTAAAAAACACAACAACAATTAAACTCAACCAAGTTGCAAGATTGAAAACCTAAAATAAGAAAAGTTAAATAATTTAAACAAAGATTTCAAGATCCATAAAAGTAAAGACCAGCAAAATAGACTGAGACGGCTG
Organism: Acartia tonsa; assembly: GCF_053477335.1. Classification (NCBI taxonomy): domain Eukaryota; kingdom Metazoa; phylum Arthropoda; class Copepoda; order Calanoida; family Acartiidae; genus Acartia; species Acartia tonsa. Next base: position 22,695,318 of record NC_137268.1, read on the forward strand.
TTAATATTTTTTTTATTATAAAATGATAACATATTTTGGGTTAATGCGACCATCTCGTAATCATTGGCACTTAGAGACACAACCCAATCTTGCAGAAAAAGGGAAGGGGGGAAGAAAAAAGGAGATGGGAGAAAAGGGGTTTTTCCCCATCTCTTTTGAAGAGATTTTCTTCCCCCCTTCCCTTTTTTGGGAAAGAAAAATATGACGTCACTGGAATCGTGTTCCTCAAAAATTATACAAAATCGGGAAAGATTGGGTTGTGTCAAGTGCGACACAACCCAATCTTTCCCGATTTTGTGAATTTTGATTGGTTGGCTCATTAAGTTGAATGTTCTAACGTTACGACCACTAATTTTAATCTACAGAAGGTGAAATTTTGTGAATCATCATTGCGGATGTACATAAATTTAACGGCCATTGTCTTATCCCTTTAGATCCCTATGCAGTGCTAAGATGCACTGAAAAAGTGAAAAATAACTAATGTTTTCTTACATTAGTTATCAACGAATTTACATTATGTCTTGGCGAGAAAAAGAGGTTCAAAACAGGGGTACAGTTTCTTTATATAGCAACAGGAATATTAATTTGCACCTATTGAATAAAGAACGTGTCCTAACTTTTTCTAAAAATAGCTAGTCCGTGTTTTTAGTAAGTAGTAGATGTAATAAGATCCATAGAACACCTTACTTTTTTAATTCTGCTGAGTAATTATTGATAAAATCTATTTTGTACACCCCATTATATCAAAACTCGAATGGGAATAAAAAAATAACAAAAGTTAGGACACATTCTTCAGATTTAAGCAAGTAGAAAATTATGTTTTACCTTATTGGTCTTACAATTTTCATTGAAGTCCACAGTCTTGGGAAGCCTAAATAAAATAGAATTGTAGAGTATTTTATAATAATAAAAGATGATGAAATCGAAAAAAAACATAAATAATCATAAATGCGTATATAATTCAGGGAGTAAGGGAGGGGACAATGGATCGAATATTCAATTTTTAAGAGTCTCAGACTTTGGGTACTGGCTTAAAGGGAATGTGCACAAATACAGCAGATTCTGACTCACTTTGGATATTAGCGCATCAATGCCCTGCTAACTAGCTGAGTTAGATTTGAATATGCAGACAGAAAAATTTGTTATTAATGGCTGGTTTTAACAAATATTTTTTCCCAAAAAAATGTCATTTCATGCATATCTATGTATTAAATAATCTAAGAACCGCTTGAATTTAGGGGTCAGTTAAAAATATATGAAAGGGTTTACATAGCTCTAAACAAGATTTTTCTAGTGATTAATTACAGAATGTTTACTACATTGCGATGTATTGATAATTTAATTTTCAAGTAAATGATTTTTTTCTTAGAACCAATTTTGTTCTAAATTAGATTACCATGATCCCTTTACAATTTTGGTAAAATTTTCTTGATAAATCTGGCTTTCATTGCTTTTCAGTGAACCCTCTTAAATTGAATTAATTGCCCATTGTCCCCTCCCTTACTCCCTGGTATATATTTATATCAGATAAAAATTTCAAAATCCTAGATCGGCTGTATAATTCTATATTCTATTTCATTTACTAAGTATATTTACGATTACTTTTATTTAATGAAATCTTCCTATTTTTAACATGTACAAAACGGCCTGCTTAATTGCTTCAAGATCCATGTCAGATCTATATAGGAAATAAATGTCTATAAACGAGCTCAAGTTTTCCAAGGAATATATGATTAAAACTCATAGTGCTCCAATAATCCATAATAAACTCTCATTGCCCAGAACGATAAGACCTATTATTTTACTTTATTAAAAATAAATTCATTTTTTTCATTTCATGTTGCTATTTACCTTATATTGATGTATTTAATTTCTAATCATAAAAAAAGAAAATTTAAATTTATAATATGATAAATTTAAGAAAACTATGTTTTAAAAGAATTCGATTGTGGCGCCATTTTGTGTGTTCAAATATTAAACTAAAATTGTAATCATCATCATTAACCCTTTGGTGATGGTAATGTAAAGAAAAAAATATAATTTAAAAAAGTCTTTTAAAAATCATTTAAATTATTAAATATTTACTTTCTTTTAGATAGTAATGCCGGGTGAGGAAAATAGATTTATTGAGAAATAGATATTCATATAGAAAACTAGCCAATAGGGAGATAATTATATCGAGCCAACTCTAGTTTATTCTATATGTAAATCAATCTCTCTTTCTTATAACTAAGAATAGGCCTTTTAGAACTTAAAAGCTAAAACAAATAAAGAAACAGTAACGCACCTGTAAAAAAAATCCCCATACAGATGGAAAATATAGATATAGGCCAAAGAAAAGGGGTCATATGCCGCAGCAACAAACCTGCTAAACAATATTTCTTTTAATTTTAAGGACAAGTTCTCAATTTAGATAACAACATAAATAAAAGCAAAGCATTGAAACGGTAGGACATGTGTATGAGTCGAAGCTAAATTTGTTGAATAACTGCTTAATACAGGATAATACCTAATACAGGACATTTTTAGAGTTGCTTCGCTTATAATACTGTACTTTGTTGTCAGTTCCGGACCGACCCTAATTATTGAAAAACTTTGCTTTTAAACAGATGTTAGGATATAAGAAATTATTGCAATGCTGATAGAGACTAGATCGAAATTTAAATAAATGATTTACATAAAATAAATAAAATCAATTTAAGAAAGATGCTAGGAAATAAGAAAGTATGAAATAATATCAAAGCAATACTGACATATATTTTTTACTAGAGTTGGCTCGATATAACCATCTCCCTATTGGCTAGTTTTCTATATGCATATATATTTCTCAATAAATCTATTTTCCTCACCCGGCATTACTATTTAAACGGAAGTAAATATTTAATAATTTAAATGATCTTAAAAATCTTTTAAATTATATTTTTTTCTTTACATTACCATCACCAAAGGGTTTATTATATGATTACAATTTTAGTTCAATATTTGAACACACAAAGTGTCGCCACAATCGAATTCTTTTAAAACAGAGTTTTCTTAAATTTATTATATCATAAATTTAAATTTTCTTTTTTATGATTAGAAATTAAATACTTCATTATAATGTAAATAGCAACATGAAATGAAAAAAATGAATTTGTTTTTAATAAAGTAAAATAATGGGTCTTATCGTTCTGGGCAATGAGAGTTTATTATGGATTATTGGAGCACTATGAGTTTTCAACAAACAGTCCTTGGAAAACTTGAGCTCGTTTATAGACATTTATTTCCTATATAGATCTGACATGGATCTTGAAGCAATTAAGCAGGCCGTTTTGTACAGGTTAAAAATTGGAAGATTTCATTAAATAAAAGTTATCGCAAATATACTTAGTAAATAACTAATAGTCAAAGTCAGCTAATATCAACAACGAAATTAATTCGAAAAAAAAATCATGAAACCTATACAGGTTTTTTCAGCTGTCGATGGGGGGCAACACATCGTAAAATTGTCGACCTCTCAATATTTTACTTGTTGTTATATCTTATTCCTGGGTCAAAGCAACGCTGTTTTTTAGTTAATTATGCTCCATAATAATAATATTGACATGAAGTTCCAGCCTTCTATTATAAATAGCAGCAGAAAAATAACTTTCCCTCATATCGTTACAGATCACTGACTGGCGGATGAACTGACATACGGACAAACAGACATAGTAAATTATAGAGAAGCATAGCTACAACAAAAGCATTACTGTTGTAAATGTAAAGTAATCTTACCAAACGGCAGAGGATATCAACATAAAGCATCCAAAAAAGCAATTATTAACGATATCAACATAAAGCATCCAAAAAGCCATTATTAATCTGAAAACAGAAGAAAAACAACACAAGCAAGTTATGCATCAAATCTATGAAGTGAAATGCAATACCACTCAGGCCAAGTAGAATCAACAATTTAAATATACCTAAAATGTAAAACAAAGCAAAAACATGTAATAAAAGGGAATATAGAATAATGAAGGCAAATAACAAAACTGTATTAAAAAAGCAAAAATAAAAGAAAAAAATCTTTAAAAATCAATTAACATATAATTAATAATAATTCAAAGGGTATGAAGATAAATTATAACATGCATAAAATTAATAAAACCAACAAATAAAGTTTAAGAATTTAATCATAAAATAAGATTAAGAAGGCTATATAGTTAAAAATCATATTTAGACATAATAAAAAATAAATCAAAAACCATGCTAAATAAACACAAGATATATATCAAGCAAACTATGGCACAAAATATTAACCATAAAGAAAAACATATCAGAAGGGAAATTTAAAAAAAAAAACATAAAAGTAAAGCATAAAAGATTAAATATAATGAAAAACAAATTAGAAGGCAAATTTTAAAAAAAACATAAAAGTAAACCACAATGAAAAAACAATAGAAGGCAAATTTTTAAAAATATACAAGTAAGGCACAAAATATTAACCATAATGATAAAAAAATAGAAGGCTAATTCTAAATAACTTAGAAAATACGTAAATAAAATTACCAAATACTACACAGAAATTCATGAACGTAAAAAAATATAAGATTTAAAAGTGAAATCATTTTAAACATACATTATAAAAAGTGCCAAGGCAAAGTTTAATATAAATGATATATAATACTAACATAAAAACAAAAGTTAAAATTGTTTAATAATAAAACATAGAATGTCTGTGCACTACTGAATTATAAAATCAAAAACCTCCCTATTTATAAAAAAAATTTTAAACTGGAGAATGGTTGTGAGTTGGAATAATCCAGAAATAATCAGGCGGTCAATTCAATTAGGAAAAAATAGATTTATCAATGTAGATGCTCAATTAGACACAATAATTCGTCCAACTTAGAAAGTAAGTGTGGCTTCAAACCTATTAATATCTAGGACCACTGGATTAGATCTTGGTTATAGGCCAAACTGAAAAATCATATATTGTATCGTATTATATCCAGTTTTCTACGAATATAAAAATATACAATCATAATATTAAAAACTTTTTAAATCTTTAATTGTTCATTTGTATATCCGCGAAAAGCTGTTTATAATATAATAAAATAAATAACTATTCTAGCAGACGAATATTTTATGTTTGTTAAATCTTAAATTCAAGCAACAGAATTTTTGTGGGTTAAAATTTCCCAAGGCAAATCTTTTTTTAAAAAAACTTAACTATTTGTTTAATTATTTCATTAATGAAACGAAAACGAAACTTACATTTTGTACATATTCATGTATATTTTAAAACAATAATGTTGTCAGATTGTTCCTTTACTGTGCTCCTATTAGCCCAAAAATGATTGAGGATCTAAACTTGCATTATTTAGTGCTGGACACGGCGTCCATTAAAACCCGCGAAACTGTCGCATTAGTAAAAGTTACGAATCCTATAATTTAAAGTAGGAGGGCTCTTTTGTCTGAATCTTAAGCTCTCAATAAACAATGAACTGCTTGAGTTCTCCTATTTTGGGGAAGATTCACCTAGGTCTCAGGAAGGTTTTAAGGTATTTCATTTTTAGATTCGTTTTAGCCTAGTTTTATCCCCCTTCTTAGCCACTTCAGTGCTAGTGGCCTAGCCACTAGTACACAGAAAAGAATAAGCAAAAATGTTTGCTAATATCATAGAACACCAAAATTGGCGTGCAGGTAGCAATAATATGAGCAGCTACTCTATAAAACTAAATTTTAGTTTTTCATTTTTCTCATGAATCTATAATACAAAATAGAATGATGTTTATCCGTCTGTCCGTCCGTCCCTTAAGATCTCGGTAACCACTTAACCGATTGGATTCTACTCTTCAGGGAATATACCTACTAGTCCTTTGGTGTTTTTAGGCTATTTTCTTGGGGGATGGGACACCCCCAACCTCCCAAAAAACAAAAATCCCCTCCAATTTTTTTTCGAATTTTGCGAATTTCCAATTTGTTCGATATAGTTTACGACCCATTCACAATTTTTGGCTGGGTAGGTAATAGAAGATGTAATTATTTCGATACTCACATCATTTTTTAGGCACGTTTTTTTAATTACCTCTAGGGGCAAAGCCCCTATAGGCTAGGGGCAAAACCGCTAGTATACATGAAATCATTACTACAAAACAAAATTTTTCATTTAACTTTTGTTATTCTTTGCAATAAGCGTTCTAAAAGATTTTGTTATTAAATATTTTGATAAATATTTTAAAAGGAAATTGATTTCAAAAAATTAAAAATTGACCTTAGCCAATTATGTGAAAACAATTAATTTAGAAAGCGTAGCAACTCTATAATCGCGACCAGAATGTCCGTACGTTCATTTTAAACATGTTGATTTTTAACAAAAAATTTGCGTATAGTCTCTCTTCCCCCTTCCTTTGGTATTTTCAAAGCAGCTTTTTATAGGTTAGATTAGGTTAGGTGATTGACCCACAGGGTTGGGCAATTGACCCGGCCCGCAGTAATAGAGCACCCCGCAGGAGCAAGAAATAGGAGGAAATCTACTGTGAAAATAGGGCGAAACACACCTTAAGAGACGTTGCCACGAAAGGGACTATACTCAAAAAAATTTATGTTTTATAATTATTCGATTAATCTGATTTTTGGAATACTGATTCCTAGGACAACAATGTACAATGTTATAAGCCAATCATCTCTTTAATCAAGGCATAAAAATGTAAGTATGTCTTTAAACATTATCCTGCATCTAAGCAGTTTAAAATTAACTTACAATTTTGTCTCGAATTTATATTATATTATTTATATTCTGGTTATTCAGTTCTGACACTCTACAAGTGTTAATGTTTTTTCGTTTGAACTACCGTTTCAGAGCTTTGCTTTTATGGATGTTGTCATTCTTGTTTAACAACAAATTTTCATGTGATCTAATCATCAGTTTAATCTGATTTTTGGTTTAGTGATTCCTGGGACAACAAAGAGCAATATTATAAGCGAAGCAACTCTATAATTAAGTCCAAAAAATGTAAGCATACATAAACATTATCCTATATCAAGTAGTTTTTCAACAAATTTACTGACAATTTTGCTTCGACTCTTATACTTTTATATTCTGATTATTCAGTTCTAACACTATACAAGTGTTAATGTCCCCTACCGTTTCAGTGCGTTGCTTTTATGGATGTTGTCATCCTTGTTTTCTGTAAATTTTCTAGGGCTCGCATCTTATTGGAGAGGCTGCTTCTTCATTGACATGTAGCGACAGTTTTGTAGCGGCATTCAAACTTTATTAAGAGGGCTTCGGAGATTTATCTACCAATCAAGATCTGATAAGTCCCTAAAAGTTAAGCTAACGAATGAGAAAACGGGTTTATTGAAATACTAGCATAATTTACGTGTTTTGAATTAGTCACACAGTTTGATAACGTATATTTTGTTGATTAATGTCATTGTCTCTCAGTTCAATCACAATACTTAAGTGATTGATCTCCATTTTTTCCTCCCTAACAGCTTTAAATTAATTACCTAGCGGTCGAAACTAGTTCTAACAGGGGATCTTAAGGGGTAAGACAATAAATTGATGAACTTGCTTAATGATGAAAATAATATTACTCTTTCTCCAGATCAAAATTATTGGTTGAAAAGTTTGGACACTGTAAGATTGAACCAAACAATCAAAGTATTTCAAGTTTTTAAGCCAAAGAATAAGAAATGTGGTTATAAAACTCTGAGTACCAGTGCAATTTACAGTTAGATATCCCATTAGAGTAAAACAATAGAGAGGAAAGGGGTTAAATAACTGTATGTCCCCTTCCCGAGGACCCTGTGCCGACTTTCAATTGGGTCCTTGAAAATCAATCAATAGCGTCAGGAATACTAACAGTCAAGTCGCTATAAATAGCAGAAAGTAATTTGCTGGGAAACGAAAAAGGCCCTCTAAAAGAGGATCCAGGTAGTTATCTGGTTATACATCTATACTTACAGATTTATTGATGTACCTTATTGTTATTGTCGTTTTAAACCCATTGATTTCCTTGCAGTTTACGCGCTGCTGCCGAGCCCTGGTTCAAACATCTTTAATTATATATAAAAGTTGGATAACAAGGATGACAACATTCACACAAGCAAAGCACTGAAACAATAGAACAAACGGATATTAACACTTGTATAGTGTCAGAACTGAATAATCAGATTATAAATGTATGAGAGTCGAAGCAAAATTGTAAGTAAATTTGTTGAAAAACTGCTTGATACAGAGAATGTTTATGGACATACTTACATTTTTAGGACTTGATTATAGAGTTGCTTCTCGTATAACATTATACTTTGTTGTCCCAGGAATCAATGTATCAAAAATCAGATCAATCGGATGATTAGATCACATAGAAATTTGTTGTTAAAAAAGTAAAAAATCTACATGTTTAAAATGGAGGTACGGACATTCTTGTAATGATTATAGAGTTGCTACGCTTTTTAAATCGTACCTAACTACTAAAGGAATGCAAAGTTTGCAATCGATAGGACAATTCTAACATGCCTAAATTAACGGAAAAAGCTATCTCTCTGTGACGGACGTACGGACCGACCCTAATTATAGAATCGCTTTTAAAAAGAAGGTTTGGTTTAATGTTTTAAATCTATAGAAGAAAAAAGTCTTGATAGTAATGAGGGACAGCCCAATTTTTGATAAAAAGAACTGATAAGAAAGAATAAAATCATTATTTCCTCTGTCTACAATCAAAAAATTTTCACCCAGTATAAAATTTAATTCTGATACAGTTATTATAAATATTAGCGAAGCTACCCTATAACTAAGGCCCTTGTGTACAAATAATTTTTTTTGTTCATGAACGATAAAATTCAATTTATTAATGCTAGGCGGCTAAATTAGCTTTTTAAATTTCTATGCCGTTTTGAAAATAAGGCATGTATTTTTTACTTCTTCTATTTACTAATTATTTTTCTCGTATTCATTCGAATCCGGTGGATAGGAACCGGTTCTCATCCATACGAAAAAACTATGTCTAGCATCGTATTATAAACCGCTTTCTACGAATATAGAAATGTAATTTCATAAGATTAAAACCAGTTTTTTTAGCCCGTGCCTAAATAATTGTACATTCTATATCCGCGGAAAGCGGTTTATAATACGATGAAAGAAATAACTATTAATGATTTAAAGCAAATATGACTGTGTGAGACACCCTTTTCCCAGGCTAAAAATTGAAAATTAGTTCAGAACACTTTAGCTTTTTCAGTTTAGCATATCTTGGCCTATTTTCATCATTGCATTGTAAAGTTAGTTTCATCAGATTTAATTTTTTTTCGGCTAAAGTATTAGAATATTTAGCGCATCGTATTATAGACAGTATATCGTGGATATTTATGTTATGATTTTAATTTTGATATTCGTGGACGATTGTCTGTAATACGATGCTATACATGTTTTTTCAGTATAGCTGAGAGAACCGGTCCTTATCCAGCGGACTTTTAAAGTAAATGCTTTCCCTTTACAGGATGACAACAAATATTGAAAAATGTAAAAATTCTGCTATGTTCATAGTCAAGTTTATTTTGCTGGTCATACTGCCAATTGTAGACTTTGCTTTCGGGGAGTAATTTTGAACCTAGTAATAGTGTCTAACTTTTTATCTTTGTGACGTAACAAAAATCCATCTCTTTATTAGGGATTTCCTTTCCCACCTCCCCTCTCATCCTTCTATTTTTGTTACGTCACGTAGATAAAAAGTTAGACACTATTACTAGGTTCGTAATTTTTTGAAAGCGAAGCTTTTCTATAAATAGGGTCGGTCCGTACGTATCAGATAGATCTTTTCGTTAATTTAGGCATGTTAGAATTGTCCTATCGATTTCAAACTTTGCATGATGATTTCTGTAGGAGTTAGGTACGAGTTAGAAAGCGAAGCAACTCTATAATTGTTACCAGAAAGTCCGTACGTCTATTTTAAACATGATGCTTTTTAACTTTTTTATGTGATAAAAATTATTTTCTCATGTGGTTTCAGCATTTAAGACAAAAAACGGCATTTTCATAAAAATACTGTCCTTACTGATTTGAAATGTGCAAAATTGAAAAAAATAATCCTAGGAGGATAATACCCATTATTCACTTTTAATATACAGCGTGAAACATCTACAAGATAAGTGCCCAATCCACAAAAAATTCATAAATAAAGCAGAAATTATTTTTTTTTGTGTTTTTATACACAAAATTAAACAGTTGCATAATACGTAACTGGACAAAGTATCTCGAAATCATCCACGTAAAAATGAGGGAGATGAGAGGAAAAGTGGGTAGGAAAACCCCTAAAAAAGAGATGGATAATCCCTAAATTTTATGACGTCTCAGGGCTGATTTTATGTGACACTTTGTCCAGTTACCATAATACTGGATTGAATAAGGTTACCTAATGTTTCGGTATGTATTTCTTGTATTCCCTGGCAAGTTCGAACCCATTAATCCCTTTTTCCTTACACCAGAATTCCCCAGAGAATGAGTGTGTTACGCGGCATTCCTAACTATCTCCGCGCGGCGCGTGGCTTGTAAACGAACAAAAGAGACGCGCACTTTTCCTTTGATAAGTCCCACGTGAGGAGCTACGTGGATGAAAATAATGTATTGCTTGAATATACATGCGCTCTGATGTGTGAAAGATCTCAAATAAGCCTTCCTGCTTAGTTTGACATCATATGTGGTAAGAATTTATCTTTTAATTCTTGAAAATAAGCGTAGAATGGTACAATTTTATGAAGAAATTTAAATCATTAATTTTTCAGCAAATAGACCATTTAACTGCTAAGTTTTGATATACGAATATTTACTTTTATATTATTGATTATTTTATTCTAAAATTATCAATTTCTGATGCGATTTAATATGATTCGTGCCAATTTTAAGTTTTTTAGAAAATTCATATTTTTTATTAAATTAAAATCACGCAACCTCGATGTTACAAAATAATAACAATTAATTTTATGTAATTAATTCTTATATTTTTGTTTTAGACTTACTGTTTTCATGGTAATAAATACACATTCATAAACTTCACTATGTTGGTCATTCGGAGGGCTTCGAGATAAGATTTCGAGAACGGCTAGGCATTGCGTTCCGAAACAATGAAAACAAGACAGAACAGATGCAGCTAAGAAGAATCTGTGAAGTTTTGTGAATGTGTTGGTTGTGATACCTTACCACACATTATTATAGTCATAATCAGTACAGTTAACTTTAGTGACAATCATGGGTCCTAAAAAGAATAAAGGTGATCAATTGAGTAAGCGGCTGCGTCCAGCCGTTGATGCCCTAACCAGTGAGCTAAGTAGAGTGATGAAGTTGGTCAGTGATACTTCAGAACTTGATGTTAGACATCTCACTAAGGAGTCAATCCTTGTCCACGACAAGTTCGAAACGTTCGACAGCATCATGGGCGGTTTTAGCAAGCTTGGTTTGAGAATCCAAGAGCTTGATGAGTTTAGTGACATTTATTCTGATATAGTTACTGTGCAAAAAGACTATAGTGCCTTGAAGGATGCTCTTGATGCTATAGAAGAGCTTAGTGACATTCAAAGTGTTGTTGATGTAGTTGGTGATAATTTGCCTAACCATCAGGCTGAACTATATGATCGATGCTTGAAGATCGTGAAAGTTATTAAAGGGTCATATTTTCCCTTGCCTGATTCAATTATAAACACTTTGTCTGCTTTGATGAAACAATTGGCTGAGGTTAAGCTTGAACCTGTGAAGCCATCCACGACGACGGCAGGTGCCCCAGCAGCATCGCCATTTGTGTCACCGTTTGGCACACCACATTTCGCCACCGGTTCTATGTTCACGCCAGGATATATGAATCGTGTTGACGAGCGTCTTCTCCCCTCTTTTGACGGCCAGGAAGCATCCTACGTAAGTTTTAAAGACAATTTTAAAAAGCTTACTGTAGGACAGGACCCGTCGTATTTGCAGTTATTGTTGAGCAGTGAGAGGGTCTGTAAAAATAAAGAGCTGAGACTCCAATTAACTCAGATTCAATCGCATGAATCTCAGTGGGCTTACCTTGACTCGCGTTTCAAGTCTAAGACACGTCAAATGCTCTGCCTTTTCAACCAATGGGAGAAAAAGTCTAAGCCGTCGGACTCCAACCAGATTGTGACTGTGTTAGCAGAGTTCGGTGGTGCAGTTAGCCAGCTGGAGCAGCTGACTAAAGATGATGAAGATGATGAGGTTACCACCAGCCAGTGGTTGACCGTGATACTTCTGGAGATGTTATCCAAGAAGTTACCTCGAGACTTTCAAGATAAGCTTAATTTGGCATTGGGCTCAATGGACGTCCCAAATATGCCAAAGTTGATGCAGATTATCGAGGAACAGAGGGGCGCTATTTTAATGCGGTGCTCGACTGATATGGACACCCCCTCTAAGAAGAAGGGTAATCCTGCGACAGCAGCTACCGCCGTAGGTAAACCTGGTAAATCTAAGATGAAGCAGTCATGTTTTGTTAATGGCTGTAATGATATGCACTTACTTTACAAGTGCCCAAAATTTCATGACCTGTCAGTGCCAGACAGGAAGAGTTTTGTGGAGAGTGCTGGATGCTGTTGGCTTTGTTTGCAGAAAGGGCATAAATCTGTGGATTGCCCGAAGGCAGATGTAATAGGCGGATGCAAAGTGGACAATTGTGGTCAGACCCATAACAACCTTCTGCATGAGAGTGTTGATATGGCTGCCGCCGTCTATGAAGCACATACTTCCCCTGAGGCGAACCTAATGTTAATGTTACAACAATTAGACGTCGTTGATATTAATCGCCAGAAGGTCCCAGTGTCCGCCATGTGGGACACTGGTTCAACTATCACAATGGTAACCCAGTCACTTGTTAATAAACTTCAGTTACCTTTTACTGGACGTTCAGCAAGAATTTCTCTAGCTGATGGAGAAGTTAAATGTCTCCCGACGGTCAAGCTATGTTTAGTTGATCAACACAAGAATTATCACATGTTAGAACCTGTGGTAGTGCCTCTCATTGGTCCTAAAGAGGCGATCTGCTCCATGAATCCTGTGGAGGCAGCTGTTTTGTTTGATATGAAACCTGAAGATTTTACTTTGGTTAATGGGCAGGTGGATTTGCTCATTGGGCACCTGCGCCCGTCGATGTTTCCCTACTCTGAATGCTCAGTAGGAGAAACCATGCTTTACTCCAGCTTGTTTGGATCTGGATATTTTGCTGTTAGTGCTAATGGATTAGCAAAGAGTAGGTATGTTGTCTGCTCAGATTTCGAGTTGGACAGTGAAGCTATAGGGTTTTTAAAACCAGAAAGCTCAGATGTTCAGCCGCAGCCGACTGTTGGTGCTGCTTGTGATGCTATTGATGAACCTGTTGGTTCTGCTTGTAACGCTGCTGATGATCCTTTTGGTTCTGCTAGTGCTGCAGCCATTGACAACATGGCTACGGCGGGTGTTGCCGTGGCTATTACTGATAATGATGTTAGTTGTGCTGCAGTTAATCCTGATGATATTGGTGACGATACTGTAGCCGTTGATAACATTGTTACGGCGGGTGTTGAGCCGATGAATGATTCGGTTCCAGCCGGACAAGAGCCGACTGGAGTTTCGGTTCCAGCTGGACAAAAGCCGATAGATGATTCTAAGTTTTATGACAGCCACACTTTTTCAATTACATACCCAGGTGCTGTTGTGAATCAAGAATCGACTTGGTTGCTGCCAAGCTTGCCGCCCGACACAGGGTAAGAGGCCTGCAATATGGCGGGTGGAAATATGGCGGGTGTTGCCGCCAGAAAGTCATTGAAAATTTTCAAACCACACATATCTAATCTACAACATAAACTATTTATGTGTGAAAATGATCTTTAAAGAAAAAATATTACAAGTTATATGTTGAGCTTGTGAAAGGAACCTAAATCGGTTCTGTAAAGAATAAGTATTCATTATTCAACTAATTTTATTGTTCATACCTAAGCACAAAAATTCTACAAAACTGTTTAGACTTTTAAAGCAGATTTTAAAAGATTTTGTTTCTTTAAGTATGATTTTGAAAAGCAAAAGTTCGTGTGTATTAAATACCAAATGATTTTGCAGATTTTAAATTGAGAAAAATAGATTTTTTTACAAATTATTTTTCGAGGTATTTTTTTATGGTTCACGTTTACTTAAAAAATGTTATTTCTCAGATTCTCATATGAAATAATGCATTAAAGTAAAGAACACAACATGTAATATTATTATGATAATGTTTAAAATATTCCTCATTATTATTTTAAAAGATTATCGCAAAAAATCAAGATATTTGTTTAAATTTGTAAGCAAATCAAAGATTTTCTTTCATTCCGGAGGCAGAGATTTTTAACAATTCATGTACAAAAGTTTTTCTTTCACTCCGGGAGCTGGGATTCATATTAATCCACGCGTAAAGATTTTTTTCATTCCGAGAGCAGAGATTCGTAGTAATATACGTACCTAGCGATTTCGGACAATTTTAAACCTTGAGAAAATACTTTTAGCAATTATTTTCCTAGGTACATATATTTTCGTTCATGTTTAAGCATTTATAATAATGAACACGATGTATGGTATTATTAAAATATTGATTATTATTTTATGTGAATGTCACAGAATTAATTTAAGATAAACTATGCATATTTTAAATTAACTCTACCTTCATTTTTATCGCATATATTAAAATTGAAGCAGCATTTTTTTAAAAATTACCCATTTCTTAAGATTTATAAGTAACGCAAATTTTCATACAATTTCGTTTAAACTTTCAAATCGATGCAAGATTTTTTTCATTTGAAATGCAAACTTAAGTTTTTATACGTTTTCGTAAGTTCTTTCAATGATTTAAGTCTTTCCGAGACCTGGGATTTTTTTCGAGGAAAATTTCCTAGGTACCTATACAGATATAAACATTTTTATCCTTGTTGGATTGAAATTTGATATGATAAGAAATTAACAAAATGAGATTTTACATCATTTAAATATTTCTTTATGATTTATTACAATCACATAAATAATTTAATATTACATGCATATTAAAATTATTACTATTTACCTTTGAACTGATGTATCTAAAGAAAAAATGCAGATTTTTTTCACGATGAATTAAGTAGATTCTTTGATTTTCGTAGAATTTAGCTTAATAAGACCGCTTTACGACGTACCTAAGCTCTGTTTCCTCGGCCAGGCCCGACGCAAAACGGCAAAACTAAAGCATAAAATATTTTATTTTTAATTTGATTGCTTTGATTGATGAATTTAAGAGTTTCTTTGAATTATTTCATGATTCTTTTTATTTTTGATTTGAATTAAACATCACTAATTATGTTTGTTTCAGTTGATGCAGCCCTGCGCCAGAAATCCTGTTGGAAATTATGCAGTATCAAAGATGTGATGGAAAGTCATAACGTCCGACAGGATAGCTGGAACAAGGCATTTATTAATATTTGATGGATATTGTTAGTTTGTATCTTGAGGGATTCATTCTAACTGAGGCCCAAATTGCCTTTAATTATGACTGTATGAATATGTATATATTGCTTTCTTCTTAAAACAGAGAGAAATTGAAGATTCAGCATTTTAAGAAAGTTCTTTTCTTACATTGAGCTTTGTTTTATTTTAGTAAATTTAATTTGCATATTTCAATTGCAATTTTAATTTTACGCAATTTTGATTCACGAAAATTTAAAATTATGAAATTTTAATTTTCCGAAGTTTGATGATTTTTTTTACAGTCATATTTTATTTAGATTTAAGTATCTATTTTATTAAACATGTTTAGATTTAAGGATCTTACTTATCTTATCTGAAAAATGTTTAGATGTAAGCAAGTTATTTTTCTGTCGGAGAAAAATTCTAATTATTGAGAAGTTTTTATGCAATTTTACTTTTCTTTTCTAGCAAAAAGATTTAGTAGAAGAAATGTTATTATTTAATCTTTCTTTCTTTTCATGAAAAAAGTTTGAGTTGATTATTTAATTATCGATGCGATTTTAGTATAAAAATCATTTACCTATTTTATTATGTAGGTACCTAATTGAAGTTTAGGTACTAATGATTATTAATTCATGTATTCGCAATTACATGGTCTGTAATTCTAATTTTATTTGAGATTATGAGGCCATGATATAATGAGATGTGTGAGTGGTAAATGTGCAATTCATGAATGTTGAATGCTTTTCCCATTCCTTATTCCCGTCCTTATGTGGTAGCTGAGGCGGTTTGAGTTGTTGTGGTATTCGTAAGTTTCCATAACCAATTTTAGGCCTTATGGCCATGACATTTTAAACTCTTGTGGTTTATGTGTTGTGAGATTGTGATTTCGTGGACACTGTCTGCACGCATATTGCAAAGATATTGCAAAGATATTATTGATTATTTTATTCTAAAGTTATCAATTTCTGATGCGATTTAATATGATTCGTGCCAATTTTAAGTTTTTTAGAAAATTCATATTTTTTATTAAATTAAAATCACGCAACCTTGATGTTACAAAATAATAACAATTAATTTTATGTAATTAATTCTTATATTTTTGTTTTAGACTTACTGTTTTCATGGTAATAAATACACATTCGTAAACTTCACTATGTTGGTCATTCGGAGGGCTTCGAGATAAGATTTCGAGAACGGCTAGGCATTGCGTTCCGAAACACCTAAATACTTGGTATGGCAAGGTATCACTTGTTATGCCCAGCGTGTAGTTGTTGATTTGGGTTATTAAATTATCATCTACTTTAGACATCAGATTTACTGTGATATGCTTTCAAACGGATAATCCCAGATATGGAAGTATCTCAGGAATATTTAGTTTAAATATTAAAACATATGGCCAGTTCACAAACAACTTTTAGAGGTCGTTCGATTTATTCTGTAGGTCAACCTAAACAAGTACAACTAACAAATGCCTCGGTCAAACTAAACTTTCTTTAGGTCGACCTAAAATTTCCTGAGGTCGACCTATGTCTCTTGTGGACTAGGCTATAGTATTCAGATATTTTGTTTCAAAGAACGTGCCCTAACTTTGTGATTTTGTTTTAACCCATTCGTGAAGTTTAAAGTTTTAATTCACCGGTCTTCAACAAAATAGATTTTTTCAATAATTACTTAACTGAATTAAAAAAGTGGGTGTCAAATTAAAGATATTACTATTTTTCTTCTTTTTTTGTTGCGTTTTAGTACCTTAAAATCAACCTAATTAAAAAAAAACTTAAAATAATTCAAAAATCTACAAGAAAAAACCGATTGCATATCTAAATTCTGTAGATAATTTTACATCTACTACTTCATAAAAGCACCGACTAGCTATTTAAAAAAATCAAAAAAGTTAGGACACGTTCTTTGATATAATTTCATATTTTTCAATCTTTATGCGTCAATTTGGTAGAATGTTTTCAGCAAACTTTACAATTTCTAGTAACAGCCATGTGACGTCATAAAAATGAGGGAGATGAAAGGAGAAGTGGGTAAGAAAACCCATAAAAAGAAGATGGATAAACTCTCATTTTTATGACGTCACAAGCTGATTTTTGAGACACTTTGTCCAGTTAACAATTATTATACCTCTTTAAATCACACTTTTTACAAATATTTTGTTTTAACAAATGAAAAATATAAACTAAAGATATTTACAGTGCTTATTCTGGCACTTCCTGCTTTATTTGAGATTAGCAGGACTATGAGAAATCCAGATAAACGATGGACACCACTCAATTACCTACAGGCATATTCAGTTCATTTCAGATCCAACAGGAATTCTATGTTGATCTAAGGTCTGAAACAAAATAGCTCTCACAAATGGAATTACCATAATTTTGATAGAAATTATTGATTGGCAGCTTGGTTGCTCAAATTTTATAAGCATGACTGCAGCAGTTTAACAAAACTTAAAGGAATACTGCAGGAAATACAACAGCTGAAAGACTGCCACAAATAGACGCAATATTAAAAATTTTACGCCTCCAGCTTCAATGACAATAAAGGACTTTAAAACTCCCTAAAATGTTTTTTCAAATATCTATACCTTTTTTGTTATTGAAGCTGGAGGCTTCAAGTTTAGTGTATTGGGTCTATTTGTGGCAATCTTTCAGCAGTTAAAGCAGTATATTTTATGCAGGTTTACTTTAAGGCAATATTGACTATAGATTGATGTAATGTAGTCAATGCAGTCAAAACATTGGTAGCTAAATCTGCAGAGAGGCTAAAATAAATAATATTGCAGCTGTAATGAACAATATAAAGGCTTTGTTTCTTCAAGCAAGAGTTCCAATTCATGGCTGGAGGACTCTACGAGATCACGACACAAAACTTCATGGCAATCACTGGAACCTGAAGGTTAGATTATCATTTTCTTATCTTATTCTTTTCAAATATGAAATATGTAAGCAGATTTTTTAAGGTTTTCCAAATTATGTCTTTGGACATAATACCGTCATAATTATAAAAGAATGGATTACATTTGAAGTATCATTATAGCAGTTACAAGAATTGGTATATTTTAAAAACGTTTTTTAGATCCAAGAATTATGCTGGGAGGCCATGTTTCAGTTTCACCTGCAAGTTTATAGCTGGGTTAATGACGATGATGGGTTATCAGATGATATCTGGAGTATTTGCCTCACATTCGCTAGTATCACAACATCCTTTATCACTTTGTGGCATGGTATAGCTAGTTACAATTTGTTTCAAATATACCAACATGAACCTGGTTTCAGAAGTGGAGTCACATATGTGCTGTTTAACATGTACTTTCAATCATCAGTTTTTCTGTTGCCTCTTGTCAAACTTTGTTTTACAACACACACAATTCATTTGTTCCTGTATGACTTTTCAGAGGACAGAAAATTCAAGTTACTCATATTTAATTCAACAGCGAATAACACGGCAACTACAAAGCTTGCAGTACCAAAACACATTTTCATACTAAACTGTGGATTATATCTTTTGATATTCCTTCTCACTGCAACACTAACACATGCATGTATCATCAACAAATGCAAATGCAATTATAAAAATTTGCCAATTAAAAGGCGAATAAAATCATTCATTGATTGTTTTGAAGGTCATATGATTGTAAATCCGCTGAACTTAGTCTTCAAAAAATGTAAAGGATGTGGACACAATTGGAAGAGCGTCCAGAATATGAGAAAAATGTATTCACAAGTAATTCTGATGTATTCTTCTTGTGTCATGCTGTATTCCGGACTGGGCCTTCTTATGGATTATTTAAAGCCACCTAGTGAGTGTCCTGAATACTATGCTACCACCATATGTAAAACTCTAAGTAGGAGATATGCTAGATATAGCATATTCTTTAGTATTACCTTACCACTAGGAGCACTTGCTTTTGTGCTAGCCCTGATTGAATACTTCACCATAGTTTGCTGTGACTTACTCATAATGAGATATGCATTTGATATAAGGGATGAAAGTGAAGGACTTTGTCAATTATCAGAACACAGCCAAACAGACATAACATTAGAAATAAGAAATGAGCAACACAATGAATTTGTTGTGAAAGATAATGCTATAGAAAATTCAACTACATTAGTAAATAGCCACAAAGTATGCAATGATGTAGAAATGTTGGGTAATTATGCTTCTGAAGAAAATCAAGAAGTTATTGGATTAGAAATAAGAGGCAATGACCTTAACATACCAGCAACACAAGCTGAATGGACAATGTAAAGAATGATTAAGACTTTGAGCTTGTCGTTCAGAGCTGGATCTTTAAACCATTTTAAAAATCCCGCGCTGTATTGGCTGAAATTCGGCGCACCCCGATCTAAATCACCATTAAAATGATTTAAAGATCCAGCTCAGACCTCTTATTATGACCTTACATGGGTTCTTAAGAGTATACAAATAATCCTTAATTCAAAGTAACAGGATCTATGGCTGCCTGTCCTATCTGTTTACATTGAATGATCATACTTACCACTTAACCAATATGGTTTTCCTTTACAGTTTAGCTTCTTATATGTCCTGGGAAGGTTTATTTAAACCTATTTTTGGGGAGAGTATCATAACCCTCTACAGTGAAATCGCCCCAAGAACAAAAATTGCCCATCCTCAAAAACTTTTGATTACTTCTTCTTTTTGAAACTAAGTAGAAGAAATAGACTCCCTCTCATTCAAGTATCCTAGATTTGTAGGACAAAAGTGCAAAACCACTGCTTTTACATTTTTTCAGACAACTTTTGCTGTTCTTTCCAAAAAATCATTCTAATAGACTTTTTTAAAACAAGGATGACAACATCCATAAAAGCGAAGCTCTGAAACGATAGGACAAACGAACATTAACATTTGTAGAGTATCAAAACTAAAAAATCAGAACATAAATGTATAAATGTCGAATCAAAATTGCAACTAAATTTGTTAAAAAACAGCTGAAATACAGGATAATGTTTAAGGACATACTTACGTTTTTAAGACTTGATTATAGATATGCTTCGCTTATAACATTGTACTTTGTTGTCATAGGAATCATCATTCCAAAAATCAGATCAATCGGATAATTTTATCACTTAAAAATTTGTTGTTAAAAATTTTAAAAATCAACATCATTAAAATGGACGTACGAACATTTTGGTAACGATTATAGAGTTGCTACGCTTTCTAAATCATACCTAACTACTACAGGAATCACCATGCAAAGTTTGTAATCAATAGGATAATTCTAACATGCCTACATTAAGGAAAAAAGCTATCCGTTACAGACGGACGGACAGACGACGGACGGACGGACAGACAGACGGACATTTCATATTATAGAGTAGCTTTGCTACTAAAAACATTGTACAAGGTGATGTTCATAAATTTATTAAAGATAGACCAGTGTGATTCTTTTATAAAACACATGTTTTATACAGTTAGGGAGTTGAATCCATTTTTATAGAAGCAGAAATATAATCTATGATTACAGTTTTGACCCTCTAAAAAACGTAATCTACCATTCCACTTTCCTCTCTCTTGGTGATGATATCATCAACGCCGATATGATTTTTGTAATCTACCATTCCAATTTTGCCTCTCTTGGTGATGATATCATCAATGCCGATACGGTTTTTGAAATGTACCATTCCACTTTCAAGAGAGGTGAAACTGGAATGGTGGTTTACACTATTAACATCAACATAATTGAAATCATACATACTATTTTTAAATTATGTTAATCATAAGAATGTATAAAATACTATTTATAATTATTTTTTTTTTAATGTAAAATAAAAATAATAACCAGAATATACCATTACTATTATGACAATTTAAAAAAGGAATCAATGTTTATGAATACGCTGATATGTAAACATGAATGTACCATTCCAGTTTCGCCAGTTTCTATTGGAAGTGGAATGGTACATTTCAAAAATCGTATTTGCGTTGATGATATCATCACCAAGAGAGGGAAAGTGGAATGGTAGATTACGTTTTTTATAGGGTAAAAACCGTAATCATAGATTATATTTCTGCTTCTATAAAAATGGATTAAACTTCCTAACTGTTATAGGTACAAGGATGGTCAAAATTATTTTTTTTCTTTAAGCTTACCGTAAATTGTTTTACCCGTCACAATTTTTAACATATTACAACAAAATATATTTTTGTTTGCATATTTTTTTCTCCTTTTTTTCCTCATCATGTGTGGCACAGTGTATTATAGACAGCTTTTTCGCAGATAGTAATTTAGTACATTAAAAAGATTATATCCAGTTGTTTTGGCCAACATTAATTGATATATATTTTATGATTCTTATTATAGGGGGGTTTCCCTCAAAGAGTACCTAGTGACCAAAGATCCCCACATACCTTATATTTCCTAAATAAAATAATAAAAGGTGAGGTAGGGTGGTATTTTTTTTGTTAGAGTAATTCTTTATTATCTTGATTTAGGTTGGGGGGAGGGTGTGTGGTTGGTTTTATTAGGCAATACTTAATTTGAGGGAAAGCACCAATAACAGTAGATTTATGGAAACTTGTTGAATAAAGTTCATTTCTAAAAAGGTCGCACTTGTATTTATTTCTTCAGAAAACTTTAAAACAAATATAAAACAATAATTCGTATTTTAGTACAAAATAACATGTATTTTACTTCAATTGGTTGTTTCTAATAGTATTGTAGATTTAAATTTAATTTTGTATATTTGTGATTTTTATTATCAATAAATTATAATAATGTTATAAATATTCTTTAATTCATCAGGTACTCTTCATTTTGCCTTTTGTCATTTTATGTAAAACTACGCCCCTAGAGGCCTCTAGGGACACGTAAAATATTTTGTTTTCAATCTATTTTAAAATCAGCGATTTACCAAAAATATTATTTTCGCCGCTAGATGGTGTTAGTTATGTTTTTAGCTAATTGCAAAAATGTCCACAGGGCGGAATTTTTAAATTTATTTTTTATTTTTGTCGATTTGTCTGGGGAGGGTTGTGGTACCCTCCTCAAAATAGTTATAAACCTTCCCAGGAACTATGAGAAGCTACCCTGAGAACCATATCGGTTCAGCGATTAGCGAGATCCTTTGATACAAAAAGACAAACAAACATCCTGTTAATTTGTTATAAGGATAATCTTTCAAAATCCACCCTTATCATGGAGTAGGTGAGTTATCTATAATACAAAGTCGCTTGATGTAGATTCAAACGAAGCTCCTATAGTGCCTATAACAAAGGGGATAAATCTTAAAACTTTTGAACGAAACGTCATATTACATAAGTCCATTTTTCTAAATATGACGTCATTCGGGATACTTTGGCAAAAAGTTTTGAAATGTACCCCTTTTTTATAGGCACTGTAAAGAGCTTCATTTCTATCATTTGATTTCAGGATCTAAATTTTTATACTTGTCTCAGCTGAACAGAAAGGCGAAGTTTAAAAGGCTTTATAAATCTGTAACTAACAACTGAAATAATTCATTTTTTTTGTACTTTCTCCTGTTTTTTGGGTTTAGTCTTTCCAAATTTTAGAAGGACAATTAAGTTTAATTATTAAAAATTTTATCACGCTTCTTTCGACATAGTTAGACTCGTTTGTATTCGTATATGTGTGTGTGTGTGTGTGTGTGTTTGCGTGTTTCTGAGTGTGTGTGTTTGTGTAAGATTATTTATTTTTTTGTTAATGCTTTTTAGTGCACTAGAGGTTGCGCCACTAGCACCATAAGCTCTATCTTCGAAGCGCAAAAAATAGCTAAATTCATCCCAAAACTTTAATTTTGAGATACAGTTGCCTAAAACAACCCCGGAACCTATGTAAGGCTTTTCTAAAAGGGAGAACTTGATATTCAGAAAAAAAACCTTACTACTTTGGAATAGCGTGTGTGCAAGAGGGAGTGTTTGTGTGTGTGTGTGTCTATTAGATCTTTTCATGAAAATACCCTTTCTCGAATTTCATTCTTCTGCTAACCTAAAAAGTTACTTTAGGGGCCTAGAAATACATGTACAAAATTTCAGCTCTTTATCTCTACTGGTGACCTAGCGCCAAGCATGTAAAATATCAACAGATAACGGCAGCACAGCGGTTTTAGTAATATCTCAGTAATGTGCAGGTTTTAAGCTCTTCTGCATATTTCAATTTAAACACATAAAGCCCAAGATATTATATCCAAAAAATCTTTTGTCAAAGTCTACTCTACACCTAGCGCCAGTCAGTTTTCTAAAATCATGCATTTTATACCTGTGAGAAATGAAATCGCCGGCGCTAGGTGTAGAGTAGACTTTGACAAAAGATTTTTGGGATATCATATCTTAGGCCTTATGTGTTTAAGTTGAAATATGCAGAACACCTAAATTCACCTTCCAAGCCATTCTCTAAGCATTTTAAATTTTTTTATGAAATAACGGGATTTTAAAACTGCCTTTTGAAAAGGCCTAAAAAATATCTCTTTTGTCCCTTTTTTCACTGTTTATAGTTACAACTTATTAAGATATTATTCTCAGTTTAAAAAAAATTGGCGCTTCCAGTACCAAAACCGGCAAAAACAGTCAGTTAAACTTCTGTACCCCTACTTAACCCCCTAACAGACCCCCCCTCTATCTCGGCTCCTGTTACAGATAGAGATGTAAAACTTTTTTCTGGTGGTTCATGTAATTAGAGAAAATTACTTTTTCTAGTCATACGGTCAGACCGCTCCTTATCCGCTTTTTTTCGGCCAGCCACTAAATATTAAAACTGCTGTAGAGCAGCCAATTTTAAAGACAAGAAAACCAAATTTTATGACGAACTATTATTTTTTATAACAAAAAATACCTTTTCTGACCATTGCCGAAAAACGAAAAATAACGGAAACCACCAAAATTGGCGGTGAAACGGCGGTTGGCAGTGCTAAATAATATTTTTATCTGTTTATAGTTACAACTTTTTAAGATATTATTCTCAGTTAAAAAAAAATTGGCACCTCCAGCACCGAAACCGGCAAAAACAGGCAGTTAAACTTCTGTACCCCTATTTAACCCCCTAACAGACCTCCCTCTATCTCGGCTCCTGTTACAGATAGAGATGTAAAACTTTTTTTGTTGGTTCATGTGTATTTTTAGAGAAAATTACTTTTTCTAGTCATAGCAGTCAGACCACTCCTTATCCGCTTTTTTTCGGCCAGCATGTAATTAGAGAAAATTACTTTTTCTAGTCATAGCAGTCAGACCGCTCCTTATCTGTTTTTTTTTGGCCAGCCGCTAAATATTAAAACTGCTGTAGAGCAGCCAATTTTAAAGATAAGTAAACCAAATTTTATGACGAACTAGGTATTATTTTTTAAAACAAAAAAATACCTTTTCTGACCATTGCCGAAAAACAACAAATAACGGAAACTGCCAATTTTGGCAGTAAAACGGCGGTTGGTGGCACTAAATAATATTTGTACCCCTACTTAAAGGACGCCTGCAAGAACTACCACGCTTCAACTGCTGAAAGACTGCCACAAGTAGACCCACTACCCCAAATTTAAAGCCTTCATTTTCAATAACAAAAAAGTTCTAGGCATTTCAAAATAGCATTTTATGTACAATGAATATTTTGAAAGATTTCCAATGCTCATAAAAGAAAAAACAATATTAAATTATGTTGCCTATACACATAATTATAACCTTATCTTTGTCAGAACCTTAGATTACCAGTAACTGATTACATTTTTACAATAAAAACACCACATTTCATAGTCAAAATCTATGAAAAAAATCGATTTAAATTGCATTTGTAAATGAAAATCATAGTGGACACAAAGGGGGAAAAAAATACAAGCTCAGCTGTGATTGGTTGTTAAGCTGATTCAGCCTACTGATTGGCTACAGTACACTCAGTACAGCGCAAGTTAAACTTAATTTTTTAAAAATGATTTTTACTATAAAAATGGGTATTTTTATTGTAAAAATATAATTAGTTACTGGCAACCTAAAGGACATAGGAAATCTTCTGCAAATCCCTTATCCCTTATCCCTGATTGCATGTTTGTATAATATATTTGAGAAAGTTTTTACGTAGATTTCTAAAATGATGTTGATTTAAAAAAAAAATTATTATTTCTATGTTTTTTTTAATCAAAAAATTTAATCGACACATATTGACAAGTTTCCGCATTATGGAAAAAAAGCTATAGATAATTTTTGATTTAAACCGCTTCTTCAGAACAAGTAGCAAAACTAATTATTACATGTGTTCTGAGATATTAAGAATTTTCAGAAAGTGCATTGAGAGAGAGAGAGACAGAGAGAGAATAGAAAAGGGGGAAAGGTGTAAGAGTTTTAGAGGGAGAAAGAGAAAGAAGGGGCGGAGTGTTCAAAATCTGTTCTTTTTTTCTGCTAGTGAAAAGGTAGCTTTGTAAATAAAAAAATATTTTAGTGTATTTAAATACATTACATTTAAAAAACGTTATTTTATATATACATATATACTATATGAAGCTAGCTTTTTGACAAGAAAGTGAAAAAAACCGTGATATAGAACACTCCCCCAACTTGCAACTCCCCCCCCCCCCCACCACCAACTAGGTAATCTACAAATCTACATGGTTTTATTTTGGAGATAAATCTTTTTTATCTAAATCTAAAAGTTTAAAAACTTTATATTTTCATTCTTATTTTCCTTTTTTTACTGTATGTAATTTTTAACCGAATTTAAGTAATAAAATTGCAAATCAAATCTACAAAATATCACCCCCTTTAGACAGAGAAAGAGAGAAATCAAGAGAAAGGGAGGGTGGGTAAAGGTTATGAAACTGAATGATATCCAGTGGATTAGAACCGGTTATGTTTTTGATTGTACAGGAGGAAAGATGACTATGATACGATGCGATAATTGGCTGAAATATTCTCCATACAATGGGTTTATTATTATTAGATAAACAATCCTAATAAACTAATACAGTTTTTAGACATCATAATTTCCCTAAACAACTTTTATCTGAAGCTAAATTCAAATATTTTAAGAAAGTTGTATTAATCAATTATTGCAAAAATACCTGTCAAATTGTTAACTCTCAATTAAATTTTTTTGTGGTATGATTGTGTATATGTATTATTCCTATTGGTCATATTAAGTGATTGGGGATTTAGACATCCTATCTATCGTAAAATATCTATAACTGTCCAGAGAGCGGAAAATAGTTAATTTTCTTTGATACATAAAAACATACAAATAATCAAAATTTCAAAAAATTAACAACATTTTTGAAATCTACATAAAAAAATTCACAAATATATTGTACAAACATATTACAGGGATAAGGGATACGGGATTTGCAGGAGATTTCCTAGGTCCTTTATGCCAAAATTAAGCTTATTTTTGTTTCTAGGCCACGTAGTTTAATTTCAAAATTTCTAACATTAGCATTAAAATTCTTTCAAAAGTTTCATTGTATATAAAATGTCATTTTAAAATGCCTAGAACTTTTTTGTTATAGAAGCTGAAGGCTTCAAATTTTGGCTATTGGGTCTACTTGTGGCAGTCTTTCAGCAGTCAAAGCGTGGTATTTCTTGCAGGCTTCCTTTAACCCCCTAACAGACCCCCCCCCTCTATCTCGGCTCCTGTTATAGATAGAGACGTAAAACTTATTTCTGGTGGTTCATGTGTATTTTTATAGAAAATTACTTTTTCTAGTCATAGCAATCAGACCTATCCTTATCCGCTTTTTAGCGGCCAGCCGCTAAATATTAAAACTGCTGTAGAGCAGCCAATTTTAAAGCTAAGAAAACCAAATTTTACGACAAACTATTTTTTTTATAACCAATAAAATACATTTTCTGACCATCGCTGAAAAAATGACAAATAATAAAATCCGCCAATTTTGGCAGTAAAACGGTGGTTGGCGGCGCTAATTAATATTTTTATCTGTTTATGATCACAATAAAAGACTTCATACAAAAATTTACATTTAGAAATATTATCAATTTGTCTACAAAGGGTTAAAAACAAAATCAAAATATACAAATCTAATTATTAAAAACATCAAGATGATCTTTTCCATCCTATTACATATTATCTTTCTTATTTTTCTTTTAAATGCAAGATGTATTTTAAAAATTTTGCTGTCATGGAAAGAAAATGAAGTTGCCGGTGATTCTTATGTGCTAGTATGCATAAAATGACTTTTGAAATGTCTTCTGATTTTTGTTGAAAGGTGGATACAATAAGTGAAGGACCTATTTTTATAGTATCTAACAAAAAAAAGTTGGATCATGGAAAGAAAACAAAGTCATTCCTTAATTAGGACAGAAGTCACCTTCCTAGGAAGGACATAAGTTGCTTCCCTTATGTGGGAATTTGTTAGATGAAGGGCATAACTTGCCTCCCTTGACAAAGATTTTGCAAGATGGAGGACATAAGTAGCCTCCCTTCACCACACAAAACCTAGCTTTTTGGTCCTTCACATAGCAAAATCTTGCATAAAATAGTTTATCTGTCCTTCACATAGCATATTCTTGCAAAATATAGCATTTATGTCCTTCACATAGCAAATTCTTGCAAAACATAGCAAATTCTTGCAAAACATAGCATTTATGTCCTTCACATAGCAAATTCTTGCAAAACATAGCAAATTCTTGCATAACATAGCAAATTCTTGCAAAACATAGCATTTCTGTCTTTCACATAGCAAATTCTTGCAAAACATAGCAAATTCTTGGAAAACTTAGCATTTCTGTCCTTAACATAGCATTTTGGTCCTTCACATAGCAAAATCTCACAAAACATAGGTTTTTCTGACATTTTCCAAACAGGAGATCAGAACTAAATCAGAACACACATAACAAGAGTTTTTACATAATACATTAACTCTGCATAAATTATGATAATTCATTATTATTACCCCTCCCCCCCCCATTTAAAATTTACCCCTGCATAAATTATGATAATTCATTATTATTACCCCTCCCCCCCCCCATTTAAAATTTACCCCTGCATAAATTATGATAATTTATGCTGAGTTAAATGTACTGTTTGAACTTCTATCTAACAGGATATGAGAACTTAATCAGAACACACATAACAAGAGTGTTTACATAGTACATTCAGATTAACAATTATTCAATTGGCCCCCTCAATGGGAAGGAGGTTGAGGAGCATTTTATGCAGCCTAAATTCCACTATGCTATGCCACTTTTCCTAAAAGGCGTCATAGCTGGCCTCTTTTGTGTCCATCATATGACATGGGAGGTTGTGACACAAAAGAGGCCAGCTATGGTGCCATGTAGGAAAAGTGGCATTTCATTCTAGGGCCTAAAAGGCGTCATAGCTGGCCCCTTTTCAGTCCATCATATGACATGGGAAGGAGGTTGAGGAGCATTTTATGCAGTTTAAATTCCCAAGAATGCAATGCCACTTTTCCTACATGGCACCACCTCAACCTCCTTTTCATGTCATATGATGGACTGAAAAGGGGCCAATTGAATAATTGTTAATCTGAATGTACTATGTAAACACTCTTGTTATGTGTGTTCTGATTAAGTTCTCATATCCTGTTAGAAAGAAGTTCAAACAGTACATTTAACTCAGCATAAATTATCATAATTTATGCAGGGGTAAATTTTAAATGGGGGGGGGGAGGGGTAATAATAATGAATTATCATAATTTATGCAGAGTTAATGTATTATGTAAAAACTCTTGTTATGTGTGTTCTGATTTAGTTCTGATCTCTTGTTGGAAAAAGGTCAGAAAAACCTATGTTTTGTGAGATTTTGCTATGTGAAGGACCAAAATGCTATGTTAAGGACAGAAATGCTAAGTTTTCCAAGAATTTGCTATGTTTTGCAAGAATTTGCTATGTGAAGGACAGAAATGCTATGTTTTGCAAGAATTTGCTATGTTTTGCAAGAATTTGCTATGTTTTGCAAGAATTTGCTATGTGAAGGACATAAATGCTATGTTTTGCAAGAATTTGCTATGTTTTGCAAGAATTTGCTATGTTTTGCACGAATTTGCTATGTTTTGCAAGAATTTGCTATGTTTTGCAAGAATTTGCTATGTGAAGGACATAAATGCTATGTTTTGCAAGAATTTGCTATGTTTTGCAAGAATTTGCTATGTTTTGCAAGAATTTGCTATGTGAAGGACATAAATGCTATGTTTTGCAAGAATTTGCTATGTGAAGGACATAAATGCTATGTTTTGCAAGAGTTTGCTATGTTTTGCAAGAATTTGCTATGTTTTGCAAGAATTTGCTATGTTTTGCAAGAATTTGCTATGTGAAGGACAGAAATGCTATGTTTTGCAAGAATTTGCTATGTTTTGCAAGAATTTGCTATGTGAAGGACAGAAATGCTATGTTTTGTGAGGTTTTGCTATGTGAAGGACAGAAAAGCTAAGTTTTGCAACTTGAAGGACATAAGCAGCCTTCCTAATGTAAGAATTTGTCAGACAAAGGACATAAGTCACCTCCCTTAAGTTAGATTTTGTTAGATGAAGGACATAAGTAGCCTTCCTTAGACCAATTTCCAGTGACTTCTGTCCTAATTAGGAATGACTTTGTTTTCTTTCCATGATCCAAAAAGTTTATAATCAGTGATAGTGAGAAAAATTGTGTCTATGGTTGTCTTTATATAAACTTTTGTATAAAATATTGATATAGTGTAAAAAAATATTACCATTCTCCCCTTCAAAGGCATCCAATGTGTTTATTAGGCGGGGGGGGGGAGGATATTTTCATTTAGGGGGGATAACAGGATGTCTGTTTTTATGTCTCTCTGTTTGTACTGAAGGATCTCACTAACTGCTGAACTGATATGGTTCCCCATAACAGGGTAGCTTCTCTTAGCGCCGCCAACCGTTTTACCGCCAAAATTTGCGGTTTCCGTTATTTGTTGTTTTTTGGCGATGGTCAGAAAAAGTATTTATTTTTGTTATGAAAAATAATAGCTCGTCATAAAATTTGGTTTGCCTTGCTTCAAAATTGGCCACTCTACAGCTTTTTTAATATTTAGCGGCTGGCCGAAAAAAAGCAGATAAGGAGCAGTCTGACTGCTATGAATAGAAAAAGTAATTTTCTCTAAAAATACCCATGAACCAACAGAAAAAAGTTTTACGTCTCTATCTGTAACAGGAGCCGAGATAGAGGGAGGTCTGTTAGGGGGTTAAATAGGGGTACAGAAGTTTAACTGCCTGTTTTTGCCGGTTTTGGTGCTGGAGGCGCCAATTTTTTTTAACTGAGAATAATATCTTAAAAAGTTGTAACTATAAACAGATAAAAATATTATTTAGCACTGCCAACCGCCGTTTCACCGCCAATTTTGGCGGTTTCCGTTATTTTTCATTTTTTGGCGATGGTCAGAAAAGGTATTTTTTGTTATAAAAAATAATAGTTCGTCATAAAATTTGGTTTTCTTGTCTTTAAAATTGGCTGCTCTACAGCAGTTTTAATATTTAGCTGGCCGAAAAAAAGGACGGATAAGGAGCAGTCTGACTGCTATGACTAGAAAAAGTAACTTTCTCTAATTACATGAACTACCAGAAAAAAGTTTTACATCTCTATCTGTAACAGGAGTCGAGATAGAGGGGGGGTCTGTTAGGGGGTTAAGTAGGGGTACAGAAGTTTAACTGCCTGTTTTTGTCGGTTTTGGTGCTGGAAGTGCCAATTTTTTTTTAACTGAGAATAATATCTTAATAAGTTGTAACTATTAACATAAAAAAATATTAACTGAGAATAATATCTTAAAAAGTTGTAACTATAAACAGATAAAATATTATTTAGCGCTGCCAACGGCCGTTTCACCGCCAATTTTGGCAGTTTCCGTTATTTTTCGTTTTTCGGCGATGGTCAGAAAAGGTATTTTTTGTTATAAAAAATAATAGTTCGTCATAAAATTTGGTTTTCTTGTCTTTAAAATTGGCTGCTCTACAGCAGTTTTAATATTTAGCGGCTGGCCAAAAAAAGTGGATAAGGAGCGGTCTGACTGCTATGACTAGAAAAAGTAATTTTCTCTAATTACATGAACCACCAGAAAAAAGTTTTACGTCTCTATCTGTAACAGGAGCTGAGATAGAGGGGGGGTCTGTTAGGGGGTTAAGTAGGGGTACAGAAGTTTAACTGACTGTTTTTGCCGGTTTTGGTACTGGAAGCGCCAATTTTTTTTTAACTGAGAATAATATCTTAATAAGTTGTAACTATAAACAGTGAAAAAAGGGACAAAAAAAGATATTTTTTAGGCCTTTTCAAAAGGCAGTTTTAAAAACCCGTTATTTCATAAAAAAAATTTAAAATGCTTAGAGAATGGCTTGGAAGGTGAATTTAGGTGTTCTGCATATTTCAACTTAAACACATAAGGCCTAAGATATGATATCCCAAAAATCTTTTGTCAAAGTCTCCTCTACACCTAGCGCTGGCGATTTCATTTCTCACAGGTATAAAATGCATGATTTTAGAAAACTGACTGGCGCTAGGTGTAGAGTAGACTTTGACAAAAGATTTTTTGGATATAATATCTTGGGCTTTATGTGTTTAAATTGAAATATGCAGAAGAGCTTAAAACCTGCACATTACTGAGATATTACTAAAACCGCCGTGCTGCCGTTATCTGTTGATATTTTACATGCCTGGCGCTAGGTCGCCAGTAGAGATAAAGAGCTGAAATTTTGTACATGTATTTCTAGGCCCCTAAAGTAACTTTTTAGGTTAGCAGAAGAATGAAATTCGAGAAAGGGTATTTTCATGAAAAGATCTAGTGTCTATGTGTGTGTAGGAATTTCATGAGTAAACGTGTGTGTGTGTTGTATTTTAGTCTGTTTCAATTTCTAGGTATGTGTCTGTTTAACAGGCCAGTCCGTTCGTCTGTCCGTAACGGATAGCTCATATCGTTAATTTAGGCATGTTAGAATTGTCCCATGAATTCAAAATTTTGCATATTGATTTCTGTAACAGTTAGGTAAGATTTAGAAAGCATAGCAACTCTATAAATTTACCAGAAAGTCCGTACGGTCTTTTAACACAGTGGTTTTTAAAACTGCTTTACAAAAAATTTATATGATATAATGATCTATTCATTTGAATATTGGAATTATGATTCATAGGACAATAAAGTTAATTATGTTCTTAAACATTCTCCTTTATTCAAGCAATTTTTCATCAAATTTACATACTTTGTTTAGACTTGAATTTTCATATTCTGATTATCAAGTTCTAATATGACTATTGTCAATGTCCGTTTGTCCTTCCGTCTGTTTTTTTTAGCATACTTTTATAGATTTTGTCATCCTTGTTAGTTTGCATGTAAATATGTGTATGTTCTTTTTGTAAACGCGTTTGTCTTTTTGTGTTCGGGTGTCTGATTTGTTGGGGTTTATCTGTGAACTTTTTAGTGTATGTGTGTGTTTTAGTGTAGAATTTTTAGTATGACCTGCACAGCTACAAGTTTAACACGCTTGTCTTGCCAAACGATAATAGTGAATTATTAAATACTGAAATGTTTTTACATACAAATTTTAGTGAAAAATTATATAATTTTTAAAAATTTAAAATCAATAAAATAATAATCATAAATGAGTAAGAATTACGTTAAATAAAAATTAATACAATAATAAAGGGTCAAAATACAAAGCTATTACGTAATACGTGAATATAAAGACGAAGCTAGGTTTGATATATATATCGAATTTGAATCATTACTCGCTGATTTCTGTAAAATTTATAAAAAAAAAATCTGGATAGCTAAATTAACAATTACAATTTAAATTTAAATAAGAACCACTTGATCTAATACCACATATTATACGAACGATGACTTTTTTTTTAACGATATAACTTCTCAAACAAACCTTTATTTTAATGATTTAAAGCTGACTTATTAAATGAATGAATTGGAAAAAAATACACAAAGAAGTGGACACTTTTTAACTAATAATGTGATCGTATTGTTCCTACACTATTGTGCTATTGGTCTACTTAAGGGATTTTATATATAGTCTTTTTTAAATGGAATAATATACGGCAATGGTATTGAAAAGAGACTATCCAAGACAAAACACACAGCTCAATAGTATGGATCTTTAGATAGTCTCTTTTCAACACCAGTACATTGTTTTATTCTATTTCCATCATACTGAAAAGAAATAATGAGGTTCTGATAGCCAGACTGCAGCCTCCTATCCAACAGAAAAACCAGAAGTAAGGCGTCCACATGTATCCTGCACATTCAATTGTACATCATTACATTCTACAGTCTTTTTATATTTGTTACCTATTGTTTCAGAAAGTAGAAATGGCACCACATCCCGAAATCGATACAGTAAGGTTTATTTGTGAACTTTATTCACCGAAACTTTTATTTATACAGGCTCTGTACGTCTATGCACGAAATTTGCATAGTTAATTACCTCGTTGTTGCGGGTTTCTCATTCGATTTCAAGTGATCATCTAGTGATGCCAGAGCATCATCCGCTTGCAATGGGACGCGATACTCTAACGTTCACTGGGATATTATGTTAAGTAACATCCAAACAGACAACAAACTCTTTCTTTATGATATCAAAATTACGGGTAGAGTTGTGAAATTATTGTATTTTGCGATTTATTGATTAAACCTGCCAAACCTACGTTGACATTCAGTTATTTATCAGTGATCTTGAGGGATAAGACAATAGACGATAAATTGATGATGAACTAAATTAAACCTTCTATAGATTAAAATAATTGATTAAAAAGATTGAAACTGCTAGTTTTAATCAAGTTTAAGTACCCAAAGTTTAATGCTAGCAAATGAGACTAATTTTATGCAGCTTGACTTCAACATAGCATTGGTTTTATGCTTTATATTTTTTCCTGATTTTATGAGCAATGGAGAGCAAAGAGAGAAGCTGATAAATAGCATAACCCTTTTTTTTAATATTCAGATATTTGTAGACTTTGAGAACTCACTTGTACTCACGGATATTACTTAATTGTATGAAGTAGCTATAATGATAAAATATGCATTCTTTAAGGAGAGAAAAGAGGAGTTAATTTTAGCCAAGCAGCTGAGGGCGTGCAGAGTTAATATACTTCCAAGGGTGAGTTGACCCATTTGTATCAAAATTAGTAGTGAATTATATTTGCTAATTACAGGCATTTATAAAGGATCATCTCAAATACGTTTTTTTTCATATAATAAGGCCAAGTTACACAAGATTGTATAGAGTTCTGACCCATGCCACTTGGCAGTCAGAAAGAATATATGTTGAAAAAGTTATCGAACACAATTTTTTTCTCTGTAGTTTATTGCAAAAATAGTTATTTTAATGTTCGTTGATAATAAGTAAATTTAGCCGACATAAATTTGATTGTCTAGGGTTGGTGGGGTGGGGGGATTATTTGAACATTTTTCCAAATTTTGCTTTCCCCTAAATGTAGGGGGAGAAAGTCACTCAAAAATCAGCCATGTGACGTCATACAAATGAGGGAGATGAGAGGAAAGAAAACCCCTAAAAAAGAGTTGGATAATCCCTCATTTTTTGTGACGTCACGTGGCTGTTTTTTGGTTTACTTTATCCCCCTAACTATAAAAAAATCAGTGTGCTCAGTTTGTGGGTGAGGGGGGGGGGGGAAGGCAATAGACCACGCCCATGATTCCCATAGTTTCTAATATTATATTTTATTTAGATACCAGGAGATTCTCCCCCATCACATTCCCCCTCCCCATTTGTTCAATCCCCAGCCAGCTCTGGTCCTGTTGATCCCTTCAAACCTGTTCATAACCTAACTTTGGTAAGATATTTATTTGAAGACGCTTTAAGCATTCGATATGGGACCTATTCCCTCACTGATGACTGACTAATTCTTTACACTCTTTCAATCTTTCTATACAAAAGTAGTGTACTGTTTGAATTTACTATTTTGTGCAGAGTGAGTAAGACATATCACCCCCCCCCCTCACAATTCTTACTGAACAATTCCTCTTTTGGGAGGTGATAAAAATCAGAGAGAATAAAATGTTGTAGATAAATTTAATCTTTTCTCTAACGTTCTTTACTTGCATGCTTAATCATTTTAGTTTTCAATTACTTGGGAGAAAAAAGGACGTAGATTAATCAATTTCTTCCTCCATCTTATGTTTAATTTGATATATATATATTTTATATTATTAGGACATTGATAGAAATTGGGATCAGCTTAAAATCCAGGATCCGCTGAATCCTCCATGGACCAGCTCAAGTTCTAGTCCCTGCTCTCCTTGCTCACCAACAGGTAAATACCCAGCTCGAGTTCTAGTCCCTGCTCTCCTTGCTCTCCAACAGGTAACTACCCAGCTCGAGTTCTAGTCCCTGCTCTCCTTGCTCACCAACAGGTAAATACCCAGCTCGAGTTCTAGTCCCTGATCTCCTTGCTCACCAACAGGTAAATACCCAGCTCGAGTTCTAGTCCCTGCTCTCCTTGCTCTCCAACAGGTAACTACCCAGCTCGAGTTCTAGTCCCTGCTCTCCTTGCTCACCAACAGGTAAATACCCAGCTCGAGTTCTAGTCCCTGATCTCCTTGCTCACCAACAGGTAAATACCCAGCTCGAGTTCTAGTCCCTGCTCTTCTTGCTCTCCAACAGGTAACTAGCCAGCTCGAGTTCTAAACATTTGATGGAAACTACCATTAATTTAAAACTCCATACAAAAGCGTTATAAATAAAGTGTAACAACTTGAAGGAAATGATAAACTATGATTATCAAGCAACTAGAATTCTCAAAATGCACCTCTAATTTTAAATTTTTGATGAGCCCACTCTAATTGCCTCTTCTCTCCCTCTTGTTTTTAAATGTATAATGTTCTATAATGTTTAGATTCCGCCAGGATGTACCGAGGAAATAGAGAAACAACCCCTAGTATGGTTACAAAAGTGAGTTTATAATTTCATTCTTTGCATCGCAGCTTCTCTATACCTTGAATATGTTTGTCACTGTCTTTGTAAGTTTGTCATTTCATGATAAAATAAGACCACAACTTTCTTATAAATAATTAATTTCTAGCTTCACACAACTTCATTAGATAATTATTTATAGCATCGTATTATAGACAGCGTTTAGCAGATATTAGAATTAAAAATTAAAACCAAAGGCCCGGGCAAACATAACTCTAGTTATTGTTATGGTTTTTTTTTAATATTTTAGGAAAATTATTTGTAATTGGATGCTATACATGATTGTTCAGTATGTCTGAAACTGGTTCTAAGCCAGCGGATCTATTTCGAAGCTTTACTGGAAACAAACACACACACACACACACACAAGATTATTATCTTCCAAAATATTAGAAAATAAAGTTCTGTTATTTTCAACACTAAAATTCCATAAATTCTTTTTAACTTAAAGTCATGCATTCTTAAAGAATGCACTGTTAGATTGCATTTATTAAAAGGAATTATTTTGTCTTAAATTTTCTGATGGTCAAACATTTTGTGATACTTTATTTTAAGATATTCTTAGTTGATAACCATTATAAAGTTCTGTTGAATAATAAATGTTTGTAAAATCAAAATGGAGGGTTAGCGCTACCCCAAGGAAAGAAGGGGAAAAAAAAATAATTTGTTTTCAACTTTTGATAATATATTTTTTAGTAGCGAAGCTACTCTATAAATCACAATGTCCGTCCGTTCGTCTGTCCGTCACGAAGTGGGGGAAACGTGATTTTCTTGGTTCTTGTTAAAGATAAACAGCTGCTTTTTTAGTGAAGATTCCTATGACATATCTTCACCTATTCTATACATTGTTTTGTCCGTCTGTCTGTTATTTGGGGTGCTAGATCAAATCCTAGATCTTCATGTAATCACGGTGCTCTCAACTTCTTTTCAATATAGAGGACTGGATCGATTCTTAGATTTTTAGGTTTTCGTGATTTTTTCCATTCATATTCAGGATTGATGGCTGAAATTATCAGGGATTGAATATGCTCATGCTCTACATATTTCTATCAAGTTTCATTAAGATTTGTCTATTAATTGCGGTGCTAGATCGATTCCTAGATTTTTAAACTTTCGTTTTTTAAGGTTGCGTGATTTTAAAGGTTGGTGATTTCCCTTCATGGTGATTTACTGTATGAAACTGTTCTAAAGTAATTTTTTTCCGATTTACATTAATAATTTTTAAGCTTCGCTACTTATGGATGTTGTCATCCTTGTTTATACAATGTATGGTATTTGAATTAAACATAATGTACAGATCATTTCAGTTACTAATTATTAACTAGTTACTAGTTATTAATATAGAATACCGCAAATAAAATATGAAAAAATTAGATATTCATAAACTGCGCCTTCAAATTTGGGCTTAAAGTATAGCTATAAAAAAACTGTTAAAAATGCGCAATTTATAAATTCTTTAAATGACAAAGAAGTTCCTTTACAACTTTGATTTCAAGGTGCATTAAAAACAAACATGCTGACAAAGATTTCATTTAGAGTTGAGTAAAAATATAATTAAATAAGTTATATTTAAAAAAAAATTCGAATTCGCCTAAATTATACAAAATACTTATCAAAACTTTTAATAAAGTACATATATCAACTGATTCTGTAGTTTGTTTTCAATAACGGTTTCTCCGAAAATAACATTAATAGATGTAGACATGTAGACGGTTCAGCCGACACACAAACATTCAGTTACATAAATGAACATATTTTTTTATATTTTTTCTCAATGGGGGAGGAATATTTGACTGTAATTTATATCGTTCCCCAAAGTTGTATATAACAGCACTCTGGGGGCTAGTTAAATTGATACCTCTATATGTAATACCAAACACACAATGTACAATTTTGAAAATTATTATGTATTACCCCACCCCCCCCCCAAAAAAAAAAAAATTAAATTCCACCTAATAGTTTTGAGTACCAATTCATTTTTTTGTTGTTGTTTTACCCCCCCCCCCAAAAAAAAAAAAAAACTTTGAAAATTTGAAAAATCAAGATTTTTTTACTTTTCACAACAAAAATGTAGTGTACCCAATCGTCAAGATATTAAATACTAACAAATAAGACATGTATAATATATTTGCTTCTAGAAAATATCCAAAAAGTTTAAAAATAAAAATATTTCTTTCACTTTCATCTAAATATTGCGTCATTTATAGGGATAGGAACACGCATTCAACAATTTAAATTTGTTCGCACTTAACCTTAAGAAAATGTGGAAGTCTCAATTTTCAATTTTGTTTAATACTTCTTGAGGTAGCCTAAAGTTTTGGGATGAAGAAATTTTTTTCTCAATCATTCTGATTTTTTTCTATGAAATGCTTTAAATAATATACAATTTTAGGGAATAAACACCTCTTTAGATTGAAATTATTAGTCAAAAAAGTTTTTGCACTTCTAGTTTGAACCAACTAATCGGTATTTTAAAATTTGTAAACCAATGAATGAGAGAACGTGTTGATAACACTTTGTGGAACTTTGTAATTTAAATTGAATGTCCCCTCCCTGTTTGTAACTATATTAACAGAATGTAATTTAACATCCAGCTAAACTACAAGACTGAAGAGGCTCAGTGAATTTATCATCCTATTATATAAAGTAATAACCTTTTTTTTCTTTGTAACGAAGGATCTCACTAACCGCTGAACTGATTTAGTTCTTCTTTTCAAGGAGTCTTCAAATATGTCCCAGGATGGTTTTAGGCTATATTATTTCCGGATTTATGTCTTGGGATGGTTATAGGCCATTTTTTCCCATTTCTTAGCTCTTGAAATACAGAGCCCCTAGATGTTAGGGGCGCAGCCGCTAATGTAATAATAAGTCATATTGTTATTATTCCACTTTAAATTCAATATTGTTATATATAAACCATTCAAATTGTTGTTAAATAAAATTTTCTAAGCCACATGATCAACTAATTAAGATTGCTGAATACTTGCCCCTTGCTAATACCTATTAAAATTAAAGTACAGTGTATGCTTCTAAAAACTAGCAAATCTTTACAAATATGAAGATTTTTTTTTCATTGAATAAAGCAAAATTGTGCATTGAAGAAACTAATTTTTCTTAGTTTAGCAGATTCTGTCAATAAATCACTAGATATGATATTTTCAATAGGTAAATTAAGTTTTTCTTTCATTAAAATAGATACAGGCAACCAATCGCTAGCCTAAAATTTTGCTAGGGAGTGTACAGCTTGAATAGGTGAAATGGGGAAGGAAGGCACCCTCAATCTAAAATATAAGGGGGTTATTAACTTCCCCTTCCATCCTTACCCCCATCCTGTACGTAAATTGATTAACAGTTATTATTATGATTTTTTTTGTTTAAATGTTAATTACAGAGATGTCGCAAAAATTACAGTTTTTCATTCGTCTAATATAGCTAAGATGCAGTAACAGCCGTCTGAAGTTATTAGGCGATTAGATATGAAATTCGTACCCTTTACCTTCTCGACAACTATTTTTGTTACATTGTAATGACAACAGGGCATTTAATCATATTAGTTTCACACTAGAAATAGATAGATTAAACAAGCATTCAAACATCAACGAAAGCGAAGCTCAATAAATGAGACAGAAAGACAAACGAACATAAAGAATATTAGATTGAAAGTCTTTTAGATAAGTTTATAACACTGTGCCTAACTGTTCCAGGAATACCCTTTTCAAAATTAAATTGTATTGACAATTTTTTTATGTTGGTCTCATACATTGGTTTTAAAATGATCTTATTATGTAGTTGCGCCGCTTTTACAATTAGACCTCATTGTTACAGGAATCTGCATGCAAATCCTGATTTGGATAGGATTAATTAATATACCAGTTAAAGACTGACGTACAGACGTA
The DNA here is from genome assembly GCF_053477335.1 of Acartia tonsa. Lineage (NCBI taxonomy): Eukaryota > Metazoa > Arthropoda > Copepoda > Calanoida > Acartiidae > Acartia > Acartia tonsa. The sequence goes on from NC_137268.1 coordinate 22,735,496, forward strand.
GCCACCACAAATGTAAAAAGCTTAGAATTTTCAAAACCAAAAATATGCTGAAAACAGCAAAATTAAAAATATATGTATCAATGATACTCTGTGATTCAGAAATATTGGGTATTAGGAATTATATCTATCGCAACATAAGGCGTACCTATCTTGATATTAAGGAATACATTACCATAATAATAAACTTTTTTAATAGTAGGTATATTTTATAATTGATTGATTACATGATCGTATATATAGCTAAATAATACCTTAACGAATTTTCTTTCTAATATACATTGTGTGATATAAATATTAGGAAAGAAATATTGACTATTCCTTTAATAGATTTAAATATACGTATCAAGTTGCTATGGGTCTATTTTTATACAAATCTATTCAATTTTTTATAAAATTTTAGGGTAAAAAAATGTCTGTTATAAAAAACCCAAATTGACTCCTATATCGTTTATGAAGTCTAGATAAATACGCGAAAAATTTAATAATTTAATTCGATAGGTTTCAGCGTATTTAAATACAAAGTAGCTTGATGTCTATCCGTCTGTCTGTCCGTCCGTCCATCCGTCCCTTAAGATCTCGGGAACCTCGTAAAAGTGTCGAACTATGACGTCAGAAAAAAATAACAATTAACCAATGAGAAGCCAGTATTCACTGTAATTGACCAATGGTGAAATATATAGCGGTCTCTCATTGGTTAATTATTAATTTTTTCTGACGTCATAGTCAGACACTTTTACTGGGTTCGATCTCGGTAACCACTGAACCGATCGGATTCTACTCTTTAGGGTATTTACCTATTGGTCCTGTGGTGGTTTTAAGCTATTTTTTTTGGGGGGGGGATACCCCCCCCCCAAAAAAAAATGAAAATTCCCTCCCCCCCAAAAAAATAGTTTTCTGGGGAATCTACTTCACATAAATTGGCAGCACCAAATTTTTTTTTTATTTAAATTTTTTTTAAAAAATAACTCATGGGGCATAGCCCCTAGAGGCTAGGGGAAAAGCCGCTAGTTTTTATCAAAGCAAATCGAATCTCAAAAGAGTACGCTACGTATTTTGATCGATAGAATGATTTTTTTTAATTATTAGGTTCCAGATATAAGAAAACGAGTACAGTTAAGTCCCGCAGGAGACCCATACTCTAGGAAAATACACGTTTTAATTATGACAATAAAACAAAATTATCAGGAGTTTCAAACTTCTTTTGTAGGGAAGGAAGGGTATATTTTCCTCAGGGGGTGGGGGAGGGTTGTTAAATTTTTACAAAAAAAATTACAATTTGATCCAGCTATAGGCTATTATATAAGAGCTAGGGGCTTTGTCCCTATTATTTATTGGCTCAATACAATCAAGAACAGACTAAAAAAATTGACTACTTGAGGGGGGTAAAGTTCCATCCCATTTTAAATTTTAGTTTTAAAAAGAAAAAAGGAAAAAAAAATATATTTTAGGAGAGGTAATTTTTTAAGGGACGATTTCTCTTTGACAAGTTGTGGTACCACCCCCCCCCCCCAAAAAAAAAAATGTTAGAAACCTTCCCAGGACCTATTCGATGCTATTATGTAAAAGAGAACCATATCAGTTCAGCGTTTAGGAGATCCTTTGGTACAAACAGATCGACATATCCTAAATATAGAAAAGCTTCGCTTACAATGAAAATTTTTTACAGCGTAGTAAATGTATATCTATAAAAATGTGTATGTCCTCCCCCAGGCCTCACGGACAAGAACATTACTACACACGACAACAATCAGAACCTGCACCAGATATTCCAAAGATACAGTTCCACCATAGCACTCCTAGCTTAAGGTAAATTGCAGCTGATTTGTTAGTTGATGGAATATTAAAATAAATACCTACTTTTCTACCTACATTCCTAATATAAATGTAATAGAATTGTGCCCCTAGCATCTGGGAGCTATTTGAATAAAAAGGAAAGCATAAAAATAGCGTAAATTCACTACAATTGGGTTAAAACTAGCATTTAAATAGCCTAAAACAATCCCGGAACCCATGTGAAGCTTATGGAGAACTCAATCGGTTAAGTATTTGTCGAAATCTTAAGTTACAGGCAAAAACATACTTCTTTTTATAATAGCTTCCCTAGAAATTAGAAATCAGTTGTTTAGTCATATCGAATAAATTTGTCCCAGACAAAAGGTTGGGCTTATTTTTAAAAGATATTTAGGCTATTATAATCATTTTGACTTTAAAATAATGTTTGATACAAAATTATTTATTTTAGGAGAAAAACTTACAGTGCTGTTGAAAATCAAGAAAAATACGATAAAATTCACCAGTATCTATTCAATAGAAAATCTAAACCAACTGAGATTAGTGAAAGTCCACCTGAGGTAAAAAAGAAAGAGGATCCTAGGCCTACTACTCTTAAAATTACAGAAGATAAAACTACATCTAATAATGACAGAGATAATAGCCCTAAATATGAAACTGTTATGTCACCTATGAAGCCAGGCGTTCCTTTGCCATTTTTAGCTGAACTTCAGGCGAGAAAAAGATCATTTTCAAAGCCGCAGGAAGCATCACCATTCACAAAAATAACCGAACCCACAACTCCTGTAAAACATCAACCGGAAAAATCCACAATTTACGTTGAAAAATCCGCGAGTCAACCCGAAAAATCTGCAAATATTTGTGAAAAATCCGCCAACGAAATTACTACAAACGCCAAAACTAATGTGACAATTTTAACTAATGATCTTGAGGAAAAAGAAAGGCAAGATTCAGCGCAAAATGTAAATTCTCTAAAAACAGAAACTACAGAAAAGGATAAAAATACTAATGGGCCCAATAACACTGCTGTAGTTAATGATGTTATGCAACGTAAATTTAGTGGATCAGAAAAAGTTCAACTTGAACAAAATGTACAGAAAACTTCAGTACATAATGTACAATCATTAAATGATCAACCCGTCCACAATGTACTAGTAGTACCAACATCTCAAAACGTACAGACATCAAATGTTCAACCCGTCCGCAATGTACAGGCAGTACCAACAACACAAAACGTACAGCAATCAATCAATACAACACCAACGACTAGCACAAGACCAATTCAAAGTGTGCAACCAAACAACGTACAAACAGCCATCGTACAGCCCGTACAAAGCACCCAGCCCCCCAAGAGAAATTCTGTAATCCAAATTGTACCGCCACAAATCAATTCACAACCGACACCAACTATCGTTGAGCCTGATAATTTACCAAGGTATGGCTATAAGATTTTTTTTAAAAAGAAGGAAAATTCAACTTTAACTCATATGCCCTGGTTATAAAATAGCGAAATAAACGTTATATGTTGGTAATTTTACAACAACCTACAGAATGACCCAGCTTTGAATATTTTTGAAATAAAATAGTTAATTTATCACATAACCAGGATGACAACATCCAAAATATCTAAGCTTACTATGATAAGAAAAAATTAGGACATTTCCAATATAAAGAAGTAAGGTTTTTTTTATGATAATGAAAATTACTCAACCGATTGAGTTCTCAATTTTGAATTTTCGCTAGTTGAATAAAATTGCTCGACATACAACGTACCAACCTTACTCATAGAAGAGTCACGCTTTTTAGAAATGTTCATAAACACTTTTACGCCTTATCTAAATTTATCCTGTATAAATTAAAAAGAAACAAGGACGATAACATCCATTCAACCGTTAACATTCATTAAAAAAAATATAGGTTAACTGCGCTATTAAAATTGATACAAAATTTAAAATTATAAAAGTCATAGATTAGGTTTTAATTCAAAAATAGATAAAAAGAACCTACCAAATAATTTTCTGATTGTTAATAAATATCATTTTAAATGATATATTATTTTGTCGTTAATATTATGTCATGCTAGTGGCTGGTCCCCTAACATCTACTGGCTCTGTATTCAAAGAGGAAAAAATGGGCAGACAAATAGGGTAGTAAACCATACCAAGAATTAAACCTAAATATGAAACAGATCGAAGAAGCTATCCTATAACTTTTGTGAAGCTTACCTAAATAGGAGAACAATAGTTTAAGCTTTAGAAAAAAAATCTATTCTTTATGCCTATGAGCTATAAAATGATTAAAATCAAAACTATTTGCCCACAATGATATATTATTCTAAATAAAGAAAAGCTATGCTTGCACAAGAGAAATATTTCCCATTAAATTTTTCGAACACAGTAATAGTGTCTGACTGATTATGACGTAACAAAAAAAAATTAGCCAATGAGAGGCCGTTATTGACCAATGGTAAAATTTATAGTGGCCTCTCATTGGCTAATTTTTTTGTTACGTCATAATCAGTCAGACACTATTACTGTGTTCAATTTTTCAACAAGCTTCTTAGTGTTTAACTATTCCGTCACGCTGTAATTTTAGGTCTTTAGCGACACAGGCGTACACAGTAGTTTTATATGCGATACATTTTTATAATAAGGATATGTGGATATGTTCCATTTTTTTTATATGTTTTGAAATATTTAGGTAGTAAGTTTTTTTTCTTGGAAGCTTTACCCTAACGTGGCTTTAATTATATAAGCTTAATCAACATAGCCTAATCTAACTTGCCTATTTTTAGGGATTCAATGATAACGAGGAAATATGCCTATAAAAAATAGTTATTAAGGAATAGTTCTATGTAGTTAAAACTTCGTATAATGTCATCTGTTGACTAAAAAGGATAATCGACACATTCCTGTGATAACATTTTTAACCATCTCTAATATATTAGAACTAAGGATTATTAGTAAATAAACTGGGGGTGAGGGAGGGGGCCGGGGGGGTCACAACCACCCTCAAATATTTGACTGTACTTACAAATCTAACCCTAGGTCTGGCCTAACAAGCTAACAAATTTTAATGTGTTAAAAAAACTGCTGAAAAATTTAGATACAATTTAGCAAAAAATCAATCTTATTTAGTCGTTTTAAACAATCAAACTTATTTTAGTACTTACTGCCATAGACGTCCAAGTTTACCCCCCCCAAAAATTTTACCCCGGGGGTATATTTTTTTTGGGGGGGGTAAACTAAATTTACCATTGCCAACAGATTTCAGGGGGGGTAATTACCCCCCCCCCCCCCAAGAAAATTTTACCCCCGGGGTAAACATTTTTTTTTTTGGGGGGGGGGGTAAAAAAAATTTGCTTCGCGCGCCATTTCACCCCCCCAAAAAATTTTTACCCCCCCCCCAAAATAAAAAGCTTACTGCTTTTATTTTTTAGATAATTTTTATTTTTTTTTGCATATAAGCTTTCAAAATGTGCTTCAGACAAGTAAAGTTCAGTTCATATTCTATGATCTATTAATTTTATTTACAGCAATGATCAAACAATTTCAAATGTCTAAAATGAATTTAGTCTCACTAAGTTGAAGTATTTGGGTATTTTAGCTGCAAAAGACTACACAACAAATAATAGATTTAAGTACACGGACATTTGAAAGACTGAGAATCAAAAAAAAATTTTGTGTATCCTAATTTTTAAAATTTTCTTAATCATTATGACAGTTTATAAATAGTATCACTTATAATGCATTAAAAAATAAAGTCTTTAACGTTTTCCACATATGATTTTTCAATTTTTTATTAGTTAAAACAAATAAAACACTTGGGATAACCCGTTTCTTGAAAATGAAAATTAAAAAAATAACAAATTATGTTTAATCCAAAGTATAATTAGTTATATTTTATATTTCATTTGTTTATTAGAAAAATTGTTCTAATCCTTGAGCAAATGCAAAAAGATATAATTAAACAAAATATAATTCAGTTTCATAACTTTTAAGTTTTGGATAAGATTTTGAAAAAAAGTAAAATTCTACTCTTTATTGTATTGTGATGTAGGTATATGTAAACGGCTTGACAATTTTCAAGACAGTTTGGAAACTCTCTAGGGAAGGTTTAAAGCTATTTTGCAAGGAGGGAGTGTGACAAATCCTTCCTCTGGAATAAATTGCCCCGGAAATAACCATCCACCTCATATCTACTTTATTGTAAAAAGAATGATAATAGAAGGGGTTAACGAGGGCGAGGTATTCTTTGCTCCCATCTTGTCGTCCTGTCCATCGAGCCTTCAGTTTTAGTAAATCAAAAGAAATACACTTATGTCCTGTGTGTTTATACAGTCCTAGTGATTTTTTTCAAAAATTGCATTTGATTAGCTTTTCGTCTTTATAATAATTTGCTATTCTCTGATCATTAACAATGTTATTTTATTAATATTGTACGTCTTATGTGACCAATTGTTCCTTGTTATTGCAGAACTCCAATGAGTCCCTCCATCCTGCGGAAGCCAGGCTCCAAGCTGAGGTCCCCCAGTCCCAAGACTGTCCAGTTCTCCTTGCCAGAAAATAATAATTCCTCTGCACAGGAAGACGAGCAGCTTCAAAATCCAGGTAAAACATGTTTTTGTTATATAATATTCTTGTTAGTAAGTAACAGAATGTCCGTCTGTGTGTTGTAGATTTATTGTTTCCTTTTTCAGTGAAGCTTTTTATAAGTAAGTAAAATTTTATGTTTCTTTAATAAACCTGAATTGAAAGTAAAGGACCAACTTAAGCCGCCCCCTTTTCCTATCAATTTCCTTAAGTGGCCCTGGATGTTTTAGGAACGTGAATCCGCTATTTTTAGTATATATGATACAACAGGGCTCAGCTGCAGCTGAATGTTGCTAGGAGAAAATTGAAATTAATTGACTGAATTTCATGGCGTATGTAAGCTGCGAGGCTGATTGTAGCTGCAGCTGCTGACCTATGATATCAAAATGTTAAAAAAGAATGTACTTACGTTCCCATACAGAAATCCTAGTGCTTTACGTTTGAAATCAATAGGACTATTCTAATGGATTTATTGTTACACAAATTATACCTTTTAGGAAGCCAGCCATCACAAGCGCAAAGTGAGGAGTTAAAACCGCCAAAGGGGAGGAAAACTAGTACCGGAAACGGACTGCGTATAACTGACAGAACTAATATGGCGTCTCTGGCAAACTTTATCATTCCACAGCTAAATGAAGTTCAGAAAAATCTACTAGGAACTTTTCATGATTTGATCTTTAATGTTTCAATACCAACAAATTATAACTTTTCTCCTCTGTTTTACAATTGAAAAAGTGATCATGGCTGATACATTATTTACGTGTTTGTAGTAGATATAATATGTCTGATAATTACGTAGCTATAATGTACAAAATTGAGCACCCCTTCCTCTGTTCACTCTACTGTTTGTAACAACGTGCATTTTTACCCTTTGTCATTTCTATTAATGAATACAATCTTTTTACTTTCCAGGTAACACAAAAACAAGGATGGCTACATCCATAGGATATATATTAAGATTAGATTTAACATATAAATTATCCGAACTTTCTATAAGTTTTATAAAAGTTTTCTTTTGGTCTAGGCAAATTGGTGGAGGTAAATCGGCCCCGAGAAAAAAACAAACTATTTTATATATTTTTCTTATTTTCATAATCTGGAGCAAATTGTTTAAGTGTAACCAAATTTGAGCGAAGGGCTAAGGGCGAAGCCACTATTAACACTACATATCCAATCATCTCTATATATTGACGTATAAGCCGTTTTTATAGTAGATTCGCTCCTTAGAAATTAGAATATATACCTGCTATACCCTTACAAAAGGCAATGCAATAATTTTGCACATTTTTCAAATTTATTTTTCAAATTCTTTTCTTTGTCTTTGTCTTTTAAGTTTGCTTCTCTGTAATAGTCAAAACAATTAGAACAAGTTCTTTTATAAATATTCTTTTGCTGTTTTGGTGCCAGTTGCATTGCCCCCCCCCCCTTAACTTTATTTTTGCAATAAACAATTAGGGAGCGGTTTCTTTCCAACGGGGATCCCTAACCCTGCAATCCATTTTAAATCTAACCTAACCTAACAGTTTTTTTTGTGTAGATTTTTCCGACCATTTACTCTATAACTTACTTTAACCGTCCGTGCGTGCACAATATTTTATCATTTTATCAATATTTATATTTGTTCCTATATTTTGTTCCAAAGGATACTAGTTTCACTTAATAACTAAAAATATTATTTTCAATGTAAATTGCATTTTCTTACTACTTTTAAAATAACTTTGATATTTGTAACTTTGTGACCTGGCAAAATAGATAAATTGTAACATTCATATGAATAAAAGAAAATAACAGATTTTATATTTAGATTCTAGCAAAATTATAGTTTTAAAATTTCCTTTGTTTTACATGTTTCTCTTCCTGTGAAGCAGTTTATAGTGCCAATAGAAAATGACGTCATAAAGAACCTAGTAATAGTGTCTAACTTTTTATCTTTGTGACGTAACAAAAATCCATCTCTTTTTTAGGGGTTTCCTTTCCCACCTCCCCTCTCATCCTTCGATTTTTGTTACGTCACAAAGATAAAAAGTTAGACACTTTTACTAGGTTCGTCATACAATACAAGTTACCAATGATAAGCTAGTATATATTTTACTACAGGTCATTACAATGTATACTTGCCTAACATTGGTTATTGTATTGTATGACATCATTTTTTATATGCTCTCCCTTTTGAAATCTCTTCTGTAGTGTTTGTTCCTATCCCTGTTAAAATCTATTCTGGAGTTTTGTGCATTTGTTTTCCGGTGAGTGGAAATTTCCCTATTTAAAAAGGGAAGAAGCATTTTGAAAAACAAAAGCATATAAATGATCAGAGCTGATTAAATTGCTACTGGCGGTTTTTTTTGGTGGGGAGGGGAGTAACAACCCATGTAAAAGAAAGTTAGCATAGAGGAAATTTATTTCACTTAAACAGTAACTCATTACCATGCAAAGTTTGAACTTCAAAGCAAAGGTTGCACAATTAAATGGTTGGTTTAATGCATAGAACGTGTGACACAATCCCTAAAATCTCCTTTAAACAAGAATGAAATCATATTTGCAGGAAAAATATGCACAGATTTTATAGGTAAAGAATCCTCCATTTTATTCGCAGTACAATTAATAGTGAATAAAAAAGATTCTTTTGCTATTAATTTGAAAAGGCAAAAGGACATTTGTTAAATGTAATACTTTTTTCAGTGCATATTTAAAAAAAATATATAATAATAGTTAAAAGAAATATGAAGTTTTTGCCAAGTACCAATTCCTTGTCTCAAAGGAAAAAAGAAAAAAAAATCTATTGTAAGTCTTCTAAACTTTATAAATGACTTACAAAAAACACTAAATTCTGTCAGCCAAAAAGTCCATTAATCTTACACTTTGTTTATCAAGACGAAAGAACAAAAAATGGGATTTTTAAGCACCAGTGTTGCTGTTTTCATAGCAAAATACAAAATTCTGTAATAATATGCACTACATTTTTTTCTCGAAAAAATTGTGAATTGATTTGTTTATTGTTGATTACCATATAGTACAGACAGACGGACAAATTAAGTTGAAGAGTAGCTGTAGTAAATAAACAAATTAATGTGCAGTGAAAAACTATTTTTAGCTTTTCCTGAAAATTCTGCAATTTCAGAGATATTGAATGGGAAGAAAATAAATTGACGGCTTCCCTAAAACTTTGTTTTTTAAAATTATAATCTCAAAATATTTTTTTGACTTCAGGTTAGGTTATATTAGGTATAGGGGGGTATAGGTGCCAAGAGGTTAGGATACCGCAGGGGCAAGGTGTACAGAAAAAAGTCCTTCCTTTCCCCCCACCCCCACAATTGATGAACCTTTATTTTGAAGTGAAAGAACTTCATTAAATGAACAATCTTAAAATCCTAAAATTCCTGGTTAAATCACACAAACTAATTACTTTTTGAAGTCCACTTTGTTGAACGTCATACAAAAGTTTTAATTTTAAAAGGACACGCCGCGAATTTTGAGTTTTTTTTGTATAGCAGGAAAGACAAAGATTTAGGTGTCTTTTCTGAAACTTGTGCACTAAAAAAGTCGTTGTTTTATCGCCTGTAAAGAAGTATGCTGTGATTGTTATCAACTCCAGTGTTCTCATAAATGTATTAGGTATGAGATACAACCATGTTAGCAGAGAGAGAGAGAGAGAAAGGGGACAATGGGCTGTTTATTAAACTAGTCCCCAATGTTTTATAATAACGTTTTGTTATTCTTAAACATAACAACTTTAGGGACTTAAGTAAAATTTGATTCATAATAAGTTGATTGTTCTAACGTTTCGACCACAAATTTTAATTTACAGACGGATGTGGGTTCTTTCATAGAAGGGTCATTACCAGAAGATTTTCTTCTGATTTTGGAGATTTAGAATATAATTTTGGAAGATTTTTTACAATATAATTTTGGTGATTTAACTACCACAACCAACCACTCACCAACTAAAGTCCTAATTTTCATTAATAAATACAATATTTACAGAAATGCAAAGTGACTGGCAGAAAACCTGGAGGCAAAATACTTGACTTTCCTTTTAGAGTATTCATTGTAAACAAAATTTGTTTGTCTTGTTGTTATTTTAATCCCCTGCCTCGCACAAACAATATCAATTTCAAACTAACCAGATGTCTTTTTGTCCATGATTACTTGTCCGTCTGTCTGTCGGTGTGTCTAGTACGACTTCAAGTTTATAGATATTTTAAAATAGATGTGTAATCTTAAAAAATTGCTTATCGTATAAGTACAACCCATTCGGATCAGTAATTTCCTATTTTAAGCTTTATACAAAAAAGGTCACTACTTCATGTTATAGAACTTGTGGATGGGCCCCTAGCATGTAGGGGCTTTATTTCACAGGGACCAAGAGGGTCTAGAAAAATAACATAAAGCAATCCAAAGGCCTAAATCTGAAAAAAATAGCCTAAACCATCACAGGACCTATGTGAAGCTTACCTAAAAAACAAAATCCAATCTGTTCAGGAGTTATTGAGATCTCAAGCTCTAGTCAAAACCTTACTACTTTATATAATCGGATATACTTTCCTTTTACATAATTTTTTTTATTGATATAAACAAATATGCAATTTTTAGTATCACGATATCTTTTTTTGTGTTTGTTTGTTTATAAAAGGTACATGGGTGGCTAGTTAGTTATAAATATTTTTAGGCTGTCACCAGTAAACTTTCTCATTATTTATCATTTCTATGTGTCTAGGTTCCTCTTTAGTAGTGTACCTACTCTACAATTCATTTTAGCCTTTAAAGAAGAAGAATTTTAAAACTAATCCTAATCCTACTGCCATCATTTTATAATTAGCATTAAGTAACAGGATGTCCATGTGTCAGTACCGCTAGTAATACAAAAAAGTGAACAATTAAAATTTCTGGTTTCCCTGGGCAATTTCTGTAAATCATTACTTGATATATTTTCTAAACGGTTTTTATCCAGCAGATTCTTAAAGATATGCTTTTTAGTTCACAAATTAGCTGTGCTACTAAAAAAATCATCCTGGTTAAAAATTTATGAAAATCTCGCAAAAATATACAATTTTTAAGTTAAAATGACGCGTGTTGTTAAAAAGGTCGCTGACTTATAGGGATAAAGGGATGGGTAAATTGGTGTTTGAATTATTCCTCAATTAGTTCGTTGAAAAATTTCTATAGATATTATTGGAGAAATATGTCAATCTTTCATATGAGTAACAATTTCTTAACTAAACATGTAATTTTAAAGTTAATATCATGAAAAAAAACGAACAGGATTATTATTTTTCAACGAGCTTTCCCGTGAGATAGTGGATGATCTAGTGGCGCAGCACATTGCTCAACTTTCCCCTAAACGAGTCAGAGATCTCATTCATTCTTTAGAGCCTGAGGTATCAACTGTTTTGTTATAATTGGCAATAACCTACAATTACCTCTCGGCAGCGAGGTGTCACTTTGGGATGAACCCCTTTGACAACCACCTTTTGATTGCACGACCCATGTCTGAGAGTCCTAACTGTGCATGGCTTCAATGAGTTGCTCTAGTTTACGAGCCACTGCATTTCCCAAACTCTTCCAATTGATGTCATGCCCCTAACATAGCAGCAATAGTTACCATTGCCAACGTCTCTAGTAATCATAAATGGCAAGGAAATGTATTTAGATAAATTTTTAACTAAATTATGGTATCAAATGCTTTGGTAATATCAAACTAACATTAAATGGTAAATTTGTTTTTTACTTGTTTACTTAGCTTTCTAACTATCTATCTAACTATGTATATATCTGACTATCTATGGAACTATATATCTAACTATCTATCTAATTATCTCTCTATCTAAGTATCTACCTCACTATCTTACTATCTTTAAAACTATAAAGGCAAGAGAAACAACAACGAACGCATTTGTTGAGAGCGCAGATCCTAGTTTACGAGCAAGGCTGGTAGTTGATTCACTTGCTTCCATGGACAGTTCTGAAACAGCAGAGGCAGTTCTTAACATTGCAGGATATGAGGTAAGCTTCCCTAAAAAAACCGCAGCAGTAGAAGGTTCGAGACTGGACCTCTCAATGGCGTCCAATTTACCCCAAAAATAACTATACATGAAACATAATATACCCGCTATATAAAGCTATTCTGATAATGAAATTAATTTAATTTTAATGTTATATAAGCATGAGAATTAAAAAAAAAGATTTAAAATGAAATATTAACTGATTTCTTTTAAAATTAGAAAAAGCATTGCATAAAAATCTAAACAACAACAAAAACTAGAAATTGATGGATTTGAAAATTGTTTTGCCAAATTTTAACTTTAAATTTGCACTCATTATGTTATACAACATTAATTTTTTTGGGCAAATAAGATATTTTTAGCTAAAAACGATTAGATATATACTGAAATTATAAATTTTTTTGTGTTCTTAAGTGAAAAATTTAATCAAAACAAACCAAGTTCTTGTGGTTTGTTTTATCCAATGAGAGACTAGAGAAATTAAGAAATTCTGACCAATCAGAACGGGTTTGGAGAAAATAGCCATTGAGAGAAAATAATTTTGACCAATCAAAAAGTTATTTTATAATATCCAATGATATAAGAATTTATCTATAGGAAAGAAAAGAACAGACATGGGCAACTTTTAGGGTAGATTTACTTCTAAAAAATTAAAATACTGAACATAACTAATGTAGATAAATTGTAAGATTTTCAGATTATCTTTAGTTTTGCATAATTAGTTTTATGGCCTCTGTGCCCACACTCAAATTATGTGTGTTTGTGTTTGTTTGTGCGTGTGCATAGCATATGTGGGTGTGTTTGTGTTTCTGTATTTGTTGTTTGTACGTGTGTTTCAACTTTAATTATGTGTGTATGTACACAATTTTGCCCATTTAAAAAAAAAGCTTTTCTACATTTGATGTTAGTCCGTCCTTTTAGTTTTTGTTTTTATAAAACTAGCAACTACGCCCCTAGAAGCCTCTAAAAGCCCCTAAGGTGGGACGGGAAAAAGTCGACCCCCACCCACGATGCCGTGAGCGTGGTTTCTGTATAATAACTCTCCATAAAAATTTTCCACCAAATCTTTAGTATGCTATGGTATCCCTAAAGCTATATAATCCTAATATATAAAGTAGTAAGCTTTTTTTGTTTGTAGTGAAGGATCTCGCCAACCGCTGAACCGATATGGTCCTCCTTAATTGTGAAGCTACTTATAGGTCTCGGGATGGTTATAGGCTATTTTATTTTTATAAAATTCCGGGTAGGTATGGTTTTAGGCTTTTTTTTCTCTTCCATATTTTTTCAAGTATTGAGCCCCTAGATGTTAGGGGCGCAGCCACTAGTATGATATTATATGGGTCCTATGACAAACGCAGGAGTCCCAAACGCAGGAGTGGACACTTAACCTAACATAACCTATTTTAGACCTTCTTTTATGTTTTTTTAATGCCTAACCCCTGCGGGGGGCTTTTTTGTACATTCATATCTTAACCTAACCTAATCTGTATAGAAATACTTAATTAAATTAATATTTTAACACTCCTGCGTTTGGGACTCCTGCGTTTGTCCTGGAACCATAATATGGAGTCATATTCTACAAATTATGCGAGGTATATTCTGTTTATACGTCTGTATCTTTAAAAATGTTAAAACTGTTGTCTGACTTGTTAAGCTTCGCTTTAATGGATTTTTTTGTCTATGCACTTTGCCCATTTAAACATATTCTTAATTATTCAGAAATAGAACTTTAGTTTTTACTCGCAAATTAAATTCTATGAGAACATCAGTTTCTATATTTTATATTTATGTATGTTTGCAATTGTATATCCTTAAATAAAATGAAAAGAAAGTCTGTATGTATTTCTCTCCGTCTTTCTGTCTGTAACGAGCCAAGTTTTTATAGGTTCCTAAAAGGTTTTTAATGTGTTGGAGGAGGATTCAACCACCCTTCCAAGAAAAAAATCCCTCTCTTTTCCTTGGAAAACTAAAACTGAAAGTGGAGGGCCAAAGTCTCCAAAAATCATTAGAGTGCCCCTAGAGGCCTAATGGAGGTGCAACTGCAAGTATTAATCTCATATATTAAGTATAACCATTTAAATCTTGCCACAATTATAAATGTTTACATACATATAAGCTCTATACAAAAGCTTTTTAAAAATAAAAATGACCTAATCCACAAAGTTTTTACATTGCCCCCTTGATCCAAATATATTCTAAATAAAAAGTGCCACAAAACGTTAAAACTTTCTACAAAGATATTCTCCATAATTTCAAGGATTATTAGTGAACATTTTTTTGCCTTAAAATTGTATAATTTTAGAAATTCTTACATCTCAGTAGTTTTACGTAATTAGCAAGTTTAATGGATATTAGAATATATGTGGATATTATGACAAGGGGAAAATTAATCATCAATTTAGGTTGTTAACTTGGACTTCCTTTATTGGTCAGCTTTTTTTCTCAATCATACGAGGGGAGAGAATGGGGGTGGGTTATCGTTATTTTAGCCCGCTGTGAGTATCCAAGTAATACTATATCGATTGCGAGTTTGCAAAAAAGTAAAGTTATTTCCATATGTAGTGTAGCATTATAAAAAGTTAGAAATCAACATATTTAAAATGGACTTACGGACATTCTGGTAACGATTAGAGTTGCTACGCTTTCTAAATCATACCTATTTACTACAGGAATCACCATGAAAATTTGAAATCGATAGGACAATTCTAATATGCCCAAATTAACGAAAAAAGCTGTGTCTGTCATATCAATTACGATTTGTTTTTGTGGATACAAATCCCTTGCTAAGGCGGCAGTCAAACAATCTTCTAGCTGCTTAAATTTTACATTTATTTGTTCCTAGCTTAGCTGTTATATAATTCATTTTATCCATATGTCTGTCTGTTACTTTGACTTTAACCAAGTGAATTATTCTGCTTTGGTCAGCCAAAGCAAGAATATGTAATATATGTAATCATTCAATAAAAGTAACAAGATGTTTCTGAGTCTGTCTGTAGTTGTAACAAAAGATTTCACGACCCGCTGAACCAACATGGTTCTCCTTTACAATGAAGCTTCTCATAGGCCCTGAAAGGTTTATAACTATTTTTGGGAAGGGTACCACCCACCACACCCCTAAGAGCAATTACCCCTAGTTAAAAATGACCCCATAATTCTTTTTTGTTTCTTAGTTTACTTTTAATAAACCTATTAAATCTTATAAGAGTGGTATCTCTATAATCACATATAAAGCACAGAATAGCATGAAATTTTGATTCAGATTTTAAATAAATAGTTACCTTGTTAAAATCAAAAGTTCCTCGCTTTTAATCATGATGTCATTCTTGTTTACAAGAAAACTTTGTAACAAATTGTTTCTCAAATTCAAACAAAAAAAATTGAATTGACCTTTTGATCTTTCAAACTTTTGTGTCCATCTTAATTTTGTCCCTTGCTTTTACTTTGGGAATATATAATATAATATAGCTAGACAGATAGAGGAATAAATAGAAATATACTCAGTAAGATACATAGATAGGCGAATAAAATTAAAGGTGAAATAATACATAGATAGTGTATAAATATGTACAGATAGATGAATAGAATATGTCTTAATGTTCATATTATGGATATGTAGTCTATATTTTAGCTTAAGATTAAATTTTTTGAATAATGTAGACATTTAAATGTTTTTTTTTGGTCTTTATTTAGTACTGGCGGCTTCGCTTGATCAACCCATTTTCTGGTATTTTAGATTTAAAAGAAATTTTTTTTTGTGGGGGGAGGAATTTTTTTTTGGGGAGGGGGTTAGTCTACTCCAATATTTTAATTTTAGTTTTAAAAGAAAAAAAAATTTGTTGGGAGGGGTATTTTTCATTTTTTGGGGGGTTGGGGGTGTCCCACCCTCCAAGAAAATAGTTATAAACCTTCCCGGGACCTATGAGATGCTACCCTGTAAAGGAGATCCGAGAACCCGATCGGTTCAGCGGTTAGCGAGATCCTTCGCTGCAAACAAACATACAAACAAAAAGACAGACATCATTCTATTTTGTATTATAGATAGCCATTCTGGTTACAAAAAGAATAAAATTAGCTAGATTGATGTTTAGTCTATTCAATTATTTTGCATTTTTTTTTGTAATTATTTAGTAATATGAAATTATATTTTGATTATTACAAAATTGTATATATAATTTTCAAAAGCAAAATGAAAAGAAAATTATATTCGGGGTGAATATTCAATTGTTTTTCTTCCGTTGTCCTTTCTCCGCACCCCTGCAGAGCATTGTATTTTGTTTGTGCGGCCACTTCCGAGAAATTTAAATATCTCAACACATTTTTAACACTCATACCTTGTTTGATGTAGCTTCGATTCCCTCACTAGTAAATACGTTTCTTCTAGATGTAAAGTAACTTAGAATATTTATTAGACAGACAACCAACCCTTTGATTGCTGGATTTTTATCCGGCCTAGCTATTCTAACAATCAGTTCTACAAAAAATCACGAAACCTTTGGAAGTAAGGTGGGAGTATATCTTGTTTTTTTCATGTAACTGAAGAGGGGTGGGTAAGAAGGGGGGGGGGAGGAATAGGGGAAGGGGGCTGTGGGGAAATTTTCCTTTAGAATTGTTTGTCAGAATCACATTCCATTTTCCCTAGATTTTTATAATAAATTTCTAAATCTATTATGGATAGAGCAGAGGTGAATTCTTTTAAAAAATTGCCTCACTAAAATCAGTGAGGCTCACTAACAATTTAGAGGGGATAATTTTGCCTCACTAAAATTTTAGTGAGGCAAACGTTTTTTTTAAGAATTCACCTCAGTTTTATTTTCTCCTGTAATTAATGTATACATCCTTGTATGTTAAGCTTTCTTGAATGCTTCTAAATGTAATTTGTAAATAGCTAAATGCAAAAACATTTAATTATTCTCTAAATGTGCAATACAAAATCCTTTTTTACTTCTTTTTTTATAGTTCCCAGATGATTAAAAATTAACAATTATAAAGAGTGAAGGTTCATAATTTTAAAAAAATATGTTCAGCGTGTTAAAATATCTTAGCGTTTATTGTCAGACATAAGATACCCTTGATATTATCTTATGTAGGAAAATGTAACTCAATAATGGATGTAGGATATGCGTGGATATGTTGACAGGGGAATTTTTTACGCCAATTTAGCTTGTTAATATAGACCTCATTTAATAATCAGTACGCGTATCCAGTAGGAGGGGAGGGTATGGAGTAAGGGGGGTGAATGGTATCGTTGTCATAGCCAGCTGCGAGCATCACTCTATCAGAGTTCATGAAAATCTGGTGCGACATCCTAGTAATAATTAAAAAACAAAGCTTATCAAATCAAATGTTAGTTTAAAAACGATAGGACAATTCTAACAAGCATTTTTTACTATGGAAGCTTTCGGTTACAAGCGTACAGATGTACAGAAGGTCATAAGTTGAAAAGCTTTGCTTGTAACATTTTAATCTCTGTTTTAGAGAAAACTTTTAACCTTGATTTTATCTCGGAAATTAATTCTAAGGTGAGACACCCACCTTTGTCTACGGGTGGGCAAATACGCACATTTATCTTCACTTAATCTACATTTTTAAAAGCACACCTTTTATACTTTTAGTTTGTCCGTAATAGTTAACCTTGTGTTACTTCGGCATGTTAGAATAATCTTATCGATTTTAATCCATGTATAAATGACTAAAACGCCTTTGTCTCTATGAATATAAATTTTTTGTTTAGATTTATTAAAAATATTCTATAATTCTTAATATTTATTTATCGTCTTGTTGAGATTTGAATTTATATTATAACACAAAACATAGTATCAAACGCTTTGACAAGGTCAATAAACTGAGTCATTGACTGCATCACTCATAAACAGGAATTTAAATGTTTAAATAATAAATATTTCAGTATGTAATAAATTAAATTAATCAAGCATTTTTATCCATAGTTTTATCACTTTTTATTTAATCTAGTTGCTTAGGGTAGGGAGGTAAGTGAAGTGTAGATGCTGTGAGTATTGGTGCAAAAAATATGACGTAACAAAAAAAATTAGCCAATGAGAGTCCACTATAAATTTTACCATTGGTCAATAACGGCCTCTCATTGGCTAATTTTTTTTGTTACCTCATATTTTTTGCACCAATACTCACAGCATCTGAAGTGTAGCCTAAAACCACTACAAAACATTTATAAGGCTTTCATGAAAGTACAATTTTTCGAGATCTTTAGTTTTAAACAAATAAAAACATTACTGCTTTATACAAAAAGATACATTATTTTATCATGATAATTATAAATGAGTCATATTTTGATAGAAATCATTTTGTCGCGACCAATATCATGATAACTTCCTTTATGACATGACATGCAGTCATATCAAACAAATATTTTTTGAAAGAGAGTTTTTTTATTACTAAGACTTGCATGCTAAAACTTCTTCAAGCACTTTGCATTTTTAATCAAAGATTGTTAGGGATAAGAAAATGGGCGTTAGATCCCCAATGATGATAGACAAAATTAAAATTTCTGAAGGTTAAAATAATTGATTGAAATGTTTTGCCACTGCTGGTTTGATCCAATCAGTCAAGATCTAATACAAGTACTTTGCATTTTTTAATTCTCATAAAAAGTACCTTACTTGTAAATTGTATTTGTAAAAACCAAAGACCTTGAACCATTGCTTGAACCCAGTTTATACCAATAACGAAATTTATTCGGAAAAAAATCACGAAACTTATACGTGTTTTTCAGCTGTTGTTGGGGAGCAACACATCGTAAAATTGACGACCTTTCCATTTACCCCCCAAATATTATTTTAGATTTTTTTCGCTTGTTGGTTATACCTTATTTCTGGCTTGAACCGCCCAAAGGATTTTTATTGGAGAGTCGAGCTCCAATCTCAAGGAGTGCTTTAAAATAAAATTTTAGGAGTAAAATCTGATAAATATCCAATAACTTTGTTATGGGTGGAAGGGGAGGGGGGGGGGGCAATCACACCTTTACCTCCTTCCCACATGAAGTTCTTGGTCCTTGCTCTTATTCCCATTATAGGACACAAGATTAAAAATACTAAATATCTGGCTGTGAGCTTTTTCACACCTATTTATATATAGATATACATATATTAAAAGTGTTACGCATTTTTTCTTCAATGTCGTTTTATTTACGATTTTTCTTTGTTGCGAACCTATTGTAAAACTAATTTACTGTAACATACCTCAATCGTAATAGCCTGAATTCATTTTTTAGTCAACCTCCCCCCCCCCCCCATATCAATTAGAGTTTTTTTAAAAGAAAAAGTACACAATTTTTAAGTGGGATCAATTATTTCTTCGGGCGATTTCTCTTTGGAAGGGTGGTGGTACACTCCCCAAATATATAATTATACAGATTCCCAGGACTTATAAAACAGATACTATGTAAAGGAGAATCGTTTAGGTTAAGCAGTTAGCGAGATCCTTCGAAACAAAAAGACATTCAGACGGACATGCTGTTACTTTTATATAAGTACTTCTCATTTATGACACATAAAATTGATAAACGTCGACATTATGGCCCTTAATACTACTTTAGTCATAACTGACATGATATGCAATTCTAATGACATTACGATTACCTTCTGGTCTTAAAGCAAAGTACTTATTATACCACTCAAAATTAAAAAGATTGTTCTTGTACTATTTTCAACTAAGTCGCTAAATACCTAACGTTCACTGAAAATTGCAATGAGAACAAGGATGAAAATATCCTTAAGATGAATCACAGTCGGACTAACAAATATTGATAGGACAACAGCGCTAGGAATAACGAAGAACCTGAATATTACTTTGAAAATTAATTTTTTTAAATTGCAGGATGCATTTTAATTTTATATAGGGACACCATTAAATTTTTAGACGTAATAATATAAATTCAGTTTTATAACATTTTTTTCTGATTGTCTTAGGTTTCACCATTTACAAAACTTAGAATATGGGATATTTTCTTAAAATGGACATATATACTTTGTGCTAACGCTTATACAGTAAGGGATTCCCGGGGACCAACTCTAAATATATAGAAGCTTCGCTTTAAACAATTTTAATTGTACAATTATATAAAAATCTAAACACATACCCTTCACCTATTTTTAAATATTTCCACTAATACTTAACAATAATTTCTTGCAGAAAATTCCATTAAAAATAGGGTTAGATATATATGAGGTCTTATATGAGAATTTTAGGTCACATTTTTTTTCTTTATACATATATTCTCTGAGAGAGAAATGTACTTTTTATTACACTATAGAAGAATATAGACTACACCCCTTAAAGTCTAGGGGCTCTGTCATGGAAGTCAGAGCGTGGAAAAATGTCCAAAAACAATTCCTAGACCTAGATTTAAAAAAATAGCCAGAAATCATTCAGAAACTTATGCGACACAATGCGTATGAAGGTGCTTTGACTTTAGTGTCAGAACCTAAATTGGGAGTGGGACATAGTGCATTTCATTACCCTAGGTTAGGTAACTTCATTTCACTTTTCAAATTTAAACGTTAAGAAGTCAATGATTTACGTTTTTGAATCCAGAGAAGAAGGAAATATGGGGCTTTTTATTAAACTTCCAAAATTTTTTATTATTTCTTATTTGTTGGCTTTATAACTTTAGGAAGTTTTAATGAATTTTGACTGGTTGATTCAGTAAGTTAAGTGTTTAAACGTTTCAACCACTAATTGTAATATAAAGAAGGGGTAACTTTGGACATTGGACATGTGCAGCGCATCAATTTTTCGGCCATTATCTTATTCCTTTAGATCCCAGAATTAAATCCCTTATTTAATTCCTATAAAAGACGCCATAAAGGTAAAAATTGTAGAATCTGAAAGTTCATCTAGAAATGTTCCTCTTAAGAAAATACTATATACAGTTTTTTAGATATGTTATGAATGCTGTTCATACAATTATCATTAGAAATCCCATTCAATGTAGATATATGTTTCAAGTATTAATAATTTTTCCTCATGTTTCAGAGTGTGGATATAGTGCGTCACATGTGTGAGATTGGAGGACGCAGGTTCAAGCTGACTGTTCTGGATACTCTACTGGAATCCGAAAATTTGGTCATTGTGCCCAGGAAACAAAAGGTATTGTTTTTTAACGAATTTCGGTACCCAAATTAAAGATATTTCACTCAAAGTATCTTGTTGAGCACTGATAACCCTACAGCCTTGAAGATGATTAAAGTCCCTCTACAGATTATGACGTCATATGAAAGAATAGCCAATGAGAGGCCAGTATACACTGTAATTGACCAATGGTAAAATTTATGCTGGCCTCTCATTGGTTACTTGAAAGTATGACGTCATTATCTGTGGAGAGACTTTAATCATCTTCTATAGCGGGGGGGGGGGTTAAATTTTTTTTTTTATTCTGGATAGGTTAGGTTATATTAGGTAGCCCCACAGGGTTATTTTAATTATCTAAAAAAAAGGACAGGGCTTTGTGTGAAAAATTGACAAATATAGTATAACTGTAAAGGTAATCAAAATATTAAACTCTAAAACGCCATTTAAATGTGCAATTTGTGTTCTATAAAGTTAGCGTTGAAGAAAAAGAGTATGTGAGCATAAATTACAAGAATATTGTTAAATATTAGTTACATATAGAATGATTTTCAATTCTTAATATTTTTAAAACTACCTGGTTTAAAATTAAGATTCTTATGTATTAGCCTAGATTTTTTTTGTCAAATAAACATGCAGGCAGACAAAGTGGCTTTTTTTTTTGGTTATAATTGTGTAAAAATTGAGTTACAAAACTGTACAGCACCTATGCTTAATAGAAAGTGAAAAAATGTACTTTAAAATGATTAACATTCTACGTGTTTTTAAAATTGACAAAATCACTATCAATACTGAAGTAAATTATTTTAATTACGTACACATTTCTAACACAGGTCTAACTTTCTTGTTAAAAACAAGGACTGTAATGTTCGTAGATACCAGCATTAAGTGAAAAACATCAATAAGTTGCGATGGCCTTAAAAAAGTAAAAGCAATTGGAAGGATAAAGTATTATTGGAAGGATTAAGTAGACATACGAATCTCAACAAAAAATTTTAAGCAGTCTATCTTTGAAAATAAGCGAGAAAAATTGGCATATTTCAGAGATATACCGCTACACTGTTAAAAATAATTTTTTTATTTAGTATCAATTGATACTCTGGAGAGTATTGGAACCGTAAGTACGCTACAACTATATAATTAATATATAACACTATGTAATACTATATAACACAATAATTATTACTATACAGAACCCATACATTTTTTTAGTATCGATTGATACGCTCTAGAATACTGGAAAATACGGTACAGAAATGTTTATTAAAATAGTACTATTTGATAGACTCTAGTGTACTGAAAAATACGCTGTAGAAATGTTTTTTAATTTAGTACTATTTCATACGCTGTAGCGTATCAGACAATACGCAAGAGAATGGTTTATTAAAATAGTAACTATTTATACGTTCTAGGGTACGAATCGGTACTGTAAATAATAATTGAAACAGACACCATTGGTGCATACCTCTCATGGAAGTGTTTCTGCTTGGTCGTTTTAGACAAAGATGAAATGTTACTATTTATGCTCAGATTTATAGTTTTGATTTTTGTAATTATGACTGACCATAGTTTTTATTTTTAAGGATCATGTTTAGTCCTAAACATCTTTAAAGTCATTTTTTTTACTAAATTTACATTTAAATTAATGTTTTATTGCTCTACTTGGTATGTTTGTTGATATAACAAAATGTATATGTACATATAATAATCATATATTATAAACTGATCTTTCATCCAAAGTAAAACAGTTTCATACCCTACAGAGTATCAAAAATTATGATAGAGGATATCAAAAATTGCAAAGGAGAGTATTAAAAACTTACTTCTACCGTATTGAATATTATTCCAAAGAGCGTATTGGATAATACTATACAGACAAATACATTATTTAGTACTACATGTTACTCCATAGAACACCAAGTATTGCTCAATACAGTATTGGAATCTTCCTTGTATTGTAATAAGGTTTTTTTCCTATAACGTACGGATTGGTACTATACATTAATGTGAAGAATATATAGTATTATCTGATGCTAAAAAAAAAATTTTTTTTAACAGTGTAGACTTAAGACCCTAGTGATTTGTAGTATAGCTTTGCATTGGTCTTTAACTTTAGAGTCAGTGAAAAAAGAACAGTAAACTGTCATAAGAAAAAACAGATAAGTTGTGTTGAAGTGACAGAAATTCGGAGGGACAAACGGCCGTACAGACGTACCCTAGTTATATATTAGCAGCGCTTCTTATTTTATAAATACAGTCGAATTTATAAAGTATTAACACATTACAAGTTCTTGAACAAAATACAATATACAAAATATAGTTTAATATAGATTAGCTTCGCATTTTCAAAGCAATAATTACGTAATTCTTTGAAGTCTTTTTCTCCTTATATTACTCTTTAAATGAAAAAGATATGTACGTAGTTCAAATTTCAATCTAGGCATTTCCTTAAAAGGTAAATTTTACTTAATATGTTATTTGCGTTTTAGCAAAGCAACTTCTTTTTCCAAAAATGTCTGTATGTTTGTTTCTCTAGGGGATTTTAACTGAATTTTATTGATTTTTGCAGGACCAAGAGGAAGAGGAAGGGCAAGCAAACCTGGGCTCTGACGGCTGTGATGACATCACTGACAGCTGTGAAGACAGCCAGGGCTCTTCTTGATGAAGAAACCTGTTGCTGTGAAAATGACGTCACTAACAGCTGTGAAGACAGCCAGGGCTCTTCTCGATGAAGTAACCTGTTGCTGTGAAAATGACGTCACTAACAGCTGTGAAGACAGCCAGGGCTCTTCTCGATGAAGTAACCTGTTGCTGTGAAGATGACGTCACTAACAGCTGTCAAAATCTAATATCTTCTTGATAACGTCGCTTACAGCTGTCAAAATCTAATATTTTCTTGATGACGTCACTATAGTTTGTCAAGAAAGTAATATCTCCTTGGTGACATTATTTACCGCTGGGAAGACTCTTCTAGATGACGTCACAATTAGCTGTATGTAAGATCAATATTGTTCTTAGAGACGTCTTGGACAATGGACCAAAAGCCAAGATCCTCAATGGTATCAAAGCCTCTCTTAGTGATTTCATGGACATCACTGAACATAAAAAGTAAAAAACTAGTACGTGACATATCAAGCAGTTGCTGTGATTGTAAATAGAAAAAAAGTTCTCCTCTTAGAATAAAAGTGATTTAAAAAATTTGTTCAATTATATAAATTTATTATAAACTTGGATCATGTCTTTAACTATTCCAAAGAAGCTTTTCATAGTAAGAGATATAAGTTTTCCGGAATTGTAATGTAGGGAGTAGATTTGAAATCTGCATCAAATTTTAAGGATTTTTTATAAAATTCGTTTTTTCTATAATTCTTTATCTAAAAGCGGAAATACAAATTAAGTTAATTAATTTTGGCATCTGTGATTGGTGGATTTAAAAAATCTGCGCTCTGATTGGATGTCGTACATCATTCAACCAATTAGAGCGCAGGTAGTTTAAAATCCACCTATCCTATTGGTCAAAATTAATTAACTTAAAATGTATTTTCGCTTTTAGATAAAGAATTTTACAAAAAACGAATTTTATAAAAAATCCTTAAAATTTGATGCAGATTTCAAATCTACTCCCTACATTAAAATTCCGGAAAACTTATATCTCTTATTTCATAGTGCCTCTAAAAATGACGTCATACTGGCCTACCAGTGGTCAATTAAAATGTATACTGGTCTGCCATTGCTAATAAATCTGTTTATTGTATGGCGTCACTTTTTATAAACAATGTAAAGAGATTCATTCTAAAATTTAAATATTAAGTTGTCATAATCATTTTTAAAAATCTGTGATACAGAAATTAAATCAATTAATTTAAATCTTTTTTTTAATTATTGGCTAGAAAAGAAAAGAACATTAATGTTTAATTTTTTATAATATTTGATAGATCCCATAATAGTAGAAGCTAACATTAGTTTAGAAGCAGCCTATAGTGCCTGTAAAAAATGACGTCATTCTATGCAAATGACCAATCATACGCCAATACACAGAGTAAATTACCAATGGCAAGCTAGTAAATATTTTGATTGACCAATTGTAGGCCAGTATGACGTCATTCATTTATAGGCACTATAAGCTTCTATCAATAGTCAAATCAGGGATACATCAATGGAAGATAATCTTATTTGTCTTTAGTTTAAATATCCCTGTAAGATTGGAGCAGGTTTCCTTTAAAAATATAAATACTGTAAATTCATATTAATTATATCAAAAAATGAAATTTATACATATATAAACTAATCTTGTATTCAAAATTAATAATATATGGCTAGCTTTTCGTAAGTTGCTATAGTTAAAATTACCATTCTTATCTTAATAAATTTAAAATATAAATCTTAAAATGATAAATTTCTTTACATTTACTTTTTACCGAATAACTCAATTAATTTTAATGATGAATAAGTATATATGTCTACTTAAGGGGATATGGCAACAGTAGAAAAACTCATCTTTTTTATCCATTATGGATTCGATACCGTTTTATATCCGTAGGATTATAACTGGTTCTCAGTCATACGGAAAAATCATGTATAGCATCGTAATAAGACAATTTTTCACGAATATTAAAATAAAAAACACAAAAATAATATATGTATTAATCAAAATTAAATCAGTTTTGTTAGCCCGGGACTCCGGCGACATTTTTGAAGCAAATTTTTCAAATAGCTTAAACGTAGTTTTTTTTATAGAGGCCATATCCCTAATCAAATCATTAAATGTCTACATGCCTTATAAAAATTTTATATTAATAATGTAAACTTAGATCATGAAATACATTTACCTAGAAAATGACTTGTATTAATTGCTTTTTAGTCTAGTCAGTTTTAATAGTGAAGCTGCTCTATAATCTGGATATGCCCGTCCGTTTGTCAAATAAGGTACCTTTTGATGAAAAAATATAAAATCTTAATTTAATATTTCTAATTTTTTACTTGAAGTTTATTTTGTTTTTTTTTGTTTTAATGAAAGCACTCCTTATATAAGATTGTATTTAAAATCAAACGCTTTACTAAAGTCCAACATACAATAATTGAATTTCGAGGATTATTTTTAGAAAGCTAAACAACATTAAAGTATTTTTCTTAGCGCAGCCACTCTCTATTTAGGTAATGTCAGTACGTCCATTAAGACACTATACTGTAGATTCTAGACAGAGACAGATTAAAGATTCTACGCGGCGAGATAAAATTTAAGATAAACAGAAACGAAATTAAAAATGCATCTAGAAAATATAAATATGGTGCTACATTTGTTTATAATGTTAATCTGATTACAATTTTTAATTTATCATTCTGTTATATGAAGTAGTAAGGTTTTTTGTGTCTAAAGCTTAAAATTTCAGTAATTACTGAACTGATGCAGTTTTCCTTTGCCACCAATGCAATAGATAAAGTTGTTCTTGTTATTTTAAGTTTATTTATTATTCAGGTAAACTATAAAATTCTTTTAAATTTTCTCTCTCTCTCTCTCTCTCTCTCTCTCTCTCTCTCTCTCTCTCTTTCTCTCTCTTTCTCTCTCTTCTCTCTATTACACTTTCTCTGCCTCTCTCTTTTCTGTCTTTCTATAACATAATATCTAGAGAGAAAGTGAGAGAGTATGAGAGAGAGAGAGAGAGATAGAGAAAGAGAGAGATGGGGGGGTATAGAAAAAGAAAGAGAGAATTGGTTTTGTATTTAATAATAATAGTTGAGTATGTAGAAAGGTCTACTACACACATATCAACATTTTATATCTCAACTACAGTTTTTAATTACATTTATTTGATCTGTTGTAAAAATTGCCTATTATTGAGGTGAAAATTTAATAAATAACACTTTTAAAATATCAAAAAACGTAGTGACAATGCTCTATTTATCAATTTAGTTGAAAGATAAGCCTGTTTATTGAACAAGAAATTCCCCCAATTGTTACTTTGAAAATCTAATACTTTAGTTTTTTAGTAGTTTAGGACATAATTTCTAATGTCTCAAGTACAACTCAAGTTCAATCTTGCCAATAACTAGTCAAGTGCTCAGTTTACAGTTATCGGGACTGTATCATTAATTATCAACTTTTAACAAGGACATACGGACATACCATCATTTAAAAGGAATTGCTTCACTAAAAATGGAGAAAATAATGTATTTAAAAACTGAATAATGGCCCGGCTTTCCTCGAGTTAACATTAAGAAATATTAAATTTTGGTATTTAGTATAGTGAACATACAATAATATATATAGTTTAGTTTATATTAATAGTTTTCATACAAATGTTATATATGCACGCTATAGTGTATTAAGAAGCGAAGCTTTTCTTTAATTGTCTTGTCTTTTATCACATACACTTTTTGGACCTTGACAAAATAATTGTTTGACATACTCTTAACTATTGGCTTCACCCCTATCATCTAGGAAATCTTTAAAGAGGGAAAGAGAGGGAAAAAAGTTATCTAACAACCATTCTAATGTTTTTGTATTTGGAAAAAATAACCTTCAAAATCCAATGAGCTTTCAGATAAAGATAAGAATGACAAATGAATTGAAGAATATATAAAATATTTCACATCAAATTTAGAAGACATTGTGACATTTCCTTTGTATTTTTAGTGATATTTTATTCATAAAAACTCCAATTTTTAAAAGAATTAAGTTAAGTTGTTACAAAATATGCAGCTAACAAAACTATAAACCAAACAAGAAGAAGCTTCTTCACTGAAGTGTAGCCAATACCTTCACAACGGCTAGCTGTGGCTGTTATAATGGGCTGTAAGCCCAGCAGGAATAGTTTTATTTATATGGAAATAGCAATACAATTTGAGAAAAATGTTCATGTCGAAATATTGTCTTAAATAGAGAATGGAAAGGTTCTACAGGGTTAGTTTTTAGCCTTTTAAAAGTTTTCTTTTAGGCCTCTAGGTGGCGTTGTCGGTATCAAATTAATAAACTGGCTATTCAATTCTTACACTCTACAACTGGAAATGTTCTTTGGTCCTACTTTCTGATTTTATAGCCGCGCTTTCATGAATGTTTTCATCCTTATTGAACATAAATTTAACTATGTTGACATAAAAGGCAAGACACAGTCATTGATATTCCAAATTCTTCAAACAATGATGTAGGAGCTGCTATTGCTGATACTCTCGAAGAAAATACAGGTTAGTTTGATTTGTAGATTGATTGTTAGACTAATTCGTTAATCAATTGAAAGATAGATTGATTTATTAATTGTTAGATTGATTTATTAATTGATAGATTGATTTATTAATTGATAGATTGATTTATTAATTGATAGATTGATTTATTAATTGATAGATTGATTTATTAATTGATAGATTGATTTATTAATTGATAGATTGATTTATTAATTGATAATTTATTGAAAGATTGATTGATAGATCAATTGTTAGATTGATTGATAGATCAATTGTTAGATAGATTGATTGATAGATCGATTGTTAGATTGATTGATAGATCAATTGTTAGATTGATTGATAGATCAATTGTTAGATTGATTGATAGATCAATTGTTAGATAGATTGATTGATAGATCGATTGTTAGATTGATTGATAGATCAATTGTTAGATTGATTGATAGATCAATTGTTAGATTGATTGATAGAAAAATAGATTGATGAAAATATATAATGATAATTGGCTTAGTTACAGATATAGACATAGATGGATAAATTAGTTGGTTAATATATCCATTGAAAGATGGAATGATTGACAATTAGCTTGATATAGATATTAATTGATAGAGTAATAGGTGTAGAGATTGATAGACTGTTAGCTAAACACACTATTTTAAAAGAAAACTACATATTTTAATAATTTCAACAACTTTTTTACTTGTCAACGAAAATGAATTTATAGGCTCTTGTTAAAGGAGGTCAAATCTAGTTTAATTTTTAATAATTAATCATTTGTAAAACGGCAAGACTTTAATAAATCATACAAAATTATATAAATTGCACTGGAAATTTGCAATATAGTGACACAGATAGAGAAATATTTGTGGATTTTTCAAAATTGGAACCATCATTGATTTGATTGGTCGGTTTTAAGACATTTGTAGTTTAGAATTTTGGCAAACTATCCAAAAAATTATTTTTTGATTAGAGGCCGGTTTCAATCGCAATTTCCTAACAGCAAAACTAAGAAATATAAAACGGACAGATACAAAAAAGATACAGTTTAATCTTTGTCTGACTTGCTCATCAAAATTTTTTTAAAATCCTTATCCTATTAACAAAGGTTTGGCTTAGCTTTCTAAATTTTACCTGCCAAAATTTATTTGAGTCATAAATCGGAAATAAACGAATCGTTAATCTATTGACCCCAGACCGTGGCTCAAGAATGCCTTGGTCCAAAACAGGCGCAACTTATTATCTTGTACAGTTAGGACTTCCTGACAAAGGTCGTGCAATCAAAGAGTTGGTTGTCTGATGAGTGTTACTTAACCTAATACCTCAGGTGTTTGTTATTGACATGTATTGTTTAATCTAGCTTTATCTTTTAAAAGAGATATCATATTAGTATTTTGTTTAGCAATTTAGAAAAATGCACGCATAAAAAGTTGCAAAAAATCCGCAAATTTACTTGTTCCCTTAACTATGATAATCAACCTATTTTAATTGAAGTAATATATAATATATGTATATACTTATTTGGTATATACCCATATATAAAATATATATGAAAAAAATGTTTCACACTTCAGTAATATATTTCATGTTTTAGTAAACGTTATTAAAATTTGATATGAGAAATTAAAATTTTTTCGTACTTTTAAATTAATTTGCTTTAAAGTTTAAGTACAGCCACTCGTATGTACTTATGTAAAAAATTTGTTGCTACGTTTGGCGGTCGATTTGACTCCGAGTGGCTGAATTCATATTTTACGATTGTGTGCGGCTATGGCTTAGTGAGAAAGCAGCTGGCCATGGCTTTGTCCATTTCTTCTTCTAAGCTGCGAGACTTTCTCTGAAACTTTCGGCTGGTTCACGCGGCTGCCTATATGCACTATTATTCTTGGAACCATTACGCAGCTCCCCTAAAATGATAAACTTGTTAAATTGGTTTATTTCATATTTTGCAATGTAAAAAAATTCATACATTTATTTGACTCCATTATAAATTTAACAAGGACAAGAACCTAGTAATAGTGTCGAACTTTTTTATCTTTGTGACGTAACAAAAATCCATCTCTTTTTTAGGGGTTTCCTTTCCCACCTCCCCTCTCATCCTTCTATTTTTGTTACGTCACAAAGATAAAAAGTTAGACACTAATACTAGGCTCCAAGGACAATAAAACCCATAAGTAATAAAAGCAACAATAAGTGAAATAAAAGTTTTTATTAAAACAGAAATAAAAAGATAATTATATTTATTAAATAAGAAGTGCAAAGCTTATGTGACAATTTAGTTATTTGATCGTGATGAGAGTGGAATGGAATAAATAAAGAGCAATATACTTTGTAAAAATGCTACCTCATAAAAGAATATTTTGAATCGACGGGCATACTGAAATTATAGCATTGCTACGCTACACTTTTAATAATTAGGCCAAGGCATTTAAGCAAATAAGGTTGGCACATTTTTATGTGTGGGTGTGTGTAAGTTTGGATGTGTATGTCTCAGTGTGAGAGTTTGTAGTAATTCGGAATTTATGAAAGTAAAACCCTTTGTTTGCTTAAAATCAAGTACAGTTGCATTTTTGCTTTTATTGATTTACTTTCAAAAACTAAAAAAAGAATGATGCATACTTTTTTTAGTATTACTAAATTATAGAATCATAATTATCTGGTTAAATTAATTTTTTTTCTATCATGATGCTTTTTTTAGATGAACTCAATATTTTTTTAATTTGTGTACTTTAGACTTTAGAAAAACAGTTAACAAATTAAATGAAACATAATTGTAAAGAGTAGTTCTATTTTTTCAATACTTTTTATTTTAAAAATGTTAATTTTGATTTTCAACAATATCATTTATAAATAAGCAGAAAATTCATCAACTTAGAATACAGATTCTATATTTAATTAAAACTATCAGTGGAAAAGTTTGGAAACTGCTAGTTTGCACAATCCAATTAAAAAATATAAAACCCTTAAAGTTTTATATCCAGTGAATGAGAGAACGTGTTTATATAACTAAAGATATTTATATTTTTTAGAGGATAACAATATGGCTGACGATATCCCTATTCCTGGCATGGTGCTAGACAATAACGAGAAGGTGAAGAGTGTGTATAGACGTCCAACGGTGGGGTAAAGGGGTGATTACCCCCCTTAAACTTTAAAAACCCCTCGTTTTATTCCCTTGTTTTAAAATTTCATTAGATTACCCCCCTTAAACATGTGAAACCCCTTATTTTACATCCTTCAAAAAGCGTGGAAGAGCCTAAGTGTCTGACTAGAATTTGTTGGTGAAGCTACTCTAATACTCAACTTGTGTGTCTGCATTGTTTAATCGTATTTAAGAAGGAAGAACCTTTGAAGATTGTACCTTTTTAAAAAGCAAAGCTGTTCTATAATTATTGTCAGTCCGAACGTCCGTGCATAACTAATTTAGGCATTTGTCCTGTCTATTTCAATCTTTGTGACAAAAATTATTTGTTTCCTATGATTATTCTATTCATCTGATTTTTGGAATAATGATTAAAAAGGTAAAATATTATAAGCCAAGAATTAATATTATCAAATTCTAAAATGTATGTTCTTAAACAAAAAGTATTATGTATTTACACATTCTTATTAAGTTCTGAAACTGAACCAGTGTTAACTCCGACGTTTGGGACTCCTGCGTTTGTCGTGGGACCCTATTAAATGTAACCGTTCTTTTTTCAGGGTGACTCTGGAAACTCGGAGAGGTCGTATTCATCTCTAGAATCTTCACAAGGAAGAGGGCCCAATCATTTAGCTTATGAGGTAACGGTTTTATTCTAATATGCGAAGCTCTACCAACCAAAGGTTCATTCTTAAAAAAATCATTAAAAAATATGAAAGTCAAGTATTTTTCCATAAAAAAATAGAAACTCATTAACCTTAAGTAGGGGTAATTTTTAAACGACATTTAGAAAAGTGAGCCAAAGTTTATGTGAGTGTGTATTTAATTAAACTGTTTTAGTATTGTTGATTTGTGAACGTATATAATACTTATAATATTTACTATTTATAGATTAAGACTTTCGATTGACGTCTAATAAAACAAGAAAGATTAAGTCCAAAAGTAGCAAAGGTTGTTGGAAACATATGTGCAGAAGTAAGAAAGAGAACATAGAAACAAAAGCGAAGCTATGGAATCAGACAATAGGACAAAATAACATTAGCGATGGAAGTGTGCCAGAACTTAAGATGTAGTTTATAATATTA
This sequence comes from Acartia tonsa, assembly GCF_053477335.1. Classification (NCBI taxonomy): domain Eukaryota; kingdom Metazoa; phylum Arthropoda; class Copepoda; order Calanoida; family Acartiidae; genus Acartia; species Acartia tonsa. The sequence goes on from NC_137268.1 coordinate 22,768,380, forward strand.
GTCTAAACAGAATTGTATCTGAATTTGTAGCAAGTGTGCTTAAATACAGTAAACTGATTAGGGACATACTGATATTTTTGGGACTTTATTTTAGAGATGCTTCTCTTATAACATTGCAGTTCGTTGTTCCAGAAATCATCATGCCAAGTTTGAAATCAATGGGACAATTCTAAAATTTCCAATTTAAATATTTGTTCGTCATATCCCGATTTATACATTCACTAAGTAGAATTGGACTTTGTTTATTTGTTAAGGGTCAAGTACTAAAAAGGGGGGCCGTACTGGCATTACATCTTTAAAGACAGACGAACACAAACACTGATAAAGTAGCTTTGGCACTAGAAAAATTAATGATGAAAAATATCATTTGCTGTCGTCAAAAATCAATTATGAATTTTTTAAATTGATAGGAGAGCTAAGAATAAACATAAATATACTTTCAATGATTTATGTATATACTAGCGGCTATGCCCCTAGAGGCCTCTTGGGGGAACTTGAGGAGGAGAGAGTCGAATTTAATAATTAAATTTCTTATTTTAGATTTTAAAAGAAAAAGTAAAAATTTTTTGGAGGGGGCCAAAAAGAATTTTTTTTTTTTTGAGGGGGGGGGGGTGCCCCCCCCTCATTTTAAATTTTAGTTAAAAAATTAAAAAAAAAAATTTTGGGGGGGGGATTTTTCATTTTTTGGGGGTTGGGGGAGTCCCTTCCCCCAAGAAAATAGTTATAAACCTTCCCGGGACCTATGAGAAGCTACCCTGTTAAGGAGAACCCGATCGGTTCAGCGGTTAGCGAGATCCTTCGGTACAGACACACAGACAGATACACAGACACACCGACAAACATCCTGTAACTTTAGTATAAGGATATATACATCAATAAGAAGCTAAAAAGAGCGGTATATTTATAATTAAGTAGATAATTTAATATTATCTTTGCCTAAATTCTGTATTTATGACTCTTCAAGAAAAGCTAATATTCTAGGAAAATTGGCTCCAGGACAAACGCAGGACTCCCAAACGTCGGAGTGGATAAACGCAGTAATAAAATTAATAATTTAATCAAGTATTTCTGTACAGATTGGGTTATGTTAGAATATGAATGTATTAATAAGCCCCCCGCAGGGGTAAGGTATTGAAAAAACCTATGAGATGGTCTAAAATAGGTTAGGTTAGGTTGAGTGTCCACTCCGTCGTTTGGGACTCCTGCGTTTGTCCTAGGACCGAAAAATCTTGTAAGAAGAACGAAGGAATTATTATGCCATTGACCCCCCCCCCTCCCTTAAATTTTCTAATGAAAATAATATACAATCAGATCAACAGACAGACGGACAAAGTAAGTTATAGAGTAATAATTTTGCTACATTTATATACAAACCTCGTTTAAAGGTTAGACGTTTTTATAATTACTTATTTTAAAAGTACGTGTTTGTTTATAATTATAGAATATTAATACTTTTTTAATTAGAAAATACAATATTATTAATTATGCATGGAGTCATTAAAAAGAAATATTACGTTAAAAATGTTACGTTCTGTTACCACAATCTTCTCTCAACTTTAAAAGCAAAGCTCTTCTACGTTTAGAGTCAATAAGTAAGAACGTAACTTACAAATCTAAACTTTGCCTGATGATTCCAATAACACTTGGGTACAATCCGATAAATTAATGTACATCCTTAACATACTGATACACAAAGTTATCCTTCTGTAGATTACTATTAGTGGTTGAAACGGTTGGACACTCAACTTATTGACAGCTCATTATCCTCTTTCTTGTTTCGTACAATCATATAATCATTGCAAGAAAAATTTAAAATTCCATCATATTGAACATGACAAATTTTAACCTTATTTCTATAAATCAAGTTTAATACAACAAAATTAGACTTTTTACTTGAATTTTGGAATAAAGAAATAATATAATAACTTATTCATATGAATTGGATTTATTGATTTTCAATAACATAATGATAATTATTAGTTATGAATTCTTTATCATAGAATGATGGGAAGTAATTCAGGGTCAAATTTTGTACAGTATTTGTACATACGAGTATTTCTTGAGTTTTCATCATTTTAATGAAAGGTTTATTACTTAAATGTAAAGATTAATGAGATTCCTAACTTGAAAAAGCAGTATTTTAGTTGTTATTTATCTTTGTATCCATTTAAACTTTTGTACATTCTTGATCTGTAGTGGTGTCTGTCACCCATAAAATGGATATATTACATGGATTATATACATGGATTAATTATTGACAGGGAAATATTTGTCGTGAATTTAGGTTGATAATATGTACTTAATTTATTGGCCAGTTCATAAATCCAGTAGTAGAGAATAAATTAGGTAAAGAGGTGGATGGTGGATTATTTTAGCCAGCTGCGAGTATCGCTTTATTAGTGTACATGAAAATCTGGTGCAACATCCAAGTAATAACATACCGATTTCTATTTAATACAACACTAAAAGTAATTGGTTTAGCTTAAATCAATTAGGACAGTCGTATCCATAAGTTGAGCAGTTACATTATAAAATAACATATTATTGACCTGCCTTAAAGTCAATACTAAAGTCATCAATATGATATGAATTAAAAGTGATCACGGCTGAATTATTACCAAAACAACTTGACTAAATCTTATGTTTGGGTAAGGTTAGGGGAAGTAAAGGTTAGAAGAGCCCGCATGGAAAGTATCCCGTAGGGATAGGGGCCTGCATGGTTGGGATTTTTTTTATTCCATTATTAAATTTTTATTTTTCCAAAATTTAAATTATGGAGAAGGGTTTTAAGCTCCATAAATAGGTTTGAGGAAATACAATGCACAGACATATAGAATTATTAATAGAGTATCTGTGTTAGCACACTAATAAAATAGATTGGATATTGATTTCTGGTAAAATTATATTAAAAATGTATGATATCATGAGTTTCAACAACTTACTACACAAAATTTACTACAGACACATGTTACTCCGATTTTGTATTGGATCTTTTGAAATCAGCTAATCGGAGTCGGAAATAAAAACACAGCCACAGGCAATTTGCTAACATACTAAAAGAGTTTCCACCGTTTTGGGTAGGTAGTTATTTTGTGTTTTAAATGATTTATTCTTCTTATTAGACAAATCATAAACAAGTTAAACATAATATTACATATTATAAACATATTTATAAACCCCGAACCACTTCATTATGCAATCTATATTTTGCTGGATATTTTGTCTATGGTAGTCCATAAGTGTACAGCTTTACAGTATATTGTTTCTATTTGTTAAAGCAACACGATGATAAAAGAAAAAGATTCTTTTTAAAGTAAAATGCTTATATATCAATTGAAATCTATATTTTTTGATTTTTTACTGATCCACTTCATTATGCAAATCAAAATAAAATCAATGGGAAAACGTTTGTTTTGCACTTTTCTCCACTTTTCAAAATTGATTATGATAAAATAACAATTTTTTAAGGGATTTATGCATTAATTATAATGAAAAACAGTTTAAGGTAGATTTTAATGATTTTTCTAACTAATAAATATTTTTTAAAAAGAAATTCTATCCCTATCACTTTAGAGGATAGCTGCCGACCCTCAGTCTTATGGATGAAGCTAAATACATGTTAAAAATAAAAATTAGCCTGAAAAGTATACAAAAATGTTTTTTGATGTGTTAAAAAAATCCATTTTAAAATCTTGATTTTGAGGATGATGGCCTTTAAGATGCTCATATTGGTGGTGATGGCGAGCTAAATGTTATCAAAGTGCATGCCCATGATGAAAACTTATATATTGAACTATGGTCCAATTTTTGTAGTCATAGCAGCATCCAGCCACGCAATATTAAAAAAGAAAAAAAATACAATTTTATTTACTAAAATTCATAAAGTAAATAATGTAGTTTTTTGATAATGGTTATGTTTCATGTCGTGAGGCTCTATTGGAGGCTGCTATGACTACACAAAATGGTACATAGGTTAATAGACAAGTTGTTGTAATGGTCATGTACTTAGATAACATTTGGCTCACCATCACCACCAGTAAGAACATCTTTAAGGCCATCATCCTCAAAATAAAGATTTTAAAATGGATTTTTTTAACACATCAAAAAACATTTTTGTGTACATTTGATGGTTATTTTTATCTTTAACATGTATTTAGCTTCATTCATAAGACTGGGGGTCAGCAGCTGTCCTCTAAAGTGATAGGGATTGAATTTCATTTTTAAAATTATCTATTAGTTAGAAATTTCATTAAAATCTACCTAAAACTGTTTATCATTATAATTAATGCATAAATCCCTTAAAAAATTGTTATTTTATCATTATCAATTTTGAAAAGTGGAGAAAAGTGCAAAACAAACGTTTTCCCATTGATTTTATTTTGATTTGCATAATGAAGTGGATCGGTAGAAAATCAAAAAATATAGATTTCAATTGATATATAAGCTGTTTCGGAACGCAATGCCTAGCCGTTCTCGAAATCTTATCTCGAAGCCTCCCGAATGACCAACATAGTGAAGTTTACGAATGTGTATTTATTACCATGAAAACAGTAAGTCTAAAACAAAAATATAAGAATTAATTACATAAAATTAATTGTTATTATTTTTTTAGCATCAAGGTTGCGTGATTTTAATTTAATAAAAAATATGAATTTTCTAAAAAACTTAAAATTGGCACGAATCATATTAAATCGCATCAGAAATTGATAATTTTAGAATAAAATAATCAACGATATAAAAGTAAATATTCGTATATCAAAACTTAGCAGTTAAATGGTCTATTTGTTGAAAAATTAATGATTTAAATTTCTTCATAAAATTGTACCATTCTACGCTTATTTTCAAGAATTAAAAGATAAATTCTTACCACATATGATGTCAAACTAAGCAGGAAGGCTTATTTGAGATCTTCCACATATCAGAGCGCATGTATATTCAAGCAATACATTATTTTCATTCACGTAGCTCCTCACATGGGAATTATCAAAGGAAAAGTGCGCGTCTCTTTTGTTTGTTTACAAGCCACGCGCGGAGATAGTTAGGAATGCCACGTAACACACTCATTCTCTGGGGAATTCTGGTGTAAGGAAAAAGGGATTAATGGGTTCGAACTTGCCGGGGAATACAAGAAATACATACCAACACACACCCGTCTATTCACTGGGAATCGAACACAATACCTCATCTTTGCAACATGCGTGCAGACAGTGTCCACGAAATCACAATCTCATAACGCATAAATTACAAGAGTTTAAAATGTCATGGCCATAAGGCCTAAAATTTGTTATGGAAACTTACGTATACCACAACGACTCAAACTGCCTCAGTTACCACATAAGGACAGGAATAAGGAATGGGAAAAGCATTCAACATTCATGAATTGCACATTTACCACTCACACATCTCATTATATCATGGCCTCATAATCTCAAATAAAATTAGAATTACAGACCATGTAATTGCGAATACATGAATTAATAATCATTAGTACCTAAACTTCAATTAGGTACCTACATAATAAAATAGGTAAATGATTTTTATACTAAAAATCGCATCGATAATTAAATAATCAACTCAAACTTTTTTCATCAAAAGAAAGAAAGATTAAATAATAACATTTCTTCTACTAAATCTTTTTGCTAGAAAAGAAAAGTAAAATTGCATAAAAACTTCTCAATAATTAGAATTTTTCTCCGACAGAAAAATAATTCACCTTACATCTAAACATCCTTCAGATAAGATAAGTAAGATCCTTAAATCTAAACATGCTTTAATAAAATAGATACTTAAATCTAAATAAAATATGACTGTAAAAAAATCATCAAACTTCGGAAAATTAAAATTTCATAATTTTAAATCTTCGTGAATCAAAATTGCGTAAAATTAAAATTGCAATTGAAATATGCAAAATAAATTTACTAAAATAAAACAAAAGCTCAATGTAAGAAAAGAACTTCTCTAAAATGCTGAATCTTCAATTTCTCTCTGTTTTAAGAAGAAAGCAACATATACATATTCATACAGTCATAATTAAAGGCAATCTGGGCCTCAGTTAGAATGAATCCCTCAAGATACAAACTAACAATGTCCATCAAATAATAATAAATCCCTTGTGCCAGCTATCCTGTTGGACGTTATGACTTTCCATCACATCTTTTGATACTGCATAATTTCTAACAGGATTTCTGGCGCAGGGCTGCATCAACTGAAACAAACATAATTAGTGATGTTTAATTCAAAACAAAAATAAAAAGAATCATGAAATAATTCAAAGAAACTTTTAAATTCATCAATCAAAGCAAATCAAATCAAAAATAAAATATTTTATGCTTTAGTTTTGCCGTTTTGCGTCGGGCCTGGCCGAGGAAACAGAGCTTAGGTACGTCGTAAAGCGGTCTTATTAAGCTAAATTCTACGAAAGTCAAAGAATCTACTTAATTCATCGCGAAAAAAATCTGCATTTTTTCTTTAGGTACATCAGTTCAAAGGTAAATAGTAATAATTTTAATATGTATGTAATATTAAATTATTTATGTGATTGTAATAAAATTCATAAAGAAATATTTAAATGATGTATCAACTCTCATTTTGTTAATTCCTTATCATATCAAATTTCAATCCAACAAGGATAAAAATGTTTATATCTGCATAGGTACCTAGGAAATTTTCCTCGAAAAAATCCCAGGTCTCGGAAAGACTTAAATCATTGAAAGAACTTGTGAAAACGTATAAAAACTTAAGTTTGCATTTCAAATGAAAAAAATCTTGCATCGATTTGAAAGTTTAAACGAAATTGTATCAAAAATTGCGTTTTTTGTCTTTCGAAAAAAATCTGATAAATCTACCGAAAAATATAAAATCAAAGTTAAACAAGAACGATACTTATACTAAACTTTGGGTAGATTGATCTTCAGTAGTCGTCTTGCGGAAATCTCGTTATCTGTGGCGGCGGCGTCGTCTGATAACTTGTATCTGGCAACCACGGTCCTTCCACCTGGGCGCACTTCTTGAACTCGTCCCAATTTAAACTTCTTCATCAAACTTGTGCTGTCATCAACAAGCACCACATCTCCTGGCTCAAGCAGCACCTCGTTGCGGCGCCACTTGATGGACCTCAACAGCTCGGGCATGAGCTGCTCCTTGTACACTTGATGGAACTGCCTGGTCAACTCCTCCAAGTTCTCCAACCTCTTGGTAATCCTTTCCTTGCAACCGGTTTCAAACGTGCAGATTGCATCATTTGTCCTGCCTCCAAGCAAATCAGCAGGTGAAATAATTCTCCAGGTGTTGACATCTTCGCCAGCAGTGGCATAAGTCAACGGTTTAGAATTCAGCACTCTAGCTGTCTCAGCACACAACAACAGTAAATCATTGAAGGTTACGGTAGCTCCGGCCAACTTCTTGTTCAATACTCGCTTGACCAGCCCAACCTGTCTCTCCACAGTGCCAACAAATGAATGTGCAGCTGTGGGCACAAGATGCCACTCAAAATGCATCCTGGTATCCTTCAAAAGTTCATCTAGAATGCGTTTGGTACCTGCCAATTGGGTACCACGATCAGTTGTAACTCTTCTTGGCATATTGTAAAACGCCTGAAGTTTTCTCAAGCCGACCAGCACGGCTTCAGTTGAATAATCTGTCAAAACATCAATAAACACAGCCTGTGTAAATCTACAAGCTACTATCAACAACCAGACTTTGTACTTTGTCTTGGTTTTCCTGGTGCCAACGCCAGGTTTCACAACTTCTATGGGTCCAGCAAGGTCCATATGGACGTGTTGAAAAGGCACCGACGGTTCCACACGATCGGGCAGGATCTCAGCCATTGCGGGACTCGAACGCTTAGCATACTCAATGGAACATGCAGCACAATTCTTGACCACTTTCATAGCCTCCATAAGGCCATGTGTGATCCAAGCATACCTTCGGCTTTGAGCCAAAGTCTTCCTGTGGCCTCCATGGCCCAGCTCATCATGACATTGTTGTAGTATCAGCTTGGCCAGCCTGTTGTGGCGGCTAAGCAAGACAACACCTGGGCTGTCCTTCATAACTTTCCTTGGGCCTCCAGCTGCGGCCTCAAGAGCTTCGTCACCTCTGGCGGCCATTTTAAGTATTGTAAATGTCCGAAGAGGAAAACATCCATCGTGACCCACTATGGGCCAACAAACCTGGACTTTGTGATGATACGGCTGAAGAGAATCGAACTTCCCCTCGGCGTCCATGGTCATTTCCTTCTCTTGGTTGAAGGATGTCAAAAACAGGTCACAAACAGAATCCAAATAAGTGTTTGTGAAAGTATAGTTCTCATAATACCTAGAACTATCATTGTTGCTACCACCATCCTCATTTGTTGCAACACCACGTTTCTTGACAAGTAACAATTTGAATAGGTTAGCAGCCTTAAGAACTGCAGCTACAGTCCTTCTTGCCTGCTTGTAGGTCCTCCTTGCCAGCGACCTCCAGAAATCATTGTCCACCATTTGTGTGAACATGCACTTGAGCTTCGCCATCTTTGGATTAAGCTCACTCTCAGGAATAGATGCGTTAACCTCACCCGCCGTTTTAACGGGCCACTGGTCCTGTTCCAGGCGCAACCAGCTTGGACCTTCCTGGTAAGTAGATCCAGGTTGTACATCCTCAATTGTACACAAACCTCGCGTAGCTAAATCCGCAATGTTGTGTTGGGTAGGTACCCATCTCCAATCTTCAGGGCTCGTCAACTGTTGTATTTCAGAAACACGATGACTGTTGAAGACATTTAGCATAACACTGTCACTAGATAATTGTGCTAGGGCGCAGCTGCTATCACTAAAAAATACTTTGCCAGAGATGTCAAATGGTAGGGCTCTGACAACTGTATCCACAAGCCTTGCCAAGATTAGACAAGATAGCATTTCTAACCTCGGTATAGACTCCATCTTAACTGGTGCGACACGTGACTTGGCGCAGCACAAAACTACATCAAATCCTCCAGCAATTGGCCACCTCAGGTAAATAATGGCTGCATAGGCTGAGCTTGATGCATCACAGAAACCAATTACCATTGGAAGCCCCAATGGCTTATCAGGAACCATCGAACGTCTGAACGACACATTTCCAAGTGCCGCCCTGTCCTGGAGGCTGCTCACAAACTCAGACCTCAACTCTCCAGGTATGGAATCATCCCAGTCACATCCATGTATGCAAACTGAGCATAGACATAGCTTGGATTTAAGCAACAATGGTGAAGCTAAACCCAACGGGTCGTACAATTGTTGTACGATTCTCCAAACTTCTCGTTTAGTTATCGTTTCAGGTAGACTTCTCCAGAGATCCTCCAAGTCCAGGTCCTCCAGTAACTTTCTACCTTTAATCTTCGCGCCGTGGTTGGCTCTAACAGGCAAAAACAATACATCCTGTTTTGGGTCCCAAACAATGCCCAAAACTTTTGCTCTGTCAACATCATCTCCAGAATAAATAACAGATTTAAATCTGAAATTTCCAGGTTCAATCATCTGCTCCAGCTCTCGGACCAGCTGGACAGCTTCAGGTTTACTGTTATGACCGCTTAAGTGGTCATCTACGTAGGTACAAGTCTCCAATTTTACAGAAGGAGGATCTTGATACAACACAAATTCAGATCTGAGCGGCTGCTGAACATCTCTCCACACATCTTGATTGGCTACAACATCAGAACCTTTAATCTTCTCAGATCCATAAACATCATGAACATCCTGCAGGGATCTTCCACCAAAAATACGACCAGTGAGTCTGAGGGCGGTCACGGCCATATCGCCTGCGAGGGCCTCGCCAAAATTAACAGTTTTGGTGAGGTAAACCCCCGGCTCTCCATCAACTGTATCAGCAAAAAATACGCGTTTCAGCTGAGAATCTTCATAGGTAGCTAACAAACTATTATAAAACTTCTGGATATCAGCCACAAGCGCACACTTGTAGCTTCTGAACCGAATAAGATTGTGCATCAGGGAATATAATGGAACTGGCCCATCCATCATAATACTGTTGAGACTCATCCCCTTGCAACAGAGGCTGCTGTTGGCGCATATCCTCAACGGCGTGGGAATACTTTCTTTATATGCACACACCAGGCTCGAATAATAAACAGGCCCAGTATAAGACAGATCTTCTGGCGATGCTTTAACATACACACCACGAGAAACAGCTTCATTAAACACTTGGCAGAAAGTATCATATTCGCCTTTTTTGACCATTCTCTGCCGGTCACGCAGGCAAATCTTGTACGCCTGCTCCGAATTATCAAACAACACACTCGGCGGCGTCTTATAAGGATATGAAGCCGTCCAGATACGGCTCTCAAGATCCAGCGTCAAACCTTCTTCAATCAGCTGCCGCTTGCGCACGTCCAAGGCGGACTGCCCGGCGGCAATGGCAGCGCAATAGCAGCAGTTCCTACAGCCGCTGCACATTGATGGCGGCTGTATTCCCAGACTCTCCGTAGAAAGGAACTCCATCTTGCTGACCTCTAGCTTAGTAGCTTTACAAGCGACAGGATTAGCAACAGTCCTGCCGTCTGCAGACACAACTAGATAACCTGTACCAAATAAGCTTCTGTACAGTCTAGAATCACCAACCATTTTATCTGCACACGGGAACATAGCTGGTGTCAGGTGCCCAATAAGAACATCTATCTTACCATCAACCATAGAGAAATTATCAGGCTTCATATCGAAAATCTCGGCGGCGGCTGCAGGATCAATAGAACGTAACCCTTCGTCAGTACCAATGCTGGGCACTACCGCCGCCTCCAGAATATGGCAATTCCGGTTGCGGTCAACCAAGCAAATTTTAACCGTAGGACATGCTTGGCTCTTTCCATCCGCCAAAGAAATAGTAGCTGTGCAACCAGTTGATGGCAACTCTAACTTCTTGGCGATACTTCTAGAAATTAGTGTGAGATTTGCTCCACTATCCCACATCGCGTTGACGGTGACTTGGCGTTTGTCAGCCGCCACGGCTGGGAGCTGCTGCAACATCAGCATATAATTGTTCTTGCTGAACAATTGTGATTCATAAACTGCCGCAACTTGTCCACCAGCAACAGATTCGTGTAATAATGAATTATGAGGCTGGTTGCAGCTGTCTATGGTACAGCTGCCAAGTCTATCGGCCTTAGGACAATCAGCAACCCTGTGTCCCCTTTGAAGGCAAAGCAGACAGGCGCCGATCTTCTTGATAAAGTTTTTACGTTCAGGAACAGACAGATCCCTAAACTTGGAACACTTAAACAACAAGTGTTCAGAACTGCAACCTTCTGACGGGCAAGGCTGTTTCTTCTTGGTCTTTGCTGGAGACCCAGGTTTACCTACGGCTGTAGCTGCTGCCGCAGGATTACCTTTCTTCTTAGAGGGGGTGTCCATATCAGTCGAGCACCGCATTAAAATAGCGCCCCTCTGCTCTTCGATAATCTGCATCAACTTTGGCACATTTGGGACGTCCATTGAGCCCAATGCCAAATTAAGCTTGTCTTGAAAGTCTCGAGGAAGTTTTTTGGATAACATCTCCAGGAGGATCACGGTCAACCACTGGCTGGTGGTAACCTCATCATCTTCATCATCTTTAGTCAGCTGCTCCAGCTGGCTAACTGCACCACCGAACTCTGCTAACACAGTCACAATCTGGTTGGAATCCGACGGTTTAGACTTTTTCTCCCATTGGTTGAAAAGGCAGAGCATTTGACGTGTCTTAGACTTGAAACGCGAGTCAAGGTAAGCCCACTGAGATTCATGCGATTGAATCTGAGTTAATTGGAGTCTCAGCTCTTTATTTTTACAGACCTTCTCACTGCTCAACAATAACTGCAAATACGACGGGTCCTGTCCTACAGTAAGCTTTTTAAAATTGTCCTTAAAACTTACGTAAGATGCTTCCTGGCCGTCGAATGAGGGGAGAAGCCGCTCGTCAACACGATTCATATATCCTGGCGTGAACATAGAACCGGTGGCGAACTGTGGTGTGCCAAACGGTGACACAAATGGCGATGCTGCTGGGGCACCCGCCGTCGTCGTGGGTGGCTTCACAGGTTCAAGCTTAACCTCAGCCAATTGTTTCATCAATGCAGACAAAGTGTTTATAATTGGATCGGGCAAGGGAAAATATGACCCTTTAATAACTTTCACGATCTTCAAGCATCGATCATATAGTTCAGCCTAATGGTTAGGCAAATTATCACCAACTAAATCAACAACACTTTGAATGTCACTAAGCTCTTCTATAGCATCAAGAGCATCCTTCAAGGCACTATAGTCTTTTTGCACAGTAACTATATCAGAATAAATGTCACTAAACTCATCAAGCTCTTGGATTCTCAAACCAAGCTTGTTAAAACCGTCCATGATGCTGTCGAACGTTTCGAACTTGTCGTGGACAAGGATTGACTCCTTAGTGAGATGTCTAACATCAAGTTCTGAAGTATCACTGACCAACTTCATCACTCTACTTAGCTCACTGGTTAGGGCATCAACGGCTGGGCGCAGCCGCTTTCTCAATTGATCACCTTTATTCTTTTTAGGACCCATGATTGTCACTAAAGTTAACTGTACTGATTATGACTATAATAATGTGTGGTAAGGTATCACAACCAACACATTCACAAAACTTCACAGATTCTTCTTAGCTGCATCTGTTCTGTCTTGTTTTCATTGTTTCGGAACGCAATGCCTAGCCGTTCTCGAAATCTTATCTCGAAGCCTCCCGAATGACCAACATAGTGAAGTTTACGAATGTGTATTTATTACCATGAAAACAGTAAGTCTAAAACAAAAATATAAGAATTAATTACATAAAATTAATTGTTATTATTTTTTTAGCATCAAGGTTGCGTGATTTTAATTTAATAAAAAATATGAATTTTCTAAAAAACTTAAAATTGGCACGAATCATATTAAATCGCATCAGAAATTGATAATTTTAGAATAAAATAATCAACGATATAAAAGTAAATATTCGTATATCAAAACTTAGCAGTTAAATGGTCTATTTGTTGAAAAATTAATGATTTAAATTTCTTCATAAAATTGTACCATTCTACGCTTATTTTCAAGAATTAAAAGATAAATTCTTACCACATATGATGTCAAACTAAGCAGGAAGGCTTATTTGAGATCTTCAACATATCAGAGCGCATGTATATTCAAGCAATACATTATTTTCATTCACGTAGCTCCTCACATGGGAATTATCAAAGGAAAAGTGCGCGTCTCTTTTGTTTGTTTACAAGCCACGCGCGGAGATAGTTAGGAATGCCACGTAACACGCTCATTCTCTGGGGAATTCTGGTGTAAGGAAAAAGGGATTAATGGGTTCGAACTTGCCGGGGAATACAAGAAATACATACCGACACATAAGCATTTTACTTTAAAAAGAATCTTTTCTTTTATCATACGTGTTGCTTTAACAAATAGAAACAATGTACTGTAAAACTGTATACTTATGGACTACCATAGACAAAATATCCAGGAAAATATAGATTGCATAATGAAGTGGTTCGGGGTTTATATATACATATTAAAACATAATGTTATATTTTGATTTATATTGATATTATATTACTTTTTAAAAAAAGAATGGAGCGTTTTGGGTAGGTAGTTATTATATATCTATACTTTTACATTGATTCCCTATTATAAATACTGTAACTTCATATTTGCAGGTGCCGGCGGAAGAAAACGCGGAGAGTTTGATCAAACGTCACCCACCCTTGAGATTTAGAAAACTAGAAGAAAATCAGGTTACTTATAAAATTTTATTTTTGTTATATGGGTTCTGTAAGATATCCTAAAAAATTAAGAATTTGTAATCGTTTAGTGCTGCTATTTTATAACTATGAAATGTCTATCTGTCCGGCCATCCGATTGAGTTATTTGATAAAAATCTACTATATAAGTTTAGATTACGACATATGTACAAACGCATGTTTGATCACTTGATAATATTTCTTGGTATTTCTACTATTTCTTGTACATACAAATGATAGCAATTAAATTTTTACATGAAAAGTTTTCTAAAGAAGTTGTATCAACTTTTTTGCTTTTTATTTAAGATAGCTAGCCGGTCCTTTCAGTAAGTAGTAGATGTAAAATTTTTCATAGAATTCAGATATGCAATCGGTTTTTTTGTAGACCTCTTATTTTTAAAGTAATTTAAGTTTTTTAAAAAAATAATTAAGTCGGTTTTAAGGTACTAAAACGCAACAAAATAAAAGAAGAAAATGGCCAGTATGAACAAAAATAGTAAGATCTTTAATTTGACACCTTACTTTTAAAATTCTGTTGAGTAATTATTGAAAAAATCTATTTTTTTAACCTCGGTTTAATAAAAACTTTAGACCTAAATATTTTCTCAAACAGACATTAAAAACATGGGTTCATATATACCTTTAGAATCAGAAAAATATTACGAATCTATTCTAAGCAAAATTGAAAAAGTTTTATAAAACTATAATAAAAAAAATAAGTTTATTTTAAGAATCATAATTTTCGGCTTTAAAGGGTTAGCTTGAACCAAACCTGAACAAAACCTAAACAAAAGACAATACAATGTAGCAGATATTTTTTAAACACAAGAAACAATAATGTATTTTTAACTGCATTGTTTTGAAGTTTATAAACAGACTGATGCATATTTGTTCATAATTTTTCATTCTTTACATGTTCTTTAATATCACTATATTTATTGTAGTATCTATCCTTATACTAAAGTAACAGGATGTCTGTGTGTCTGTCTGTGTGTCTGTCTGTGTGTACCGAAGGATCTCGCTAACCGCTAAACCGATCGGGTTCTCCTTAACAGGGTAGATTCTCATATGTCCTGGGAAGGTTTTTAACTATTTTGGGGGAGGGTACTACCACCCTCCCAAGAAAAATGACAAAAAATTGAAATTTTAAAAAAATTATGGGAGACTTCAACGTCAAATAAAGAGGTATCGTACGTAAAAAATTATCGTAGAAACTTTAACAAACAAAAAACATTTAAAGTGCCACTAGAGGCCTCTAGGGGCGTAGCCGCTAGTTGTATATATTGTATGAACGTTCTCCTTTTTTTCTGGCAATTCTATAGGTTAATTTTATAGATTAAGCTTCCCGATTAGTCAATTTTTGCGATTTGTGATTGGCTAGTTTAGTAGTTACAATTCTTAAAATAACTTTTTTATTTTTTCTATTTTTTATTACAATTTTTTAAACTTTTTCAATTTTGCTTACAATGGATTCATATTATTTTTCTCATTCTAATGGTATATATGAACCCATATTTTTTATGTCTGTATGAGAAAATATTTAGGTTTAATGTTTTGATTAAACCGAGGTTAAAAAAATAGATTTTTTCATCAATTACTCAACAGAATTTTAAAAGTAAGGTGTCAAATTAAAGATCTTACTATTTTTGTTTATACTGGCTATTTTCTTCTTTTATTTTGTTGCGTTTTAGTACCTTAAAACCGACTTAATTATTTTTTTAAAAAACTTAAATTACTTAAAAAATAAGAGGTCTACAAAAAAACCGATTGCATATCTGAATTCTATGAAAAATTTTACATCTACTACTTACTGAAAGGACCGGCTAGCTATCTTAAATAAAAAGCAAAAAAGTTGATACAACTTCTTTGGAATGGATGTATCTTATAATCAAACTTTATGATTCATGATAAGATTTAGAAAGCGTAGCAACTCTATAATAAATACAGAAAGTGCCTTTGTCCATTAAACATGATGATGTTTGGCTAAAAAAATACTATTGTATGTGACATAATAATCCTATTTACTTGGTTTTTAAATTATGAAATCCTAGGGACACAAGGTATAATGTTATTAGTGAAACAACTCCAAAATAATAATGTCTTAACGTAAAAAGAATCCTGTATTTAAGTAATTTTCGACAAAATTTAAAGATTTTTGTTTGCCATTTATAGGCCTTGTCATCATTTTTAAAAAAAAATTTTACATACAATTTGTATATTTAGGTTGAGATTAGTCAAGAGATGATAAACTTTAAACAAGCAGAAGCTGAAAAAAGACGTACAGAGGTTTGTATTTAAAGTCTTTTGAGCTTTTACTGAAATCCCCGAAACATTTATCTAGCATAAACGGGGGATTTTTAACGCTGATGGTCCCCATCCCAACTGAGCATTATCGCCACATGACTTGCTTATCCGTTGCTGAACATGTTCTAAAATAAACATCAAAAATACATTTTTATTAAACTTTGTTTTTGATTTATATGCCACCTAATAATTCTTTTCATTATACTTCCATTTTAGGGGTAAATCAATTGACATAAATACAAAATCTAATTAATTTTTGTTGCTTTACCCTTGACTAATGGGGACTAATTTTATGATTATTAAAAAAATTTTACCCACCTCACACATATAATTTTAACCCACTAATTTACTAGCGGTACATTAGCTTTCCTACCATTCCCCATCCCTTACAAAAACAGATCTGATGTTATGTACAATTTGAGAGATCTATTTTTTTAGATTATTCAAGACAGAATTAAAAGTGCTCGAGCAACTAGTGCCAGGTATCATTGCCAATTTATTGCCATTTTTTTTAGAAGTGTTTAAAAAAAATATGATTGAATATAAACCTTGAAAATATATAACTATACTAAAATGTTTTTAAATAGTAATATAACATTTTCTACTTCAATTTGATTTATCTTTAACTTACAGTTTCATGCTTTTGCAATTCTAAGGATACAAAATATACAAAAAAAATCCCTTTCGTTTCCTATGATAACTGCTTATCGTAGTTATTTGTATCCTTATTTATCTAATAATCTAAATGTGTTTAGAGCTCGAAGTAGTCGGATGAGGCAATCCAAACCTAATCTACAGGTAGCATTTCTGCCCATTCATAAAGCAATAGTTGCTTGTATCTATAGATTAAGGGATTAAACTATGAACGATAAATTGATGTACATCACCAATGTTGAAAGACAAAGTTATTTTTTCAAGAGGTTGAAATTGTTGGTTGAAAAGTTTTAGATATTGTTAGTTTGAACCAAAAGTTTTTAAGTTAACAAAATAGAAATTATTTTTTATAGCTGCTGGTCAAATAAAAATTATTAACTTTTTAATATTTTAGTCAAGCGGAGATTCTGGAATTGAAACCCATATAGAACATTCACCTGACCCACATCTGGACAACGACATTCTATAATCATTCAATCAACAAATTTAACTAGCATTTAAATGTAATTTGTGTTAATCAATTGAAATAAAATATTCGCATTTTATTAGAGACCAGTCCTTTTTCAATAATTTTAAAGAAAATTTTATTTGTTCAATAAAACTACTAATATCAATGGCGTGCAGAGGGTTTTACCTCCAGAGGATGGGGGAAATTATTACTCATCCTCAAATCAAAATTAAGGGGGATATGGTAGGGGGTGTAAGCTCTAGTGGGTTGTACTACAGACAACAATTGGGGTGTATTTTTACTTAACATATGTTCATAATTTTTCAAATTTTTAACCCCTCCCTTGTATAGGGGGATGAACAGGGGTGTATTACTATCCAGCCCATCTTAATTTTGCCTGGGGGTGAATAAACCCATTACACTCCCCTTTTGCACGCATCTGTATCAATACATACAATGTAGCTATGTACGTTTTTTTAGTTCAAATATATCTCAACTTTAAATATTGTAATATTTAGAATAGTTTATTTAAATCTTGTAATTTCATTTCATTTTGAAGAATATATTTCACTAATTCATTGTTCTAAAAGTATAATATAGAAATTAAAAAAAAAAAATTTAAAATCGTTTTTTATGAAAGTTTTCGAATTTCAACGTTTAGATGGATGTCTCTGTTGGCATGATTTTAGAGAACAGATCTATAGTATAAATGTATAAACAGATAACTACCTCCCTTTCTTTTCAATGACCTTGTTCGTCTGCTACCAAATTATTTCCTGCATACATACATACCACACCATGGGTTAATTTTCAATGACCCAATTGAAAAAGGGCACAAGGGCAGTGCTATGGGTAGATACAGTTATTTAACCCTTTTCCCTTTCTAGTGTTTCACTTTTTAATCAAAAGCCAATTATTATCAAATCAGCCGCTCTGAATTTATGCACCTCGTAAGCCCTGTGGATCTTAAGCCACCCAATAAGTTTCAGCCGTAGCCAACCACAGCCTAGCACCTTTACAAAAGCAGGAGCCTCAGCCAAAAAAATTAATAAAAATAAAAGATTGAAGAAATCATTTATTTCATATTCACCTATATTTATTTTGATCTTCTTATGAGGCCAAAAATGAATAATAGATAAAAATATATACTAGTAATTGCCTATTTGGGCCACTTAAAAAATTAAAGACAAGCTAAAAGTATATTTATTCTAATAACCTCAATCTACATAGGAAAATTATCAGATTGCAGTGATAATAAGAACAGTGATAACATAGAACACAACAAAGAGTAGAATTACAAGAGGTAGAATATATCTGCCAATGTAGTCGATCTTCTTTCCAATTTCTTCCAAGTTTGATGCCTCTAAAAATGATTTTTTTAAATACCTCTTTACGTATTTGTAAAATCATTAGATCAATAACTTTGTTTGTTTAGATCCTAAAGGATCTCTGTAACTGCAGAACCGATATGGTTCTCCTTTACAGTGTAGCTTCTTATAGGTGATAGGAAGGTCTATAATTAATTTAGGGAGGGTTAAGAGTTAAGACTCTAGGGGGCTAGGTGTCGCTTCGGGTACTAGGTAACTAGACCTCTCTCCTCGCACCTTGAAACATACATACAATACTTATGATTGCGGTGTAAAGCGTCCATTCACCCATCAGACAACCAACTCTCTGAGATGCACGACCTTTGTCTGAGAAGTCCCAACTGTGCATGGTAGCGAGTTGCGCCTGTTCTGGGCCAAGGCATTCCCCCCACTCTAACTATTTACGTCGCGCATCTGACATAGTAGCAGTGGGAACCATTTTTAATGTCTTTAGTTATGACGCGGTGTCGGGCCGAGATTCGAACCTACCACCTTCCCGATGACGAGCGGATGCGCTACGTGTTGAGCCACGGTCGCGGGTTAATTTAGGGAGGGTACCACCAACCTCCCTAGAATAATCGCTCCATGAAAAAAAAGTTACATTCCCTCAAAAAAAACCGAAATAAAGCTTCCCTAATCTGTATAAGTGTAAGTGGTACGTCTCTCATAAAAGTTTTAACATTTGTTAGAGATTACGCAGACCTGAATACATGCAAAACCTCTATAGTGAGAAACATAGTACGCCAATTAAAGCGCAAATACTTTATCTGCGACGTAAATGCAGATATTAACCTGGCTGAAGCTGTGCTACTTATGGACTAATATATCCTTGGTTTCAATGGCATGGCATACTTTGTTTTTTGATGGCATTTGAAGTAGAAATTCCAGGATACACCCAGTGTTCCTGACTAAATAGAAAAATAATGTTATTTAAGTAAGTCCGTAAAAAATAGCTCTTATAGTAAATTTAGCATTGTTTAGAACTGTTCTATAGATTTCAAATTATGCATGTTGATTCTTTTAACAGTTAGTTATAATTTATAAGTCTTACAACTCTATAATCAATACTATAGAGAGTCGTTTTTTTTCCTGAAAATAATTTATTCTCTTTATTTATAGAATAATAATTCCTAGTACGATCAGGTTTAGTGTTATATGCAATGGTTTTCTATAATCAACTCTAAAATATTTTGATAAATTAAATTTAATTCATTTTTCTACATTTGTTAATGTTAGTTTGCCCCACACTGTATATTATGTCGAGCTTCATTTTTATGGATATTGTTACCCTCAGGGGCGTCCAAGCTTTTTTTTGGGGGGTGTAAATTTTTTTTTAAGGGGGCGGGGGGTAATTCGTTTTTTGGGGGGCCAAATTTCCCCCCCCCCCAAAAAAAAATTTTTACCCCGGGGGTAAAATTTGCTTGGGGGGGGGGGTGTAATCACAACCCCTGAAATCTGTTGGCAGGGGTGAATTTAAATTTTATTAAACATTTAGTATTGAAAATGCGAGCGAAGGGCGCAAAAATTTTTTTTGTTAGAGATTTTTTATTTTTTACCCCCCCAAAATTGTTTGGGAGGAGGTATTTACCTACGGCACCCCCAATTCGTTTGGGGGGGGGGGGGTAATCCATACTTTACCCTTCCCCCCCTTGGACGTCTTTGGTGACCCTTGTATTTAAAAAAAGATAATAAATATTTAAAGATTAATTTAAAGATGTAAAACACATAACCATGAAGTAGACAAAGAATTAGATTTGAAAAGGATCATCTAAAATAGTTTCATGATTATGACTTAATTATACAGTAGAGGCGATACTAAACAATACCTGTAGAGAATGATAAAAACAAAGAACGGCACAATCAGATGAAATAGCAACCAATAGTCTATCAACTAAAATATTTTTTATATAATAAAACTTAAACAGTGGCGTGCGCAAGGTTTTACTAGATGTTTTACTAGAGGGGTGAAAACCTGGAGTGACAATGGGAAAAGTAGGATTCTCTATTTTTAATATTGCACTTTCCAATAAAATATTGTGATGGACAAGAATAATTATGTACATAAGATTATATAGCGAATACTAACATACAAATTCTTGTAAAGAAGGTGTCTTAAAAAATAAGAGGTCTACAAAAAAAACCGATTGAATATCTGAATTCTATGGAAAATTTTACATCTACTACTTACTAAAAACACAGACTAGCTATAAAAATAAAAGTTAAGACGCCTTCTTTGCTAATTGAAATTGTTCTATGATATTTTTTCCTTAATTCTCACAAATTAAAATTTTACCTTTAGGTTTGATGTTTTAGGAACATTTCTAGTTACAGAGGTGTACAGGGTATACATCACTGAAATATAATAATAATTATTTCTAGTTAAGAGGTGTACAGGGTATACATCACTGAAATATAATAATAATTATTTCTAGTTACAGAGGTGTACAGGGTATACATCACTGAAATATAATAATAATTATTTCTAGTTACAGAGGTGTACAGGGTATACATCACTGAAATATAATAATAATTATTTCTAGTTAAGAGGTGTACAGGGTATACATCACTGAAATATAATAATAATTATTTCTAGTTACAGAGGTGTACAGGGTATACATCACTGAAATATAATAATAATTATTTCTAGTTACAGAGGTGTACAGGGTATACATCACTGAAATATAATAATAATTATTTCTAGTTAAAGAGGTGTACAGGGTATACATCACTGAAATATAATAATAATTATTTCTAGTTACAGAGGTGTACAGGGTATACATCACTGAAATATAATAATAATTATTTCTAGTTACAGAGGTGTACAGGGTATACATCACTGCAATATGATAATAATTATTTCTAGTTACAGAGGTGTACAGGGTATACATCACTGAAATATAATAATAATTATTTTGCGCAAAATTAAAACCTTTTACTGGCCAAAGTCAATAAATAAGGAAATTATGCCCCAAAACATGAATATCCCTGTAATAAGGTTTCCCCTCTGGTATACTGGATTTACTTGATTTACCTCACTCAACTTTCTGGCGTGTTGTACAGTGAAAAAACTACCCCCCCCCTTATTTTTGATTTTCTTCAAAATTAAGGGGGGGGGGGTTAAAAACTACCCCCCCCCTTATTTTTGATTTTTGTCAAAACTAAGCGGGGGGTTAAAAAACTACCCCCCCTTATTTTTGATTTTTGTCAAAACTAAGCGGGGGGGGGGGGGTTTCGGTGCTCCGGTCTTCACATGTAAGCAAGCACCTAATAATTATTTCTAGTTACAGAGGTGTACAGGGTATACATCACTGCAATATGATAATGATTATTTCTAGTTACAGAGGTGTACAGGGTATACATCACTGAAATATAATAATAATTATTTCTAGTTACAGAGGTGTACAGGGTATACATCACTGAAATATAATAATAATTATTTCTAGTTACAGAGGTGTACAGGGTATACATCACTGCAATATGATAATAATTATTTCTAGTTACAGAGGTGTACAGGGTATACATCACTGAAATATAATAATAATTATTTCTAGTTAAGAGGTGTACAGGGTATACATCACTGAAATATAATAATAATTATTTCTAGTTGCAGAGGTGTACAGGGAATACATCACTGAAATATAATAATAATTATTTCTAGTTACAGAGGTGTACAGGGTATACATCACTGAAATATAATAATAATTATTTCTAGTTACAGAGGTGTACAGGGTATACATCACTGAAATATAATAATAATTATTTCTAGTTACAGAGGTGTACAGGGTATACATCACTGAAATATAATAATAATTATTTCTAGTTACAGAGGTGTACAGGGTATACATCACTGCAATATGATAATAATTATTTCTAGTTACAGAGGTGTACAGGGTATACATCACTGAAATATAATAATAATTATTTCTAGTTAAGAGGTGTACAGGGTATACATCACTGAAATATAATAATAATTATTTCTAGTTACAGAGGTGTACAGGGTATACATCACTGAAATATAATAATAATTATTTCTAGTTACAGAGGTGTACAGGGTATACATCACTGAAATATAATAATAATTATTTCTAGTTACAGAGGTGTACAGGGTATACATCACTGAAATATAATAATAATTATTTCTAGTTACAGAGGTGTACAGGGTATACATCACTGAAATATAATAATAATTATTTCTAGTTACAGAGGTGTACAGGGTATACATCACTGCAATATGATAATAATTATTTCTAGTTACAGAGGTGTACAGGGTATACATCACTGAAATATAATAATAATTATTTTGCGCAAAATTAAAACCTTTTACTGGCCAAAGTCAATAAATAAGGAAATTATGCCCCAAAACATGAATATCCCTGTAATAAGGTTTCCCCTCTGGTATACTGGATTTACTTGATTTACCTCACTCAACTTTCTGGCGTGTTGTACAGTGAAAAAACTACCCCCCCCCTTATTTTTGATTTTCTTCAAAATTAAGGGGGGGGGGGGTTAAAAACTACCCCCCCCTTATTTTTGATTTTTGTCAAAACTAAGCGGGGGGTTAAAAAACTACCCCCCCCTTATTTTTGATTTTTGTCAAAACTAAGCGGGGGGGGGGGGGGGTTTCGGTGCTCCGGTCTTCACATGTAAGCAAGCACCTAATAATTATTTCTAGTTACAGAGGTGTACAGGGTATACATCACTGCAATATGATAATAATTATTTCTAGTTACAGAGGTGTACAGGGTATACATCACTGAAATATAATAATAATTATTTCTAGTTACAGAGGTGTACAGGGTATACATCACTGAAATATAATAATAATTATTTCTAGTTACAGAGGTGTACAGGGTATACATCACTGCAATATGATAATAATTATTTCTAGTTACAGAGGTGTACAGGGTATACATCACTGAAATATAATAATAATTATTTCTAGTTAAGAGGTGTACAGGGTATACATCACTGAAATATAATAATAATTATTTCTAGTTGCAGAGGTGTACAGGGAATACATCACTGAAATATAATAATAATTATTTCTAGTTACAGAGGTGTACAGGGTATACATCACTGAAATGTAATAATAATTATTTCTAGTTACAGAGGTGTACAGGGTATACATCACTGAAATATAATAATAATTATTTCTAGTTACAGAGGTGTACAGGGTAGGGTAAGGGGGGGGAAGTTTCGGTAAGGGGCTATTCTCGGTAATTTCGACCTACCTTCATTAAATGACCTTTTTCTCTATGTTCCTTTCAAATGACAGAAAAAAACATAAAAGCAAATTTGTTCCTTATTAAATTGCCTACAAAAAAGTATAAAATGAATTTTTTGTGAGATGAATATTAAGGGTACTTATTGGGTCTCAAAGTCGGACGAAAAATTTTTTTTTTCCAAAAATTTTTTAGTAGGTGTGTAAAGATCGACCTACACAAAAATTGGTAAGACCTAGAGCTGATCTGAAAAACTTTTTGAACTAGAAATTGCCTGCTTTTTCCAAATCCGTTGAGAGCTTTAAAATCGGGTTAATATTTTATATTTTATACTAAAACTATTCTTACTTAGAAGAGTAGTTATCGCTACGGGAACTGCAGTTTTGAAATGTTCAGCTTTGAAGTAAACAGTAGCCTAAAAACATAGATTAAAAGACCTTATCAATAGATTAATTAAGGCTGGGGGGAAGGGGGGATATGGATTATAGATGTGCTCAAAGGAGAAAAACAATTCAATAGTTTATTTTACTTTACCACCCACAAATAGATTATCGAAAATTTATCAATTTATATACAAACTAGCGGCTTCGCCCCTAGCCTCTAGGGGCTTTGCCCCAAGAGGTTTAATCAAACCAATTTTACGCATTTTAGATTTAAAAGAAAAATTAAAAAAAAATTTTATTTTTTTTTGGGGGGGGGGGGATTTTTTTTTTGGGGGGGGGGGTAGTCGAGCCCACTATTTCATTTTAGTTTTTTTTGGGGGGGGGGATTTTTCATTTTTCGGGGGAGTTGGGGGTGTCCCACCCCCCAAGAAAATAGTTATAAACCTTCCCGGGACCTATAAGAAGCTACCCTATAAAGGAGAACCCGATCGGTTCAGCGGTTAGCGAGATCCTTCGCTACAAACAGACAGACAAACAAACAGACAGATAGACATCGTTCTACTTTGTATTATAGATATTTATCACTCCCTCCATTGTTATTAAAATCACAATTAAAAAATCACGAAACCTTTCTTAGCTATAAGAAAAGTTTTCTATAAATAGGGTATGCCCGCCCGTAAGTATGGAACGGTTAGCACTAATAATTGATTTATGTATGTTATAATTATCCTATCTGCATGAAATCTCTAGAATCGTAACCATAAAGTTTTTTATGTATGATATTATTATCCTATTATATTAAGTTTGTTCTTCAAAAGTACCCTACATTTAAGCAATTTTGCAACAAATTTACACAAATTTGGTTTATACTTATAATTAAAATAAAATTTTGCTCCTCAACTTCTATCTAATACTATACAAGTGGTAATGCTCGTTTTCATGCTTAGCTTTTATGGATGGTGTTACCCTTGTTTATATTTTCTACACATATATTATGTTAAATATCTTTGATAATATTTATTGTTATCTAATGTCTCATACCAATATTTTTTTAGACAAAATGAATTGAAAATGATTGCTAAAATCGAAATATATCTTCATGTCTTGGTTGAAAAACATACTAACTTTAAAATTTTAATCTTTACTGTTTTAATGATCCTACCTGACAAATGCCCAACAGAATCAAGGATGGAATGTAGATTGTGAATATCGCATTCACTGGAATTCTTTTTAAACTAAAGTAATAAAATAAATTTTAATCTTATGTAAAATATTTTCTCGTATTCATTCGAATCCGGTGGATAGGAACCGGTTCTCATCCTTACGAAAAAACTATGTCTAGCATCGTATTATATCCAGCTTTCTACGAATATAGAAATGTACAATCATTAGATTAAAACTAGTTTTTTTAGCCGGTGACTGTCACCTCGGGGCTAAAAAAACTAGTTTTAATCTCATAATTGTACATTCTATATCCGCGGAAAGCCGTTTATAATACGATGCGAGAAATAACTATTCCGGCACAATAATAAGGATTATATTATTTCTTTTTTTGAGCCGGTTGTAAAAATGTAAACTATTAATTTTATTTTTGCATTAAAGATATCTATATATTTCTAAATGTTAGTAAGTAATCTTTTATACAGCGAAGCTTCTTAATTTAATTATATGTATACTTTTTTGTTAAATTTCAATTGGACTATTGGCCTCTTAAACTTCTTACTCCAACTCTTCTATGATGCCCCTAGAGGTCTTAAGGGGCGAAGCCGCTACTATGAAAAAGATAAAAGTCTAAATTTTTTAAAAGCATGCTACAGGCGCAGGTCAATTTTTAGGTAATCTGAAGTAGCAAATTAAATCATTGTTCTGGTAAAGCCGTGGCGTCTTAAAGTTGGTGGCGGCGGAGCCAATGAGAGTAAGCTATACTTACGTTATTATGAAGTGGGTAGAGTTTTCTCCTTTGACAACCTCGCATTTAGACAATTGGAATAAAAATACTTCATTTACATCTAAAAACAAGGATGACAACATCCATAAAAGCGAAGCTCTGAAACGGTAGGACAAACGGACATTAACACTTGTATAATGTCAGAACTGAATAATCAGAATGTAAATGTATAAGAGTCAAAGCAAAATTGTAAGTAAATTTGTTGAAAAGCTGCATGATACAGGATAATGTTTATGGACATACTTACATTTTTAGGACTTGATTATAGAGTTGCTTCGCTTATAATATTGTACTTTGTTGTTCCAGGAATCAGTATACCAAAAATCAGACCAATCGGATAATTAGGTCACATACAAATTTGTTGTTAAAAATGTAAAAAGAATCAACATGTTTAAAATAGACGTACGGACAGTCTGGTAATGATTATAGAGTTGCTACGCTTTCAAACTCGTACCTAACTTCTACAGGAATCACCATGCAAAGTTTAAAATCGATAGGACAATTCTAACATGCCTAAATTAACGAAAAAAGCTATCCGTTACGGACGGACGGACGTACGGACGGACCGACCCTAATTATAGAAAAGCTTCGCTTTTAAAAATAAATTAGACATTTCCTGATTTATCAAAAACTCCATTATCTAAACTTTATTTTTTAAAATTTTTGTAAATTGAAAAAAAATTTAACCTGGGCTGCAATCCATTGTTTGATTTGTTAGATATACATACTGCTGCTCTGAACTAGGTACACTAAACAGATAGATATACCTATATTATGTTTTACATTATTACAAATGTGTTGCCACCCCCTTGCCCTTACACCCAGGGAGTAAGGGAGGGGACAATGGATCGAATATTCAATTTTTTAGGAGTCTCAGACTTTGGGGACTGGCTTAAAGGGAATGTGCACGAATACAGCAGATTCTTACTGATTTTGGGGACTTGCGCAGCAATGCCCCGCTAACTAGCTGAGCTAGTTTTGAATATGCAGACAGAAAAGTTTGTTATTTATCGCAGGTTTTAACAAATATTTTTTCCCAAGAAAATGTCTTTTTATGTATAGAAACTCTACTGTGATATTTATGTATTAAATAATCTAAGAACCGCTTGAATTTTGGGGTCAGGTATAAATATATAAGAAGGGTTGTGGTAGTTCTAACCAAGATTTTTCTAGTGATTAATTACAGAATGTTTACTACATTGTGATGTGTTGATAATTTAATTTTCAAGTAAATGATTTTTTTCTTAGAACTAATTTTGTTCTTAATTTGGTTACCATGATCCCTTAACAATTTTGGTAAAATTTTTTTGAAAAATCTGGTTTTTATTGCTTTTCAGCGAACCCTCTTAAATTGAATTAATTGCCCATTGTCCCCTCCCTTACTCCCTGCCTTACACCCCCCTCATCAGCACGCCCCTGCATATAAAACATGCCCCTTAAAACCTATATGAAGTTTTCTGGATTAAGAATATGTTCAATAGGTTGATGATGATTTAGCAGACAGATAGACAGACATCGAACCTCCTTTGTAAAATCTAAAATAATCATGGACTAATAGAATAGAACTTACTCAATTCTAATAGAGCATCGCTGTTCGTCAAACGGATACATCCCATAGAAAAATTCACATATATGCTTGTCACTATAGGTTCTACAATAATAATAGTTTAGCGTTAAAATTATATTAGATAGGCCTGCTTTCCCCTTTTTTCACAACCTCATGGTTTCACACTCCCCATGTTGAATCACGTGCTCGCCACTGTATACTGGGTCAATTGGTAATCTATGTTTCCATCCCTCTAATTATAATAAGCAAAATTTCCCATTATTATAACAAAATCAAGATTCGAAATAATCAATGTTAACCTTCATTTTAAGCTAATAGTGGAAAGTAATTATAAAATTTAATGTACTTTAATTTACTGTTCATTATCTCATCCATCCCCGAATAAAGTATTTACCTTTCATAAATGAGTTTATTACTATCTCCACTATAATAAGTTGCTCTCCTTAACTCTCTAGAAAATAAACAGTGAAGCTACTCTATAATTCTTATTTGGTAATTACCCTTTTTCAAACATATTTCAATTGATAATGCATTTAGATGTATCCCTCAAAGTTCAAAGTTTAGCAAAGAAAACCTCCCCATATTATTTAATTAAATATAAGCCATTATATAAGGGGAAGAGAGGTTATTCCAAAATTTTATATGTCTGTAATTTTGCTAATCTGCATGCTTTGCTTAGTATGATAGTATGGTTATTGTCTATTTAAAACCAATTATTTGTTAGGCTTGTCTATTTTTAAAATCTTAATCTGTGTTAACTATTTTAAGGGATTATTTTACAAAGATTACCTTTCTAGGTGTTCTGATTTTCCTGTTTACATAAATAACTATAAATGAAAAAAAGGTAGCTTAATCTGGCCGTAATTAATTTACATAATCCCCTATTCAATCCTAAAAATTTCAAATACAAGAGTAGATTTTATCCTCCTAAAGATATTTTTTGGAAGAGTAGAATGGGTTTAGCGCTTTTTAATGTTTAAGCCATATTCACCAATTAAAATACATTATTTTGTACTCCTAAAAAACAGAGTAGCCAGAACTTTATTGACCCATTATAAAATTTGCTTAACAATTAATGAATCTCTAATACATTATAGTTATTTTTGCCTGTTTCAGTTCTGTTAACTGCCAACACTGCTTTATCATCAAATATTACTGAAAAAAATATATAAATAATTCTTTCTTTTTCTTCACATTCAATAATAATATTCATGATTGTATTGTGCATTGTTTTGATATATTGAGCTTAACGGACAGAAGAACAGACTGAATTATATTGTGTGTTTGAGATGCTAGAAAAATTATTTGCAGTATATGGCTACGAAACCGATCAATATCCGCTAGATTAGAAGAACCAGTTGTTAGCCATACTGAAAATCATGTATAACATCGTATTCCAGACAATTTTCCACGAATGACAGAATAAAAGTCATAAAATTAAAAACAGTTTTGTTAACACACACGGCCCTTCGGCCCCTCGGATCTAACAAAACTGGATTTAATTTATAATTTATAATTTCAATATCCGCTGAAAGTGACGCGATAAATAACTATTACCTTTGATATTATGTATTTGAGAGCTCATTGATAATCTAGGCATCCACAGAGTATTCACTTCTTTGCTTGATAATACATTACTAAAATAAGAAGAGTAATTATAATATTGATAATCTAGGCATCCATAGAGTAATACTTCTTTGCTTGATAATACATTACTAAATATCTATCTATCCATTTACCTACATGTCTATATATCCATCTACATGTTATTTTTAAACCTTTATGTAGATTCGAAATCTTATATTACAAACAGCTACACACCTTTTATACTTTTAAGCTTTCTATCTATCCATTTAACCATCTTTCTATCAATCTATCTATTTATAATTACCTGTAGACGTCTTGATGTAGATTTATAAATCTGATATAGCTATCATACCAGCCAAGTTTCAGCTTAAACCTGACGTTCACATTTCCACCTAGAAATATGTATTTTAAGCGGTTTTTATTAATATTACCTTCAAGTGATCATCTAGAGGACCCAAGGGCATCATCCGCTTGTCATGGAATGAAATACTCTAACGCCTTCTAATGAACACTAGGTCAAGTAACATCCAACAGACTACCAACCCTTTGATTTCACGATCAATCTTTGTCTGAGAAGTCGTAACTGTACATGGTATTGAGTTGCGTCAGTTTATGGAACAAGGCATTCCCCCTTCTCTAACTCTGCTGCGCACCTGACATAGCAGCAGTAGGAACAATTTTTAACGTCTTTAAGTGGAGTCGGTCTGAGATTCGAACCTTTTACCTCCCAAACGACGAGCGGATGCGCTTCGTGTTGAGTGGTTACTTTGCTTATGTCGTTTAGTCAGCTATGACTAATTTTATATAATGCTATATATATTCGACAAAATAGTCAAAAATAACAAATAGCTATGTTTTTGTTAATGCTAAAAAGTTGTTAAAATTTTAACATTATAAATATACGTCACTTAATTTTTCAATGCTTTGAGGTCAACATAAAAGAACTATACCTAGATCATTGATTTCGTAGATGTTAACCAGGTAGAGTCCTATTTCAACTGGAAGCTTCTGGTTTGGACCTGGAGGAGTGGGTCGTTCCTGGATAATAAAAACTAAATTTATATCTATCTATCTATCTATCTATCTATCTATCTATCTAACTAACTATCTATCTATCTATCTATCTATCTATCTATCTATCTATCTATCTATCTATCTATCTATCTATCTATCTATCTATCTATCTATCTATCTATCTATCTATCTATCTATCTATCTATCTATCTATCTATCTATCTATCTATCTATCTATCTATCTATCTATCTATCTATCTATCTATCTATCTATCTATCTATCTATCTATCTATCTATCTATCTATCTATCTATCTATCTATCTATCTATCTATCTATCTATCTATCTATCTATCTATCTATCTATCTATCTATCTATCTATCTATCTATCTATCTATCTATCTATCTATCTATCTATCTATCTATCTACCTTGATATATCCATCCATAATAACATTAGCATCAGAGAGAACCTTACATCCCACTTCATCGCTTTTATCTTGACAGTCTGCTCTGACGTCACATCTCTTACCAAGATCTAAAACATGATTTTAATTTCATTTGAACTAACATAACTTTATGCAAAATTTTAGCCATATGCAAATCTATTCCATTTCTGTATTATCGTATATCCATTAATTCTTGCTGATTTTCAACTTCCTAGAACAATAAGGTACAATAATTCAAGCTAAGTATCTCTTTAATCAAGTCCTGAACAGTATACTCTATTTAAGCAACTTTGCAAAAATTCTACTTATAATTTTGTTTAGTCTTACAAATTTATATTCTGCTTGTTAAGTTTTGACACTCTAAAAGTCTGACTCCAAAGCTTCGCTTTATTTGATTTGTTATTTTTGTTTAAAAGGAAATTTGTACGTGTTACTTCCATCTTATTTTTTGCACGTGGTGCCTAGAACGTTTGGGTTTATGGTAGGGTTAGATGACAGAATTTTAATCAGAAAGATCATTGATATACATGAGCTTGGATGTTAAACAAGATTTTCATGTCCTCTAATAAAGTTCTTCCCTCCTACTGGATGAACGAACTGACGAATAAATGAGTTAGATGTTAGCAGCCTAAATTGAGGACAATTTTACCCCTGTTTTAATACCCACATATATTCAATTTCCATTATCATACGACACTTACCAATACAAGTGCCATCACTACAAGAAAACTGTGTCTTATTACACTGAGAGAATTGGAGCTGCATTGCTTCTGAGGATTGATCTGTTAAACAGGTGTCATTAAACATTTCCCACCTGAAAGAAAAACATTTCAACTATCAAAAATCATTCAATTGCAAAAAACGCGATAATGGGTTTGTTTAAATGGTATTAAATATCCATTTATGCTAAATTTTGTTTGCTTAAATAACTCATTGATAATTTAATTGTGCAGTAAAAATTGAAATAGGTCTTTTTTCTTCACCCATAGACTCAAGAGAAGAGGGAGGGGGAGTTGAGGAAAGTAGCCTAAAACCAACCATCATTGTAGAACAAGCTTCACGTCACAGGCCTACTTTCTAGTGCTTTTAGGAAGTTAGACAAATTAAACATAATCTCAATGCAAAATGTGATTCTTCTAAAAAATAAGGTAACTTAGGTTGAAGGGTTTTAAAGGGTTATTGAACCTTAATTTAAACTTTAACTTAATTTTAGTAATTCAAAAAATTATCACGCAACCTTCAATGATAAAATCACAAAACCTTTCTTTACTTTATTATAAGGTATACTATTGACTCAGTGACTAGCCTCCATGTTAAATATGAGAGGGTAACACCCATCAAACAACCAACTCATTGATTGCGTGACTTTTGTCTGGAAGTCCTAACTGGTACTGAGTTGCGCCTGACTTATGGCCCAGACATTTCCCCTTCTATAACTATTTAATAATGGTCGCGCAACTGATATTTCAGTGGTAGGAACCATTCTTAACATCTTTGAAGTTTTGTGGTGTCATGCTGAGATTCGGACGTATCACCTCCCCGACGACGAGCGGATGTATAAAAAATGAATAATTTGATGAAAATAACAAAATATTAGATATCTAAAATTAGTTTCATTTTCAAAGTAAATATTAAATAATATTTTTCATAAATTATTAATAACATGAAAATTAATTCATTATCAAATTTAACAAAAGATGACTATCATAAAAGCAATTAGCAAATTAAACTTCTATTCAGTCCTAATTATTTTATAATTATTTATAACAAAGAGCATATATGTTATGAAAGGAAACTAAAAATAATTGTAAAAATTTAAAAATTACTATTATATGGAAAATCTAAACTATAATTGATCAAGAAATAATAAAAAACGCTGTCATTTATACAACCGAAAGCAATGTAGCTGACTGTTTATTTGTCAAAATGTAAAAACCTTCGCCAAAAAACAGTCATACTTAAAAATCAACCAAAAATACACCCAATTTAGATATACATTAATTTTATGTCTAAAAATAAGTTTGTTTATGTGTTCTATTTAAACAGACATACGGACATACCATAATCAAGTAGATGCAAAAGTGAACTTAAAAACTTTCAAAACATGTTTTGAGGGGAATGGGAAATTGGACTATAGATTATATATACTGGTGCTCAATCTTTTATAAAATGTTTTTCATTTCCTCGCTTAAAGACACTGGGTACTTTTCTTAAATCCTGCATAGTTGGTTCCCAACTAGCACTGTCCAAACTTTTCAACCAATAATATAAGTACGGAAGGGATTTTTTTTCAATCATCATCAGGGGCGTAAAACAAAGTATCGCCCTTTGCCTTGCCCATAATATTACAATACCTTGTGATTCCCAAAGGAAAGAAGTTAATTTCAATGAGATCAGCCACAGTCCTAGCCAAAATTGTTCCTCTTTTCAAAGGACTCAAAAGTTCGTCCATCAAACGGATTGTAACTATCTCCCATTGGCCTAAACAAATAAATATAGACAACTCATACCTAGTGGACTTCAATTAAATTATCTGTCTGTAATTCTGTTTACAATCACATCGATTACTGTATTCTATGTACATTCCAAGTCCACTTTTCAAAACATGACGTATAATAACAAAAAAAATGGAAAACCCGAAGGAAAAAAGTACATACAAAAATGTTAACATAAAGCCAATTAAATGTAAAGCTTAGAATGAAAAAGAATTACCATTTTGTTTAAAAAATTTCCATAGCTTAAGCAAGCATCCAAGTATTAGTTTAAGTATGCGTGTGTGTATGTCCAAAAAGATCTTTTAACGGCAGGATCGATAGATCCCCAATTTTTAGCGAATTTTAGTTTTGGAATAGGGAACATATTAAGCTATGGGGTGTGTAAATGCGACACCCTTCCCCCCACCCAAAAAAAACCTGTTGCTGGATTTTGTTGAATGTTGGTCTTTCCCTCTCCTCTCCACATTATCGAATTATCAGCCTATAAAAATATTCTAATAAAGTTACATTTCCATATTCTTTCTTTTTTGTACGTTAATATTAGAAATGTGAAAGCTTTTAATAGTGCCTATTAAAATGATATCCTAATGGCCTACCATTGGTCAATTAAAATTAAACTGGCCTGTCATTGGTAATGTAGTCTGTGTATCATTGGTTATTGGTCATTTGTATTGTGTGGTGTATTTTTATATAGACACTATAAAGACTTCATAATGTTATGGTTTTCATTATAATAATGGTTAATATTAGGGGAAAGCTATAGCTGTAAATTAATTAAAGCACAATGGTCATATCTCTTTATTTCATTATATCCTTTTCTCAATTTCCATATTTACCCCTTTTTGTAACAGCCATTTATCTCTAAGATATAATGACCGTTATCGGTCTTGCTTTTATTCCTTTGACATAAAGAAGTAATGTTTCTTTGTCTTTAGCTTTAGATTTCGATAACATCTGAACCGATTGAGTTTTCCATTTTGGGGAAGCTTTACTATGTCTTGGGGTAGTTTTACACCATTTCATTTATAGATTTCTGATGGTTTTAGACTACTTTTCAGTTTTTCTCTACCCTTCAATTACAGAGCCCCTATATGCAAAGGGCGCAGCCGCTGTTAAAAATATAAATACCTTGATGTGTACTCTATACTTCTTGTCTATAATACTGTTTGGACATAAACCATACAGGTGAAATTTAAGGCTCTAAAAAATACATGACAATTTAATTTGAAAGTTTAAAAGATATTTGATAATTATTTAAATGTGCTTGTAAAGTTGAAACATATAATTCAAGTGTGTTTTAGATTTCTGATTTATTTAAGTTTTCTCACTGACACAATTGCTTAATTTAATGACTATTTTTTCTAATTAACTAAATGAACATTTTTCTTTATTTGGTATTTCCATAATAATTATTGACAACCATAATATTTTATAATTTCTAAGGCATTTATGCCAATTAATAAGACATTTGTGGTACGTGAAGAAAGTCGCTAAAAAATCAGCATGTGACGTTATAAAAATGATGGGATTATCCATCTCTTTTTTAGGGGTTTTCTTTCCTACTCCTCCTCTCATCATCCCTCATTTTTATGACGTCAGTTTTTTTTTCGAGCGACTTTCTTCGTTAACCATTTATGTAAATTAAAAATAATTTTTGCTAATACAAAATACGCGACAATGGATATAGAATATACGTGTATATTATGACACGAGAAAAATTGTCGTTAATTTAGGTTGTTTACATGGACATAACTTATTGGTCAGTTCATTCATCCATTATGAGAGGAGGTGATTGGGTGAAGGGGGTGGATGGGGGGGGGATCTTTATTTTAGCCAGCTACAAGTTTTACTTTATTAGAGTACATGCTTATCTAGTTTAAGATATAAGTAAAACTAAATCCATTCACGCGCCTGA
Source organism: Acartia tonsa (assembly GCF_053477335.1). Classification (NCBI taxonomy): domain Eukaryota; kingdom Metazoa; phylum Arthropoda; class Copepoda; order Calanoida; family Acartiidae; genus Acartia; species Acartia tonsa. The sequence continues at coordinate 22,803,485 of NC_137268.1, forward strand.
TATAACACATACCTGATCTAGTGTACAAACTGAACATTCTTTGTTCTTACATTCGCTATGAACAATGTTTTCAGATAGTCCAGATTTCAGACAGTTTATGTCGTCAGTTACATGCAGTTTGGACACAAGGTTTTGCGGTGACACAACCTACAAAATATACAGAAGCATGGGGGAAAGTTGTAGTGTGGTTATTACCATCCACCCCTCCCATTCCCTTTCTTATAAATTCTATCTAAAAGGTAACCCCCTCATTCAATTAAATTACTTTAATTACTCTCTCTATTTAGATTTTGTCCACACCCCCCCCCCCCAAAAAAAAATGCTTGAACGTCCTTGTACTTATGTAATTTTAATTAGGTTCTTACAAAAAAGTTTTATGTTTGATGGAAAGTTACTGCTTTTTGTTGTTGTCTTGTATGTTGATTATTATAAATTACTGCAAGATTTAGAATATTCAAATAAAGATGATTTAAGAGCACTTAGACTTTAGCACAGCACTTAACAAATAAAAATAATTTTATTATAATAATATTTACTAGCGGTTACGCCCCTTGAGGCATCTAGGGGCACTTGGGGTTTAAGGGGACCGATTTTTCTAGTGGGGGGTTAAAGATAATTTTTTTTCTAGGGGCGATTTCCCTTGGAAGGATAGTGGTAGCCAACCCCAAAATAGTTACAGTGCAGCTTCCCAGGACCTATGAGAAGCTGTTCTGTAAAGCAGAATCGGTTATGTGCACACAGATCCTGTTACTTCAAAATAAGGATAATATTTTATACCTCTTCAGTGAAGAAGTTTTTCCATTGCTGTTCTTCTTCATTATATCTTTAAAGATAATTAATTCATAAATTTATTTAGTTTATAATGTTTAGTAAAAATTATGTACAATATTTTCATATCAATTAGATATAATAATTTATCACATTTTATTGTCATATTATGATAATTATACCAAACATTAAATGTGTTTAATTTGTTTCCTTGAAATAAATCAATAAAAACAAACAATAATTCTAAATAATTTTCAGAAAGAAGTAGGAGGTCATGATTTCGGACATAATTTTGTTTTTTACATTGCTTTTTTCGGCCTTGTTTTTATTACATTAATTTGTACTTTAGCTTTAAAATTGTTTTTACCCTAATTTATCATTTTTACACAAAAGCTACTAATTATATATTTTTTATACTGTAACAACAACAATGTAGTTCCCAATAAAGAAATATGGAAAAATAATTTAGATTTAATCTATGTAGAAAAATGAGTCGCAGTTAAAAAAAACAACTAGTAATGATTACTTGTAAAAAAATTAAGAAAAAATTAAAATAATATTAAAAATTGCTTAGAATTTTAAGAGCTTAATAACGGTATAATGTCATATTGATTAGTTTGTTTTTAAAAACCTACAAAAACTTGAAAAGGTTGGCAGGTTTTTCAAACTATTTCTATACTTTGGGAATGTCCCTTTCGTGGCAACGTCTCTAATTAATTAAGGGGCGTTTCTTCGTATTTTCAAAGTAGCTTTTTTTGTTGAATATTTTTACTGTTTTTCTAGTAGACAAAGTAAATTATAGAGTAGCTTTAAAAAATAGACTTTGGAATAACAATCCATAAACTAATGACATCAATCATAATATAATTAAAAAGTATGAAAAATAAATTTATTATTATGCAATAATATTTTTTGTAAATAATAAAAATTTAATAATATGATTAAAACTAGTATAAATGATTAGCTGACACTTATCTACTTGTAGAGAAGCTGTGCTAACCGCTGAACTATTTTGGTTCTCCTTTACAGTGAAACTACTCATAGCTCCAGGTAAGGCTCATAACTATTTTGGGGGACTACTTTTTCTTTTTAAAAATAAAATAGTAAGATTCTAATTTTCTAACTCACATAATTGTGCCCCAAGAGGACTTTTGGGGCGTGTGAAATAAATTAACTCATGATTATATTATAAACATATTTATAGTATAGTAATGAAAAATTGCCTTTTTAAAAAGACATTAACAAAACAGTTAATTTAATCAATCTTACTAATTATCAAGCAATAATATCATTTATCAATGAAATAAACATAAACCTTATAAATAGAATTTATTTAAATAATATTGATATGAAATGGTGTCCTTTTTAATAAAGCTTATATAGGTAATGGGCAAATTACAAAAATGTGGTGAAGAAATGTAAATCAACCCACCCAAGTAAAATAGTTTAAAAGGGTATAAATTAAAATTATTTTATATTTGATCTCTAAAACTTAAACTAAATACCTAATGCATAATGTGCCCCTCTTTAGAAGATGATTAAATTCAATTTACTACTTTTCAAGGTAAGTGGGGATGGGGATGGAGTAATAGCCTAAAAACGCCCCAAATGAAAAGACCCATGTAAAGCTTTCCTGAAAAGGAGAACTCAATCATTTCAGTGATCAGCGAGATCTGAAGGGACAAACAAAAACTATACTTCTTTATATAAAAGGATATGAAAATACAATTATATGAACTTTGCTATGTAAAGCGTTACCTTATTGGTAGCCAAGTACCATAGCAATTTGTTTCAGATACACTACTTGAAATAAAAAAATGTATAGTTGAAGATTAATGGTTGTCGGTATGTCTGTCTATCTTAATTCTTAGTTTCAAAGTTACTCTGTGATCTTAAGTGCCAGTCGGTTCAATTATGATTTTCTTGTCTGATCTACATGTAAACTTGCTTGTATAGATTCTTAGGGCATTAAGCATCCATTCTGTTACTTACTTTGTCTGTCTGTCTATCAAGTAAGCTTCATGGCATGTCTCTTTTGTAAGGTCAAACTTACGTGCAAAACATTAACAGACTATCATTACAGAAAAGTTCTGCTTCAATTACCTCTTATGCACAGATATATTATTTTGCATATCCATATTTCCACCAAATTTTTTACACAGTTTCATAGCATTGTCGTATGACATACCTTAATCAAATTAATCTATTTAAATCATGTTATGAATAGAGATAACTTAGTTTCTAAATTAGCCAATAGGAGAATACTAAAGGTACATTCAAGACATCTCATTGGTTAAAACATTTTACAGATCTTGGTACATAAGGGCATAGTTTTTTTTCATATCGTCCGCATTATGAGTCAGCAATAACTTGTGGCATGTCTAATGATAAAGCTTTTCTTGGGTAAATTATCTCGTGTTGAAATTTCTTCCTTCGTATAATGTGAAGCTTATGATAAAAAAGTTATGAATAGTTGAATTTTTTAGAATGAAATTAGCTTTCTTAAAATCATATCATCAAAAAATTTCGTGGCCTGTATCTTGTATATAACAAAAAGTAAACAACAGTTTTTGTCTGCAAAAAACAAATTCCTTTTTAAGTTTGACTCAAAATAGGGTCAGATAGACTATCTATATATATTATGTTATGTTTACATGAGATTAAAAGTCGTCGCTAGGTTGTGAGTTGTGAATTGGAACATAATACATATCTCTAGGATTAATGATTGTTCAAATAATTTTATATAGTTTATTTTAAGCAAGATGTTTTGTAGAATTAGATGCTCTATAATTACCTTTAAATAGTTGCGATTTCTTACTACTGATAGGTTCACAAAACGTGCTAACATTCTCCTAAATAGTTAAAACTATTGGTGGTACCCTCCCCCAAAATAGTTAAAAGCCTTCCCAGGACCTATGAGAAGCTACCCTGTAAAGGAGAATCATATCAGTTCAGCGGTTAGCGAGATCCTTCAGTACAAACATACAAACACACAGACAAACAGACAGATAGACATCCTGTTACTTTAGTATATGGATAGAAGCCGAGAAAATCAAACTTCCCAAATAGCGTTACGAAAAGACAGTTAGATACAGGGTGCGCTACATAAATCCGGACTTTTTTTAAACGGCCATAGCGCCAAAACTACTTGACCTATCAGGACGTTTGACCCCACTATAAAAAGCTTAGGTAATGACCTTTTTGCCCATGAAAATCTTTGGACGATGGAGAACATGAACGCCGAGCTGGCCGCGCATATGTTCAACAAGGCATATTCGAATTGCGCAGATAAATTACCGTGGATTTATGACTTGGGCCTACTAAATCTGACCTCATCCCATCTGTAGGTGAGATGGACTAATGAAACTTGCTGGAGATACTATCAGATACCTAGTGAAAACACTAAAAAAGACTAGAGCTCTCTATCCCAGCTGACTTGGCTGTAGTACTGCGACAAAGTGGATCGTAGTAGATTTTAAGATGTCAAAAACGTCAAAAATCTTGAAAATTTCTCGGTTCTTGACTTCAGGGGCCCATATGGAACCTTGAAACTCGTTTTAGACTATGTATTGCGCTGATAACCCTATCTTAATCTTCGTGCCATTTTTAAAAAAGGTATACAACGTTGTTCTAGCTTAACTGTGGCCCAAATGAGAGCCGCCGTGTCAAATGGTAGCTTTAAAGATGGGTTAATTTGGATCCTGCTGTTACTCACTCCTTAAGGAGATGTGGCCTCCTAGCAGCCCCTATCTTAATCCATGGACTTTTGGGCCTGGAGCGCCATTAAAGCATGAACCAATAGATGTGCCTATACCAAAAAGACCTCTCTCATTGCTCCTATCATGGAGAACTTCGCCTGCTTGAACAGGGACATGGTGACCAGTGTCGGCGGGCGGTTCAGGGGGCGGGTAGAGGCGGTTATTGAGGCTGGCGGCGATTTTATTAAATAATCTAATAGTCATATACCTAGGTTGCTTCTCAGTTTTTAAAATTCAATAAAATCTTAAAAATTGACGATTTTATGTTTATTTGTTTAAAAATAAGAAAAAGTCCGGATTTATGTGGTGCACCCTGTATATAGAAGATGATTAAAGTCCCTCAACAGATTATGACGTCACACGATAAAATAACTAATGAGTGGCCAGCATAAATTTTACCATTGGTCAATTACAGTGTATACTGGCCTCTCATTGGCTATTATATCGTATGACGTCGTAATCTGTTGAGGGACTTTAGTCATCTTCAAACATATATAGTTAAATATCAGCTTTATTACAAAATGCAACAAAATAATAAGCATTCAAATTTTGCATAAAAAGTGTAATATGAGAATCAATAAAATATTGAATAATACTTAACCCTTTACAGTCGGGCCCCTTGCCGTACCTTAATCAGTCGGGGGGGGGGGGGGGGGGCGTTCAACGCCCCCCCTTATTATCTCAGTTCCTATTAGAGCTAGAGGGCTAAATTTTTTTGTGCAAGTCCCTTGTTTGATAATGAATTTCCGACCTTTTATAAGTCTAAGTCAATTTTCGCTTCCTTCACCCTTTTATTTAACAACCTTTGTTTTTAGGTCCTTTTTTACTTAAAAATTTCAAACGGCTGTAATTTTTTTATTTTTAAAGCTAGAAGAAATTTTTTTTGCAGAAAATGTTTGTTTTTGTGTAAATTTTACATTAGAAATATCAAAATATAAATTTCAGCGGCCGCAGCTGTACTTGGCAGCTGCCAGCCGCCGCAGTCGGCGGTCGGCGGGAAAACGGCGGCGGATCTTCATGAAATTTTAATACGTTATGTAGACATGTAAGAAAAGCTTAAGTTTAAAATTTGAAGTCTCTAAGTCAAAAATTGCGGCCACAGAAGCCTTTTAAAGATTTCTGGAGACCTGGAGGATCAGGACCTGCAGGATCATACTTGGAACCTGAAAGTTACTTGATCACCTGTATTTCATATAAGGATGTACTACTAGAGGATTTTTTAGTATTTTGGTATGATAAAATGCTTTGTTTTAGTCAAAAAAATATTTTTGCTCTTTACCTGAATGACCCTGCCAGGTTTGCTGGCATCCTGTGCCCGCCAGGATGGAGATATTCAAAAAATTCCAACTCTCAGTTATGTGTCATACCCATACTTAAAAAGTCAAGCAGTTTGGGCTCTTTATCTTTCACACACAGAAAATGAGATAGAAAAAACCGGAAGGGGGGGCGTTCAACGCCCCCCCCCCCCCCCCCGACCGTTAAGGGTTAAATAATAAATTACTGGTATAATCGACATTTAAGCCAATAAATATCTATTGTTTGTGACGTAGCTACACTAGTATTTGGGTAGGTTTGTGTGGATAATATATATACGTCATTGAATGTTAGCAAACTTTAGATATCAATAATACAAAGTAGAACGATGTCTGTTTGTCTGTATGAAACTTAGGATCTCGACAAATTCTGAACTAATTGGGCTCTACTCATCAGGGAATATAACTACTGTTCCTGTGGTGGTTTTCCACTCCCCAATTTTTTTTAAATTTAAACAATTACCATGAGACGAACCCCCAATTAAAAAATATCCACTCCACCCCCTCATTTTTTACGAATTGCATGTAAAATTTCGTATTTTATAATTTTTCGTAATTATTTCCTGGGTTTAATTTTGTCAGAGACTAAATATGAGGAATTTTTCATTTTTAATGGATACCTAGTTAAACCATTGAATTTGTTCGTCGACAGAATGTAACTAGTTTTTTTAAAGCAAAACTTTTCTATAATTAGGATCTGTACGTCCATCCGTAACGGTTAGCTTTTTTCGTTAATTTAGGCATGTTAGAATTGTCCTATCGATTTCAAACTTTGCATGGTGATTCCTATAGTAGTTAGGTACGATTTAGAAAGCGTAGTAACTTATTATCGTTACCAGAATGTTCTTACATCCATTTTAAACATGTTGATTTTTAACTTTTTAACTACAAATCTTTATGTGATATAATAATCAGATTAATCTGATTTTTGGATCACTGATTCCTATTACAACAAAGTACGATATTATGAGCGAAGCATCTCTATAATCAAGTCTAAAAATGTAAGTATGTCCTTAAACAGTGTTCTGTATTTAAGAAGTTTTGCAACAAATTTACGTATAATTTTGTCAAAACTTTTTTATTTATATTTTGCATATTCAGTTCTGACGCTCTACAAGAGTTAATGTTCGTCTGTCCTACCGTTTCAGAACTTCGCTTTTATGGATGTTGTCATCCTTGTTTTTAACAAAAAAATGACTATATTTGTCCTTGCTGTGCTACCTTTGGTAAATGACTATGTCACATTTTGTCAATATATTTAAATATTTGTTCAATCGACAGATTTCGAGTTTTTGTTTGAAAGTACAACTATTCCAAAACATATATTCAAAGCAAATATTAGTTTAGAAACAGGGCAGACAGCCATAGCTTGAAAAACTTCGTGAGCAGGGTTAGATTTACAGCTGATTTTTAAAGGTACAAAATGTCCCTACGATTTTCCTCATGAGGCTTACCTCCTCTCCGCGTCACCTTTGAACACATTCTGCATTTTAGATTGCAATGTAACACGTTCAATCTCCTAGGGTATCAACACCCATAAGACAACCAACCCTTTGATTGCACGACCTTTGTCCGATAAGTTCTAACTGTGCATGGTAGTAAGTGGCGCCTGTTTTGGGCCAATGCATTCCTCCTTCTCTGACTAATTATGTCGCGCATCTGACAAAACAGCATTTCGGACCATTTTTAGCGTCTTTAGCTATGACGCGGTGTCGGACCTAGATTCGAACCTATCACCTTCCTGACGACGTGCGGATGGGCTGCGTGTTGAGCTGGTTAGGCTTACTGGGTTGCTGACGTTCGGCTCACTACAATTTTCCCAATACAAAATACACGGAGTAATGGATATAAAATTTTTAATCATGGAAAAAGAATATGTTCCATAACATCTCAGCTACAGGCATAATAGGCAAGCATATCAATATTCATCGTTGTCCATTTTACGCAGTTCTAAAATCTAAAATATGGGCTCTGTATTTAAAGTGAGAGGGGTGGAGCAGAAAAATAGCCTAAAACCATACCAACAATTTAAATTGAAACCCGTGAAGATACCCTTAAGTTGAGAACTTAAATAGTTTAGTAGATCTTAACGGACAAACGGACAAAACTTATTACTTTACATAAAAGGATTACCTGATTTTTAACAACATTGAAGAGCTCAGCATTTCTTGACAAATCCAGAACATCCGGCTAAAAAACGTATAGAATTAATAACTAGGAGGCAAAGTACCGTCTCCATATGAATATTAACAACATTGCAGCAACAGTGTCGTGCAAAGAATTTTGACCCCCCCTTAAATTAAAATAGAGGTGTAATTTACAGACATAAGTATTTTTTTGGGTGTGGATATACACCTCCCGTTAAACTTACAGGGGGTGTGGCCTTTTAACTTTTGTACCTCCCTTGGCTTTATTAGGAGCGTGTAAACAATTGTAAAGGTGGGTGTAGGTGGTTGATACCAAGGGCGGTCAATCAATGCCCCTACACCCACCTTCTGCACGCCTCTGGTCAGCAATGACAATTTCTATGGCCACATAGACATATACAATGATACAATGTCATTAATTATTTACTTTTTTGTGTCATTAAAGGGAGTGTGAACGTAAATATTTCTCATCTGATTATCAAATCTTAACATTTTCTAAGCACATTTCACTAAACTGATCAACCAAAAACGTCCTATTAACAAAAATATCCAGAAATAAAGCCTTGATTTTATGGTATTTTGGAAGGAAAAAACAGGGAAAATCTGAACGTTTTTGTTTCTTATAATGTTTGTAAGAATATTTAACTTGTCATATATAGTTGAAACAATTTACTTACTGTTAAGGATTTATTTTATGATATAAAATTGCCAATTAGATTTTTTATAACGTAGTAATAAGGTAATAAAGACCTATTTTAAATTTGTATTATTGACAAAAAAATACCTCACTGTCTTCAAAGGGTTGAATCTCATAGGTTATTTAAAATAAGAATATCCCTTTTTATTGTGTTGGACAATAAATAACCCACTTTCGAGAATTAGTTTACACTTTTATAAGACTGTTTATAAAGAAATATTGCGTCTTTATTATTTACAAATTTGTAATTAAAGGTGGGCGAGAGATGGGCCATCCAAAGTTAATTGGATACTAATAAAATAACCTGTTTCTAGCTTTGTTATTGTATTTGGTTTTCAATAAAAAATATTGCTTATTTTATCAATTTCTAAGTAACTATACATTGGTTTAAAGCAAGGATTATGTTAAAAGTCAGCTTAACCGTTAGGAAAAATCCAGAACTATGTGAAAAAGTTTAATTTTAGCTATAATGGGAGAAAAAAGCAATTTAATGCACATTTTATATAATACGGAAAATATCTTCCTTTCCCTTTACCTTATAAAAATCGTCGGAAAAAGCCGTCTTTAAGCAAACAAAAGCGCGTTTTGCTCTATCTGTGAGATATTATGAATGAGATAATGTTAAGATTTGATATTAAGATAAGAAAAATTTACGTTCACAGTCCCTTTAATGCAATATATGTATAATTATCACATAACTCTTAACTACGTATTTTGTACGTTGGTCTGTCTTTCCCTTTATAAATTTTTTCTTAAAATTATATGTTATCTATTGCCACTTTTTAAAAGCGAAGCTTTTCTAAAATAAGGATAGGTCCATCGGTCCGTCGTTAATTTAGGCATGTTAGAATTGTCCTATTAATTTCAAACTTGGCATGGTGATTCCTGTAGTAGTTTAGAATGATTAAGAAAACCTATAACTGTTAACTGAATGTCCGTCCGTACGTCTATTTAAAATAAGTTTCGCTTTAATCGTTATTATCACCCTTGTTAGTAAGCAATTAAATGTTATTAAATGTTAATTTTAGAAAGCAATTATATGTTATCAATTGTCATTTTTAGTAAAGAAGATACTCTATATTTAATTTACTTTGTTAGTAATGAAGCGTCTCTATGACTTAATTTGTCCGTATGCGTGTCATTCTTTTTCGCTATGGGGGGAAATGTGATGTTTTATGATAGAGAACTTATTGTTTTTTGAAGATTCCCATTACCAACGGGCATCCAGTTTGTAATTACCTTTGTCAGTCGGTAATAGGGTGGGTCGATTTTGGAATTTCACATTAGTAGACAAGGGTTACTGGCCCAATTTCAAATGGGCGCGCAGTGGGTAAAAAATGTGCCCACCCTCTTATAAAACCAAAAATTGAAGTTCCTTCAAATACAGGCATGTTGCATATCAAAATGACCGCCTTGAAATGCTGATTACGAATCTAAAAACTATTTTTATAAATATTTGAAGGAATTTAAATTTTTGTTTTTTTTTGGGTTGGGGCGGGAACATCTTATACCTCCCGCGCGCCCATTGTTTTTGGATTACAAAACCCTTTCAATTTTCACAGGGTCTTATATTGGCCCAGTAACCCTTGCCAATGTAAACAAATGTAAAAATCCCAAAAAGTTTGCAAATCGACCCGCCCTAGTCGGTATGTCAGTCATGCTACTAAGAAATTAGTATCACAATTATATAAATACTTGTGAAAGGGTCCGTTATTTAAACTTCCAGTCTTTTTAAATCACATTTTCCTTATTTCCAACTATGTTCGTTGTGGTTCGCTACCATGGATGTTGTTATCCAAGTTGAATATGCCGTAATGTCCACATACGGACAAACTGATTAAAAGACTCGAATATATTCCTATTGCTTTTTAGTCGCGGAAATCTTAAAAGCATTTGAAAAATTAGAAAAACGTTTTGTTTTTAGAATTGTTAGGTAACTTTTACACTAATAGATATTATAATGTACACTTAGACTTAATAATAATTATATCAATTTCATTTAATAATAAATTAGGTGGAAAATAATATATTATACCATTATTAGCCTTGTACTATTATTTCATTAGCTTAAATATTTTTTTGACAATATGTTTTTAATGACTTATTTTTTTATAAATCGATCTCTTTAGAAATGTATAATAGTTATTTATCCAATCGTATTTTAAACAGCTTTCCGCGGATATAAAAATGCACAATCATAAGATTAAAACCAGTTTTGTTAGCCCCAAGATGCCGAAGGTTAATTGTACATTTCTTAGACAACTGAAAATAATACAATACGATACATGATTTTTCAGTATCGCTTAGAACCGTTTATGATCCAGCGGATATTAATTTGTTTCGATGCCATACTGGAAAACTCATATTTCCTGTTAAATAAATCCTTTAAAAATGAGGAAAGTTAAATTCACTAGGACGCTCCAGGTAAATTATACTTCTGGTAGGCAGATGCTTTTTTGCTTGTCATGTACTTATTATTGACAGTATAAATAATAGTTAGATGTAAGTTTGCCAGTATCGATTCAATATTATTATCATTTATACAACTTTAAAATTCAGTTTGCCATAAATACATTCTAAACTTTTTAATTTGTAAAAATACATCCACTGTACTTTTGCCGGATGTGTATATGACAGTCCCCCTGTTAGTACAATGTTTTACTGTAAACAGCAATGTGTAGGCTAATAGGTGGTTTTAGTACTAAAATACTAGTATATATTCTTTATTACACACTGGTAAAAACTATCTGTAGTTTAACAGCTCCTGTGGCCGTCAAGATGGGTGGATCGGTAACAACTCGGAATTTTAATTAAGAATTTTTTAAAAATCTCATTTCTTGATTTTCCCATTAAAAAGGTTATCCATTATAGCTTTAAAACTGAGTAATGTCCGCTGAATTAGAACTTGTTGTCAGCCAGACTGAAAATACAAGTATAGCATCATATTATAGACAATTGTCCAAGATTATTAAAATAAAAGTAATAAAATCAATACCAGTCTCTCTAGCCCAGGCCTTCAGCCCTTCAGGACTAACAAAACTGGTTTTAATCCTTTAATTTCCAATTTTAATACCAGCGGAAAGCTGTCTATAAGACGATGCTATAAATGACTATAATAATACCTGTTCAGAAATTTGTTTACATGTGGCAAAGTTTTTTATATCTTCAAATTTCAATGATTTGGACCATATCTAAAACATGAATTTTAATATTATAACAAAAATTACAAACGACATATTTATTATTATTTTTTTCTTCTTAAAAGGCATTAAAATTATATAAGTTTGTACAAAGAAAAAAAATGACATTTTTATTGGTTATTTAATTTCAATATCAATTCATTACTCAAATAAGTTTAAATAAAAAAATGCATAATACAATGCAATGATGGAAATTTTTGTCGAGGGGAAGTATCTGAAACTTGGCAAAACCACCTCAGAACTAAAAACGTTTGAACAGATGTCCTACATTTTTGATAATATAGGGAGGAATGCCTTGGCCCCAAAACAGGTCATGTAGAAGATTTTTAGTACGTTAAAATCCAGTAATTAAGAGGTAGGTTGTCTAAAGGACATTAGCCAACTGATCATAAACTAATAATAAAATTAGTTCTAGTTTAGGTTTTAAATAATTAAGATATGGCTTTGTGTTATTAAAGATCCCATATAAGTCTGCATTAAAACAAAGGGAGAGTGACAATACAGGGAAGCTTTGTTTTAATCCAACCTTACCTTAAAAGCAGCTATTTGTCCGACCATGTTGTACGTAAAAGCATCGTTACTCAGCAGTAGGGGTCCCTAAAAATTGACATCAATTCCGAAAATTATTGCTACAACTAAAACTAAATCTTTGTTGGCTATACTCAAAAAGCGCCTATTAATATTAACCTATTATTTGCAAAAAAATAAGGCATTTGTTAGCTTAAGAATAGAGGGAGCATGAGCAATATGTAAATCAGTCCACAGGGTGGTGACCCTGTCCCGTTCTTTTATTGGGTCTTTGAAATAAGATAATAGCGCCGCTGAAATATAAACACTGCTGAATCCCTTCAAAAGAATAAAAAGCAATTTGCTAGCAGACGACTTCATCACTTGGGCCAGGTTTGGTCCAGATTATACATCTATACTTGTTTATTGCTTTAGATATAATCTGGAATACAATATAGTTCTCGGAGCCGGCTCCGAGAGCCAGTCGGCTCCGAAAATTGAAATTCATAATGTATTATAAGTAAACTTTACTTAATAAAAATACACAAACATTAATAGAACGGAACTTTTTCATATTTTGTAATTTATTTGTAACTAGGTTACTTTTTGAATTAATTGTCCTTGTGTTTAACCATACCTGTAGTTGAACATCCTCATTGATACCATTTAATTGGTGCATCACAGTTGATTCTATAAAGGTTTATAGTAAATATTGGTCTTACTCTATTTACAATATTAGTGACTGCGCCTCTAGAGGCCTCTCATATCTCTTGAGTATAGAGGAAAATTTTTTTTTGTGGGTATAATTTCTTTTTTTACTGGTATCATGGGAGGGTTGAGGTACCCTACCCAAAAATAGTTATAAACCTTCCCTGGACAAATAAAAACCGGTTAGCGCCATACTTATGTACAAACATGGACGTTCAATCACGGGGTAGGTGTTTTCATGAAAACCAACCCAAAACAAAACAGCTCTCAGTTTAAAAATAAATTAATTTAGGACATAAAATGATTTGGTCATGATATGAAAGTTTAACTGCTCTTTGGTTCACTTTTACCTTTATTGCTTACAAGTGGCACTTTAAATGTTTTTTTTTATTTCAAATATGTCTATGTTGCGTTCAAATCTCTTCGCAGAAGCAAGAATATTTTTAAAAATTCGATTTTTTGTGGTTTCTCTTGGGAGGGTGGTGGTACCCTCCTCTCTAAAATAGTTATAAACCTTCCCGGGACCTATAAGAAGCTACCCTGTTAAGGAGAACCTAATCGGCTCAGCGGTTAGCAAGATAATTCAGTACAAACATACAAACACACAGACATCCTGTTACTTCATTATAGGGATAGTATATGTAAAAGTAATCATGTTAACTCAAAATATCTGTTTTACCTTTATAAATGACAATATTAGATTTATTTTTAACAATACAAAAAGGAATCCATTTTCCTGCTTCAATCAAATCTAAATGCATGAATAATCTATAATACAAAGTAGCTTGATGTCTGTCCGTCTGTCCCTTAAGATCTCGGTAACCACTGAACCGATCGGATTCTACTCTTCAGGTATTATATGTTATTCAAGTGTTGTAGTATTTTTTATAAAACGTAAAACAAGGGAAAAATTGTCGTCAATTTAGCTTGCTAACATGAATTTCGTTCATTTGTCAGTTAGTTTATCCAGTAGGAGGGGAGGGGATGGGGTAAAGGGGTGAAAGTGAGGAATGTTTTTTTTAGCCCGCTGCAGATTTCACTTTATTAGAGAACAGGAAAATCTGTAGAAAGATCCAAGTAATAATATATCCATTAACATTATGAACATTTCTCGTTAATAAAAATGAAAGTCCTGACTGTGTACGGTATTGAGTTGTACCTGTTTAAGGGCAAAGGCATTCCCCCTACTTATACTTTAAATTTATACCTTTATGATTGTTTTTTTTGTTTATTCTTATTCTTATTCGGATAATCATTAAAGCAAAATAAAAATATTCAAATAAGTATTGTTCCCCCGTTAACTTTTAAATCGCTACATTATATAAATTCTCCATAGTAGGCACTTTTTTTGTGGCGAGTAAGTAATAGCTAACCAACAAAAAGTTTCACTGAACGGGAGAACCATATCGGTCAAGCTGTTAGCGATATACTTCGCTACACACAGACATCCTGTTACTTTTATATAAGGTTATAATTTAAGAAATAAAAACCGTTATTTATAAAATTAGATGAGAAATTTGTTAGACTGAACCAGCCCATGGAAAAATCTGTCAGATGACCTAAAAAATATTTGAAACACTACATGACGATTCTTGTTACAAAAAGGTAAAATTAAGGAAACGTCACAACTTTAGCCATAATCAGTAAAATATGATTATGATGTAATGCCCCATAATCATATCAAAATCTTCAAAACCATAAAGAACTTAAAGGGCGATAAATTGATGTACATCCCCACATCCCCGCCAATGATAATGCACAAAATTACCCCTTCTGTAGATTATAGTTTGTTGTGTAAAAGTTTGGATACTTAATTTAATGAACCAACCTACTAAAATTTAATATAATTCCCAAAGTTGTTAAGTCAATGATTAAGAAAACGTTATTATAAACTTTGGGGACTAGTTTCATGAACAGCCCAATGTTTTCTCCCTCTTTGACAAAACCCTCACTTTACTTTTTTAATTTGAATTATAAAATTGGCTTATCTCTACAATGTTATTTAATGGCAACTATAAATCTTCCTAGAAAAGCAGAATAATAAACATAGTAGCTGCTGTTTTTGAGATATTATGTAACACAACTGACAAAATTTCAACTACCTTAACAAATAGTAAGCTTACCGAACGAAAAGAATCCATTAGATTTGTTTGGAGTTTTGAAGATGTAAATTCCTTTTGAATATTCCCAATATTGAAATTTTGCCATGTAACAAACTGTGAGGTCAGAGAAGCTTCCACTAGGCAGTTTTCATTTCATTACTCTATTTATTCTTTATTGCATACATGATTTATATTTCAGTATGGCTACGAAACCTATTTATATCCGCTTGGTTCACAGCCGCATTGAAAAATCATGTTTAGCATCGTATAACAGATAATTTTTTATGCATATTAAATTTTAAAAAATCATAAGATTATTACCAGTTTTGTTTTCTTTTGTTCTTTAAGATTTAATAAAGGGTATTTATAAAATTTTTCGGGGTTTGTTTAGGTTATGTAGGGGTAATATAAGCCCTACAAGTCCATTTTGGTTAGTGTCCCACAGGGTTACCGCAGGTACTCCAAACAAATTGAAAAATCGGTTGTGGTCAGTTTTTACCGCAAAAACATAATGTAAGTTTGTACATTTTTGTATGAAGTTAATTAAATGATTTCCTTTTAATTGGTGTCAGCTTGGCATAACTAAATTTGTAACTTCGGTCTAAATACAAACAAAAAGTCAGGGATCTTAAGGGATAGGACAATAATCGATAAATTGATGTTCATCCTCAATAACACCTTCTATCACTAGTTAAAAAGTTTGGACACCGTTAGTTTGAACTAATTATTAAAGATTTAAAGATTTTTTAAGCCAAAGATTGAGAGAACATACTTTCTCGTATTCATTCGAATCCGGTGGATAGGAACCGGTTCTCATCCATACGAAAAAACTATGTCTAGCATCGTATTATATCCAGCTTTCTACGAATATAAAAATGTACAATAATGCCAAAGGCACGGGCTAAAAAACTGGTTTTTATCTAATAATTGTTCATTCTATATCCGCGGAAAGCTGTTTATAATACGATGCCAGAAATAACTATTCCCTTTGTTCCAATACCACTCCCCCTGTTTATTGTGATTAAATCCCCTAATTAGCGAAGCCAACAACTAAATTTAAAACTGAAGCCAAAATGCAGTTTAACAAAAATCTAATTTCCTCATTATATCATTAAGGTCAGACAGACTTACAAAGCGATTTATGGAGTAAATTTATCATTGTTAAAGCGAATACACAAAATAATTTTGCCGAATATCCTTAATAGAAGGATAGACGGATATTTTGAATTATTAAAAAAAACTGTCACTATAGTTGCTATTTAGACGTAATGGCCCTTGTCAAAATTATGACAAAAAACTGTAAACTTAGTTAATAATAAACAAATATACTTGAATTAAAATTTTCTCTTGAAAAGCCCTTAATATTTCCGTTGTAATAATTAAGCAGTTTCCTTATTTTAAATGGACTGTAATCGAGAAAATTTCTCATCAGATTATCAAACTTTAACATCATCTCATTCATATAATCTCAAAGATAGGGCAAAACTGTCTCTCGTTTCTTTTTCTTTGATAATCAGATGAGAAATTTTTACGTTTACACTCCCTTTAAAGAGGTAGTGTGTATGCTTATTTTTGTGTGTGTCTGACCGTACCAAAAGATCTTTTTAACTAATGAAAACTTTCTTTTAACAGAGAACCTGAGATAATTTTAGCTATTTTATTGCTCCCCCCTCCCCTCCCAAGGAATTCAGAAAGACATAATACAAGAAGATTCACAAAAACAAAGCATAAATACATACACGTTATGTTACTTTTATAACACTAGCGTATGCGCCCCTAGCATCTAACAGTTATGTAATAGAAGTGGTAAGAAAAAAGTAGCAAAAAAGCATAAAGCAATCCAAAGACTTAAATATGAAATTAAAAAGTCTAAAACCTTTCAGAAAATGGATAACTCAATGGTTCTAATACTTAAGTTACAGACATAAAATACCATACTACTTTGTATAATCCTATTACATAAATTAGTAAGCTTTTCTGTCTGTAGCGAAGAGTATCGCTAACCGCTGAACCGATAGGGTACTCCTTTACAATGAAGGCTCACATAGGTCCTTACTCCTTTGAAGACAGAGTTCCCTAGATGCTTGGGGTTTCAGCCGCTAGTAGGATATATAGTAAGACACTTAATTTTATATACAGACAACATACATGCATTATTAAGACTGCGACTGCGTTGCGCCTTTTTAATTTGCCTGGTAAAAGTGTGGGGTCATCGAATGTAAGTACAGTCTCTTTATTTAGTTGAGCTTCAACTCCAAATATAATCATTAAGAATAACCTAAACAAAATATTCTAAAATTTAAAAGATGTAGCACTTTATTTACATGCAAAAAGTTTATGAAATAAATTTTTTTCGATTGGTTAATTTTAAAGACTTGTAAGGAAGATTTGTTGCTATTAACAACATAACATCTAAAATAATATTTAGGTTATATTGGAAAATAATAAAGTAACAGGATGTTTGTTTGTCTGTCTGTCTGTTTGTTTGTCTGTTTGTGTGTACCGAAGGATCTCGCTAACTGCTGTACCGCTCGGGTTCTTCTTATAGGTCCCGGGAAGGTTCATAACTATTTTGGGGGAGGGTAACACCACCCTCCCGAAAGAAATCGCCCATAGAAAAAAATTCCCCTACCACCCCAAAAAAATAATTTTTTTCTTTAAATTTTTTTTAACTAAAATTAAAAATGGGGGGAGGGCAACCCACCCACAAAATATAAAAATAATAAATTGGGTTATACAATTTGACTCTCCCCCCCTCAAGTGTTCCTTGAGGCCTCTAAAGGCATAGCAGCTAGTATTGGAATAAACTAAAAGAATGGTGTATATAACAAATTACTATATTTGATATTTTTTTGCTTCGACGGACATACTGCCATACAAATACTTATAAAGTATGCTACTCTTTGCAGCAAAACATACCATATTATAGAAATATGATATAAAACCATGTCCTTATGGTTCCACATATTAATATTGACTGGCAGAGTAAATTTGGTACACATTAATAAGTCGAGGTTTCTCACTGTTTTAAAGGCGAAGCTTATTATGTAATTAGGATCGGTCTGTCTGTACTAAAATGCAATTTTTTTCGTTAATTTAGACATGATAGAATTGTCCTATCGATTTCAAACGTTGCATGATAATTACTATAACAATATTGGAATACAACTCAATAATCAGATTTTTGAAAAACTGATTCCTAGAACAACAAGACACAATATTATAAAAGAGGTTTCTCTATATATCAAATCTTAAAAATGAATGTAGTATGTCCTTTTCTTGCATCATGTATTTAAGCAATTTTCAACAAATTTATGTAGAATTTTTATACTTAAGATTTATGTTCTGCTTATTAAGTTCTGATACTCTATTCGTTTGGCCTTCTTTCTCATCTTAAAACATTGGATTTTATGGATTTTGTCAAGCTTGTTGTTTTTTTCAGTTTACAGGAACAGGATGTCTGTGTGTCTATCTGCAGCTTAAGATCTCGTTAACCTTTAAAATGACATAGTTCTCCTTTACAGTGCAACCTCTTTTAAGTCCAAGGAAGGATTACAGCTATTTTGGAAAGGGTACCTCCATAACAGTAGAAACAGCTAGTATTATCATAAATCAACAAAAAAAAGATTACGAGGCACAATTGGAATAAATATCTGTGACAAATATGTTAACTCTTTTTGAAGGATCTTAAAATGCTTTGTAAAATTTTATTTTGTAATATATCAGAAAATTTTAAAAAGTGCACAAACAAATAAAATATTTTTTAAACGATTTTTTATCTTTCATAAAATGCAATTCTAAAAATTTTTATTAAATTACTTAAAGAGGATGATAACACCAATAAACAAATTAAGACAGCCTTTTTACGTCAATCTTTGTAAGAAGCATATAAAAAAACATTTTCCTGTAGAAACCTCTTTCATTGAATATTACATAGATAAACGGACAAAGTGAGCTTTTTGGTGCTGAGAATCTTCAAATTTCTTATGCACAGATAAACTTTTAGAGATATAGAGTAGCTTCGCTACTAAAAAGCAAAGCAAATATTCTGTGTTGTCAAGGACGATAACAGAAAATTAAAAAATACAACTTTAAAAGCGAAGCTTTCTCATGAATAGGGTCGGTCCGTCCGTAACGAATAGCTCTTTTTTATAATTTGAACATCTCTATAATTAAATCCAGATTTTCAAAAACTCTTCTCTAGTGTTATTGTCCTATCTTTTTACTTTAGATTCTTGCTTTTGTAAATGTTGTCATCCTTGTTTAAAAAAATTTAGTAGCTACTTCAACGTTTTATCTACCAAGACAAATTTTGTCCATTGGAACGTACCGCCGGTCTCGAGGAGCTAGATTTGTTAGTGTCACCTAGCTGCAACTCTCACTTACTCGTAGATACAGCCGTTTAAACCGTTCCGTCAGAAATATCAATGTATTTTTTAACCCTTTTGTACCATGTCCTAAATTCTAGGTCAGATTGAGACTAAGTTAGTTATACTTTTTACACTTAGAGTCAGTCCGCCCTAGAATTATCAGTTTTCCTACTCAAATTCTACTGCCAAACCCTTATCCCTAGCCTTCAAAAATTATCAAACAAACCGCTAGGACGTCATTTCCTCTAGCCTGGTTTTAACCCAGAATTTGTTTAATAATCCAAAAGCGGAGGATATTCTGCTTTACATAGTTTCTAATAATGTTGGGATTAACCCTTCAATTAATTAAAGAAAACCAGTCATTAATTTTCAGTATTTTATTTTCAGTTCTAAAATTTCAATTTAATATTAAAAATATTCTATTACAGGTGCTATTGTTGTATGAAGTCACATCACAAATGAACGGGCTTATGGCAATGTATAGAAGCTGAATCTGATGTAGTGGTACTCCGAAAACTGATACAGAGCTTCCTTTTCATCCTATATTTATAGAACTCTGCCAGTGAAAGTTTTAATATGCGGAGGTGAGCTTAACCCTTTTTTGTGATATGCCTTCGTTTAAAACAGTGATAATATGTTAAAAAAATAGCAAGATCACAAAGTTTTTTAAGAAAATGTTTAAGATATACTATATCATTAAAAACTATTTTATATTACTGGTCTATCAAAAATTATTATAAAAATGTTATCACATTCATTGTTATATTTAATTAAAATTCACAAAATTGATAATCTATTATTACATTATATTTATACAAAATTCTTATTTATGATCATATAATTTTCTATATCCGTTTTCCAAGAGAAAAAAATATACTATTTTGGTAAATTTGTTGTTTTATAAAAACGTTTATTAAAGTAGAAAGTATGTTTGTCTGTAATGATTTTGTTAGTACAAAGAGTTGAAGGTTGTAGCGCGTTTTATTTTAACTAGGCCATTTTAACATAACTGGATAAAACTGGATATAGAAAGTGTTTTATTTAAATGATTTTTTATGCACGTTAAAAAGGGAGTGTTCGTCCCAGTCTTTGTTAGGTTGGGTGATTTTGATTTACTTATGTTTTTAGTCCCCGTAAACAAAGACAGGGTCGAGTACCACGGATTTTACTATTTTAATACTGTTATTCTTATAACTTTCTCTTTTAAAAAGGTCAAAATAGTACTTGTTATATTTCATTGTGATATAGTTTTTAGAACTGTTCTTGGGATCTCATACGATCCACCATAATAAACATAGAATCTACAATCTTTATAAGACAAGTAATAGTTATTTATCACCCGCGACCGTGGCTCAACACGTATCGCATCCGCTCGTCGTCGGGAAGGTGATATGTTCGAATCTCGGTCCGACACCGCGTCATAACTAAAGACGTTAAAAATGGCTCCTACTGCTGCTATGTCAGGTGCGCGACATAAATAGATAGAGTATGGGGAATGCCTTGGCCCAAAACAGGCGCAACTCACTACCATGCACAGTTAGGACTTCTCAGACAAAGGTCGTGCAATCACAGGGTTGGTTGTCTGATGGGCAAATGGACGCTTTACACCGCAATCATAGGGCTTAGGGCTGACAATCCTATCCCATATCCATAAAAAGCCACATTGTTACAGAAACTCTGACAAATTGTCAGCGGCCTATACTCCCCCCTGTGGAGTGAAAAGGGCTTGTTACTGTTACTGTTTAATAGTTATTTAGACAGCTTTCTAGGGTAAATTATTAAAATTCAAAGTATTGTTTTTTATTGCCATTGGAAAACCATGATTTGGATTAATTTTGATTTTGTAAAATCTAAAATTGTACCTAGGGCTTATTATGAAAATTATGAGCGACTTTTTATTACTTCTTTTAAATCCATAAGTAACGCAACATGAAAATTTTCTAAAATAATAATAATAATAATAAAGATGATTATTAAAATACAGGATATAAATATTAAACGTAATCGTCCATATTAAGGATTGGCCTTTGAATAGGTCAATTCTTTAATTTCCACATTGTTCATTAAAATGTAATAAAAAGGACGCTGATAAAACTCTTATCTTTTTAAAAGCGAAGCTTTACTATAATTAGGGTCGGTTACATGTGTTCGTTAATTTATACATGTTGGAATCCCTATAGATTCTTATAATAATAAGTTATGATTTAGGAAGCAACTATATAATCGTCCGTATGTCTGTTTAAAACATGAAGACTTTTTACTTTTTTACAATAAATTTTTATATGTAAACAGATAGCTATTTTTTTTAATTTGTACATGTTAGAATCGTCCAATTGATTTTAAACTTTGCATTATGATTTCTATAACGATTAGGTAATATTTGGAAAGCGTGGAGACTCAATAATCATTACCACAAAGCCTGTACGTAAATTTAAAGCATAATGATTTTTAACTTTTTTGACAACAACTTTTGTATAATATAATTATCCAATTCATCTGATTTTTTGTAATATCGATTACAAGGAAAACAAGGTACAAAGGCATCTCTATAATCAAATCCTAAAAATGATAGTATGCCATTTTTCTGCATTCATGTATTTTTGCAACAAATTTAAGGACAATTTTGTTTAGACATACAAATTAATGTCCTGATTATCAAGTTTAGCCCTTAGACGCAATTTCTCCAAAACATTATTAGTTTTGCATTTTTTGGACATATACGTTCATGTTTAATTATAGGATTAGAGTTATTAAAATAATCACAACTAATTTCTGAGATATGGTAATTTAGTATCATTAAAGCTATGACCTAGAGTTTAATTCAAAATGAAGTTTTTTACGAGAATCAAGGTATTTTTTTCTGGTAGCGGAGCTAATCTATAAAAAATGTTAGTTCTTACGTTAATTCTTGGTATTAAACGTTTCTTCTTTGTTTATTGACATATTAAAATTTCTATTAAAATCAAAATGCCAAGAAAGCATTTTATAAAAAATTAAACAACAGTTCAGCGGTTTCCATCCATGCCGCAAATACTTGCTCACCAGGGAAGTTTGTGTGGAAGCTCCCTTTATTTTTTATTTCAAAACTAGAGGCTGACCCCCGAGCATCTAGGACGTCCAATGTACATGTATTTGAGGGTTTAGGAAGATGCTAGAAAAATAGCTCAAAACTAAAAAAATAAAGCAGCTAAGCATCGGACATAAAATCCTTACTACTTTATAAAATAGGAAAAAAGAGGTAGTGATATAGAGGGCCAGACAAATGGAGGAGGAATTATTCAACTAAGAAATCAATTATCCACAGCTCATCAAAATCTAAATGACCCCAAAAAGATTTTCAAGGTAAAATTTATACTCAAGATAAAAACGAAGATTTTTATTTTCTATTTTTTTCTTGAGGATGTAGGGGGGATCTAAAGGGAAAAGACAATGGCCGACAAATTGATGTACATCTCCAACGATGATATACAAAATTATTTCTTCTATAGATTACAATAATTGGTTGAATCTTTGGACACTCAACTTAATGAATCAACCAATCAAAATTCATTATAAATCCCCAAAGTTGTTAAGCTATCGAATAAGAAAACGTTATTGAAAACTTTGGGGACTAGTGTAATAAACAGCCAATTGTGCCCTTCCTTCCTGACTTTTTATCCTATACGGTCCTGTATACATTTTTTGGTCTGTCAGTCTGTCGGTCATGCTTATAATAGTTATTTCTCGCATCGTATTATAAACGGCTTTCCGCGGATATAAAATGTACAATTATAATAATTATTAAAACTGGTTTTAATCTTATGATTGTACATTTTTATATTCATAGAAAGCTGGATATAATACGATGCTAGACATAGTTTTTTCATATGGGTGAGAACCGGTTCCTATCTATCGGATTCGAATGAATACGAGAAATACATAAACCACATTTTTTTATGACAACTTAACTTTTGCGCTTTAATTCACTTTGTCCGTTTGTCCTTTTCATAATTCTCTCTTTACATATTTCCAGTATAGCTTTCAGACAGATTAATATCAACTGGGTTAGAACTGCCATACTGAAAAATCCTGTATCGTATTATATTTTAGACAGTTTTCTACAAATTACAAAATAAAAATCATAATATTAGTATAAAATTTTATTTTAAATTTTAAATCTGCGGAAAGCTGTCTATAATACAATATACAGGGTGTTTCAATAGAAACGTCTTTTTTAAATTCGTAATTATGCATAGAAAATAAAACAATTATATAAAATGCTTTATATATTTGGAAAACCTATTCTGGGACATTTATGTTTCAAATATTTGAAAATTATTTTTTCAATAACTTATGCCTCAAAAACCGGTTTTTCCAAAGGCCTTATTTTTGAAGATTTACGGATTTAAGGTTGTGGAAAAAATGTGCACATTTTTAAAATTCAAATTGCGCGGCTTGCATTAATAGTAGAAAAACGTCATGCATATCGTTAGAATCGTCATAAACTCTTGTTTCTAAAAATAAATGTACTATTATAAAGTGCTATTTGTAGTTTAGGAGCTACGTTGAAAAATGTGAGAAATGTTGAAAAGTTTAAAGAAAATTTAAACATTTTACCACGTAGTTCCTTTACTATACATAGCACATGAATGGTTCCTATACATCCAAAAACTAGAGTTCATGACGATTCTAACGGTATGCATAACGTTTTTTTACTATTAATACAAGCCGCGCAATTTGAATTTTCAAAATGTGCACATTTTTTCCACAATCTTTAAATCCATAAATCTTCAAAAATAAGGTCTTTGGAAAAACCGGTTTTTGAGGCATAAGTTATTGAAAAAATAATTTTCAATTATTTGAAACTTAAATGTCCCAGAACAGGTTTTCCAAATATATAAAGCATTTTATATAATTGTTTTATTTTCTATGCATAATTAAGAATTTAAAAAAGACGTTTCTATTGAAACACCCTGTATAACTTTATAGTATGCTAAAGATGGGGATGAGAAGAAGTTTATTAGACTGATAGAAGAGAGAACCAAGAATCTTGACATCAATATGGTTGATGAAAAAAAATGTACTGCTCTCCATTACGCAGCTAGGTATCTTTTCATACATGCTTCTTTAAATAGATACTAGCGCCTTCGCCCCTAGTCTCTCTAGGGGCTATGCCCCAAGAGGTAATTAAAAAAAATAATTAAATAAAAAAATGGAAGTGCACCACTGATTTCGAACTGATTAAAAAAAAAATGGAGGGGGATTTTTTTTTTGGCGGAGGGGTGGGTGGTGTCCCGACCCCCAAGTTAATAGCCTAAAACCACCACAGGACCAGTAGGTATATTCTCTGAAGAGTAGAATCCAATCGGTTTAGTGGTTACCGAGATCTTAAGGGACAGATGGACAGACGGACGGACAGACAGACATACATCATTCTACTTTGTATTATAGATAGAAGTTATAGATAGTCAATCTGGCATTACAATTCCTTAAACTTAAAAAGGGATTTATATCCTATTAATTATGTTTTCTTTCTGTTGAGGAAACTAGAGTCAGTCAATTTTCATCAAATTATTAAATGTTAAAGTTTTTGTTCCCATTAATATCAAATATGGTTATAATTCTATATATTAAAAGTTCTATTTCTTTTATTTGAAAATTTGAAGTAATTTTATGTAATTTTTGGTAGTTTAATTTGTTTAGTGCGTATGGATGTTTCATCCTTGTTATTTTTCCTATTTTCATGATTTCAAATAAATTGAAACTTGTAGAGGGCTAAAATAACGACCCCCCCCCTAAACCTTCTTTACCCCATTCCCTCCCGTCCTACTGAATGAGCGAACTGAAAAATAAACGAGTTCCATGTTAGCAAGCTAGATCAACGACAATTTTTGCCTTATCATAATATCCACGTATTTTTGTAGGTATTCTCATGTTGAAATAGTCAAGTATCTATTTGAACGTGGTGCTAACACCCAGCTCAAAAATTCCGACGACATGACACCATTTCTATTTGCATGCAGGTAAGGGCAATTTTTTTTGTTCGGCTGCAAGTTACTTTTCAAGTCATCCTTGTTGGCTAGTCTTTAGAGTTTTTATTATATTTTATTTCTTAATTACATAACATCACTTACAGTTACTTGCTACTGTACTCCCTTACAGCCTTTTCGTCGACTGATAAGCCTTTTAAATTAATTTACCCCATTTTTTTTACACGTATCACTTTTTTCTATTTCACACAATGTTAAATTTTCCCCCCTGTTTTTTCCCCATTTTTTCCCCGGGCGATTTATGTTTTGACAGTGACGGTACCAACCCCCAAAATAGTTATAAACCCTCCCTGTTCCATATCAGTTTTGCTGTTAGTGTGATCTTTCTGTACAGACATGCAGGCAAACATCTTCTTACTTTCACATTTAGGATTATTAATTTTGCTGATGTATCTAGGTATGGAAGATATGATTGGAGACGAGCTAAAAGTAAGACTTTTAGTAGCGAAGCTACTCTATAATTACAAATATTCAGCTGTTAGTTGTACGTCCCTCAGTTAGGAAAAATGTCCTCTACCAATATCTTATCTGGAATGTATATTAATATTACAAATTTTCTCATTATGAGCTCCCTTCTGTTCGTTAGTTACTCATTGTGATGTAAAGTCAAAACTTGAAAATATTCACGAAATATATTGCCGAGGAAATAACATTTTTTTTTCTCAGTATATCATCGAAACCGTTTAATATCCGCTTGATTACAACCGGTTTTCAGAAATACTGGAAAATCATGTATAGCATCGCATTACACATAATTTTCCACGAATATTAAAATTATGAAATTATTAACAGATGTTACAGCATTGCAAGAGTGTTCTCTTAGCCCCGACGGACATACCTCAATTATTGAGGACAAAATTATATCTCCAGGACTTCAGGTTTTACTGTTTAGTTAGGGGCGAAGCTTTTCTATGATTAGGGTCTATTTGTCTGTATTTCATGACTAATAAACTTTGAGGCATATTTAACTAAGGAGAAATATTTGCATAGAATTTCATAAACAATTAATTATAAAATCTTTTAAAATTTAGTAGCACAAAAGTTTTGTAATTAGGTTATGTTTAAAAATTAAGTTTATATCCACAATATAATTCAGAAATACCTATTTTAAAATAGTATAAATCTTTACCTTAATTTTCAATTACAAAACCTTACCTTAGTTACTGGTATCTGTAATACAAAGTAGCTTGATTTCTGTCTGTCCGTCTGTCCCTTAAGATCTTTGTAACCACTGAACCGATTGGATTCTACTCTTCAGGAAATATACCTACTGGTCCTGTGGTAGTTTTACGCTATCTTGCGGGGTGGTACACCCCTAACCCCTCCCCCCCCCCAAAATAATAATTCAACCCCCTACCAAAAGAAATTTTTTTTACCTATTTTTCTATTTTCTTATGATTTTCTTTTTTTTCTATTTTCTTATGATTTTCTTTTTTTTTAAATAATTTTTTTTTTCTCAATGATTTCTTCTTTTAAACTAATTTTATCAAATTCACAAAGATTGCGAAACCTTCTTTCTCCTGTAGGGGCATTAAAGCATTAAAAAGAGAAAAAAAATGAAATTTTCCCCTGAACCTTTAGGAAAAAAGCCTCTAAAGGCTAGGGGTGAAGCCGCTAGTATTATATATAATCATTTGAGAGAAGAAAAGGCTGTGGATCAAATTAGTATTCTTTCAAGTATGGCTCCGAAACCTATTAATATCTGATGGATTATTACAGGTTTTCAGCCATACTGAAAAATATTAAAATAAAAATAATATAATTAATACCTACCAGTTTTGTTATCCAAGGCCTTTTGCTCCTCAGAGCTACAAAAACTGGTTTTCATCTTAAATTTTTCATTTTTATCAGGGATCGGAAGCCTCACGTAAGCCGCGTGTAAGCCTCAGTGAAATCGTGATTTTATCACAATAAAATTCAGCTGGATGTATAAAACGGCTCTTTAGCAGACAATCCTTCTTTCTGAAATTTTTTTTTCTGCTCACAAGCAGGTTTAAAACTGAGGCTTATGCGCGGCTTACGTGAGGCTTCCGATCCCTGATTTTTATATTTGCGTAAAGCTGTCTTTAATATGATTTCAACTATTATCTTTTCCCTACGATGCTTTTATGGATGATTTCATCTATGTTAATTTTAGGTAATTAATCTGTTTCTGGAGAAAGATTCGTACCTGGTAAAAGCTAAAGACAAGTATGGAATGACCGGCCTTCATCATGCTGCCATCAGGATTGTTACAGAGTTTTTTTTTTGTTAAAGTCTAACACATTTTTAAATATTTGAAACCTAAATACAGTGTGTATTATTTAAAGGAACAAAATTATTGCTTTATTTATCCTTCTCACCATTGAAAGACGTTTATAATAAGGATCAAATTTTCTTCATTGATGTAAGGAGTTTTATGTAAGAAAACAAAATATTTTAGGGTTTTCAATAAATTATGCATTATAACCAGTTTTCCAAAGTGCCTTATTTTTGAAGATTAAATGTTAAATGTGTCCATCTATGGCCAAATTAAAGAATGTGCAAAAATGAGTTCATTTTAAAATCCAAACTGCAGGGCTTGTGTTAATAGAAGAAAATGTGATGTATACCGTTAGAATAGTCATTAACTCAATTTTTTGAAAATATAAGCAGATGCTACGTGGTAAAATTTTCCAACTAACTTTTTTTTCACCATTGCTCTTTAACTATAAATAGCACAAAAATGTTATTTAAATGGAAAGTTTAAACAGGGACAATTATAGCAGCTTAAAAATGCACAAATCTTAATTGACAACAGATGTATAAAAGTGCAAATAACAAAAAATATGTTTGGAACTGAAAGTGGAAAGTATATAATTACCTAATTAATATGACGCTAAAAGGAAAGCTAGGTCTTTTTGTAGGATAATTAGCAGTAAGGGGTGAACTTGAATAACTGGGGAAGCAGTTAATCTGTTATCTGAAACACTAACAATAACTATCAGAGGAAATAATGATGATGTTATTGCTGTACTGCTCAAGAAGGACAAAGAATTACTGGATAAACTAGATAATCAGGTAGGTCTTTTAGTTCTTCATAAAGGTTGGCTTAATAACACAACTATAAAACCAATACTGTTGATAATAATATAATATATCTGTGGTGAACTAAAAGTCCTAACCAAGGGCGCATAATTTTATCCAGCGTTTGTCTGACTGTTCTGATTATTAAATTGAAACACAAGTAGACTACGTTTAGGTATAATTAAGTAAGCAATCGGGGGCTGATATATTTTGACAAAATATATTTTTTTTCTTTTTAAATAAACATATTATGTGTATTTTTGCAGGGCAATTCTGCACTACATCTGGCTGCTACTCATGGACAAGTGGATACAGTTGTTACTCTTCTTCAAGCTGGGGCTCTAATAAAGTAAATCTCTACAAGCATTGCCACTCTATAATGAGGATTTGTATGTATATCTGTACTTTAAGAAGCTACTCAATCTTTACATATGCAGATACTAAATGTATGGTAATTACCTGTTGATCTAGCTGCTTCTAATTCCTTTTCATTTAGCTGGTCAATTAAATGAAAATATATTTTCTTGCATGGCTTCAAAACTAATTAATATTGGCTGAAATAGAACTGGTTCCTAGCCACACTGAAAAATCTTGATTGCATTGTATTATTGACAATTTTCCACGAATATCAAAATACAAATCATAAAATTAATAGCAATTTTGTTATATGTTTTACACAATGTATCATTATTAAACAAAGCAGTTTCATTACAACAATCTATTTGCCCTTGCAGGCATGTTATGCATTTTACACTAAATCCTTTATGCTAACAATATATAAATCAACAATAATTTTAGATTTGAAGGAAACAGACAAAACCAGAATATATTGCACACTGCTATACAAGGAGGACATATTAAGGTGTTGAATTATATCTCCTTTATTAACAAATGTCGTCGGCGTTATCCTTTTAGAAATATCTTTTATTCAATTTTGAATATTGTGTTACAAAATTCCTTTTTAATTTTTTTTGATTTTATGATTCTCTATGAAACATCTCAATTTGGTAATTACAATATATTTAAAATTGTTTAGGTGATCAACTTTTTGACTAGTAGGAAAGCTGATTTCAAAAAGCTTAGCCAGTCCAAAGATGATAAAGGCAGCAATGTCCTACATATGGCTGTTGGTAAGATTGTAATAAAGTCATAAAATGTCCTTTTAAATGCTAAATTATTTATGTTTAATAAATAATTTTTAGTACCCAAAAAATATTTCTAGTTTTCGAGCATTTTAACAAAGTGTCATTTATGAAAAGATATTCTTTACTTTGCCAAATATATATTAATACCGTCTACCAAATTTTTAATTTCATATTGCTGCTTTAATTTGTAAGGTTAGGTTAAGTAAGATTATGGAGATTCAGCTGGACAATGCATCACTTGATTATAGGTATCCGAACAATCTAGGCTAAATCATATTTTGATAGGTTAGGGGGTTAAATTGAAGATGCTATTACATGATTTGTACGCTTGAGAATGTTATATTGCAGAGACTGGATCTTTGAAAATGGTTGAAATTCTTCTTGAACAAAGACTACATGACATGGTATTATAACATAATTTTCTATTGAATCACTGATTGTGAGATTATATTTTCTAGTTCAAGACTAAATTTTGTTCAAAATCATAAAAAGTTCTTTTTAAAAGATTAAAAATATGAATGTATTGTATATGAGAACTGTTCTGAACAAATAAAAATTGTCTCAAAAGGTATAATAGTTATTTATCGATCGTATTATGAATAGCTTTCCGCGGATATAAAAATGAACAATTATAAAATTAAAAGCAGTTTTGTTAGCCCTTAGAAGCTGAAAGCACGGGCCAACAAAACTGGTTTTAATCTTATGATTGTACATTTTTATATTTGTAGAAAACTGGATATAATACAATACGATACTATTGGTCTAGTCCAGCGGGTATCAATCAGTTTTATACCATATTGTAAAATTAAATTTTTATGTAGATTGGTGAGAAAAACTATGAGGGGGAGTTGCCTCTTCATCTGGCAACCAGAACTGGAAACATTGAAATGATAAAGCTATTGCTCAATAACTCTAAAGAATTGAATAATAAAATCAGTTTCATAGGTATATTTCTCTCAATTATTTAACATATTAATTTTTTTCTAAAAACTTTTAGATTTGGGTTAGGACAAAATATGTCCAATATGAGATATAAAATTTTCATTGTTTTTCAGACAGGAAGAACTTGATGGGTGAAACATGTCTGCATCTGGCGGCAAGAAATGGTCATCACGAAGTTGCAGAGGAGTTTATCAAAAAGTAATATTTCTATTCTTTTCTGCACAATAGAGGTGTTCAAAATGCCCTACTTCAAATGGTGGATTCATAGTTGCTGTAAATTATCTTCAAATATACAAATCATGTCTTATTTATTATATTAGCTTTGAAAAAAAAACATGATTTATTAATAACAATTTTTATTATAAATTTTATCTTTTCTTAATTTCCAAATCCTTATTGCTAGCTATAAAGATAAATACAAAAGTAAAGAAATTTTAAATTACTAAAACCCAATTATAAAGATGCATATTATACTACTAATTTATTGCAGTGAAATTGTTAGAAATTCAAATATCTGCTTCATAAATGTAGTGTCTAAAATTACGGTGTTTTCAAATTCAACAATTAAAAAATCAATAAAGGTAACCAAGGTTGTTGAACAATAGATAAGATAACATAGTTATAGAACTTTGGGTACCACTACCAGTGTTAATTTAAATTTAATTGTCCCCTACCTCCCTGATCATACAGTTTCTTCCTGACTGTGTGTGTGTGTAATTCTAACATTCAATTAATGTAATTTAATTTTAGAGGAGCAAATCATAAAGTAAAAGATGCATCTCATTTAACCCCATGGATGCTGGCAGCATTAAATCAAAAAACACAGGTAAACACATCTCCTATTAATTTGAAGAGAAAAGGATTGTTATTATCCATAACATTAAATCTGATTGTCTTTCAAAGTTTGGGTGCAAAGCCTAAAACATCACATCAATGAACCATCTAAACAAGACAATTGAATTGATACAATGAAACAACAAGATACCAATATTTTAGCATCTTTGATTTAAAATGTCTGTTTGACTGTTAGAAATATTTCTGAGAAAACTCAATTTTTATTAAATGTTTGATTATTCTTGTTATTGTGTTTTCATATTTTTCTCCCTGAACCAACTATGGATGTTGTCCTCCTTGTTTTCCATCTTGCTTGTCCTTTTGAAATTTAAAATCACAAATTAGGCTCTGGATGTCTTTTTCAAGCATGACAAGGTGGATTATTCCAATGTTGATGACAATGACAGAAATATATTCCACCTGCTGGCTCAGAGAGGACTGTTTCAAATTATAAAGGTAGGAATAGATATTTATCCCATTTATACTATATATTTAAAGACAACTCTCCGCGGATATTGAAATGAAAAATTAAAAGCCTGAGGGGCCAAAGGCTTGGTGCAACAAAACTGGCACAAATTTTGATATTCGGGGAAAATTGTCTGTAATATATG
This sequence comes from Acartia tonsa, assembly GCF_053477335.1. Taxonomy (NCBI): domain Eukaryota; kingdom Metazoa; phylum Arthropoda; class Copepoda; order Calanoida; family Acartiidae; genus Acartia; species Acartia tonsa. The sequence goes on from NC_137268.1 coordinate 22,835,661, forward strand.
GCTAGGAACTGTTCTAATCCAGCAGATATTAATTAGTTTCGAAGGCATACTGAAAACACAATTCCTCAGTTTGTGCTTTTCAGGGAATCTTATTGAATGATTTTGGGTTATTTCCCTAAGCACTTATGGCGAAGCAAAAGTAGAATTACATTTTTTTAATGTTGAAAAAAATCCATTAAAAATAGATAAACAATAAAATATACTGTTACTATAAGAAGAAAGAGATAAGATAAAAAATTATATAAAAGTAAAAATTAGCAAATTTTTAAAAATAAAATGTAGATTAAATTATGTTAATTAAATATGCTTTAATTGATTTGTGTAATTTCTGTATAGTTTTTGATGAGCAAGCCTGATTTCAAAGATTTGATCAAACGAAGAGATCAATTTGAGAATGTTCCACTCCATGTTGCTACTGAAGAGGTCAATATTTACTTTTTTGCAGAATAATTGCAAATTTGAGATAAAAAAATATTTATTTTATATTGAGCTTAAATAAAATAAACAGATAAATTGTCTCATGTAAAATAATCAATATTTAGAAATTTTCTTTTATTTGAGGAATCATCATTTGTTGGGGCAACTAGCATCAAAATTAGCTTCTTTTCAAAAAGTTTACTATAAAACATTCTAATGGGACAAACTTTTACAAAAAATTCACAAAAATTCATAGTTAATAATTCTAGGGAAATTTAAAATGCATGGAGTTATTGGTGATAGAAAATAAAGTTGACTATAAGGTAAAGTTTTTAAAAAACAATGTTCATGTTGTTGTTATTATTTATAAAAGTCTTTTAATGTATGCATTAGTATGAGATTCAACCATGGCACAGGATTTTTTTGGTTAGAGTTCCATATCCTGCTCTCTGATAATATTAAATATCAACTTAAATGTTAATGACTTTTCTAAAAAAAAACTTTTTCTAGCCTCTGTGGGGGCTTGTCACTTTAAACTAGTATCCTGCTAGGGCTCTTTTAACCTTTATTGTTCCTAACATAAGATAATCATCAAATATATGAGAGAAATCATCATTTATTCTAAATCATTATGAAACAATCTAAAGCTTGTCATATTTTAACAAACACGTTTTCATAGTTTAAAAATTTTAGAATGAAGAACAGAGAACTCCATGTCATATTGCAGCAAGGTAAATTGTATTTTTGCACTTTTTTTAGCAGAAACAAATCATTTTAAACTTAAGAGAAAAAATATTAGTTAAAAAGTTAGTCTGTGTATGGTTTTAGGCTCTCTTTCTGAAATCAACATCTCTTCAAAAATAGAGCCTCTAGATGCTAGTTATAAAGTAAAAGGTTCAGGAATGTTACAAGAAAGTAAAAAAGCGAATAAAAGAGATGCAAATAGGGGTCATAAAAGCATTACGGACTAACTAAAACTGCCAATTAAAGACAGATAAATTATTTTGTGACTAAGTTTAAAATTTTATACTTTAGTAAAGGCCATGTGGAGGCATTGAAGATGATAATTGAAAAGGACAAATATGTCATCAACAATAGAGATGAAGATGGAAATACTCCTTTGCATTGTGGTAACATATTCTTGAAAACCTGTGACCGTTTCAATATGTAGCTCAACAGCTCATTGTTGGAGAGGTGATAGGTTCGAATCTCAGCCCAACACCGTATCATAATGTTAAAATGATTCCAACTGCTGCTATATCAGGTGCAAGACATAAAGAGTGAGAGTGGTGGGAATTCCTGGCCTTTAAACAGGAGCAACCTATTAATAGGACTTCTCAGACAAAGGTCGTGCGATCAAAGGTTTGGTTGTCTGTTGGATGTTACTTAACCTAATATTCTTGGTTGTTAGAATATCGCATCCCATTACAAGGGGATGAGAGCAGACAGGTTGGTCCTTAACAGTGGAATACACCCTATAATTAGAAGCGATCCCGGTAGTAGGTTACTCTGCATACACACGCTCTATTATTAGAACGAACGTTTGTACGGGGCTGCAGCCACAGCTCCATAACACACTTACACTGCAAAAACTAAAACCAAATTAATGACAATTTTTTTCAGCTGCCTACTACAATCAGTCAGACTGTCTTAGTTTTCTGTTACAGCGTGGGGCTAAGGTATTAATTTTCATAATTCTTATTTGTTAACATTTAGTTTAGTTTAGCAAGCAAGATTCTATGAGAATAGAAATCAAAAGCTATTTCTAAATCACAAAAGACTCGATCCAATTGTATACTTTTTTTCATTACTATTCTTTACAATTTCATTAATTACAGTAATATTGATGAAATAATAGTTATTTCTCGTATCGTATTATAAACGGCTTTCCGCGGATATAGAATGTACAATTATAAGATTAAAACTAGTTTTTTTAGCCGGTGCCTTCGGCACCACGGGGCTAAAACATTTCTATATTCGTAGAAAACTGGATATGATACGATGCTAGACATAGTTTTTTCGTATGGATGAGAACCGGTTCCTATCCACCGGATTCGAATGAATACGAGAAAAAAAATATCTAAAGTTTATAATATTTATTTAGACAGAAGATCAGAATAAGAAATCCTATACCCCACTTCACTGTGCCGCTGAATCAGGATCAGTAAGGTGATTCCTTAGAATCTACCCCTAGACACATATTATTTTGAGTTGGAAATAAATTGCTTTGGGGCTACAATTCCCAGGAGGGCTGGCATATGGCCAAGCCCCATCAAAAGGCCTAAATTAAAACCTAAATTTTGAGATCTTTTTACAAAATATCTATATAATGGGATTCATACATTATCTTCATAGAGATTCTCCCCTATATAGGATAAGAATACTTTCTCCAGCTTGTCTCTTTGATAGCTAACAAAGAAAAAAAAGTTTGCTGGTTTTGTGTGTGCATAATTCCTGAATATTTATAGTTGTGTGGAGCTGTTGCTAAATCATGGAACAGTAGTAGATCCACAAAAGAAGAAGAAAAGGACCACACCCCTCCTTCTGGCAGCTGAACATGGCCATGAGAAGGTAATATCCCCATCAGGGGCGTCCAAGCTTTTTTATTTGGGGGGGGGGAGGGGTAATCACCCCTTTACCCCCCCCCCCCCCTTGGAGGTCTATGCCGCAATTGCAAGACCTTCTTAATGATAGTTTTAAAAGTTTTTTGCAAGGCCTGTAAAAAAATTACGTCAAACAAATGAACAATGATAGGCTAATAAACAAACTAAATTTCCAATGGCAGGTATATACATTTTAATTGACCAATGGTGGCCAGTATGACGTAATTTTTAATCACCAACCTAATTTTTTTCTTCCCTTACTTACTCTTACTGATGTAATTTTTGCTAGGAAATCAAGCATATTATTACCCTTTTTTTTCTAGGTTGTAAAACTGTTGATGGAGAAAGGCGGTAGCATTACAATAGAAAATGATGACAATAAAAATGCTCTTCAAGTTGCTATAGACCATGATAACAGGTTTATACATGTTTATTGTAATGCTGTTAGCAAAACAATGTAGCAAGACATCAAATTTTAATTTAACGCTGTTATTGAATTCTCTAAATTGACCCTAATTGTTAATTTTAGTGCAGTAATTGAGACAATTCTGGAAAACCCTAATTGGAAAGCTGCTTTAAGAACCTGCTTTGTTGACAAAGATAAAGGGTAAAACTTTAACAGTAGTTTAACAGTAGGTTGATTTCTCTGAGACTTACAGTTGGTTGTCTTGCAGCTGTCAAGCACAGCTAATTATAACAATCCAGCAATATACAAAGTATAATAACTCAGGGGCTGTGATTCAGCAAAAAAATACTATTTGAATTTGCTGAAAATTTGGATATTTTATTTGTGTAGTGGTGGCGTAAAACTTGTTTTGTGTTGTAACTCAAGGGAAGTTGGCAAGAAGGGGGGAAAAGAAGGAAGTGGGCTGTATTCACTTCAAATCCTGGTCCCTTGTCCCTGATAATAACAGGAAGGGGTAGTAATAATTCCCCGTTCATTGTCCTAAATCTAAATAATTTTTTTAGAGGTGCTATGTATCCGAACACACCTATGCGACAGCTGATAGAGAAGTTTCCTGATATGGCTATAAAGGTTTTTGATAAGTGCGTTAACAGGTAAAATTTGTTTTAAAGATATTTGTATGTAAAAGGATTGCTAACGGTCTTAACACGCGAAGAAAATGAAAGTTTAAAAGGAACAAACAGAATTGTTTTTGGGTGGGGTTTAAAACCTTTATACCAATCTCCAACCCCCCCCCCCCCCCCAACATTTATCTTAAGAGGACATGGTGTTACAATTGAACAAGAAAATTATGAAAACATGGGGGGTGATTCATAGACGTCCAAGTAGTGGATAAAAGTTGTTTACCCCCCTAAATCTTTGAAACCCCTCATTTACCCCCCACTCTTGAAATTAAAAAAAATACATTAGGCTTCCTGATATTTATCTTACATGTTCCAATCCTTTTTTAATTAAGAATAAGAGATGAGAAGTCAGATGAGTCTTCTGATGGTAAAGTTGATAAAGTTGAACTTGATTTTGAATTCATTGATGATGCCTATAACTTTGAAGCTGTTAAGGTAAATGGTTAACCCGCGACCGTGGCTCAACATGTAGCGTACTCACTCATCGTCGGAGAGATGATAGGTTCGAATCTCAGCTTAACATTGCGTCATAACTAATGTTAAAAATGGTTCCTACTGCTGCTATGTCAGGTGCGCAAAATTATTAGAGGTAATGCCTTGGCCTAAAACAGGCGTAACATACACAGTTAGGACTTCTTAGACTAAGGTCGTGCAATCAAAAGGTTGGTTGTCTGATAGGTGTTTCTTAACCTAATACCCCGGGTGTTTGACAGAAAAGGATACATTTGGCTGTCCTTGGTTATCCTGGGTTGTTGGACCATGGCGTTTCATGTCATGGACAGCATCTCTGCCTGTATGAGGTAATTGACGAGGTAAGGTAAATTGATTGCATGACTTCTCAACGCGGACTTAGGCGTTGCTGTTTCCCAAAAATTAGGTAGGGCAGCAATTACAAGTTGAGGAAAAAGAAACAAGAACAGTTAAGTTTAAAACCTCTGGCGTTTTAATTGTTGTATTTTATAACTTGGACGTTGCAGTAGATTTTCATTTGCTCTAAAAAAAAAAGTAATACTTGCAGCTGGCTAAAATTACGATACCCAATATCCACCCCTTTACCCCACCCCCTCCTCTTACAGGATGATGTGGTCCATATTAGCAACCTAAAATGACGACAAATTTTCCCCTGTCGATATATCCACGTATTCTATATCTATTTATGTAATACCAAATGTAAAACGCAGCTGCGCTATACCTACTAGTTATATTTCAAAGCGAAGCTTTTCTATTAGTAGGATCAGTCCGTCCATACGTCTCTTATCATTAATTTAAGCATGTAAGAATTAACCCATAGATCGGCTTGATGATTTTTGTAAGATATAGGTACATTTTAGAAAGCATAGCACTAACGACTCTTAAGTCCTTAGTATTTAAACACATGTTGAAACTTTTTGACAGAAATACAGATGGAATAACAGGATATTCTAATTTAGACTTTTAGCTCTTGTTGAATATTTATTGCATACTTACTTTAAATATATTTTCCATGTTCGTTTGTCTTTAAAAATAATGTTATTATCCTTGTTTATATAGAATGACACAAAGCATTTCAAATATGCACAAATAAAAAGTGATGGAAGTGTCCTTCAGTTTAAATCTGCATACCATAAAAATGCTGCTGTTAGGTAATTACATAAAAAACAAGGATGACAACATCCATAAAAGCGAAGCACTAAAACGGTAGTACAGACGGATATAAAAACTTGTATAGTGTTAGAACTTAATTATCATAATATAAATTTATAAGAGTCAAAGCAAAATTGTAAGTAAATTTGTTGAAAAACTGCTTGATACAGGAAAGTTTTTTTGGACATACTTACATTTTTAGGACTTAATTATAGAGTTGCTTCGCTTATTACATTATACTTTGTTGTCCCAGGAATCAATATACCAAAAATCAGATCAATCCGATGATTAGATCTCAAAAAAATTTGTTGTTAAAAAAGTAAAAAAATCATCATGTTTAAAATGAACGTATGGACATTTTGGTAATGATTATAAGGTTGCTACGCTTTCTAAATCGTACCTAACTACTAAAGGAATCACCATGCAAAATTTAAAATCGATAGGACAATTCTAACATGCCTAAATTAAAAAGCTATCCGTTACGGACGTACGGATGGACGGTCCGACCCTAATTATAGAAAAGCTTCGCTTTTAAAAGGGAATTTTAAATAATAAGTTACCCTATGCAGTAGATAGATATATAGATAAGAGGAATTTCAAAGATATAAGTTACTCTATGCAGTAGATAGATAGATAGATAAGAGGAATTTTAAATTAGTTACCCTATGCAGTTGATAGATAGATATACCCAAAAAATAATGAATACTTTATCACAAAGTATTACAGACAACTTTCCACGGAAAGCTATCTATAATACGATGCGAAAATAACTATTCCATTATGTCTTTTAAACTGATTAATATCCACTGTATTAGAACCCTTGAGGCTAACAAAACTGGAATTAATCTTATAATTTTTCACTTTACTATCCGCGAAAAAGCTGGTTTTTTTTGTAGAATGAATCATCATCCTCTAAGAATAATGGTGAAAGAAAAACGCCACAAGTTGTTGCAGCATCCTTTGTGTATTGGTCTCATCAGGTTTGGAAATTGTTTTCCGGGATTGCATCGAATCGGATTAATAGAACCGGTTCTCATCCATACAAAAAATCATGTATAGGATTATATTAGAGACAATTTTCCACGAAAATTAAAATAAAAATCATATACTTAAAACCAGTTTTGTCCGGTCTTTTGGCCCCTCGTGTCTATCAAAACTGGTGTTAATCTTATAATTTTTAATTTTAATATCCGCGGAAAGCTGTCTATAATACGATGCGATAAATAACTAATCCAGTTGTACAAAATAGCAAGGTTTTTTGTTTGTTCGTTGAGATCCATAAAACCACTGAATCAGATAATCTCTTTTTTTGAGTAAAGCTTCGCCACAGTGCGTTCGAAGGTGCTTTGACTTTTGTGTCAGAACCTAAATTGGGACATTAGATTTGAAAATTTTTAGTTCAATTTTCATCCGCTAGGAGTTACCCCAGAATCATGACAAGAAAAGCAAAGATTATTTTTTAAAAATTTTGAACAAGTTTTTTTTATGAAGTCTTTCATAAAACCTGTCTATATGTAATTTATTTAAGACTGAATTTCCGTGCCTTTGGCCATGAATCAACTCACTTCAGGAGAACTTAAAAAAAGCAAACTTGTTTAAAAGAAGGTGTATTAACTTTTTTACTTTTTATTTAAGATTCTCGTGGGTTTAAAAAGATCAATTTTTTCAATAATTACCTGACAAAATTCAAAAAGTAAGGTGTCAAATTAAAGATCTTACTATTTTTGTTCATAATGGCCATTATTTCCTTTTTTTGTTGCATTTTAGTACCTTAAAATCGACTTAATTAAAAAAAAACTTAAATTACTTAAAAAATAAGAGGTCTACAAAAAAAACCGATTGCATATCTGAATTCTATGAAAAATTTTTACATCTACTACTAACTAAAAGAACCGGCTAGCTATCTTAAATAAAAAGTAAAAAAGTTAATACACCTTCTTTTAAAAAAATAACATTTGCTTTTCTTGTCATGATTATGCGGTAACTCCTAGGGGATGAAAATTGAACTTAAAATTTTCAAATCTAATTTTCTCAAAAACGGCTGCATTTCAGATTTTATTGAAAAGTGAAATGAAGTTACCTAACCTAGGGTAATGAAATGCACTATGTCCCACTCCCAATTTAGGTTCTGACACTAAAGTCAAAGCACCTTCATACGCATTGTGTCGAATAAGTTTCTGAATGATTTCTGGCTATTTTTTTAAATCTAGGTCTAAGAATTATTTTTGGACATTTTTCCACGCTCTGACTTCCATGACAGAGCCCCTAGACTTTAAGGGGTGAAGTCTATATTCTTTTATAGCCAGGAATATGTCAATTTTGTGATTCTTTCCCTCGGGAGATCGTACCACTTGCAAAAATGCTATGCCTCTAAGAAGAGAAGCTAAGCTTATTAAAACACATTTAGCATTATATTTTTTTTTGTTTAGACATAAATGGAAAACATTTGGTAAATTTGGATTTTTACTTCAAGTAAGATTTCAATTTTAATTTCGATTATTTTATAAGAAATGGTAAAATATCAAAGATTTTAGAATATTGTAAAACAAAACACTGAAAGTAATATTCAGATGTATCATCTTAGTTTTAATTTTGTGAATTGCCGTACCGTACTTGCTTTATCCATATTGAGAAGTATAGTAGCATGATGTCTGTCTGTGTATCCGTACCTTTAGATCTCATTAACCGCTGGTCCGATATGATTCTCCTTTTCATTGAAGTTTTTACAGGTCCCAGGATGGTTCATAACTATTTTGTGGAAGGGTGCCTCCATCCTCCTAAGATCCCAAGATAATTCGACTAAGGAAAAAACTTTTTACACATGTGCCTATATTTGTTTCTAAGTGCATAACCACTAGAACTGAATTATATTTTTAGCTTGTAATATACTTGGCATACTTGGCTTCTGTTACTATATACAGTCAACTTATCATAACATCAGAGGTCAGTAGCATGTCAACAAATATTAATAATTTTAGATGCTTTTATAACAATATTAAATGAAGCCCAAAATGATTTTTAAAAGCAAAGCTACTCTATAATTCACTTTGCCGGTCCATCAGTCAGAAACGCCGTGAAGGAAATGTGATTTCCTCAACTACTATTCAAGATAGACGTCAGATTATTTTTGTAAAGATCTCTATACCAATGATCATCCAATATTTGATTACCTTGATCTGTAGGTTTTTCAAACAAATATATAAATATTAAAGTTATAAAAATACATGTGAAAGATTTCGTTATTTTTCGTATAAATCCATGTCTTGCTTCTTTACTTATGGATGTTGTCATCCTTGTTTGTTCAGAGTTTGGAGGCCAAAATTGGTGGTTACAATGTAACAACAGAGATTACAACAGAAGCAAGCACAACCACTAATCCTTTTTTCAGCACTGTATCATCCATCCCATTGTAAGTTTATCCTCGTGGTAATGACAATAACATCAAAATTGAGGGTAGTTTTACCACCCCCTTTCCCACTTAATTGCAAATTCAATGGTTTCAGGTTTGCGACTGAATTATTGAAAATCTTTCAGAGTTTAATGGCTAGGTTAATTCAATGTTTTATTTACTTTCTTTTGGTTATCTGAATTCTGACTGTTAACCCTATTCTTCCATTATCTTCTCCCTGACGATTTCTTTCTTTAAACTATTTTAGGATCTTAATATTTTTTATTTCAAATTATCGTCCTGAAAGGGTTAAAATATTTAGTTAACTTTTAAATTTTAGTTCAATATCTGACCACATTACGCATGTATCGCTCGTATCAAATTATTTTAAAACTAAGTTTTCTTTTATTTACTATATTATAAATTGAAATTTTCTGTTTTATGGATAGAAATTTGATACTTTAATATAATTCAAATAGCAACATGAAATAAAAAAATGAATTTCTTCTTCATACAGTAAAATAATGGGTCTTATCGTTCTGGGCAATGAGAGTTTATTACAGATTATTGGAGCATTATGAGTTTTAAACATTTATCGCTTGGAAAACTTGAGCTCATATATAGACATTTATTTCCTATATAGATCTGTCATAAATCTTGATGCAATAAAGCAGGCTGTTTTGTAAATGTTAAAAATTGAAAGATTTCATTAAATAAAAGTTATCGCAAATATACTTAGTAAATGATATATAATTTGTGGATATGAAATGTTTCTCCCGGCTGGATAATGTAACGAAATCCATCCCTCTTATGACTTACACACATCCCTAACCTTATCATTATTTGAAGACTATATTATCAACCTGTATTGACGACAAAAATTCTCCTGCCACAATATCCACGTATTCTACAATATCCATTCGTATAGAATACATTTCTTCTAATATCAAAACTTTGGTCAAAGAAAGAAGTCATTAAAATCAACTTTCCCCTTCTACAGATATTAAACAAACCAAAAAGCTGCGAACATTTGTGCATAATCATCCTTGTTCAAAATAATAATGTTTAGGGAACAAAAGTCCGCGTTGGAACTTTGGCTCAAAGCTTTTGTGTACGTCTTCTCCATAGTTGGCTTGATCTACGAATTCTCTCAATTCTACAGGGTAGGCTTCTTAAAAGTTGAAGCTTTTCTATATATTTAGGTTCAGTACGTAATTAACGGATAGCTATTATCATGTAAGAATTGTCTTCTAAAGTGTAAAGTTGGCAGGGTGTTTTCAGTAAAAATTAGGTGCAAATTAATAAGTGTAGCAGCCAGGGAGTAAGGGAGGGGACAATGGGCAATTAATTCAATATAAGAGTTATCAAAGAAAGGGCATGAAATCCAGTTTAATCCAATAAATTTGTAGGAAATTATAAAGGGATTGTTAATTGAATAATAGATTTCCATATATGCGTCATGTAAAGTGAAATCACAACTTGTTTTTGATGAAATATATTGAGGTTTTTTGGTGTGATTTTTATATTAAAAGATTATTGGACCCGGCCAGCTGCTAGCAAGAATATGACTGACCCTTTTTATTCTGTTTATTTCCCTTGCCTCTTGCCCCCACGTCCCTTCTCCCTTTTCCCCGTCTGCTACATTCCAAACTAACACAACGAGTGTTTATTTCCCTTCCCCCCACTTCCCTTATCCCTTCTCCCCGTCTGCAATATTCAAAACATACATAACGAGTAGCGGCATTCTATGCGCAAGTCCCCAAACTCAGTCAGAAACTGCTAAATTCTTGCACATTCCCTTTAAGCCCGTCCCCAAAGTCCGAGACTCCTAAAAATTGAATATTCAATCCATTGTCCCCTCCCTTACTCCCTGGTAGCAGCTTTATAATCAAATGAAAAAGGAATGTGTGTTCGGATTAATCTTATTTACACTAGTAAAATGTAGGTTTTTTAGCCACAAAGAGGAATACTCTGGAAATTCGGACTGATATCATTTATTTATACCTATATAGAGAGCCCCACGTCTTTATTTAAATCATAAGTGCATAGCCTAAAGAATAAATTGCATTTGAACTTGAGTATATTTTTTCTTTTAAAAAAGCTGTAAAAATGTGTTTTTAACCTAACAAATTCATAAAAAAAATCCGCAAGTCAAAATATGAAAAATCTGGGAAGCTTTTTAGTAATAAAATTCATTCTTATTGTGATTATTTCATAAATAGCAAACACGCCATATTTTGCAATAGATCTAAAACAATTTGTGTTGCTTGTGAAAGAAAAGGCAAGAATTGCCAAGATTAAGAGAAAAATGAAACGTTGTTTGTTCTTGAAAAGCTGGTGCAAATGAAGGAACTAACAGGTCTTTGTAATACTTGTAAAACATATTTATAAAACATATTTGTAATTATGAATTATAAATTCAAAGTGATGTGTCTATTAAAAGCAAAACTGTTCTAAAAATAGTGTTGGTCCGTTCACCCGTCCATATAGTTTTTTCCCTGTTAACTTAGGCATGTTAGAATTGTCTTATTGATTTCAAACTTTGCATGGTGATTCCTTTAGTAGTTAAGTATTTATTTAGAAAATGTAGCAACTGTATAATCGTTACCAGAATGTCCGTACTCAGTTTTTCAACAAATTTACTCCAATTTTGTTTTGACATTTAAAATATTATCATATATTATAATTATTCTCTAAGTGTTAATGTTTGTTCGTCCTAGTGACCTATTCCAGTATGAGAATCTGAAAAGCTATAATAATTCTTTTGAAATCTTTATATACTTTGAAATTTATTTTTAAATTTTGAATGCCATCTTAGTTTATTAAATGTATTTCTATACAAAACAAATATTATTGTGGATTTAAAAGAACTTCATATAAAATAAATGAATAAAACTTGTTGGAATGATGTTAGATTTTTGGAAAATAGAGGGTTTTATTAGGTATAAAATATAAAAATATGAAAAAAATTAGGCTATGCACTTATGATTTAAATAAAGACGTGGGGCTCTCTATTTAGGTATAAATAAATGAAAACAGGTCGAATTTTCAGAGTATTCATCTTTTTGGCTAAAAGACCTACATTTTACTAGTGTTTATACCAAGAGATCTAAAGGGATTAGACCGATAAAGGGTAAATGAATGTTCATTCCCGATGATGATAAACAAAATTACCTATTATATAGGTAAGGGATGAAACGTTTAGAAACTCAACTTAATGAACCGACCAGTCAAAATTCAATAAAAGTCCCCAAAGTTGTTTAGCCAAAGAAGAAGAAAAAGTTTTTGTAAAACAATGTTCCCTCCCCCCTGACCTATACCACTCTTTTAGAAATAGTGAAATTTCAGTTCATTTTCACACAAATTTCACATGATTCTTATCAATTAAAATCGCTAGAATAAAACAATATTTGAAAATTATATATATTAATGTTGTTTTAGATGAAATGGCGATACTTTGGCACTGGTAATATAGCTGACATATGTATTTATGTGTTTCCTATGATTCTAATATCTGAAGTATATTCTCCCATGCCCTCTTGGTCTGCATGTCAGGAACAAAAGGTAACAATTATCAATGGATATATTATTACATTTTCGCTAATAAAGTGAAACATGAAGTGGGCTAAGATAACGATTATCTTATTATGAGTTCCCTGGTAGCAAGCTAAATTGACGATAATTTTTCCCCTGTCATATTATCGACGTATATTCTACATCTATTCAATTATCTGTCTTCCCTGGGGAAGCTACCATTTTTACAACCAGGAAAATACGGGTGGATGAATTTTTGACAAAATGACTTAGCCCCTAGAAAGGCAGTCATAGTGTCATAAAAACAATAATATTTTTGCACATTTAATATTTTAGTTTAGGGGAAAAAAATACCAGATTTACCAATTATGATAAATTTGTATTACTTGTAGGGTAATTTCGCTACTAAATTGTTTTAGTGTTGGAGGTGGCCTGGGTGGGCTATGCTTATGACAGCGGCTTGGCTTAATCTTCTTGGATTTCTCAGGTAGGGTATACAATAAGATGTGTGTGTGTGTGTGTGTATTGGAGGTGCCAAGGTGGGCTATGCTTATGACTGCGGCTTGGCTTAATCTACTTGGATTTCTCAGGTACGAAAAGCAATAGGATGCGTGTGCATCATACTAAAGACGCTAAAAATGGTACCTAATGAGGCTTTGTTTAGCGCGTGACTTTTATAATAAAAAAGTAGAATTAATGCCTCTGGCCTATTAATGAGGTGCAGCTCATTTTCATACACAGTAAGGACTTCAAGACAAGGAGCATCTTTAATAAAGAATATATAGAGATATATAATAGAGGATATATATGTAGAGTCTAAAACAAGAATGTAAAATACCATAATTTACAAAGATAACAAGGTTGACAACATCCATAAAGTTATGGATAAAATAACTTAACTCAAATAAGATTTATAGTTAAAAAAAATAATTTTCCAATTTTCTGAGACAACCATCAAAGGAGAAAAGAAAAACAATTGTAAGTCCTTGTTCTCTGTAAGAAAAGATACTTACAAAATAATTCTTGTTTGAAAACAAATTGCTAAGATGTAAATTGCATTTTCAGATGGTTTTCCTCGTTTGGAAGTTTTCTGAGCATGTTTTATGATATTTTCAAGTCTGTTCTACAACTCATGATGTTGGTATTTGTCTTCCTGGTTGCTTTCTCTTTTGGTTTCAATATTCTTCTATCAGTTGATCAGGTAATTACATTTTTTTTATTCATCCCCTCTTCAAAACGGATGAATATCCATTGGATTAGAACCGATATAAAAATCATGTATAGCATCGTATTACATACAATATTCCACGAATATCTTTTTTGTAAATACAAGATTAATTAAAAAATGAAAACGGTTGTGGCAAATTTAGACTGAGATAGAGACAGCGCAAAATGACACCAAATAAATGACGTCATACGATAAAATAACCAATGAGAGGCGAGTATATATTTAACCATTTTGGTCAATTTACAACCCAGCAAGATATTTCGCCATAGAGTCGCCTTTACTCGTGCAATATATGAACCGATTCCTATGCTACCTCGAATCCCATTTGCCAAAAATTAACACCTAATTTTTTGACGATAAACGTTGGGAAATCGGCCTTTCAAGCAAAAGGTAGCATGCGAGTTTGCCATCGATATCGTAGCAGAGTATGAGGCGAAGTTGCACAATAGTAGCATAAATTTAAAGAGAGAGAGAGAGAGAGAGAGAGAGAGGAGAGAGAGCGAGGATAAAAAAAAGAAGTGAAAAATAAGATCTGAGAGGCTTTTATGCTATAGAATGAACCGAATTGAGAGCAGCATTTCTTTATGCTACTCTGCTACGATATCGATGGCGAACTCGCATGCTACCTTTTCTTAAAAGGCCGATTTTCTAACGTTCACCAAGGATATCAAACAACGTAGCATGCTACCTTTTTTTTTTTAAATTTCGCTGGGAATGTATACTGGTCTCTCATTGGACAATTTTTATTGTATGACGTCATTTTTTGTTGCCATTTGGCGCTGTTTCACTGAGGTCGCATATAACTTCTATTTGACACGCTTCTTTAAATTAACTGTATCTACAGATAATGAGCCCTTCAATTTCATTACCTTTCTATCTATCTTATCAATCCATTTAGGAAGAGATGTTTGGTAGCTATTGGAATACAATGTTAAAAACCGCTGTCATGGCCACAGGAGAATTTGATTTTGGAGATTTATATTCAGAGGATGTAAGTTTGAGCTGCAATACATTTTAGTTACTGTAATATATTTTCTCGTATTCATTCGAATCCGGTGGATAGGAACCGGTTCTCATCCATACGAAAAAACCATGTCTAGCATCGTATTATATCCAGCTTTCTACGAATATAGAAATGTACAATCATAAAATTAAAACCAGTTTTTTTAGCCGGTGCCTCCGGCACCTCGGGGCTAAAAAAACTAGTTTTAATCTTATAATTGTACACTCTATATCCGCGGAAAGCCGTTTATAATACGATACGAGAAATAACTATTCTCGTATTCAATTGAATCCGGTGGATAGGAACCGGTTCTCATGAATACAAAAAAAATTATGTCTAGCATCGTATTATATCCAGTTTTCTACGAATATAGAAATGTACAGTACAATCATATATTCGGCACCACGGGGCTAAAAAAACTAGTTTTAATCTTATAATTGTACATTCTATATCCGCGGAAAGCCGTTTATAATACGATACGAGAAATAACTATTTCTGTATCACCTCTAAAGAAATTCCAATATTGAAATATTTATACCAAAGCTAAAAAAGAAAAGGATAACTACATAAAAACTGTTATTTCTCCACTTTTCCATGAGTAAACAATAATTTATCATCACAATGATAGCATTGTGTTACGTGTATTCGAAATGAACCAAGATAGACAATTATTTTATCATAAGACTTTAATATTGGTTTTTCTTAACATTAATGAAAAATTGAATTTAAAATCGTGTATTTGTTACACTGTGACAGGGTTAAAACTAAAACTCGCTTTAAAATAGACTTTTTTAACCTAAGCTTTAGAGTCAGTCGTTAGGTCAAAGTTTATATAAAAATACTTGACTGGATCACTCTGTACCAAACCAGAGGTTGGTAATAAATAAAAGTCTCTCCATAACCATACATAGATAAAAGAAATATGTCAGACTGAGGAAATAGTTTGGTATAGATGTATTATCCAGACATCTACATGGCCCAAGTGGTGGAGACCCTTTTCATTTGATAGCAAATTTTTTCAAAATCGGGAAAGGGTCCGCGCCATGTTGGAAGAGTTATGTTTTTACTTTTTTTTATTTGGCCAAAAATCTTTCAACAAAATTTATACATGCACAACTTTGCAGCTTTAGCACTATCAAACATAATCATCCTTGTTTTATTTTTTTAGTTGACGTTCCCTGGTGCAGTGGTTGCCCTGTTCATAGCCTTCCTCCTTGTTATGGCCATTGTACTTGTTAACCTTATCATAGGAGTGTTGCTATACATTGAAATATAGGACTGTATATACGGTATTAGGAAGCAAAGATGATAAAATCAAATGGCAGTTCAATGAAAAATTAATCAAAAGAAAACTATTTATAATTATTCTGTAAGTCCGTTTTCAATGATTTATTATTCATAGTTTGTTGTAATTGTAAGCGGAAAATAAAAGCATATACATTGAGACAGACAAATAAAGGAAGAGAGGAGGAAGAAAGTGAGAATAAGAGAAAAATAAGAGAGATGGAAATTGAAGAAAGAGGTAGCTGAACAAAGTGTCTCAAAAAATATGTGACGTCAAAAAAATGAGGGAGATGAGAGGAGAAGTCGGAAAGAAAACACATAAAAAAGAGATGGATAATCCTTGATTTTTATGACGTCACAAAGCTGATTTTTTGAGACACTTTGTCCAGCTACAGAAAGAGAATAAAAGAAAAGAAACGAAGGAAGAAAAAATAGAAAAACAGAGAAAAGAAGGAAGACATGTAATCGACATAAAGACGTAAGAATGAAAAAAGAGAAAGAAGGAAGAAAAAGAAAGTAGATAAAGAAAATAAATTGACTATTTCTTTGTCTCCATCTCTGTGTAAAGTCTGCGCTTCATGAAAAATACAAGGTAGATGAAAGGAAGTATTTATGCATTAAGATGTATATAATGACTTACAGAGAAAGACTCAGAAAGTGACATACAGTTAAACTTTTAACTTAAATGGAATATTAAAACATTTCATACAGAAGGACTGAGTTATTTGCATAGAATAGCTTTTGAATTTTATGTTAATTATGTAGCAATTCCAAAATAGGTGTGGCTGTTAATAATATCAAGGAGATCCAAGAAAATGCAATTCTCAAGAAATTTTCAACCCAGGTACCACATTGTTGATGAAAACTATCCTTATAAAAAAGTAACAGGATCTCTGTTTGTTTGTTTGTTTGTCTATCTACACCAAAGGATCTCATTAACAGCCAAGCCGATAGGATCCTCCTTTACTGTGTAGCTTTTCGGAGGTCCTGGGAAGGTTTATAGCTATTTTGGGCTACCACCACCTTATCAAGAGAAATCGCAAAAGATATTACACCATTAAATGACCAAAAAACACTTTTTGGTTAAAAAGCTGAACTTAACATTGATTGAAAAAGAAACATCTTACGTAACCCTAGAGGCCTTATGGCGCGTACTCGTTAGTATCTCAGAATGTGATTGAGTATTTTAGACAACTTTAGAAATTTATCAGGATTTGCCTAGATTTTAGATGGCACCTTTTGCCGCCAGGATTGCAGGATCAAAAAATACTCGAACAGTTTTACTTTTATATCCTTACCATTTATTTAATCAGATATTTATAACCATGCCTTTCAATTAAAAAGAGAGGAATAAACATTTTATAGGGGGGGGGGGGGGAGGGCATAAAAAACATCCCCACTACCCCCGGAAGAGGGTCTTCTTATACTATCTTATTTCTTATGTATATACAGTACATATATTCGAAGCTTTTTACAGTGCCTATAAAAATAATGTCATTGGTCGATTAAAATGTAAACTGACCTGTCAATGTCATTGGTAATTTAGTCAATGTATTGGCCTGTAATTGGTCACTTGTATAATATGATTTCTTTTTTTTAAAGTTAAAATAAAGAGCTTACACATATTCTTTTTAAAAATCTTGCAGGCTTCCTTGTCTAGGTTGAATCTGTGTTAGAATTTGAGAAGGCTCAAATTATGCCGAAACCTCCAACATTGAAAATCATAATCTGGGATAAAGATCAGGATTTAAAGTAAGAAATTGGTTTGGCCATTCAGTACATCCCTAAAGAAAACTCCTCAACCACCCCCCCCCCAAATTTTTTTTTCAAATTTAAACCTTTCTGGATGCCTTCGAAATCTTTTTTATGAGAGGGGTTGTAATATTTGGGTCAGGTTTAGACTTCCAATTAATTTTAAAAATTTGTAAATTTTCATTATCCTAAGGCTTACACAGAAGGCTGACGCGCGGCTGCCGAGCCCTGATTTTTATTAAAGTATAAAACAGCAAACAATTGTTAAGGGGTTTCATGAAATTTCTAAAGAGTATTTGGAACAAGTTGAGTGTTTTTGAATTTGCTGGTGATCACAAGACTGAAGAGAAAGCAGCAGAAACTTCAATCAGAGGAATTAATATTAATATATTCTTATACTTTTTATATGTAAGGTAAAACGATGTCCATTGGTCTATTATTTTTTTAGTTGGCATTAGAAAATAAAATAACAGAATAAGTATGCACATATAACAGTGAAGATACTAGTTATTTTCAGGGAAGGTTTTTACCTATTATGGTGGATGGTATCTCAAACCTCCCAATACCCCCCCCCATTTTTTTTTACTTTTTCTTTTTAAAATCTAAGTTAAAAATGGAGAAAATGGAGTGGGGGGTCGACTCATCCCCCCCCCCCTCACCCCCAACTTAAGTACATCAAGAGGCTCCAAGGGGGTGTATAGCCGCTAGTATATCAAATACATAAAACACATTTCTTTAGAAAGGTTTTTTTGTGATTTTCTATATTTAACATGTTCTTCTTTCTTTCTCTCTCTCACTCTTGATCATATTCTCTTTAGCTCACCATAATGCATTACGGAATGGCGGACGTACAGACAGACAAAGTGAATAATAAAGCAGCTTCGCTACTAAAAAAAACTTGAATAATATTAAATTAATGAATTTAACAGATGAGATAAAGCAGATAATGGAAACTATGACTCTCCTGCAAACAGAGATATCAAAGCTTAAGGATTGTGATTTTTAAGATAATTAGATGACTATTTTTAAATCTCAAAGAATCAAAACAGTATGCGATAAATTGATGTACATTTCCAATTTCTAATGATAACCCATTCTATAGATTCAACTAATTGGTTGAAAAGTTGAGACACTGCTAGTGAAAAAAAGTGAAAGTTTTTAGCCAGCGAATGAGATACCGTGTTATGAAAATGAGGTTTATAATAATTGAAAATATATCTGGTTTTTTTTATGCAAATTTGATACACCTACTGGTCCTGTGGCGGTTTTAGGCTATTTTCTTGGGGGGTGGGACACCCCCAACCCCACAAAAAACGAAAAATCCTCCCGCCATTTTTTTATTATTTAAAATAGTGGTGGAGTGGGGGATCTCCAGGTAATAAAAGATGTAATTATACCTCTTGGGGCAAAGCCCCTAGAGGCTAGGGGCGAAGCCGCTAGTGAAGAAATATCTTAGAAAGCATGAAAATGTTAGAATGGACAAGGAAATTCAAATCCTATGCTAGCTTCCATAGTTACTAAGAGCAATATCAACAATAGAAATTGGCTCTCTAGGTAAGATTTAGTGACGTTTTCAGTTTGGCTTTGAAACCGATTGATATCCGCTGGATTAGAGCCGGTTTTCAGCCATACTAAAAAATCATTTATACATCTTACTACAGACATTTTTCCACGAATAATAACAAAACTGGATTAAATAATACGATGCTATAAATAACTATTAGAGCGAGGGATTTGAAGCATTGTGGAAACTTTAAATAATAATCGGGTTTTGCAAATCAATTTCCCTCTTTATACAATACAAGCTGCTACAACCCTAGAGGCCTCTAGGGGCACATTAGGGGATGGGGAGGGGAATCGACCCTCCTCATTATATTATATAATTCAAAAAGTTGTGGGGGGAGGGTTTATAGCATAGTTATAGAACCGTCACTGTAAAGGAGAACCATAAGAGTCTAGCGGTTTAGCTATATCCTTCGGTACAAACAAACAGACTAAAGACACTCTGTTACTTTTATTTAAGAATAACAGTATAGAGAATCTTTACTCACAAAAAAATCAGCTCTTTAAATAAGAGTGGAGAAATATACTTTTCTCAAAAAGTTTAAGACAGATATACAAATAGATATTTAATAGTAGCTTGGCATCTAATCAAAGATCCAAATAAACTATCACTAAACTTTTATTCAAGATTAAACAAGAATGAGAGTTCTACCAAGGAGGACACCAACACATCTCTGCTAATCAAAGAAATTAAATCTCTGAAGCAAGAATTTAGAAATCAATTCACCAACCTGGAAGAAAAAGTTGTTGGAAATAATTGGCAAAGTTTTGGGGATTAGAATCATCTTTTTGATTTAGTCTTAGAATATTTTTCATAGTTTTATATGAAAATATACTTTATATTATTTTTTTCATAGTTTATATAAAGATATACTTTATATTATTCATTTCATAAAAGTTATTATTTTGTTAAAAAGTTGTAAAATAAATGATAATCAAATATATTACTGATAGAAATCATCCTGTTTTCCTTTTTAGGAAAGCTTCAAATAGGTCTTTTGTTGTACTTTTATACTATTTTAGGTAATATTTCTGCCTCCATATTACTCTTTTAAAGACAGATACCCTAGATGCTGGAAGGTAAGCCGCTAGTATTATATAATGTGGTTAGGTATTTACATCTGTAGCTTAAGATTCCAATAACTACAGAACCGATTGCGTTCCCTATTTTAGGAAAATCTAAAATAGATCCTTGAATTGTTTTGGGTTATTGTTTTATTGTTCCTTTTACCCGAGATGTTATTTTATTTCATATTAGATGTTATTTTACATCATATTACCCACTACGAGACACTAAAGGGTTTAAAACGACCTATTAGCAACTGTAAAAAATAAATACCTTACGTCTAGTATGTACTAATGGATAAACAATTAAAATAATTTGTTTGCAATATAATTATGACGACATTTCTCTAAATCACAAAGATTTGGAA
Organism: Acartia tonsa; assembly: GCF_053477335.1. NCBI lineage: Eukaryota > Metazoa > Arthropoda > Copepoda > Calanoida > Acartiidae > Acartia > Acartia tonsa. The sequence goes on from NC_137268.1 coordinate 22,856,578, forward strand.
AAAAATTGTGAAGAACAATTCTTAATCCATTATCAAACCAAAAATACTTATTTTTTTAGCAATTGGCCGTGAAGAACCGCTGTTTTTATATTGTAATGGGAAAATTAAAGATATCTTTAATAAATTGTTTATCTTACTACTAGATTTATTATTACTTGGATCTTACACCAGTTTATCATATACTCCCTTTACCCCATCTTCTCAACTCTAACTAGATGAACAAGCTGACCAATAAATACTCTTAGTTTTGTCCTGTAAACTACTGCTATCCTCGATGTTAATGTTGGTGACTAAAAACAAATTGGCTAGCACAGAAAATTTTGTAGTATTTGACCCGTTGTCATTATTTCTATCGGGCATAATTTTTCTTTCAGATTAATGCTTCCTGCCCCTGACGTTCATTTGAATCAGTATAATTCTAAAAGTTCATGTGATAAGTTATTTTTCAAACAATATGTTATCAGCAAAGCAAATAGCAGTTCTAGTAAGTTTATTTTATAAGTAAAGCTTTTCTATAATATATTATTTTGAAATGCACGTCAAAAATGATTCAAGGTAGTTCAAGTTGGATATTGGCATAGCTTTATAGTTTGTGTTGTTAAAGCTTATGACAATAAGTAGCATTACAGACAACCAACCTTTGCCTATAGATAATGAGGATATTACATTTAGAGGCTAAGATATACATTAAGATAAGAAAAAAAATTGCTGTCACGCCACAGAACTGGCATGACGTCAGTAGGAACTTGTTTATCTTATTTTTGGATTCTATTCTCAGGAAAAACTGTAAAATAATATAGCTCTACATATGGACTTGTAGCTCCTTGGTATATTCTTGTTTTAATAGCGCTGCTACTCTATAAAAAGACTTTCTAGTATCTAAGCTACTCTGTGATTCAGTTTGTCTGTCTGTCCGTCAGTCAGTAAGTCCTATGGAGGAAATGTAAATTTGAAGAAAAACAGCAGTGAGGATTCCTATCACATATGCGCACCTAGTCTATGTATACATTGTTTTGTCCGTCTGTCTGTCGATTATGACGCCCTATAGAAGTGAGGTAGATTAATTGCTTATTCAGGTTACCTTTCAACTTTCAATACCTGCCAAAAATAAAAATTTCTAATTATATTTATTTTAAAGGTTAAAGAGGCACATGAAAGAATCAAAGAAAATATCGTGAAAACTCAACTTTCTTTAAATAAAGGTTTATCTAAATTATAACAAGACCTTATACCTTGATAACACGCATAGATTAACTAAAAAGCTATTAAATTAATGCTAGTCAAAATTGTTGGAAAAAGGGTGATATAACAAAGGCGCATAGCACACTATATAGTAAAATTTTAGTGTTCATTACAAAACAGGGGCGAAACTCTTTATAGTGCCTATAAAAAATGACGTCTTACAATACAAATGACACCAATACATATACTAAATTACAATGGCAGCCCAGTATACATTTTAATTTACCAATATTAGGCCAATATGACGTCATTTTTAATGGGCTCTATAAAAAGCTTTACAGAAGACACCAAGATAGAAAAAGGATGGAAATAAATTTGAAAACTAAGCATTACATGGCCTGGATACAGAGTTACAGACATAGTGAGGGAAAAGAAATCTTCATGTCAGATGTCCATTATAGTTTAGCTATCTAGTTTATTTTGAAATGTTATGATATGTGTATCATTAACAGTATATTTAACACAAGTTTTTTACTCGGGGATTTTTATTGACTGTATTTATGTGACTATCTATCTATCTATTTTTTGTCTTATGTTGGCTTGCCCTTTCAGAAATTGGTTGATACTAATATTTTTTTTACAGAAGTATCAGCAGAATTGAACTGCAACGTCTATTTTAAGGTATATATCATTTTTCGGTAGCAAAGATACTCATCAAGTATTACATGTGCATCTATCTACTTACAGTTCCAAGCTTTTATTTTGCACTGGAATGAAAATGGCTTATTATTGCTGTGAAGTAAATTGTATATATCTACAATACAAAGTAAAACGACGTATGTCTGAAACTTACGATCAGTCTAAACGCTGAACCGATTAGGCTCTAATCTTCATGGAGTACAGATAATGGTCCTGTGATGGTTTAAGTTTTTTTGTGGGTGGGGTGGGGGGGTGGGGTGGGGGGGGGGGGTAGACAACCCCAGCCCACCAAAAAAGAAAAAGTTGCCATCCAACTTTTTTTTATGTAAAAAGATAAAACCCATCCAACTTATGGTAAAAATTTCCTTGATTTTTCCTCTAAGCTAAGGGCGAAGCCAGAAGTACTTTACAAAGAATGAACGTTTTAGTAAATAACTAATTTATAAAGATATCAAACATAAAAATTTGAGCTTGATCTTTAAATCATTTTAGTGGTGATTTAAAGATTAAGCTCTGGTTATTTATTTATATTTAGCATGAAAACAGGCAAAGCACTGGAAGTTTTAAGCTAAGGTATCACTTTCATAAAAATACATCAATATAATTTAAGATTTAAAACAGAAACATAAAATAAAAATAATGGTAGTTTTTCTTTTTTCTTCTTTCGGTGAGGTTAGGTGAGGATCTGGGTAGCACTGCATGGGTTATTCATAGGGGAAACAAGGATGACAACATCAATAAAAGCGAAGCACTGAAACGGTAGGACAAACGGATATTAACACTTATATAGTGTTAGAACTGAATAATCAGAATATTAATGTATAAGAGTCGAAGCAAAATTGTAAGTAAATTTGTTGAAAAACTGCTTGATACAGGATAATGTTTATGGACATACTTACATTATTAGGACTTGAATATAGAGTTGCTTCGATTATAACATTATACTTTGTTGTCCCAGGAATCAACATACCAAAAATCAGATCAATCGGATGATTAGATCACATAAAAATTTGTCGTTAAAAAAGTAAAAAAAATATGTTTAAAATTGACGTACGGACATTCTTGTAATGATTAAAGAGTTGCTACACTTTCTAAATCTTGCCTAACTATACTAAAGGAATCACCATGCAAAGTTTGAAATCGATATGACAATTCTAACATGCCTAAATTAACGAAAAAAGCTATCCATCTGTGACGGATGGACCGACCCTAATTATAGAAAAGCTTCGCTTAAAAAAAGCATAGTGGGGGTGGCCCGGGGGGGGGGGTCAAACCTTACAGACAGTTAGGTGGTTTAATGGAAGAAGAAATGTAAACTACAAATATCTAAGCGTCCCTATAAACTCATTTAAAAAGGTTTATGATAACATCTTGTCCATTTCCTTTTACCTCTCTTGATAGAGATGTTCAATTCTCCAATAGATAATTAAATAACTTAATTCCTTAATTTAAAAGGAAATATAATTTTTTTAGAGGTGCCCACAATAAAATTTCGAAGCTGGACAAAAACAAATCATTTATAACTTCATCTACAGGTTGAAAATTAATTTTTACAATAAAAAACTGAAATAACCCAAACTATTGTTTTTGTTGTTGCAAACTTTAATGAACAATCAGACTAAAGTTTTATTAAATGCATTTTTAAAGTCGATAAATATATTTCATTTCCTTCTTTACTATTAAGACTTCATATTCGCTTTAAAATTTTTTTTTAAATAGATCTATTTTGTTTAGTTAATCAATAGAGCATGATGAACGTATCGTAATTATAGAGTAGCTTTGCTATTATTAATATGCAATAAAAATTTGTACAGGTAACCATGGACTAGGCTGCATAGATGCTATGAACAATTATGGAGTTAAAGGACAGGTGAAGATTATCCCATTTGAAGTCTTCCATTCCTAACTTTCCATTCGAAATTTGGTAACCTCACACTCAAGGGAGTACAAATATTTTACTCCCTTTAAACCCTCTTCCTCGAAGCTTTACAAAAAAGGGTATAGGAATAATTTTAATCCTTGTGCCATAGAAATTTTTCTTTAGCAGAAGTATTTGTGGAGTTGGAAAATCCCAAAAGTGAATATATTTGGGTTCAGTGGGATTAATTTGCTTTTTTAAGAAAATATATTTGAAAATTATTTAAAAATATCTCATTATTTAGGTTGTTGTTTTGAAATGTATTTCTGAGTTAAAGAAACAAAAGTTACTTAAACTAGGTAAATTACTTGAATTTCAAATATAAAACAATGGTACATTATGATAGTATATATCAGGGACGTCCAAGTATTTTATTTGGAGGGGGGCAAAATAAGGGGTTTCTAAGGTTTGAATAGGGTAATCTAACATATCTTTAAAATTTTCAGGGGCTGCAAATTGGGGTTTAAGGGGGTTAACACCACTTTACCCCCAATGTTGGATGTCTATATTTATATATGATTCAGGTGCAGATTTGGTATACTATGATGGAACAGATTGTGAACAATCAGAAGAGTATGCCAAACAATTAGGAATAATTCTCAATTTTATACATTTTCAGACATAAAGATTCTTTATTACTTGGATCTCACACCAGATTATGATGTTCTCTAATAAACTGAAACTTGTAGCTGGCTAAAATAACGATCCCCTTCACCCCCTTACCACAACCCCTCCACTTCTACTGGATAAACGAACTTACTAATAAATGACCGGGGGGAAATTGACGACAACTTTTCCTTTGTCATAGTATCCACGTTTGGTCTACATCATGAATTTTCATACACTTTGTGCATTTTTCTTTTTGTTTTCTTTCGGAATTGTGAATTTTGAGAATTATTAAACTAATTTTCCAGCCAGTCAAAGGTGAGATAATTTTCTATAACTCAAACCTTATTCCTAAAAAGAATTTGCTTTCGGGCACATATCAGCTGTGTTAAAGAGTATAAGAATTTGTTTTGCTAAGCTTTTGCTTATAAATTTGTGCCTGATGAATATAAGGACTTATTGGTAATGATTTGTGTATGTAATAAACATTTACAAATATGATTATTGGTAGAAAAGTCTACACACTAATATTTTGTTGTACCCAAGACTAAATTTTACCCCCAAAAGTTTTTAAGACAACAAATTGTATAATGAGTTTATAAGCTTTATATGAATTAAACACAGTCCATTGTCCCCTCCTCAATGATATGAAAATTTACAACTTAATATTTTTTTTTCAAATGATAAAACTATAAGTATATTGTATGCAGTAGTTAATTTATACATTCTATAATAATTAATTTTTGTAAATATTTATAGTGAGGCTATTGAGTATATATCTCCATACAATGATCCTGAAATTATTGCTGGACAGGTTAGCAAGTTAAATTAAATCATTCCTATTTTAATCATAAAACTTATTGTACAAGGTCCCTTTTGAAGGGCTTGGTAGCCGACCTTCAGCCACGACAAAGCCTCAAATTTAAACCCAATTGGAAGCTTTGAAATTTTTTTTTTTTTTAAAGAGGAATAGATATATTCAGGTCAGGTTTAGACTAAATTTAAAAAATTCTAAAAGTTTTATTTCCCCGAGTTCTGCCTTTTTGGGATTAGTATTACCATTCCCATGTCCCATCATAATATAGCTTTAGACTTGCCCTGAACCAGTAATAGCTTTCCTGAGAAGAGATGGCTATTAAAGGTAGCCGTATAAACATTTTAAAAGCATTCCAGAACCTATGTCAAGGTTTTCTAAAATGGAAAACCCAATCAGTTCAGTAAAATCTTAAGCAACAGACAAAAAAATAGTTCTTAGAATAATTGTAATGTTTTTTTTTCAGGGAACAATTGGATTGGAAATTCTGTCAGATCTTCCAGAAATTGATATAGTATTTGTTTCTGTTGGAGGTGGCGGATTAATTTCAGGTAAACTAATTTTAATGGCAAAGCTGCCTTATAACTTACAAAGCCTCTCTGAATAACTATCAATATTTCAGTCTTTAACACTATATTGTCTGCCAAGAATAAATTTGCACAATGATAAAAAATGCTCGTAATATGACTGTGTCCCAAATAATAGGTTGTCAACTTCTAGCTTTTCCATTCAGGTATATCTGGTTATCTAAATAGTAAGAAGGCTAGCATACAGAGAATAGGTTGTCATCCAGTAGCTTTTCTGTTTCAGGTATTGCTGGGTATCTGAAGGGAAAGAAGTTTAGCATACAAATAATAGGTTGTCAACCCCTAGTTTTAGTGTTACAGGTATAGCTGGATATCTGAAGAAAAAGAAGCCTAGTGTCCAGATAATAGGTTGCCAACCTCCAGCTTTTATGTTTCAGGTATTGCTTGGTATCTGAAGAGTAAGAAGTTTAGCATACAAATAATAGGTTGTCAACCCCTAGTTTTAGTGTTACAGGTATAGCTGGATATCTGAAGAAAAAGAAGCCTAGTGTCCAGATAATAGGTTGCCAACCTCCAGCTTTTATGTTTCAGGTATTGCTTGGTATCTGAAGAGTAAGAAGTTTAGCATACAAATAATAGGTTGTCAACCCCTAGTTTTAGTGTTACATGTATAGCTGGATATCTGAAGAAAAAGAAGCCTAGTGTCCAGATAATAGGTTGCCAACCTCTAGCTTTATTGTTTCAGGTATTGCTGGATATCTGAAGAGTAAGAAGCCTTGTGTCCAGATAATAGGTTGCCAAACTCTAGCTTTATTGTTACAGGTATTGCTGTGTATTTGAAGAGTAAGTTCCTTGCATACAGATAATAGGTTTCTACCTCTAGCTTTTCTGTTTCAGATTTTGCTGGGATCTGAAGGGTAGGAAGCCTAGCATCCAGATAAAAGGTTGCAAACAAGTAAATTTTCTGTTTCAGGTATTGCTGGCTATATGAGGAGTAAGAAGTTTAGCATACAAATAATAGGTTGTCAACCCCTAGTTTTAGTGTTACATGTATAGCTGGATATCTGAAGAAAAAGAAGCCTAGTGTCCAGATAATAGGTTGCCAACCTCTAGCAATTTAGTGTTACATGTATTGCTGGATATCTGAAGAGTAAGAAGCCTTGTGTCCAGATAATAGGTTGCCAACCTCTAGCTTTTATGTTGCAGGTATTGCTGGGTATCTAAAGAATAAGAAGCCTAGTGTCCAGATAATAGGTTGCCAACCTCTAGCTTCCCCTGTAATGCTGGAATCAATTAAGGTATAAATTAATCAGCACGTTTAAAAAGAGAATTTAAAAATGGATTGAAGCAAAGGTTTATTTACTAAACAAAACTAATTCAAAAGAGTTAAAATTCCTGCAATACATTTATTTATGCCAAACTTCATAGGTTAGATTATGAGGTAGATAGCAAGTATCCTTAAAATTAATTATTTTGCCATATTTAGGCTGGTGAAATCATAGATATGGAAAGCCTGCCTACTCTTTCTGAGGTGATTTTTTTTTATTTCTATACACATATACTTGTGGCTTTGCTCCTAGCCTCCACGGGCTTCGGACAAAGGAATGATTTTGTTCATAAAAGCTTCTATGTTTTTCCTTGCTTCCATTTAAAAACAAGTTGTTGCGTTCTTAGCATCTAGGGGTTTTGAATTAGAACGAAGTGGAAGAGTGGCTCTAAAACAGCCAAAAACCATTTCAAGTCTTAAATTCAAAAATAAAATTGTCTTAGGGTTTATGCTAAGTCAGTAGTTAATTATTTAGTTATTAAGTTATTTTATCACAAGCTTCAGACAATAAACCTTTCTACTTTATGAAATGGATTGTATGAGCTTCACTACTTTAGGACTTTATTATCATTATTTTATTTATATTTTAAAATTAAGGGCACTGCTGGAGGAATAGAAAAGGGGAGCATAACATTTCCAATTTGTAGGTAAAATTTTTACTTTATATTACCTTTTTACTTTTTTCTATTTTGTTTATGAATCTCCTTAAAAATAAGTATTATATTTCTAATCAATTATTTGCGAAATTTGACAGAACATTGAATAAATATTTATTTATTTCATGAATACAAAATACTGTAAGGACATATTAACATTCCTAGGATTTTTAATATTGTACCTTGTTGTCCTATGAATCTTCAATAAACAGATAAAAGAGATGATTTTATCATATAAAAATTAACTCATTTCAAATGGATCTACTGATTTTCTGGTAACGATTATAGATTTGCTACACTTACTAAATGATACCTTATTGTTAGAGAAATAGTCATGCCAATTTTTAAATCGATGGGACGATTCTAACAGGCCTAAATTAACGTTACAGATGAACTACGGACCGACCCTAATTATAGAAAAGCCTTGCTTTAAATAGGCATAAATTGTTAAAGACAATTATATTGTTAGGGATCTTGTTGATGAGTGGGTAGTAGTCAATGAAAATTATATAAGGTAAATACATAAATGAATGAATAACAAAGATATAATACCTTCTATTAGTACAAGACACAACATAAACTCTCAAATAAATGCAATTTTTATTTAAAAAAGAAATAAATAATAAAGTAAAAAATAACTGAAATTAACTGCTTATTGCATGACCAACAGATAAAAAAGGAAGACTTTTCAAGCTAGTATGGATTCGAAACAGTTTAATATCATCAGGAACCCGTTCTGAATAATATTTAAAAATGATGTATCGTAGCATATTACATGTAGACAGTTTTCTACGAATGATAACAATAATTAATCTTCAAGATGCCGTAGAAAACGGGATATAATACGATGCTAGACATAGTTTTTTCGTATGGATGAGAACCAGCTCTAATCCACCGGATATTAATCGGTTTCTAATAAATACAAGAATATTCTACTCTTCTCTTTAAACATCAGTCTTATGATTTAATACAAGAACTAAATCTTTCAAAAATTGTGAGATATTATTTACAGGAAAAGCCTAGAGTTTCTACACAGCCTACACGAGCCTGCTGAAGGGGCTGCGGCCCTAGCTTTGGCCGCAGCTAAAATACACATTAATGACAAAGACATCAGGTTTTTTTACATTTTGAACAATAATTAGATTCAAGGCTCGGCAACCGCATATCAGCCGCGACTAACCCTTTTGGATGCTTAGAACATTTTTTTGTAATAGAAGGATTGCCATATTTGGTTTAGACTCCTAGCTGATTTTTAAAAATGTGAAAGGTTGATTTCTCTGCAGCCTTTAAGCGGCTGAAGCGCGGCTGCCGAGCCCTGATAAGATCACAACAATCACAACACACACAGATAAATTGAAAAGAAAATACTTTAATAGATTTAATTTACAATTTACTTTTGTATTACACGTTAATATGATAATCATTTATTATTAATTTATATTTGATTATTGAGATTTTTAGAATAGAATTACAAGACATTAACAACACCATGACAACATCTAAAAGTAGCAAGTACAAAAAAAGAGAATGTTTAATAAAATAGAAAATCACGAAATCTTTCTAGTTATAGTTTATATATGTCTTTATAGAATACCAACGGACTAAGTAAGTTGTAATTTAAATTCAAAGGGGTATCTTCACCAAAATAATCAGTAGTCTATCTTAAATAGCAACCTAGAAAATCATAATTATACAACAGGCCTACGGACGGATGGCTGTAAAAACATATAAGTACATTAATGAAAATATATTCGTGAAGTGAAATATTCGACTTTCTTTTATAATGTTGCCAATTTTGATATTTAATACTTTTAGGGATAAAAATGTGTGTGTTGTTCTATGTGGTGGGAATGCCTCAGCTTAAGAAACCTATGTCTGTTATATGTACAGGGTGAGTCAGAAAAAACTGAGTTTTCCGATTTTCTGATACAACCAGTAGGAATATGGAAAAAACAATTATTGGTTCTTGTTCTCTATATAAATATACATTAAACTTAGAAAAGGTGTTTTTGAATATCTCTAAAAACAACGGCGCTTTTTAAAGCATAAAAATTTGAAAAAGTGTGTGTGATGACTTTTTCGGCCATTATTTTGTACTTTTTAGGTAGATTTATTTATAATAAAAAATGTCTACCATTCTAAAAAGATAAACAAACATATTTTTTGATTATTAAAATTTTTTTTCAACAGATTGTAAATATTTAACATCTTAAAATACAATTTATTTAAATTAAATTATCACATTATAAATCAAACGTTTTGTTGTAATCTATTGTTAAGATTTAATACCCCATGACCAGAAAACCAGCTCATGATCGGAAATATTTCATCTTGTTACCTAAATTCCTCCCCTCCCCCTGAACTTCCTCAATATTTGGGGTCATCTCAAAAAACGCCTATCTCAGAAAACGCCTAATATTTGGTGCAAGACTAGATTTAATCTCCAAAATTTCCGCCCCCTTTTGACAAATTATACTTTTACACCTTTTACAAGTTTGAAGTGCTTTTGTACAGAGAACATGGACATACAATTATATTTTCTGTATTCCATCTGGTTGTTTCTGAAAATCGAAAAACTCAGTTTTTTCTGACTTACCCTGTATATATACTTTCAATAAAGGTTGTAATTTAGTAAAATGATAAATATTAATAAAGTTGTGAATGATATGTATATTTTTTTTAAAAAGGCGAAGCTTTTATTCAATTAGGGGACATTGTAACTCCATTGTCCATTCCACAAAATCCCTGGTGAGATTCAAACATATTGCCAACCCCTATTACATCCATAATAAAAGATATATGGCGTTATATATCCTCTTAAATTTTTTTTTTCATTTTGAAAATTTGAGTACCCCCCCCTCCTCTCCCCCACAACGACGAACAACTTTTTTAGGTTAGGTTAGGTTTTAGGCTAGGGAGCCGAGCGCTGCGGCTAGGCAGGCTAGGGAGCCGAGCTCTGCGGCTAGGCAGGCAAGGGAGCCGAGCGCTTCGGCTAGGCAGGCAAGGTTTTTCGAGCGCTGCGGCTAGGAAGGCTAGGGAGCCGAGCGCTGCGGCCAAGGTTCATAGTTCGTTGTCGGGGATGGGGGGGGAGGGGGTGGTTGTACTAAAATTTTTAAAATTGAAAAAAAAAATCTAAGAGGATATTACCAGATTACCAGGTATATATATATACAAACATTCTAGTAAAGGTTTCTTTACTACCTACCTAAAATTTAGTAAAAATTTCAAACGTTCTAGGGTATGAATCCGTACTGTAAAGAATAATTGAAACAGACACCATTGGTGCATACATCTCATGGAAGTGTTTCTGCTTGGTCGTTTTAGACAAAGATGAAATGTTACTATTTATGCTCAGATTTATAGTTTTGATTTTTGTAATTATGACTGACCATAGTTTTTATTTTTAAGGATCATGTTTAGTCCTAAACATCTTTAAAGTATTTTTTTTTACTAATTTTACATTTAAATTTTAAATTAATGTTTTATTGCTCTGCTTGGTATGTTTGTTGATATAACAAAATGTATATGTACATATAATAATCATATATTATAAACTGATCTTTCATCCAAAGTAAAACAGTTTCATACTCTACAGAGTATCAAAAATTATGATAGAGGATATCAAAAATTGCAAAGGAGAGTATTAAAAACTTACTTCTGCCGTATTGAATATTATTCCAAAGAGCGTATTGGATAATACTATACAGACAAATACATTATTTAGTACTACATGTTACTCCATAGAACACTAAGTATTACTCAATACAGTATTGGAATCTTCCTTGTATTGTAATAAGGTTTTTTTCCTATAACGTACGGATTGATACTATACATTAATGTGAAGAATATATAGTATTATCTGATGCTAAAAAAAAAATTATTTTTAACAGTGTATTATGTAATATTTGTACATATCTTACCCAAATTGTGGATTTTAGCCCCCTCCCTCCGCCCATTTTGAGATTTATTACCTCCTTAAAAGCTTGGATGGCTTTGGATCCTTTTCTATTTATTGTTTTTTTTACATTTTTTTCTATCATTGCAGAAAAAAGAAGGAGATAGGAGGGAGCCCCTCTTTCCCCTTTTTAACTTACATTTATATACACATAGTTTTACCCTAAAATCTTTTAGTTCCAAATCTTTACTCTGAAGCTTTTAAGAAATTTTTCCTTACATTTATTATAGAGTCAAAGTAAGACGACCTTTTGAAAGTAATTCTATATCTGTGTGAAAGATATTGCTTTCATAGTTTTCATTCTTTTCCATACCGGGAGCTTTTCTTCACCCGTTCAGCTAACACCCATTGATAAATAACTGTTGGGAGCACAAATATAGTATTTCGGAGGTGTATTATTTACTCCCGTTATACTATTTGACATAGTTTTATAGTAAAATATAGGTGCATCTTAATACTGAGTGGATAATTCAAATTTTCTTCCTGGTATCATGTCTCGCTAGCAGGATATCAAAACACAAGCACAACTTTTATCATACTCTCAGTGTATATGAAATATACATGGATAGCGGAGAATATAAAAATGTTTTTAGATTTTAGTAAATATCTTTAGTTAGCGAAAACGTAAAAAAAACATTTTGATAATGAAAGCAACTTTATAAGTCATTCATATTTGTATGTCTTGAACGTTAATAATTTATAAATATTTTAAAATCAAATTATTATAAGTCACTAGAAAATAATTGTAGATATAGGTTTCTAGCAATCATATATTTTGATTTTATTCAGATATTGCTGCGAATTTCTGGTCAATATTTTTTTTTATAATAGCATGTATATTATATGTCATTGTTTTATCTAAAAATTTGCTAAATTAAAAACAATAATACTTGCTGTTCTATTATTTAACTATTCCTTAGAAGGAGAAAGCGCAATATTGTGTGGGAGACTTTGCTCTGTCTCTGTGCAGGTGTGTGTGTGTGTGTGTGTTGCTCTGTCTCAGTGCACTGGTGCGTGTGTGTGTGACGGAGGTGAAGCGGAGGCTAGCGGCATACCTCCCAGAGAAAGGGAAAGTGGCGGCAATATTGTTGTGTGTATAAGGAGTGGGAGGGAAAGGTATTGGCGTGTTTTCAGGCGTATAGACTGTATGGTGCAATAGATACACATAAACACATGCCTCCTAAATGTGATCCATGTATTTTTTTTAAATTTATTAAAAACACTGTGAATTTCATTTATCTAATTCTAATCAGAAAATTTTTAAAAATGATCCTTTACATTTTAACATTTTCTATAATATTACTAAATATCATTATACTCTAGGTTAGGAATGGAATAGAATATACGTGGATGTTATGACAGGGAAAGGTTGCTAACATGAACATCATTTACCAGTCAGTTCGTTCATCTACCCAGTCAAACATGCGTCATCTCTCCAAAAAAATTAAATGACAATTTTAAATTCATAGCAATGATAGGAATCTTTTTTTCATTGAAAATGAAAAATAAATGACCAGCATTTTTTTTTCATTTTTGTAATTTTCCCCCAAATGCCAGAAAGATGAAAAGAATGTTTTTTTCATTGAAAATGAAAAGAGAATGACCAGCATTTATTTTTCATTTTTGTAATTTTTCCTAATTTTTAAAGAAATCTTTTTTTAAGTCTAGTGGTGAAAAAAAAATGATGTAGCATGGATTTTTCAATTTTATGTTTTTAAAAAATTCAATGAATTTCATCCAAAATTCATTTAATACGTTAATAAAATGTGAGTTTTAAAATACAACATTTTATTTTATTTGAAATATAAAATTAAACAAAATTAAACGCGGCATTCATTTCCTTCTAGGATTTAGGACATTTTCTGCATAACAATTTTACCCCTAAAATCAAATCATCTAGAAAATTGTAAAAATTAAACGATTATGCTCTCTTGAAACTTAAAAAATAGTATAAAATAAACAGTTTTAAATCATATAAAATAAAAGTATTTCAAGAAACTTTTGCCTATGGACGATTTTAATCTCTTATATGCGAGGAATTTTTACAGGTGAGAATTTTCTGTACATATTTTGTTGCAGCAGACAGACAGTTTTAAATTGAATATAATACAACGGTTATAATTACAAAGCGAAGCCCTTATGTTCGCGTTTTATAGACTTCAAATTGTTATCTCTGTTCTGTTTTATTTATCATATGATATAATAAGATGTAAAAACTTTAGTTAATATTTATGATAATCATTGCATAAGCGTACTATTTCTAGAAGTTAAGAAATAAACCCATTTTCGACTAAAATTTACTGTATGCGACTCATTCATAATATTATCATACTTTTCACTAATCTTCTATATTTTCAGATGTTTCGAATTAATTGTTTAACTTTAGATGGCCTGTTTTTGTTAAATATTTCATTTACTGTTTAAAGATGGCGCTAGAGCTACCAGAAGTCCATCAAATGTAACCTTATTCTTCCCGCTAGGAAGTTTTGGACGTACAGGTGTGGACTATTTAATTTTTTAACATAGAAGCTCAGAGACACTTACTTAGAATTTCTTATTAAAGTGAGAAAACAATGGTCGGAAAGTTTTAAAAACCAAGTACCTAAAGAAAATGCTTTTTTAAGTTCCAATAATTAAACATGATCAAAATTGACATATAGCCTTGTTGCAGAAATTATTATCTAAAGTTTAATAAAGATTATAAAAAATATATTACTAAATCAATCGATTCAGTGGTTACTGACATATGCATGGTTATTTGAGCCTTGGAATTGTACATGCAGTAGAAAACTAAATATATTTATCCAAATGTTTTACTAAATTCAATAGCTTAATCAAACCAAGATATTGTTTATCAGATACGTTTATTTAAGAGATGTGTTATTAGTCGCATCGTATTATAGACAGCTTTCCGCGGATAGTAAAATAAAAAAATGTTAGATTAAACCCATTGTTTTACCCCTAGGGGCCAAAGGCAAAGGCCGACAAAACTGATATTAATTTTATGATTGTCATAAATTGTCTCTAATACGATGCTCTACGTGATTTTTTGGTATGGCTGATAACCGATTCTAATCCAGCAGATATTAACCGGTTTCAAAGTGGGACTGAAAAAACTATATTAATCATAATTAAGATAGGTATGTAAAAAGAAAATAATGTTTAGATTATTGTTTGTCGGATATGTAACCAGGCAGAGGGGATAAAGATGAGATGCAAGAACATTATTTTTCTGCCTTCTTTGAGTTCAGGTTTGTCAGTATTTTTAGTCAGGGAGGGAGGGGACAATGGGCTGTTCATTACACTGGTCCCCTAAGGTTTATTATAACATTTTCTTATTAGTTGGCTTAACAACTTAAGGGTTTTAAAAAAGGGGGGGGGGGGGGGGGATGTGCCACTTTTTGTAAACGCCGCCGCCGTTTCTTTACAGTTCCATATTGTTCTCCACGTAAGCAACTGCTTTACCGAATTTTAGAGCTTTAACTCTTTTATGGGCTAAGATCATGCGTGTTTTACTTTTGGGTTCAAAAAGTGGCAAATTCGCCCCCCCCCCCCTTTTTTTTATTGGTTAGTTGAGTTGAACTTGAGTGTCCTCTCATACAAAGTAGGTAACTTATCTTTTTTAAAGAAGCATATTTTTTTTTGGTATATCCTTTGAACGATTTCAGTAGCAAGGTTAACATATCTTTGTAATATTCATGATTTGCTTTTTTATGACAGCTGTATATCTGCTCTATTAATCAATTTATCCATTTGTCCTTCCATGATTTTTTGTGCTTTGAAAGAAACTTATGAATGTTGTCATCCTTGTTTTGTTTTAAGGTGAATAATGAGAGCAAGAGTGGATGTGATTGTGAATTCTATAGTTGGAACTCAACTTCAAGGAATGAAATAAGACTCTGCATAAGGGATTTGGCATCTTTTTTAAAAACAAGATATTACATCTGATAAATGTACCTATCTGTAATAGAAGTTTTTGTAAAATTAATTTTGATAAAGCATTCTAGAAACTTTTAAAATCACGTTATAGTTTCCTGAAAATTGTGGTAATCAGGGAGGGAGGGGACAATTGACTATACAATACACTCCCAAATTTTTATAAACACTTATATTCGTTGGTTTAAAAATATTATATACTTTTGTCCTAGCTAGTTGTGTCCAAATGTTTATAAATTTATTGTTTTTAGACGTATCCCTTAAGATGCTAGATATTATGTAAAGCTTATTTCTGTGTTGATTGTAGTTGAGCAGAATTGGTGCTTCTGTTTAGTTCACCACTGCCCCGCCAGTCCGTCTGTACTTAAGGGTAAGATTCACAAAAAAGTCCTTTTATTAAAATTCCAGTATGCCTAATGACCTGAGAAAATAGATGAATGATTAAACTAAGCTTTTTATAAATAGAGGTCCTTTCACTGATCCGTCCGTCCGTATGTTTTTACAATAAGAAGAAATTGAGCAATCGTATTTTTAGATTTTATATTTGTGCCAATAATTTGCAAGTGGATTTTGCCTGTCTGTCTAGTATATGTACATATATATGTCGAAACTAAAAGCTAAAAATTTAACATTTTTTTAAATTTCGACTTTTTATTTTTTTGGTATACCAAAAAAACTCTTTATTTTAATTAAATTGAAAATATTTTTTTTGTCACTATAGGATAGGTAAGTTTATGTTGTGTTGTATTGGGTAGCCCCACAGGGTTAGGGCCTTAAAGGGTTAGTTTATAAAAAAAATAACAACACCATTTTTTAAAAAATATAAGGAGGGTGATTCCAAGCTCTGTAGGCACTTTGTGTGAGGGACCTATTTATTCTATGTTTTATTTCATACTTCCATTTATGTTGCAAATATAAATAAAATATGATTTTCAAATCTTGATATTTTAAAACTACCTGGTAGAAAATTTAAATTCTTTCAAATATATGTCCTTTAGATGTAGTTTAAACCATTGAACAGAAAAAGATATGCAGTTCACTAAATTCAAGATTAAATGCATTTCGTGCAACTACCTCTTTAAATTAGTTAAGATAATAGATAGTAAAACTTTCAAAGAAGAAACTTAAGGAATAAAGTTTTCTTTGTAATTTTTCTTACAAGGACTTGAGACAACCATACACATCACAATAATAGCTTTGTTTTTTTTTTCTTATTTTGTAAATCATTGTAAAAGGGAAAGTAAAAAAAAGACAATTTACAGAATAAATAAAAAAAATTTAATATTTCAGATACCAAAATCTGTGTGCAACATATCCGCAATAGTCCTGGGCGCAGAGTTGAAGAAGATCAATGTCGAGAAGAACAATAATTTAATAATTTATCAATCTTTCTTAGCCAGTACTGTTCAAATAGACCTACTTTTTATTTCTAGTCAAAAACCAAAGTTCTTAATTTACTTCAAAGACTCGAGTGAGTGTTATTTTATTACTCGCAGATTTATTTCTTGCCTGATTGATATTTTAATGATATTATTCTGTGTAACAACAATAATGTCTTTAAATATCAATAAGTTTAAAACTACAGCTCTTAAATTAAAAAACTTCAGTAACTTTATGTTTTAATTATTATAAGCCTAATTCATATTTTTTTGCTTATGTGCTGAATATGGGTTTTATTATATTGTCTAATAATGTATTTCTTATGTACCTACAATATACAATCATCCTAATATATAAAGTAGTAAGCTTTTTTTTGTCTGTACTGTAGCAAAGGATCTCACTATCTGATACATATAGGTCTTAGGATGGTTATGTTTTTTTAAAACGTCTGTGTAGGTATATTTTAGGCTATTTTTCTGCCCTTCCATATTCTTTTGAAAGTAGATCCCTAGTAATATATAAATTACTAGCGGCTTCGCCCCTAGAGGACTTTAGGGTCACTTGCGGAGGGTGAATCCCAAAACCTATTTTTTTTAATTAAAATTTTAGTTTTAAAAATAATAATTATTATCGGGGGGGGGGGGGGATACGTTTTTAGGGGCGATTTCTCTTTGGAGGGTGGTGGTACCCTCCCCCAAACTTGTTCTCCCCCCCCCCCCAACTTTAAGTGCCTCTAGAGTCTTCATGCGTAGCCGCTAGTATCTTACAAGTCATTTTTAAGCCCTTTAAAGGTTTGTTTCAGTAGGTAGTAATTTTTTAAAACAACTTATACAATTTTATTTACTTACAAATGTTCTGCTTATTCTGACACCAGAATAATTGTTACTTCACTTTTATGGATATTATTATCTTTGTTTTATGTTGGAACACGGGGAAGGTGGGGGGAAGGGATGATTCCCTCTTCACCACCAACGCCTTCTATCCTTCATGTTGACACCTATTCTGTAATAAAATTGTAATTTATTGACTAATTAAGTAGGTAATTTAGTCTTCAGTATGGCTTTACAACCGATTAATTTCTGCAGGAATTGAACCGGTTCTTAGTCATACTGGAAAATCATGTATAGCATCTTATTATAGACAATTTCCACAAAATAAAAATAATGACAAATATACTAGTTTTGTTAGCCTTGAAGGGCCGTATCATTTTAATGTTCGCGAAAAACTGTCTATAATACGATGCGTTAAATATCTATTCTTGTGGTGCTGTTAAAATGTCTGATCAATTGAAATATTTACCAAATATATATTTTTTATAGATTTTCATTTGTTTTATTATTTTTAAATGAATTTTTAATGCCGCGTCATTCAAAAGTCAGGTCTACACAAAAATGACTATCATTTAAAAGTCAGGTCTCCACAAAAATGACTGTCATTTAAAAGTCAGGTCTTCACAAAAATGATTTTCATTTAAAAGTCAGGTCTTCACAAAAATGATTTTCATTTAAAAGTCAGGTTTTCACAAAAATGATTTTCATTTAAAATTCATTTCTATAATCATCAAAATCGGTGCCATTTTAGAAGGGAGTTGATTCTGAAATATCCCTGATTTTCATTTTTCTGGCATGATGATTTTAAATGAATAGATGTAAGCGAAAAAGATGAATTTTAGATGAATTTCAATGAAAATGTTAGCTGGGTAATAGAAGGGAAGGGACTGGGTTAAAGGGCACAGTGAGCCCAGGAATCCAACTTCGTGGAAAAAATTATTTATGCCCAAAAATCGAACTTTAGAAAATCAATTATTTTAAAAGTCCATGTTAATATTCATCATAGTAGAGGAGGTTTGTCATTTTAAATTAATGAAAAATATAAAAAATTAAACTTTTTATGGCCTTCTGAAGTTGTTACCCTGGAATTCACGAAATATTGATACAAAAATCTCCTAAAAAAATGATTTTAAAATTGTTTTTTGTTTTACTTGCCATTTAATCAAATATTAACTTAGGACGTAATGTAATACCATTTTAGAAACGTCGTGCAATTATCTAACGCTGGATAACAAGAAACTAGATAGTTTTGTATAAAAAAACCTCTGAAATCCATATTAAAGAAAGTTGGTGAAAATGCAAAAAAGAGCACGTTGATTTTTTTTTAAAGCTCTGATTCAAATACCTTGATCTTTTTAGCAACGAGGTGAAAACTTTTAGGATTAAGTTCTAGCATTGTTTAGGCAATATATAAGAGGATCCCATTGGTCTTATTAATTTTCACTTAGTTGCTTAGGCTCTATAGACATTTTTGTAAAGGTCATACGCAACTTTATTAAGCTAAATTTAGTGTGTAATCCTTATATAAGAGAAACAGAATATGTGTGTGTACCAAAGGATCTTGCTAATCACGAACCGATATGGTTCTCCTTTAAATAGATTCACATAAGTCCTGGAAAGGTTAATAACTATTTTGGAGGAGGGTACAACCACCCTCTAAAGAGAAATCGCCCCAAGAAAAAAAATCGCCACTCCCCCAAATAAAATTTTTTTTTTCTTCAATTTTCCTTTTTATAACTAAAATTAAGACTGGATGTTTGATGACTCAACCCCCTCCCCCCCCCCCAAAAAAAATATGCCCCCCACCCCCCAACAAAAAAATTAACTTTTTTCTTTATTTTAGAAATAATTTGTGCTTCCAAAGAATTTTAAATGTAAACTAAAAACAATTAAAAAAAACACAGTTTTAAAAAATACAATTCAAATAAAAAACATTTAAGATTTAATGAGACAGCTCTCAATCATTTGACGTTCAAAGGTTAGGACATCAGCCAGTTCAGCTTTACAGCATTGAGCTGTATGTTGACTGCTGTTACATTTAGAACAAATATGGTTACAAAACTGAGTATACTCATTATCATTTTAGATTTCTTTTTAATAATTTTATGTTTTTCTACAATCAAGTTTCTAATTTGATTTCTAAACTTCTTTTCTTCACTCGTGTCAAGGTTTTTAATGTTTAAATCAGACAGTATCTTTGGCAGAACTACACTTGCTTTTTCTTTGCTCATCTGAGGTTCTTTATCAAGGTAATCTATGACATGTCTATTAGTAATGCTAAATGTCAAAACCATGTTGACTAATAAATTAATTATAACTGACTAATTGATTAAAACGCAGGAAATGTGTAGCATATAATTGATTGTCTGTCATTATTTGTCTATAAGTTTAACTGTAGGATCTTGCTGGCTTCCAAGAAAATACAGGTCACCAAACCATTTAAGGCATAACTTGGTTCAATAATTTCATTTAAAACATTGTAGGTAAAATTTTAAAAAATCATATAAATGATACTAAATTATTTCTTTGTAAAAATCTAAATTATAAAAACATCAATTGACTATTGCATAGTTAAAATTTTACAACCTAATCTAACGGTTTTTTTTTATACCAGCTAGCCAACAGCTAGCCTGCCATTCCCTTTTTCCTGCACCCTTTGGTTATACCCCAAGGGCAAGCTTCAGCTCTTGTCATCCTTTTGGTTAATTTCAAACCCCCTTTAAAATATGCCAGCAATCGAATTGATCAACTTTAAATTTAGTAAGATCTTAATTTTTTTTTGTAAATATTTTGTTTTTGGCCAGCCAGGCTGGGAACAAAGAATTATGGGGGGGGGGGGGCGGATAATTTGTGGGGGAGGGAGGGCAGACCAGCCTAGCCTAAATTTTCACGAAAATATAAATAAAGTAGATCATTTATTTTAAGGCAGGGGATGAGAAGTTCTAGGCAGATCTTGGCCTTGCCCCCCCCCCTGGCCCTCCATTAACAGAACGAAAAGGGGGGCCGAATTTTTTAAGGAGAAGGGGGATGACTTTTAGGATATAGGAATTTTCTTATATATATATATCAAAGTACGTTTTGTTGAAATAGATTTAAAATAAGCAAATTAGAAGAAAAATATCTTATTTTTCACTTTTAGGGGTGAATTTTAACCCTCCCCAGTAGCCCCAGTGGGGGTTTTGAGTAAATTTTGTATCTAAATACAGCATACTCTAAATACCTTTCAATTAAAAAAAAAGAATTGAATTTGATGGAAAAAATAAGAAAGGTAAGATAAGAATTATGAATATTATTCACTTTGAGGGGGATATCTTGGCTCCCCAATCATCTTGGGAGGGGGGAAGGGGGTAATTTTGTTAATTCTGTAAAAGGTACTATAAAAACCTTCCAATTAAAACAAAAATTGTTCAATTTGGTTAAAAAATAAGGAAGTTATTAATTTTTTCCACAAAATTGGATTCCTGGGCTCACTGTGAAGGGGTTGATGGGAGATCGTTATTTTAGCCAGCTACAAGTTAATTATTAGAGTAAATGATAATCTTGTGTAAGATTCAAGTAATAATATATCCATTAGGGTAAGTTTATTTATAAGAAGAAAAAAATCGTATCAATCTATTCAATTAACTAAATCTAGAAAAGAATTCATGGAATTCAAATCTTGAATTATTTATGGAGCACCATAAATAATGAAAGGGAATGTCTAGCCAATCGACGGATAGACGGACACTTCTCATTGCAACATCATACTACTTTAAGGCTCTCTCTCTCTCTCTTTCTCTCTCTCTCTCTCTCTCTCTCTCTCTCTCACCCCCAAGATTCAGAAGAAAAATAATGGTTTGATGTATGACTGGCGGCTATACTACTAGACTCTAGGGGGCCAATTTGAGGATTTAATTCTGAAGTAGTTGAATGTATGTATAAAAGATCTCATAAACTAAACAATAGATCAAAAGATTTCAGGAAAGATTATTAAAAAGTCCTTATTCTAAAGCCTTCCTTACTGACCCAAACGGAATAAATTTAAATGATTTGTAATGTACAATGTAAAACAAATTGAAAATTAACTACTTATAATATAAAAGTAATTCACAGGAAAAATTAAATAAACAAGGATGACAACATCCATAAAAGCGAAGCACTGAAACGGTAGGACAAACGGACATTAACGCTTGTATAGTGTCAGAACTGAATAATTATAATATAAATGTATATAGGTCAAAGCAAAAATGTAAGTAAATTTGTTGAAAAAAACTGCTTGATTCAGGACAATGTTAATGGACATACTTACATTTTATGACTTGATTATAGAGTTACTTCGCTTATTACATTATACTTGTCCCAGGAATCAATATACCAAAAATCAGATCAATCAGATGATTAGTTCACATAAAATTTTTTTGCTAAAAAAATTAGGAAATCAACATGCTTAAAATGGACGTACGGACATTTTGGTAATGATTATAGAGTTGCTACGCTTTCTAAATCGTACCTAACTACTAAAGGAATCACCATGCAAAATTTGAAATCGATAGGAAAATTCTAACATGCCTAAATTAATGAAAAAAGCTATCCGTGACGGACGGACGGACATACGGACGGACGGACCGACCCTAATTATAGAAAAGCTTCGCTTTTAAAAATGAACAAGAGGAATACATTTCAGAATTGTATTAATATATTCCTCATCAAACAAACATACACAATTGGTTTTCTGAATGACTAATGTTATATTTTAAATAAAACCATGTCAATCTAATAATATTCTACTTACTCGAACTAATTGAATTATAAATTTTCTTCAAGATTTTATGATATTCTTACGGTATTTCAGTCTACTGTTCATCTTTTTATACAAAGTAGTAAGAATTTTTGGTATGTTGCTTAAGATTTTGATAACTGATAAGATACTGGAACAATGGATGTTTTAGGCTATTTTATGTTTCGATTATGTCTTAGGATAGTTTTAGACTGCTTTTTATCCCTGTCCTATCCAAAGTTTTATTTACTACAATTTTAAAGTGATACTCGCAGCTGGCTAAAAACCGATACCACTAACCTATCCCTTTACCCCACCCCCTCATCTTCTGATGGTTAGAGAACTTACCCAATAATTGAGGTCCATATTAGCAACCTAAATTGACGAATAATTTTTCCCTTATATTATATCCATGTATTATATATCCATTGTTATGGCAATATATGAAATTATTTCAACAGAAAGGAGGCATTTTCTGCCTAGAGGAACGGGAGAAACAGATTCCACAATTATTGGAAAGTTTTTGGCAACAAGAAAGTATTTTGCTCACATCAGTATTCATATCTACGTGGTTTCATAGACACTTGTCCGCGGATACGAAATAAAGATATAGGCAATTATTCCTTTTTGGTTGGCCAAGCGAAACTGAAGTTCCAGGCAAATTAAATGTATCTGATTATGATGATTTTCAATTTCGTTGTCGTGGGCAATGTTTTAAAATACATAATAGATATGCCACAAATCTTATTTCAGAGCCGATTTGTATCCAGCAGAATTGAACCGGATTCAGCGCCGTACTGGAAAGTATTTTCCAAGCATCAGAAAGTATAATAGACTTTGCCAAGGGAAAGGGAAAAGTTTCCCAGAGGCTAGGAGAGAGGAACATCATCGGAGTATCATTTATACCTCACGGAGGCTAAATATTTTTGTCCAGTCAAAAAATCAAAACATTAAAACTTTTATATGAGAAAATGCGATAAAATTACATATTTTTTAACATTTTTGTAAAGTATTTTTTCAAATAATGAAAAAATCCCCTGAAAGTATTATGAAAGGGAAAGTGTAAGCACGGCCGTGCTGGGTTTTCATCCCTTGGGAGTTGTAAGGAAAGTTTTACGGCTGGGCCTACCCAATATTACCCGGCAAGGCCTGTTTTGTTTTTAAGTCTCTGGCCTCTAAACAAATGCCTGTATGAAAGGTGGGTAAACCTCTAAGTAGCCTCTGATTAGCAAAGGAAGGACAGGCTTGGTTCATGGCTAGTCAAGCCTCTGTTACAGCCTTAAACGGCGTGGCGGTACAGTGGACTGGCCTCTATTATAGTTATATTGGCCAGCCTCTATCTCTAAGCATGGCTGGCATCTTTAATAAATTTAGTCTTTCGGACTGGGTCGACCTCAGTCGTTGGAGTAGTACGGCGTGTTGGGTCATCAATAATGAGCTGGAACGGCCAGTGTCCTACGTGAGGCATGGCAGGCTGCGTCAATTTTGCCTGGCCTCTGTCCTCCTTATAGTTATTCTAGCCGGGTCAAAATTGAACAAGGAAACAAATTTCCAAATTAAACAATAAATGATTCATTGTAGGGGAAAACTAAATACATGATTCACAATTTAAACAAGTACAAGTATATTAATAGTTGTATTGCAATATATTTTTGTTGTTCAATTCAAGAGAAAAATGTGTCAAATTAAGGTTTGATAAAAGTAAAACTAAAATAAGATGTTTTTTTGTGTATGCAATAAATTCAGGGATCTAAAGGGATACGACAATGATAAATTGATTTACATCACCAATGATAACACAGAATTATCCCTCCTGTAGATTATAATAAGTGGTTGAAAAAATTGAACACTCAATTTTATTAAACAACCGATCAAAATTAAATAAAAGTACCCAAAGTTGTAAATAAACAGCCTAATTTCCTCTCTCTCTCTCTGAATGAATTAGACAAAGAGGCATCGTCAGACATTTTGAAGAGGGACAAACAGACAAAATTAATTGTATGGAAGATGTTCAGTGGTTAAATTCATAGATATTACGAAACCTTTCTGGAAAAATAATAGAAAATATTTTCTCGTATTCATTCGAAACTGATTAATATCCGGTGGATTAGAACCGGTTCTCATCAATATGCAAAAAGTATGTCTAGCATTTATTATATCCAGATATAAAAATTTACAATCATAAGCTTAAAACCAGTTATTTAGCCCGTGCCTTCGGCAACTCGGGGCTAAATTAACCACTTGATGATCATTGATGCATTTCGGACAGACTTGACGAACACACAAAGTTAATCTAGAGTAGGTATGCTGCAAAAAAGGAAATTCTAGGAAGATGGTTGTTTTTTAATTAAAGGTTAAAGGATGTTCACATAGGTTTGGTGTTGCTTGAAAAATGCTAAAATTGCTAAAATAAGAAATAAATAATGTTTTATGAAAAAATTCAAATTGTAAAAAGAATAGGTATGTCGTTCAAGAAGTAAGATATTCATCTATTTTTTAATAGTCTCGATTAAACATGTCTGAAATTAATCAAAAAGAGTTGTAATCAGTTTGTTTAAATATTTAAATACATTACTACTTTTTGAAAATAATAATAGAAATGCTTACTCTTCCCAATTATCATGGGAATCAAACTTTATATAAAAAAAAAGAAATCAGTTCATTTTTTATCATGTTGCTATTTCTAAGCCACGCTGTTCCTTCAAATGTTATGCTAAGATCACTCACTGTGAACAAAAATAAATGTCAATTTACTCAACAAATCTCACCGAAGTGGATTAATTTTAATGAAAAAGATTCCAACTACTTCAGCGTGAAGTGTAACGCGTCCTCTTTTGCGTTATAATCAAAAAAGTTATAAAAAAACTAGGTAATTTAATGTTTATTTCTGATTTTTTATTAATTAATAATTTCCACAAATAATTTACATAAGGGATAGTTTTGTTGATCATAATTATTGATACCTCTTTCCCTTGAGATCCCTGTTTTAAAGTATTTCTTGACCCTTGAATTAAAATTATTTTTCCTATTACCTCTCCCTGCTTGCAACCAATTAACATGGCAAATTAAAAATAGAAAAGTTACAAGCACAAATAAATCCACAACATACTAACCTATCCAAAAGTATAGATTAATCAATTAGATAAAATATTAATATATTGACGTGCAGAGCGATTTACCAAGGGGGTGAAAAAAGGAGAAATCAGGTCTTCCCAATTTCAATACAATGTGTTGACATCCCTCTATCCCCCTCTACATTGAATTAATTTCTTAAATCCAACAAATCAATAAGAGTAGGCAAAATAATGACCAACAGTTAAAGGTAAAGATAATATCAGAGTAACTGTACTCTAAAAAGCTTATCAGGGTGATATAAAATGACTTAATATAAACTACTTTTTGTAATTTGCGACGAAAAGTAGGTATTAGTTTGGACAAAAAAGTTTTAATTTGAAAGTAAAGAATAAAGTGTTGAATATTTTTAAAAACGAAGATTATCCATAATTAGAGCCAGCCCGTCCGTCTGTTACGGTAATTTTCGTTAATTTATACATGTTTTCCTTGTCCGATTGATTTCAAACTATGCATTATGATTCCTATAACAGTTAGTTACGATTTAGAAAGCGTATTAACTCTATAATTAAATCGTAAAAATGTAAGTACGTACAACGGTACACTGTACAGTATCCTGTATCTACATAATTTGCAAAATAATAGTTATTTCTCGCATCGTATTATAAACGGTTTTCCGCGGATATAGAATGTACAATTATAAGATTAAAACTAGTTTTTAATCTTATGATTGTACATTTTTATATTCGTAGAAAGCTGGATATATTGGTGAGAACCGGTTCCTATCCACCGGATTCGAATGAATACGAGAATAGTTATTTCTCATATCGTATTATAAACGGCTTTCCGCGGATATAGAATGTACAATTATAAGATTAAAACTAGTTTTTTTAGCCCCGTGGTGCCGAAGGCACTGGCTAAAAAAACTAGTTTTAATCTTATGATTGTACATTTCTATATTCGTAGAAAACTGGATATAATACGATGCTAGACATAGTTTTTTTCGTATGGATGAGAACCGGTTCCTATCCACCGGATTCGAATGAATACGAGAAAATTATTTATAATTTTGTTTAGACTTACAAATCAATGTTCTGCTTATTAAGATCTTCTTATTTTAGAGCTTCGCTTTTATGGATGTTGTCATCCTAGTTAAATTACGCGGATTTCCTATGTTTGGGATGGCATTTTGAAATGATGATTTAGTATAAAAGGATGGTAAAGTTGTTTTAGAAGTCAGTCTGCTCTGTAGCTTATACTAAAACACAACAAAAAACATGGAAATAAAGGTAAAAAACATTTTAGAAAAAGACAAAATCCTACCTTTTAAATTACTATTTAATCTTTTAAACTTAAATTAAATTATATTTTTTTAATCAAAACTTTATTATCTTTCTAAATAAGTTGTTTAAATATAGGATGCATAATATTGCATTTTAATTTGATTATATATCGTGTTAAATTATAAGTCACAATTAAGTCAACATAAGCATGTAGCCAACAATTTTGATATGGTAAAGAATAATTGTCTGATTGTTTAGAAACTTAAACTGTAAAGTTTAGATCTAGGAATCTTGCAGGAAATACCTTAAAAATATCTGTTGACTAAAATTGTCTAAAATCATCAGACAAAAAACCCTACTACTTTAAATAATAGGATATTAGAACCAAAAATCTGTAGAATAAGGTTCGCAGTGGTCTGTTATAGCTTTATCACTTTGAAAGCTTTGCTTTCATGGATGGCGTCATCCTTGCTTTATTTTAGTTATCCTTGGCACTGTTGGGCATGCTTGGCTGTGTCGCTGCGGACAGTAATCCCTGGTACGGCGGCGGATACGGCGGCTATGGCGGCTACCGCGGTTATGGATATGGCGGCTATGGGTAGGATTTTCTCAATTTTTTCTTTGGTAGCCTAAAATTGTTGTAAAAATTATTTCATTTACGAAAGACTATTTCTTTAAATTATCATTTACTAAGTATATTTGCGATTACTTTTATTTAATGAAATCTTCCAATTTTTAACATATACAAAACGGCCTGCTTAATTGCTTCAAGATCCATGTCAGATCTATATAGGAAATAAATGTCTATAAACGAGCTCAAGTTTTCCAAGGAATATATGATTAAAACTCATAGTGCTCCAATAATCCATAATAAACTCTCATTGCCCAGAACGATAAGACCCATTATTTTACTTTATTAAAAATAAATTCATTTTTTTCATTTCATGTTGCTATTTACCTTATATTGATGTATTTAATTTCTAATCATAAAAAAGAAAATTTAAATTTATAATATGATAAATTTAAGAAAACTATGTTTTAAAAGAATTCGATTGTGGCGACATTTTGTGTGTTCAAATATTAAACTAAAATTGTAATCATCATCATTAACCCTTTGGTGATGGTAATGTAAAGAAAAAAATATAATTTAAAAGATCTTTTTAAGATCATTTAAATTATTAAATATTTACTTTCTTTTAGATAGTAATGCCGGGTGAGGAAAAAAGATTTATTGAGAAATAAATATGCATATAGAAAACTAGCCAATAGGGAGATAATTATATCGAGCCAACTCTAGTATTTACATATAAGTATCTCTCTCTCTCCCTCTCTCTCTCTCTCTCTCTCTTTCTCTCTCTCTCTCTCTCTCTCTCTATCTCTCTCTATCTATCTCTCTCTCTCTATTTTCTCTCTCTTTAATCCCTCTTTTTCCCTCTCTCTCTCTTTTTTTCTCTCTCTCTCTTTTCCTCTCCTTCTCTCTCTCTCTCTTTCTCTCTCTCTCTCATTTTTGTCATTTTGTGATTAATTCCATTTTTTACAGTTTTATATCCTTATTTTGAAACTATTTACAACATCTAAACCTATCATTCTTATTTTTGTTTCTTTTTAGGTATGGCGGTTACGGCCATGGTTACGGATACGGCGGTCACTACCTAGGCAAGCGGTCAGCAGATGCTGACGCGGACGCAACCGCTAAAGCCGAAGCCGATCCCTGGTACGGATACAGCAGCTATTACGGAGGGCTCGGTGGTTATGGTGGTTATGGATATGGCGGTTATGGCGGCTATGGACACGGCGGTTATGGCGGCTATGGTGGCTATGGACATCATTTCGGAAAGCGGTCAGCTGATTCTGAAGCAGCTGCAACAGCTGTGGCCAGCGCTGACGCTGATGCCAAAGCAACTGCTGATCCGTGGTACGGTTATGGCGGCGGATACGGTGGCTATGGCGGTTACGGTCTCGGCTATGGCGGTTATGGCGGCTACAGAGGCGGCTATGGCGGTTATGGACATGGTGGCTTTGGATACTATGGTTAGAGTAGACAATCTGCACAATAATTGGTGAAAGGAAAACGGTTTCATTTGTTGTAAAATTCAAAATTTGAAATCTCATTTAAAATTGGGGCTAGAAAAAGTATTCTAGTGCTAAATTAGTAAAATTTAACATTTTAAAAACTACAGAACTTATTGATAATTGTTTTTACTAAAATTTTTGTCTGTTACAGTTTCTTAGCCCTGATTTACTAGGCTTCTGACAAAAGATGTATAAAAAATGTAACCATTTTACTATCACTGATTTAAATAATTATGAAAATAAATTTTGTTTTTGTAAGAGTACAGAGCTAAAATATTTCTATTATTAGAATTATTTACCTAGCATAAAGTATTTTGATAATAAAAAATTTAAAATGAATTTTGTGTTTTTGTGTGTTTGTCCTTATGTTTAAATATTAACACAAAGTGTAGTTTATCTAAATAAATTTTTTTACAACTACAAAAGTTCCAGGCAATAATTGAAAAACGTAAGTAGCGAAGCACAGCCATTGTTAACTATTTATTGAAATATCAGAAAACTCGAAGGAACTGACTGACAAAATATGTAAATAGTAGATACTTATTAGTTGTATCAAATTCAAAATCGAATTTTTAAGTCGAGAAAATTCGATAATCCACTGAAATCTAATCTCCGCTCATATTTGGCACACTTACGGAAAATACGAGTTATAGAATAGATGCTTAACAATCATAAGAAACTAAAATAACTTAAACTATCTAATTTTAGAATTAATAGCCTTGTAAATCACATTTCCACTGCAACAATGAAATGACTCTCATAGCATTACCGACACACAAAACAATGTATACACTAGATTCGCATAGATCATAAGAATCTTCTTAAAATATTTAGCTTAGTATCTTTGTTTGTGAGAAGCAGAAAAATCAATTTACCTGCACCACAGCCAGACCGGCGAGAAAAAAAATATAAAATAGCTTCGCTACTGGATATTGTTGGAAGTTAAATGATGAAGCATAATCTTTGTCACTCATCAAAACCTTTGTATTTAGATTTAAAAATTTAAGGGATACGTTTTGAAGTTCTAAAATATTTTCTTTATTTTGTTATAATATGTAAACTTTTTATACTTAGGGAAAAAATATTATTTTGATATTGGTTACAATATCATGTTTCTTAATTCCTATAGCATGATCAAAAATAAGAACATTATTGGTAGAATACCATAATTTCAAATATAGATACTACTCCCCCCCCCCCTCCACCTCCGTGATTTTAACATAATTACAACGCTTATCGGAGTGGGTGGGTTTGGAACTAAGCCCCAACCTCGTCATAACTAAAGATTTTAAACAGAAAATATATTAAATGGGTTGTGTATTACACTAGTCTCCAAAGTTTTATGACAAAGTTTTCTTATTCGTTGGCTTAACAACTTTGGAGACTTTTGTGAATTTTGATTGTTTGATCCATAAGTAAGGGGTGGAGTCTTAAATAAAGAAAGAAAGAAATGCCTAAAATATTATTGAAAATTTATCTTATTCTAATAAATATACTATACTGTAAATAGAAAATTGTTTATTGAAAATCGATAAAAACAAAAATATTAGCATTAGTTTTGCGTAGTTCAAATAATTATATTTATAACAAAAGTAATGGCTTCGAAACAAATTAATATTTACTCTATTAGAATCGGTTCTTTCTCAGCCATACTGAAAAATTATGTATAGCATCGTATTACAAACAAATTTCTACGAATATTAAAAGTAAGAATCATAACATTAAAACCAGCTTTGTTAACCCTGAGGGGCAGAAGGTTTTAATCTTTTAATTTCGTTTTTGAGATATCACCTAGAGAACCCAAGATAAGTATATTGTGATGAGACGCGATCTACTCTAACGCCCACCATAGGATATTATATATGATAAGTAACCTCCAAACGGACAATGCCACTCTTTGATTGCACGCGACATTTGTCTTAGAGTCAAAACTGTGCATGATGATGAGTTTCGCCTATTACTACAAGCGCCTGATATAGCTACAGTAGGTAACATTTATATCGTCCCTAGACTCGAACCTGACACCTCCCCGACAACAAGGAGACACCCTTTCATTTACGCTAATGCCGCGGTTTTTTTTTGTGTTTCTATGGACTTTAAATTTCAAATTGATATTTATTTAGCTTATAATACCAACAACGAAATTAATTCGGAAATAACAACAAAATCTATCTGTGATTTTCAGCTGTCGTCGGGGGGGGGGGGGGGGGCAACACTGGCTTAGTAGAATTGACTACCTTTTTATCTGCCCCTCAAATATTATTTTATATTTATTTCGCTTGTTAGTTATACGTAATTCCTGAAATTTATTGGACTTTAATTTCTATGTATTAAGAAAACTATGATTTAATCAACCCAGGAAATCAGGGATATGTAAAATTCTGCTTAGCCTAATTTTTCTTTCCTCCATGCCTGCTCTGTTGAGTAACATTTATCAGTATACAATTGTAGTTCCTAATTTAAATTTTTAAAAGCGAAGCTTTTCTATAATTAGGGCCGGGTCGGTCCGTCCGTCCGTACGTCCGTCAAAGAGAGTTAACTCTTTTGTTATTTTAAACAGGTTAGAATTGTCCTATCGATTCCAAACTTTGCATGATGATTCCTATAGTAGTTAGTTACAATTAAGAAAGCGTAGCAACTCTATAAACAATACCAGAATATCCGTACGTCCATTTTAAACATGTCGATTTTTAACTTTTTTTGACAACAAATTTTTGTATGTTAAAATTATCCGATTCTTCTGATTTTTTGAAAACTGATTCCTATTACAACAAGGTACAATGTTATAAGCGAAGCATCTCTATAAACAAGTCCCAAAAATGTAAGTATGTCCTTTAATAGTATCATCTATTTATGCAGTTTTGCAACAAATTTTCTTAAAATATTGTTTGTACTGATGCATTAATATTCTGCTAATTCAGTTCTGACAATCTACAAGTGTTAATGTTCGTTTGTCCTTCCATTTCAGAGCTTCGCTTTTATGGGTGTTGTCATCCTTGTTTTAATAAGACAATTTATTACTATACTGACATATGTTTGAATTTAAGAAAATCGGGGAGAAATTGGGGGATTACAGATCAACAGATAGACTGACAAGTTTTACTTGTAAATTAGCTTATATTTGAAACTAGCGCCTTCCCCCTCTTAAGGCCTCTAGTGGCACTTTAAATGTTTAGTTTTTACGTTCAAGTCTCTACGATACCTATCTTTGTTGCGTTCAAGTCTCTATGGTACCTATCTCTGTTGCGTTGAAAACTATCTGCGTAAAAAAGATTTGATTTTTTTATTTCTCTTGAGAGAGTGGTGGTAACCTCCAAGTTATAACCTTTCCGGGACCAAAGAGAAGCTACCCTGTTAAGGAGAACTTGATCAGTTCAGCGGTTAGCGAGATCCTTGGGTAAAGACACACAGACAAACACACATCCTGTTACTTTATTTTAAGGATTGAGATAAATTATGAACATTAAGAAGAAAAATCCTTTTAAATTGGAAAATCCAAAAAAATAGAGTTCCATCCAAAAAGCTGAAAACTATTTTAGACTTTTTAGTTTTACTTATCTCTAAATTAGGGTGTTCCTAACTCTTGAGAAAAAATTGGACTGTCTGTATGTTATTCTAAATATTAAATAATGCTTTTCTTATATATGTTTTCTTTTTAACAGTTTCCTAAGAAGCCCCATATGTATTGTAAATGTAAAAAAAATTCGAATCCAATTTTCCTCAGTCCATCATGTTTAAGAAACCTTAAAGTTTGAAAATAATTGAATTAAGAAACCGATTATTTAGTTTTTATGTCGCTACGAGATTACAATCATGACTCATCGATAAACTTCTATTGTAAAGCTTCAAACCAATAGGATAGTTATTACTAGTAGGTCTAAATGATATATGTAAAACATTGAAAGCTAATTGTATTTTAATTAGAGTTTAAATAAATTCCAACTGCAACCGACAGACAAACCAAGAAGATAACTGAAATGACTTATTGAGTTGTTATAGCATAGCTACTGTATAATTATGAATTGTCTATACATCTTGACATCCAGTAATCACAAGAGTAGCTAACATAATTTATGTGAATCTTTAATCTTGTTTATAAGGCCAAATTTCTGTCGCTCTGCTACATAATTTTCCTAATTTGTTTTTTTTTACTTTGTAAATATTAACCTTGTTAATACTTGTAAGTATACTATGTACTAGGAAATCGGGGTGAATGCCCACATTCAAATTTTATATCAACACATAAGCATTCTACTTTTATGGTATAATTTGTATATGCCCTGATGAATAAATAATATACGTGGATATTATGACAGGGGAAAAACTGTCGTCATTTTAGGGTGCTAACATGGACATCACTTATTCAATTCGTTCATCCAGTAGAAGGGTATGGAATGTGGTTAGGGGGAACAGTTATTTTAGCCAACTACAGGTTTCACACTATTTTACATTCAAGTAATAATTTATCGATTATTGAGATCAAAATTATGGAATTAGTAAATTAAGAATGTGACCATAGCTTGAGCAATTTAAAAAGATTGAGCTAAAATTTATACATGTTATCAGTTTAAGTACAGATTCAACTGATGAAAGACGTTACAAAGTTTAGCTTCTCAATAGATATCTAAATGTTTTATGTCCTTTTATTTACGAAACTACTCTATAATTCCAAATTGTCTGTCTTTCTGTCTGCTCGAGAATATTCAGGAAAAGCACTCAATTCTTAAGATAAACGGCTTATTTTTTGGTTATAAAGATACTTCTGATCCATGCGCATCTACTATATAGCTCACTTAGCCTGTCAATCTGTTTGTTATGCATTAGAGTACATATAATTTTTTTTCTCTTTTAGTTATACATAGACAGCTAATTATGTTAGCCGGTCTGTCTATATCAGTACTCTAGAATGAATGTAAGTTTTGAAGGATATATTAGTCTTTTTT